>NW_024468937.1:1328380-2528380 GCF_010015615.1 Cucurbitaria berberidis CBS 394.84 | reverse complement strand
TCACTCACGGTACACCGCCAGATGACTTCCAACACACATGCGTCCGCCACTGATTGTCGTAAGTCGAGCATTCCAATGGCGCTCACAAGCCTCTTGACTAACCTTCCAAAAGCCCAGAACCATCTACTCTCCATGTCCTTCCTCTTCTCAGCATCGAGCTTCTCCATTTCCAGCCACCGATCTGGCCTCCACTCGCTAGCGCGCTCATAAACCGCCTCGTTTAGGTGCAGCAAGCCTGCACTCGCGCTGACCCTCACACCACCAGGAACATAAAATACCTTGTCTTCGGTACCAAGGCGACAACCTTGCGGTGGTGTAAAACGCGGCTGCGGGCCTGGAATGGCCGAGTGTAGTCGGAGTGTTTCCCAGATCACAGCGTGTAAGACGGGTAGAGCGTCTACTGTCTTGGGATCTGGAAGACCTGGCGATGACGAGGACATCAAGCGTGGTGATAGAGCAAGAAGCTCATGCTGGAGACGAGCCTGGATATTGGGATGTTGCGAGAGCTCGTGGATGATGTAGGTGAGTGTTATCCCAGATGTATCGAAGCCTGCTGCTAGATGGTCAAGCACTTCACTCGCAAGGGGTGTTCTCGACGGCCTGCCGTTCCTGTCCGCTTCTTTGGTGAGAGCCTGCGAGAGATGCTGATACACAACCGGCAGGCGCTCTCGACTCCCGTCGCCTGAAATCAACCATGCGTGGGCGCGTTCGCACATGTTCGCCGTCCACTTCTCGATCTCGCTATTCGCTTCGTCAACCCATTTCGGCGTCAGTCTATACCCGAGCCGCTTTTCCACAAATGCTGTGAGCCCGGGGAACTCCTGAGGCCAGAAGTTGTATGATCGACGTGAGTTGTACAAATCGAGAAACCAGGCCAACTGCTTTGGGTTGTCGATAAGGTTCGAGCTGGCATTGAGCCCGAAGATGTAGCCTGTGACGATATCCATGGTAGTCGCGCTGAGTAGCGCGTACATATTGAGTACTCCAGACTCAGCATTGTCGAAAGTTGATGCAAGATATGGCAAGAAGCGGGCATATAGGATGGTAGACATTTGCGCCCGGAGAGCCTCATTTGCAGTGACAAAGGATTTGCTGTAGATGTTGCTCAACATCCTCTTCCTTCTCGAGTGCGGCTTATTGCTTCCGGTGGAAAACATGTTATCGACTCTAATGAAGCTATCAACACCGCGCCCAGTATATATGTAGTGTGTGTGCAAAGTCTTACCCCCCATAGTTTGAGAAGAAAGAATACCAATTGTATCCGCCCTTTCCACTGCTCCCCTTCTCAAACCCGCCGGTGTACACATCTCGGATTCCGCCTTTCACACAATTGACACTGACTTCATTGGGTCCAAGGCAGACAATTGGTCCCAGGCGGTCGTGTGCTGCTTTCAGAGTGGCATTTTCAATCGACCGCCAGCGAATCGAATCTATCCAGAGAGAAGTAAAGTGCGCTAACGGGTGCGCAGAAGGAACTTTGCGTAAAGGATTCCTAATGTAGCTGATGCAGACATGGCCGACAGCGAACACAAAAGCCAAAATAGCAAGGTCCGTCGGCGTGAGGGCGAGCATCCTGCGATCTGACGCGCCGCCACGGGTGCGAGAGTACGTATAAAGGCGAGCGAAATAAAAATAGAAATAAGAAATGTCCACAAGAGGCTCAAAGAAAGTGGATTGTAGTTTACTAATACATTTCTATAGCTTTCCCCTCGCTAACAAAACAGTCGTTCACATTGCTCCCCGCAGCGGAGCGATCTGCTTATCTTATCGCCGCCCATCTACCCCGAAATCCCCGTCGCTAGCCGCACCATCAGCTTGAGCCTCCTCCACACATCCGTACAACACTTAAACACGCCCCAGCTCGGTCGTCATAAAGAACACCAGACTCGATTCCAATCGATGCAGTGCATCGCCATCTCGCACGCCGCTCGCCGCTCGCGGTCGTCATGTCCAACCACCTAAATCTATCCCGGCCCAAGTAAAATCCCGGTTTCGGTGTGCCCACCCGCCCTAATAAAAGTTGCGCGCCCATTGACCGATGTCACGTTCCATGTCGCACCGCTGCATAGATGCAGAAAACGCATCGGAGAAATTGTTGTGCAATGTGCAGTGAATCCATCAAGTAGCCGGGTTTGAGGAAGATAGAGGCACGGCATGTATCGGTTATGTGCTACTGCGGCTGTTGTGACCTGCTCGGTACGCACGCATACTCCGGACGCAGAAATATCTAGGATTCAGGGGGGAATAGTGATGTGATAGACGAGAACGAGATTAGAAGCTCCAGTGCCTAGAGGAGCCGTTCTTACTCTGTCATGAGGTGTAAAAACATTGCATTACTTTAGTCGGCCCTTCATTACAGTAATCGCTACCGACTCCGCTTGGTGAATACGTTATGATACCATTTCTTCTCAACCGTTACCTAGGATAGGTGGATTGTTCGCGTGAGGAACGACCACGTCTAGCTCGACAGCATCGACATGCTGCCGGTCAAAGATGTTACTGACTTCCTCCAGAGACAATCCCTTAGTTTCCGGTACGTAGAAGAACATAAATACGACTACGAAGACCAATATGCCCACATAAACGAGATAATACTTCCACATAATCCTCTCCAGTGCGATTGGGTTCACATACTGATTGAAGCATGTGGCGACAGCCTGTGTTACCCAGAATATACTGGCCCCCTTTGCGCGCAGGTGACTAGGCCAGATTTCGTTGATGTAAAGGACGGGGATAGGCGTCAGACCGATGACATACCCACCAAGAAATAGGAAAAGGAATACTATTACTGCATAGCCTGCAGAAGTGGATTGAGTACTCGAGTATTGTGCAGAGCAGACAGTGACCATGATCATGAAGAGCAGCATGGTACCGGCGGAAGTCAAGAATAGGAAGCGTCGGCCCACTCTTTCGGCTAGAAGCGCTGCGCCGCATGCCAAAACCCAGTTGTAAATCTGGAGACCGCCATTGATGCCTTGCTGTTTGAAATAGCTGGTAATACCGACGGTCTGCAACACCGGAGCCAGGTAGAAAGTAATGATGCCGTTGCCCACCCACTGAGTCGCTATGCCAATAGCGATGGATAATACAAGCCGTTTTCGGTTTCCAGGCGTGGTGCAAAGGGATCCCCAACCGACATGACGGCTTCCACTCTCTAGCTCAGCCGATGCGATGATTTTAGAGAATTCGGAAAGTACCAATTCATCATCAGTGTGACCATTAGCGTGGAAAGTAGCTAAAACCGCCTTAGCCTCCTCTTCTTTCCCATGTGCCACGAGCCAACGAGGCGATTCTGGGCAGAACAAAATCAAACCAGACTGTAAAACGGTCCAGAATAATTGGACAGCCACCGGCAGCCGCCATGACCATGAACTTTGGATATTCAGAGCTCCATACGAGGCCCAAGTGGAAGTGATTGAGCCAACGAAGAAGAACGTATTGAAGAAGGCACCGACAACAGCTCTTTGACGAGGATGGGCAAGTTCGAGGCACAGAGCTGATGAAGATATAATGCTGAAAATGGAAGCAAACCCAGCGATAAGACGCATGGCGAGGAACACACCAGACGACTTGCAAAACATCTGTCCAATAAATCCGCCTGTCATGCCCAGATTCCCAATCATAATTCCGGCGCGGCGGCCGTATCTATCTGAGAGCCAAGGTGCTGGAAAGAAGGCTGCGATAGAGCCCAGAGGCTGAGCTGCAACACCTAGGCCCAACAGTGTTATATTCGAGAGGCCTTCGAGGTCTTGAAACCACCTCGGGTTCGCAATCAGGCTCGAAATAAGCGAACTAACGTAGCCGTTAGACATCGCGCCCAGATAACACGTAAGAAGCAGGACATTGAGCTTCCGCATGCCGGGATCCCTCCACCATTGCGGGTGGGTATTGTTAGTAAGACTGGGAATCGGCATCGGACTCAACTCTTCCTTGACAGAGGCGGCGCACAACGAGTGGACAGAAAGATAAGTGGAGATTGTGGGCGCAGAGGTGAGCTTCAATGAGAAGTCCTACAAGGCGGGGTGGTTAGCTATAGATATGAGGTATCGCTTTTCGAACGTCTCGTTCCCGGCAAGCCGGGCCGTCACAGCGAACCTTGCCATGTCATGTCGTCGGTCAACCAATCGCTATCCCCACCCTAGCAACGACACGTTATCATAGATAGCAAACGCGCCACACAGTCACCCTTACGATACGCACGTTTGGCTGATTAGAGACGCGAGACATATGCTTGGGTGAGCATACTCATCCTTGAGAGAGGCGCTTGAGCAGATTGCCGGCTTTTTGTTTTGCTGCTGTAGGCAGCAGCATCGCTGTTACGTGGCTGGAATTAGTTCTATAGTTCTGCGACCAGATTTTGCGTCGCGGTACTATACTGTTTATTTTATTGCAATACTGCTTTTACAATTTGCAGAGAGCTTCTGAGCTTTACAACTTATTCTTCTCTCTCATACTCATCCAAGCATATCCCCCCGCCCCCCAAAAATATTCAAAAGCGCCCTCTCTCCAGGTTTACCTATTGAGCTACTCTTTGGTTCTCTGGGGCTACTTTGAGTACGTCGCGAGCAATTGTCAAGCTCATACAGGTCATGTAAGCCAGCAAAAAGATTATATGATTAATTAGGTAATAGTCGATTATGGTAACGTAGCAGTGGCGGTGGGTGCACGGTGCTGTGCATCTTTCTAGAAATTTATTCGTGTCAGTTCAAATTATACTCAAATAGCAGTTGCTTTAGTTCGCTGTTTACGTGCGTTCAGATCTTCCTGTAGACTCCTAGTGGCTGTGAACCCAATCTTTTGGCCACCTAAACGTTCCGGAAGCACAAACAAGCGGAAGAAGATAACTTGATATCTTTTGCTCTAGTCGAACCTTCATAATTAATTATTTTGGGCGATGGCAGACTCACAAGACGCAAGGCATAAAGGAAGCCTAACCAGGACAGACTTATGCAAGGGATAACATGTAGGGGCCGCCACCCTCCCTCTTAATCGCTATTTTTTGGTAACTCCTAAATTATTTCAGCTAGTCTCACAATTGTTCACAACGATTTAACGATGAGTTAAAACGGCGGGCAATCACTTTCACCTGTATCCTTAGAGCGAGCCAGTCATCACTTTGTCCCGTGGTTCATAACCTCTGAGCGCCCACAAAGCCGATCTATAGCAAGCTGTAGATGTTCGATTACGAAAAGTTTGGGCGCAGGACGCGACAATGGAGCTGGAGGTGGAGATATATCCTTCTGCCCAGCTTCGTTCTTCTCTCCGTCTGGATGTTGCGGCAAACACAAGTTCTGGCACTCGAAGGCAACGTACCGTATAGTCAAAATGGTGTCGAGCTTCCCACATTCTTTACTCCCTTTACATGCGACCCGAGAACACTTCCACAACGAGTCCGTATGATTCGCCGTACACATGAGGATTATGTCTTGCTAGGACATGGATTCAGCGACGTCATAACAGATTACAATTGGGACACCCAGGGCAACGACGGTTGGGAGAACGACCTTACCCGACAGATGAAGCTGTACTTGAATGCTATCGAGGCACTAGAGCCAAGTCGTGCCATTTTCATTGATCTCGGCGCAAACATCGGCACCCACATGCTTCACCTTGCTTCACGAGGATACGAGACACATGGCTTTGAGCCAGCCTACGCCAATTATGTTCTCACTCATTGCTCTCTTGCATTCAGCGACATTACTGGCCTAGTTCGATTCAATCACTTTGGGCTGGGTGACAAAGTTCAGAGTGTTTGTATGAGCTCTGTCAGCGGAAATATGGGCGACACCACAGTGGCTACCACGCGGCAATGTGGAACGACCGAACGGGCCAACATGGATACTCTTGACAATTACCACCACAAATTTCTTTGGGGTCGAAAAGTTGCTCTCCTCAAGATTGACATACAAGGCTCCGAGATTGCGGCTCTGCAACATGGGAAAACACTATTCGACTCTGACAACGCTCCCGAGGTCGTCATGCTTGAATATGAGCCTATCAGCATTCGAGCGGAAGGCTACGATCCACCCGAGTTGATTAAATATTTTGAGCAACGTGATTACTCTATATGGCACTTTGGAAGCTCGCCATTTGGATCGGTAACGCCCGAATATGCTAACGGGACATCCGTTGCGTGGAAAGAGTCTGACCTGTACACCTTTGATGACGCAGAAGGTGGAATAGGATATTTTAACTTGGTGGCTATTAAAAGGCCTTGGAAAATGAAGGCAGAGAATGCTGGATACAAGTTTACTGGTGGGACCTTGATGAGATCATAGGCATACACATTTGGGGATTTATTTCCCTTGCAGCGCGACTTATCGGGATTAGTGTTAGAGCCATTGACACCTATATATTTCCGTACTTGAAACTATAGATTAAGCCTATGAGGATCTGAGCCGTATCGTCTCTTGAAAGTTTCGTCGTCAGCGCTCGGGCCATTTACTCTGCCTCCTTTACCGACCGCATGAAGCGGGGTAGAATAGGCGGCAGTTGCAGTTCTATTGGTCAGGCCATGTCTTTTGGATCACCTCAAAACTTGGGCTTCAGAACCTGAGTTCTACGGAGGGTAAGTCTCTCACAGCACTTGCATCAGACGCATTGAGAAGGTGCGCGTCTGCCTTCTTTAGTGATATCACCAACACGGCAGATCAGAATATGGAGGAGCACGAGTTGGGCGCAATGAGCCTGAGTATATTGTAAGACTTTCCCTATCTATACGAGATTCCATACCCGAGGTTGCAGTCTGAATCTCCCTGAAGGCAAATCCAACGAAGTCAGCACGAAAAGCCAATATGCCCATCTCACAACAGCGCTAAGAAAATGGATAACATTGCCGAATCCAACTTGGTGGTTTTAGACTCAGCAGCATCATTTAGTAAGTCAGTCACACAACAAATGCGATAGAAACCTCCTAAATAACTAGGCATTGGTACTCAGATTTCCACACATTCCAGCCCGTCCAGTTTCAATTTTACTGCGATGCAGATAGAGATCTCCAATATAACGACAAACCCAGAACTGGCATGATAATACCCGCTACTACTCAAAATAGTCACAGCAAATACCGTGTCATGGAAGGGAAGGCCCTACTTCTGCAGCAGGTGCCTCTTACCAATCTCATCCTCCATACAATATTGCCTGTTTCTGCTTTCTCACAATTGCTCGAAAGTTCAGAGACTTGCGTTTCGTCTACCAAACGTGGGAAACGGTGCAAGACCAGGCTGAAGGAGCCGATGAGTGAAGTTCCCAATATGCTTGAAGACCTGGCCAGTCTCGATTTTCGAGAAGAATGGGACAATGTATACTCCAAGCTTATACAGATTGTCGAGATATTGTTATGTCGGAGTACGCATGGAAGGAAGGCGATTGAAGAGCTGCTAGCACTGAACAATCGGATGATCGAGTGGTTGTACAAAGGGGATGAGAAGAGAGCGAATATATCTGTGGATTCCACCTTGACTCTCATAGAAACGTGGGTCCAGGAACTTTGCAGAAACAGTGACACAACTGTCGCAAAGCTCCGGGATCATCTAGAACAACGAGCCAAGTCTGAATCCGGGGAAGTTGATCAAGCCGAAGCACCGAAGGCTAGAGACGAGGGCGAAGCATTGGCATATGATCCACTAAAGTTGTCTTTGCGGAGCACCCTGAATTCCCCCTTAGATGAGGCCGATAGGATTCAGTATATTCACCACTTTTCACGTTATCAGCCGAAAAACGTTAGTCTTCTTTCGGCGCGCTCAGCAACAACAAGATTAATCAGAACGCCCCTTACCAACACAGAATTAGTTTCGGAATACGTCTACATCTACTGGTGCCCTGGAAATTTTGGCTACGTCAAGATTGGTGTCACAGATGACGTTTCCCAAAGACTAAAGGGTTGGGAGGAACAATGCAAACAAGAAGTCCGAGAGCATTTCCAGCAAGATTCAAGTGAAAGGGTACTCGTCAAACATGCTTTCCGGGTTGAAAAGATAGTTCATACAGCGTTGAAAGAGATTCGATATCAAGAGATAGGCTGCAAAGGGTGCGGAAGGAGACATATCGAGTGGTTTCGTACCAGCCCAGAACATGCTGCACTGGTTATTAAGAAATACTCACCTTGGGCTGCAACAAACCCGTACCCATTTGACAAGTCAGACAATGGTTGGAGACTGGATAAAAAAATTGGGGAACGCGAAGTTGAAGAGCTCACTGAACTAATCGGTAGCCATGAGTCGAAGCACATCTCAAAGTTTCGGAGAAGGACGATTCCTCGCAGAGTTACTACCGGAAAGCAAGGCCCTGGTGAGTTATACGCTAGATGGAAGTACAGTTTCTTTTATCCACTGGCCCAAGGATAAGCTTTTTAGGGGGCGGAAATTCTTCGAGAGACCAAAACCACGTTCACCTACAAGTAGCAGGATTGGTCTGTGAAGGCGAGGAAACTGCAGGACGGGTGCGTCATCACAACTTATTGGCCAATTGACCCAGTCATTGTTCTCTTGTTTAAGGTGCCTGTTGAAAGGAGACGGTCACGTCAATGATCGGACAGAGGTGATGTTAACGGTTTCGCATCATTTATAGCGGTCGAGTCCGCATATTCAAGGGTTGCTGCAACCATATCTATCTGTATTTCATCTGTATCTTTCTAGTTTTCTGTACGCTCTCTGTAATACACAGTAATAGCTTTGTTTCATAACAAGCTCGCTTCCTTTATCCCCTTGGCTAAAACAGTCCCATTCCAATTCTCTCTCACCTGTCCCCAACCCTGATAATTCCAATTCGTAACATAGGCCTCCGCCGTCCCGTTCCCGCCATTGCTCGTCGCATATGCACCCAGAAGTGCACCGGTAAAACCCCAAGAAATTATGTCGCCAGATACATACGCAATCGTCCTAAGCGGAACCGAGCCGTCAGCCGGCCCGGCGCCGAATGCATAGTGCGTTATGTTCACTGTCCTCAGCGTCAGCGTTAGAGGCTTGTAACGCCATGTTTCGTCAACAGGGGCCGTGAAATCGGGTGGGACGCGTATGTGGGATATAGCGTGGAAGCGGAAGTGCGGCACTAGGATGCCATTGGCGGCGAGGGGCAGCATGGCGATGCCGAAGCGGGCGTGGTGATTTTGCGAGAGGAAGAGAGTTATGCCTGCTTCTTCGTTGAGGGTGGTGGGTTGGTAGGCTAGATCGAAAGAGAAGGTGAAGAGCGTGTCGACTTGGCGCCTTGAAATGAAAGTCTGGCCGCCGGGTCCGGGAGAGTTGCCGTCGAGAGCTGTTAGATTAAGCTTTGAGGGCTTCAGGCGGAGCGTGTTTGGGTGGCCTGGAGGGGAGATGGCGTAGTTTTCTACGTTCGGAGGGCGCCAGTAGACGAAGTGTGGGGGTATTGACGAGTTTGGAGGGAATGTGAGCTTATTATCTCCTTCATCGACGAAGGGGCTGCAGTCCTTTGTGAGTAACGATATTCAGCGTGGAGAATATTCCTCGATCACTCACCCATTGCCTGGAAGGTCAAGAATAATGCCAGGTAATGACCATCCTCGCATGTCACCTTGGACCGGGTTGTGGAATACAGGCCAGGTCCCATTTTCCCACGTCACATTGGTAAGGATTGTCTCTCGACCCATGGGAAATGTCAACCATTCGGGACCAGAGCGTACGGCCAAAGCAACGCCCCACCATTGGCCTCGCGCATCTTGGAACAGGTCGGCGTGTCCTACAGCTTGGACTGTAGTGAAGGTCAATTGAGATGCTAAAGCCAACCCGAAAAGACTTACAATATTCTGAGCTGTTTGCGTTTGTCAAAATAGGGTTTACTGAGTTGGGATCGTAAGGCCCATAGAGATCTTTAGAGCGAGCGATCGTCTCCATATGATCCAGGCCGGTGCCACCTCCTACCAGTCAGTCACATAATGGATACTGGTTCTGAATCATACCTTCGGCGATCATCAGGTAGTAGTAGCCATCTTTCCTGAAAATATGTGGACCTTCAGGTGCCTTTGAAGGTAATCAGCATTCCCTTGAGCAATATCTCCCACGGACGTTACTCACGATTCCACCGGTGCCATTCCACAAGTTCGCCCAGTTGCCAAGCAAAGCTCCAGTCTTGAGGTCAACCCTGTTGAGATGGATACCATACCTAAGCGCGAATCAGCACTTGGGTCTCACCTCGAAGCTGCTTTGGCCACTCACGCTACCTTCCAAGCATGGCTGCCCACAATGTACGAGTCCCCTTCATCATCCCAGTGCGGGCTAACGTCATACCCGTTGAAGTCAAAATGCACAGCATTACTCCACTTGTTATTATCCCATAGATCCGGCGTTGAGAAGATAATCTGAACAAAGTCAATTAGTCTCGCTTTTTGATCGAGGAGCTGAGATAAGGGAGCAGGTATAACGTACATTATCCCATCTCGACGAATCATTGGTCGCCTTCTTGTCATGCACCATGGTAGTTAGAAGATAGAATGTGCCATTATGAAAGCGAAGTGCCGGTGCCCAAATGCCACTTGTCGAACCGACGGAGGCCGCAAGCTCGGGTAACTGGGTCTCTCGATTGAGTGCGTGGCCTGTGGTGGTCAGTTGATTTGAGCCAAATGTACAACCCTGAGTGTACCAAAAACCGCACTTGCACCCTAGTATTGCTAAACCATGGCTGTGGTGGTATGTACGTGCAGAGTAAGTTTGGTAGCGAGAGTTTAAATGAAGATGAGGAGGTTGGGGGTAATATAAGGGCCCTGTCAATCGATAAGAGAGTACGAAGATGTTCGGTAGATCTTGTCATGTCGTGTGCCTGGACTTGCAGAAAGAAAGAGGCTAGGAAGTGGAGCAAGCGGCCAGAAAGAGTAATCATATGCTTGAGTCGAAGTAACACCAAGAAAACGAATCAAAAATTCCCATGCGTTACAAACCCAGCAAACAAAAGCATTGTAACATATGAACCAGCAGATTGTGGATGGAGGGGAAACTTACCAATCAATCTCCAATTAGTCAAATCCTTACTTGCATGAATCGGGATTCCAGGAAAGACATTGAAGCTCGAAGATGCACAGTAGAACGTTGAGTCCAACTTGTGGAAGATACAACTTGGATCAGGGTGGAACTAGATCGTCTGTCAGCACCTGTACGACTCTGCTTCTTGATTTTTGTAGAAGGCCCAGAAAAGGTTTTTATCCAACTCACCCCAGGCAAGATAGGATTAAAGAACCTTGAATTGAACTGCTGCGCATACACCAGCCCAGACAGCAGCCAGGTTGTAGCTAACATCAATTTCACCCTCGTCGCCATCAGAAAATGATATAATCTTCCCATATTTTCCCGAATCCAACCAAGTTACGTTACGCTTGCGATATCTTTTCTGTCGTCCGTCGTGTGGAGCAGGCAGTGTGAAGCGAACCGAACATCCAACATGCCACCACAGCCACCAGCTTATACTTCCCCCCACCCAACTACCAACCGGGATGGCTTTCATATTCCCTGTCCTGGCGTCATTACACTGCAGATCCCCTCACCAAAAACGGGGGACTTTATCCGGGATATTTTGTCGAACGATGCTAGAAAGAACTGGAGACATGGAAGCGATTATGACTTGGGGCCGTGGGGTAAACTAGTTTAGAGTTTAGCCTCCTCTCACTTCCCTTGTCACCGAACTTTGAATTGACGTATATTGAAAAAAAAAAGACTGGAACGTAAAGTAACGTGGAAGCGGGGGAGCTAACTAGCCATGTGGAGGAGGAGCTTGAGCAGATGTGTTTGTGTGGGGCGGGCGTGGATTTTTGCATCGGTTAAGGAGCCGGTGGATAAAAGATGTGCAGAGTATCGTGCTGGCATTTCGGGGGCTAGCGAGGAACAGGACAACATGAAGCAACTGTTTCGCCTACACATAGGAAGAGCTTGAGAAACTCACCGTTCCGAATAATTTTACACAGGACACATGTGTGTACCTATGCGCATCGTTATCAACGGCTAGAGAACCTGTTAATGTCGATCTTCACCGCAGACACGCAGCAGCTGATCCAAGTCCGACGACCCGGATTTGAGCTTGCCATTATAAGGAAATTAGATTTCCTACAATGCTATTACTACCTAGAATGTACGCCAACTTTACTTGTGCTATCTTATATCACATTTTGATGTCATGGCTTCCTAAGTTAAGACATTTCGGATTGGACAGTTCTACCACCAGCATTTCGTGGGTAAAGGCATGGCTTCAAAAGGATGTTAAGGATGTGGAAGAAGTAAACAGAAAAGGAGGGGAGGCATAGCAGGCAAACCTCCCTGTTGAAGCTGTGCAGGAACCAGTACTTTGATAATCTTACTATCGTTTCTAAATCACCATCAAAATCTATCAAATAGTGTCTCTTTCTCTTTCGCATAATAAATGACACGGTAATATGTAGGAGTACGCTTATCTAGTGCTAGCGGAACGGCCTTTGGGCAACGTCTGCATCTAAGACTGCGCACTGGTTCGTTATACTTGGAGTTACTATTTAAAAAGAAAATGATAGTATGACTAACGTGTTTTGATTGGTACTGGTAGGGTGTTGAGCGCGTTTGGTAATGCTACTATGCGGGTAGGTGTCAGCTTCGTCTCGGCTTCGTACTTATGCCATTGGCTACTAAGTACAATTTAGATGACGCCTGCATTAGTGCTCTAGTCAGCTATGAAGTTAGGGTAGACGAGCTTATAAGAGTCCTAAGCTATCGCATAAACACTCAACACGTTTATATCTAGTCACCAAGCTTGTTTCGTTCAATATAATTACAATCTCTACACCTTCGTCATACTCAAAGTACCACCACAAAACCGGTCATAGCCCACACTAGGGTGTAGGTGCTGTTGAATTCATCTCGACAACAGCATCATCATCTATGTCACTTTTCAGCAATTACACCGCCACGATGAAAGCGTTTGCAATTTTTCTCATCGCAACTCTCCTCGGTGCAAATGCTGCAGTCCCAACCGTCACCCCAAAGCTCATCAGCATACCCCAAAACTGCGGGTACTGGCCTTCCGGTCGTTTCTTAATCGTCGTCGACTCTGCCGAAGACCCCGCAGTGAACGGCTTACCCGCGCAACCCTACGACATCATCTTCCCCTCTAAAGTCCTTCCCCTGTTAGCCATCGACCTCCGCGCATCCCGTCGCATCGCCAAATCAGTCTTTGCTTGCGACGCTGGCCAAGCTGTGATATCTTCTTCGCCCGTATTTAAGAAACTTGGGATCTGCCAGGACCGTGAGAATGGGCACATCTTAATCGATGCGCCTGCAGAAAAAGTGTTGGTTCCGGAACTGTACAGGCATGTCGTGGATGGAAAGGAAGTGGACGGGCTCTACGTTGGAGCGAAGAATCAGACGACTTGGGGTTTTCGGTACACCCCGTCAAGCTGCTATGCAAATGCGACGGTGTCTACAAGGGACTATTACGAAGTAAAACTTTTGGGGTTGCCGGAGAGTAAGTATGACACTGCGGGATACGAAGTAGAGTTTCAAGGCTTCTTAAAGGTTGTAGAGTGGTGATGACATAGCAGCGTGGAGCAGAACAGATACTTCACTGGTCCAACACTCAAAATGTTGTGGATTAGAAAATTTGCCTCTGATGTGTAGGCTATATCGTATCTCCGTTGATCTTGTTACAAATATAATAGTGTGTTTACTTCTTCCCTTCTAATGATCCTAACAGTTTTACTTACAAACAAGACGGACTTATTAGCCTTGGGCTCCCAAACGCTCCCTCAATGTCTTTCCCTCATACTGCCCCCTAAAAGTCCCGCGGCGCTCTCTTCCAGGGAAGATATGTGTTGACAAATTTCGGCGTGTACCTATTGAAAGTAGTCAAATAGCCGCAAACCCATCCGTAGCCACCCACAGCCTTTAATCACTTTTGCAAGCCATCAGCAACGACTTAGATCTGCCACAATGAAGACACTCCACGCAGCCTGTGCCTAGCTTCTTCTTAAGTCTTGTCCTATATTACCGCGCATACGTGTCAAAATCATGAAGCTTGTGTTCGAGTAATAGTAGTATCATTGTTAATCCCAATAAACAAGGGCATATAGAACAGTCTGTTGGTACAGGTAATCTATTACCTATCTTGCCTGACCGCAGCTTATTCTACAACGAGTCATTACTTTTTAGATCCCCCTCTCTCGCTCTGAATGTCCAGCTACAACAATATCCATCAATCCACCAAGTTCATCAGAAGTATATCTAATCTTAGCAGGCGCTTAACGCTAAACTGGTAAACGATCCCTTAAGATATGCATTGCCAAACAACAACTGACTGCGCCTTGTGTGTGTAAAAATGACATTACTTTACGTCCATCATGAATGCTAGATGGAGGAATCAACCACACCACCCTATCCTTTTCGGTAGACACTATAATGTGATTGTTGATATGAATGCAAAACGCCCCGTTCCAATGTTCTCTAGTAAAGATGAAAACTCCGATTGTAATGCGTAAAATGGATATGTGTACAGAATATATAAGTCAAATGTAGCGTAGCGTAGCGTGTCCCGGACGACCAAGCGTTAGATGGTTGTAGGTAGGGGGTCTCAATGTTGCGCGACAATGGTCTTTGACAAATTCGATCGCTGCGGAGTCGCGTCTTTCCGAAGTTGACGGACCAGGGCTTCGAGTTTGCGACGCTCTTCTTGTTCAGTCTACGGGTTTGTTAGCATATATTATCCATTGAAATTCTGCGCGATAGTACGGTACTCACTCTAAGTGCTTTGAGTCCCTCCGATGTCCGATCCCTCATCATCTTCCTGAAATCTTCCCTTAGCATCCGGATACTCGTAGCCCCTAGATCCAGCTGGCCGGCCCCGCCATTCGGCATCCCTGGACTCCTGACGCCCAGCCATTTGACCTTCTCGTCACTCAGTTCGCGCTCTAGCGCCTCTTTCTCATCTCTTAGCTTGTCGATCTGGCTCTCAAGCACATCCCGATCTTTCTCATTCTGTATAGCGTCGCGAGTGAGCGCTTCATATTCGCCGGCCATACCAGAGAGCTCAGCCTTGAGGTTGCGCTCTGAGTTGCGCGCTTCCGCTTCGGATTGCGAGGCTGCGTCTTGGACTTTTCGGAGAGCTTCAATTTCGTCTCTGAGAGCCTGGTTTCTGTCGCTCAGCT
The DNA here is from genome assembly GCF_010015615.1 of Cucurbitaria berberidis CBS 394.84. Classification (NCBI taxonomy): domain Eukaryota; kingdom Fungi; phylum Ascomycota; class Dothideomycetes; order Pleosporales; family Cucurbitariaceae; genus Cucurbitaria; species Cucurbitaria berberidis. Next base: position 2,513,274 of record NW_024468937.1, on the reverse strand, counting down.
CGTCTAGCTCTCGTTTGATGGCCGGATTCGCGGCAGAGTCGGCCGCGCGTTGGGCTCGAGTGCCGTATGCACCGTCAAGCTCGGCTTTGGCGAAGGTGAGTTCGGTGGTGAGGCGCACAATTTCGCCTTCAAGACTGCGGAACTCTTCTTCTTTGGCGTTGAGCGCATTCGTCGCGTCCAGAGATCGAGCCTCTGCAGCTTCCTTTTCAGCTGTTACTTTCATGAGTGCTGCTGCAGCTTGGTTGATCTTCTCCGCAGACTCTGCGAGCTCGGCTTGAATTGTTAGGGATTCGACACGAGCACTGTCTTGGGTCTCTCGTAGCTCATTCTCGGTTTCCCGTAGGTTATTCTCAGTTTCTCGTAGGCTATTCTCAAGGGTAATAGCGCGCTCTTGTGCGTCCCGAACATGAGCCTCATAAGCAGCGCTACGTCCCTCGACTTCACGAGATTGCACATTGAACGCAGTGTTGCGCTCCTGGTGATCCTTGAGTTCCTTTTCGTATGTGGTGCTCCGTTGCTCAACGTCTCGTAGCTGATTCTGATAACTAACGGCTTGTTCCTGCACGTCCTTGAGTTGGTTCTCATAAGCCGTGGCACGTGTCTTGGCTTCTTTGAGTTCGGTTTCGAAAGCCATAGCACGTTCTTGCATGTTGATAAGCTGTGCCTCGAGCCCGGCGTTACGCTCTTGTGTCTCCCGCATTGCTTGGGCCTCAGCCTGAGCCTTCGGCTCGTCGAACTGTTGGAGTTGGCTCATTGCGCGCTCTAGCTCGTCTTCCATGGACATCTTTTCAGACCTTGCGCTAAGGACCTGCACGTTGAGCCGCTCGAAATCAGCCTCTTTCTGAGCATCTGATTTGCTGTTCAGCTCGCGTTGCTGTTTAATCTGTCGCATCAGGACCGATTGCTTGTCCTTGAGGCTGGTAGCACGGCTGAATAGCCATTGTACCTTTGCTGAGAAAGCAGGTAGCGAGAAAGATTCGTTGGCGTTGTAATCTTCATCAGGCGACAGCTGTTCGTCCGCGTCTGGATCCTCTGCGAGTAAACGGCGACGCTCTCGTTTTCGTTCCCGTGCCTGCTCCTCACCAGCTAGAATAATCTGCCAGAGGCCGATCAATGTGGTCTCATACTTCTCTGCTTGCTCCGAGTCTGGGTTGCTGGGGGCTTTCGATTGTAGCTCATCAATTTGGCTGCTCAGCGAGTAGTGAACCTGTTCGAGGTTATAGAAGGAATCTTCCAGGTAACTAAGTTGTTCAGTCGAGCCGCTACCAGTAATAGCAGGTGGAGGTGGGATTTGATTGGCGCCTTCAGCATTCGTCCGACTCAGTACGGCGTACAGCTGATTGTTGATGCCCCCGAGACGACCTTCCACCTCGCTCGACGAGTGCCTCGACTTCTTGTGCATGTTGGCATGCTCAGCGCTAATGCTACGGAGGCCTTCATCGAGAAAGTCGAGCTGGCGATCTACGGTCGCAGCGTCCGGGACACCCTCGAGTGCTAGTGGTGGGAGAGCATATTCACGTTCCTGTTCCGGACTGACTTGGACAATGAGCGTCCGCAGCTTCTCATTCATTTCTTCGAGACGCTTTGCCGTCGAGGTCAGGGCTGGTTCCTGGCGCTCAGTAGGTGGAGAGTGGTGGTAGGTCCCGTTTTGTAGCACATTCATGAGACTGTCGAGATTCTCTGGCGACCTGTAAAAGCTGCGTTCGTCGAAGTCACCCTCGCCTCGAGTGCCGTTTCCCCGGCCAAACTCATATGCGTTCAGGCTGGCTGGGCTGTCTGGTCTTCGAGATACCTCGTCCGACATGGCTGAGTTCTCGATGCGGCTTTTGGGGCCCTTGTGCGTTAGCTGGAGTACAGCGGCGGTATGCATCAGCAGCTGCATATCAATCATGCGCATGCGAGATTCGATTTCCAGCAAGTCTCGGATGAGTTCCTCGACCTTCTTGTTGCTTACATCCAGTCCCTCTTGCGACTGGACATCGTGCTCCTGGGCTCCATCACTGCCCTTGCTGCTTAGACCCCTCGTGTGCCTAATGCCTTTCTTGGACGCCAATCGACTGAGGGAGCGCGTTGCATCGCGGATCTTCGTCTCCGACTCCAACTTCTTCCTCACGGTGCCCAGTCGCGCATCGAGCGTCTTCTGCTCCTGCTTTAGCGCATCCACTTCTTCCACGGTCAGAATGTCAAAGTACTGGCTGTCTGCTATGGCCGTCTCCACCAGCAGGTGCATAGCCACGGGATCTGTATGCAGCGCGTCGGAGCTTCGTTTTCGCATTTCTTGTGGGGTGTAGCCGCCGTTCTCGCGCACCGTGTCTCTGCGGCCAGAATCAAAGACATTGGGCGGTGGAATGAAGGCGCTGGCGCCGAATCGCGGGGAGATTTGGTAGGCCATGGGAAAGAAGCTGGGTGACGGTGCCCCTAGGCTAGACGGGTAGTTTGAAGAGGGCGAAGGGAAGTCATATAGCGGCCGAGGACTGAGGGCGTCCCCCGCGTAGGGGTATTGGGTGCGCAGGCCATTGCTTGCCATGTTCGCCATGATCGCTCTCGGCGCAGGTCGCGGTGGGACTACAAAGGCGGAGTCGCGGGTGCGTGTAGGCGCAGTAAGGGTGCGGATGGAGAGGGCGACGGGGGCGGCGTAGAGCAGGAGTCGCGCAGCCAGCTGGTGCAGATGGGGGCTCACGGAGAGCGACTGTGAGGCATTCTCAAGAGGAGGATTTGGGTTTGTAGCCAGGGGACACTGGACATTTGTTTTCCACGCGGCTCTCCTCTCCCAACAAACGACGGACGGGCATTAGGGGTCGCGCACTACCAGGTACGGTTACGGTTGGTTTATTAGTAGCTCGGGCGGGTAGACAGGCATGTGAGCCCTTGGCAGGCACCGTAAACTCCCCACCTACGGCGCCTTGGAGCCTCGTATTCGTTGTCTTCTGCTTGACGACATAATACGAGGCCCCCGCTCTCAGCTTTTTGTGCTGCAGGAGAGGCTCCGCGTCGTGAAGCCACATATTGACATATTCCCCGTGGCACGCTGTCACAGCCCACATCTCTGACGGCTGAATTGGGATTTGCACACTGTCGCCGATCGCTCAATTTTGTAGCTCCTACGATCAGCATCATGGCTGCCGAGCAACACAGGTCGGCATACTCCAAGGAGCAGATGGCGAGATACTTGGACCGTCTCAAATTGCCCCATGGGGAGCGACACTTTGATGTCGCGGCATTCAACCCCAATGATGCGCTTGCCTACCTTGCCCTGTTGCAGAAACACCATCTCGCTGAGATACCCTTTGAGAATCTAACCCTACACTACTCAGTACATCGGCAAGTCTCCCTCCACCCCGAAGAGCTGTTCAAGAAGATCATTGGGGACAACAATGGCCGTGGGGGCTATTGTATGGAGAACAACGGCCTATTTGGGACTCTGCTCCACTCGCTTGGCTTCAACGTCTACTCGGCAGGCGCTCGCGTTTTCGACCATGGGCAGTGGACTGGTTGGAGTCACATGGTCAACTTCGTTAAGATTGGCGGAACCAAATATCACGTAGACGTAGGCTTTGGAGCCGAGGGCCCAGTCGTGCCAATGCCGCTGGATCGCTCGGGCGCGATACAGCAGCACATTAGCCCAGCCACGACACGGCTTCAATATCGCAACATTCCTGGCACCACCGATCCTGATCAGCGTTTCTGGGTCTATGAGTACCGAAGAAACGGCGCCAGTGACTGGGAGATCAAGTACTCGTATACCGAGCTGGAGTTCTTCCCACAAGACTATGCCGTCATGAACTATTTCACGAGCACCACCCAACGGACTTTCTTCACGCGAATCGTCGTAGTGGAGAAGAAGATACTGGGACGTGACGGGGACATGGCTGGGAATCTGATATTGATGGGAAATAGTCTAAAGCGGAGGATACACTGGGAGAAGGAGAAGGAGGTCGAGTTTCATAGCGAAGCAGAGAGGCTGGACGCTCTACAAAAGTACTTCAATATCAGCTTCGGGGCGGCCGAGCGGGATGGCATTCGTGGGCTTCCATCAGAGATCAAGTAGCTTTCCAGACTGAACAAGAGAAGTTTGGCATTCTCGATTTGGATGTGTATCATTTGTTATGGAATCTAGTGTTCTTCTGTCGCTCGCACCCGGCTTATAGGAATCGCTGCTCGCACTGTCTGATGTCAGTCCTGTCGTCTCCGGGTGAATCGCAATCCATACCCTCCATGGGTTGTTTAGCTCAAATCCGGCGGGGGCTATCGGCTTGTCTGTCTGTCCTCGCGCAAAGCCCGTCAATCGTCGGTCGCGTTCCATCACTGCCGTCTGGTGAGTATAGTCGAATCAAGTCATCGTGGAGTTGTCATACTTTGCTGTACAATTGTTAGCAAGACCCAAAACGCTGCGTCCAGATGGCTACTCACCCTATCCCATTGGTCGATTCCTCGTCTCGCCCTCTTTCCACCATTCTGCATTTCCCTGAGCTTCCCGACGGATATGGCGCTGAATGCGAAGAACTGCAGCACCACGTTAGCACCCCTCCACGGCGGCCAATGGGTCCAGTCAACGTACGCCAGTCATGATCGCATACGGCAAAAAAGCCTCGAATGGGATACCCATGGTGGCGGTAGTGTCAGCAGTCGTCGTCGTGAGTTGCGGGGAGGCGGCTGGTGGTGAACGGCGAGCTTGAGGGATGGAGGTGAGAGGAGGCGCTCGGTCCGGCCTTGGCTTCGACCCCCGAGCGTGCACCTCGCAGCCAAAGGGTGCCATTTCAGACGGGCGAATTTCATCTCCCACGCACTCTACAGACGAGCTACAATTATTCCCCGTGTCGCCCAGCATCCCACTTTCATACGAACCGCAAACATTGGCACCTTTGCGCCTCGACACGCCCCAATAATTGCGCGTGGCTGCGACGGCACACCACCACCTCCCCCACTGCCACCCACAACGCGACTGCGAGCCTCCGACATCACACGCTGGCGCCTTTGGGCCTTACGAAGCTACGTCACGACCCAGATACACGATATTGACGCGGTGGACGGTTTCACGGGTTACCACAACGCGCTACGACTCCCGCACGACGCGACGAGAAGCGCTACATGAATACGCCGCCAAAGTACCTACTACTCTTCACGCGGCCGATGTGATAGAGGTCCTACTACACCTGGGTTGTGACACTGGCGTTTCTGGCATCCAAACTGGCGGCTGTCGTCTCCTTCGCCATGGCGGAGCCCGCCCGGCTCATGGGCCAAGCCGCAAGCAACACCGACCAGGACGACATGGATGTGGATGGAGAATACGAAATGGACGATGCGGAATATGAGCAACCTCCCGCTGAGGACAACAATCCAGATGCAAATGGCCACACAACTGATGCAGAAGGCTCAGATGTCGATGCCGAGGGCGAGGAGGTAGACGACGACGAGGACGAAGCTGAGCCTGTTGGCGCTGTCAAGATAGCCCTGCGGAGGCGCACAGCTTTCGACGACGAGGAAGACGACGACGACGACGACGACGAGGATGACGCCGTAGGAGATTCGTCCTCAGATGCCAAAACTAGCGACAGCGAGCACGCATCAAGCAGCGCCGAATCTGAAGGGGAGCACCCATGGCAGGCCGAGAGCGACGGCGAAGAGAAGGCAGAAGTCGCAACATCATATACCATGGCGTGCACGTGAGTATCAGTCGGGTAACATGGGAAAACGGAACATGCATTTGCTGACAATGGAATAGATACTGCAATAAGGACGAGGATAACGATCCAAGTCCAGAGTTTGAAGAATATCTCGCATGCGTCGAGTGTGGGGAGAATGGTGCGTAATTTCATGGAATGTTTGACTTTACGAGCTCGGGTAGCTGACATCTTGTTCCTGCAGCACATCGGCAATGCGCCCGCGCCGCTAATACGCTTAGTCCCGATGACGGTACGTCCGCCTTCCAGCATGTTCATATCACTTCTGCTAATGTTCCATTTTAGACGTAGAGCATTGGCGCTGCACGGCCTGCATTCAAGATGATCTTCATGCCGAAAAAGAGTCAGAACAGGCCCGTAAGAGTCGTAGGCAATCATCCTTACCCAAGCTCACCAAGGAGTTACTGCCTGCGCATCGTGGCGTAGACCCAGCAGGACACTCTATTTTCAAAGAGCTAATCCTCCCCGATGAACCAGCAGATGGAACAAGATCGCTACGTCACAAACGTAAATCATCACATGAAGATGAGCTTCCACTCCCGCCAAGGCAAACAAGAAAAAAGCGGAGACCTTCAGAAGCCTCCAAATCGGAAGCGGGACCATCAGTAGCTGCATCCTCGCCCCGACCGCCTTCGAGAAGTGTCCGAAGTATCCGTAGTGTCATGACAGATGGCCACGAAAGCGAGGGTGATGCGGAGCCTTCTGGCTCCGACCAAGAGGCTTCCCGCTTACGTTCATCGCGCGCACGCCGTGGACAGCCTAAGAGGACTGACAAACGGCCACTCGCTTGGATCGAAGAATCTCAAGGTCTCAGCTTGATCATCGTCTTTCACCTTAACAACGAGAAAGTGCAAAAGATCGTCACGTCTAAGCCGAAAAAGAAGACTCTCACCCTAGAACAGGAGAGACAGGAACGACGGCGAGAGAGGGATAGGGAACGGCGCGAACGCAATCGTCGGGCTGCACAAGCTGCAAGAGAATCCCCAGAAGTGTCTCACTATCCGACCATACACGCTCAACATCCTACACCGTTCCAGGGCTTCACAGACAGGGAGCCAGACGAGACCAAGAGCAAGCCATACGGTGGTGTCCTCTCCGAGGCTGATGCTGATACCTCGAAGACATACCCTTCACAAGCTGACAGGAAGCGGTTTGAAGAGGCTCGCATAAAAGCGGAAGAAGCTTGGAAAGAGAAGCAGACTGCCCTCTACGCTCATTTAGAACCTGCGAAACTATCGAAGCAACCAACTGCTGCAAGTAAAATCAAGTGTGTCAATTTTGGTGGATGGGAGATTGACACCTGGCACGCGGCGCCTTATCCAGAGGAATATAGCAAGAACAGGGTGCTATATATTTGCGAATTTTGTCTCAAGTATATGAATTCTGACTACGTCGCATGGCGACATAAGGTAGGCATAAATATTCTCACTTGTGATTACAAGTACTAACAAAAGTCAGCTTAAATGCCCCGCGAAGCACCCTCCAGGTGACGAGATTTATCGCGACGGCAAATACTCCTTCTTTGAGGTGGACGGCCGAAAGAACCCCGTCTACTGTCAAAACCTCTGCCTACTCGCCAAGCTGTTTCTCGGGTCCAAAACGCTATACTACGATGTTGAACCGTTCCTCTTCTACGTCATGACCGAAAACGACAATTACGGCTGTCATTTCGTTGGCTATTTTTCGAAGGAGAAGCGGCCCAGCTCGCTCAACAACGTCTCGTGTATCCTTGTGCTACCTATTCACATGCGCAAAGGCTACGGACAATACCTGATCGAATTCTCTTATCTTCTCACACGCGTCGAGAGGAAGACGGGAAGTCCTGAGAAGCCGCTTAGTGACATGGGTCTGGTAAGTTATCGGAAGTACTGGCGACTCGTTCTATGCGAAGAACTACTGCAGCAGAAAGGACCGATCAGCATCTCAGCTATATCAGATCGTACTGGTATGACGCCTGATGACATTGTGTCAGCTTTGGAAGGCTTGCGTGCTCTCGTGCGCGATCCTGTCACAAAGAAGTACGCACTACGATTGGACCTCAATTACTTCAAGCAGTACATGGAGAAGTGCAACGCTGCAGGCAACCCAAAGATCGATCAAGAATGCCTCGTCTGGACGCCGTATGTCATGGGGCGCCTAGGCCAATACGAAGACGGACCCGCACTGCAGACAGTACAGCAACGTGATGAGGTTGAAGAAGAGGACAAGCCAGTACCGGAAGAGGGCGTGCAGATGGACATGGCTGCCAAAGCCAATGGCACGGGCGACGAGGCCGACCCAGCCATGCCTGACCTACATGCAGAAGAGTCACTGAACGGCGGCTCGCCTGCACCTGGCACACCGCTTGCGAATGGCAGTACTGAAGCTCTTGCCGGCTCACAGATGGATGAACCTTCCATCCCACCTTCACGCTACGAGATCTTCCCTCCTGTCCCTGGACAGCCCGCGCAGAAACGCCGGCCAGGACGACCATTTGGTGCGCGACGGCGCACCAGCACGCCAAATCGTGTACGCAACACATCGCTGTCTATTCATACAGCCCCTATATCGAAAATGCAGCTTTCACCCAGTAGAGGTGCGAAATCATCACCCCTTATAAACGGCAATCTTACCCCGAGTACGATTCCACTTCGACGGACGAGGAGCAGACTAGCCGAGAGCGTCACGAATGGTGATGACGTTGATGAAGGAGACGCTGTCAAAGCCGTCATTATTAACGGGCGAAGAAGCACCAGGAGCTCTGCTAGTTCGCTGGGTAGTCCACGCAACGGCAAAGATCTGAAGGGCAAGGGGAAAGCAATGGTTGTTGAGGTTGAGGAAGCACAGGATGAGGATATTGATGCAGACGGCGATTACGATGAAGATGGCGACATGGACATCGATGCGGAAGGCGAAGAAGACGATGACATTGTCATGGCGAATGCTTGATCTGGTCGCCTAACTCCTACTCTACTTTCACGACATGAAAAGAAACGCGCAAACCCATGTTGGCGTTCAGGGTTCTCGCGTGCTCCCCCTATATTGGAGAGCGGCATTTTTTTCGCTTGAGTGGGCTGCTTGTTCGGCCTCCTCTGTAGTTTTACTTTTTTTCAATATTGCACTTAGGGAGATACCTTGGGAAACGGGGAGTTTATCAATGCTCCATACTTCAATTCTATCTATTACGGAACCCCACTTTTTGAACTTCTCCGTCCCATCATGGAAATCTCGCTACTGGCGGAAGTCAGCTATTTCCTATACACATGTAATGCAGTTTTTTTTTCTGGCCCACAACACCGTACATCCATGTTTGTCATTCGGCATGTACTATTCCTCCGCCTCCGTCGCCCCCCGTATAACAACCTAAGCCTAAACCACCTCTTAGCCTTACCCTACCGCACTAGCGTAGCAATATAGATTAAGTGCCTGTCAGCTTACTCGACTTAGCCCAATACGATGATCGATTGCGATCCGCCCACCGGTTCAAAGGCAGGTAAACTGTGGAGATGTAGAAGAATTCCTTTTTGGCCCCCAAGAAGTGGCTCGAACAGGACGTTGGGCATTTGAATTTTGGCTTTCGACGTCTTGTTTAGGGGCATGCTGCTCGTGTAGTAATAGTACTGAGGTTGTATAGCGGTAAGATGATTGAGTGAGGAACCAGGTTGGAAGGGTTTGTAGATGGGGAAAGGCGTATAAAAAGCTCAGTAGGGCGCGAGTTTTGCAAGAGTATCGCTCAGATTCCTCATCTCCTCATACCTCGTCGAAATAACTCACCATGCATCCTCTTATCGCCGCTATCGTGGTGTCCATAACCACTCTCTCAGCCACCGCCACCGCCATAGCAGTCCCCGAAGCCCCACTCCTCCACTCAGACTTCTCCTTCTCCGCCTGGGTAGACAGTCTCATCGCGGACCCCAGCACGGCTCTAACACCCTCTGAAGCCATCGCAGCTTTCAACTCCTCCCTCACCTCATCTTCCTCTGCGCTCTCCAAGCGCCAGGAATTCCGCAACTGCAACCAAAAGGGCTCGCGGCCTGCCAAAGTTCCCGAAGCAGTCTGGTGCATTAATTACCTTGCGGACCGGGGCCGGAAGGGCGAGACGTGCGATTTGGGCACGCAGTTTGTTGCCAAGGCGCAGTGTACGTGGTATGATGCGCAGATTGTTAGTATTAGAACGAGGGGGGCATTAACGGGGATAAATTGGTATGTTTTTGTTTTGCTTTTTAACTTCACCACTTCTGTTTCTTCTTCTTTTTCTCTTGTTATTTTGAGTTCTACTACCTCGAATACACAGGATATAGACTTGGAGAAGTTAACTTGCTGACACGGTGGGGTTTGCTTGTAGCAATGAAATTGCCAAAGCTGGAGGTTCGATTATGGATCACTGTTTTCGCGCCGATAATACGGTGGCCGGCGAGGCTCATGTTGGAGCTGTTACTATTCAATTACAGATGCCCCTCGTCTAGCATGTTTATTTGCTAGTGCAATGGATTGTGTTTTATCCTGTAGGTAGTGGAGTCGGTTTGAATTGGCAGGTGTGTTAGTTAGTACAGATTGAAGAGGGAGATGGGAAGAACGGATGATGGTGTCTTCTAGCTTGTTGAGAAATATATACGAAATTGGAGAATCAAGGATTCGAAACGAAGTTCTTTCAAATTGCTGGGGTTAGGGAACGCAACAATACTTGATTAGCGCAATCGTACTCATCAGACAAAGAATTCTAGGGATCACAGTCGAAAAATATTGTCTAAAGAAGTCTTGAGATATCTAGGGCAGTGCTGCATGTGGATCAAATGTTAAATGCACACTTGCCGTTGTTTACGTTATAACTCGTCGCAAATGTAAGCTCCGTCAGTTATGTTTTTCTTCGCATACTTACTTTCTTGTTTTAATTGATGTCTTAAAGTCTGTAATATGACAATCCTGGGGCGATGTTGGTGAGTAAAGAGAAGAGAAGACCTTTGAATTTGCCTATTACAGTGTTGTCGCTAGACTTCAAAAGCACGGCGAAGGAAATTTCTTACAGCGGTTTATTGCTTTGTGAACATTAATAGGAAAGCTCAAAAATATTTTTCAGCTTTAGCACACACTTGTTAATAAGTACTCAACATGTGAGCATCAGCTGACCAAACCCACCAGAGTGGGGCCGGTATCCTCCAAAACTAACTCAACAACAGTACCTACATGACCTTACTTCGGATGTTCGGGCAACAGGGGACTATCCCAGCATCCCGCAACCAGGCAATATCCGTTCTACCCGAGCGAGGCTTGTCCGCCCTTCCCGTCACCCCAGTTTTTAGATTGCTTACCACCAAGGAAGATGATTTCAAATTCGCCTATGCCCCATTTCATCTGTTGAGCTATCGCCGGCTCTGTTGCCAACAGGGAATGAATTCCTCTTGACTAAACCAGCTGCAGACTATTCGAAATTGGAAGTCAGTCTCGTTCTATCGCCCCACTTTCGCTTCCTGCACATGTATTGAGAAGTGCAAGTTGAACGCATCTAGCTTAATTTTCTCGTCCGAACAAAGGACACTAATGCACATAGCTATCGATGGTAGTTCACTTCTTTACATCGTTGTCCCTGCATCATATTAAGCACGTCTTAGGCTCATCTTCGGAGAACCAACTCGCTTCCATTGTATTCCCACAACCTCACGGTCTTCACGAGTGGAATGTAATATAGTATATGAGGCTATCCGCTCGATGTCTCACTCAGAGCTCCAGAGGAGAGCCCTACAAGATATCCAGGATATAGGTTACCCAGTGCCCATGTAAGGTACGGCGTTCACAGAACCGGAGATAGCTCCACAGGTAGCACTGGGAAATAGGCGCTTCTGAAATCTTCTTTTGTCCATGTCACGTTTATACAACTTTTTTTGCGGGCCTCCGACATGCTGCACTGCAACGAGAAGACTATTGCCTTGCAATCCCTGCCTAGTTTCCATCTATGAGAAGAGCGTTGTCCTAGACATATCCTTCGTGTCCGTTAATCTCGTGCTGTGGGTCTGCAGAACAAGGATTTTTGCATCGCATCACGCTGGAGGCTCGAGTTGGATATGTTTTTTTTGGTATAAAGAGAATACCGACCACCCGAATTTCATGGCATCAGAGTTCTCACTTCTTTCTCCGATTCATCACCACTACTTCAACTCTTCTTCTCAGGCCACCACAGTCCCTCGTAATGAAGTCCGCCGCCCTTTTCACTACCCTAGCCTTCGCCGCTACTGCTGTCGCTGCAGCTAGTCCCGCTGCAGCTCCAGTCCAAGAGCCAGAGGCTGCGATTGTCCACTCTGACTTTTCATTCACCGCCTGGGTTGACAGTGTCATCGCTGATCCCGAAAATGCCCTGAGCCCCGAGGAAGCCGTTGCAGCTTTCAATGCTGGCTTATCTACGCGTCCGTTCTACCTCCTTTTGCTAGTGTGTCAATACATGTTATTAACATCACGTCAGTTGAGAAACGCCAGACATTTGGAAACTGCCAGCAACTCGGTGACCGCCCTGCTCAGGTAAGTTTTCTCATATAATCTCGAGAATGGGGATGGGACCACATGCGGACAAAATCATCTGCGAGTCTTTGCCCGAATTCTCTCTTTTCCCTTCCACAATCTTTGGTTTTACATTTACCTCTCCGAATCTGCTGACGCTTGCTGGCTTCAAGGTCCCCGACGCAGTATGGTGCATCAACGACCTCGCGGCCCGCGGCCGCGCAGGCCAAAACTGCGACGTGAATAGCTCCAGCCGCGCACAGTGCACACACAACGTGGCGCAGATCGTCACAGTGCGAGGACGGGACGATGCGCCTAGCAGCGTGAATTGCAATGACATTGCCCGCGCGGGAGGTCTGATTATGGATCGCTGCACGCGTGGCGATAACACGGTTTCGGGGCAGGCGTATATCCCTCAAGGGGGTGTTGCCGTGCATATCCAGATGCCTCTCATTTAGAAGGATTAAGTTTGAGTGAGAAGTTAGTGTTAGCTCGGTTGGATACATGCCTTAAGAGCGAGTGACTCCTCGCAGATATAACCACAACTCGCATCAGACTCATTAGTAGTCATCAAAAGCAGAAAATCGATATTTAGTACTATAAAAAAACAATAATAAAGTTTGGAACTATGGTTGGCGACCGTCTTGAAGCCTATCCTAGAAGAATTAATGTAATTATAAACATCTCCGCACTCAAAGTACTTTCACAGAACCAGCGATAGCTCAACTAGGGCGTAGGCGCTTTGAAAATCCTCTTAGCTCGGTTGGTCGGCGTTGATGGGCGACTTTCGTATGCGTCGAGTGTTTGACGAAACTGTGGAATCGAAATACTGCCGACTAGTTGAAATAGACTGTCACTCGTAGACGTTACGTTGCTGCTTCTAGCGTTTACTAAATCTACTTGTGGAAGACTTAGTCGAACGTACTCCATACCCATAATCTTCTCCCCCATCAAGTTTTACTTTCCCACTCGAAATAGCGTTGTAAATTCATCTCGGCCGTTGCCTTCCTTGCTCAGATACTAGTTTACCTCCTGACCCACTTGCGTCAACTACCCGCAACCCCTGCCCATGGCCGCAGACGCCACCACGTGACTTGGCGTTCTCGTCGCTTACTGCATCCGGCAGTTTTTCCTTTCCCCGTAGAAAATAGATGGCAATGGGGCTTGGCGCACGGATAATTTCTGGTGCTGGTTGGGACGGGCCAAGTGAGCACAGCAGCATGGCAACCCAGAGATACGGTTGCCGGGGCTGATGTGCAGCAACTTTGCTCTGTTTGCGCAGGCATGGCATGGCATGGGGAGCTAGAACACTTCATCTTCAAGCACCCAGACTGGAGCTGGAGATGTTGAGAAGGAGTTACTATCGACTAAGGTTTTACATTAGGGCTCCGTCTACACCATATCAATCTAATTTGATGTTGGCTGCAGCAGCGAGTCGAGAGAGTCAAAGTGCAACTTCATACCTTCAGGCTGTCAGTCCACTCAGATTGTGAACAAGACGAGAATGCACTTACTGGTCGGCAACGGTATCCACTCATGCTGCGCTTCACTCAGAAAGCTGACAAGACCATTCTCGTTTTTCTTTAGCAGCCTCCCTTGCGTCCCCGGCGCTCTCTTCAAGCCCTCTAGCCTGCCGAAGACCCGTAACTGGGCGGCTAGTCCTGCGATAATTATGTCTCTGATCAAGGAACCGTGCAGCCCGTCAACAAACGGGAGGTACGACGCCTGTGATCGATCGAGCTTGATCGCCTCTGGATCCGAGAATTTTTCAGGATCGCGAGACGCAGCTGCGATGTTCAAGTGCAAAGTGTCGCCTTTTTTGATGGCCTGCGTGTAACGCCAGTCACTGATGCTAGGGAAGGTGTCGGAGATGCGAAGCGTAGGTGCTGCAAATGGAACCAGTCGGAGAGCTTCACGCACGTATACACAAAGTGATTCAGAGGCGTAGGGTGACGAATCGTTTGCCAACTTCTCGATATGTGGCCAGTTTGTAGAATAATACGGTTCAGTAAGGAAAAGATCGATCATCTGGGAACACTGGAAAGTCAATATATCGGCATGATTATATCAGAGTCAGGTCTCATCACATACGAAAAAAGAGCCGGAGATCGCCAAATCGACAGCTAGCAATGCCACCAGCGAAGAGACGTCGTCCACAGTCTTGCCACTTTCGAAGAGTCGTTGAAGCAACTCTCTTCCATGGCGGGGCATGAAGCCATCTTTGACATTCTTGTCGTCGCGATGGAGCAGTCCGTGAGCAAAGGACGAGCATTTGAGCGCTTCGCATGTGTCTTTGACTTCTTTGGTCAACTCCGTGTTCGCTTGAATTGCCGGCTCCCTGATTACACTAGACGTGTTGGGATTTCTGTCAAGGTAGATAAATCGAAAGATGGACACCATGTTTTCGTATAAGTGCTTGTCATCGAAAGTGGCTTTACTGTCATTTGGATTATTTAACGGGATGTAGAACAAGCGTGCTGCAAATTGCGTCCAACTAAGGGCCGCAACATGCTTGATAATATCAACATCATAGACGTCGTGAAGCTTGTGCGTGTACTTGCGGATTTGCTCCTTGGTTACCATATCGATAAAGCGGGTGAAATCTTCAGCAGAGCTCTTCTGACTAAATATCGCATGCTTGACGATCTTTTGCTGCTTGATACCTCTAGGGCCATTGCTATTGAGAGCATGGCTATCATGTCCAAGTTGTCGCATGGCCCGATTCCAGGGCAGTATGTAGGATGTTGAGTCTCGCAGGATGCTAACAACCGTTTTGTAATCGGTGATGACCTTGGTAGCTGGCCTGATCTGAGGCCTATTGTAGTCGAATTCGGCTTCATGCCCGAGTGATCTTTGGATGGCCCTCATCTCGAAAGGAACTGTGAATGGGTAGAAAGCGTACATTGAATTTCCAGAATACTAGTCGGCTTAGAGGCATCAGCTTCCCAATCACGTATACATAAGCCTTGTGACTTACGGAAAGCCCGCATGAGTAGCTTGTACATCACGCCTCCACCGGCAATGGAACGGTTATTCGAAGCCTCGTTGTATCCGAAGGCCGTCAGATGATGCGGCGTATAATCGACCGTGTAAAACCTGTCGCCTCGTACTAGGGCAACAGCGTCTGATAGAATAGCTCTGGTGGTTGTGAATCCGGCACAGAGACCAGATCCAGGAGTCATGGGTATCTTAGGCTCTTCTACCTGAATGTCAGCGTCAAATCGTAGGGATCTCGCATAAATAAAGCTGAGGGCCCTTACAAGACTGCCCAAACTTGAGGAACGTAGTATGGACAATGATGAGTGTAGGTACATTAGCTTCATAAAGGCGTGGGATCGCATACCTATGACAACGCCAGGATACAACTCAACGTTCTCAACCTCCCCATACAGAGCTTCAAGAGAAGCCGCAATGTCTATGCTAGTTAGTCTAGCGTCACCAAATGATCTGGACAACAGCTCATACCTGGATCTGAGTTGATATCCATGAACGTCTTATGTGGTGCCAGGCCGAAGAATCTTCTCATTTCGTTCAAAGACGCCACGCCCCAAGCTCTCGCTTGCTCAATGCCCATGACTTCAACAACCCTCAAAGCAATAGGAATATGTCGAGGTCCAAAGCTTGCAGCCACGTCTTCCGTAGCTTCTGTCAGGATTTTGACTATCTCGGCATCGTTGTAATAGCCTCTAGCGTTTCTCTGAAGGCCGCCAAAAGTCCGTTGGCTAGGATCATCTGGAGTTTCTGCGGTAAGCCTGCGGATTCCAGCACGCATCTCTCCTGTCGTCAAGTGCTCAATGTTCGAGTTTGGGTAAAGTTTTGCCATGTAGTCGTTCAGCCAGCGCTCGCCCTTCGCCGATATAGTGGAGTGCCATCTATAAATGAGATTAAACTCGACGCTAACCTGGTTGCCACTGCCTTTCTCGATGTTCTTTTGCCCGAGGATCTTCTCGACATCAACTCGTGGGTCTAAGCTCCAGGATGTCTCTACACGCTGCAGATTGAGGATTGTACGGACGTAATCGTTCAAGACGATATTGATATAAAGTCCGTTTGTCACAAGGCGCGCTGTTTGGAACAAGTCGTTATCACGCTTGGCGAGGGCACTATTGTATGACGAGGTGTCAAATTCGGCTGCATTAGCAGGCAAGCTGAACAAATCGCGTTCATTAATGAGTGCGAGCTGCTCTGCAATCGAATTGTGGAAGCGGCTGAAGCATAGTAAGAGGGCTGAGAACTATTACCAATTAGCGGCATCCAAGCATGAATTGCAGATGTAACACACCTCTGGCGGCCGGCTGAGGAACCTGACTTCAGCGAAGGTATCTGGCTTCAACTTTCCATCGGTAAAAGTACGGATCGAGTTCTGGGTCTCCTGGTCGGAACCGTACAAAGGTGAAAGATCCAGGTATGAGGACGTGTTTACAACGTTATCATCGCGATCACTCGTACGGAACACGTCATCTATGATGATTCCAGCCAGTGCAAACAAAAGACTCGATATCTTGCTTGGGTGTTGTTTCGGTTCTCCCTGCCGTGCAAGAAGTATGTCGAATAGCACATTAGCGTCCGGTAGGGCTGTTGGGACATGTTCCGGCTTTACAGTTCTTGCGTAGTAGGAGCCGGCTCTACCTAAGTTTGGGAATTGGATGCTGTTGTTACTTCCGTCGGCCGTTCGATATTTGTCTACCAGCACATCAGCATGTACCACTTTTGCCGAGAGAGTGATGCCAACATGGATCGCCGAGGGAGGAGGTTGTAGGGTGCTCGAGGTTCTCCTAAAGTCGTCTGAGCAGAATACCAGTGCCTATATCTCGAGTCGGAGAGTCGTCCGGAAGCGACGCAAGAAGTTGCATGAGTTTTTCTTGCTACCCTGGGTTAGGCTAAATGCGAAAGTGTGGACAGCCTACGAACCACGTATTCTTTGTCGTCCACGCCGCCACCAACAGCCGCATCAGTGAGGGCATCGAGTAGTTCGTGATTTGATTTTAGCCTATCAAGACCCAATTGGCTATCGGCATCTTGTATCAGTTTGTATATGTAGAACTCCTTTCGGTCCTCGGACTCGGAGTCACCCCACAGTGGCTGGAATAGGTGTTGCATAGGAATAGAAACGTGTTCGAAAGTAAGCAAGGTACTGGAAATTAATATGTATGATGACTATGATACTTAGGGTGTATAGCGGGGAGGTGTATGAAAAGAGGTGCGAGCAAATGCAGAATAGTTCTCCTGGGGGTGGCAGTCACGCCTATAGATGCGCTTTCCACGTACCCACCCGCATTGCACTTGCAGTGTCTAAATAAGTTCATCTACTAGTCTTGGTCCTATCTGACTAATAATGCGACTTCAAAGCGTTAGTTGGTCCAATATTGACGATGGTCTGCAATCGAGGTGTAGAATAATATCGTTCACGAGAGATTCGAGAGGAAGAATTGCTTTAAGGCAAACTTTAATAATTAGTAATATTAGTATCGACAAAGATATATATAATTTGCGGAGTTGTATCAACACCTGGCTGTCATAGTCAAAGCGGATGAGGCTGAATGAGACGTTTGCGGGGGCGAATGACGCTAAAAGTCGCAGGGCTGAGCCTTAGCGAGTCCTCCCACATGAATTCGTGGCGGTGACATCAGCAATCATCAAAACCGAACTTTGAACTCTGTAAGTTTTTGACGTCTAGACTATGATTCGGAGAGGCCACTGGATTCTAACTGGAGCCCAGGATCTCTAAAATGCCATCAGCTACAGCAATGGGCGACCAGAAAGCCTCAAAGTACTATCCCGCTGAGGAGGAGGCGCAAATGAAGAAGGTACGCGCTATTCTAGAAATCGAAAACCACTGGGAGTTGCGAAACTGCTAGAGAAGCTGTAAAAAGTGATTATCGTGAGCGTAGGGCTAACAATTCACTCTCAGGCCCGCAAGACCGCCCACCCGACCAAATACCGCGATTCTCTCACTCCCGGCACCGTCTTGATCCTCCTCTCCGGTCGTTTCCGCGGCAAGCGCGTCGTTCTCCTACGCCAGCTCGAACAAGGTGTTCTCCTCATCACCGGCCCGTTCAAGTCAAATGGCGTCCCACTGCGCCGCGTCAACCACCGCTACGTGATCGCTACCTCGACCGTTGTCGATATCGCAGGTGTTGACGAGGAGGTCGTAGAGCGCGTGAGCAAGGACGAGTACTGGGCAAGGGAGAAGAAGGAGAGCAAGGGCGAGGATGCGTTCTTTGAGCAGGGCAAGGAGGGTGAGGTGCAGAAGAAGGAGACAGACCCACAGCGGATAGAGGACCAGAAGAAGGTGGACAAGGCGCTCATGGCGAACATCAAGAAAGTGCCGGAGCTGGAGGGATATCTTGGAGCGAGCTTCAGCTTGAGGGGCAACGAGAGGCCGCACGAGATGGTCTTCTGAGCATGTGCATGATGGTGGACATTATACCGGAACGATTTTCTGGATGAGCTTACGAAGTACGAAACGAGAGGATGCAAAAGCCCAAGCTCTTCGTCTGCTGACGAGAACCCCAAAGATGGATTCGAGCAGCATCATGACACGAATTTATACGTAGATTATACCCACAAAAAAATCATGAATAAGTTTAGATATTTCTCTGCTTACAACAAGTTCTTTCTTGTTACGTAGTGTTTGCCCGAGGTTCTCTATTATGTAACATATCTATTATCCCATATATAATACAATCGTAGTAGCGCAAGACTTGAGATCGATCTTTGGGTATCATATCGTTTACTTCTTTTCGCTCCCATCTCTCTTAGCAAGGCCAGCCTTGCCAATCGCGCCATCTATACCGCTCAACTTCCGTACAAGCAACTGTACCCCGATGGGCAGGACACCGAGGATCTGAATGTACCTCGAGTAGAGCGGGAGGGCCACCTCACCGCTCTCGCCTCTCTCGATAAGCCTGATGATATCTTTCCCAACTTCCGCAGGCGTAACAACTGGAGCGAGGAAGTTGCTCGGTGTCTTGACGCCTGCGAACATCTTCGTGCTCATCTGCCCTAGCGTGACAAGGATCGTCTTGATCTCTTTGGCATCCGGATTCTGCGCAAGCTCAGCGCGTAGTGAGTGGTGTAGCGCGAGAAGTGCGGCTTTCGATGCAGTGTAAGCGGAGAGATTTGCGGCGCCGAGGTGGCCCAGGACGGAGGATACGGTTATGATGGTACCACGGCCTTCCTTGAGCATGTGGGGAAGGAAGGTGCGGAGGGTGTTGAAGTGGGCGAGTGTGTTTACGCGAAAAGTTCTATCCTAGCTGTCAGTTATGTTTCATACTAAAGGACAAAGGCTAACGGACTGTTCAACGTCTTCTGCGGTCGAGTCGAGGATTGACGTGGTGTGGACTAGACCAGCATTGTTTATCAGGATTGTAGGAGCTCCCAGCTGCGTCTATTAGCACGTATCTCATCATTTGGTCTTAGGCGTCTCACATCTTCAACAATCTTGGCCGCAGCAGCTTCCACCTGCTTCGCATTGCTCACGTCGCACTGATAGTACACGACACCCTTCTCCTCTGCCTCGTCCTCGTCCACTTTCTTTGTGTCTAAAACTGCAATGTTTGCGTTCCGCATGCCATACGTCTCGGCGAGTAGGCCGCCCAGGCCCTCCACGCCGCCTGTTATGACGATAACCTCCTCACTCAAGTCCACTTCCCTCGGTGACCCGAACGCGATTTTGTCGTTGATCAAGCCGAATATACCAATAGTGGTCATGAGCAGAGCCCAAGCCAGTGCGATGCGCATCTCAGGGGCTTCATAACGCGTGTATTGCGCCCGTAGGCACAGTACAAGAATCCAAGATACGAATGGGTGGAACAATGTGTATCCAAGGACGTACCAGATCACGTCGATGGTGAGGTAGTGATGCCATGGCTCGTCCGGTCGATCGAAACTCTTAGGCAGGTGAACGGGCACCTCTTTAATCGCGGAAGACATGGCTGGCACTTCGATACAGGAGGGATGTTGAAGCATGGAGGGTGGTGGGGCGCGAATGGGCGCGTATTTGAGGCTTGGTCGGATGGAGGCTCTGAATGGTCTCTTACGGCTACAAAGCTACCCGGGATTGGATGTGAAGATGTACGAGGAGTGACGGAGCATCAGAGACAGGTTTGAGGCCATGATGGCCTTATTGTGCAGTCGCTGGTCCTGAGGCTTGCAACATTGGTGTTTCATCTCCGCCTCGGTGTCGAAGCCGCTAGCCAAATCGACTCAGGCTGGAACCCTTAGTAAGCGAGCGTCTACTTGAACGTCGACTCTGAAGAACAACGTTGCCGTACATGTGCAACCAAGCTTTTAGAACCTCACTTTCCTCAATCAAGGAGTAATCGTAGCAACGTCTAGTCCTTTTCGCGGTTCTCGAGCGTTGTGACAAATGAAGGCACTTTGAAATATCCTCCTTCCCAATGGAAGAGACTCCTCCCAGACTGTCTTGACAATATGGCAGTCCACGACGTTGGCGCAGTTCTTGTAGCTTGGAATTGAGCTTGGTTCGCTAACAGAAGAGCCATCGTTTGCGACGTGCCCAGGCGACTCGAGTCTTCTCGTCGCAAATCTAACCGGTCGAAGCGCCATGGCATACCCGTAGACCTAGGTACAGCAGGTGTGCCCTCTAGGAGCACAGTGATTTCCTCCCACCGATAAACTGCGACTGGCGAACTGACCAGAACTTACAGCGGGAGACACCACGTCCTTCCTTAGTCGCGTTGTGCATACCTAGGCTGGTCCAGTCGAAAGGAGCAACATGCCACGTCCGAGGTCTTCCCGGACTGAAGGCAGGATGCGGGCACTGTGACAAGGCCATGGCTGAAGCCGGCTACCCTTCGTGGGAACTTCTCCTGCTCTACACGGTGCGGTTCTGAAGTTTGGGAGGAATACCCTCGACTCGACTGCCGACACGAGTAAGTGCGCTTTCCCCGGCCATCGCTCGCCTGCCAGAACACCAGCAGGCGACATGCAATCAGGCAAGATGCTTCTCGAGACTGCCTCCTCTCGGTCGACAGAGCAACGTTGGCTTCAGCTACGCTTAAAAGCTCGTCTTCCCTCCCATTCCTCCATTTCTTCTTCACTCCACTCACCACCCAACATCCATTGAGTTGGTCAATCAGTTCTTCTTTTATCATCACTACCCCATTCATCTTTTCTCCCTTCCTCATCTCGGACACGCTTCCCTGTTCCACCGGGACCATGACGGGCCGCACCCTCACCTTGAGCGCCCTCGTGGCTCTCACTCAGGCCAAGGCCATTGTCACCAACCACTGTTCCCATGAGGTCTACATCTGGTCGATTCCGCATATCGGCTCCTCGCATACCGACAACGTTCCCATCAAGCCTGGTGGTAGATACGAAGAACCATGGCGCTATGGGTATGCGACCAACACCGGCGTTGCCATCAAAATCTCCCCTGAGGCGAACGGCATCCACGAGGGCAAGGACGAGATCAACTTTGCATATTCGATCGAGCACCCCAACCAGTCCAAGATCTGGATCGACCTCTCCTCTGTCCGTGGAAAGGCTTTCGACAACGATGTTGCCTTTCATACCTGCCACGGATCGTACCAGACGCCGGATATCTCGACTGAGTGTTGCGACGCCACGGACGACATTGAACTGGTCCTTTGTGGCACCGCACGCACGACTCCCACCAAAGACCTGATACCCTTCGACAAGATCCGGGAGTGCTACGACTATCACCATTATCCCCACGAGCCAGAATCGGACAATCCCAACTGCACTCCCGACTGTCACGATGAGTCTGAAGACGAACAACCGACATGCACATCTGATTGCGACAAGAAGCCAGGGTATGGTCAGCCCAAGTCCGCGCCTCCATGCGACAAGCAGCCTGGACATCCAGAGTGCACCAAGGGACCCGGCCCACATCGCCCGTCACCAAAGCCGACGGCGAACAAGCCTTATCCTGCTCCACCCATGCCCTATACGGAGAAACCTCACTCGCCGCCGCCGAAGACAACTTCTGAGAAGCACTATGATCCCCCAAAGCATACGACAGAGCATCGCTATGCGCCACCGAAGCCGACGGCTGATCCGCCTCACTATCCGCCACCCAAGCATACTTCGAACGAGCATCACGGCCCTCCAAAGCACACCAATGGACAATACCCACCTGCCAAGCATACGGATCAACAGCACGGTCCTCCCCCGGCGCATACAGAGGGAAATTATCCGCCTCCCAAGCCCACGAACGGACAACACGGCCCTCCCAAGCATACGGATGAACACGGTCCTCCTAGGCACACTGAAGCACGAGGTCCTCCCAAGCACACTGAAGGTCAACATGGGCCCCCCAAGCCCACGGCTGGACAGTTCCCACCTCATAAGCCCACGAACGGACAACATGGTCCTCCCAAGCCTACGGCTGGACATTACCCGCCTCACAAACCCTCGAACGGACAATACCCACCTCATAAACCCACGGACGGACAACACGGTCCTCCCAAGCCCACGGATGAACAATACGGCCCTCCTACACATACTGAAGAGCAACACGGCCCACCCAAGCCCACGGCTGGACAGTACCCACCCCACAAACCGACGAACGGACAACACGGTCCTCCCAAGCCTACGGCTGGACAATACCCACCTCCCAAGCCAACGAATGGACAGCATGGCCCTCCCAAGTTTACAGGTCAACAACACGGCCCTCCTGCGCACACTGAAGGGCAACACGGTCCTCCTAAGCACACTGACGGTCAACATGGTCCTCCTCAGCAAACGGACGGAAGCTACCCTCCCCCTGACTCTACGTCGGAAGAGCGCTACCCGCCTCCTATGTATACCTCGGACGAACATCGCACTTCACCTGGACCATCCGGGAACGGCCACTACCCTCCCTCAAGGCCGACACAGGAAGGCCACTACCCGCCTCATATGCGCACCTCGGGTGGGCACCGCCCTCCACCCCGGCCAACTAGCAACGGTAACTTCCCCTTACCTCCTCCCAGGCCGACTCGAGGCGGCCACTATCCTCCATCGCGACCCAGCCTAGAGTATCCTCATCATGCTCCGCCCAAGAACACTGCGGGTGGGCCACATTATCCTGCTCCTAGCCATACCACGGATGCGTCTCGCTATCCTCCTCCCAGGCCTAACAAGGACGACCCTCACCATCCCCACCATCCTCCGAAGTATACAACCAATCCTTCGTCCTCATCGCCTTACCAGGGTCCTCCGGAGCACACGACTGATCCGTCGTCCTCACTGCCATACCAGGGTCCCCCGAAGATGCCCACTCGCACGACAGCTCCAAGGCCTGAGTTTACGAGGAAGCCGTACCCACAGCCGCCACAATCCACTGGTGAGCAGCCTTATGCACCGCCTGCTAAGCCAACCCATTGGGCAAGGAACATCGAATCCCAGTCTACATGCCACAAGACACAATGTAACAAGCCTCCTGTCCCAAACCACTGCTTGGCTAGGGTTGTCTACCCTGGGAGACGAGCTGCACTCCTGAGGGATAGGAACAACACCAGCGTCCAGACCAAGCTGCGAACCACGATCCCACTAGGCACTGTTCTACAACTTGAGGCTGTGAAGCGCGGAACGGCCACCCAGGCTGCATCACCTCTCTGCGATATCGCCACCAGATACTACCCTGGGATTACCGACTGTAACGAGGAAGAGATGGAGGTTTATGTGAAGGAAACCTACAACCACCTCTGCGATCCCGAGTACGAGGATATTTTGCAAGGTGCCGATTGTAATGAGGTCAAGGAGGAGTTGAAGAAGATCTTTCCCGATGTCGACAAGCCCTTGAAGTCCCACCCTGGGGTAGCTTTGAACGCCACACTTCATACCAGCCCGCAAAAGCGCGAAACGAAAAAGATTTGCATTTCAGAACTCTGTTACGACAACCGTTACAGCAAGAAGGCATGTGAAGAAGCCGAGGATCTCCTCGAACAAGTATCCAAGGACGAAAACAACCCAAAGGACTACACCACCGATGATGATGCCTGCGGCGGAACTTTGGCCAGCCATAATGTTACCATTCCTACGATCGCCAGGCCAATCTTCTCCAAGACTCCTGCTACCTTGATCCCACGTGTTGGGAACAGGATCTGTATACGGCCTTATTGCAAGGATTTATCCGAGGAAGCGTGTAAGAAAGCCAAGGACTTCTTAGAGCAGCAGGAGGAAGACGATGGCAAGGACGTTGAATACACCAATGAGAACAGTGTTTGCGGTACAGGAGAGTGATCCGTGCCGCCAATTCCACACCATCGCCAAAATGAGCGGCAGCAAGGCTTTCCCCGCTGGCGAGGAGGTTTGCGCGATGCTGAGCTACGGTAGGATTGAGTCGCGATGATGAATTGCTGCTATGTTTGTGTTTGGACCTCATTGTTCCGTTTGTTATTGATGATGATGGAGGGTGACTGGAGCTATTCGTAACGTTTGTTCTGTTATCGTTTTTGTTTCTTAGCGCTTGCAATCAAATCAATGCTCTTCCGTTTTCATCCTGACATCTTACTACATTGTGCGGTTCCTTCCTATGTGGCGTGGGGTTATTTTAGTGTCTTTGATACTAACTCATTGCGCACTAACTATTACGTTGATAGTTCAGAGGCACTGATCTTACAGATTTTCGCGGTAAAATGAGCTTAACGGGGCGTTATTTTAATTGATTCTGGCAATGTGTACCAGTTTACGACATGCCTACTTCATCGACACCATTCACTTCAATATCAGCGTATATCCATTCTTCATCACACCGATCTGCCTCCTCACTCCACGGCCTAGCATACAGACATTTCTTCAACGCACCACCTTCGAATACAGGCAGTACTTCTTGCTCGGCAACTCTCATAGCCCACATGACGATCCTCACACCCAAGTTTTCAGTTCGCCCGTCAATGAAGACAGGTACCGCAGTGCCGACCGGCTGATTCACAAACGTAAGGCCAAGGTCGTCCAAGACATCCGTGGGCGAAGCGCCTGCGTCGGGCGAAGTAAGGTGAAGAAAATCGGCAAGGTGTGAGTCGACAAAGGTATATGTTTCCGCGTCTTCGATGCCATCCTCGAGCGCGGGAAGCGGGTGTCTGGTGAAGAGGTCGCGTAGCCAGGAGGAGATGAGACTCCCCTCTTGATCTTTGGGTGTAGTCAATATCAGCGATGCAAAGACAGTGAGCAACAATGTCCAGATTACGCCCTCATCTTCCGGACCAGCAATTTCATGCTTGTTAAGGCCCTTGCGGAATGTCTGAGCCTCTGCGGGGAACTCGGCTTCCAAGGCAAGGATCGCTTCGAATGTGGAGAGCAAGACTGGCCTGCGGGGTGGCATTTCGCTGCTCGATGTACGCGCCCTGTCTACTGCGGCTTTGAGCTCGCTTCGAACGGAGTGGATGATCTTGGCTTGGCCATCGCGGTATATTTTCGCGTACTTCTGCTTGTAATTGCTGGGCTCGCTGTCGTTGGAAAGCGGGAGGCTATGGCATCGCTGCTCGATAGCCTGATGTAGCAAGACCAGAACCTGCAGTGTGATTCTAGCATCCGGTCGTCCCACATTGACAGCGCGGACATCCGCGTCGAGGGCGAGCAGGGTCTGAATGAAGAAGAAATGCACAATGTAAGGGGGTATACCACGAAAGTATGGGATGCAGTTCTCGTACCGCCCAAACGGGTGCCCTTTTGCTCGCAGAAAGTGCTGTTCTTTGTTTGGGTCTGTGTCGAGAAAGGCCGGTGACATACTAAAAGGTACGTTCTCGGGGTGAAGCAAGTTCATCTCCTGCGCGTATTGTTGTAGCATAGGGGAAAAGGCGAGCTTCAAGGCGAACTGCTCGATAGGATTGTCCTCCAGACAGAAGCCGTACCCGAGAAGTAGCTCATCGTTCTGTTTAGGCGCATAGTTGTTGAAGAGCTCCTGTCCCGCTTCGAAGGTCTCGCCTTCGAGGCACTTTAGGGCAAATGACTGATGAGGCTGAAAATCCCACTCTACCTTGGCGGAGACGGAGTGATTGAGTATGTCGACAACGGGGAAGAGGAGGGGTATTGTTTCCCGGTTCGGAAGAATGTGTGTGGAGATGAAGGCACGTGAGGTAAAGATGGTAGCTGCCCATAGAAGTAATTCGCTGATGCTCGTTAGCGAGATGTCGCTCAAGAGCTGATGTCAGACTAGAATTAACCAGGTCTGATGTTTGCATCGACGTGAACGGATAGACTTCATGTTTGATCTGTCTCAAAGCTTTGAATCTAGTGCTGATGGACAGCGCACTCGAAAGATGAGTCATGCAAGGCAAGCTCGACAGTGAAGCCAAGGCACGGCAGTTTGGTTGTTTTCAATTGGGGCTCCAGACCAACTTACAAATTGATCTCGTCAGCCAGTGGGATACAAAGCTCCTTCATGACAGTCACAGCTTGCTCCCAGTGTCTCTGCATGTCCTCTTTCCTCTCTCTAGCAGCAGGGGCTAAGCTTGTGCCTGTGAGGAAGGCCATGTCATCTCCATCAAACCAAAGGGGCGTAGTCATGCTCTCTGGCCCCGGTAAGCATGCGATGTAAGCGTGCCATGGCGAGCCCGTCCCTTTCTTGCGCTGCTCGATTAGAATCAAATACGCCAGTATGTGATCAGGTATCTTGCCCTGGCATTGTCGAAGAGGGCTCTCAATATGCAGCACCTCTTTCTCGTCTGGGTCAAGATTGAGAATGGAAAGTGTAAGCTTTAGCGGAGATGACGCTACAACCGGGGAGCTCAATGGCCTCACAGCTCGCATGTGGAAGCCACGTGAGTCGCTGTTGACAACCTGAACATCGGAACTAAGCGATCCTCCATTTTGGGTGAACCAGGTCACAAGTTCTTGGGCCAATGGGTGCGTGCTAAAGTCTTTGCTCGACATCGGGCGTTTGGGACGGCTGTGATAATAGCGTGGTGGCTTGAGCTACCCTGGAAAGGCTGACGAGACGAAAGTAATTTTTTAAAACAGTTATTCGTCCGTAGTAGCTATTAGATCCGACGTTGCACGAGGGGTCGGAGTGTCGGTTGTTCCGATTGAGTTTCTGATGATGCATTGGTTGTCCAGCCAGCTGACAAGAGCTCGTGAGTTCGGCCTCGGCCTGAAAATTTGAGGCGTGCAGACGGAGCGCAACGGATGTATCGGATGGTCAACCAGGATAAAGGCCTCGACCTGTGAAGCGAAGGGAATCTGCAGAAGGTTTGGGGTGGAACGGGGCATGCAGAAAAGAAGCTGCTCTTGGCAGCGTGAGGTGGTGTCGGCAGTGGGTCGAAATCTGGAAAGGCACTACTACTGTACTGTACGCAGGTCGACTCACTGCAGTGTGCGGTTTTGCTAAATTGCCCAAATTTCAACAGCATGGCCCAAACACGCCCTAAGCTTTCCAAGCTTGAAATTAGCAGCTTATTATGTCTCTGATAGTGCTTTGGCTCCCATGCTGATGTTGTTCATGAGAGTCAGCTGGTGTGCCTTGAGGTTGAGCTCGATGCATGCCACTTCGGCTGAAACGGCAGCCACATGGGAGCCAATAAGCCTCTCTACACAATACGGCCAAATGCGCGGTGTTATACGCGGCAGTACTGTACTGTATACTGCTCTTGCGCGCCTTTGTTTGTAACGCACGTCTGAACGCATCAACGACCGCCGGAAGGGCGCGGAAATGATGTATTGCTGTCGCTCACCCATGTCTCCGACCAACGACGGTTCCTATACTTCCCCATCGTCAGCAGGGAGGAGGAGGAGGGGAAGGGAGGGCTGCGACTACGGTCATAACCAAGGCCCATACATAGTAAGCAACCAAGAAACGCAGCACCTGCTGGCATCGTCGTCGGTTGCTGGACAGTAGGCCGCTGTTGAGCCAATCCCAGAGCCGCGTCACCAGCAAATGAAAAAGGTGTCAGTAGCGAGGCCTAACCACATATGTCCGAAACGAGTGAGATGGGCCTCTGGCGTCGATCTGAGCAGATGGACCAGACGATGCAACTGGTACAAAGGACGACCGACGGCAATGCGCTACCGGGCCCGGGACGGTCGACATGCCGGCATGCCTTTGTGGCCTCGTGCGTGCGCGATACGGACAGAATGAATAGCCTTGCCCGTTGCATGCCGGGGCCCAAAGGGCTTGATGACGGGTGTGTGTGGAAGCTGTCATCCGTTGGGTGAGGGCTTTGCTCTCCTCATTCATATCTTCGTCTTTGCCCATTAAACCCTTCCTACTGCTACCACAGGCCGCCATCCTTCGAATTCATGCTCTCGTTACCGAGGCCAATTGGGTCCCACCCTGCATAACGTCAGCGACTAGCCGTGGCTTGTAAGTTCAGCCCTGAGCCCTGGCGTGTACCTTGGTATTTATTTGCGGACTGCGCTTGGTCAAGAGAGGGGAGGGGCATCCTCCTAGACTTCCGCACAGCCCTTCTGCCACCGACTCATAACCAACATGGCGTCTTCTCCCATTACCGTCCCGTGTTCGCAATGTCCTGCGACTCGTGTACTAACAGACGTCCCAGCATGTCAACCCTCGAGCCGTAGCGGGTGCAATGCTGCTCATGTCGCCAGCTGATGCCGCAGCCAAACATGGCCATGTACATTCACCACCACACCGCGAGCCTTCGCCCGCGAGAAATGGCTCTTTCCTCGCCCAGATGCCTCTGTCCATCCTTGGTTCCTTTCTGCGCGCGCAAACTCCCTCTCCGTCGCAGGCGACAATGACCGCAAAACATGTCGACCATGTACAATCCATTCCTGATCAGAAGGATGGAATGACAACCCCCCGTCGAGATCCTCCCATTTCTCCCGCTCCTTCGAGACCTGTGTCCTCCGGCAGCAGCGCAGCCGACTCGAGGTCGAAGAAGCGCACTCCTCGCTCAAGGACGTCCTACCTAATCGCCAAACCCCCACAACCTGTCAACCCTCGGTCCAAGTTCCACATACGCCCCAAGGTGCTCCTGCAACTACACCAGGTGATCGAATCACAGCGCCCGAAGCCTGTCTACGAAGTCATCCCTTTCTCCCTTCTCCCGCAGCGATCCACGAGGCGCCTCGCTCGAACCTTCAACACACGGGAGAAGCTGGGGCCTAAAGACCTGCTGATCGTCAAGGCTGAGACGTATAGTAGCAAGGAGGAAGACGTGAGGTCTGATGATGAGCGATGGGGTTCACGAGAAGTGATTGGCGTCATAATTCCCGGCAAGTGTGAAAAAGGAGTCACGGGGAAGACGGAAATCTGCATGGACGACGGGATGAGCCGCTGGGAGGTGATCAACATGCCGAATGGTGGCTATGAGTTCAATACTACCGACAAACATGGCCTGACGCTGAAAGCAAGATGGGTGCTAAAGCCTGCCCATACCCGTCGAGTGTCGGGCATGTCGACTACTTCCCAGTTCTCCCCCACACTTCCGCCTGGACAAGAGGACAAGAAGTTCACATTCAGTACATTGAGCGCCAATTCAAGGCGCCACCCCATCATTGCAACTATGACTCGAACTCGCATAGATGTCCTGAATTCCTATGCGAAACCATCAGCAACATCGCCGCCTACACCAAGTTTCCCGTCCTACACCCAGTCGCCTGCTGTGACGCCTTCGAGCATCGACATGAACTCTTTTCTAGATAACGCAAGCCTTGCTCTTCCCATCGAGACTGACGACGCCCTGCGACACTTCATCGTCGTATCAGGCGTATGGGTGGCATCTCAGAACTTTGGGTCACCGGACAACAGCCAACCGTCGACTCCCTCGTTGACTACATCTGCCACCTTCCGCCCGCCAAACCATCGCACCGTCTCCATGTCTTTCATCGAGTCTCCTCGATCTACCTCGCCAACTTCCACCATCGACGAAAGTCGCCACTCGTTCTCTAAACCGTTTAGACGGAGCGTAGAAAGGCTCCCTCGTAGCACGAGCTTCACGGAGCCTGCCTCGTCTCCCATGTCAACTAAAACCTCGCCAACCTCCTCTCCTAAACTGAAGACCCGCGGGCGCCGAGCAAACTCTACCGGTAACACTCACTTTCAAAGCATGACGGGTAGCATGAGGAAGCGCTATGGGATTGCTTTTGAGGATGCACCCCAGGAAAGTGAGGAAGAGAGGCAGACTAAACGCAGCATCGAACTGCTTCGAATCAAGGAACTAGCTCTGCCGTCTCCCCTCGAACAGCCCACTATCACGGTGCCTGTCAAAGAACCTCAGTCGAGACTTGCCTCTATACCCTCCCCTATCATCATCCCTCCTCCCTCCGACGGTCTCATAAATCCAACACCATCGCCCCCTTTATTATCCCTTCCAACCCCAGATCCCAAACGAGCCAGGAAAACACAATCCGCGTACAATCCAATAACCACCGCTGGACTGTGGGATTCTGGTGTTACAGAAGGCCCTAGCCTCAAAGCACGACCAACAAGCATGTTTGTCATGGACGAGCGAAAGAGGAAGCAGGAGAAGAAGCGCGGGCAAAGTAAGAACAAGGAGAATAGGAAAGAAGATAAGAGGGGGTCTGTAGAAGACAAGGATTGGTTAGGACTAAAGAGGAAAAGTGACTGGTACAAGTACAAGATTAAGCTTGGCCTCAAGGAGCTCTTCAGGAAGGGGGAGAAAGCATAATTGCAGCTTCCCTGCATACGCCTCGCGGCCCTTTTTCTTTCTCTATATACTGCATGGCGAACTTGGTAAAGTTACGTCTCTGGCGTTCTGGGATCCGGGCGGCTCGTTGCCTGCTACCCACGGGCTGGTCCTTTGGAATCGGGCCAACCCCGGTTTTTGCATAGTCTTTTCGCATCCTGTAAATAAACACCGCTCTCGACCTAGAGGTCTTTTTTCGGAAATGTTGACTACAACCGTTTATACCCTTTTGAACCACTCTAGCCTTTTAGCTACGGATGACATTACTAACTCTCTGACGCCTCTATCCTCTAAGAAGAGCTGGATGATATTGCTGTATACAACCAATTCAACCACGCACTATATATCCGCCAAGGCAAATCAAGTACGACCTCCAGCTGTCGCCCTTGCGATCACCACTCACTTCGACGTGAAATCGTGGCGTTCATTGGTGAATACCAAAGCAGCCAATCAGATACAAGACGCGCCGCACTAGCGCGATTTCCCTGCAGACTCCGCTAACAACGCGAACCAAAACAAGCGTCGCCTCCCGTAAACACGACTCTGCACTCCACCTCCTCACCACAACACCTTCGTTTCTTCTGCACGATAGAGTTTATACCCGCTCCACCTTTGTGAGCTTGCGTTTTTGCTTTCTTTTCCCTCACCTTCTTGTCCTGCGGGACCTGGCAATCAGCCTTTGTTTGCCATGAGCGACTCGCTTCTCGAAGACTCTGTCTTCGACGAGGGCGCGAGCTCAGATTTCGCGCCGCCCGCCAAACCCGCAAAAGCAGTCAAGGCTGTAAAGGCAAAAGCAGCGCCAAAGAAGGCAGCGGGGCCACCGAAACCGCGAGGACGACCCGCAAAAGATGCTTCCGCAGCTGCCAAACCAAAAGCAAAGGCCGCGCCCAAGAAAAAGCCCAAGGACGACTCAGACGGCGAGAATTCAGACATAGATATGCACGATGACCCCTTAGACAACGAAGAGTCGCTGCTTGTGGATACTCCTCCTAAACAGAAGAAGGCGACTGCGCCGAAGAAGAGCAGCGGCCAGCCGCTTGCTGATATTGCAAACGAGAGCTTTGGCATGGACGGCTCGGACGATGGACTAGCTGCAAAGCCCAAAAAAGGCCCAGCAGCCGCCAGTAGCAAGTATCAGATGGTAAGTGCTTAGCCAGAGCATAATGGGCTAGAAATCTAACTCAGGAGCAGCTTACGCATTTGGAACATATTATGAAGCGACCAGACACATACATCGGCTCCGTAGAGCGGCAAACCGACAAGATGTGGGTATACAACACAACCACCGAGTCTATGGAATTCCGCGACGTGTCCTACGTTCCTGGTCTCTACAAGATCTTCGACGAGATCCTAGTGAACGCGGCGGACAACAAGCAGAACGATAAGAACATGAGCGAGATTCGAGTGACGGTAGATCGAGAGACTGGTGAGGTCTCCATCAAGAACGACGGCAAGGGTATTCCCATTGAGATACACAAAGAACACGGCATATACGTCCCAGAGATGATCTTTGGCCACCTCCTCACCTCCTCGAACTACGACGACAATCAGCAGAAGGTCACTGGTGGTCGAAACGGTTACGGTGCAAAGCTCTGCAATGTCTTCAGTACCGAGTTCACGGTCGAGACAGTCGACGCGAAGCAGAAGAAGAAGTACAAGCAGACCTGGACAGAGAACATGAGCAAGATGGGCAAGGCCAAGATCACCGACATCAAGGCCGATGACTATACAAAGGTTTCCTGGAAAGCGGACTACAAGCGATTCGGTATGGATGGTATCGATGACGATTTCGAAGCGATGGTCAAGCGCAGAACCTACGATATCGCTGGTACACTTCGAGGCATCAAAGTCTATCTAAACGGCGATCGCGTCAAAGTCACTAGCTTCGCAAAATATATGGAAATGTACACCAAGGCCATCTCGCGCGAGCAAGGCAAGAGCGAGGAGGATACGCAAAAGGACGTTATCATCACCGACAAGCTCGACCGCTGGGATATTGGTTTTGCTGTTTCTGATGGATCTTTCAACCAAGTCTCTTTCGTCAACTCCATCGCCACGACTTCCGGCGGCACGCACGTCAACTACATCGCGGACCAGATTATTGACAAGCTTATGGCGATCGTCAACAAGAAGAACAAGGCTGCCGTAAAGCTCAAGCCCGCCCAGATCAAGAACCACATTTTCTTGTTCGTCAACTGCTCCATCGTCAACCCTGCGTTCACCTCCCAGACCAAGGAACAGCTAACGACGAAGTGGAGCCAGTTCGGCAGCAAACCTGTCCTAAGCGAGAAGTTCTTAAAGGCAATCGAGAAAACCGAGGTCATTCAGAACATCATGCACTTCGCTCAGCAAAAGGCCGACCAGATGATGAAGAAGACAGACGGCAACAAGCGTAACCGCATCAACAACGCCAAGCTCACCGATGCCAATAAGGCCGGAACCAAGGATGGTCATTTATGCACTCTTATTCTCACCGAGGGAGAGTCAGCCAGTGTGCTTGCCTTGGCTGGACGTGCTGTTGTGAATCAAGATCTTTTCGGAGTATTTCCCCTGCGTGGTAAGCTCCTCAATGTACGAGATGCCACCGTCGACCAGATCATGAAGAACGTCGAGATCCAAAACATCAAAAAGTTCATGGGTCTGCAACACAAGAAGGAATATACTGTGGCAGACATGAAGAGTCTCCGCTATGGCCATCTGATGATCATGACCGATCAGGATCACGACGGTAGCCATATCAAGGGTCTACTCATCAACTTCCTTCAGTGCCAGTTTCCAAGTTTGCTCAAGGTACCCGGCTTTCTCCTAGAGTTCATCACTCCCATCGTCAAGGTCTGGAAGGGCGAGACGAAGAACCCGCGAAGCCTACGAAGCTTCTTCTCCATGCCTGAGTATGAGGAATGGAAATTGCAGCACAAAAACGAGAAGGGCTGGGACCACAAGTATTTCAAGGGATTGGGTACTAGCGACATATCCGATGCCCAGTTATACTTCAAAGATTTGGATACACACATGAAGCGTTTCCAGGTCATGCGAAATGAAGAAGAGCAGCTTATCGAACTCGCTTTCTCGAAAAAGAAGGCCGACGCGCGTAAAGAGTGGTTGCGCGAGTTCGTCCCTGGCGACCATCTCGATCTTACTACGCCTGAGATCTCCTACGATGACTTTGTCAACAAGGAGCTCATTCTCTTCTCTATGGCCGACAATTTGCGATCTATTCCATCTGTCATCGACGGTCTGAAGCCTGGTCAGCGCAAGGTCCTCTATACCTGCTTCAGGCGAAACATCAAGAAAGATGTCAAAGTCGTGGAGCTCGCCGGTTCAGTTTCTGGCTCTACGGATTATGCTCACGGTGAAGCGTCAATGCAAGGCACAATTGTCGGATTGGCACAGGACTTTGTCGGCTCCAATAACATTAACTACCTTGAACCTAGTGGTAACTTTGGTTCGCGTCTCAAGGGTGGCGCCGATGCTGCCAGCGCCAGGTATATCTATACCCGCCTGTCACCATTCGCACGACGCATCTTTCACCCTCATGACGATGCTCTCCTGAAATACGGCGAGTCGGATGGTCATAAGATCGAACCTGAAATGTATGTTCCAGTCCTTCCAACAATTCTCATCAACGGCTCCAGCGGTATTGGCACTGGTTGGAGCTCTGAAATACCCAACTTCAATCCAATGGAGATCATCGAGAATATCAGGCTTCGTATGCAGGAGGGAGCTACGAAGGAAGACATGAAGCCTATGATTCCCTGGTACAAGGGCTTCACCGGTACGACTACAGAGCTCGGCAACGACCGCTATCAGTTTGCAGGTACCATCCGACAGACTGGTGAGAACGAGATCGAAGTCACTGAACTGCCTGTTCGATACTGGACTCAGGACTTCAAAGAGAAGCTCGAAGAGATAATCAAGGCCGAGAAGACCCCATCCTTTATCAAGGATTACATCGACTACAACACCCCAGATCGGGTCCACTTCATCATCAAGATGGAGGACAAGCATATGGTGGCTGCTCTAGCAAAGGGTCTCGAGGAGATGTTCAAGCTTTTCAAGCCGCAATCGACCACAAATCTTGTTGCTTTTGACGCCCATGGTCGTATTCACAAGTATGCCACTGCTCTTGATATTGTCGAAGAGTTCTATCACGTCCGCCTACGATACTACGAGAAACGAAAGCAGCACCAGCTGGCGTTTATGCACAAGGAGCTGTCGAGGATGTCCAATCAGGCTAAATTCATCCAAATGATCATTGATGGCAAGCTCATCGTGTCAAAGAAGAAGAAGGCAGTCCTTGTTCAAGAGCTCAAGAAGCTTGGCTTCACGCCTTTCCCCAAGAATGACGAGGCTAAAAAGGCGGGCGAGGTCGAAGACTTCCAGGAAGATGACGACGAGTCCGAAGAGACGGAGGCCGAAGTGCAAGCAAACGACTACGACTACCTCTTAGGCGTAAGTACCCTCTCAAATCTCGCTCATCACTTACTAACGTTGCGTAGATGGCCATCTGGTCCCTGACCCAAGAGCGAGTTGAGAAGCTACTCAAGCAGATCGGCGAGAAGGAGGAAGAGATCGATACGCTCATCAAGCTTTTACCAAAAGATATCTGGACCGTCGATCTCGATGCTTTCGTTGCTGAATGGAATCTTCAGCTCGAAGAAGATTCGAAACGTAAGAAGAAGATTGCTGCCGTGACCCGCCGCCCCTCTCAAAAGCTCGGCATTGGCGCAGCCAAGGGTGGCAAGGGCAAAAAAAAGAGAAAGATGGACGACGGTGATTCGGATGACTCCGTTTCGGACTTTGGTCCCGTTAAGAAGAAGACCAAGCCGAAGAAGGAGGGTTTGCTTGGCTATCTCCAACAGGATCTTCAGCCTAAGAAAAAGCCAAGTGCGGCGGAGGCTTTGAAAGGCAGTACTGCGTTCGGATCCACAGCTCCTTCGAAGCAAGGTACATTGTTATCACATCTTGTCAAGAAGGAGGATACGCCACAGACCGATGGCGCGTCAGACAGCAGACCTGCCACCGCAGATTCTACTTCGGTAGCACCGAAGAGAGCTCGGCCTGGCGCCACGAAGAACGTCAAGAAGCCCGCTCCAGTCATTGACTCAGATGACGACGACTCGGATGTCTTTGCTGCAGTCGCCAAAGAAGTCGAGAAGAAGCCTGCCGAGACTATCACGACCTCCCGTGCCGCTCGCGCCAAGGCAGCGCCGAAGTACAACCTCGGTGATAGCGATAGCGATGATTTAGATGGCGACGATCTCCTGGGCGATGTAAGCAGCATGGTGAAGACTATTGGTGCTGGCAACAACGGTGCGCCCATGTTCAAGAAGACGGTCTCTGCCCGCCCTGCTAGTAACGGAAGCGCTGCTGGAGGTCCCAGGCCTGCGAAGAAGGGCAGTCTCATCGAGCTCGACCCCGACGAGACGAATTACGAGGGTCTCATGCCTCAATCTTCACCTCAACGCCCCGCTCCTCGTACTGTCAATGACACTATTATGAGCTCCGATGATGACGACTTTGGTCTTGTTAAGAAACCTATCGTGAGCAAGTTGCCTGCTAAGGCTGCGCCTAAGCCCAAGGTTGCTGCTGCGAAGCCCGCGCCAAAGCCCAAAGCAACGTCGACCATGCCAACGGTAAAGAAGACCAACCCTCTCAGCCCCGCAGCGAAAGCCTACGCCGCTAAACTGGCGAAGACTAAAGATGCGCTTGCCAAACCTGCCCTGAAGGCCAAGAAACCAATCACCATCGACTCGGACGATGACGAGACCATGGAGGATGCCGATGCGCTCGCTGACGAGATCTTGTCTGATGAGGACGATGAGCCTACGCCGAAGGCGGCACGCGCCCCAGCTGCTCGACCCGGTCGAAGGGCTGCTGCGGCAAAGCCAGCGAAGTATGTCGTCAGTGATGATGAGGCAGATTCAGATGAGGCGTCTGAGGCCAGCTTCGGTGACGACAGCGAGTAGACGACTTGCCTCAAATCGTGCAGGGGCAGATTATGAGCTCAGAGGGTGTTTGATACCCGGACGGACTGGCGCTGACGGCGTTTTCGTGTGTGGATGATATTTCTTTACGACTCTCTTCAAAGGATCACTGTAGGCGTTTGGCTTCGCCTTTTCATGTCTCTTCTCGGATATGTATAACATAGGAATTCGATGAATTACCATAATAATCAGCGTTACTACACTTCTTTTGCGCTCTTCCCAGAAGCTTGTGCATTCGCTTGATTTGATCGTCGAGGCTTCTAAGTCTAAACAGGGAAAGGTTCACGCAAAGACTTCCATCTGCAAATATCTGCAGAGGTAGATACTCCTTACCGTTCGTTGTGAACAATATACAAGCATTGATTCACTGCAGCAAGTACGAAGCGCAAAAAGGAGGTTAAATGGCACATGTATCATCCTTCAAGGTAAATTCCCCCAACTACTGTCATGTTAAATCTCTACCTTACGAGTACTGCACCATCAGTGCTAAAGGTAGCACATGCGCCATTCTTGTAAAGGAAGTGTATCTCCGTGTACCGCTTGACCGGCGCTCGCACCCCTTCTTGGCTTTTTGGATTGGAATATCAAAGATTTGTGTAGGGTTACCGTGCGGCTACTTGCGTTTTCCCGCAAAAGGTTCACGACATTGGGGGCCAGAAAAAATGCATGGCTGCAGCGGCGAACGGTGTGTTGGGGGCCAGCATCCGTAGCGATAGGGTTGTCATGTCGCGTCACTGTGGCGGCCACGTTGAGGGAGATGAATGTAGGACGAACGGTAGATGTAGGACGATGGACGTGGGACAACGCCCTGCGAGGAACTTGATAGGCTTCTAGAATACGAGAGGAGAGAGGGTGGGGTCGCGGAGTATGCAGCTTGTGTTCAGGAACGAGTGGATATGACTAGTCGATACTCTGCAATTTGCGCCTTGAAAAACGTTATCAAGAGGCCGCCCAGGCGCGGCGCTGTGCCCGACGGCTTGTACTACAGAATGTGCTGGCCGGCGGCTATAGCTGGAAAAGAAATGCAAGTGACTAGAATGAGGAGAGTTCGAGGACTGTACTTGGATTAGATAGTAGAGCAACATAAGTAAACAACGTGTAAAATTGAGTGAACGATATAAGGAAAGAGAGGGGTAGAATATATGGAACAGTTCAGTATCCTGACAGAGTTGCCTATTTGCTCACATGGTTGCTTCTTTTCGACAGTTGTGCTCCAAAGACTCGCACAGTAGCACGTAGCTGTCAAGCTGTCAAGGACATGGTGCCATACCACTGGCGTGGCACCTCGCCCCCCTCTGAGCATCTGACCAGACAGCCTTGTGGATCAATCGCTTCCGAGCGCAGTGTTGCATTGCAAGCTCCCTGCAGTTATTAGAGAAATCAGCCTAATAGGTAAACCATCTCCACCATGGCTGAAAAGGTAAGTGTTTGTGCGATATGTTGTCTTTCCAGGTCTATGGAGTGGGCTACTCTCGGGCACTATGTTAGCCTCATTGTAGATATAGGACTAGCCTTTACGATTACAAAGCCTATAGTAGCGTCAGCAGTAAGACCAGTAGATAGGCAGCAGCGTGCTAGAATTGTGAGTACATATCATCAAGATCGTACGTGCGATTAATGGCGAAGCGGCTTCTTCGCATCGTCGTACTGTGCGCAGACTTTCCGCAAAGATTTCGAACGCAGATCTGGGTACAAAGACGAAAGAGGTCATGACAGGGAGGACTAAAAGGGTAGTCCCGAGACGATCTCATGGTTCTACTACTTTCCTCGAATGTGAACCCGTTCCTACCTAATATCACAGCTTGTCCGACCATGCCAAAAGCGCCATAAAGCTTGATTGCATCACAGCAGCTGTCAGTAAGAACCTACTACAATGACAGGCCCCACTTGCCCTCGAATCCTGTATGTCCCAACAAGATTACTCCAGGAAGTTGTGTGTCATGGCGTCGTCATCTGTGCCGCCGGTTCGCAGTGGTTCCTGACATGAGGACCGGACATTGTGCCTTTGTATGGCAATCATCCGAGTATACCACTGTACCCTCCCGGGCTCTTTCAGCCCGAAGAAAACCGCTTAGAGTTACCATGTGCATCGCCCGTAACTAGGCGAGGATTTTGGGGGTTAGGTTGTGCAAAAGTGGTCTGGTGGGACACTAGTCTGGCAACACTCGCTGCCCATTCCGTGTTGAGGCGGGTATTGCACATGTCCAATACGTCACCCGTCTAGCACAACACAATAAGAGTTTGACATGTCCGTTGCACGATGTGCTGCAGCTTAGACATCGGATGCCTATTCGATTGTCGGATGATGGACCGAGTATGTTGTGGGATGATGTTAATATGCCGTGGGAATTGTATGGTAGTGCTGCAATGCGGTGACAGGTTCAAGCCAAATTCGAATGCGGGGGGAAAGCGAGCAAAGGGCGGGGGCTCTTTGTAGGCTCTTTTGTGACAATCGGTTGCAGAGGAGTTTCTGATTGGTGGATCATGTTGCCGGCACTACGAATTACAGTTAATTTTGTGTGCGGGCGGAAATAGTATGTTTAAAGTTGATCTGAGACTTGTGAGCTATATGAACAATTTGAAAGTAATGGAGAAGCATCGGAAGAGTGACGAAGTGTCTTGAATCGGAGAAATAAGTAGAATGTGTCTATTCGACTCTAGGTAGATCGGCAGATGGCTATGTCGTAGCGGTAGTGTTGCGGTCTCGCAAAAATGGTCCTACAAGTACGCTACTCCCGTGTCTACATCTTGGGTCAACGATCGAGTGAGGCACACCGCAGGCCAAACTAGCTATATCAGATTTGCAGGGGACACTCGACGAAGTATGACATCTTAAAGAGACACGACATACCCAAGTTTGGGGATATAGACAGCTTTGGAGCGCAGGTACTACAGAGGAATATAAGTGTTTTGAACCATCGATGCCACCTCGTCATACGCTGCTAAGCCCAACATTTTGAGTCAAATGTTGGAGTTGAGCCAATTAGCAGAGTGATGATGTTTGAGAACGGCTCACTAGTAAGGACTCCATGATTTGTTTTCCGAGCTGGACTCCTCTTGGGGACTCGAAGACGGCCGTGCGTAAAGTCAAGACATCAGCAGAGTTCCTTGACCTGGCCCCTCACAAGTTCGACCTGCTATGGAGCAGCTCACAAAGTTACGATGGATTTTCGTTAACTTTGCCGGTTCAATTTACTTGACCCATCTATCATCCCACTCGAACGGCTCTGTGTAAGCGCGGAAGCGGCAGGAATCCTTAGCACGCATGGCGAATCGATAGGGTACGACTCGTCTCCACTTGGGCGTTCTGCGGATGACCAGCAGTCTCAGAGGTGCTTCAAAGCTTCAACCAACTGGCCAAAACAATGAGCCAGTTC
Source organism: Cucurbitaria berberidis CBS 394.84 (assembly GCF_010015615.1). Classification (NCBI taxonomy): domain Eukaryota; kingdom Fungi; phylum Ascomycota; class Dothideomycetes; order Pleosporales; family Cucurbitariaceae; genus Cucurbitaria; species Cucurbitaria berberidis. The sequence continues at coordinate 2,473,183 of NW_024468937.1, read as the reverse complement.
CATGTACAATTTCACGCGCTCCACCCTGACCGGACGGCAGTGTGAGTTGTTCAAGGCTCCCACCGCCGGCTACGCACAGTGACAAGGGGCTCAGGAGTAGGTATCCAAAATATCCTGCGAGATGACGCCGATACGTCAAGTTCGACAGAGAGCGATTCCAGAAGAGTCCGGAGGCGCCTCTCATCTACCGGTGGTCACGGGTTGCGACAGCTCGAGCTGCAGCTTGGCCTTTGTTTTCTTGAGCGGTCTGCGGTGAGACAAGAACACCGCCTCTTATTCAAAATGGCCCACAAGCGGTCAGGATGCACACTGACGGAACTAAAACAAAATCCTTTGTTGATAGCTCTCCGGTGAAGCACGCCCTAGACAAATGTTCTTGTCAAAAGCCTAGTGTCGCAAGCAAGTCGACAGTTTGTAGGAGGAACGCCATGTCTCATTGAGGAGGGAAAGATCCAACTGTGGGAGAGCAAGAGCTTCTTGCTCCGTCGTAGCAGAAGTCAAATCTGGCGCCATCAGAAGAACAAGCGAGTGGGGGCAGGGCGGCATCTCTCGAGTATCCCCAAGAAGAACAAGACAAAACACACCGACAATGTGTACGCGGGAGAGTTCCTCTATCGGGCTCGCAATTTTGCGAGCTGGGAACCACGTTTGCAATGTGGACAGCCAAGGAATGTACGTGCGCTTGTACTTCACGGGTGGTTACAGGTACACAGCATAGTGATTCGCTCTCTCATGCCATGTTGACAGGCTGACCTAGTATTGTAGGAGAATGCCAGCGAGGCTGCTGGACAGCTACCAATTAAGTCTCCGGTGGGGGGCGATCGCGCGTAGTGGACGCAGTTCAGTAGCACTTGGCGATCTTTCGATATCTTCGCAATTCGTGCTTGAGAATGAAAGAAAACTCATGAAGCGACTCATTTCCTCCTCTTATAGTTTTTCATGACAATGGAAACCGAGCATATTCATTCCAATCGACTGACATGTTGCATATTTTGCCAGTGCTGTGAACCACTGACAATCGCGTCGATACTACGAGCTCGCACGTCCCTTTGCTCATTGGCAATGTTTTGATCGTTGTCATCTCAAACGATCCCTGAACAAAGGATGTACGGTAAAGGCCCCAGTCTCCATGCAGGGTTCACTGCCGGAGGGAGTGTTGGACGCCGTGCGACGCTGTTCCCTCGATCCTATCCTCCCACTATCGCAGTGTCCGCCACCCAGTACTTGCTCTCGGTAACCAGCGTTTGGTCCAATTAGTGGATTTGCCGTCTCGCAACCTATCAAGCCATATAGTGCGCATGCTGAAACCCTAATGTCTACTTGCACACCGGATGTCGTCTGCAGGACGCTTGGACAAGCTTTGGCGACGCGCTTCCGCTAGAGGTAGCAGCTAGCGGACCGAAGAGAAAGCAAGATATGACCTGTTAATAGAGCTACAAGTACCTTCGCTAGTTTTCAGCGAGCATCGGTCATCTTTCCTTTAGTGATTTCGTCCGAACTGGTCGTTGGAAGAACAAGTACCCAGTGGCTTTCGTCCCGCTGTTCAACCTCTCGTCGCAACCTGGTAATGACAGCGTTTAGACATTCCATTTCCGGTTTTGACATCTGCTGACTTGTCCCAACCCCATAGCCAAAGTCACTGGCTGAGCTGTTTCCTTGGAGTAGCCGAGCAGGACTATCCGTTGGACACCACGCGAGGGCCGTCTAATCGCCACGGGACCGAGCCGTTTGTCTGAAGGAGCCACCTTCATATTGGGTCAAAACCAGTGTTTAGCGCACACCTTTCCACTGCAAGATCTTCCAGTCTCCGTCAAGCGTGCATTATTGTGAATTTGGATTCCACTCGTAATACGTACGTTGCGGAAGCTCGCTATTTTCGTTTCGCGAATGATCTAATATTGTGTAGGTCGCATTTTTGGGCAACGGCGCTCTTGTTCGACGGTTTCGCTGGCTCATCGTATAAGGTAATCGTCCCGTCCTCGTGAGCAGTCTGCAAACGCGCTGGCCGTCAGCCTCCTTTCCCCGATCACTGCCACCAAATTCATCTACCCAAGGAACTCTCTCGTTTCACAACAGCTTGTCTTGATACCACAGCCTGGTCTTTGCTTTTTCAAGTCCGCCATCCTTGCAAGGTGGAGTACTTTGTAACAAGTCCCGACGTCAACAACTTGAGCCCTACCAAGTCGAAAGTAGTCCCACGGCCGCATTTGGACCATGCAGATACATAAGCTGCTCAACCCTTCCTTTGCTGACCGCGATGGGTATCGCGACTCGTCGCCAATACCCGCGTCCTTGTCCCGCCCGGTAGCCTCGATCGTAGTTCCAAAACGACAGAAGGTCCCTAAGGATGCTCCAATCTTCTCAGAAGGCAACAACATTGTAGGCTATGTGAACTTCCCTCCTCATGAAGCCCGGGACGACCATGATCTCAAAGCTCAGCACCAAAAATTCCAGGTTTATCCGTTGGGCGAGATATACAAGAAAGGTATCCGACACATCCCCTACAACAGTGATAAGAAGGACTTCCTGGATAAAACGGGACGCGATGCGTTCGAAAGTAAGCCTCGTTCCGGAGCATGTACTGCTAATGTAAGACTAACCGAATGGCAGTGTTCCAGTACACCTACAAGAGACCTGGTGACGAGAAGGAGTACGTAGTAGTCTGGGATTACAACGTCGGTCTCGTTCGTATGACGCCTTTCTTCAAATCCTTGAAGTACTCAAAGGTGAGGATCGCCGCCGTCTGAGAAGGGTACAGTCGCTGACCAGTGTAGACGATGCCAGCTAAAGCGCTGAGGGAGAATCCAGGGCTGAAGGACATCAGTTATAGCATCACAGGGGGTGCTCTAGTGTGTCAAGGTCGGTCGAGTTACTTTCCAAGGCCCGAAGGCGATTTACTGACCTTGTTAGGGTATTGGATACCCTACCATGCTGCCAAAGCGATTGCAACAACGTTTTGCCATGAAATTCGATGGGCACTAACTCCGGTGTTCGGCAACGACTTTCCTTCGTTGTGTCTTCATCCGAAAGATCCAAACTTTGCAAAGTTTCTCATCGATCCAGCAATCGTGAAGTACTGTGCCCTCGAAACGATTCGATTCCGCACAGAAGGCCCGTCGTACCGCGTCCTGAATTCGAGCGTATCGTCGCCCGTCGAGACACCTACGATGCCGTTTGGCTCACCGCTATGGAAGGAGAAAGGAACGAAGCAACGCCATGTGTGGTCGGCGGATGTTGAGAGCGGATATGGCACCGACACGGATCAGAGCGATAAATGCCACTTCTCGCCACAGGTGTCTCCCCGTGGTCAGGGTGCGTGGACATCGGTTAATATGTCGCAGTCCCCATCCTCACCACGCACAGCCAATTCTTCCACCATGGGCTCGCCCGTCAGCACTCGAGGCCCCCCGGTGCTGATAGCGGCAACTTCGGTTCCAGGCGGATACTACGACGAACCGTTCCAGACGAAGCGAACACTCTCCAAGGTGGCCTTCAGCGACACTTGCGATGGCGACACGTTGAGTCGACCTCAGACCGCCGCTACTATCGACAGCGACGGCGGGGATGAAGTCCATTCGCGGGGCGATATCGATGCGGCGGAGATGCTACTGTCGCTCAGTGCGGCTGACAAGAGGTTGCCGCCGCCAAAGCGAACTCGTCGTGGGTCCAAGTACTAATAAGTCGATCTGGTGCCCCACCTTCCTTCCTTCCAGAACGGCTGGGGGTGCCTTCCTTCTCGTCACGTATGACGTCTCTCGGTTTCTTCCAGCGCTCATTGTTGGCACTCGCTACGCTACTTGCATCAAGTCTAGCCCTGTCTTTTTTTATGGTTTATGGGGGCGTAGTACTGGCACCCAGGAGTAGTTATTGAGCATCGCTTCAAATTGACGTTTGTGATATCCAGCGGCGCAGAATTGTATCATAATGGCTTTGGGGGATGGTATACTGGAAAAAATTGTAGATAAATGTAGGCTCCCTGGCACTCTATGGATAACGTTTCATAATCTCACCATCGTCACCATTGCTCATATATACCATCGCGTAGGGTGAGCTCACTTTGCAGTCGCCTTTGCCCTCAGGCTCTCGATCTTCTTTGCGGTCCCAGCGATTGTCCGCTGTGAAAATGGAGGTATACAGTCAGTACATGTCTCAGATGTAGTTTATATAGAATTCCTTACCTCCTCGTCCCAGATGTACGTGACGCTTTCGTGCTTGACCACCTCGGCAGCCCACTTCGAGAAGTTGGGAAGTGCGTCGAAGCCTGAAACGACCGATTGTGGGATAAAGCCATGTTTCGCCAGCGCGTAAATACGTAGGATGAAAGGTGCTATTAGAGCCTGCAGGACCGTTAGCCATCTCGCACAAAAGCTATATACTCGTACGCCCTATCTCTGAGGCGCACAAAGTGTAAATTATCTGAACTTACCTCGGCCAGCGTAAGCTTCGCGCTCCCGCCAAAGAATGGTTTCGCATTCTTCAACAACGGCTCAATCTCCTTACCCACAATATCCACGAGCTCTTTCGCTAGCTTCTCCTTATCCTCATCGGACTCCTTGAGTAGGATCTGGAACCAAAAACTGCCTGCCTTCGAGAACCAGGTGTCAACGAAGAAGCCGATGCGCGCACGGGTCAGCGCTGCATCGGCGGAGCCAGAGGCGGGGAGGAGGTGCGAGGGATAGGCATCAGCGAGGAACTGCGAGACGATGCCGGACTCGGTAATAATTTCACCGTTGAAATCTATGGTAGGGACGAGACCGCGCTAGACGAAGACATTAGCATGGCCATAGTATGTGCAGGAATCAGTTCTTGAATATGAGCGTACCGGGTTAATCTCAAGATACCATGGCTCCCTCGGCGTGTTCAAATCGATGATAACCTCATCAAACGACAATCCAAGCTCCTTAAGGACGATATGCGAGCGGTGTGCCCAAGGGCAATTGTGGTTGGTGTATAGAGTGATCTTTGGGGCGTTCCCGTTGACTTGAGCCATGATGATTGTACGAGTCAGGGTGTTATTGAAGTGCGTCAGCAATGACTAGGAGTTGGTGCGGGGTGATAGTAGTAGGTAGTATTCGAAAGATCGGTGCAAATGCCTGAAGTGAAGTCGGAATGCTTAACTTTACAAAAGCAGGTCAGTATATGTACGGCCTTTGAAGTCAGAAGTTTCCCCGCTGATATTCGCGGATCGGTGTTGGCTTAGAAATCAATGTATTGCATCAGAATGCCAGTAGATCGCATGCTGGTGTGGGGTATATCCTTTCGCGAATGATAATAGCAGATAGCGCCGCAACCCCCCGAGCGTTTTCGCCCGTGTACCATGCGGAGATGCTGTGCTGATGTCTGATCCAGCAAAACAAATCGGCCAACAGAAAAATGCACCCCCAGTCCGACGCCAGTATGTAATGCAGTATTATAAATTACCCACCGTCTCCCGGGTCAGTTGATGATACCGTCACCCTCAACCTTCCATTCCATGGCATTATTGTCGCTCTTCTTTTTCGCCCGGCGCTTCTCGTTGCGCAGACGCCGTTTCTCTTCGGCCTCCTGCTCAAGCTTATCCTTATTCAACTGTAATCGTGCATCGAGATCTGTGACCTCGAGAAATTTATCCTCGTCTCTCTTTCGCTTCAAGTATCGTAGGCGATCTCGGACTTCTTCGAGGGTAGCGCGTCGTACTTCGCCCGACTGGCCGGTCGCGACCAAATGCTGCTTGCTGTTCAAATGTTCTACGTATTGGATATTGTCCCTGAGATTCATTAGCATAGTCCCATAGGAAACGCAGAAGTGCAACACACTTAAATGTAAGATCACAAGCCTGACAGTATGCGCCTGCTCCACGCCCCCTCTTGCCCACAGCAGCCGCTGCTGAAGTGAGCGTCTGCTTGCCAATCATTTTACTCCAGTCTATCCTCTCGGACCTTGCTTCGGTCTGCTTCAGATCCTCGGGTGTGGAGGCTCGCCCTCTGTACGTCTTTCCAGCAAGCTTTGCCTCGTATCTTTCCTTTCCTTCATCGCGCTCTTTTGCCTCTCTATCCTTCGCCTTCTTTGCCATTTCATCGCGGTCCCATGTTTTCCTAAAGTCTGTGTCGCCTCCACCACCATTCGCTCCATATGCTCCTGCTTTACCACTCATATTGGACGATTGTCTCGCGCAAGATGCGCGATCTGGGAATTGTGCGAAGACCGGTATCTAAACACTAAGGGAAGTATCGATCGAGTTTGAGGAGTTGGCGATGAGTCTTAGGGGTCAGGATTCCCGTCTTAGGAGCTGTAGCGTTCTGAGCTTGAGACTCCGACCAAAGTTCACTGCCAAGAAAAAGCACAGACTCCATCCGGAAGGCAGGTATTGCCGACCTAAGACGACGAGAGACGGTTTCTCACACTAGGTGTAGTTTGTTTTTTTGGGATTACAGATTACAGATTAGATTACAGATTACAGCAAATTGTACCACTCCATGAGATGTTGTCATATGAAGGTTCCTCATTACTCAGGGTGACAGAATATTAGACTTTAAAGCACTTTGATCAAGTGTGAGTAGCGTACATTGAATTGATATACAATCTGCCTGCTGCTCCGTCTTGTTATGACCGCTCATTATCGTTCATGAGCATCAAGGAGTCCTATTGGACGGGTAGTTGCCACCCATCAACGACAAGTCATTACGAGAAACTCCTCGCTATGCTAAAGTTTGAGAACAAAGATACCCTTCCAATGCAAAGTTGAGAAACGTAAAGGCCACAGCTGGAGACTCTGTCATATACTAGATGATCGCATATTGTCTCGGCATCGTGTCATCTCCGTAATGCGTGGGCCTTTCCAGCAGCCAAGGACACACCCAGAGATCTTGGTAGTGTCCTAAAATCCAGAAGCTAAGGCGCAAGTAGACACAAGTTCCCGCAGCAAGGGCGATTTTCCTCAGAAGTATGAACCTGGTGGTCGAGGATATGCTTCATGCTGAATCGGAGGTGTTGGGACGGGCGGTGGACCTCTCATGATCCGATGCAGCGCAGTATGTCTCTCTGGCGGAATGGACCCTTCCCTATCCCGTCTCTTTTTCTTCTTTTTCTCTACACTTAACCTCGAAGGATCTGCATAGCCTCTATCCGCATACCCTGCCGCAGCGAAAGGCGGCTCTACGACCCTTGGCGACCGATCATCAGGAAGTCTCAGTTCGATGAGGCCGTAGAAATAGTCCAGAATTTCTGGATAGCGAAGGACCGATGCGCGCCAGTCGGCATCAATGCCCCGCTTCAGCTCAGCATGCGCTTCCGCAATCTGTGTTTGTAGCTGCGCAATATACATGGGATGTATTGGCGGATGACCGGAGTATCGCATGTACACTTCGTAGTTCGGAAGCGATGCGAGGTAGGAAGAGTGCGCTTGTTTGCGTGTAGAAGTTAATCGGTCGAAGGCGTTGAGGATGTGTTGACGGGCGTGATTGATCACCCAGTCCCTAGGAGCTAATAAGCACTGAGCACTGGGAGGTATAAAATGTAACAAGCCTACCGTATCTCGGCCATTCTCTCGTCCATAGCCCGCTGCTCGGCCTGTTTGACGGCAATCTGTAGCCGCTCCGCCTCACAAGGGCATTCGGGATAGGCTGGCGCATTGCAAATAGCGCAGTTGGGAGCCGCATCCATCTCATAAGTACCGTCTTCAAGCCGCAATCTCGGTCATTGTCAATTCAGTGTGAATGGTGCACGATACTCGATGCTGCCACGGTGGTTCGGAATATGGGCGTAGGGCAAGGCTCTCGTATGAAGTGTGTTCGGATTCGAGTAAAGGCTAAAAGACGAAACGCTGGCCGTTGAAAGAGCAAGCACAGGCGGTGACGAGTGACAGGTTACATGGCGACGATTGTGGAGGACATGCAGCGGGAACTGGCTAGCTCTGGTGCGGCTTATGGAGTGGTTCTGCAGATTGGACAGAGTGCGCTGCGTTATGAGTTGGCAGTTCGCTAGCCCATCGAGCACGCACTGAACCTCGGGTGCGCTAGGACTGGACATGTTCAACGACGTTCACATTCCTTGGGCCATATAAATTACATTCGACGAGTTTTGATTCCAAAACTAATGGCAACTTTCATCCAAGCTATCGAGTCGTGAGCGCGGATAACTGAATGATGCACAATACTTACCACCACCCCGCTCCCCGCTTAACAGTCATGCACGACCGACCCCTCCATCTCCGACCCAGCGCACAACCACGCGAAGCTATGTGTTGTATGCCACAATCAATGGCAGTCTCCACAATTGAACGCTCTTTTTAAGCGTTCTGCAGTTGAAAAGCTATTGCTGAGCATAGTTGTTATGTCTCGGAGTCGTGGAGTTGTAGGCTGGTATTGGGTAGCTCGCTGGCCGGCCAGAATAGATTGAGGCGCTGTATCTACGCGTGCCTGTCTCGGCGCGCTGAATGTTCGAGCAGAGATGAGATGGACTGCATTTGTCGTACTCTGGGGAAGTGGTCGATGTGTTTGTTGAGTCTGCTGTACCCGAATTTGGAGCTCATACGTAGGTCGACAACGTCCGTATCAGAGTATTAGTTGGAATAGAAGAGACTTAGGAGCGAGGGTAGGCATATTATGGCTAGGTCAAGGGACGATTCACCGACAACCACAGGATATTGGAGTGTGTGATATTGCTTGCTTGGGCGTTAGCAGCCGTCGCGTCCGCACGCGCCTAGCTTAAGATGAAGCCATGACGTCACTTGGTTAGATCTGACACCTGAAAATGGCATCTTTCCCCCATGGCAATGTGACACTTAAAATCATCACATAACGCCCTCCCCTACTTTCGGGGGCTAACCAGCCACCCTAAGGTAGTAGACAACCTAGAGAACACGTACGCACGTGCTCAAATGGATAATCCACGGGTTAGGTCCTGCCGCCATTCAGCCGGTACTCCGACTCTCGCACTTCTCGTATTTGAGTGCAGTCTCCGATGATTAGTGTCCTCGACATGCTCCCAAAGTTCCCTAACTGCTAGCCGCTGCCCGCTTGCCGTACAGCCTGGTGCACACGCTCTACCTAGGGTAGCTACCCTACGGCTGGGGTTACTCATTTGGTGTGCCTGCGCATTGCGCTTCTTCCTTCTGCCTAGCGGGGAGTTCAACACTCTTGGAAGGGTCCACTATCCTCCAGATACTCGCTGGTCAGTCGGAATCCGCATCAAGGCTTAGTGGAGAAGATTCGCTAGGATCGTGCAGAACCGAAGTGGGGTTTGTCAGCACCCAACGGGCTGAGGCTTGAAGTCTCCGTAAGATCCCTTTGTGGCTGTAAAATTCAGCTTTCATGATATCTCAAGCTCAAGCTCTTTTATACCGAGTCCGCGAGAAAGTACGGTATAGTAGGCTTGGGTAAGTTCATTCTGCTTATAATTAGCAGCCAGATATCCTTTGCGATCCAGCTCGAACCGTACTTTTGCAATGAGTGACCAGCTTTGTCGAGTTCACTCGCAGTCCCCGCAGCAATGACTCAGCGATTTCTTTGTAGTATTACCTAGTACCGGCTATACGAAGTACTAAGCTTGGATTGGCCAATTCTTGACATGTGCACGGGCTGCGCGCCCTTCGGATTTGACATCTGTCACGCTGTAGAATACGGCTTAGCGCATGTCTGACTGGAAGCTGATTCTAGCATCGGTCCCAACTTCAAGCCTCTTATAGCATCCCTCCTCTTACGCCCTTTGACTACATCTTGCCGGAGGGCGCACTTGTCTTCCCATCCTCAAGCCGAACGATCGACATCCAATTGGGTGCAAGAGCCTAAGTGTGTCATCCCATCACCATGGCTACTCCTGGCGCATCCGATATGGCACAATTCTTCGATTTTGGGGAAGCGGCTATGCCAGATGTTCCAAAAGAGGCAGTTCAGAATAACCAAGTTGCAGATTCTAGCCACGAGTAAGTAGAGCCCCCGTCCCTGACTACACCTAGCACGGACAGCAGACCTTGAAACAACCGAACGACTGGCCCAGCTTGTCGCTTCGAAGACCCGGTAGAGAACTTGGGAGGCCGTGCTTTGAGATGATGCCGAGTACAGCAGTGAAGATAGGACTAACAAAGTGCAGTCAAGTTGGCCTTGAGACCCCATTAGGATTCTCAGATACCAACAATGTCCAGTCAACAGACACCGACTTCAACACAGATTTCTCTAGTTGGCTGCCTCGGTATCAAAAGCCTACCAATCCTTGTGATTACTGTCGCTCGAGGTCCCTTGAGTGCTTTATCTACAATGCCGAGGGCCCAGGACAATCACAGTCATGTTGCTCACCGTGCAATGCCTTGTTTCGTCCATGTAGCTTCAGCAATCCAGAAAAGATGCCATCTCTCAGACAAAGGACCGCTTTGGATACATTAGACGTTGTGGCTGAGAACGGTCCGCGACATTTTGGTGGGCTCACTGGCAAGAAGCAGATGCGATCACTAGGCCACATGGGTCCAATTGACAACGACAACGACGATGAGGGAGAGCAGGGCCCCAAGAAAGGGGCCGCTGCTGCAAGATTTCCACGAGCGGCTGTCAAGGCCTTGAAGGACTGGATGCTTGTACACTTCGACCACCCTTACCCAACTGATGAGGAGAAGGAGGTTTTGAAACAACAGACTGGTCTCAGCATTGGCCAGATCTCCAACTGGATGGCGAATACCCGCCGAAGGCAGAAGACCAGGCCCAAGAGAAGCGCATCACCAAGTATTCGCCCATCGACTGAGGCGATCAATATTCCAGCAGGCCGAACTTGGGAGTCCCTTAGTACGTATACCAATTCTGAGCCCAGCAAATCGCATAAGACACTAGCATCTGCTTCTGCCGGAAGGTTTCTGACCTTTCGTGTGGGTGGTGGACATGCAAGTGTTGATTACGACAAGGACATGTACCCTAGCGCCTCATCTCAGGTGGCAGTGTCACAACAGCAGAACTGTTTCGGTTAACTCGCGACAGATCCCTTCGAGCGATGGAAGCACTCTCCCCCTGAGAACGAACCGGCTCCCATGACTGCCATTGCCCAGGCCGTTGAAACTTTTGACCTACCAGAAACCCATAGCATCAGCAGCAGCTACCGAAAAGATGTTTCGAATGATAGCACGGGTAGTTATTCGGTGTTCAAGGCACCCTCCATTTCGTCGTTGGAGACCGGCTTCACAAACGTCTCATCCGGTTCCCTCGGATCACACAACTCAGCTTACTCTTTTGGCTCACGACACTCCCTCGGTTCGATGAATAGCTTGAAATCGAAGGAAAGGCGCAGGCGGCGACGACTCCCTACCCGAACACCGAAGGCCGATTCTGATGAGGGAGCACGGCTGTACCAGTGTACGTTCTGTACAGATCGGTTCAAATCGAAGTATGATTGGTATGTAATGAATTTCATACAACTGAAGCGCTTCGCTCAGCGTAGTACCTAGTCCTTTGCTAACTGTGTCCTTGTAGGTCTCGACACGAGAAGAGTCTTCATCTATCGCTCGAGAAGTGGCTATGTGCACCGATAGGCGAGGTTGTCGCTGATAAAGCGACTGGCAAACCAAAATGTGTATATTGCGATGCATTAGATCCAAGCAAGGGTCATCTAGCTACGCACAACCACAGCGGATGCTGCGATAAAGGCCCCGAATCTCGAACCTTCTACCGGAAGGATCACCTAAGACAACATCTGCGGCTGATGCACGGCTGTAAGATGACCGCAAGCATGGAATCCTGGAAGTCTGAGGCCCAATTTATCAAGTCTCGCTGCGGTTTCTGTGGCATGAATTTCGATAAGTGGCAAGATCGTATCGACCACCTAGCAAAGGAGTTCCGCAATGGACTAAACATGAAAGACTGGAAGGGCTGTCGAGGTCTAGACCCTCATGTCGCCATTCATGTTTCCAACGCAATGCCACCGTACCTCATTGCGAATGAAAGCAAGTCGCCCTTTCCGTTCTCTGCTAGCAACACTGCAAGCTTGAAGCAACCCAATGTGTCATTTGATAGCCAGGACCTCGAGTACCTTCTATCTACCACAACTAGCAACAGCCCTGCGAAAGATTTGTTCGTATCTTACCAAGACGCTCGGGACCCATCCACTGTTGGTCCAATCGTTAAGACGACATCGCAGCACTATACTGCCAATCCGAATGCTACTTGTTGGGAGATACTCACTCTCCGATTGGGACGGTTCGCCCGACAGTATATCGAAAAGCACGGTGCTGGTTCCGTTACCGATGAGATGCTTCAATCTGAGTCCCGCTGTATTCTGTATGGTGAGGACGACCCATGGCACCAAACTGCGGCCGACAATCCTGAGTGGCTTAATTTATTCAAGAAGGCGCATGGGATTGGTACGCAAGCCACGGTGACAGGTACGTCCAACGGCATCAGCCTTTAGCTTCAAAGTCGCATGGGCTCTGAGTGGTCGATACTAACATCGTTCCAGGTATAAACGCCCATCACGAGGTGTATGAAGACCTCGGCGTGCACGCTCACAGTGTCCTCGATCCAAGCTTCAGCATGAACAACTTCCCGTGCGTAACTATGAGTGAGAACGATCCAGATCGCGCCCTTGCCTTTGACTGTTCGCTGTCAGGTACGACGAGGATGTCTACAAATCGAATGCGACAGCTCTCCTCCGGCCGTCAGTCGCCGTATAGCTTACCCGGGCTCACTGGCTCCGTCTCCGCCTCCCCGACGTCACCGGCCTTTTACGCTCCACAGACGCTAGGTATTGGAGCACCAATTACGGAAATGACATGCCCAACACCCGGGGGACCCTGCTTCGGCGAGAATGGTGAAGTAGGGTTTTCTACGCGGGACCAGCAGCAGAAGAAGAAGACCTACTGGTTGGACTCGAACACAGCCCACATGGCTCCCTTCCCCACAGTGACAGAGAGGAAATGTACGCGCAGTGGTGAGCCCATTGAAGACCGCTCGTTCTCTTCTATCATCGAGAAAGAATGCACAGCCGATGGTGAGCAGCTCATTCCGACCGTCCAAGAGAAGACTTGTACCGAGTCTGGAGACGCGATACCGGATGACTTCCAGTTCCCATCATGGGATCAGCTCCCCGTTGATTTCCAGAACCCAACAACTAGCGCTGATTACAACTCAACGATACCTGTCAGCATGGGTGTCAGTATGCCGGCCATGGAGGGAACTATTAGCGGTGGCCCAATGGGGTGGGACGATAACGACCTAAACTTCGCCATGGATATGGATCTAGACATGGATTTCGACCTCAGCGCGCTGGAAAAGAGCTGAATCGTGCTTGCGTGGGACATGGATACGGAGGTCTTTACGGAGTGTTAGTTTTAAGTAGGTAGAAAGAGCTATATGGACGATATCTCACTTTCATCTTGAACCAAAATCAGGTAGCGAGTTACAGGGGTTATGCGGGTTGGCGTACCTACTTTAACAAAATGTGTCACGGCTGTGTTCAAAATACGGGTACATAAAGTAAGTGTAATGGCATGTGGAACGAATTATGACTTTCTCAAGCATTCAATCATAAGTAACTAATCCAAGTACCCAGTCTACGCTCCTTGCTACGGAATGAACTCCCTAAGTCAACTTAGACAACAGCGTACTCACTCAAGTAACCTGGCGAATCTAATGGAAGCTACTATCAATGTGAAACGTCATGGCTAACCGCAGATCTTGCTCAACCTACCTGTCAACTTTTCACACATTCTTCGAACCACTGCTTTCTCTATGTTACAGTGTAACAGTCCTGCATGCACCTTCCCTTCACCTTGTGCGTATCCGCAACACACCGCCAGTCCACTCCAACAGGCTCACAAACACAGACGTTGGGTCACCCTAGCGCCCATATATCACTGTATATTTACTCAATCAGTCTTCACCGTATCAACTCAGCTTCAACGATATAAGATTTATAATCTTGGTAGAGTATAATCAGCCAAACAAGCAGTTTCGAGGGCGTGGTGGCGGAGTGGTTTATCGCGCAAGACTTGAAATCTTGTTCCCTTGGGAGCGTCAGTTCGAATCTGGCCCACGTCGTTGTTTTTGGTCGTTGTTCTGTTTGCTTCGCTTGGGTTAAGGATGAGGTAGGGTCAGTAGGGCGCGAGGAAACAAGTGAAAGGGAAGGAGAAGTGTGTGGGTGGGTTTGCGGTCAGTGGAGACAGCTCGGAAATATACATTGTCCGTAGGTGATCCTGGATATGTAGCCTTTTCCTTCTTTCCTTCGTTTCTTCTTTTTCCCTATGCATTTATAGTTGGTCTGCGCTTACTCTTTGTACAATGATGCCGCTTGCAGCACCGCCACCGTTGCAGATAGCGGCTGCACCGTACTGGCCAACCTCCAGCTGGTGCAGCAGTGTGACTAAGATTCTGCTACCAGAGCTTCCGAGAGCGTGTCCAAGTGCAATGGCACCTCCTCTTGGATTGATGTTGTCGGTCCCGAGACCAAGTATTTTACCATTGGCCTTGATAACAGCGGCGAAGGCCTCGTTGAATTCCCAGATGGAGATGTCTTCCTTGGAGAGTCCGGACTGTTTGAGGAGCTTCTCAACACATGATGCTGGCGCGATGGGGAAGTCGATCGGATCTGGGTATTGTTAGCTGTGTATATGGGCTAATAGCGAGACAGCGACGTACCAACAGCAGCATCAGCATACGTGATAATCTTTGCCAGCACACGACTGTCCTTGCCGTACTGCTGTGCGATCTCCTTGCTTCCCAGCACTAACGCCGATGCACCGTCGCTGAGAGGTGAGCTGTTCGCCGCAGTGACTGATGCGTCCGGACCCTTGTCGAAAGCAGGTTTCAACGTGGATACCTTCTCGAGCTTGAGTTTGTTATACTGCTCATCCTCGGAGATGATGACATCGCCCTTCTTCGACTTGACGGTGACCGGCACAATCTCGTCTTTGAAGAGACCCTCCTTGTATGCCTGCTGCGCACGCTTGTACGTTTCGATGGCATAGTCGTCCTGGTCTTTTCTCGAAACTTGGTACTTCTTGGCTGTGTTTTCCGCGCAATTGCCCATGTGAATTTGGTTATATACATCCCACAGTCCGTCCGCGATCAATCCATCCTGTAGCTTCTGATGTCCAAATCCTGGTTGTTGACTTGCCCTGTTGAGATAATACGGCACCCGTGTCATGTTCTCCATGCCTCCTGCAATCTGCGCCTCCGCCTGTCCAAGCTCGATGGTCGAGGCGGCAATGTTTACGGCCTTCAGACCAGATGCGCATACTTTGTTGATAGTAGTGGCCTCGATGTTGGTGGGTAGGCCGGCGAAGATGGCTGCTTGTCGTGCGGGTGCTTGCCCGACACCACCAGAGAGCACGTTGCCCATGTATACGGCGTCGATCGAGGAGACGGGAACTTTTGACTTTTCGAGTGCGGACTTGATGGCTGTTGCGCCAAGTTGGGTTGCGGAGACGGTTGTGAAGTTGCCATTGAACTGTACTACGGTCAATGTTTGTGTAGAGTTGACAAGGAGATATACCTACGACTGCAGTCGGCGTCCGACTTGCGCTTATAATGTATGCGTCTCTGATCTCCTTCTTTTGTGGCGCTGAGCTGCTGAACTGCCTCTGGATGCTAGCCAGGCGTTGTTGCGGCCTCGAGGCCATTCTCATGGATGTACGGAGTGCGGCGGATGACATGGCTAGAAACAAAATGTGCAGAGCAAAATTGAGAAGGGTTCAGACGCAGAGAGAGGCCCTAACGAGTCGAAGAGCGATTGTCACATGGCGGCTGGTTTCCGTAAGTGAATTGCGGGCGGAATGTGGAGGCGGGAGGCTGCTATGCCGA
The DNA here is from genome assembly GCF_010015615.1 of Cucurbitaria berberidis CBS 394.84. NCBI lineage: Eukaryota > Fungi > Ascomycota > Dothideomycetes > Pleosporales > Cucurbitariaceae > Cucurbitaria > Cucurbitaria berberidis. Next base: position 2,457,431 of record NW_024468937.1, on the reverse strand, counting down.
GGTCTGGCGGTCTAGTTCGGCTCAAGACGTCCATTTTGCCCTGCAGTCATCCCATGCTTCCGCGTTCCGAATAGCTTCACGAACAGTTGCAAATAGTTTGATAGCACAAAAGCCGTGAGAGCCCTCATGGGTTGTGTAAAAACGTTCTGAAAAAACATTGCCGAAACGATGTAACTATTAGTAACTATCCTCAATCGTCCGCATCATTCCCAATCGCGTCTCCCTCGCGCTCCACATACTCCACTCCATCGTCAACAGGAAGACCACACACGCGCAAAGCCTCTTTGAACCACACGCGTCTGATCACGCTCCCTGCCTTGGCCTTTTGCTAACCCCAACCCGCAATCTCATCCCTCGCTCTAGTAACAGAGCGTCTGTTCCGTTTCTCCCGCCTCCCGCGGTCATGTGAAACGGAGGCGGCCACGCAGCATCGACTGCCTATCGCGGTGTGATCGATACTAGTAGCCAAGGCCAACTATAGTACAAGGCCCACCCAATCTCGCGCTCAATGGAGCTCCTGGAGTCCCATATCTGGCATGCTGCGACAAACGGACACAGTCACCGACTTTTGACAGTTGACAGGCCTGTCGTAGAGACATTCGTCTCACGCCAGTGACAGTTCTTTGTCACAACAGTATTGACTACGCACCTCCTCTTCGTTCACCGGTCTAGCTGTCACACCCAACTATGGCCTTATGTTCTATACTCGGCTGTCACTCTATTTGCTACTATTGTTTCCCAAATATCTATATGCACGGGTGTGACTAACGACCTGTACCTGCGTCAAGATCTCGGTACCACAACAACATGACCTTGAAACTGACTGTACTACCCGGCTAAAAAAGCTCGACCTTGCCTTGCCAACATTCGAAGCTATGACCACGGCAGCTTCATCCTCCTCACCTTGAAGATGGAATTGACCGGACAGCTGCAACACGGTGCCATACTCCTACAGTCTAGATAGGGTGGACGGCACCTTACTTCAGGCAGTGCCATCGTACAAGGCGACTTCCAATACATCTTGGCATGTGCTTCAGACGAGAGCACAAGAGAGGCAGGACGTACAACGGGATAGATGCGGCGCCCTCGCGTTGTATAAGAGGAGGACAAATGCTCCTATTTGAACCCTCCAAGCTCAAAGTCATCGTCTAGGCTTCAGCAAAGTCAAGCTCAGCTCCGCAGCCACTGTTTTCCTCATCAAACTCGTTTTTACAACACTATCAAAACTGTCGCCATGCGTCTCACAACTTTCCTCGCTACCCTCGTCCTCACGGCCAGCACTGCCTTCGCAGGCGTCACCATCGTCACCAACAAGTGCGACTTCGACGTGTGGGTGACATCTGTCAGCACAACAACAGGCCCGACCAAGAAGATTGCTTCCAACAGCAGCTACACCGAAGGCCAGTACTTCGATGGAACCGGCACCGCCATCAAAGTCACCCGCGCCGAGAAGGGCCTATGGCAGGGCAAGGCCGTACTTATCTTTGCGTATTCGTACACCAAAGGCGGACCCATCTACTACGACTTGAGCTCCCATTCGGGCTTCGACTTCTGGGGAAAGAAGTTGACAGTCCAGGGCCAGCAAGGGAAAGGTGCCGAGGTTCTGACTTGGGAGGGCACACCGAAGCCAAACCATACGGCTGTCTACTGGGGCGAGACTGATCTGACGCTTACGCTCTGCGCTTGAGCTCGTCCGCTTCGGCCATGCGAGGCACCAAGCGATAAGGGAGGTTCTCGCTCGACCACAGGGTTGGAGGCTAGGGACGTGTACTTGGATTCGGAAACAGGTGGTGCGGAAGTGAGATGGTAGGGGTGATGGATGATGTTAGCCTGGATACACGGTCTTTGTAGTTGAATTAGTAGTAATGTATGCTAGGTTCAATCGTCAAGTTCTCTTGGTCGTAATATGCCCTGTGATGGCAAGTGATGCGTTGGGACGGAAGCGCGAGCATGGTCGGTGGTCGGAACCTCCCATGGTTAGACGCACGAAGCTAAACCCGATTCGAGACGCCTGGCTCAAGTGACGCTTCCGCCGATTGTCCACAGCCAATTCACTCTTGCAAACCCTCTCCTTCCTCCTCCGCATATCTCGGCCTGCCACATGTCTCTAGCTCTGTAGGGATCTATCGCTCAAGCTGAGGCTGCTTGTTGTCTTCTTTCCGCCGCATATTGCATCCTTTTCTTACAGCATCCACTACAAGTGTACCTCTACGGATCGCAGCTGCGGTGCTCTGCCGCTACACACTGTCTTAGACAAGCAAATCAACCAGGCCTCAGCCCCAGCCTCTCACAGCCCTCGACCGTCTTGTCTGTCGTCATGGTCCGACATGGCAGCCCGTCGCCGGCGGACAACTTTGCGCTCGGCCACTCTGCAACCTCGCCGCAACCGCAGCCCTCGAAGCGGGATAAACGGCGCAACATGCTGGCCGAGAAGCTTGCGGACTTGATGGCGTCCTTTTCCGACAACAGGGACACTCATTACAGAGCCCAGCTTGCAGCGCTGCAAGCCGACATAAATCTCATCATGAAGGCAGACCCGTATGCCAACCAGCCGCTCGAGGATGGCGGAGAGGAGGCTTCGGAGCTCATCTCGCAAATCATGGGCAACAATGTGCCGAGTGCGCCCAGCGCCGGTACTGACTACATTGCGCAGTGTGGCAAACACTATTCGCGCTTTGTGGATGCCGTCAACGATGCCATGGAGGAGCGCGATTACAACCTCACCATGCTTTGGGTAGGCCTTGCTGCGCTAGTGTAATTCACGGGGTATACTAACCACCAAACCACTGCAGAACAAACACGAGAACTCGAGGAACGAAATCGAGAATTCCCACTTCTACAAAGTCCAGGTCGCCGAAGAAGAGCACAAACTGCTCGCTGCTACAATCCGCGAGCGCCTCATCGCAAGCATACAAACACGGACAGGGCGGCTGAAGCGAGAGAAGGAGCAATTGGATCTGACCGACAGCAACGCCATGCTCCTTCACCCCAACCAGTTCAGTATTGGCCATCCTGCCAGCCCCGGCGGACCACAAGCGCCTCGCAAGACACGGCGAACGGGACACAAATTCGGAGACGCCGAAGACATGGCAGCAGCCAACGAACACAAGCGCAAGCGCAAGCTGTTCGAAGACAACGACAACGACTCACCAGGCCCTGCAGGCCGAAATATCGAAATGGGCATCGGCTCACCCTTCCGCGAAGCCAAAGCACGCACCATCAACGCGCAATTCGAATCCTCGGCCTACTCCCTCGAGCGACTCTTTACCGAGAAAGAGCTCAACATGGCTATGAACCAGGCCACAACCGCCGCTTCGCACTTCTTCGCAAAGATGAAGCACGCCGACACCACTCCCCAAGAAGCCACATCGAACGGCAATGGCACCACCAACGGGCACACAAACGGTGACCACGCCTCGGAAAATGGCGACGCCGCAGATCCAGACCAAGACTCGGACGACGTACCCGGTGCCTCAGACATGATGCGCCAAGTCTCCTCTAATCCTCATGCGACTCGTGGTGCTACCCGCTCAGCTCTAAACCCCACAGCCGCCATTGCAAACGGCCAGGTGCCCTTCATCTACCAACCTCCTTTCCTCCTCGACGCGAAAGTTTTCCAAAAACAAAACGCTGCGGCCCCAACACCCCCCGCGCTCTCCGCGCAGGATGTGGAGCAGGATCTCAAGCTCATGTTGCGGGATGCTCGGCCAGACGACGAACTCAATGAGAAGCTTCTGCAAGCCGCATGCAACCCGGTCAAAGCGAGGGATTATCAGGTGCAGCCACCAAACTTTCACGAGCCGGTCAATGAGATCACTAGTCACATCAGGAGTACGGCACCACTACTGGAGGTCGGAGGGTTCGGCGGAGTGCCTATGTCTGCGCAGAGTAGTATGGCGGGGTGGAGTGATGCTGGAGGGAATACGCCGTTGAGGTATGGCGAGAGAGAAGCGCTCGTTGTGGGAGGTCATGGTGGCGGTGTTGCGATGACAAGGACAGCGAGTGGGAGGGGACGAGGGCGAGGAAGAGGAGGTGGCTAGCTGCTGCCCTGTTCTTCTGCTTTTGCACACTGCTTTCGCGGTCCATCCGTTTCGTTCTATACCCAGACTGGCGTTCGGAAATAGGCCACTTGCCTTTCGGCTGGCTGAAAGGGCGCATCTTCTGGGTTGTGTTGTACTACACTTGTACAGCTTTGACTATCATTTCACCGTATCGGAGAGTTTGCATTCACAATCGGCGTTGGATTGGGCATTTACATATGCGGAACGACCGGTAGGATTCGGTTTGCTACATTGACTTTATCGGCACCCATCTTAGTGTAGTGCATGCGCATTCAATGCAATCTTGTCCTTGAAATCTACAAGGGTCGCGTGGGAGGCCTTCCTAGTGTTGTCATTGACTAAAGTAGTACAAAACAGCATCTTGCAAGGAGATTTACGCACTCTGATAATTTCCGTCATTCTGTTCGCTTCGTTTGGTTGAAAATTGTTGGCCTCGGTGTGTACGATTAAGCTGTTCAAGTCGACAAGGTCGTCTGCTGCTGAGGTTATAGTTTGCTGTCGGCTGTTTAGCAAAACAGACTCAAGTCTATTAGTTTCGAGTGGGACCTAGCTTTGATGAAGTTTTTAATGCGGATGCTATTGTATAATCTGGCAGGGGGACAGTATACGGGAATATCGTATTGAGGACGAAATAAAGGCATAGAAGTTATAATTAGTGAGTAGTAGTATTCACCTGTGATGTGAGCAAATCAGGCGAACAATTGTGTACTTTTCAAGTTGATACGATTATAGTTGGGTACAGTATTGATCAACTAGATGTGATTGCGAACGAACATGTCGATATATTTGATACAGTACCATTGCCTCTTCAGATGGGTCCTCTGCTCGCGTTGTTTAGCAGTTCTCCTTGCATCCGACAAAAAGTTACCGTTTCCCAGCAGACAGGATAGACATTGACCGTACGTGCACTATGCCGCAGAAAAGTCCGTGAAAGCGCATTTCATATCGTCTCGGCCGCATATGCGGACATGGGCGCGGAATCATGGCCTATGTCTGAGAGTTTCAGGCTTACCGTCTACAGTAACGGACGTGAAGTTCAGCATCACGATGTGCACTGCGATACGTCATGAAGTCCGTGCTCGGATCCGGGTGGAGATGTGTAGGCAGTTCATCATTTCAACTCACTTTAGCGCAGAAGATCCCGTCATGTCCCTTGAACAATCCATTTTGGGCGATGGGAGATCTCCGTCCACATGTGCTTGGGCCGGTGGACGTCGGTGAAGCTCGTCATATACACCCTTAGCGTACCCCGGGATGATCAAGGGGGAGGACTGCTGGAATTGTGTAAGCTGCGCTTGTGCATGCAAGCAAAGGCTCAAGAGCGGGTAGTATGTAGATCAGAGCAGCAGTAAGTCAGTAGGACAGGTAACGGAGATATCAGGGGCCGAAAGGGCTTCTTGTGTTCTGAAGCTGGGTGGATGCTGAAACGTGGAAGCGCTTGCTCTGGAACCTGCAACAAGCACACCAGGCAAGCTCTCAAACAGCAACAGAGAAGGACGTCTTGGAGACTCGTCGATGAAGATTGCGTAAGCTGTCGTGCATCTAGCCATCTCTAACGGTGCTTGACGTTCCGATGTTGCCATATTTGGAGTGTTACGAGCGCGTAGTATGGGCGGCTGCTATATCGAGACGTGGGTACGTGCGAGGCGCGTAGCGGGGAAGGGCGACGACAACAGAGCCGCATGAGGCGCTTCAGCTAGGTAACCTTGTTGCGTGTCTGTGGTTCGTAGAATCATCAGCCGGAAATTGATGATATGAATCGTGATCAAGGGAAAGCCGCAAGCAGCCAAACCAGAGTCCCTCTTGGACGCGCGCTGGAGGCCCAAAAGCACAGAGGCAAGGTGGTTGGTCGCATCGCCGTGACGTGACGTGATTTGATAGCGAGTTCCTGTCTTCTGACAAGCATGCCATCAAGGTTGCAACGTCTCAGGTCGCCACAAGCTTCTAGAATTCTAGAAGAGGGAATGTCGAGGGTGGAGGCGTTGATAGGCGAGGTCGACGAGGCGGTGCAGCGGCTGGTGGAGGAGAGGCAAAAAACCACGAAGCTTGAAAGCTGATTGGTAAAGGCTGGCATGAATGTTGAATTCTTGGAATAGGAATAGGAGAGGGCGGCGTTGGCCATTCACATGCTCGACCACACTGGCTTGCCACATGTTGGGAGTAAACAGGTGTTGAAACAAACGGCGACTTGTTTGCATAGCATGCTGGCAAATCAAGGGTTGATTACACGGCACTCGACCCTTGCGCATGACATTTGGACGCGCACAGTCCCAGTCGACAGACAGGCTTGCTAGCTGTCTATCAACGTCCAGGTTTTGACAGTTGGCACAGGTCGAGGCTGATCAACAACACATCATCATTTGCTGCGGGCTGGGTGGTATGTTCAAGTGCGTCTCGTCTGGTCTGGTCTGGTACGGGTGCTGGCCGAACGCCGGGTTTGTCGAATGCTGAGCCACCGGCCATTCATTCATATCCAGAAGGGCCCTCTCGATGCTACGGTCCACCCTGCGCAGTGCAACACGCGTCTGCGATGGCAAAACCATGCTTCTCAATCCGGCCGACAGCGATGCTAGACCTGCCCTCGCGTCCGCTGTATGCTCGGCTGGCGGGCTGGCGGGCTGGCTGGGAACGAGGCTGGGTAATGTACGTTCGCAATGCTCTTCGCCGCGCTCTTGGGCCACATAATCGTCACGGTCAGGCTGGCGAGAGTCGGGCCTGGCACAATGGTTCGTAGTAGATATATGGAGAGTCGTGGTCGCATGCTATCCATCAAGCACAGCGATCTGGCTCCACACAAAGACTCACCGCCTCATACTGAATCCCAACGTGACCCAACCTCGGGCAGCAGACCTTGTTAGCAGCATACCAGCATAACGAGTACATATCGGCCAGTGCTGCTCGGCCTACTCCATCCTCACTTGCAGTGCAGTGCAGTGCAGTGGTTGTTGACCACCACCCAGTCATTGCTCCACAGTCAGCGCTGGCGAGTACGTACACGACGGCGTGCAGCGAGCGGCATTCTATCTTTCTTTCTCAAACACAGTCTCGACGAGCTTGACGACGCTCGAAACACGATCGGGACGCGGGACCATTGGCTGCTAGGCCTTGTCGCTCAACGTCGGTGCAAAACAACTGGCGTAGGCTTGAAACACGGCTATTCCTGGGGTCCTGCACCTCCCACCTCTCGCAATCTCTGAAGCGACCCAAACTGGCCATAGAACCGCTGGTCTCAGGCTGGCGAGGCGCGCTACGTACCTGTTGCGAGCCCCCAAGCACCATCGATTGGATCCTGCGCTGCAGCCGCCGAACCCCACCGGCCTGTGGGAACCTCGTCCCAACTTAGCATCGACTTCTTGCTCCCGCTCCAGGGGCCGGGGATAAGTATCACGCTTCTGCCGCTGATACTCGAATTTCGGTCAGTGCAAGTCTTCACTACCTTTACTACTGCTACTTCATCTTCTTCTTCTTTCTTCATCCTCCCTTCTTTCCCCCGCCCGTTACACCCAAGTGGTGCAGGCACATTCTCCAGTCAGGCACTGCCCTCGTCCTACCCGACCACCAATCCCGACTTCCTAGTTTGGCAGCGCCATCCTCGCTCTCTCTCTCTCTCGCTCTCCCTTCCAACAAAAGTTCCTTGCAGCCTTCGTTACTTGCTTCTGCACTTGCATTGCGCCTTCCAGTAGTTCCGCCGGCCGGGATTTCATCCACTTCATAATTTCTTGCCGCCTTCGTTTTCAACCTTGTCGTCTTCTCACCAAGCCCAAGCCACCACCTCGGACTCTGCTTACCCCACGTTAAACAGACCGGACTCGTTGCTTTACGCCTTGCAGGGCATACTCCCATACGAAGTCACCGTTGGACAATCATTCTTCCTCAGTCAGGACTCGACTTCTACTCAAGGTCACCGTTCTCTTTAAGAAGTTTCAACCACCCATCCACAAGAGCATCCCTCAACCCAACCACCATGCCTTACTCAGCAAACCTCGTCGCCGAGAGCAAAATGGCGCTGGATTCATTTGTCCAGCAACCCGTATCTCAGGATATGATTTCCTATCTCTCCCAAAAGGCCACACAAGTCATCCGCTGCGAGCCATCGTCACACCTCAACAAGAACCTGCCGCCAACACCACCTGCCTCGCCACCCCAACACGCTGCACGTGAGGCGTCTGAGCCGCCGATGCCATCTATCGAGGAGTTCATCACGTCCCTGGTGGAGAGGTCACATGTCCAGGTCCCCACCCTCATGTCTTCTCTTGTCTACCTCAGCCGGTTACGGTCGCGCCTTCCCCCTGTCGCCAAGGGCATGCGCTGCACTGTTCACAGGATCTTCCTTGCCTCTCTCATTCTTGCGGCCAAGAACCTCAACGACTCTTCGCCCAAGAACAAGCACTGGGCTAGGTACAGTGCTGTCCGCGGCTACGAGAACTTTGGTTTCTCCATCACCGAAGTCAACCTCATGGAGAAGCAGTTGCTCTTCCTCCTGGACTGGGACCTTCGTATCAACCCCGAGGATCTTTACTACCACTTCGAGCCCTTCCTAGCGCCCATTCGTGTCCAGCAGTCCCGCCAGGCTGAGAAGGCCAGGCTTGCCAAGAAGGAGAAGGAGTTTGCCTACCAGCTCACCGCCGAGAACCTCTCCCGGTCTCGTATCGAGGTCCAGCCTTATGCATCCACTGCCTCGTTCTCATCGTACGCCGCTCGCCCACAAAGGCACCGTGCACACCACGCTGCATCATCGCGCGCTCCGTCGCGTACACCATCGCTATCACCACCTACCCGAAGCTCCTCTGTCTCCACTTCCTCCGACTCGCCCAACAGCTTCACTGATGAGCCCTCGGAGGCTATTCTCCAGCGCTACGACGCCGACCAGGGTGCCAACATTGTATATATCAACGGCCCAGTCTCGCAGACGAAGCTACAGCACTCGCTCCCACTCTACGACACCCAACCTTCCAAGAAGGCAAAGACGTCTGGTGGTTTCTTCAATAGGATGTTTGGCCAAACCGGCACATATGCTGGACGCCAGCAAACCTATTAATGCACTCGCTTTTTTCCACACTACCGTCTACTAGACCAACGATTTCTTTTACATTGTTCACTCTCATCTCGCAAAAGAGATCGAAGGAAGAATACGGATATGATAATGTTGACTTGATGAAGGATCTCCCTGGATGGACATATCACTTCACATTTTGTCACATTGCATGAACAGGTGTTTTTGTGTTTGGAGCATTTGTACGGCATAAGCATTGCATGGCGTTGGGCATCGCATCACTAGCATTTTTTCTCATCATCACCGGCCGGCGCGCCTTGATATCCCATAGTAGTTAGCCATATCGCGCTCCCTTCAGCGGGAGACGCGAGTAATGAAAGACATTCAAAAAATATCCAGCCTATCTGCTTGGCAAAACGGTTCGCGTCCTTCCCTTCCCGCGTGCTTTCGGCCGATGGATCTTGATTCTTGAACAATCTCCTTGCAATTTCGACACAGAGTAACCTAACAGGCAAGCTAGTTCCAACGGCTATCCTGAGAAATTATCGCGTTATTGCGTAGTTTTCTGCAAGGCTGGGAGGTATGGGATTAGCGTGAACGACAGGTCCGCATTCCTTTGCGCGACGACTCGTGTAAACACGTGTTTGACCTGACGGATCCCACGTCCCTTTCAAATTTGCGAAAAATCATCGCGTGCCGTCTCCATCGTAGTGGTGGCAGTTCCACGAGAGGGGAAAAGGGAAGGCTGTGCGAAGAATGCACCTCAGCCCAATTCAATATTCCGCTCAACATGGCCACATGTAAGACACTGCTGGTGCCATCCAACCCCTCTTTCGTAGGATCCAATGGACCATTGTAGTACAACAGGCGGGCAGAGCCCACAACGCGACTCCTACCCCGCCCATTTGCGGTCATGACATCCAGTGATTGCTCTGCCTCGCACATCTTTTACCGGCCGCTTGCGCAGCCACATTAGGCTCACCCACGGCGTTTCGACATCGATCCAGCCCACCTCCTCTATCATCGGGGCACTAACATCCACTACTTTCCTGATCACGGCCTGTAGCTCTAACATGGCTCAGCCCATGGCCTGTGACCGGTGAAGTAAATGAAAAAAAAACCCCTCACACGGTTGGCTTCATCAAGATACGAACCATGACACGACAACTCGTGAACGGTAAGACCGGGAAGAAAAAACCATCGTGAACGGCACATACTGGAAAGTGCGTGCAGGGTGCCAAGACAGACCGGTTCGAAGATCAAACGTCTGGTGGATGATGGATGGATTTTGAACGTGTTGGTGTTTCAGATTTGGTGCCTCGGACGTGGACGTGTGGCTGGATGCGGGTTGGTGCAAAAGGAGCGATTGGTGGGATTGAAGGACGCGGTTTTCATCTCTTCATGATCGTCTTCTCATCACCGTTATCATGTGTACGATTTTATTTTCTTCTTCCTGAAGGCGTCCGCGAGCTACTACTGTACGGTGATGGGGGCCTTGACGGAATTTCCACCAGGCCGCCTGTTGTTAGTCTCACCGCTGACGGCTCGACGTGTCTCATTTTGCGACGTGCGTCGTCGTGCATCCGCATCATGCACTTGGCTCTTATTATCTCGCATATCTAGGCTGCGAGTTTTTCAGCTGACCGGAAGAGCAGAATATCGTCTAGCGAGATGTTGGGTTCGGCAGAATCCACATGCAAGCACCTCCGGCTCCTCGCTCAGCACATCTTGCTATGAGAGTAGAGAGATGCTCATCTATCACTGTGGCGCTAATTACTAGAAAGAACTCGATTCATTTGTCTGGTTCACGATGTTTGGCTTTTGCATCTCATCCATTATAAGCTCCGAAGTTAATTGTTCGTGGTCTGAGAACATGTGCAGTCCTGGCTCAACAGTCCAGAAATTGTCTCTTATGGAAGTTGAACAGCACAATAGTTGGCTTACGTGCCCTTCATGCGGATAAACCCATGCAAATCCTTACCGTCAAGCCAAAGGGCGCAGGCATGAACCTCTGCCACATCTGATACACCATCTGGCAGCCCGTATAGCACGGTAGGTCACTGTGCCGGATCCTACCAAGTCGGTACCGTCTCTTCATTGTTATCATTGCCCTTTCTTTCGTCGCTCGTTTTCCCGCCTTCATGGCTTCTGTTCGTTGACCGCTGCGCGGCCCCCCTTTCTTGATGGTTCGTCAATTTTCTTTCCTACCGAGTGATCGTCGACGAACTGGGCCTGATGGCAGGACTCAGCGGTACAGTCACTGGAGGCGCTACAATACCTTCTACGGCCTGGCCTTTACCACAGCACTATCGACGACCCTTTTACTGGCGGAAGTGTACCAATGGCGCGTCACTGGCTACGTCTTTCTACTTGCAAATCGATTTCCCGCATCTGTTGCACTCGTCGTCCAGCTGGTCGCTGCTTTCTTTGGGCTGCTCCATGTGGCTGTCATCTGCAAACTCATCAACTACGCGCTCCGGCTTCGACTTACAAGAGTGAGTGTTTCGCTAGACACCTTGCGGACATGGGTGGATATGAGCATTCCGCGTATTGATTGGGATCTACCGCTTCGATTCTTCTTCCCCGTATTGTTCGTCGTCTTCCTCAGTCTTGTTCCTGCAGCGCTATGGGCTGGTTCCATGACGCCATCAGTGTCGCGTACAACAGACAGCGGCATGTTACTGATACCTAGCTACGAGGACGTGTCGATGATCAGAGAGTATCCTATGATGATAGGAAGTGCGGGACCTTCATTGCGTACGCAAAAGGGATTCTTCACATATTCTATTGGCCAACAGCAAAGTGGACAGCTACTCTCGTCCGCTGCTTCCGCATCCTCAACGGGCATAGGGCCTCATGTTCATCGCAAGCTTGACAACACCCAGTTTAGTTACAGGGGCAGGTCCTATGGCGTTGGCGCTCCTGTTGGACTCATGGATCAGGGGATATCGTCCAATACCCAGGTTGCGGGCTACATCTATCAAGAGGAAGGCTATCTCGCCAATGTCACCTGCGCCTACAACACGAGCTCGAACTTTATCCTTTCAGGGCCAGTCAACGAATGGATATATGCCGCCTCGGGCAACCTTCCTGACAGCGTGGACGGCTCCGAGTATTCCAACTACATTGGGCATGATGGCAAGGCTATCGTCGCAATTGGTGTATCATTCAGCGAACGCTCACCGCGTCGCTACCTCGCCATCGCTGCTGGCGAAGCATACGGCTTCCTTAACAAGACGCAATGCGAGTTTGATTTCACGCCAACCCTCTTCAACGTCACCGTTGACATTGGCAGTCTCAACATGACCGTTGAACCAGTATCAACCATGGAAGACTTCAACCCGCAACGCAACATCACCAGAACCGTAGTCCGCCAATTCGAACTAATGTCAAACGACATGACCAACCTATACGTCTCCCTCCTCGGCGAAGCCTTCAACTCGAGCATCGCCGCCTACAAAATGTCCCGTTCGTCGGCGTCTCGCAATCCTTTTACCGAAGAAGAAGCTACCTTGGCCGGGCTGACAAACTCCATTACCGCCATGGCAGACGACATGCTCGTCGCCTACGCATCAGCACAACTCATGGTCGGCAGAATGTTCACGCAGCAACCCGCCAAAGTCTACGTGTACGCCCTGCAATTCGGTCAACCGGGGTATATTTACGCCATATTCAGTCTCAACTTGCTCGTCATGCTCGCTGTGGCTTGCGAAGCTGTGCGGACGCGTGGGTGGTCGGCGCTTGGTCGCTTCAACTACCTCGATCCGCGCGATCTCATCATCGCTGCTTCCCGAGGCGGCGCGGATATTGCGCAGGCAGCTGATGATATCGTGGATAAGAGGGATAGGAAGAAGCCAACACATGTTTGGCTATTGAGTGATCCGGACGAGGGCAACGGGTCGCTGGTGGTGAATCTAAAGGGCGATCAGCATGGACATGTCAGGATCGTAGTAGCTGAGGAGGAGACGGGGACAGATGAGTGTGACAACATGTATGTTCTGGATGAGAAAAAGTCTACATTTAGCTTTGTGGATGAAGAGGCCAACGAAACGGTGCGCTTGAAGAAATCGAAAATGGGTATATTCGGGTCCGTGTAGCTTTAATAGGGACCTTGTGGTGGTAATGGTCTTATTGGCGGATGTTCCTATATCATACGAGTTAGGTAGGGGACGTTTGCAGCAACCATGATGAACCATGCATGAACTGGAGAATACCACAACACATAACCACAACACATAAAACGGGAAAGTGTACCGGGGTGGGCTTCAACCAAGTTTCGCGTTTCAAACTCTACCTCAATAGCCACGCCTGGACGCCTTCAGTCACTCAAGCATCAATCACAATCGAGGCATAATCACAAGGCAAACATGAGCACTATATTGAAGTTATCATCTCGATTCTCTCTACTCAGGGTATAAGACCCTTTCATTAGAGTACATGCTATCCACCAAACTTTTCCCACTCGTGTGATCGTAACTCATCCGATGCATTGAAAACCTGTGAAAAAATGGCTCGCTGGCCAGAAACTCCGAGAACTACCACCCAGAAAAGAATCTATGCTTGAAGAGGGCCGATGAAGGAGACAAAGAAGACAGCTCAAGGAGACGATCCGCTTAGTCGACCTCCTCGACGGTGGGGCCGTCATCGTGGCTGGCACCGCCGGGGCCGCCGGGACCACCAGGCATGCCGCCGCCGGGCATACCGCCGGGCATGCCACCCTCGCCGCCAGCACCGTAGAACTTCATCATGATGGGGTTGGCGACACCCTCGAGCTCCTTCTGCTGCGACTCGTACTCGTCCTTGGTAGCAGTCTGGTTGTCGTCCAACCAGGTGACGGTCTTGTCGATCTCGGCCTTGAGCTTCTCCTTGTCACCGGCATCGAGCTTCTCGTCGACCTTGGAGTCGGAGAGGGTGTTGCGCAGCGAGTAGGCGTATGACTCAAGAGCGTTCTTTGCGGAGATGCGGGAAGCCTCAGCCTCATCCTCCTCCTTGTACTTCTCAGCCTCAGCCAACATGCGCTCAATCTCCTCCTTGGACAGACGGCCCTTGTCGTTGGTAATGACAATCTTGTTGGTCTTGCCGGTACCCTTCTCGAGGGCAGAGACGTTGATGATACCGTTGGCGTCAACATCGAAGGTGACCTCGATCTGAGGAACACCACGGGGCGCAGGAGGAATACCGGTAAGCTCGAACTTTCCGAGAAGGTTGTTGTCCTTGGTGCGGGCACGCTCACCCTCGTAGACCTGGATGAGCACACCGGGCTGGTTGTCGCTGAAGGTCGAGAATACCTCGGACTTCTTGGTGGGGATGGTCGTGTTGCGCTTGATGAGAGCAGTCATGACACCACCAGCGGTCTCAATACCGATGGAGAGCGGCGCAACGTCGAGAAGCAGGATCTCGCTGGTCGACTTGGAGGACGTGTCACCGGACAGGATAGCGGCCTGGACGGCGGCACCGTAGGCAACGGCCTCATCGGGGTTGATGGACTTGTTGGGCTCCTTGCCGTTGAAGAAGTCGGAGACCATCTTCTGGACCTTGGGGATACGGGTAGAACCACCGACCAAGACGATCTCGTGGACGGTAGACTTGTCAATCTTGGCGTCGCGAAGGACACGCTCGACGGGCTCCATGGTGGAGCGGAAGAGATCCTGGCAGAGCTCCTCGAACCTCGCACGGGTGATGGAGGTATAGAAGTCGATGCCCTCATACAGGGAGTCGATCTCGATGGACGTCTGGGCGGAGGAGGAGAGGGTACGCTTGGCCCGCTCGCAGGCGGTTCGGAGACGTCGGAGAGCACGCGCGTTGGAGGTGAGATCTGTGTGGGGGTCAGTACAAACTCAGAACGGACAATGAGGCAGAAAAACAGTTTTTAAGCAGCAGAACGCTTGATATGTCCCTTGCTGTTCTTATGTTGCTTGAAATTAGATTCGAAATGAAAAGGACGGTCACAGGGTTCGCAGTAGTAGTCGACGCCCTTCCCTCCTCGCTCAACGGTTTTGTGGTGGCGTGGAGAATCGTTGTGCCTAACGAGTGTTGCGTTGTCACGGCAATCGACGTCGCAGATGTCGCATCGGTAGAGCTGGTCTGCCACTGCTGCTTCCTGGCGTGCCTTGGTTCCAGCCTTCTGGTTCTCGTTGTGGACTCGCATTCTCTCCTTGAACGCTTCGGTAGGGTTGGCTCGAAGGTTGCGCTGGTAGGTGTATTGGTAGAGACGATCCTTCTCTCTGATAGCGGCAGCGAATGCGTCGAGTTGTTCAGGTGTGTAGTCGATGTCACCATGTATAGGTTCCATGAGGGGGCTGTGACTGCAAAGCCCTTTCCATGTGAACATATCTCGAGGCCAAGGACAGAAATTGCTGAAGCCATAGGATTTGTCGAGATGATACATGGACCAGAAGAGGCAACTGAATGCAGCCTCCAATGCGACGACGACGGTGCGGAATACGGGTACGTTGCCTGCAGTTGGGATTGGACATTCGGCCAGCAACGCAATGTGGTGAATCTTGAATCCATTTTGCTTAGCCTTCCTGACATTGGCAGGACAGAGGACGCCATTGTGATGTTCGTAGATGCGACACCGTACTCCTCCGCGAAATGAGGTTCCTGATCCGATGTAGAGAAGGTACCGATTACCCTTCTTGAGGACCAAGACGTAGATGCCCCAGACATTCCTTGGAATGATGGAAGTGATAGACTCAAACCAGTGGATGGATGGTGGTGCAGAACATTGGACGACGCCCAATAGGCCGGGAGTGAAGGCAAAGCCGATACGACCAAACAGAGTAGTAAGCCGATCCTGAGAAGGCAGGACATGGCGGAAGCGAGGGTTGACATAGGCCGGGCCATTGATGCAGTTCCAAGTGAGTGTTTGAAGGATGGTTGTGACGTCGACTTGGTATCGCATCCTCGGTGGTGCAAATCGCCAGGGTCGAATTGCTGTGGGAGAGAATGTCGGATGGTTGTGGAAGAGAAGAGTAGACGGGGCAAAAACCAGTTTTTATCCCCTCCACTGGAGGTGAGCTCCTGCCCTCCCTCATACCGGACAGGCAGGACGAGTGAGTCGTTGAGGAAGGATGGGCCGGCCGAAAAGGACTTTTCGATACCGGGCAGGCACAACGAGTGAGTCGTTGAGGAAGGAACGGCGGGCCGAAAAGGACTTTTCAATCCCGATTGGAGGGAGGACAGGAAAGAGGTCGTAGGCTCCTGTCCTCCCTCTCACCACCAGGAAGGCATAACGGAGTCCTCGAAGGAAGCGACGACCAAAAACCAGTTTTTGGCCGCTCGTTGGAGGGAGGACAGGAAAGAGGTCGTAGGTTCCCATCCTCCCTCTCACCAGTGAGCGCAATAAGCGCCCCGTTGAGCAAGAAAGAAAGAACAGCTACATAAGAAAAGAAAGTTCGGAGTTTGAGAAAAGAGAAATACAGAAGTTACCCACTGTGGCATGTTAGCGAAGTTCAGCGGTGAGGGAGGGGGTGGGGCGGAGCACGGACCCTTTTTTCGTCTTGCGTTTGAACTCATTAGTGAAGTGGTTGACAAGTCGGTTGTCGAAGTCTTCACCGCCGAGATGGGTATCACCGGCAGTCGACTTGACCTCGAAGATGCCCTCCTCGATAGTCAAGAGAGAGACATCGAAAGTACCACCACCAAGATCGAAGATGAGGACATTGCGCTCGCCTGTGGTCTTCTTGTCAAGACCGTAGGCAATGGCAGCAGCGGTGGGCTCGTTGATGATGCGGAGGACGTTGAGGCCAGCAATCAGACCAGCGTCCTTGGTGGCTTGACGCTGCGAGTCGTTGAAGTATGCGGGGACGGTGACGACGGCGTTGTTAACGGTGCCACCAAGGTACGACTCTGCGGTTTCCCTCATCTTGGTCAGGACCATGGATGAGATCTCCTCGGGGGTGAAGGTCTTCTCCTCGCCCTTGAACTCGACCTGGATGACAGGCTTGCCGCCCTTGTCGATGATCTTGAAGGGGAAGTGCTTCATGTCGGCCTGGACCTCAGCGTCGGCGAACTTGCGGCCGATGAGGCGCTTTGCGTCGAAGACGGTGTTGACGGGGTTCATGGCGACTTGGTTCTTCGCTGAGTCGCCGATGAGGCGCTCAGTGTCTGTGAAGGCGACAAACGAGGGCGTGGTGCGGTTGCCCTGGTCGTTGGCAATGATTTCGATGCGGTCATCTCTGAAGATACCGACGCAAGAGTACGTCGTACCGAGATCGATACCAATCGCGGGGGCCATGATGTGGATATGTGTATGGGTATGGGTATGGGTAGTGGGGTATCAAAGAAGAAAGGGAAACAGTAGAAGTGCTCACAAAGTCTGGGACTTGGTATGGGTGAGTCTTTGTAGAAGGAGTTTGTGTTGTGTAGTGGAAAGGCAGCAGAGGGAGCGGGCGAGGAGTTTTTATTTCTATGGGCGTGGTGTTTTTCGATGGATTTCCAGCACCTTCGACGCTTTGGCCGGCCAACCAGAAGCTTCGAGCAGTGTCTGAGACCCACCGCCAAAAGCCTGCCTGACGGGCTGCTGGCGGGCAATTGTTCTGGATGTGGCCCACTAACACGGATTGCTAGCAAAATTATCAGTTGCGCCGCCCTATGTGGTGCCGGCAGACCAGGGCAGGTTCCCGTGTCTTCTTTCGCCGCCCTTCTTTTTGTGGTTGCCTGCCTGCGGGTCATGACGGCAGAGACCCCACTATGACCGCAAACAGTGACATAAGCGAGGGGCTTGACGTGCCCCGCCATATCAAAGACTTGCCCGCCCACCCCTGCGAAACCACGGGCAGCTTCAGGAAGCTTCAGGACCTTCGAAACTGGAAACGTCTCTCACTGCTGCCCGTCGACACGTATCGACACGTAGTGGTACCAGAAGACTTTTTCCCCAGATGAGGCCGCTTCATTTCGCGAGAAGCAGGCGCCAAGTCAGGGCACGAAGCGCGAAGCACGGTTTGCGCCTTGAGAAGCTGCCCCAGGGTGCTACTCGCTTTGTCTGTCTCTACCGTACATAATTGCAATCGTCTTTGCATCCCAACAAACGCTGAGCCGCTCGGTCACGAGGTGGGCTCACTAACGACGCTGTATACCTGGTCGACGGTTTGCAGTACGGCCTGGAGGATGTCTTCAGTTCAGCAGTCTTGCAAAGAGGAGCCAGCAGTTGCCCAAAACAACCCAAAGGCATCCAGGCTATACCATGAAAACGCTCTTTAATAGCAGGCAAACAAACTGACAGCCCGTCATGGCTCTGAAAACGACTCCACAGGTTCCTCAACGCCGGTCTACAAGGGTCCCCAAATTTGCTCGAGGCTGCAAGACGCCGATGTATGTCCGCACGTGACGTAGCTGCCCGGCCACAACAGCATGACGTCAGTTTGCCGTTCACCTCGCGCAGCCTGTTGCGGGGAGCTTGCATGGCCAATTTTGCTGCTCATCTCTCCTCTGCTCTCTGCGTAGCTGATATCAGTGTGGTTTCTTGTCTCCCTCAGTTCCTCGACAACCACAATGCTTCGAAACGGAGCCTCGCGCCTGGCGCTGAGGTCAATTGCAGCTCCAACAGCGCGTCCAGCTGCCAGCTTCCACCGCACATCTCCAATACAACAATGGACAACACAGTTCGGATCCATGGCCTCGAGGAGACCTCAACTACCACAGACGGCCCAACTGAAGCCAATTCAGGCCGCCATCGCGCGTCGAAACATCACCGAGAAGCAGCGGCAAGCTGAGAGCAAATACGCGCACGAGGAGATCAAGCCAACGCCAGAGACCGTGTCGTCCACCTCATCCACCCACCCCATCTTCAGCGAGGTCGCAACGGAAACCCCGACAAAAGAAGTTGATATGATGGCAGGAGTGAAGCATGATGTGGTGAGTAAAACACCCCATGTTGCTGGTTTCAGAGCTGACACGTCTAGGGTACTGTTAAAGAAACCTTCAATCTTTCAGCTGTTCCCCGGGAAGCTTACTACATGGGCCTTGCCGGCACGTTGCCCTACCTCGCAACCTCAGTATCCACTGTTTACCTCGCCTGGGAAATCAACCATGCCAACTCTGGCTACGGCTTCCTCATGAGTGAGACAACCGCCATACAACTTCTACACCTCCTGGAACCCCTTCAAATCGGCTACGGAGCTTCGATCCTCTCTTTCCTCGGCGCAGTCCATTGGGGCCTCGAATGGGCTGGCTTTGGAGGTTATCAGGGGTACAAACGCTACGCAATTGGTGTCGTTGCGCCTGCAGTGGCCTGGTCAACACTCCTCATGCCCCTCGAAGGCGCCCTCATTACCCAGTTCTTGGGCTTCGTGGGGTTGTACTATGTCGATGTGAGGGCGACGTACAAGGGCTGGACACCAAACTGGTATGCCGTCTATCGCTTCATCTTGACCTTTATCGTCGGTGCTTCCATTGTCGTCACTCTGATTGGACGAGGCGAGCTTCCCGGCCACGTGCCTTCTGCAGTCACTCGCGCCGAGGTTTTCCATGACAAGGGAGCTTCCGAGGAGAAGTTGTCCAAGGATGAGGAAGCCCGAGCTGCCAAGAAGAAGGAAGCTGCTCGGAGTGATGATCGTGGTGAGGATAAGTGATTACCTCGAAGACGCT
This sequence comes from Cucurbitaria berberidis CBS 394.84, assembly GCF_010015615.1. Classification (NCBI taxonomy): domain Eukaryota; kingdom Fungi; phylum Ascomycota; class Dothideomycetes; order Pleosporales; family Cucurbitariaceae; genus Cucurbitaria; species Cucurbitaria berberidis. Next base: position 2,437,787 of record NW_024468937.1, on the reverse strand, counting down.
TATTCGCAGTCTTGTCTCATATTTTCTTCATATATCCCCATGTACGGGTAGGTAGGCGCCTGGATATGAATGTTTCCTTCTGTCATTGCTCATTTTTCGGCATACTCGGTTGCTATCAACGTAAATAGTCTGTGAAATTTGTAATTCTACATGTTTACACTATTGTACATGATGACTTGCGTGAATATCCCGAGTTCATGATTCCTGCGCCATAACTTGGCCTTGCCAACGCCTTGCTTTCATTATTTTACATTCGTCCAATTTCTGGTATACAGTGATTCTCCATGGACTTGTCCAACACCCTTCTCGTCCCCCAGACCCTTAACCCCTCGCCCCTACCGCCCATCCTCCGCACGCATACTAAAAGCACCCCTAACCTCCTCGCCTACGCCCCTTTTAACCCACACATCCTCCGAGTTCGGCCCAGCCTTCAATCTATTCTCCTTCTCCCTGTACCTATCCTGGACCATGCGCTCCTTGACGTCCCTCCCGCTATAGCTATTCTTAGTGCGCATGCAGAACCAGAAGTCATTCCAGTGCTCTGAACACGCGCGCAGTTGGCCATGGCGGTATATGTCATTGAAATGTCCGCCCAGACTGGAGCAGTAGAAGGCGCTGTCGAAGGCGGCACGACAGGACATTGTGCGGGGCAGGGAGGGATCGAATTCTGGCTCTGGCGCATTGTCGGTTGTGGTGGAGCTTGAGGTTGTAGAGAAGGAGGGAGGCGCGAGGTGTGGGTGGGCGGCGTAGAAGTCGGGATCGTGCGGTGCGGGTGAGGGTGGAGGTGTTTGCGTAGTCGTTGTGGGAGGCATTGGTTGCGGCGCTGTTGGGAGAGGTTGTTGATCTTTTGGTTGTGCTTTGGCATCTGTGCCTGAGCCTGAGAATGGCCACCAACTCATCGTGAGGGTTTGTGTGTATGGAGGTTTATTGTATGTAGTGCTAAGACGCTTCGCAATCGAACTGTCGAATATATAGCTTCAGTACACGATCGCGCAATATCTTTTGGTTGTGGTATATAGCCTGTAGGCACCGGGGAAGTTTATTCGGGTAATTGAGTTTCAAGAACACGCGCCGTGGAAGTGCAAGTTCCCAGCGAATGAGAGACGAGACGGCCCGCTTCCACGACCAAATCATGTGAGTGGCATGTTTGAATTCCTACGTCATGCATACTCTACAGTAGCGCCTGCATCTGCCTTGCAGTGATCGCTATAACTCCACCTGGACGCGTTTTGTGCTCTGAATCATTGCTGGTTTGTGTCTTGCACGACTTGTTTTTTTTTGTCGGGCTTTCCTTCTCTTCGTTACCCTCCTTGCGACCTGAATCTGGTCTGCTATTTCGGTAATCCTCGAAGCAGTACAGCTATCAGACACTGTACTCTAATTTCACCCCTCCCTGGGTGTTTACGACCTACGATATCCACAGTCGCAATACTCCTACGCATCACGACTCTCCCCTATGACTCCACGACGTCTTACGACGTAACGAATCCCTCTCTCAACCCCGCCGACCCCTACAACTCACCCCGCGACGCCCCGACCTGGGTAACGGTCGTCCACGGTCGTCATGCTCGAAGGCCTCGTTTCAAACCTGCTTAATCGGTTCTTGGGCATGTATGTTCAGAACTTCGATCCAAAGCAACTCAATGTCGGCATCTGGTCTGGCGATGTGAAGTTGCGAGATCTCGAGCTCCGCAGGGAAGCCCTCGACCAGCTACGCCTACCACTAAACGTCGTCGAAGGCCACCTCGGCTCGCTCACACTCTCAATACCGTGGTCGAATCTGCGCGGGAAGCCACTCAAGGTCAACATCGAGGATGTGTACCTACTGGCAGCACCGAAGGAGGATGCCGATTACGACGCCGATGAAGAAGAGCGGCGAGCACACGCTGTCAAGATGGAGAAATTGGACAGCGCGGAGCTACTCAAGGAGCGCAACACCGAAGGCATGAGCGCAGAAGAGCAGCAGAAGAACCAGAGCTTTACTGCCAGTTTGGTCACCGCCATTGTAGACAACGTTCAAGTTACAATCAAGAATATCCACATCCGTTACGAAGACTCGATATCCGACCCTGGCCATCCCTTTGCCCTCGGTGTCACACTCGCCGACTTCAGCGCTATCAGCACAGATGAGAACTGGAAGCCTACTTTCATCCAAGGCAACTCGACCTCGACACACAAGCTGGCGACATTAGGTTCGCTGGCCGTATACTGGGACACGGATACAAAGCTCATTGGGACCGGAAAGGGCAATCAGAGTAGTGAGGAGCAACATATCGACCATTCGGACTTTATTGAAACGCTCCGGGACATGATTGTGAGGGGCGAGAGCCCTGACTTGGGTGATCACCAGTTCATCCTCAAGCCTATCAGTGGTCGTGCTGGCCTGGAGATGGACAAGACTGGCAAGCCCGACCGGCCCAAGATGAAGGCTCGCCTCCTCTTTGACGAGCTCGGTTTCATCATTGATGAGGATCAATATCGCGATGCCCTTATGCTGGTAGACCTCTTCCACTACTTCATCCGACACCAAGAGTACAAAAAGTACCAACCAAAGTCATCACCGAAAGAGGATCCTGCTGGGTGGCTCAAGTTTGCAGGCCAGGCCGTCCTCGACAAGATCCACGAAAAGAATCGCCAATGGAGCTGGGACTACTTCAAGGAGCGTCGCGACGATCGAGTACGATATATCGAGCTGTTCAAAAAGAAGAAACGTGAAGAGAAGCTCAACCCTACCGAAGCCGAGGATCTCGATAAGCTCGAACGCAAGCTGAGCTACGAAGATCTCCGTTTTTGGCGCTCATTAGCACGGAACCAGCTGCGCAAGGAGAATGTGGGAGTGAAGAAACCACCCCCCAAGCAGACTTGGACCTCTTGGGCTTGGGGCGGTAAGAAGGAAGAGCAGCACGATGACGAATCCCAAATGAGCGAGCAGCAACGCAAGGAGCTGTACGATGCTATCGACTGGGATGAGAAAAAGGCCATCACCGAGGCAGTGGATATGCCTCGAGAATATGTCAAGTTGGAGGTCAATATGAGCCTTCGGACCGGAAGCTTCACGCTTAAGCGCGACCCTCACGGAAAGTCAGCCGAGATACTTCGTCTTCTCTTCGACTCATTCAGCACTCAATTCTTGCAACGTACAGACTCCATGTTTGTCAAAGTTGCTCTTGAGGGTATGCGTCTGTATGATGGTACGACAGAGGGCAGCTTGTTTCCACAGATTATCACCATCAAGGATGCCCCACCCGTGCCAGACGACAAGCGCATTGAGGAGCTCAATGATGATGAGTCGTCCAAGGACGATGAGGGCGAGGAAGAAGAGAAAGAAGATCCGTTCTTCTACCTCACATTTGAGAAGGACCCACTAGACAACAGCGCTGACACGTCTCTCACTATGAAACTGAAGGGTATGGAGTTTGTGTATAACCCACGATTCGTGGTAGAGGTGGCAAAATTCTTCAAACCTCCCGAGCGACATATGGAATCGATTGGCGCTCTCATGGAAACTGCTGGAGCTACTATTGAAGGCATCCGGCAGCAGACCCGTGCAGGCCTGGAGTTCGCACTCACCGAACACAAGACCATCAATGCACAGCTGGATCTGCAGGCACCACTTATAATTATCCCGGATTCTGTGACCAAAAAGTCCAGCAACTGTCTCATTCTCGACGCTGGTCACATCAGTGTGACAAGCGAGCTCATCGACAAAGATACATTGCGTGAAATTCAATCGAAGCAGAAGCAACAATACACCGATGAGGACTTCCGACGGCTAGAGAATTTGATGTACGATAAATTTCTTCTAAAGTTGCATTCGACCCAGGTTCTGATAGGACCCTCAATCGAGGAGACGCGCGCACAGCTCGAGGAGGATTCTGCATCGAAAAACCTCCATATCATAGACAAGATCAATATGGACTTCAAGATCGAGATCTGCATCGTTCCGAAGGCGTCCGATCTGACCAAGTTTCGCGTCTCAGGAAATCTTCCGGTCCTCCACGCATCAATATCGGACGCAAAATACAAGAACTTGATGAAACTAATCGATGTGGCGATACCCAAGTTCGACAACGATGAGCCAAGCAAGCAGGTCGCTGAAGGCGCAAAGGGTCCGTCTAACCTGAAGCCAACGAGCGATGCGAAGGCGAGTACAGACCCTCTCGGAAGACCTCGATCAAAGTCATTTCAATTTGCTGCCCAAGACCATGAGCTTGTCATGGAAGAAGAGGAAGGTCACGGCGACGAAACAAATGAAAAGTTCGAAGATGCGCCAGAAGTCAAGGACAATAAGGAAGAGGCTCATGTTCATCAACGCAATTTCGAATTCAAGTTCACGGTCGATAAACTACAAGGCTCGCTATTCAGGACTGATCCAGAGGGTCGCAAAGCAGACCAACTGCTAGTCGAACTCATTGCTGAAAGCTTTGATCTCGACTTTTACCAGGAGCCGTTTGAGATGGGTGCAGATGTGCGTTTGAGAAGTCTAGCTGTTGAAGATCATGTTGAACAGACTCCAACACCTGAGTTTAAAAACATCATATCTTCAGAAGACGTTTCAGCGGACGAGCAGAAAGACCTCTTTGCTTTGAAGTTCGTCAAAGTCAACAAGGACTCCCCAGAATTTCAGACAAAGTACGAGGGCATCGCTACGAACTTGGATGTTGCAGTTTCGACAATCAACTTGATTGTGACTAGACGGACGCTTTTGACGCTACTAGACTTCGTTCTCGCTACCTTCACGAGCCCTGGGCCAGCCCAGGATCAACAGGCCCAAATAGCTGCAAAGGCACATGAGGACCAACAAGTCGCCCAACAGCCTCAGGCGGAGCCGGATAAGATTCGCATCCGCGCTGAGTTGAAGCGCATCGCAGTCGTTTTGAACAACGATGGCATACGACTTGCCACTCTGAGTCTGAACTCTGGAGATGTTGCTATCTTCCTAAACGGCAAGACTATGCGCATCGGTGGACGACTCGGCAACCTGTCGTTGATAGATGATGTAAACCAAGGTGTCTCTGAGGAGTCATCGCTTCGCCAACTCGTAACTATCGAGGGCAAAAACCTGGCTGATTTCAGCTATGAGACCTTTGATGCTGATTCGGAGAGCTACCCGGGCTACGACATGTCTGTTGCGCTCAAGACCGGCTCTATCAAGATCAACTTCCTCACAGAGCCCTTCAGAAAGATAATGGAGTTTGCCGTCAAATTTGGCAAGATGCAAGCAATTTTTAACGCAGCTCGGCAGGCAGCGGAGAACCAAGCAACACAGATTCAATCAAGGGCGACCAAGTTCCATTTCGATATCACCATCAGCACGCCCATCGTTGTCTTCCCAAGAATGGTCATTTCGGACAAACCTGATCGTGACACTTTAACTGCGAACCTTGGAGAGATATATGCGAAGAATACATTTGTTCCGCTGGATGATTCCAAGGATGCGGATGTTGCCAATAAGCTTTCGGCTGGAATAAGGAACATCAAGCTCACCTCAAACCTCCATTATGACGAGGACCGCTCAGAGGAGCTTGAGCTTATCGACAAAGTGGACTTGGACTTCAACATCACAATGGTCGAGCATAGGGAGGGACAACAGCGTCCCGACCTGGAGATTGATGGTTCGATGTCAGATATGAACGCGCGCCTCACACCCGAGCAAATGAAGTTTGCACTGGAGCTGTCGCGATCCATTCCGGCAGCATTTGCTACGGAGTCGGAAGCCATTGAGGAAGATGTTCAAGCTGAATTGCCGAAGTCGACGACGGAGCCTGCGCGTCGACTCACCGATCAAGAATCCACTGACGAAGAGCCTTCCAAGAATGTGGTGTCATCGCAAGGGCCTGAACTTCAGACTAACGCTGATAAATGGACGAAGCTCGACTTCGTTTTCAAAGTTGGCACTATCGGCTTAGAATTGGTCAAGTCTAAGGATGGCGAGCCTGTTGGCGACGTTGAAGCTGCCAGCCTCTCCAAATTCTCACTTAACGACACCAATGTCAAGGTTCGCATGATTAGTGACGGTGCAATGGAAGCGGAGCTGGTTGTGCAATCATTCACCATCCGGGACAGTCGCACTCAGGGAACAAACAAGTTCCGGAAAATCATGTCGCTCATCAACAACGACGTCAAGCAGCAGTTCATGGCTAGTGTCTCGATCTCGGGTGGGCAAGAGCGTAATCTGATTGCGCTTTTGACAATTGATAGCCCGAGGATCATCTTGGCTCTGGACTACCTGTTCGCTTTGCAGGCTTTTGCCAATGCCGGCCTTGCAACAGATGAACCTTTGGCTATAGAGGAGGAGACTGAGAATGACGAGACTGATAGCGACGACGAGATCATGTCACCGGATGGATCTCGAACCCCAGCGAAGCTAGAAGCCGCTCCAGAATCCACCCAAGGAGGGATGAACATCTCATTCCGAGTCAACTTGGTGGATGCACAAGTTGTGCTCATCGCAAACCCCGCCTTGGCCAGCTCAGAAGCCATCGTCTTGGGCACGAAACAAGTATTGGTTTCTAAACAGCAAGCCATGACTTTGCAGGTAGACAAGGTTGGCATGTTCTTGTGTCGCATGGACCGCTTCGAAACAAACCGCATGCGCATCCTTGACGACTTCAGCATCCAGACAGCGCTCGACATGCGGAACCAGGGCTCGAAATCGTCTTTGATCAGCATTACTGTCGATATCGAGCCTCTTGTGCTCCGCTTGTCGCTACGAGACATCCTGTTAGCTATGCAAATCGTAAACCGCGCATCTGCAATGTCAGGAACCGATGACAAGACGTTAGCTAGCGAGGTACCGCAAAAATTGAAGCCGGGCACACCGTCCAAGAAGGGTGCATCGATAGCGGGCAAGGCGTCGTCGCAAAGGCCCCGCGCAAAGTCAATTGCGACTACTAAGCGATCCAGCCAACACGGCACGCAACTCCAAGCTCCACAACCTCCTTCTGCTGTGCTCAAGAGGGAGGAAATGCATGTTAGCATCGAAGGCATTCGCGTGGTGCTTATTGGTGACGTGCATGAGATGCCGATGCTGGACTGGCGCGTGAAGAAGTTTAATGTCGATGTACGCGACTGGTCCGGTGCCATGGTCGCTGACACCTCTCTGGACACCCTCATTAATGTCTACAACTTCTCGAAGTCGGCTTGGGAGCCCTTGATCGAGCCCTGGAGTGTTGGCTTTCACATGGCCAAAGACCAGAACCCGGACAGGATCTCCATGGATGTGTATTCCCGCAAGGCAATGGAGCTTACGGTAACTGCGGCTACGATTGCCCTGGGGTCCAAGTCCTTCGACTTCCTCACTAGTGACGAAGATATTCTTTCTAAACCACGCGGTAGTGATGCACCGTACCGCATCCGAAACTACACTGGCTTCAGTCTCGACGTTTGGGCTGAAGGGAAAGAACAAGAGGGCTTTGCAGCGAAGCTAGATGATGGTGAGGAGCAGCCATGGCGATTCGAAGATCCCATGTCAACAAGAGAGACGTTGTCCACAGATGGGGCAACAGGTATGATTGGCCTCAGGCTCCAAGGAAGCGGCTTCGACACTCTCTCACGAATCCCCGTTCATCGTGAAGGCGAGTTCCTGTACAATCTCAAGCCGAAGCAGGACCGGATACAGCACCGCATACTTGTAGAGGTAAAGCTTGGTGCCGACAACATCAAGAATATCACCTTCCGGTCTCCACTACTAGTGGAGAACAACACACAGATACCAATTGAGCTTGGCATGTTCAGCCCTGAAGAAGGCCATCTTCTAAAGATCGATAAGATAGCTCCCGGTGACGCACGACCAGCACCTGTTGGCTCAGTCTACATGCATTCGATCGTCGTTCGTCCAGACCAAGGCTTTGGCTACGCTTGGTCAAATGAGCAGCTGTTTTGGAAAGACCTACTTAAGCGTCCAACTCGGACAATTACCTGCCGCGGCGAGCAAGACGAACAGGCACCGCCATTTTACTTCCAAATGCACGCAGCTTACGACAAGAAGGATCCACTAACCGGCGTATATCCATACATGCGTCTCCGCCTACAGGCACCAGTCGAGGTTCACAATCTTCTTCCGTATGACTTCAAGTATAGGATTTATGACAGCAACACGAAGAAGGACTGGACAAACTTCCTTAGGAAAGGAGGTATCAGCCCTGTCCACGTTGTTGAGCTCTCCCATCTTCTGCTCATCAGTGTGGAAATGCAAGATGGCCCATTTAAGCCGAGCAAGTTTGGCATCATCAACTCCACCGATCGAGAGAGCTTCCGAAGGGAGAAAGTTCTGGAGGTCAAGGATGACAACGACACAATCTTGCACCTGAACATGCATTTCCAGTAAGTTTGATAGCCAAAGTGTAGGCTCGTAAAACTAACAGCATTAGTAACTTCCCCGATGGAGGTGGCGCATTCAAGGTCGCAATATACAGTCCTTACATTGTCCTCAATCGCACCGGGCTTCAGCTTGATGTTCGGTCACAGCAGTTCATGGGACAAGCCAAAGCTGCTGCTGGACAGGGTGTCGTCTCGGATGATCAGAATGACGCTGGCAAGGCTCTACCTTTCATGTTCTCTTACCCGACGGACAACAAGAAGAACCGCGCTCTAATCAAGGTTGGGGATTCCAACTGGAGCAAGCCTCAGAGTTTCGACGCGATCGGAAGCACCTACACAGTTGCGTTGCCGAATAGCAAATCACGTTCAGACATGCATCTCGGCGTCTCTGTTGCTGAGGGCGAAGGCAAGTACAACCTAACCAAGACCGTGTCCATAGCTCCCCGCTTCATCGTCAAGAACAAGATCAAGGAGGAACTGCTTATCCGCGAGCCTGGCCAGTCGGATTGGATGTCGCTGAAAGATGGCGAGCTACTTCCTCTGAGATGGTTGCGTCAAGGAGGGTCACCACAGTTGTCTCTCTGCTACCCGGGTGTCAACAACCAGTGGTCGTCGCCCTTCAACATCTCAAATGTTGGCAATGTTCACGTGAAGCTATCCAAGGCCGGTCAGCGTCAGAAGCTAATACGCATCGACATTTTGATGGAACAAGCCACCATCTTCTGCCACATTAGTGTGGAGAATAAGCACTGGCCATTCTCGTTCAAGAATATGAGCGATCAGGAGTTCTTGTATTGGCAGGCGAACCCCCATCTCGACGAGGATGAGGACGATCGCGGCTCTGGCTTCCGCCCAATCAGGTACCGCTTGCCTCCTAGAAGCATCATGCCGTATGCATGGGATTTCCCAGCTGCGAAGAACAAGGAGATAGTCATCAGCGCCAACGGCAGAGAACGGCATGTCAAGCTTGCCGAGATCGGCCCTCTCATTCCCTTCAAGATACCACCTGGGCAAGAGCGAGGTGGTATGAAGGTTATCGATCTCAACGTCGTGGCATCAGGTCCGACGCAAACGCTCGAGGTCTCGAACTACAAGCCGTCGAAGAGTCTGTACAAACAGAAGTCCGCCACATCATCTTCTACGACGACTGGATTCGAAGTCAAGGAGCAGGATACCGACGTCACTTTCAAAGCTCAATTGAGACTTGCTGGCATCGGTATCTCGCTGGTCAATCGTCACCTCCGCGAATTAGTCTATATCACCCTGCGCGATGTGGAGCTAAAGTACTCCGATTCGCCTCTCTATCAAATGGTCAATATGCAGGTCAAGTGGATCCAGATCGACAACCAACTCTACGGTGGCATCTTTCCTATCATCTTCTATCCCAGTGTGGTCCCCAAGACTGGCAAGGAGATGGAAGCGCATCCTATCTTCCAAACCAGCATCACTCGTGTCAAGGATGACTCTTACGGTGTCCTGTACATCAAGTATTTCACGTTCCTCCTTCAGCAAATGACGCTCGAAATTGACGAGGACTTCATCTTCGCCATGATCGACTTCGCTAAAATCCCTGGTGCGTCCTGGGCGGAAGAGAAGGAGGGTAAACTATGGGATGACGCACTCGATATTCCGGAGCCCAAGCAGGAACAGTCTGGTCAGGATGTCTACTTTGAGCTGCTGCATCTGCAGCCGATGCAGATTGATCTGTCGTTTGTCCGAACCGAACGCATCAACGCTGAAGATACCATGAGCACTTCCAATCCCTTCATGTTCGCGGTCAACGTTCTAACCATGTCCATCGGCAATGTCAATGATGCACCAGTTCGATACAATTCTTTGATGTTGGAGAACGCTCGTATCTCAACGACAGCATTGATCAACAACATCAAGAACCACTACGTGCAGGAGTCGCTGCGACAGGTGCACGTCATTATTGGTTCTGCAGACTTCTTGGGCAATCCGGTCGGTCTATTCAACAATATCAGCTCAGGTGTTGCCGACATATTCTACGAGCCATACCAAGGTCTGGTCAAATCCGATCGTCCCGAGGAGCTGGGTATTGGTATCGCAAAGGGTGCATCAAGCTTCGTCAAGAAGTCTGTCTTCGGCTTTTCAGACAGTATGGCCAAGTTCACAGGTAGCATGTCGAAGGGTCTCTCAGCTGCTACACTTGACAAGGAGTTTCAAGATCAGCGCCGCATGTCTCGCTCGCGCAACAGGCCCAAGCACGCCCTTTACGGCATCACAGCAGGCGGCAACGCCTTCGCCAGCAGTCTTGCAAGCGGTCTCGGCGGTCTCGCGCGCCATCCAATGCAGGGCGCTGAAAAAGAGGGTGCACTCGGTTTCGTCAAAGGAGTAGGCAAAGGCCTCCTCGGCGTTCCCACTAAAGCAGCCATTGGCGCCTTTGATCTTGCATCGAATATGGCTGAGGGTGTCCGCAACACAACCACCGTCTTCGATCAAGAAGGCCTCGACCGCGTCCGCCTAACCCGCTTCATTGGTACTGACGGTATCGTGCGCTCTTACTCGCAACGCGAAGCGCTCGGCCAGTTCTGGCTCAAAACATTGGACAACGGCAAGTACTTCAACGAAGATTACATTGCGCACCTCGAGCTGCAAAACAAGGAGATGCTTGTCATGTTGACGTACAACGGTGTGATGATGGTGCGTACGAAGAAACTGCAGACGGAGTGGGATGTGCCTTTGAAGGACGTGCAGACTATTAGCAAGGAGAGGACGGGATTGGGCATCACGTTGAAGGGGGGTACGAATGGGCCGTTTATTCCCGTGGGGGATGAGGGGAGTAGGAATTGGTTCTATCGACAGGTTGCTGTGGCGGTGAATGCGTATAATGATAAGTGGAACGCCAAGGGCTAGAATGGAAGCTTGGTGGTATCCAAGCTGGGGTTGGGAGTTGGGTGGTATGGATTATGCAGGGCATTGCGAGGGTATCAGATTGCCTTTCTTTTCGTCGTGAGAGTTTTGTAATGTATATTCTTTCCTCCTTTGCTACCAGAGATGCTTTCTTTTGGCGATGTAGGGTATAAGCACTGAATGAGCACATAGGTACACTGAGAATTGCACTCTCAATATGCCGTCACATTCAATGCTCGTGGTGAATATGTGGAAGGACATCGATGTACATGGCATATGTAATAGATTTTTATTCTTATACTCATCTCACCTACTGCATTGTACAATCGTACAATCCACTGCTGGCCGGATATAAAGAAAAAGGTATCCATCCTTCCTGGGAGCTCGCGGGTCCGAATTCGGTATTCCGCGGGAGGCAAAAGACGGTGGATCTGTCCTGTGGAGATTGACCCACTGTATCTGAAGTCACCGTGAGCCCGACGCGCGGATGGAGTGCCGTGCTAGAAGGCTAGCTTTGCTAGAGGCGGAGTGATCGACGGTTTTGACGAACAATGGGCGGAACCTCTTGCTTTAGCTTGGAAGAGGCTGAAAATGTTTGAGGGGACATGTGACGAGCCTGGGCAGCGGCGCGGTTGCTTTTCTGATATTTCCCCTCCCCCGCTTTAAAGTAAACAGCCACCCCTCCTTCAGGCGTCATACCGCACCTGACTGACAGGCACGCACGCGCAATTGTCCCTTTCGCATGCCCATCCAACACCGATTTCTTCTTTCCCTCCTACCATGATCTCATTGCAGTCTTGTTGCACAGCACTCTACCACTTCTTCTCCCGCCCATAAACCTCTCCAAACTTCGGTCTTCATTGTCGCGAGTGTCTTCTCACCAACGCGCATTTCGGAACAACGTCATCGGCTGCAATAGGACGCCTCACCCAGTGGGACTACCATACCCACCCTCCATTCGTCGAAAAGCAGAGAATTCCTCGGCGCCTCCCAGTCCTACGGATCATTTGCTTCTCATATCATTTGGCCTCGACAGCAATTGTTCCGTAACTTTTGGCCACTAATTCCCGTGCCAGTCCCCTGCTCCGCAACACCACACCACACTGTTCGTCCAACGAGTGTGCGCAACGCACTTATTTGAGGCTCTCAAGTCCACGCGGAAAAATAACCAGGTCCTATCAAGACTCTTCATCGCACAACCTTGGAAAGCAAAGAGCAAGGCATTTAGCATGGCGATCGAAAATGCCTCGGCGCAGGACCCTGATCCGCAACCCATACCCAAAGAGCAGGTTATAGACAGCACGCAGTCCACTCAACTGGACGAGAAGAAGTTGAAGCAGTTCTTCATCGGCAGTATTGACCAGGGCACAACGAGCACGCGTTTTATCATATTCGATGGTCTCGGGGAGCCGGTGGCGCAACATCAGATTGAGTTTACACAGATGTACCCCGAGTCAGGGTCAGTATCTTCCGAGTGAGGCCTCTTCGCGTACACTACTTACGCGTACAGATGGCATGAACATGACCCGAAAGAAATCATCTCGTCCATAGAGCAGTGCATTGAAAGGGCGACGAATATCTTCTTAGACCAGGGCCACGAAATCGAGGACATCAAAGCTGTCGGCATTACTAATCAGCGTGAAACGACAGTCGTTTGGGACACCAAGACCGGCGAACCACTCTATAATGCAATTGCTTGGTACGTAGAGTTCACATACCAAACCGCATACGAGTTGCAACTAACATCTCATCTCCACCTTCAGGCCAGATACCAGAACCAAGGGCCTGGTTCGAGAACTGAAGCACCACAAAGGTGCCGACGAACTGCTAAATATCTGTGGGCTTCCGCTGTCAACCTACCCATCATCGGTCAAGCTGCGGTGGATGCTGAACCATGTTGACTCCGTTCGAGAAGCTTACGATGAAGGCCGGCTATCTTTCGGCACCATTGACACATGGATTCTGTACAATTTGAATGGCGGTAAAGAAGCTGATATACATGTGACCGACGCCACCAATGCGTCAAGGACAATGTTTATGAACTTGTGAGTCACTCTATACACCTAGGAGCACATATGACTCTGTTCGCCAACGCTAACGCTTCTGCAGACACACGGTTCAGTACGATGACAAGCTCCTAGAATTCTTCGGACTAGACCGCAAGAAGCTGAATCTGCCGAAGATTGTCCCATCATCATCACCAGACGCTTTTGGGTCGCTAAGGACTGGTCTCTTGAAAGGCATCCGTATCGCAGGGTGTTTAGGAGACCAGTCTTCAGCTCTGGTTGGTCAACAAGGCTTCATACCCGGTATGGCAAAGAACACATACGGAACCGGATGCTTTCTCCTGTACAACGTCGGCGAGAAGCCTGTCATCTCAACACATGGCCTCCTCGCTACCATTGCATATGATTTTGGTGGGAAACGAAAGCCTGTCTATGCACTCGAAGGCAGCATCGCTGTCGCAGGAAGTGGCGTGAAATTCCTTATGAACAACATGGGCTTCATAACGCACTCACATAAAATCAGTGATCTTGCAGCCTCAGTGAAAGACAATGGCGGATGTGTTTTCGTAACGGCTTTCAGTGGTCTCTTTGCGCCGTACTGGATTGACGACGCCAAGGGCACCATTTTTGGTATTACACAATTCACCGAGCGGGGTCACATTGCTCGTGCAACTCTTGAAGCGACTTGCTTTCAAACTAGGGCGATTCTCGATGCGATGGAGCTTGACAGCGGCCACAAATTGAACATGCTTGCAGTTGACGGCGGAATGAGTAACTCCAATCTATGCATGCAGGTACGTGATCGCTCTACATTCCACATGTAGTCGACTTGGCCTTGTCACTAACCACATGTGACAGACACAAGCAAACATCATCGGTATCCCCGTGGATCGTCCAGCAATGCGCGAGACTACCGCCCTAGGTGCAGCTATAGCAGCAGGCTTCGCGGTTGACGTGTGGAAGGAGTTTGATGAGCTCAAGGAGATCAACCAGAAAGATCGTATGATCTTCGAGCCGAATATCAGCAAGGATGAGGGCGAGAAGATGTTCAAGAAATGGGGAAGGGTGCGTAACCTCCATGTACCAACTGCTAGCGAGACATGTGCTAATTTCAACCCTCAACTTTTAGGCAGTAGACATGTGTCGTGGTTGGCTCGACGCTGACGAGGCCAATGGAGAGTTCCGTGATTAATACGCATAATGGAACTTTATATACCCGCAGAATATGATCTTGCATCTTTCCTTCAGCGTTAGCATGGAACTAACAAAACCAAGGCGAATACACCCGGCAGTGACTCGTTACCATGGGTGGACACTGGTGATAGGGTTGCATTCGGGCCGTTGAGGTTGTTGGGAGAACATTGTTGCATACTCACCAAGTGCCTATTAGACCTACACCCGGCCTCTCCCTATATGCTGACAGCCCTAAGATTATTGGCACCCACGGGCTCCTTGCGACACCGTGGGGCAAGATCATGATTCGATGAGAGTGGATATTCGGCACATAGCCAACCTACCGTGGCCGCGGTACCGTGGAAGGGACATCCATGTCATATTTCAGCCTGAATGTACGGGTGTCTCTGCCAAGGATCGTTCGATGGACCTTTTGGGCATCCATCGAATCATTTCGGGACAGATTGACGCATAGGATTGAATGATGTGCTCATCTATGACATAGCTTGAAGGCGACTGCGGCCTTTCCTCGTGGAGATGAAAAAGCAAGGTGGAAAGTTTCAGCCACTTTGAGCGTTGTTGGCGGAGGAGCATGTCCCGCATCCGCGATTAGCTTTTGTGTTGCGGCAACTGATCCCTATGGTCGACATGTGCACGTTTTGTGACTGCTAGTAACAAATCATTGGGCCGGTTATAGGGCGATTGACCGCTACGCGTCGTAGCGTAACGGCTCATTATGAGACTGTACCTCGCCTAGATGGTCTAGAAGCCCACGACTTGGCGTTATGAATGGACGCTAGTTTGCTGGGGGGGTTATCTGATCGGAAGCGAAGGACTCCGACGCGCAGTAACATGAGGGATGAGCGTTGACTGGGCACACATCTACACTGGCTTTCTTTCTGACACCAGGTACAGCTCGTGGCCAGCTCATGGAAAGGCGACTCGCTTGGGTGGTACAACGTTCATCCAACATCCTAATCAACGTCAAACTAAAACAGGACCAGGCCAGCGAGTGGCCACGCGTTCAGCCCACTGATCCTCGTCTTTCACGCTCATTTCTTTCCCCCGGCGTTTCCGCATATTCCTCGCAAGAAGTCTAGGATCTACTCTTGCCGTTAACGCATAGCACCGAGTGCCTGGTCGAGAAGGGAAGGTAACAGGGGTATTACTTGGAAAGTGACGAACGAATAACATTTGGCAGGGGACCTGTATTTAACATGATTCGTTCGTAACTTTTCTTTTCGCGTCTCAAATCCCTGTTACTTTTGTTCTGGCTGACATGACGCGGTACGAAGATGAAGATACAAAAATGCGATGCTGATTTTCCAGATGTCCCGTCGCATCTGTACCACCCGTCCTTCCAAGGATCGCGACGTGATAGGCATTATTGTGTTGATAAATCAATTTGGTTTGATTGAATAGAGAGATCACAAATGAGCACCTCCGCAAGGTATACGGAGCAGTAGTTGCGAAAAGGTCCATATCTGGCGGCATTGTCATCGCTACATGGAACGAACAACCACCCTAGTGCCAAAGGCGCAAGCCAGAAATAATCGGAAGCTTACAGCACCTCGGAGAGGGTTGTAGAGAGTAGTGAAGCTAAACAGCCTAAGACACATATGGGCCAATCAATGATGATAATTATCTTACCATGACGGAGTGTGAGCCCAACAAAGCTCCTGAGATTTGACCTACGCTGGCCACGAATCGTCTGGTCACTGCATGCTCACCAAAATGCGGGACGGTAACTGCGATTGCGCAATATCTAACTTGCGGGCGTTAGTTGCAACATGGGGAAACGGGTAATCAAGCGTGTGGGCCGCATCGGTAAGAAGTGCCAGAGTGTCACCGAAAAGAACCTGGGGGGGTTAGGGACAACGCAGCGGACCAAGGCCTAACTCACTCCACTAGACAGGAGGCTGTGGCATAAACATACGCTTTATGCACCACGTAGAAGGCATATAGAATGGGTGACCCTTGCGTCTGATGCTTGGTGCTGCAGCCTTGGATCCACTGGCAAGGGGTTCATCGGGTCACCACCCCACGTAACCATCTTTCGCATCAAACGTGCCAACCACGGTCGTAGATCAGGCCTGCTCCGGCATGTCTAGCAAGTTTTGCTCTAGTGCAACTAGTCGACCAGGCGAGCCAGAATCCTTAATTTCTACAGCTTCCCGACCACTCACATGCTGCAGCAGCCCGTCATTTCGTCACTTTCAACCTGGGCGCGAATCTAACTTTCTTTTCACCTCGTAACCATCTTAACTCCGGAATGGTAGAAACACCCTGTAGATACGGTCAGGCTACCCTAGTCCTGCCCGCAGCTTGCCGGAAGCGGGAGGACTTCAAACATGGATGGCTCCACTTGAGTCTACGCTGTGAATACTCGACCACACTCGGACACCCAGCTCCGCTGCGCAAATCATAGCTCCTGCCACAATGCATGTCAACTGAAACAGGTCCCATTAACACGGTCTAGCTTTGCATTACTCTACGGGTACCTGACCGCGCTGACGTGCCCGGTTGTTCCGGTCTGCAGAGCTATAATATGACGGACCGTCGCGCAGCTACATGCAAATCCGGAGATTTCAAGAAGGTACCAAAAATATTTGCCTGCTTTCCACATATTCTTACCTTTATTCGATTCTTATTCGTCACTCGTTTCTGCTACTGTGCCTCGAACCGAACGTTCACCGACACCATGTGCGATTACACTCAAGTACAATACAAATGCACCCACCTCCGCTACGTCGTTCGAGCATGGTGCACAAAATATCAAGAGACCCACAAGAGATGCCCTGCAAATGTGGTTGCAATGTGAGCATTGAACTTCCGGATTACCACAAAGTACTGACGTCGCTACAGAGAATATAGACTCGATGAAAACTGCAGTTTGTCATCCCCTCACCAATTCTGCGCAGCAAAACCGTCCTAACCAGCCCAAGGTGATTGTAAAAGTTCTCGGAGTAAAACAACATTACGTTATTAGTCGACTTTCCCACATTTCCCATCCATTTACGGTTGTATTTCAACAAGGCGCACACGGCACGGCACGGCGGACAGCTCCACAATACCCATTTGACAAAAGTTTCGGTCCATGTTCAATAGTCGAATATCATCAGATCACCACGTTTCTTAGAATGTCACTCTTATCTATTGCCATATCACCACACCACCTTGGCAGTGAAGCGAAATTGCGATGACCAACAGTTCCCGGCACCAGCTACCAGTCCTCACACTAGTGGAGCATCTGCGACTGCATGGTGCAGTATTTCCTCAGAATCATCCTTTTACGATACGGAGAAGGAATGAAGACATGATCATGGAAAGTACTATTCGGGCCTTAATCAAACCTTAAGACGTTGTCGTGGTACCACAGCCTCATACCAAGTTGCACCGCTGCAACGTGTGACGTACGATTTTTTCCGAACGGCGGCAACTCCGACACTCACGCAAAAACTCACCGTTTACCTCTTAGCCGGTACGAATTATGAATGGCGCGGGATGCTTCCGGAGGCCGGTTGTACATGTCTGCATTTGGCACTATCTCAACCGTTACAATTCACATGGATCTTTGGACCCCAGACGTGCTTCGTACAGGTGAAGGCGGAGTAGCACATGACGATGGAGACTGCACCTCGCAGCTTCGCCCGGTTTTCGGCGCAGAATGGGACACCGCAGGGCATGAGATATTGCATGCTTCTACAACAGCGGCATAATACCCTTTTCGGATTGCAAAACACATCGCTTTCGCATCAAAACCCCTAGGATTCCAAGGACTTTACCTACGACGAAACTTATGCATATCATACCACATCGAGTTACTTGAGAAGTACGTAGGGGCTTCACCCAAGCCTATAAAACGGCTAATATTATGCTTCACGAATCATCTTCTGCGACACAGAAGATCACTCTGCCTCCAAGCACTTCCTGCCTACTTCGGTAATACTCCGGTAGTTACCCGCTCTGCTCACGCCAACGGCAGTTCTTCTAGACTCGTGTTCGGCGTCGGGTCTTCACAGCACGGGTTGAACGAGTCGGCTCGGCTATACTCTGCGCGTATGGCGACGAGTAGCTGCCATCCTCCGGTATGGCTTCGCAGCTTCGGTGGTATCAAGAGTCAGGACAGTGCATGCAGCTCCATCCATGACTGCTGACAGGCACGCTTATTAGCCGCCAAAAGAGTATCCAGATCTTTGATACGACAAAAAGGCCTAGGGCGAACGTTCTTGACGTTTCGTCGGATTAGTAAAGTTGCTCCGAGACTTCAAAAAGTGAATGACGCGATGGAAGGCTCATTTAACTAGCTTCTGTAACCTTTAGCACCCTAGCATATGAAGACTCTGTACGAATCGTAGCATGAAACCTACTCCTGTTCGACCTGCAATCCTGCGATGTGATGGCTTCCACGCTTGACCGCTTAATCTTCTCGCGAGGGGCACTCGCTTATCAAGATAGCCACTTAGCAAGAGAATTCGGCATAGCTCTGTAGGGGATAGACATTGCCCTAGCAGGGGTTGTAAGGCAACGGCTTGCTGTGTTGCATCTCGTAGAACACTTCTGGAATACTGTCCACATGTAGATTCAAGGCCGCGTAAGGATGAGAAGCTGGCGTGACTGACTCGTGTTTCGAGTTATGGGCCCGGATGTTTACCGGTGACAACCGAGAGCTGAGTGTAAATGATGTATGATTAGGCTCGTGGCCATTCTAGAACCACAAGATGGGACTAGTTGCCTCGGAGGTGAGGTAAGATTCGATTTTCGAGATACGTACACGGTACGTACGAGATATGGTCGTGGTCGACTTTCCAATTTTTTTTTTAACCATGCACAGCATTATTCATACACGTCGCATCGTGGATCTTCTCATGTACTGACACGCTTCAAAGCGTTGGATTTGTATCACTCCACCGCCATACGTCCGGGAGAATACTTTGTCTTGACCTATAATAAGTGCAAATAACGCCGGGGCACATCGGTTCCGTATGATCCAGTCCCCGTCGAAGTTGTTGCGACCGCAACTCCAAACAATCACCACACGACACGTCAGCCCCAACGATAGAGTATCAGCTATGACATAGGTGTGTAATGGACAGACTAATACAGCGCATCAAGGAACTGACTCTTGTTGACGTCGAACCATGGAAGCGTTGACTATACCGTCTTGAACCATTCGGGGTGATGCTTCCGTCATTGGGCCTCCATTCTTCTAGCCTCCGGTGGTCAGAATTGCTGTCTGAGACATCTTTCCGTCTCCCCGCTTAGCAGAAACCCAATTATGAGTTGAGTCGGCGCTCTCGGGGAAGCGCAGGTGCGCATCCTATGCAAGGGTGGCGGTTAGCAGTAGATGACGAGCGTGAAGGGGTGCCGATACGATGGCGCCTAGTTGGGTGCAAGGAACAATGTCATGGGCCAGCCATCGCGTGGATAAACTTCCGGTGCTTTATTTTCAAGCAAGGGCTCGTCTTGAACTCAAGCGTGAGTGGATAAGTCCATAAAAAGCATTGATGCATGTGAGACAGATCCCATGCTGCATTGCAGGTTAATCATGTGCTGCCCGACCGCACCGCGTCCAAAAGGCCGACCCACGGTTATGGTATGATTTCCGAATAATCTCTGTCCACGACGTATGAGAGCTATGTTGGCTAACTTCTTCAGGATCAGCGGCCTTAGCATGTGAGAAGTTGGTGGAGCTATGCTGCGAGGCATCCCGCTAGCTTGATGATCCGCCTCGTGAAACATGGCGAGCACTCTCTTCCTCTCTTCACTCCATTGTTTCATCACTTATCGGCTGTATATCGGTGCACGCTTCCAACAACGGCTAATCAGATGGTATGCCGGCAGTTTGCGCATGCGTCGGCACTTGCGAGCCACCGATTGCTCGACTGAATCGCATCCGCGTTCTCTGACATACAGTCAGGCCTTGCAGGTTAGAGCAGCGCTTGATAGTTCTGATATAGTAAGTCGAGGGAGTGCGGTCTCACGCTCCGCCACGCTGGCTCGTCCGGCACGGCCCGAGATGTCAGCTGAATGCGTAGCCGCAATACTTCTTCCATGTCTATATGAGAAGGTGCCGTGCGTAGGGTTGCACATGTGCAAGCGGTTCAGACTTACTTCCCAGATTCTTTCTAATGCGAAATCATACTAGCACTTTTGCCACCACCCCAGGGGACTTTCAGATGCGTCACCAAATCCAGGGCCACAATGTTACAGCCAGGATGTTGTGGACCACCCATGACACTGACTCAAGAGCTGGGACGACAATCTCCACTTTCTTTTGGGCGTCAACAAACCTTGTAGCTATCAATAAGTGTTTCGGCATTTCCTACGTACGTAAAGCAAGCAATCACCTGGACACGGCGACATCTCGGAGCATCTCTTCCCCGGAGGTTCGGTTTCTCGGTCCCTCCGTAGCTTCTCGCTATATCAGGATCTATGCGCTACGGCACCGAAGGAATCACTCCGATTCATCACTCTTGATTCGACGCAGGACCCCACGGAGCCGTCTTCCGCCAGCCAGGTTCAAGCGTCCAGCATTATCACACGTCTGATGGGCATGTCACTTGCGCAGGTACGCATTGTTTAGGAAGTTTACGACCGATACCAACTCTAACTGCGTTATGAGGCCAGTCTTCACTAAGTGCTCTAAAGTTTAACACACACTCAACAAACTCTAATCGACGTATCCTCTAGAAGATGGGCGCCTATGCCTAGCTCCGCGTTGGCTACCTTCATCCAACGCTGGGGTTGGTGTGACATTCGGTGCCTCTGCGGTCACGTCCGCTTCGTGTCCACTTTCTCTTCCATCCTCCCCGAACCCATGATGCTGGACGTAGACATCTTCCCCGCAAAGTTTGTCCCTCAAGGCAGCAATACTGTTCAAGGATACCGATGCAAAGAGCGTCAAATGATGATTTTAGCGTATGATCGATGGGTTGAGACAACCAGGATAGCTCATCGCGGACGCACGGGAGAGTAGTCGGGCCGAACTCTACCGTGTCTAAGCCGCTACGAGAACTCTGTTGCTACTTTCAAGGCTTTCGGCGAAGACATCCTCGGAGGAGTGATCCTAGGAAACTTAAAGCTGCAAAGGGCCTTCTCTTCTGCGACGTCCTGCTAGCCTTCCGACACAAAATACGAATTGCATACGAATCTGGGTGCCCTAATCAAGCTCTATTCAAGCTCCTTGGAGAAGTGATTGGTGTGCAATGGACTAGGAACCTGCCGACTACATGAGTATCAAGATCTAGAATTCGGCTCTTGCAATGTTCCGAACGAGGTCACCAATCAACATATGACATGAGAGCAAGTTGTTTCGGACTTGCAGTACAATACAGATGCCGAAACAAGATACGGTTATCTGATGGCACTTGGCTCTCCTTCCTGGGGTATGTATAAGTTGTTAGTATATTGCAGAAGGCATTTTGTTGACGCTCTGTGCCTCCTTTAACATCACTAACAACGGAGTAGACCAGCACATTGGCTTTCCGTTCTGAAGACTTTTAATGGTACAGTAGACAAGATGAGACTCGCCATGGAATTACATCCAGCTTTGCGTAAGCTCCATGAGAATAGGCAGTTGGAGGAGGCTTGATCAGCCATTCGATATATGCGAAGGCCTTGGAGAAGGAGTTACTAAGTTTTACTACTTCATGTTAGACTCTATTTCAGTATCATGAGTGCAGGATACTGTTATTTTTCTGGTCTTCTAGAGAATATGCCTCCGTGTTCGGCATATCGATGCCGTCTTGTGATTGGTCATATCGCGCGCATGGTTGTTTAGCGAGTTCGGGAACAGGAAACTACGCGGACGAGGCCGCATCCCTCTCTCTAGCCCAGAATGTCGTCTTTAGAAGATATACCAACACCCGACAATGGGTTCTACGTCCTTGTCACTGGTGCAAATAGGTTTGCTAACCCACTCGAGCTCTCCGTGTCCTCAATTGACTCTCGAATAGTGGCCTGGGCCTCGGAATCGGGAAGCGCCTAATAGACGAATTTCTCCAGACCCGCCCTCAATCCGAGTCTCTTGTCCTCATTGTCACGACGCGTGACCAGCGCAAAGGCGATGCGACGATCGAGAATCTGCAACAGCACCTGCGCAAGGTGATTGCCAGCCATGAACGAAAGCTACCGGGCATCGCACAGGTGTTGCAACACCGCATATTCTTTCGGCAGGAACGGTTGGACTTGCTGAGTTTGGTCTCGGTGCAGAAGCTCTGCAGGAAACTGCGAGAGACCACACCAAAGCTTGATGTTGTCATCTGCAATGCCGGAATTGGTGGCTGGACGGGCATCAACTGGCCACTTGCTGTCTACAAGATTCTCACTAGCTGGTCAACCGCCGTGTGCTGGCCGACATTCAAGATATCAGGCGTCGGATGGGTTGCGAAACCGCAGATACCGGCGGAGATGAAGGTGGAGGAACCCCCTCTGGGAGAGGTCTTCTGTGCCAATTTCTTTGGACACTACCTTCTTGGACACTATCTTGCACCGCTGCTGGCGAAGCACCCAAGGAGCGAAAACACAAAAGGCAGGATCATCTGGGTCAGCAGCTTGGAAGCCTACGAGCATGTTCTCGACTTGAATGATATCCAGGGCATCGGTTCTACCCTACCATATGAGGCGACGAAGCGGTTGACAGATGTCATGGCTATCACTTCCGCCCTACCTTCTACATGCGATGTAGCAGACGAATATCTCGACCAATCTCAAGCCTCAGAAAAAACCACGAAACCGCGCATCTACGTCACACACCCCGGGATTTGCGGTACCTCGATCGTTGCCCTTCCCCTTATCCTCGAATACCTCATGTTCACCGCCTTTTACGTAGCGCGCTGGCTCGGTAGCCAATGGCACCCCGTCACGGTCGACAAGGGCGCTTGCGCCATGGTGTGGCTCGCCCTGGCGCAACAAGATACCTTGGACAACATGGAGGAAAAGGAAGGCGTCGGCAAGTGGGGTAGTGCAACGGACTTTTGGGGCCAAGAACGAGCGGAGCGTACGGAGGTGGCGTGGTGGGGATGGGGAGGGAAATCAGCAGAGTACAAGAGGAAGAAAGGCAGGGACCCGTATGCAAAGGATGCAACGAAGGAGAGTCGGGAAAGATTTTTGGAGACAGGGAGGAAGTGCTGGGAGGAGATGGAGAGGTTGCGGATTGAGTGGGAGGGACGGCTGAGGAGAGCTGGTGTTGGGATTGAGATGGAGTGAAAGCAATATTGTGGCATGTGGATGCACCCAGCGTTGCCTATGCTTGATCCGCGTATTCCTGCGTAACCAACAACTAGAGGCACGAACAGGGCCATGTAATGTCTTGAAATCTACATAATCACTTCTTGTCCATATACGCTTTGATTGAAGAACACGAGGCATACTTCACACTAGTAATTGTATTCCGATCTCGGTTCTTCTCGAGAGCTAACGAGGATCTTGGGCGCAATCGGACAAGGGAAGCTAAAACGAGCCCGAAAAGCAGCATCGTCTCCACTCTCAACCATGGTAGCCCGTCGGCACGCGAACATGACAGCCCAAGCAGGCAGCCCAAAGCAGCATACCTTTTCAAGCAGGGTCTAGGCAGGGCCGAGGCAGGGTAGTTTTTGCGGGGTAGATAGTTGCATTGCATGTTCTACAGCCATCTCGCAGCACCACAAGACGACTGTCTGTATGATGCTCCAACGTCTGTGTCATTTCAACGGCGGATCATCTGCTCAGAGGACATGACGAAGCGCACAAAAAGCAAGGCGACGTCAACCCTCCATGTTCTCGTGCATGACACAGGGCGCTATTCGTGAGGCGGACAATGTTTTCGTTCGCGCCAGGAACGCCGCCACTTTTCTTTTCTTTTCTTTCCCTCCCAAGAGGAGTGATTGCTTCGTAATGGCGTAAGCAAGTGTGATGATCTGAGTCCAGCCCAACGCCTCCAGTTCGTGGTGGCTTTGATCGAGACTAATGACCATCTCATGCACGCCGCCCAGGCTTGCACGCACAATTCCCATGGAGCTGCTGTGCGGATCCCCATGCAGGCACAAGTTGAAGCAGCGAATAAGAAAGGCTGGGGAGAGGCAGACCGTTACGCTGGACCGCGCCGGTTTGCGTCTCCCGCTGGGCCCCCTTCCTCACTAAGCTCCTCTCGGGCACGTCTTCCCTTTAGCTCTACCCATCGACCATAGCTGCTGCCCGACCTGATCGCCGCGCTCTTCATCCCCCTTGAATTATCGACCTTCTCGCAGAATTCACGCCCCCGTCGCGCGAACTGCTTTTACATGGCCCCGCGTTCCCCTCCTGCGCAGACGGGCAGTGTTGAAAGCGCATTTTGCGGGTAGCGTAGCGCATTTTCCAGGTGCATTGCTCCAGTGACGTGGAATTCAATACTACCCTTTCACCGCTTATTTATTCTTCACCACTTTCCAATCCAAAGAGTCGTGCGTCTAGTTAGTTGTAGTATCAGCGACTGCTGTTGACTGCGAGCAGAGACATGGAACCGAATAGCGACCCTCTCTCAAGCGATTTCCCGCCCATCTTCGCCGGCGCCGCTACCAACTGACCTCTCCCCGACGATTGGCTTCTCTCACCGCGACTGCACATACTTTTACTGTTGGGTTGTTACTTGAAATAGGCACATTGTGGATGCTTGGGGCCTACAATCCCATTCACGGTGGGCTTTGTTCTCTACTGGAGAACAAAGGGCTGTTCCCAGGTGTGCATCAACCAGCAATCCTAGATTCATAATCTTACCTGGTATAAAACTCGGCGAATACCTCCACCTCAAATAGCATACAAACATGTCGACACCACCTTCATCGCGCAGTTCGTCGCGCGGAACTCCTCAGCGACCCTCTACGCCCGACCATTCAAGACCTACAACCACGCGAACAGCCTCTTACCCCGTTGCGCCCAAGTCAGAATACCTGCGCCATGCGCTTCAGGCCCGCAGAGCACAACACACGCCCACTCCATCTCCTTCGGAAATGAGACCATCACCTCCACCTGCTGCGAAGCCCTTGGATCTCATGACACCCAAAACCTCGCCTGACATTTTTGCGGAGTTTGCCCTGTCCGAGGAACAAACCACTCCCGTCTCACCCATCCGCCGAAGAAGACCGAGCGATGCGGGACCGCCACGTTCCAAAACAAATCGAGAGCTGACCAGCGAGATCGATAGGCTAAAGGACAGCCTCATGACGTCCAACATGCGGGTCGAGCTGCTGAAAAAGAGCAACTCTGAGTTGCAACATAGCTTAACAAAGGCGAAGGAAGAGCTGGAGGAACTCGAGCCGCTAGAACAAGAGAACTGCGAGCTGCATGATGAGAACAACTATCTAAAGCTCAGGGTTGAAGACATGGACGAAGAGATTTCGCACTTGAAGGAAACCAATGACGATTTACACATGACCAACGAAGAGCTCACTGCGATCGCTAGCGAAAGCGCTGCGCATTGGCAAAACCAGGAATCTGCAATTGACGAAGCGGCCGAATGCATCATTAAACTGGAGGAAGAAAAGGCCGCGCTTTCGAAAGAGATGAAGCAACTCATGCAACGAGTGACTGCTCTAGAAAACGCTTCATGCGCCAACACACTCGTGGATGGTAGTCCTGGGAAGTATCCATCGCGCGTCCATAGTGTTGACGAGTCGAGGCCGTCTACCAGCCATTTCGACTCTGACTACTATTCTCAGCCAGATTCGCCTCACGTGCAGACTAATAGGGATTCTATTAATTCTCTCACGCCCTCGGAGCGCTCCAAGAAGTTCCTTGATCTAAGCGAAGAACGCAGACGATCTACACAAGATCTCGCTAAGCGCATGTCGGCTGCGTCGCTCAAGGCATTGAGGTTGCTAGATGACTCTGCTGCACCTGAGGTTCCGAAGATCCCGGCCGTATTTCAGCAGCAGGTCCCTCATGTTGATGAGGAAGACCGGCCTGTCAATCCTACTCCAAAGCCTCCAGGGCGATACCGCAGAGGGTGGCAGGTTGTGCCACAGTCTCTGCGAGATCTAGCACGTATCTCCCCAGTTCGCACAGATAGGTCAATCCCACCATCACCAGCGGCCCAACCTGAAGGTCTACGAGGCCTTTATCGTCCTGCCAGACACACTAGGAGTAAGACATCAAACGACTTCCCACCTTCATCAAATCATATCGTAAAGCCCAAGAACACAGTGAGTTCCGTACGCCGGCAAATGTCCATTGCCGACCCATCACCTCGTGTCCCATCACGCGGTAGCAGCAAACATGCACACACCAGCAGTTCGAGCGAGCACCTCCAACATCAGAGCCCTCGTCACCGACGACAATCTGAGGCAGACATAAGCTCGGCAGACTCTACTCCAAAAACTCAGACAGACCCCGGATCATCAGAGTGGGGATCCTTGGCCCCTCCCCCATCTGTCTCTGTGTTGTCTCAGACTGATCTAACGACCGAGCTAGATCCGCGAGAAGACAAGGACAGGTGGTGGCGCGGCGTAGACAAGGTGAAACTCTCCCAAGCAATGGCACGACCTCAACTTGCTACACCACAAGTGATAGAGGCCCCGTCACAGATCATACCGGAGGCACGCCCCCCTCCAGAAAAGCTAGACGCGAGTAGTACTTCGATCAGATCCTCGAGGAGTGGGGAGAAAAACAGTAAGACCACACCGAGTCAACCGGCCTACGAAAGTAACTTCATGTTCAATCCAACGGAAGATGAAGAGACGTTCATAAAGAAGACAAGGATGGCCGGTAGTAGGAGATAGCCATGAGAGAAGTAGAAGCAGCGATGATTGTACGACTAAGCTCTTTCTCTTTTCAGGTGCTATCTTCAAGCTTTGCATGGCGTTTTGGATTTAAAGAATTGAAATGGCGTTTTGAAAAGGTACACTCCGCGAGGAGGTCATGACGGACACTATATCCTGGGTTGGAGGTCTTGTCAAATATCGCGTCTTATGTGCGCTTGTTTTCGCTAGAGCAGCGTCTGTATTTTTATTATAAGCATAATCAGGAGTCACTTTCTCTATTCTATCTAACGTGTTCACCCACAAGATAAACCAAACCGTCGAGCTGCACTGCGTTTTACACGTGACATGCCGACACGGTGGTGACTTCCCATGAACTGTGGCACCTCCGACCTTAGCTCCGCACACGTCTGCTTGCATCGTCATCCCACCAGTCGTGCAACATCCACATAGCCATGCGCATATACAACACCCCTCTACACCCTATACGATGATTTCGTCCGGCTTTACGAATGCGCCTGTCTCGCAATTCCTCGTCTTCTCGACCGTTATCGGCGCTATACTTGCGACTTTCACCGACACGAGATACTATCTACACATTCAGGTTGTGCCGCACATATGGAGTTATAGGCAGTTTTGGCGGTTTGCCACATGGCAGGTAAGTGAGACTGTGCTCTAATTTGTAGCGGACAAGGGGACGCATGTACATCTGCAAAGCATTCGGACAAAGGGCATGAGTTATGCACACAACTAATGCGCACGTACAGATATCCTTCACGAACTCGACAGAAGTCCTCTTCGGCGTCCTAACATTTTACCAACTCCGGGTCATCGAGAGGCTATGGGGGAGTAGGAAGTTCGCTGTAAGCTCTCCTCTATCACCCTGTTTCCCACACCTCAAAGACGTGCTAATAGCCATCATAGTCCTTCCTCCTAGCTACACTCCCCTACACAACGCTCCTCCCACCCCTCTTGCTAACCTTCGTCCTCCGTCCTCTCTCGTTCGGCCGCATAAACTACCTTCCCGCTGGCCCAACACCGATCCTCTTCGCCCTCCTCGCAAACTATTACGCTGCAATACCGTACACGTACCGCTACAAAATCTCCCCTTGGGCATCATCATCTCCACAATCAAATACTCAAGCGCTCTCGTCTCTATGGTCTCGCAGCATAACTCTGACATCAAAGACCATGTCCTACCTTCCACCCCTGCAACTCGCGCTCTCTCAGTTCCCGGGCTCGCTGTTAGCGGCAGCAGTGGGCTGGGTAGTGGGGACGGCGTATAGAAGGGATTTACTGCCTGGCGCGTCGCGATGGAGGGTTCCGGGGTGGATAGTGGGCGAGGAGAAGCAGAAAGGGTTTGAGGGGCTGCGGGCGAGATTAGATGCAGAAAGGGATAGGGAGGGTGGTGCGAATGGACTTGCGACGGGGATCCTGGCTGGTGAGACTGGGGAAGGAGGAGGAGCGAGGAGGCGGACGCTGGGAGAGATGGTTACTGAGCAGTTTAGAGGGAGGAGTTAGCTGATAACTTCGAGGCTTGGGTTTATCCATTAGAGCGCTGCTCTATGTTGCGCTTCGCAACTGCGACCAGAAACGACTTTCCCCCTTTTCACATGTTCAATCTCTACGGATAGTCATGACATGCTGTTATCGCGCAAAGAGCTCTCAGTTGACTTCAGTTCAAGGACTCGATATGTTGCTGGCGAAACGCGCGAGCACGTGAGCAGCCCCACATATCCGAACCACCCGTCATCGCTGCACGATTCCCCATACACCAGTCTTCCACATGTCCATATCGGTTCTACCCAAAGAGATTCGTCTCCAATTATGGGCTCATGCGTACTTCTCTCAACCGCCCCGTCTAGTCGCGCTCGCAACGAGACCTCATCATGAAGACCACAAAGAAGACTCTTTTTGCCCACGATACTCACCCAGTCCCGCGCCGACCGTCGTCAACATCTGCCAGGAAGCGCGTGCGGAAGCTCACTACCAGGCCCTCAAGGTGGGACATGTAGTAACACTTCCATATGATAATGAACCGAACTACACCAGCGAGGCGTTTTACTTTCGCTTCGAGACGGATATCCTGTATCTACCACTTGAAGGCCCACACGTCAAGCACTACGATGACTCTCCGGAAGTAGGACTGCTAGCTCATTTCCGCGAAGCGATCGGCTGCACGCCTACGCTGCTGCGCAATATTGCCATTGAAAAAGTAGTTTACAGCGGATTCGAAGACGGCAGCCTGTCCAATGTCCTGCGCGACTTCCCCACCATGAAGCGAATGATTATGCTGATCACGGAGAGAAACATGAGGGACGATGCGGTGAAGAAAGCAAGGTTCTGCCGCGCTGCAAGGAGGATTGAATGGACGTATGAATTCGACCAGTGCAAGACGGGTAGAGATAGTGAAGAGTGGTTCCGGCCGCGACCATTTGCGTGTAATGTAGATTTCGCTACAAGAAAAGGGGGCGAGCTGGAGATAGTGCCCAAGGAAGTTTGGAGGGAGTGGACTGCTGAGGGTCCCTCAATGGATGACGTTGAGTGAATGAAATCTACTTCTTCGTGAAGTATGATACGACTGGCATCCGGGGACTCTTTTCCAAACTTTTTCAAAATATTCGCGTCGTTTGAGACAGGGCCTGAACCTTGCTCCTTTAATAGTGTGTAGGGGTGAACTGAGAGACCAAGGAAGAGGAGTATCAAGTCACGCCAGCCCCTGTCCGTCACACAGTCATGAATTGAGATTTATTGTAGCCCTCCGAGTGCTCCCATCCTTCATTTTTCTTGTCTATTTTTGGTTCAGTGTATCGACTGTCCGACTTGAGTGGCTACATCTGTCTGTAAAGAGTCTTTAGGACCTGAGTTGGTATGTAGTTATAAACATGTTCATTTGATCTATGATTCATAATACATGTCTATGCTTTATATTCATCATCATCAGTTTCCTCACCTTCCCATCATCTCATGCCTCCGGCTGCATCTTGGGCCCAACTTCCTTGATCCGCCCCTCCAGCCTCGGCGCAATGGCCTTTGTCCAATTGACCTGAAATTCGTCGTCTCCCAACTCATCACACGCTGTAGGAGAGCCCTTCAACCCGGCAATGCGCCACCACTTCTTCATCACTCTTCTGATTACTTCCTTCTCCCTTTGTTTGAACTGTATTGGCACTCTTGAGTCGTACATGGGACCGTCGTTCTCGTCTTCATCTGCATCTGGGTCTTCGGACTCACTTCCGGATTCCGGCGTGTCTCTCGTGTTTACGAGTCGATCGATGCTTGGATGCTGTGGGAGTTGGGGAGATGTGGTGGAGGTTGGTGAGGGTTCGTGAAAGGTGTGGCTGTGGTTTTCTTGTAGATTAGTTTGTATGGAGAGGAACTTGGTGCTCATGGACTGGGGCCAGCGCTTCCATTTCCCGAGGACTTTGAGGGACATGAAGTACTGGCGGAGGATGGTGGAGATGAGGACTCCGTTCTCTTCTGAGACGAGTTCTTTGGCAACGCCACCTTCTTCCTCGATGAGGAGGGATGTATAGCCGTCTGTGAATGATTGTAAGCTTGTATCCTGACCTAAGAAGAATGGGAAGGACGGTCTGCAAGGGGAATGAGGTAAGAGATGGGGATATCATACCTTTGCCGCGCCCCATGTACCCACGAGTAGCGAGTATATACTCCCTCGTATGATCCACCGGCTCGTCTCCTATCGTTACGTTCTGTATCCTCGACATTGGTTCTTTTGAATAGTCTACCTCAAAGGTAATGTTGGAAACCTGCGGAAATCGTCCTTCCAGTGCGGGGTAGTTGCTGACGCCATTCTCCAATGCCTCTTGTATTGCTTTGCCAGTGACTTTCAGTACAACAACAGGATCCTCGAAGGGGAAGCAGTTGACAATATCGCCAAGCTTGAGAATCCCAGGTGGGTAAACTTGATCTCTGGAGGTGGAGATATAGTCAGTAAGGTACCGCGAGAGATGGGAAGAGGAGACGAGTAGCAATACGTACCTCAGATACTCCTAGAGCACTTTAAGTGACTTGATAGCCATCCGAAGTACTGTAGGAGTATCCAAGACATATCACTTTCCCGCAACCTGACGTACCCTCGAATAGTGCCTGCAGCCATTATGCAACAGTCGGCAGAGTAGTAATATCGCATGAGATCAGATACAAAATTTCCGATATTTGATTCTTTCGTTCGCACAGTCGTAAAGCGCGCATCAAGTGGCGCGGCCGTATAACCAATGGGCTTGTCCAGTCGCTTCCTGATCTCTTTTGTCTGCCCCTCTACCAACGCCATTGCCTGCGGATCTTGTGGTATACTGCTGACAATATCGCGCCGTATGATCTTGAAGTCCCAGCCTTTGCCTTCTGGTTTCCGCCATGCCTCGATGTGTGACAGCTGCTTGAAGTCTGTTCCCGACCGCAGTACTTGTGTTCCGTTGATATAACTATAAGAGTAGTAATGATCGTGGCCACCGAGTATGATGTCAATCAAGTCTCCTCCGCACTGCTTTGCCAGCTTATTATCATTCGGTTCTCGTTGATGCGAAACACACACAATGATTTCGGCGCCCTGCTGCTTCAGTCCGGGTATTAGCTCCTTCGCCGTAGATGAAGCACTTTTGTAGATGATATCTGGGGGCAACGAATTTATTGTGTCAAGCCATTCTCGTTCCGCAAGGCCGATGACGCCGACTTTGATGCCGTTTGACGCGGTCAGCATAACCGTCTTCTTCGCGTTTCCGAGTGGGACATTGTCGCCGAGGGCCGGATCGAGGACGTTGGCGAGGAGCCATGGGAATTTGCATTTGGAGGTGAGGTAGCGGTACTGTCTAACGCCGAAGTCAAGGTCGTGATTCTGGCGTGTATGTCAGCCTGTGCCCGACTTCTGGGAGGCTATTGGGACACTTACCCCTACGCAAGATACATCCGTGCCAATATTGTTTAACACGGGAACCATATGGCTACCTATATACCTTGATGAGCTCAATCCTTTGCGACTTTGATAGTATCTTGAAGCTCCTCATCACACTGACCCTTCGTGATGCTGCTCTCAATGCTTGGATTGAACGCATCTCCCGAGAAGAAGGTCAAAACCTTGGGTTGGCCTTTGAATTTCTCATCGTCCCTATAGTGATTGACCAAAGTTTGGAACCTCGCATAGCCGCCGACCGGTTCTCTAGACCCGGCTTCGACGTGGTAAACATCATTGTAGTGTAGAAACCGGAGATCTGGCGGGGTGTTTAGTGCCCCGCCTTGAGGCTCGCATATAACATGTTCTTCCTCAGAGGGAGGGATTTCTATTGGCGCCATTGTGTAGAATGTGGAAGATTGGAAGTAGAATTGGAAAATGTGCGAGATATAGTGCTCAGAGCGTTCGTGGTCGCGTGTTTTGAGCGGTGAGTGCAGCTGTATTGAATCGTAGCTTAGCGTTTCAGGGTCCAGCGCAGCTTGAATTACCCAGCTTGAGCCAATAATACTCAAGTATTACAAACTTGTCTGCAGGGGCATCAAGTTTCCTTGGGTGGATTCGTCATCAGCGAACTACTATTAGTGCTGCGAAGACGTTCGGGCTGCTGTAAACATTATCACACCAACTTTTGTAAGTGTGTCGAGGACCTTCGGGCTGCTGTAAACATTATGACACCGACCTCTGTAAGTGTGTCAAAGACCTTCGGGCAGCTTTAGAAGTTATTGCGCCAACTTCTATAAGTGTCGCAAATGCTCTTACGCTGGCTGGACATCACCGGTGCATTTCATCATTGGTTGGTCATCGACTTGCTTAATGAATGCATCGTTTGCTATGCGCTTGCCGTACAGTAGGCGGAGAATGGGGAGAAACCTAAACATAACAAGGACTGAAATGCAGCCACAGGGACAAGGAGAGGAGAAAAAAGAGAGTGCGCCTCGATGCAGAAATGCAGACACCATCAGCGCTTCCAATGGGCCTGGCGTTTCCAAGCGTCATGATCATGAGAGCCACGCCGTATCCCTCATCCAAGAACGCCACGAAAACCCGCAGATCCAAAAAAGCAGACCAGAAGCAGTGTCAAAGGGCATTCCATCCGTCCCAAAGATTAAGCCGAGCCTTGCCCTTTCCCTTGGGGCCCGGCCTAGACCCAGCCGCCGCTGGACCCGTCTCAGAACGCCTTGAACTCCTTCCTAATTCCTATTGCCTACTGCTTCCCGGGCGGCCCCCTTTTGCCTTGGTCTTGGTGTAGTGATCCTTGCATTCGTCGCTGCAGAACCACTTCGTTCGCCCAACTGGCGCTTTCTCCAGACGCACGCAAGGGAGATGGAACCATTCGCGAGGGCAGTTGTCGTTGTCGCATGCAATCATGTTGCCGTACGACACTTCATTGCAGTAGCAATACCGGGGCTCTTCGCCGTCTTCGTCCGACTCTACCTCTACCTCTACCTCGGCCTCTGCTTCTTGGTATTCCTGTTCCTGAACTATCGAGCTTGCGGCAGAGGATGGAGGGTTTGATTTCGCGTTAGGCACAGGCTTCAGTGCAGGTGAGGCAAGCGCAGCATTCGACATCGGTTGCCCATTCTTCTTGTGACCTCGCTTCGACACTATGCCTGTCATAGTACTGTTGTTCTCAGACGAGGCATTGGAATTCGAATTCGAGTTGCCATTATTCGCATTGCGAGTGCTGCGACTCCGCGCCATGGGAACCTCGGGGAAGGCATCAACGACAGGCGTTGCGGTCTTGGATGTTCGGCCTACCCTGCCTGTGACTGGTACCGCTGTCGGCACATCAATCTCCATACTCTCTGGCTCTTGGTGTCCTACATCTTCCAGTTTCATGGTCGAGTTTTCGAATGAATTTGGTGCCTCCATGGTCTCTTTCGGCGTCGATGCACCCTTCGTAGATACAGTATCGTGTACGATACCAGCGGCCTGCTCCAGCTCGGTCATCACGTTGCTAGTGGTAATCTGCTGTACAGAGTGGGAGGATGAAGGGCGGCCGCCAACCGGAACCTCTTGAGCACTGACTGATGCGACAGAATTCGCCGTCGAGTTCTTTCTGGCACGGGCCGACAATGGGCGTTCCGAAGTGCCCGCGATGACTTTGTTGATGGCAAAGTTCGCGGCGAGCGGTGACGAAGCGAGGGGAGGAGAGTACGGCGGGAGCGGGTTCTTGCGTGGAGCTGGCACGGGAGCTGCTCGTGGTTTCCGTTTGGTAGCTGTACTGTTCTCTGGGCCTGGAGTTCCTCTAGGGCTCGATCCACTCCGTCCGCCAGCCCCCGCAGCCTTCAGGGCGCTACTTAATGACCGCTCCATAGGCTGAGTTGCGGGGGCTGCTGCTGCTGCTGCTGCAAGAGCCTTTTCAGTCCTCTTCCGCTTGCCTTGTGGCCCCGCGCCATTGCTTGTTATGCCTAAGCCAACGTTGCGATGGTCTGGAGCTGCCGACTCCGCTGGCATAGCTTTCCGCTTTTGGGGTTTCTTCGCCGGTCTGTCATCAAAATCGGAATCAACTTGTTGGTGTCGGCTGCGCTTGTTCGCCAACATGGCCTCTCGTCGGGCCTCGCTTTTCGCAGCGATCGAGTCAGCATCATATACATGCTGAGCAGCCGCAGCCAAGTTATTCGCTGCAGCCACCTCGCGCCGCTGCCGCTCATGCGAGGGCCCGCCCTTCTTCTTCTCTTCCTTATCCGCATACGCCCAGTGCGAGAGGCTGCCGTATCGCGCTTCGTCACTGATCTCGCCATCCAGTTGGGAGTACGAGTGCAGCATGCGCGCGAGGCCCTTGTCTTTGGTGGCTTTTGCGCCCTGGAGCACAACCAGCTTCTCGTCGAGTGTGGGGAGCATATTCGCAATCAGCATGCGGAGGCGAAAGAAGAGCTGGCGCTTATGTGTGATAGCTCGTTGTTCGGAAGAGAGGCTGTCGAGGTTCGGCGGAAAGAACTGCAAGTGGTGAGCTGCTCGTCCTGCCATGTAGATGAACGAAACTTACACCGATGCTATTCTCTGTCTCAACAGTGGTTTGTTCTGCAATAGCCAGCTGAGCCTTGGTAGTGACGGGCTGCTGGGCGATCTCGTCGAGCAGCTCCTTCATCATCTGCTCCGGATCGAAGAGCTTTGCCTCGACCTCCTTGAACATGGAGAAGTGCTTGATGATCTCCTTTGGAAAGGCATCGACGGCGCCGGTGAAGTGTGTGAGAGCCGGTAGAAAGCCGGGCGCGGTGTTGGAGGCTTCTGGCGTCTGCTCTAGCCCGCTCGCAGCGAGTCGTCCGGCGAAAGTGCGCGCATAATAGTTTGAAGGTCGGATCGTGGCGCGCCCTTGCCGTGTAGACGTCCGGGTGCCCGTAGTAGGAGGCATGGTGGGTGGAAGAGCGCTGCGCTGGTGATAAGGCGTGGGAGGTGCAGCGGCGGGCGCGTTCAACGTGAATTGGAGTAGGTAAAAGCAAGTAGCGTAGTATAAATGACGTGTAAGGGCATCTCAGGTAGCAAACAGGGGTTTGCTGGCGTTTCCCGCGATGTGCGTGCCAAATGATTGTAAGAGAGCGAGCAACAGGGAGCTGTCCTCTCTCCAAAGCGCGTATGCCAAGGGAAACTGACGGAATTGAACTGAACCTACTTTAGCACGTGTTCCGGTTATCGGCGGACAGATTGTCCGATAGGTGACTAAGCCTCATCCACTGAACCTCACATTCTCAACTCTGCTATCCGGCACGGGTCATGCATCCTGCACCCGTGCCTTCTAGGTGAATAGGACGTGATGGTGCTGTGAAATCTGACTCTGCTCCGTCCTTGTTAGTTCCGCAACCAGCTGTGTCCATTTGACTGACATAGCTTACCCCTCGGAGGATGCCAATCGATGGACATGCTGAAAGACGAGGGCATGAATGAAGCGTCTCCCTTTCCGGTCCGGGCCAACTGCGTAATCAGTATCGACGGCGTGGCTCATTCATATCTCAAGCATTCTGGAGAGGTAATCTGTCAGGGGGGCTCTATAGAGCCTCACATCTGTTTTCTGTATCACCCCCTTTTCATAGCTTCAGTGCCATAGTTTGGATTTATAGAGCTCCAGTACTCTTTATGGCTGCTACGTCAGAACTGCGCCCAGGGACAGGCCTATTCAAACATGTTTCCCGGCGACTGGTCTTCATTCTGGAAATTCCAGACACCAACCGCCCCCCGAGCGCATCTCTGGCAACCCGACATGGCTTGCTTCATGGGCACTGTCGACAACCCCATGATCCTACAATCTGTCGCGTGCCTTTATCACGCTTGTAGCCTTTGTTGCATTACCCTTGGTCTAGTTAGACGACGCAATTTCGCTCACTGAGTATGTTCCTAATCATGGACGAAGAGACTGGGGACGTGCTACGCGTGGGTCGGGCGCTGTCACTTGGATCACCCACAGTCGTAGGTGTTGTCACACATGGGCCGGTCATCTCTTTTTGAATCAATTTCTATTCGTCATCTATCCCACGCTCCCGTGTAGGCTTAGGCCACAATTCTCAACAGTTCGTGCCCGATACCTGGGGCTGTCTCTCGTTCTGCCACGTCTAGAAGAAGCCCCGTATGTCTGCTTCCCGATTGTCACCGTGAATACTGTGGAAGCGCGCTGCGGCCTCGTGTACATTTCCCTCGGTGTATTCAATCAATGCCCAGCGGACAGTCAGCGCAGATGACTTTTGCACCACCAGCTCTGATTGTTTCGCTTGGTTTCCCCGCCATACCCAGCGTAGCTGTTGCTCACGCCTTCGCGCTAGGCCTGTTCCTATGCAGTCCAGCGGTCATATGCGACTCGAAGGGACGTTGTCTGGTCTAAGCTCGCGCGAACGCTTGGCTTGGCGGTGATTCAACAGGCTGGACGGCGCCATCGTGAGGCCGACGAGCCTGCAATTGGTCCTTATTGTCAAGCAGGCTATTGTTCGCGCGGGACTGAAGCGGTGTCGGGCAGCCGTGCCCACAACTGGAGGTGAATCACGGACTATGGGCAGGCAGAAGCGCGCGTGGGGACGACCCTTCCTATTCTTCGGTGACGGTGACGGCGAGTAGCTCAGGCAACGGCTCAAACGCTGTATCGTCACATCAACCCAGCTTCACCTCTGATCAGCTCGAGCCAGCCCGCCGCAGTCACGTCGCCCACTCTGTATATAACCAGCCCCGCCCACCTCCCTCGAGATCTCCTTCTCCTTCTCCACCACATCGTTACAGCGACACCTCAACCAAGCTCGATCGCGCATCTACTTCGATCAGATCTTACCCTCACCAAACCGCTCCAATGTCTCTCCCATCCTCTGTGGACCAAGTCCCCAGGTCAACCACCCCTACGGCCGACCCCCCCAACACGGCTGCCGTATCCGAGGCCGATATAATCAAGGCCGGCAAGAACACCATGAGCCTGGCCAATCTGCTAGCTCCCGCTACCCCGACTTCGTCTGACATGACTGCAAACCCGCCTGAGCTCGCTCCTCCTTCCACCCCGGCCAAGACAACTACTCCTGTCCAGGACGAGGTGGCTGGCTCCCCAGATGCCGCCATGTCTGACATCTCCGAGCCTGTCGGTACTCATGAGTCTGCTGAGGGTGCCGATAACGATATGGATGTCGACGAAGCTGATCGTGAGTTTATCTGCATGAATGATGAATATACTTCGTGCAAGACTGGCCAATACACGAAAGATCTGTCCCGCAAGGTCATCTCCGACCACTTTGGCCGCAACAAGGCATGCACCCGCGACATCACCGACTGGCCCCTCTTCTGCCGCAAGCACTATCAGCGTGCTACCTACAACAAGGACAAGTGGCAGCTGCGCAAGGTCGCTCTCATTCTCCGCCAGTTCGATGTCATTGAAGCTCAATATCCGGGCACGACTTACGATGTCCACTTCAAGAAGTCCGAGGAGACTCGCCTGAACCAGTACTCTCGCCTGGTCGCGGCCGGATTGACCAACGAAGACGCTGCGAATACCGTTACCCCCGTTGCCGGCAAACACTTCGAGGCTCCTATCGACGTCCTCCGCGAGCTCGATCAGTGGGTCGGCAAGGGCAAGTCTCACAACGAGGTGAAGAAGGTCGTCGACGTGATCCTCCAGATGCTCGAAGCGAAGGAGACCGACCAGGTTCCTTCAATCGAGTTTCTGCCTCAACTGCCCGGTAAGGTTGCCACCCCCAAGAAGGCCGCCACCACCAAGGCCCGCACTCCCAAGACGCCCAAGACTCCAAAGACGCCAAAGACCCCTTCTCGCGTCTCGGCCAAGGGCTCCGTCAAGAAGACTCAGCAAAAGGCTTAGGCTACCTTCTGCCTCACTTCCTCTCGAAGTGACCGCCGTCAAGGCAAACCGGCGTTGCGGCCGCCGTTGCACTCTTTCCATTCAGCACGATCCACGATTCCGACGCCATTACTCAACTTGTTTTACGACAATTAAGTTTTGTAATAGCCAGTTTGTCTTTTATTACACGCTACATGATGTCTTTACACTACCCGCGTCGGGGTGTATCAGTACGCTACTCAGCGCACTAGACACGCATTACGAGGTAAGACATATTCTTTTCTTCTCTCTGTTTCTTTTCATCAGCTCTGCCAAGCTATTTGTTTGTTTTTATCGGCTCTGCCAAGCTGTTTCTCTTTACTCTCGGGCAGTTTAATTAATTTTCCAGATACCCCACATCAATACCATGATACCCTCTCATATCTACTCCACAGTGGGTAGACATGGAGTCTGGCGTTTGGCGTTGGAGGGATATGTGCTGGCTCTGGTTTGATTTGGTCTGGTGCTTGGAACCAGGGGACTCGTGGATCGTGGTTTTATAGATAGTAATCGAAATGCATTCGAAGCACAAGCATTCATCACTCCATCGTGTCTTTGATTCTTATTACAACACAGAAAAAGCATATGACTCACTTCGGCGCAATGTGAAGTAAAGGAGCCCGCAGACTCACTAACATTATCGTTGATTTACCAGTGAGGCAGACACGTGGCTGAATGCTCCTCTGACAGTAGCTTAAAAGGAGTACATCAGTCTTCAAACTCTGGTTCCTGATTCCGAAGATACAGCGTGGAGTTCTCTAGTCTTTTTTTTGTAAGTAGTCCCTGACGTTAGCTAAAAAGCAGCCTGGAGGTTTTCATTATATTTAATTCCTAGTTCTAAAATAATAGCGTGGAGTCCTTGAGTCCTTTTTTGTAAGGAGTGCCTTACGTCGGCCAAACAGTAGCCTGGAGGGTTTCATTATATTTGATTCCTGGTTCCAAAAATATAGCGTGGAGTTCTCTAGTCCTTTTTTGTAAGGAGTGCCTTGTGTCGGCAAAACAGCAGCCTGGAGGGTTTCATTATATTATATGAGTGTCCTGTGTATTCATCTGCAGAACATTCAAAGGGCGATGTAGTATGCAAAGCAGTCTATTCTCGGTAATACACTCTTCCATCATGTCAAATTTACCTCATATCATTCCTCTTATTCCGCGAATCTATCCCCCCTAACCTGCTACTTCATCTTGCTCAGCGAGGGCTCCATCTCTTTAATGAACTTTTTACCTTCAACGAGAATCTACTGTGGGCAACCATACGCATACCCCAAACAGAACACAACAAGACAGACCTCGCAACATGGGCATTGATCACTCTGGACGGCATTAACAAATTTGGAAAGTACACTGGAGAAGCGATCCTACTACTGGGTAGAATCAATGTGATCACAAACATCTCCGCACTAAAAGTACTTTCACAGAAACCAGCGATAGCTCAACTAGGGCGCAGGCGCTTTGAAAATCCTCTTACTACTGGGTATCGCAGCGCTATGCTCTCTCACCATGCGAGGCATTGGGAACAGTGACTTGGTTTCCAACCAAAGCATTGGAGTAAGTAGCGGAAGCTCCCCTGATAACGAATGTGTACATAAAGGCGCAAGTGTGGGGGATGGGTTTTTAGTGTGAGGCTGACGCTGCCGACTCGACCAAAGTGCCCGACACCGGTAATCATGCGCTAAGGCCAAATCGAGAGCCGCTGCGTAGGGGTCATCACACGCTCTGGTAGCTGACTATGAACAGCGTCTGCTGGGTGTCTTCAATATGAGATTTACTGCAGCTCTGTGCTACCGTAAACCATGCATATCGACAAGAATATCGACACAAAGTCGCACCGCCGAGGTGAAGAGAATCTCAGGTCTCTCTGAACTAGACTGGAAAAAGTTCTGGGTACGTCTTTCAGACGAGACTCAATGCGACGCAGTCCAGACTGATTGTGTATGGGATCAGAGTACTATTTGCGGAGAATGGAAGCCTGTTGATCGCAAGGAGTATGCGCTACTTGGTGTTAACGGCAGAGGAGACATGCTAGACCGTATAAATGCAGCGCTGGCCAAGAAACGCGTTCGTAGAGTCGACTATGATGTCGGCGAATGGGCAATTCACAGGTGCCAGACGGTGTCGATACAAGTCTTTTCACGTATGTGATGCAATGAGCGCATATTGTCTTCGTACGCGGCACGCTCAAGCTAACGCATCCAACAGTATCCGAAGCAAAGAGAGAGTGGGCAGAGAAGTTCACCGAGGAGCACCCAGTCGATTTCGAGTCCGGACTGGAAAAGATTATGGTGACTATCACGTCTGGTTTGTTCGGCCCTAAATAGTTACAAGGGGGCAGGCTTTTATACGAGCAGCAGTGGACCAAAGCATCGCAACTGGAGGTCGTTGCCGGGTCCCAGCAATCCCAGAGCCCGAGCTTCAGACAATTTGTGAACAAACCAAGATATTTTGCATACGAGAGAAGATGCCGGCAGCTAACGAGTGGCCCTTACTCTACTGCATCAAGAGAACACTCTACAAGGCTAGAAGATTAGCAAAGAATAAGCCTACGGATGTGGTAGCGCAGCAGAAGTAGACAAATAATATCCATGGTAGCTCAGAGCTATTTTAATGAAAAATTCAGTGGCACATCTCCCTAAAGAACTAGCTAGGGGACATGAGATGATAATAGCTGCGGGTTTCGCACGACTTCATGAACTACAACAACATCCTTTGTACTCTGCAGTGTGCTTACTCAGGTAGCGTAGGCCGCATAATCCACGGGAGTAAACCAGATTGCAGGCGACTTTCTACCTTGGTGCCCAAATATTATGTGCTGATGTATGTAAACAGTTGATAAACTGTCGTAGCGTGTATAGCTTCAATACATTACAAGTGGTGTTCTCTAGCTAAGAAGATAACTCAAACGCAACCAGCCTATGCCTTCTTCTGTCTCTATTTGTTTTAATATAGCTTTGTCGTCGCTCTATTTCATAAGAATTAGATGAGCTACCAGATGCAACCGTCAGAACCATCGTAAGATTTAATTGACTCGTATTTTCCCAATGTGTGAATACGAACCACACTCCAACTCTGACCCATTAACACTTATTAACTCATGCCTGGCGCACGAAAACTATCGAAATCTTGTACCTAAGAATGGCGTGAAGCTATTGGGCTGATTATTGTGGATCGATCTAATTGCCACTGCGGCGGCTGGCGACAAGTACGAAGTGACTAAATAATGGAACGCTTCCACTTTTGAGCCTCCTCGCGACAGGTAGAAGGGTGTGATCGAAAACAAGCGCGGACAATACAAGCTATCCAGCAGAGTTCGCTTAAATGTCGCAGTGCCACCCCTCGCCCCTGATGACCCGCCCTTACATAACTAGTTCAGTGACACACCCTTACATGATTAGTTCAATGACAAACCCTTGCATGACTAGTTCGGCCGAGGCTCATGCCTGTCCATAAGCGGCGCTTCGGCGCTTCGGCGCTTTTTGCAAATCTGCCTTATAAATTTTTGATGCACCAATTTTCTCATCAATCATCTCTAATAGAGTTACAACAACGGCCTGATGGTCTAGTGGTATGATTCCTGCTTTGGGCTCACGTGATACCTATTCTGCAGGAGGCCCCGGGTGTAAGTTCATCCATCACGGTTCGAAATTGAACGTCTTTCTAACAGGCGCCCACAGTCGAATCCCGGTCAGGCCCCATCTCTTTTTTTGCACTTTTAGATGCTTTACACAGCCTTTCTGCTCTGTCAAACCCTTTACCCAGCAGATATCTATCATAAAATAATATGAACAGCAGCAGCAGAAAATATTTTCGTCAAAAAAAATTCCCCTCCATCTCACGTTGCGCAGGGACTTTTGTCTCCATCAAATGCCGTTCTACGGTTACACAATTGCTCACACAATTGCTCAGCACATATACCTCAAGTCCTAACTACTGCCACAACGCCCTAAAGCCTCGCTTCAATCGTATTTTTTTTTCCATCCCAACTCTCTCTGCTCGCTTAGTCATACTACCCCTGAAAAACGTTTTCTGTTTTTCAAGAAGTCAAATAGATAGGCATGAGTATTTTTTATTCAACGTGCTGTATTCCGCTAGGTGTGTAACGCTATTTAGGGTTATGTAGTCTTTCTTGTACACTGTCTTACCCTCCCTTGCCTAGTGTGTTTCCGGAAGGCATCCCTCCGTGCGTTCCGCTCTACTGCAATAATCTCTAACCGCTCTTTGATTTCCAATTCCAGTGGCGATACCTGCTCTACTCGATTGCAGCCTAGTTGGACAACAGCCTTCTTTTCCTCAGCTGGCAGCCTGTTCCTTATTTCATCGAGCTCAATGTCAAAGGGCAGTGCATTCCACCTATCCTCTCCGTGTGTTGCTCTGTTATCCGATATCCCATTAAGCAGCGCTTCTTCCTTTTCCCGATTGTATTTCGCATCTTGTTGCTTCATAACCTCCAATCTTGCGCGACTGAGCCTCGGCCCGTCCGGGATGGGCGGAGGAAGACGCTGTTTGAACATTCTGCTCTTCAAATCGCCGTATTGCGGGTACAGGTGCGATTCTGTGTACATTCTCTTCATTCCTAGACATTTCGGGAAAGTGTTGCTTTCTTGGCAATATATTTCTTCCATCCCGTGCCTTTCTAGTGTGTTCCCAACCATGAGACCTCGCGGATTTGAGGCGGAAACAGGTATATGCAGTCCCATGTTCACTTCACTTTTCCAGCGTCGAGGAGGAGTCTCTGGTCGGTGCCGTTTTCCAGTCATCCTGCACTCTTCCTTGGGGAGAGTGCTGGTTCTAGAATGGGGGATTGCTGGTAGGAAATAGCTGTATTCGCTTTTTTGGTATCTGTTTCGGAGAACCTGCGCGTAGGCCGGAGAGATTGGGGAGAGGCTTGTCTTTGTTGGAAGGCGGTCGTGCGAAGCGGAATTCAACTTTGGTACCGACATGGCGTGGGGAGACACTCAAGAGACGCAGGGTAGAAATAGCTGGAGTATTCTTGCCGGAGTGCGTTCAGATAAGGGCTACTGAGCGAGAACTGGGAACGATCAGATATTTAGCAGATAGGGAGACCTTATAGTTTGAACATTGCCGAGGGTCTATGAAAGGGTACGTGATCTTGCTAACCATGATACATCTCCCAACTGAGCGATCCCCGCACAATACGCTAAACAACATTACTCCTATTTTGGTACGCAGAAACAAGTTTATCTACGCCACAATAGGCTGAATTAACTGATGCTCACTAAAGCCTATGCGAACATTGGCCCCTCGCCGTGCGCCATATGCATGCCGCGAATCAAATTGTTGGCATTAGGAATGCTCAAGGCCCAGCATTACGGATTCAGGGTACACAACCATCCGATGAAACTTTCATCGTACCGAAGTATTTCAGGCCCTAACACACTGAACCAGAAGCCCAGTAAGACTAGCATGGTAGAGTAAGCTTCGAATAAACGCACAGTACACCTCATTGCTCTTCACAGTCTGTCGGCTCCCTTCTGGGTCTCTGTGAAACTATAGAAGTCAACCCTGCACATCCAGTTCATCCAGGTACCCTTTCCACCGTCGCATCGCATGTCACTAAATCCACCATCACAAGCACTTGAAGCAACGATAGTTAACATGTCAGAGCACGAATTCGTCATTTCTAATACCGCTTTCAGTGCCCATCACCTTCCACCGACTACACCTATTTCCGAATCCTACACACCACCTCAATCATCTACTCCTTTCCCCTCCATATGACCAGCTTCCCCGCCCCCTTACCCACAGCATCCAGCCACCCCTTAAACGCCTGCACATCCACCCTATACCCCTCAATCAACGGCACACTCCCCGCCTTATCCAACTTCAACACTGTACGACGTAGCGTCTGTGCGCCCTCTTGAGCCGCTATGTCGGCTATACCTCCTTGGGCCTGCTCTGAACTGCTGGCTGAGCGGAGAGCTTTGTGTATGCTGGAGGGGCCGTGAGAGTCGCGGATGAGATTGTGGAGGGAGCTAAAGCGCGTCAAGGGCGTGTCAAGTAGTGGAGGGTAAAGCGTTGACGGGGCTGAGTGAGCGTCGGGGAAAATAGTATGCAGGCAGTCGGAGGAATCAGTTACGGCAGAGACGTGGAAGGCGATCATGAAATGTGGTGGCGTCTC
Organism: Cucurbitaria berberidis CBS 394.84; assembly: GCF_010015615.1. Lineage (NCBI taxonomy): Eukaryota > Fungi > Ascomycota > Dothideomycetes > Pleosporales > Cucurbitariaceae > Cucurbitaria > Cucurbitaria berberidis. The sequence goes on along the minus strand of NW_024468937.1, from coordinate 2,393,296 downwards.
TTCCTTTGTAGCCTGGTAGCCTTTGATGAGAAGATATGCCCATCTCCCTTCGCCGGTGGCGGCTCGCTGGTGCATAGGCATATTCCGACTTCCCTTGTGGGTGTCGTTAGGAAGGCCAAGGGCCCTCTTCATCACTTGGACCTTGCAGTCTGGCTTTTGTTGTGCTTGAAAAGCGTCCAGGTCTCGTTCGCTCCTGAATGTGTCAACTTCGCCATAGATCATCTCCGCCGCATCTCCAGGGCCGAGGAAGCGGATCTCTTTGTGCGGCTGGACACTCGTGTCATACAAGCTGATGGAGATGAGTTGTTCATAGATGGGCGGAGTGATGGGGTATGGAAAAGCTGGGTTGACGGGAAATGCCAGCTTAGGATAACGTTTATAACAAGACATTATTGTGCAGGACCAGGTGAGAAGGATCGTCATCAGCGCGTGTGTATTGCCGGGAAATTTGAATTTCCACAAGGCTTCTGATTCAATGGGAAGGGCGGGCAGGCCAGTGCTATGTTCGGCACGTGCGCGTGCCAGAGGAGGTCCGTATAGTTGTTCTGTCGTCAAGGACGGCGCTCGCTTTCTCGATATGGGCATCTGCTTTGGCGATGGTGATTGCACCATTATCTTGGGGACGTTCGGTGTTGTTTGTGGACTGAAATGATCCGTTACGACCTTATCGCGTGTTTCGACCGGTACGCCAGGAGCATGGGCGCTCGATACGGAGTTTTGAGGAGCAAAACTAGGCTGTCTCTGTATGAAATCCCAAGGCAAATTTTCCACCCGAGGGGAAGGGAAAAGGTTTATGGGGACGGAACTTGACAGCTGTGACGAAATGCCGTGTCCTTGGACCCCAACCGAAGGATTGTATGTGTAAGAAGCTGCCGACAAATCGGCCTGCATTGACCAAGGATCGCGTTGTGGCAGAGTGAAGAAGCTGGTCGATCGTTGGCTATGGTCACTACCATACGTCAGAGCTTCAGCAAACGAGCCGGCTCTCGCAGGGGCGGTCGCTGTGTTACTGATCGATACAGGGAAACATCGTGACACGGATGCTGAGCTTTCAGGACGTGATGCCCCACTCTCAGCAAGAGTAGTGCTAGAGTCGAAACCACCGTAAGCATAGAGGTCCAAGTGGCCCGAATTAGTATTTCCGACATCGATGTCGCCGACAGTGTCGCTCTCGCAGGATACAAGAGTTCGACTGGCAGGTAGAATAGCCGCTTGCTGTTGGCCGCTGCCAGCGATAGCCTGCATTGTTGAAGGCCAGACTGGTGGGACGATACGAAGGCCTCTCTTAGTGCCAGTGTTTGCATCCACCTCGACATGTATAGCCTTACCAGGACTCTCCATCTCCTCTCTACTATCTGATATCCCTCCATGCCCCGTTACCGTGCCTAGTCCCATCTGCTCCAACTTATACTCTAGCCCATACTCTTCTAGTCCCTCGATAAACTTTTGCTCGAGATCTTTCGGCATCTCCGGGGGTCTTACAAACGGCTCCGGGCCCTGCTGTCCTATTATCTGCCGCCATTTCTTACTCGCATTGAGTGTGCGACTAAATCCCTTCAACGTGTCCATCCTGCTATATTGTGGAGTCTCGTTGTTAACCTTCCAATGTATATCAGGAACTGGGTCGTCTATGGCCGGGGACTCGGAATCCGTGTTCTCCAGAGTCTGGCCACCAGTGAAGTCCATGGCTGGTGCCGGGCACAAGGGATTGTTCGGCGGGTCGATTGAGATGTTCTGAAGGGCGGCGATTGGCAGCGTCTAGGTTGCTCTGTGAGTACGTCTGCGAGAAATCAAGGGAGGTACTTCGAGCCGATTACCAAGAATCAGTTTACTCTTCTCTTCGAAAGTTTCTGCAAGTTGATTGCCCAGTAAGCCCCGCGCAAATGGTTGTCGGCAAGAGTGGTTCCACGACGCGAAAGGTGAATGCGCACCTTTTGTCGATGAGCGCGGTGCGACAGGCTGGTCTCCATGCGCTGCGATATAAATGTAAAGAAAAAAGGATATCTGACAAACGGTACTTGGAAAACGCATGTAGTTGTACGAGGAGCGTGATAGTAGAGACGCGACGAGGTATTTAGAAAACGGTCACGCATTGCTTGTTGACTGGGTAATTAGGCTGCTACGACGGACAGCACAAGTGGGAGGTGACTGAGGAAGTGAAAGAGGGACCGAACCGGACCCTCATTACCATTATTATACCCCAAAGGGTGCCTAGCTCCTACCATAAATCATCGAACCCGTGGGTATCTTATTACTCTATCCAGGCCTGGTGAGGTGCCACTCTTGTGCCACATCTAGGTTATCGCATTTCTACCCTAACCGCCACCAATGATCTTGTCCAAGCGACTAGGAGATCGTAGAAAAGACGTAGTCAGCTTCCAGCGTATAGGCAGGACCGGCAGGACCGAAAATCTGCTTCTTCTCGCGCTGCCACTCGGGCCGGTTGATGGCGTCAATCCAGTCCTGGACCTCCATGACCACGCAGCCGTACTGTTGCACGAACGCTTCACGGCCTTTTAGACCTTGGGTGGACTTGATAGGCAGTGTACCTTTGAATTGTTAGCAGCTTGCAACCCAGAATGATTGAATTCACGTACCGTCCTGACCCCCGCAGCTGTACATTTGGAAAGCCTCTTGATCCGAGAAGATATCGACCTTGATACCCGACCACTCGCTCGACAGGGAAGCGACAGGTCCAGAGGTGCGCCAGTCGTAAGGGCCATTTTGGGCGCGGTTGACAATGTAGCAGTTGTCGTATCCGGTGCAGTTGGTGCCACAGTTGCCGAGGAGCGTGGGCGCAGTAAGGTTAGCACCGATTTGCTTGGGTGCGGACCAGAAGTCATTGACCGAGTACTTCTCATTGGGGAGGATGATGCCATCAGGAATCAAGATGCCATCAACACTAACGCGCTGGCCGGAGTAGGGTAGATGGAACGTGTGGTTGAGGGCAGTTGGGTCGTCGGGATTAGCGAAGCCATCAAGATTCCAGTAGGTCTAGTTTTTGTTAGCTCCAGCGGTTGATGTATCGGTCTGAGGAGGAGTACGCACGTGAGAGGTCAGCATGATGGGCGTCTTCTTTGTAGTTGCGAGGGCCACAATCTTGATCTTCCAAGTGTTCGGAGTCATGGTGTAAGTCACGTAGCTCACAACCTCACCCGGGAAGCCCTCCTTGCCATCCGGATCGACAATGGAAAAGGTAATCGAGTTCTTGGTGTGCGACACAACAGTGAAGTTGCGGTAGTCCCAGCCGTCTGGTCCACCATGCAGGGTGTTGTTGTTGTTGTGCTCGTTGGGCTCAATGTGATACTCCTCTCCGTCGATGACGAAGCTGCTGTTCCTGATGCGATTCGCATAGCGACCAGGTACACCTCCCAGATGGGGGTGTACCTTGCCCTCGTAAGCCGTCGCATTGTCGAAGCCCAGGACGACATCGCGCTCAACGCCGTCCTTGCCCTTGATGAAGAGGTTGGAGACGGAAGCGCCGTAGGGGATGAAGAGTGCTCGAATGCCATCAGCGGAGACCTCGTACTTGCCGTCCTTGTCGGGTCCAAGCGGGGCGTCGTACTGGGCACACGCAGTCGTGGCGAGCAGAGAGATGAGAGCAGTCGAGAACCACATGGTGCAACTTGTCAATGGAGCCTGAGTTGAGAAGTGTAGTTGAAGCGAAGGTGGAGGAATCAGCACCACAGCTAAGGCGAAGGGCAGTTATATACAGGAGGGAGCGCGCTTTAGCATTTCACCGGCCGTGTGACCAGGATCCTATTTCTCTCTTTTCCGTAGGCTACAATCCCTACTACGCCTACGACTATACTCTCCAGCCTCCGGGTTACGGGGCGAATGGGGTTGCATTGGTGGGGAAAAGCGGGTTACCGCCCAAGGGCAACAAACATGCGTGCGTGCGTGCGTCCACTTTCCCCGCAGACAGGCCCTCGAGGCATGGTCGATCGTCAGGAACAGGCTATGACTGAATGAATCTTAGCAGGGCTTCCAAGCTTGCCTGGAGCTTGACACCTTCTGCTTCGGTCAGTCAATTTGAAGCGCGCGAGCATGTGGTTCGCACCGCCGTTGTGCTTTGTTATGCTCCTTGTGCCCGTTGTCGCGTTCCCCAACCGGTCTTGCTGAGCACGGGGAATCGCAAGTACACTCACCCAGCCGCTTCTCCACGAGCTTGTGCGGCATTGGAACGGCCAAAGGTACATATTAGACATAGCAGCGATTCGCGGAAAATACACACGGAAATATTACATGCGCCGCTATCCCGGGCGGCGCAGTGGAGAAATGTTGGTAGTTGATTTTATGACGTGGAGCCCCCGGCTGGGGCTTGCAGCTCCCTCCCTGCGCTAATGAGCTTGATTTCCGCCTCCAGTGTGCCTCAGTCGGGGGGAAGGGATACTGCACTCCGCACTACTTCCGACAGCTTCTTTTAAATCTTGCTTTACACTGTCCACCACTTTCATCCTCGTGGACGCTGATACCGACACCCCATTATACATAATATGCCCACAATCGCCTACCCGCTGAAACATTACACGCATATGGTACCGCCATCACCAGCTTTTCTCCATATTTCCAGCAAAGTCCCCGCCATAAATGAGAACCGAACTGCTACCCCCCCTGTAGCATGAGATACTTGATCACCCCCTGTTGCTAACTAGACCTCGTTGGTCCTACTCTCCTAAAACTTCGGCATCTTCGTCTCGGCATCAGGGGAGATGGATGATCTGAACATGGTTCGATCGCGCTTCGAGGCATTGGACATGTGCTCGTGGTTGGAATCAAAAGTAGAAGCATATCCACCTTCTCCCATCTGTGAACTAGAAGCCATACCCGACGGCACCTGCACCCCTTCGTTGAAATAGCTGATGCCTAGTGCGTTGGCCACGATTGGGGAACGACCATACGCAAAGCCACCATCATCGCCTCCATGAGAAGCTTCGAGCCAGGCTGGATTGTATTGTCTATCGTGTTCCGCAGCGACCGCTTGAGCGTCTAGGTGAGAGACTACAGAGTCGTTGCGTCCCTCTGGTTTTGGCGCATCAATTCGGGAGGCGACATTGACCGCGCTCAACAGCGTCTCAAAGCTACCCCGGACAGGGACTCGATGCGAATGGTAGGGCCCTACGTTCTCCAAACTATGTCGAGTCGGAGTCCATGGACCAAGTGCTTGTGCTACAGTCTGCGGAAGATCTTGGAGAGTCGGAAAACCCTCGATTGTGTTGTAGCGGGGTATCATCGTAGGAACTCCAGGGGCTGCGTGTCCGGAATCCTTCGGCCTCAACGTGGACTGCGAAGGGCTTTTCTTAACTGCGCGCGGTGCCGGCGCTTCCTCTTTACAGCTAGGGTGCTCGTCCCAACTCACGTTTGGCTTCTTATGCTTCGCCCCTGCAGATGGAGAAACAAAGTTAGCGTATAGGCCAATGAACACCATACTAGTGCATAGATGATATAGTACGTACAGCAACCAGTCTTCGTTCGGACATCGTTGTTCTTAGCTCCCCAATGATGCTTCCTGACTTTTGCTCGGCTCGCAAATCCTTTGCCACAGATGCTGTGAACGAACCGGTCCCCTTCTGAGCAGTCCCCGGCTGTCTTCATCTCACTGGACTGTGTACTCTTAGGTCCGTGTGCGACTGGCGCTTCTGTTGTAATTGAGGCTGGAGGCGTCGAGAGGCCCGGGACCTTGGCAGTGTCTCCACCGTGCTGTTGTTCAGCTTTGACTTGAGCGATGGATCCTCGACTTCTGCGCTTCGTAGATGGTGGAGGCATGTCGATGGCGCCTTGGCCGATAGGTACTGCGAACGGATTGCCTAGTACAGATGGGCTGGCGTCTATGCCAAAGACTTCATGTATAGCGCTCATATCGGCATCGTAACTTGCACTCATGTAAGGCGGCTGCCAATTGCCGTATCCACGTTGCGCATAGACAGGCTCTCGATATTCTTGATTTCCAAAATTCGGGGGTCCACCGTAGTTGTTCAGCATGGCTGGGTTGATTGACCGGGCAGCCTGATGTTCTGGATACCATAACGAGGTAATCGGGGGTAAGCGTAACCAAGGCTCGTGGGTAGGCTGCATGGACTGGGGAGAAGGTAGCGTGATGAGCTGATCGAAATCGAAGTCTCCGGCGCCCCATTTGGCATCTTGGTGGTAGAGGACATTCATCAAATCCTGCTTGAGATCCTCTTGATCTCTGAGCGTGAGTGTGATAGACGAGAGAGCGTCCCGCTTGGATATGTCTCCACTTCGGAATGTGCTGAGGATAGCATTGATGGTTACTACCTCGACCGAGGACTCGCCGAACCGATTCTATATCATGTTAGTGATGATACGGCGTTAGAGAACAATGATGGGCTTACCTTTGTGTTGTCTAGAAATATATGGACGAAGTGGTCGATACTGGGTGAATGGTGGTGACCGTGTGCTTCTTCGCCTTGGGCATGGGTAGCTACGGAGCGCTCCATGATGCCTTGATGCGGCAAATGGAGTATGGACTGGCAATTACTGAAGCTGCGGTCAATGTGGCGTTGTGTGGTGTCATGGGCCAGGCGCTCGGCCCGTTTAATAGACGAGTCTTTAGGGCAGCTACGTTTTGTGGTGAATGTGATGGGGGGCTGCACGTGGGCGGTTCACCGTGAAACTGGACACATCCACCGACCGCTCTTCGGTCTCGCGGAGGCGGCTCATGTACCGTTGTTCGTTTGCTTCGCGGAATTCAGTAGGTGGAGACGTGGATTGTTTGTTTGCGGGGCGTCGTGTTGACGAGCATGGGCTGTGCATGCACGTCAACGGCAAAACCGCTGCACTGGTTGTGACACCGAGGTGGGAACTCGCCACCATCGCGCCTGCATCTTCTCACTGCCACACCTTGAGATGCTTTAGCCTTCAATGCAATCCAAAGCGACCCATACCGTAGCCTGGATACTTCCTGTACACGATTCGCCGGCCCCGCCTACCCCAACGACGATGCCATTTACAATGTCGAGAAAGTGCCCCGTCCCCGAAAGATTGTGTGCCTTTCCTCTCCAGAATCATATACCACCTCCGCTATACTCTTTCTACACCGCCAACCGCTGTCCATCCGATCAAACAGCACAAAATCAGCGGGCTGTCCAGGTTCCAGGCCTAGAGAGGTAAACCTGTAGCCAATCGCGGCCTTTGCCCGAGACGAGACGGCTTCCTGCATGGTGGCGTTGAGCATATGGCAGAACGTAGACGCAGGGGCAAGTGACTTACGTATAGTAATTCGGCATCTTTGTTCGTGCCGGCTTGATACAGGCCAACTCCCAATGCTGCCAGGCGGAGCGGGTCGCAGTTACCGTACGGTGTGAAGGCGTTACCGACGTTGTTCACCGCCATGGCAGCATTCAATCTGTGTTGGTGAATCATGTCTATCACCGGCAACGTTCCACGCACCTTCTCTGGCGAATGCATCATGAACAGATCCGACGTGGGGAGGCCAACAAATGATACGGGCAGCTCGCCAATCTCTTGTTCTAAACGTGTCCACTCTTCCTTTCGGAACCTGATCAAACGGGTGCAATGCCCAAAGGTGATTTGTTTCTTGCATCCATTGCCCGTCCATTTCAGTCCTTTGATGATTTTCAACGTCTCCCAGATGAGTGGCTGTTTGTGCTCATCCAAAAAGTAGTCAAGGTGGAGGTCCAAGTGCTTCTTGTGCTCTAGCGCTAATTGAGTAATCCAATCAACATTCTCTTTCGATTTTGCCTCATCTTCTTCAACGTACGGGGTGCTGCCGAGCACTTCCACCTTGTCATATAACGCAGCAGTGGCCATCAAATGTCTAGTCTCGGCACCCCCGTCTGCACCAGAGAACAGCGGAAGCTGCGCAAAGGCACAAATCTGCACTCCACATCGGTCCTCAAACTCTTCCTTCAGCTTCAGTCCTGCTCCAAGACACTTCAGCTGCACCACGCCATCAACTTCCACGAATGCTCGCATAGCCGTAACACCATATCGAAGACTCTCCTCGATGAGCTGTCTGCCTCTCCTCAGTAGATCGTCTTCTGCAAACCTTGACTTGGCCTCGCCAGTCATTTCCATGGCTTCTTTAAAGTCTCCGCGCTCAATCTGCAAGTCTTTGAATTTGGGGTCTTGGAGCAGGAAGCATTTGTCGAGGTGGATGTGGGCGTGACAGAGCGAGGGGGCGAGCAGGCGGTTGCCTCCGTCGAGCGTGTCTGAAGTTTTACTGTCTGGGGCAGTGGAGTCATGAGGGTCTACTGATGATATCTTTCCGTCTTGGATTGTGATGTCCCACTGTGAGGACGGCGATTGGTTTGGTATGCGCACGCCTGTAATCTTCTTCCACATGTGGCAGCTTTCCTGTGTACTGTCCATCTCTTGCCTGCTACTGAATAACCAACTGGGAATACTATACAGTGCTCTCAAGGAACGATGAGCCGCGGATGATGATGTTTTGATGGTTTCCCAGGATATGCGCGTCGACGTCGCGGATCGCCAAGGAGTATGCGCGCAAGCAGTGAAGAGATACCATCTCACGCGACGGCAGAGCCATCCTTCACACAGATGGCACGCGTGTTGGATGCATCTTTGGCCTACAGACGATGGCGCTGTTCGATGGGAGGTGTTCTCGTGGGGTTCCCAGCCGAACCGTTGCCCCGCCATGGATGAAAAGGGGACCTATCATTATCTGTGCTCAAAACGGTTCTACCCTTGACGCGTCTCCCAGAAAGCAACCTTCCACTTTTCCATCTCCACCTTGCGCGTTTTCATCGTGAACGTCGCTCTCCCATCGTCGCTGCCGCTCACCAGTCGCGCACTTGCCCAACATGCAACCGAACTATCGGCAATATAATTATCCGCCGCAGCACAATGTGGCTACGCCTGCCCGGCGAGGGCCTGGTATGTGCCATTCTGAACAACACCTACCACAGCTTCCCCCAACACACTCTTGCGCCTGCTGTCCCCGCGCATAAAGAAACATGATAAGCAGAACTGACCTGGATCACTTTTTCCGCAAACCAGGCCCCATTGTGCACCCTCAACATCCAGCTGCGCAGCAGTACAGCAACGCCAATATGCAGGCCCAGCAGCGCGTCGAGGCCGAGCGCCGCGAGAAGATGCGCCGAATCGCAAAGAACCCGACCGATAAGAACATTCCCGAGGGCGTCGACGACGTGTGCATTGGCGACGGTGTGGCCCGCTACAAGGAGCTGCGCGAGGTCGAGCGCACCTTGGACGCGACGATGATGCGCAAAAAGCTAGATGTCGTAGACTCGAAACATCATTCGCGGGCGTCGCGCTACGGGACCATGCGCATATGGATTTCGAACACAGTGGACAACCAACCCTGGCAGAGTAGTGGCATCGATGCGGACGCCTTTGACTTTGAGAGCGACACCAATGCTACTTATCGCGTTAAAATCCAAGGCCGGCTTCTTAATGAGCAGGGCGATGAAGGCCTCGAGGACGAGGATGACAAGGATACTGATGCCATGTACGTTTTTTAAGTCGCGGCGCAAGCCGATTGAGGCGGTTCTGAAGCTCTGTGACAGAATTCATTGCTAACGAGCGCTTTCTAGGGACGAGGACGGCGCCGAAGACTCGAAGCCAGCCCCCAAACCGAAGGTCTTCTCACAATATTTCACTTCCATGACTATCGATTTCGACCGCGCCAAGAGCTTACAGCCGGACAACTTCACCCAGATTGAGTGGAAGCGGCCCGAGAATCCCACCGCGAAGGAGAGCAACTTTAGTGAACTAGAGTTTGAGCGCAAGGGCGACGAGAATATCAACATCACTATCAATCTGCAACGATATCAGAACCCAGAAGTATTCCGACTGAGCAAGTCACTCGCTGAGCTACTCGATACCGATGAGGAGGACCGCGCTGGCGTGTTGATGGGCATCTGGGAGTATGCAAGATCACAGCATTTGCAACAAGACGACGATGAGCGCAAGTTTGCTTGCGATGCCAAGTTAAAGGCGCTCTTTGGCGGCCAGGACTCGTTCTACTTCCCAAACCTGCCACAACTGATCAAGCCACACTTGACAACGCTTCCGCCCGTCCAACTGCAGTATACGATACGTGTCGATAAGGACTACATCACACCAGCAGCTGATTCTGGCAAGACCGCCTCAGAGCCGACCATTTACGATGTCCAGGTAGCGCTCGAAGACCCGATGCAGCCCCTGTTCCAAGATATCCTACGCCGACCGGATAGTATCCAGACTTTGCAAGATATCCAGAAGATAGACGAGCAGCTAGTGCTACTCATGGGTGCGATTGGCCAATCGAAAGCCAAGCATGCGTTCTTTACTAGCCTGTCCAAGGATCCGGTAGCATTCTTCAAACGCTGGCTATCTAGTCAGAAACGAGACCTAGAGGTTCTGCTTGGTGAAGCTACTCGAGGAGGAGGAGAAGATGCTTCCGGCGAGGAGTGGAGACGAGGAGGAGCGGATGGCGTCTGGGGTAGTGAGGTTGCGAAGGAGAGCGTTGCGCTGTGGCTGGCTAGATCGAACATCAAGCCCCATTAGTGGTTCGCTGAGCTAGTTTGTCTTTCTTTCCTTGGGCTCCGGACCTTTCGGCGTACTGTCTGGAGGGGTCTCCTGGAGCATGGTGTACCGGCGGCGTTCAAACAGATACTGGATACCCAAACACCAACTATTACATCTTCTAAGCAACGTCTGCTCAACTTAGCATCATGGCGGAAGGCCTTCAGGCTCCATCATCGCTATCACTAAATTGATATCCGATCAACATTATTCGGTATATGCCTTCAGGCTACTGTATCGGCCAGTGGCTAAAGGTATGTTTACACGGCGGTGGTAACTAATCTTCTTGCTTTTGGTTTGTGCAAAATATATGCAGTTTATCCTTGTTATGGACTAAAACAGTAGTGGCCAGGAGATATCAGTATGCCTCTCTCAGCCTTATTGCGGTAGCAAACGGTCCATTAATAGCAAACGCCTAAAGCCAATCCAAGAATCTTGCGACTTATTCGTCTTCTCACATCATGGCAGTCCTTCCTGCTGAACCTAGCTCCACCAAGAGTAGCGCTCCACCATGAAGCGCGGACTGAGCCCCGGCGTTATGGCAGGGACTTGATGTCTTTATTTTAAGTTTTTTTAGTGCTATTGCTTGTGTTACTTGTTTTGATACTTTGCATAAGAAGTAGGAGAATCAAGACACAACCGTCTATATACCCACCTTTCTCTTTGACAACTACGGATTTGTTACTAGGCCCCGATGGAAAGATCGTCGGTAACCAGCACTACAATCTGGCCAAGTCAATTCGCGTGGAAGATGTGAGCTGGATGCCATTGAAACAGTGATCTCATGGATAGCTGCGCCCGTGTTTGCGGGGGTACCCCACTGGCTGGGAAGAAACAATAGGAAATAAAGACGTCCGCTGCGGTAAACGACATATATTATTACAGTATCTACTTGGAGGGTTCGAAAATCTTCGGGAGGCAGCTTGGGATTTTCTGCAAGTGCTGGATCTTCAGATCACAACTCATTGCCCACTATGGCGAGCACTGTGCCGAGTATCACGGCACCTACAAAGACTTACATGGGGTCTCAAAAGATTAGCCAGCAGAGGCATATCCACTTGTCCCCTGTTTCCGAGGCCAAGCTGCACGTCTGTGGACAAGCCAACATGGCCACTAGCCAGCATCTTACTTTGGCAGCGATACCAAGGGCCAGCAGAAGGGTCGCCTACCACAGTCAATTACAGAATTGAGTTCGGATCCAGGCTCATCGCACACTGTACACGGGGATTTGTTCCGTGCAGAGACTCATTTCTTCTGTCCGAACGTGGGATGCGCTGTGCTAAGGCCATCTATATGCAGCAGATAGTGCATTTTGAGACTAGAAGGAACGCCCATGTTTGAGCGTGACCCGAAGAGGTTGGTGGGGTGTACGGGCAGAGTTGTTGATGCCCGCCTGTGGCCGGGTAAACGCGGTAGCTCTTAGACATGTATGCGAGGAGACGAGGGTCGAGTTGTACGGCATGGAGACTGGGATCGAAATGGTTGTTTGATGGACGAAGAGCCGGAGGATGCTAGCGTACGTAGAGAATAGGGGTCTGTTGATGTTTTTGGGCGTAGGGTAGCAGTTCCATCGGAGATCCTGTTGTAGAGCTATCTCCGTTCACCAGTGAGTAGATGAGCTTTTAATTGGTGTAGGCTGTAGCGGATTCGTCCCTGGTCTACAATCAACAGCAGTTCCAAGTCCGAAATCTCAACCATCGTTACACTGATCTTGCCACGTGGACCGTCTCACCGTTCTACGCGGAATGACCTAGCTTCCAACAGCTGCGGTAATTTTTCTAGTGGACTGGCAGTCTTCAAGTTCTAGAAAGGAAGCACAACATGCCGCTACCGATCATTTAAGCGTGCCGTGCAGCGATCAACGCGAAACCTTCCCGCAGGGGGATCAGCTTACCGTGGTACAGACGATCAAGCCGCTCGCCGCGACCTCGTGTTTTCCAGGGTGCTCGCATCTGACTTGCAGTGTGCATCCAACCGACGTGGTCATGAGAAGAGCCTTGAAGAGAAATTCTCAAGCTTGAGATAGTTGTGGGCAGACGTAGCTTCCTAGTGCATTCTGGAAGAGCCCTCTTACCCATGTCAGTTTCTTCTTCTGTTCGCAGCCACAGCAACGAAATGATCTGGCGTGTCCAACTCTCAACTGCCGCAACCTTACCCTCAAGGCGAGCTCCAACGCCATTGTTTAGTTGTTGAGGCCAGTGCTGCAGCCTCCACAGTGTGATGCAGGTCTGAGGTGAGCCGCCGAGCTCGCTTGTCGTGCTTGAACCCCGAAGGGCCTAATTATAGGCCCAAAGGCCCGCTCAGAATTGGGCAGCCGAGTTGGAGTGATTTGTCGGGATTCGGTTGATTCGTGGAAAGCAGGAGTGTGAGGCTGAACAGAAGCTGCACGCGATGACCAGCTATAGCCAATCGCATGAAGGGGGTTCACGGATGGTCGTCGGTAGAAGGGAAGTTATGTTAAGGTCCGCGGCATAAAGCGCCGTGGGTAATCGTTGAGGGCACACGATACATGCATAGAGATTCCCCGTAGTGGAACCAGCACCTCAACGCTGTACGTCATTTGCGAGGCTCGCCACCCGGAGAACTGGATGCAAGAGATCGGTACCCGCTGTGTTCCACTGTACTGGGACGACGGTGTCTTGCTCATGATGGATACGACAGCGAAAACAAGGCTCTGGGCCCTATGGATGAGCTTTTGCTGGGCAGGAGGATGGAAGATGAAAGCACAAAGACAAGCATTGTCGTATCGCGTGGACATGACCTCATGTCTAACAACTCACAGAAAATATGAACTTCTTCTAGAACACTCACTTGACCGATCGGGGTCAATGTAGCCGAAACTCTATCGTACACGCGATGTATAAAGACTTGGCGGGATCTAGAAGATGGCGCCGACGACGGAAGATCGCGTAGAACTTCCATCGGCGGCCGCCGCCGCTTGGTGCTGAGCTGTTGTGTAACTGCAGGTTACGTGTGGAAACCCTGGAAAGGCAAGAACAAGAGGAGATTAGGTTTTAGCATCTAGCTACCGAGTCGGGACGGTTGCACATAACGATATGCTGTACACGAACCCGCAGCGACTCAGATTTTCCGACGTGGCAAAGTAGTGAAATGTGGAAAGGGTTGAGAAGGGGCGATGAGAAAGGAAGGAGCAGAGAAAGTAGCGGGCGCTAGGACAAGCACATGTGAATCCAGGGTTGTTGCAAGACTGGCGTTGCGCCCCTGAGCAGATGCATTACCCGTGCATCGAGCTGATGTGTTTTGTGTTTTTTTGTTTTCTTTTTCTTTTCTTTTTAAAAAAAAATCCCAAATAGCTGTAGGTTCCACGTTCTACCTAGGTTGGTCATAGTGTCGACGGGATAGTGGTACACGTCAGTTCAACTGTTCGCACGTGAGTATATTTGGCATTGTCCTGCTCTTGCATGCTAGGCTCGATGGGTCGCTTGCGTGTCTTTCTCTTGTAGTCGTCGTGAGAGAAGCGAGGACGAAGGCGACACTCGCCACTGGACTAGTCTATCCGTAGCAGCCTTTTCAATGAGGCTTCTGCGGGTCGGAAGTGCTACGGACGCCATCTGAGATTGTCGCTCGGTTGTACGGTGGGGTTGGCTGGGGGCCAGGGGTGCAGTGAGCCAGGTGGGCCAAGAAGAAAATGAACAAGCATGGCCAATGTCCACGTGGAGGGCTCGTGTAGCTCTGGTACATGCAAAGTGAAGCTGGGGGAGAGGAGATTGTGAGAGACAACCGTCAAAGGGGGATGCGGAGAGGAGATGATAGTGGCGGGACGCCCGAGTCCGGCAGGCTGGGGCGCGAGGTGTGCAGTGTGGTCCTGGATAGAAAATGGGTTTCAGAGTAGGCAAGCTGATGTCGATCAGACGGGGGCGAGACGACGAGTGAGCGGTGGTAGGTGGGCGTTGTCTCGTGATAAGCCAGGCTGGGGTTTGCCGGCTTCTGGCTGCTGGCTTCGGCGGCCGCTCGGTCGACATGGTGCAGAGGTGGCTGACCTGACTGTGTCTGTCTCTGTCTCTCGGAGTGCGATGCAGGTAGGAGTGGCGTCGAGTGTCTATGGAGTGGAGAGAGACAGACAGAGAGAGAGAGAGAGTGTGTGTGTGTGTGTCGTATAGTAGTAGGTAGAGTAGAGAGGCATTGGATGGCTCTTTGGCCGACAGACACACGCGTACGAGGCTACGAGCATGAGATAGATGGCCATGCAGGGTTGCTGACTCTGTGCATTCATTTTCATCCCTCGCGACGCCCCATGCTCTCTCCAGGGCTCTCTCTCTCTCTCACTCTCTACAACTAGCAACGTGGTATCCCTGCCTGCTTCTTGCGCTACCCAGGTGGGTGATGCATTGCGAACTGGCTCGCGCTGGCTCGCTGGACTGGAGCAAATAAAAGGGCAGGCCGACAGACAGCTGGAGCACCACATACACCCACCCACGCTAGCCTGGCTTGGGATACGCCGACGAGACGTGCCCGGCGCTGCTTCAAAACTCCTGGCCTCCTTTCACAGGCCGTCGTTTTGCCTACTTTTCTGTTGCCCTTCTCTTAGCCCTGCCCAGCACGCTGTTGCTGTGTTGATAATACCCGTCGTGCCCGCCTACAGTAGTAGTACCCTTACCCACGCTGCTCTCCGCTGCACCACCGACCGACCTTTGTCCCCACACCCAACCTGTGCAGAGCCCGCCAGACGCCTGCTGATGCATACATAATACGCCCTGCTCCCCATCACACAGGCAGTCTGCCATTGTAGCTCGCCATGGGCCAGAGTAACGGCAAGCCCGTCGTCTTCACCGACCAAGGTGCGTACCACACAAAAGACCGCCCTCGTCCAAGGCCATGCAACCCCAATACGCCCACTCCACACACGACTAGATGGCAATCAAACACGCTTTCAGACCAACTCGACCGTCCTGACTAACTCCCCACCTAGTGAACCTCAATCACTTCCGGTTGCTGCGAGTCGTTGGCAAGGGCGCCTTCGGCAAGGTGCGCATCGTCGAGCGAAAGGACACCGGCCTCACATTCGCCCTCAAGTACATAAGAAAAGATGAAAGTGGGTTTTGCGCATAATCCCCAGGCTCAAATGCCAGCAGAGGGCCGCCCCGAGCTAGCAGGGACTCGATGCTGATGCTGTGTCACAGTCGTACGGTCGGAAAGCGTGCGCAATATCATTCGAGAGCGTCGCATGCTCGAGCACCTCAACCACCCCTTTCTCTGCAACCTGCGGTACAGCTTCCAGGACATTGAATATCTGTACGTTGGCCTGGTACAATTCGGACAAGAGCGACATGGGACGCTAACAGAGCCAGATACATCGTCGTCGACCTCATGAACGGCGGGGACCTGCGCTTCCACATCTCGAGAAAGACGTTTACAGAGGAGGCAGTGCGCTTCTGGATAGCACAGCTGGGTTGCGCTGTGCGATACATACACCAGCAGGGCATTGTACACAGGGACATCAAGCCAGACAACGTGCTATTGGACTCCGAGGGCCATGTTCATCTAGCAGACTTTGTACCTTACACCCGCCCCGCATCCCATGTTTGGTACTAACCTCAGCAGAACGTCGCCTCCGACTTCACACCAAACAAGCCACTGACCAGCAAGTCTGGTACGCTCGCCTACCTCGCCCCTGAAGTGTACGAAGGCAAGGGATACTCATGTGAGGTTGATTGGTGGTCCCTCGGCGTACTCTTCTACGAGTGCATATACAACAAGGTGCGTCGCATCGTCCCAGTAGCTTATGGATGCTGACAAGTGCAGCGACCCTTCGAAGCAAGCAGCCACGACTCGCTAGCCCAGAAGATCTCCAAGGGCGAGCCTACATACCCCGTTACAAACCCGCCTGTTTCCATGCCCTGCTTACATGCCATCAGTTCGCTGTTGGAGAAGAACCGCAAACAGCGAATAGGCGCCATCGGATTCGAGACCTTCACCGACAACCCATTCTTCCGGCCCCTCGAGTTTGGCGCGCTGGAACGCAAGGAGATTCCCCCTGTATTCATTCCTTCGAGCGACAAAACAAACTTTGACGCAACATATGATCTTGAAGAGTTGCTCCTCGAAGAGGCGCCGCTCGAGGCCAGAGCACGAAGGCAGAAGCCCAGAGAAGCCCTCAAAGACGATGCGACCGATCAAGAGATCCGCGCAGAAGAGCTGCACAGGATGATCGAAACGCTGTTTGAGCCCTTCAACTACACAACCGCTGGGGATCAGCGTCCGATTGCCGTCGCAGTTGTAGACCCTATCGACTCGGTTGGTGTTTCAAGAACGAGCAATCAAAGCAACAGCGAGAACACTCCGGCATCTGCGACATCGCAACCAGATCCCTGGGGACGGCCCACGACAAACAAGTCACAAGATGGCGACCTTCAACCGACCCGCTCTACAACGAATCCTCGATCCACCACGCACTCGCCGAATGGGAGTCCTCCACTTGCAACAGCCATCCTCAACCAAACCGGAAATACTGGCTCACCCACATCTCAACGTGGTGAGCACGCAGATTACTTCCCTGCAGATGGTTCTGAAACTGCGACGCCTTCATTCTCTCGGCCTATGAACAACCGTCCGCGAGGCTCACAACGCAGTACTAGCATGGGTGGGGGCGTACAGGTAGTTCTCAACGAAACCGGCCCGTGGACCGAGATGGCTAACCAAAGTTCTGCGCTTGTACAGGCCCCTCAAGTTGAAAAACCATCTGGCATGCTTGGTTTCCTCAGCCGTAAAAAAGGCCGGGACAGGAGTCCCAAGGCTAAAGAGAGGGGCGTGCTCGGCAAGGAAGGCGCCAGAGTCATCATCAGCAACACCTAAGCCCACTTCCGAACCTGCCTACCGCACACGTCTCAACGAATTCCCTTGCGTTGATTTCTTTCTACCAAATCGATTTCTCTGCGCGGCGTTCTAGCATGTTGGGCATCATACGACCATGGCGATTTCGACATCGGTCGCTCCTCGTTTTCTACCCTGTATATCTGCATATAACACAACCACTCACGGTGTGCGAACTGGCGTTGTTGGCGATCCCTTTTAATTTGCAAATAACCGTGCATGCTCGGCGTATAAACTGGTCTGTACATGTACGCGATGGCTATGAATTGGAGGATATAGAAAGAGGGGATGATAGATTTTCAGGAGATCCACTACTGTACATTGGGACTGTTTAGGGGAATCGTTAGAAGCCGTAGTCTGCCAAAAGCAGTCTGCAAAAAAGCTGGAAACGGAGCCTGTCTGTAATTGTTTTTCGGCCATCAAATACCCAAGTTTCTACTCTTCGCTCATCTTTCGTCTGCATAATTTCTCCAGACTCACAAGTATTGACAGATCATTCCCGGGCCCTGAAAACCCATTAGGAGCCTACCGCCTGGCAATGAATAGCGAGTTTTTGTCTGGACGGCATGGGCTTACGATCCGTTGTCGCCGTAGGGGTCGGGTGCGCATTTTCAAGCTCTCGCTCTAAACATGTCACAGGTGATGTGTTAATGTCATATCCAGTCATCATGTGTGTTCCCTGCCCGAACATGTCTAAATCTTCAAGGTACAAGTACAACTGTGTGTAGTGTTGTATGCATGGTGTGGCGTGATGTAGCCGGCAAAGCTTCCCGGACAGAAAGCTACCAAGAGACATGACTCAGTTCCATCTCGAATCTAGACTTGGAGATCTAGAATCTGAATCTACCTATGCAAGGGCACATCGAATCTGCCGTCTAGACCCTTGGGCCTCAAAACCCACATGGCCTCGACGAACATGACTTTAGTTCGCGCGTAGTGTGACCCGACGTGCATGCCAGTGTGGGCGGGGAGAAAGTGAGAGAGAGAGAGTGTGTGTGAGAGAGTTAGACATGGGCTTTGGGATGTTTTGGAGGGGGCTAGAGAGGGCTGTGGGGGTGGGGCTTGCTTGAACCGGAGGGAAAGTGTAACGGATTGACTTGATAGGGCGGAGCTCGACAGATGCGAGCTCGAGCATGCATATGTTGTTATCATACTGAAAATGGCATTGCGGTAGAAAGTAGCCTAACCCTTCTAAGATCTCAGATAGGGTTAAGCCTTGTTGGTAACTAGAGGTTGTGTAGCTACATGCAGCCGCTAGATCCATGAAAGTTTAATGTGACTTATCAATCCACTCCCAGTCCTCACTCTCGTCGGCATCGTCTTCTTCGACCCCTACGACAATGGCTTCATCAGAGATGCTTTCTATGCGAGCTCGTTTCCGGCTAGGGGATGCACTTCTGACGCTGACCATGTCCCACTCTTCTAGATCCTTCTCAGTTATCTGAATACCTGACATCGTCCTCGGGTTTTCAGTTGCATCTTCCTCATCTGCCTCGGAAAGAGAGCCAAATGGTGTCGCCTTCACCCTAAACACTATCTCGTGCGACTGTTGCTTTTTATTCGGTGGTTCATCACGTTTCGCCCTCGCTGCAGCATCTGCAGCAGTGAACGCACTACGCAGCAGCGCTTTAGCTTCCAGCTCTTTTGCTGCTTTCGTCATCATCTGTTGAAACTCAACATCATGATCGCCAACGAATTTCTTTGGGGCCTTGATCCTGAGTAGTGGATACAACAATCTGTGTTGCTGACACTTGCTTCCAGGTAGCGGCCAGTTACCTTCAACTTCGACTACACGCAAGGAATCACCCAGCTTGGCGACTTGAGCACAAGTGATCGCCCAGGGGAACAAGTTGCCGAAAGTGCTCTCTTGGATACGCAATCTGATATGGCGTATATGGGTCCGCGCAAATGGCGATAGCTTTTCGAGAAACACGGGAAAGATGCCCTCCAGAGCCTGAGGCCAGAACTTGACGGAGTGGTACAAGATTGGTAGTGCCTCTCCATAGACGAGCCTATTCGTCCTGAGAAGATTGATGTTGATTGGTTCGACCTGGATGGCTTGGAAGGCTGTTTTAATTTGGGGTTGTGCTGGTCGGCTGCCTTTGTAGAGAGAGTTGGAGAAGCGTTTGCTTGAGCTACTCGAGCTGGGAGTCTCTCGGCATATGCAAAGGACATGTTTGCCAAAGGGTGGATCTGTGAGTACATATCTCCAGATCTCGAGACGAAGCTCTTTAGGGAGGGAGAGGAGACGGGAGTGTCCCATCTGGCCGTGCATCTCCATTACGAGAGTTTGGGTGCTATCGACATCAGCCTTGCTGGCGGGGTCGAGCATCTGCGCTTTATAATAGGAACGTCGGAGCCTGGGTTGAGTGCATTTGAACAAGAATGTGAAGTGGAATAATCCCACCAAGCTCGAGAAAGGAATTATACATGTGCAACTGAAGAGCGATGAAGAGTCAGGGAGTCAGTCCTGCTGCCTCAGCTGGCCACGGCCGAACGCACTGATCAACCTGGGGGCTGTTGCGGGGTCATCAGCCTTCCCCAACTTGCATTGCACGTATTACGCCCTGTTGATCACTAGCCAACACGATTTTCGCTAGCAGAGATGCTGAGATGACTTTTGTTTTCTACACCTGCCTCGCTAAAAACGACAATGAGACGATCATGACTATTTGGAATGAGGGGAGCGTAGATGCGCTCCCCCCGAGGAAGTATTAGCGACAGCGACGCTAAGCCTTACGCCCAAGCTTCAAAGCGTCGACACGTCAGTACGTACCCAGCAAGCACAACGCAACATGCACACGGGCAGATATTCGACCCCCGGGCGCGATGAACGGGGCAGACACAAGGTCAAACGGTGAATCCCATGCGGTCGAGCAGCTCCCTACACCACACGCAACCCCCGAACCGGACCAGGTGGCATCTCCGAGCCGTCGCCGCAACCATGGAGCGACCACCGACAGACCGCTACAGAACGTGACGAATGTGTACAAAGCGGAGCCAGGCGGCCCACTGAGCCCCAATCCAAGTAGCACGAGGACGAGCATGCCCGAAGAGGCCATACTGTCCGATACGAGCGAGAAGATACGCCCAATCAAGCGGCCTGGCGATGGGCGAAGGAAGAGCAGCGTGTCTGACCACGACAAGCTCCTCAAGCTCAGTCCACGACAGATACAAGAGCTTACGAGCGAGCCCGCGAGCATTCCCATACGAGCTGCAACCCCAATCCTCGAGGACGAGCTAGAAAACGAGACACCTGGACAAGATACAGATGGACAGGACAACACCAAGATCTTGGCTCTAGTGCTAGAGCGACCTATAGAATTCAGTCATATCAAGAATGGAGAGGCACGGGGCAGGGGCTCAAAAGGCCGCCAATTGGATCAAGAAAAGGAAGTCGTTCTGATCAAGACGCCGGCGACCGAGTTGAAGCGTGGTCGGCCTGTGCTCAATGCGAGATCGATCACCACGCCCTCACTCGGGCCCAGAACGACGTCAAATTCAAGATCTCGGCCCCATATACAGGCGCAGGATGGAGAGGAGAGGAGACCTAGCCGGCAAGTTCCTCCGCCCCTAAGCCTTGAGCCTAAGGACGGGTCGTCCAAGCCCTTGCAGCACGACAGGCACAAAGATGCCCGTGACATGCGAGACATGGCTTCACCAACACCAATAGCCTTGCCATTGCCACCACTGTCAGTGCCGACCTTCTTATCACTCGAACTCTCTGCAAACCGGCCGTCGCCGCTGTACATCTACCGTCCCCCATCGACGGACTTTCCGTACGAGTCGTCGGAAATAAAGTACGAACGCTTGCTCAATTTCCTCAAGATACCGTTCAAGATTGAGGGCATCTTGGGCTTCGGTGCTCTCGCTTGTCTGGACGCCTGGATGCACGTGTTAACTATTCTGCCCCTACGCTTCTTATTTGCTGTTGCTATCCTCGTACAGTGGTGGGGCTCAGTAATTGTCAAAGAGTTCCGTGACTTAGGGGCATTCGTCTACAACGGTCTGCCCCGGGTGTGGCAGCGGAGAAAGCAAAACGATAACCCAACACCCTTAACGACAATAGCGGATGAGGAGCCTCCTCCCATGTCGGGGAAGCCACCCTCTTCTCCTGTTCCTTTGGCCAACCCTACAGCTAGGCAGAACAATCAGCAAAATAGCCATGCGTCAACGAGCTTCAAGTTTCCAGACCCGAAGGAGCCCAGACCAAAACGTACTCAAAACTCTCGCTTCCGTCATCGCCGGACCAAATCTACCCCTTCTACGCTCCTACCCAGTCACAAGGCAGACATTCTCAAAGGATTGCTGGTCATTGCAAGCTGCTTTGTGCTGATGCGGTTCGATGCAAGCCGCATGTACCATGGTATCCGCGGGCAATCAGCCATCAAACTCTACGTTATTTACAATGTCCTCGAGGTCTGCGACCGTTTGCTTTCCGCCGTCGGTCAGGATGTTCTCGAGTGTCTCTTCTCCCGTGAAACGCTCGACCGTAATTCTGACGGCCGAAGCAAAGTCCTCCGTCCATTCGGCATGTTTGCGCTTGCTCTCGTCTACACTGTGGCGCACGCTACCGCTCTCTTCTACCAGGTCATTACGCTCAATGTCGCAGTCAATTCGTACTCCAATGCGCTGCTCACGCTTCTGATGTCGAATCAGTTTGTCGAGATTAAAGGCACCGTATTCAAGAAGTTCGAAAAAGAGAATCTATTTCAGATCACTTGCGCAGATGTCGTCGAGCGCTTTCAGTTGTGGCTCATGCTTCTCATCATCGCTATGCGTAATGTTGTCGAAGTTGGCGGTCTCAGCATCCAAAGTAGCAACACATCGTGGACAGCCATGTTCACTGGCGCTAGCAATGCTACTACAGCGACTACGTTCACAGCCTCGAACATCATTCCGATGAGCTTCAATATCTTTCCAAAGTACATTGCTCAAGTTCTGCACCCTTTCCTACTGGTAATCGGTAGCGAGATGGTCGTGGATTGGCTTAAGCACGCGTACATTACCAAGTTCAATCAGTACAAGCCAGAGGTGTATAGCAAGTTCTTTGACGTTTTGGCGAAGGATTACTACTCCAACGTAAGCATTTTGATCTTCGAGGCTTGGAATCTTCTAACTTCAAAAAGGCCTTTACCGATCCGAGCTTGACGCGACGTCTGGGACTGCCAGTCATACCATTGTCTTGCCTTTTCATTCGCGCTGCTATTCAGACATACCACATGTTCATCGCCATGCACATGCCACCTCCCCTGACCGTAACATCTACTACATCGCTGACTTCCGAGTCGGCATCTTCGCCAGCGACGACTGCGGCATTCGCCCACATCGACCAAATCTTTCGCCGCGCCCTAGGCCGCTCTTCCTTCGGTGCTGGTGTGCCCCCCCAATCCTGGTTTCACCCCTCTTCTTGGACACTTGACGACCTAATTGCCGGCTCAACCATGCTCATGGTCTTCTTGGTTGGGTATCTCATTCTTCTTGCTTTCAAACTTGTCCTTGGTATGTTGTTGTTGACTGTGGCGAGGAAGCGGTATCGTGGGATGCAAGAGCGCGAGATGATGAGCGTGGATACGGGAGGCAGGAGGATTGGGGGTTGGGGCGTGGTGGATGTGGATGAGGAGAAGAGGAGGGCTATTTATGATGATGACCCGGACGCTTTGAGGAGGCTAAGGGAAAGGGATGAAAAGGGGAAGAAGAAAGAGGATCAGGAGAGAGAGAGAGGGACGAACTTCGGGCATGTGAGTCGGTATGCTATGGTTGCTAAGAGGATTTGGTAGTCAAAGACATTTCGCATTTCACGCAATACTTGATCTCCTCCCGTCGGCCGTGTTGTAAGATTCTTCTTGACGGGGGCAAGGCTGCGACAAGGCGGCCTTTAGACAGTAACGTAGCCGTAGCGAAAATCAGATATGAGAAACGAGTGTGACCGTTTCCAATCTGAAGCATATGCTTGCTTTGCGCTGACTTCTTTCCAAATTATAGACACTACTCGATTTAGGAGAGGAAGTGCCAAGGTTCACACTCACCCGTCAAAGAAGCCGAGGCATAAGCCGTTGCATAAGCCGTTGGTGCATACTAATCACCCCAACCAAGACCACAACCTGACTACCATTACACCCCAGCGTCACTTTAAGCGACCTTTGCATCTGTCCTGGGGTCTCGTACAATCCTCCACAATCAAGGTGTCACTGGTACTCCTCAATAATGGCTCAAAGTACTGGCCCGCTATCATTCACGGAACAGTTTGCCTTGAGAAACCTGGGCAACAATAAGTTCGAAACCATCAATAACCCACAGCGAATGGGCAACCCGTCGAACATAGCATATGGTGGCTATGCCCTCGATACGGCCTGCAAAGCAGCCTGCCTCTCTGTGCCTGAAGGCTACCACCTGTACTCCATGCTGGGTAACTACTTGGGACCAGCATACACAGACCGACCATTACGTGTCAGTGTGCGCGAGATCCGACAAACACGAACCTTTGCCACGCGGCAAGTAGAGATAAGCCAGGAGCGCGACGACGGAAAGAAGCGCACATGTCTCATGGGCCTCGCAGACTTCCAAGTGCAAGAACAAGCAGCGTTATTGAAATACTCGCGCGCGCCGAACGAGTCGTACCCGCATTGGAAAGACTGTCCAACGCAGCACGACGCCGAACAAAAACTGCTTGATGAAGGCAAAATCTCACAGGTCCTTCTTGATGCTCATACCGCAAACTTCAGCCTTATGCCTGCTATCTTCGACCAGCGCTCTATCCCTTCCAGCATCTTCGCACAAAACCTCTACGGGATGGCCAAATATTTGCCTCACTCTCAGGACTCACTTCCCCTTGCCAAACGCACAACAGCAGACTGGTTCCGCTGCCACCAGCCCCTCCCCACCACTGCGGACCACACGACCAACCTCGCATTCCTGATCGACGGCGCTATAGCCTTTACGCCGCTGAGTTTCAGCCACTTGTTTTTCGAGGATGTGGCTGCGGTGAGTAGTCTGGACTTCGCGCTGAGGTTTTTCATTAATGATGTAGATGTGACTCAATGGCATTTGAGGGAAATGAGTACTACTGTAGGGGCTGAGGGGCGCTCGTTTGGGGAGAGTTGGGTTTGGGATGAGCGGGGGAGGGCCGTGGCGTACATGAGCCAGCAGAGCATACTTAGGCCGAAAGTGGAGAGGAAGGAGAGGGCAGAAAAGCTCTGATGCGGGAGGATGTTTCCTGGGCAAGGGGTCATTCCGTGTAGTGGGTGTAGTTGGTGTTATACTGGTGCTATACTTGCACTGCTTGTGTTAGGGTACCTTAATTCGCTATTGTCTTGAACATTGTTGATATACTGCACATGTCTAAGATTGTACCAACATTAGTTAAGAGTCTCAACAACCTCTCGCTTTCCTCCAAAGTGGAATCTCATAAGAAGAACTTACAAGCCCTGCTTAGCTCATTATTCCTACTCTGATCCCGTAGTGCCATGCACCGTCTCCACCTCCGCACACACTACGCCAATATCGTCAAATCAAAGTGCGTTGGCAAGAGAAACGACACATGGAGGACCCGGGCTAAAACATCCGCCACTGACAAAGCCGTAGAGCAGGGAGTGATATGAGCACGATCAAATTCTGCTGTAGATTGCGTCCAATGATGCTCACCTAGACTACTGCCTGCCGAAATGATTTCCGTGGCCAATTTAGTGAAAATGAGCTGATAGTGCATGCCTAATCCAGGTGTTCACGGTGTTCTTCAAACGACCCTATTCAACGTGTGGTGTGGTGTGCTTCGGCGCCTCACGAGACTTCCCGTCGTGGAACGCCCCATTGCAGATATCCGAATATCTTCTTCTTTTTCTTCTCTAGAATTTAGCTTCCATATGTTATTAACTTGACCTTCCTAACCACTCAAACAACGCCTGATGATACCTCTCACTATTCTGCACCTGCGGGCTATGACCAAGGTCATCAAACTCAGCGAGCTCCGCATCTGGAATCCTCTTCGCCGCTTCCTTGCCTAGGACATCATACTTCCCCAGTTTCGCCTGCACAGCTGGCGGGCTCCACGCCTTTCCTATCGCCGTCGAGTCTTTCATGCCTATTAGTAGCAATGTCTTCGCCTTTACAAGCTCAAGCTCATAGACTATCGGCTGCGTTAAGATCGCATCCGTCATCAAGGCCATATTCCACGCAAACGTCGTGTTCTCGCCGGGAAGTCGGTACAGCGAAACGGACATATTGACCCAGACATCATACTCAGACTTCCAGGTATTGACATAATATGTAGCTTGCTGGTACTTCCGGATGGAGGTGTAGTTCGTCGCAAGTTCGTCCTTGTAAAGAAGATCGATGGGCCGCCAGGGTACACCGAGCGCTTTCCAGTCCTCTAGTCCTAGGGGGTTGGTAAGGATGAGATGAGATGTGACATTTGGATACATAAGTGCGAAGCGTGTAGCTAGCATGCCGCCCATGGAGTGGCCCAGCACGTGAGCTTGCCTGATACCCAATGACTGCAGTAACGAGTACGTGTTATATGCTAATTGTTGTAGGGAGAACTGATACGATGGAGGTTTTGAGGACTTGCAGAAGCCGATCTGATCGGGGATGATGACGCGGTAACCATTTGTAGAAAGGCGACGGGCCGTATCCTCCCAGGTTGCACCACAAAAGTTTTTGCCGTGCAGAAGAACGATAGTCTTGTTTGTATAATAGCTAGTAGTGTTTGGTGAAACATCCATGTAAGCCATTGACAGGTTCAGCCGTTGCGAAGTTAGGTTTTGGTACTGAACAGGCCATGGGTATGGGTAATTCCAAGTACTGGGAGGGACGATGACATTGCCGAAGACAGTGGTAGTAGCAACGGCTAGCAAAAGGGTTATACAGTGCATCTTTGCTGTTCATAACCGTAAGTTCGATATGCGAGTTTGTGAGATCTCGCGAAGGGGTCTGTAAGATGATATCAAGTTCGACACCCTTGTCGTTGTGTTCCCTGTATGCGGTGCAATGACGCCAGTCAATCTGCGTTGACCCACTCTTCCTCTTATCTCCTTCCCGATGTTTGTTAGACTGGAACCATGCCTTTTCAAGAAGATATCTCAATACTCATTGCCTTGAGCTACTAACACATTAAACTTTCTTTCTCTTGGGCTCCCCTGGTAATCAATTGCCGCCAATCCTCTTGATTGCCCTTCCAGCACCAAGTTCCAAAGAAATTAAAGCACTCAATTAACAGATTACAGCAGATATGGTTGAACAAACATATGTTTGCGCTTGTGTCGAGACCTTTGAAAGTGGCGGGTTGCAACGACCACTAAACTTCAAGGTGGCGAGGCATCATCATCACTCCTGACCCCAATAATTCTCCCAACACGTAAGTTGTCCACACACACACAGACTCGGAGCTATTTTCCATCTCTGAAGAAGCCGGATCAACGAAAAGTCGATGATGAGGCCGTCTCGACATGGCCCGCGGATCACAGTCAGTGAAGCCTAAACGGCTAAATTACATTGACCCTAGTTGACCCTACACTCGGAACCGCGAAGATGCAGCGCTCGTTGCGAAATAGATGGAAATACGAGGGTACTTTTCAAAATGTGTGAGCCATGGTCAGCTACTCACTTCATGATGCACACAATGCGGAAGATGGAGCTGGAAAGCTATTCATTTGATTTAGGGAGGCTCATCCAGTATCAACTGCCGTGTGCAAGGTATGTGCGCAACCATCAACCTCCTGGCGACCTAGCTAGACAGCCACGCGGAGACATTCTGCCAGTGCCCCTGCCTAGCTAACGATCTACTCTCGATATCCGGGGAATAGTCGAATCTAGAATGCTTGTTTGTAACGACCCTATATGGAGTACTTCTATTTTAGGTTAGTGTTACGGCTGCTCAATCTCAATGAACGATGTCTCCGGGTTGCCGGTGCTGAATAAAGATGTCTTAACCACAACCCGTAGTTCCAACAGCGATTTTGTGTCTTCGTCAAGGCAGCCTATCAAGATGATGTTCCTCGCCGCTTTCGTCGCTGTCGTTGGCTTTGTCTCGCTGTCCTCGTCCAAGCCAGTGGAGTCGAGAGCTGTGGTGGGCGCATCCAATGCGAAGACGTCCTTGACGCTCATCTATCAGAATAATTTGAACGCTTCGGATGACAAGAACCACGTAGGAGCACTCATCCTCGACGCCATTCCTCAGGCCAACGCAGCAGCCGCATGCGACTCTCTCCACGAGAAACTTCTCCCCAAAGCTACGATTCAAAAATTTGAAGCGGATTTCAACGACGCTCTTTCCTATCAAGACTATGCCAAATACCAGGATGCTGAAAGAGGATACTACATTGAAAACGGGACCGTCTCAGTAGGCGACCAGATAAGTTACTCGACTGTGTCATCGGGGCCTTCGCGCAAAGAACTTCCAGTGCTATGCACGCAGTCCGCAAATAACAGTTCTTCGAGTGCCGGACCCGGTAATGGTAGCACAATTGCCGTAGCAAGTGGAAGCAACATATTCATCGGCTACCGCGACCAAAAGTCCTTCCGCTTCCTAGGAGTCCCCTACGCTGACACGCCTCAGCGTTTCAAATATTCCTCGGTCTACTCCAGGACTAGCCAAACTATCCAAGCAACTAGTTACGGTTCGCAATGTGCGCAAGGGGGCTCTGGTAGTGAGGACTGCCTATTTCTAAACATCCAAACACCGTACTTACCCAAGTCCGGCTCAAAGAAACAGCTTCGTCCCGTGCTATTCTGGATCCACGGCGGAGGCTTCACGGGCGGAAGTGGTGCTGATTCGCTTTCTGATGGCGGCAACCTCGCGTCGAAAGAAGACTTGGTCGTTGTTAGCATCAATTACCGTCTATCCACCTTAGGTTTCCTGGCCATTCCCAGAACAGAGATCAAAGGCAACTTTGGTATCGCAGACCAAGTCACTGCGCTGGACTGGGTCGTTGCAAACATTGCGTATTTTGGCGGTGATCCAAAAAGGATTACTATTGCGGGCGAGTCTGCAGGTGCTGGATCTGTACGTACGCTGCTTGGTTCACCAAAAGCGATTGGGAAATATGCAGGTGCTATTGCGATGTCGAACCTTGGAGGCGGTGTCACTCTCGGTCTCAGTGGCGACTATGGAACGACGTACTCCACCTACTACACTATCGAGCAGTCGTACAACGTCGCAGGGCCGCAGATATTTGCTGCGATGGGCTGTAACGACACAGACTTGTCAGCTCAGATCGCCTGCCTTGAGAAAATACCAGCTGCGGAGCTGGTAGGTCTTTCAACGGTAGCGCGGTATGTGGTGCAAGACGGCAAATACGTTGATACACCGAACCTCATCCTCTCTACTCGCAATGCGAGCACCGCACACGTCCCTGTGATCTTCGGCATCACGCGTAACGACGGCGCCTCATTTTCTACTTACCCAAAGACACCCATCTCCAATCATACTCAAGGCTTGCAAGTCGCGCTCAGCATCAACAGCACCTGGGCTCAGCGCGTCATCGAATCGAACCTCTTTCCCTTGACAGATACTGGCAATCTAACACTAGATTCATTTAATGTATCCCAGCGTATCGCAACAGATAAAACCTTCCGTTGTATCGACCAGGCAACCGTGTATGCTGGTGCTTCTACTCGTGCCTTTGAGAAAGCTTACTACTACCAATTCGAGCGCACTATTGACGGCTATGATCCCAACAATCTCGGCCAACCTGCAAACGGTAACCCGAAGAACCCTTACTTCCGCTTCCATGGTGCGGATATGCCATGGCTGTTCGGTACGTTGAATAGAATCCGTGAGCTCGAGGATCTCTGGTCAGTGCAGCTGGTCAGTAGTTACTTTGGTGCATTTGTGAGAAGTGGAAACCCGAACCCGAGCCTTCTATATCTTGATGCCAGAGGGTACGACAAGGTGATTGAAGGAGTAAAGAAGCACGGTAGTTGGGGCGAGGTTGATGCAGATAAGACGGGTGGGAATGAGATTAGGCTCTTGGATTGGCCAAGTAAAAGTGCTGGGTTTGTGGACGTGAAGCAGTGCGCCTGGCTTGGATACCCATTGAATTACTATCTGAAGGGTGGCAAGTAAACAGGAAGGGCTTGGATCATGTAATGATACTATCTTGATTCATATAGCTAATATAAGTTGTATGTGTTTGCGGTTCGTTTCCGGTCATGAGGTGATACGTGGCAGGAATTCAAGGACCCTCCTCGTTTTGCACAGCACTTCATCACCATATAATGTGCATCGATACCTTCAATTGCCGCAGCTCATTGCATACCAAGTGCGACCCTAGCCCAACAAGTCTCCATGTCTTCAACTAGGGTTAGAAAGTCATCACTCTCAAGATGCCGGAAAATGAACTCATTCAAAGTAGCCCTTCGGTCGTCATCAGCCTGCATTACGTACGTTGCAAGGCTGTCGTCATGATTGTTCGCGGAGCCTGAAGCACCTTGGGAGACAATGGGTGACGGATAAGTCGCTCCGGATGTAGGAGGGGTGGTAGGAGTACTCTGCGATATGATCCGACGGGCATTTTGGGCGGGGATACTGAGTGTTTTAAGCAGTCGCGACGATGGATGAGCATTGGAGCTTGACCTCTTGACCAACAGCGGCGAAGAAGCTGGTGACGAGCTTAGAAAGTGCTGGTTCTCGCGCTCCTCAAAGGGTGGAATTTTGGTTCCCATCAGTGTGGCGTATTCCTGATTTGGTGTGCGAGGAGGTTGCTGTGTCGCTTGCATCTCAGGTGTAGATTTATCGATAACCGTAGGCCGTGGCAGAGGAGGAAGTTCGGTGTGCTGGCTTGGACTGGAGCTTGGTCGTAGACTAGCCACGCGTGCCGGCAGAGGAGGCGGACCCATTAGACCAGTTGAAGGTCGGCTAGCAATTCGAACGCTATCGCTTCCGGACGATAGTGGGAAAGATAAGCGCGGAAAGGGAAGTTCTCGCCTAGGCGGTAGAATCGACTCAGCTGTGTTGGGGCGACTGTAAAACATGGCAGTTTCTGGGCGCGCTTCAGAGTGTCTTGGAAATTCTTCAATGGTTGGCATAGGTCGGTCCTGTAGTGGAAAGACCGAGTTGTTGATTGTGTGACCCAATATGTCTGAAGTGGCTGATGTCGGTCGAGTAAAGTACACCGGTGGCGCAAGAGGGTCACGGTACGCTCCAGTAGTGCTGGGATCAGTAATATAGCCCGCGTATGCAGACATGGGATGCAGATGAGCGGACTCCTGTTTTTGAGACTCCAGCGACGTGAGTGCATTGTTGGTCGTGCAGGGCCGGTTGGAGATCTCTGATAGCCTTGACGGAGGGCAGGTTAATGCTCCACTGGCAGACTGGCAAAGATGTGCCCCGGCTAATGAGCTAGCCTTGGTTTGTGATATTGAATCGCGCTCTGGTGAAGGGGTCGGTGATTGAGTCTGGGCCTGACTTTCGCTGGAGGAGCTCATTCGCAGACCAAGCTGGTAGAGATGATTATAAGCGGTGTCAAAGTCCTCGCTCGACCTAAACTTGAGCTGGGCACGGCGGACCTATACAGCCTGTGAGCTGCGCGCGTGTAATTATATGAAAGCTCTCACCATCTTGTTGGGCAGCTTCCAGCGGATAGCCAGTAGGGGGCAGCGAACAATTGCAGATATTGGCAGCTGTTCGGCCTTCAGTTCAATTCCACGGTCCCGCATTGACTGTGCCATTTCATCACCTTCGTTGATCAAGAGCTCGAGCTCGACCACTTGCTAGATGCCATGCATTAGCTCTTGTCCTGTCAAGATCTCTCGTGCGTCGGCACGGTGAAGGTCCACGAATCGTACCCGAATTTGTGTGCCCTGTACCACTTTGAGAAGCTGAGAAGCGCGATGGGCACCATAGCTGTCGAGGACGAAGGTGAGATCATGTTGTTCATGCTTCCAGGTGAACTTTTGCTTTGCCGGGTCAGCATCTTCAGCCACGGAGAGTTTGGCGAGAGGAAGTGATAGCATGCTGTGTTAGTGACGAGGTCTATTAGTCTGGATCAATGGTCTTGCATCTAGTAGTACGCCTGGTGATGAAGGCTCTCATGGAGCTAGCCACTCTAGGGTGGAGTCGAGTGAAGAGGAGGGAGTCTCTAGTTGTACAGACTGCAGAGGAAATGGCGACCTACAGGTCATGTGACCGGGGACTGGTGGCTCGTGCGCGGGCGCGAGGGACTTGGGGCAACTAGGTGCATTCTAGTGTTCATCCATCGATTTCGCGACGGGAGCGCGCCGCGCATTCAACAGCAACCAGAACTGCCATTGCGCCTGGCACACCGCTCATCGCCCGTGGATGTCTCGCGATCCACGCCTCAACAGTCTCAGGTCAATGCGCCAACCGCAATATGGCCCCTAACAAACCGACAGAGCCATCCATCGAGCGCACCCAAGAATATGACGAGTTCCTAGACACGTTAGCAGAATACCACGAGAAGCGAGGGTGGGTGCACTGTTTCGCGTCATTGCAATGAGTACATATTCACGTAGTTTGCAGAACGATTCTAGACCGCGAACCCAAAGTTGGGAGCCGACATATCGACCTATTGCGCCTCTATAAACGCGTGAATGAGGAGGGCGGATACGACAAGGTCTCAGATACTAAAGGCAATAAGCTGGCCTGGCGCAGAATCGCTACCGAATTCCTTCCCCATAGCCCCAGCATTACCACCCAGGCATTCCTGGTCAAGACAGCATACTACAAGAATCTTGCGTACGTGGAGCGCCCTAGGGTATCCTCTCAGCCGCACAGTAGCTAATGCGCTCTAG
This sequence comes from Cucurbitaria berberidis CBS 394.84, assembly GCF_010015615.1. Classification (NCBI taxonomy): domain Eukaryota; kingdom Fungi; phylum Ascomycota; class Dothideomycetes; order Pleosporales; family Cucurbitariaceae; genus Cucurbitaria; species Cucurbitaria berberidis. Next base: position 2,361,184 of record NW_024468937.1, on the reverse strand, counting down.
GGCCTACGAGATATCGACCGTCCACAAGCGCGAACCCCCGCCTAAAGAGATCCTCGAAGACGTCTCTGCAAAGGGTGGAGACGTGCTGACTCGAACCGTCGACAACTTCTTTCCATCAGGCAGCCGCGAAGCCGATCGGTTACGAAACGGAGAATCAGAATCAGAAGACGAGGACGAAGACGCCGACATCAAGAAAACACCCAAAGACGATAAGATGGAAGTCGACGAGCCTGGCAGCGTCGGTCGGTCGACAAGATCGCTCCGCCATGCGCCCCCCCAGCGTGTTCTCTTCCAACCCGACACCTCGACCCGTCAAACGCGCCAGTCTACGGGCCACCTGAACCCCCCCCAGGTCAACGGCTATGGCACAAGCGGGGCTGCTGTGACGATTGCGAACTACGAACCGCGCAACCCACTACCGGCCACGATGAAGCCCGTCGTGACCCCGTCGAACAGCTTAGACATGTACATACAGTCGCGTAAAAAGTACATTTTGAACAAGAGGAACAGGCCCGTGCCGCTCAAGGGCATGATGTTACCCGGCACTGGCTTCCCAGGACCCAACATCTACATCCGCGCTCTCCACGCGCTACGCTCAAGAGAGCCTGAGGAAGAGGCATACGCGCTACATCACCTGGTGAAGATCTCACATGAGCGGGGCGACAAATATCGCTTCGATCAGTTCCCCGGGCTTGCTGAGGCGCTCATCGCAAAAGTCATCGACGTTGGCTCGTTGTTCTTCGATGTGAGCTGGGAGATTTCGTATGTTGAAGATGACTTTGAGCAACCCCATATCCTCAATGGTCTGTCCGCCACCCGCGATTTGCTCAAGAGGATTCAGTCGTTACGAACACTCGATATTCACGACGATCTACTATCGGAGGGCACCGCAAAGGCTCTAAATTTGGTCAACGAAGCGGCCTTGATCATCCGAAACATGGTCATGCTAAAGGAAAATGCCCAATTTGCCTCCATGATTCCTTCCGTTCAGGATCTGATTGTCATCGCCCTCAATCTACCAAAGCACCCTACCGTGGTCGAGCTGCAGCACTACGCTCTCGAGATTGCTGAGCAGTTGACTAAGTACTGGATATTGAGCTCAGACAGCCCGCTATATCGCTCGTTGTTGGCTCAAGTCGATTCAGATGACCGTGGCAGGATCATCACCTCGTTAAGGGCACTTGCCCGAATAGCCATGAACCTCGAGGCTACGAATAAATTGTCCAACGTCCCAACAAAGACGTTGAAGTCAATATGCGATTGGCTCCTCGTGGAAGATGAAGATTTACGGATAGCATGCCTGGACTTCCTCTACCTCTTCACCGGATTTCCGGACAATGTCGAGCTACTTGCGCATGAGGTTGATCTTGAAGGGGTGGTGAACCAGTTGGTTCGTTTACTACAATATGGCGCTGTTGCTTATGAGGAACGTAAGAGTGCACCGAAGACATCGAAATCATCAACGCCGACCGAAGGCGCGCCGAAGCTGTCATCTGCCATCATCGATCATCTCGTTACATTAGATGAGCCCGAGCGGAGCTCACAGTGGCTCAAGACATGTTTTGAGGAAGATCCTGCTGGTGAGATTACACAGATTCAGCTCTGGTCAGCATACAATGCCGCTTTTCAAGAATCAATGACTTCCAACCCAGCTGCATTCAAAGCGCTCATGCCAGCCAAGGATTTCATTACAAATGTCTCCACAACGTTCGGCGGCGCCTCTGCTCAGGTTTTGACTGTTGGTGGACAACCGAAATACACCATTCGAGGCATAAGACCACGAACAGTGCCGGTTGATCCAAGCACGAAGAAGCCATACATGCGATGCTGCTGGCATCCCACAAGCCTGCTCAATGGGCATGCCGACTCCAAACACTCCACCGCAAAAATTGAATGCGGGGAGTTCACTTCCGGTGCCAGGGCAATGTGGGAACATATTGTAGCCGTTCACCTCAAAGTTCCGCGGGACCAGGAAACCGGACAGTGGTTGCTCGAACCTAAACCCGATATTGATATGGAGAACGGCGACGTGCTGTCCGCGACGAAACCGACGAAGTACTTTTGCCATTGGGGCGGATGTACGCATTTCACGCCTGCTGGTACAGAGAGTGCATTTGAAGCTGGTCAGCACATCAAAACGCATCTACCGGATACAAGCATCAAGCAAGTCATGCATGCAAAGCACAATCGTACGCCCTCGGAATCTCGCCCAATTACCTCATCCGCACAAGTTTCAAGTTTGAATTTTCAACCCCAGTTTGGACAACCTGCTGGATTAGGGAGTTTGGGCATGGGCGGGAGATATAACAATTCATCGCGCTCGGAAAGTAGAAATGGGGGCAATAGAGAGGGAGGGACGGGTGGCGCAGTGGAACACCAACCAGCGCCTAACTTTCGTTACTACAACACAGCAACGGACGAAGCGAACGACGCGGCCGGGCTTCCCCTATCCTCGGTCCTCGTCTTGCGCAACCTCGCACGTCAACTTAACAAGATACCACCACCTTCTTCCGTGACTGAAATCGCTTCTCCTTCTTCGCCGACGCACAAGCGTACCTTTAGCGAATCCAGCCCAGAACATCGCAGGAATACGAGTGGCAAGAAACCCAGGTTGAGCGATGCAGCAGGGGAGCGGACTCGGGAGCAGGAAAGGGAGAGGGAAGAGAAGGCCGAACAAGAAGCACGTAGTGTGGGCTGGGTTACGAGAGTTTTCGCCCCAGTACGGGAGCAAATCGCTTTTGTAGCGAGCCATAATCTTACGTTGAGGAACTACATGGGGAGTTTGCTGAAGGCGGTCGCCGAGGGCGGGGGGTAAGGTGAAAAGTACCATATCGGGAGAGGGGCGGCGTTTGAAGGAAATGGAATTCCTTGCGAGTAATGTGAATTCGGAGTTTTTCGAGCATGGATATGGGGCTGTGCGCTGCTTTTCTCTCTCTTAGTACCTTCGGTATGTCGGGGATTCAGGGGATTATTCTTTTGCATATCTTGGGTGTGTGGAATTGACAGCTTCTAGCGTAGCTCCCATTGTGTTGTTGCATTGACTGCCTTCCGAGTACTGCTAATGTGTTCGACCTTCGTCTCCGACGACATAGCCTCTTGCGATCCCACTCCTCCCTTCTTCCATCTTGGCCGCACGTCCATCCACCCCGTTCTCGCCTTCCTCGCTTCTATAGTCACTCCCTAGACCTTGCCATGTCCTGTTTGAACGTAGGTATTCCGCTCCTGGCGACGCGACACCGCCCACAGATGCTATATCGCCATTGGCACGTTTGGTCAGTGCGGAGCTGGAGGATGCTATCTGACCGTTCGGGACTGCTCGGGAGGGGGTGTCTTTAGGGGCGATAGTTGAACGCATAGGTCGAGAATGCGAGACGTAGCGGCCAGTTCTGAGATCAAATTCTGGGGGCGCAGATTCTTCCTCGGAGTCATCGTAGTCGCCGTCATCTTTACCATCATCACACATCTGCTCCGCCTCTCTTGTCTCTCCGTTGGGCAGCCCAGTGCTTATATGATTAGTGTTTCTTTCCTTCCTCTCTTTCTCATCGTTGAGAACGGTCTCGAAGTCCGCCTCCCACGCCCCCGTCCACACACGCTCGTCGTCCGCCTTCAATGCTACCCCAAGTTCCCAAGGCGTGATCATTGGCCGCCAAAACTCTCTACTCTCGATCAAACTACTTTCCCAACATCCAATTACGACCCATCCGCCCACCTCACTGAAGTTGGCTACCTTGGCTGCATTCACCTTGCCAACAACGAAGGTGTAATATTTCTTGCCGGCAGCAGTGATTTGGCGTTGGACGTGTGAAAGGATGTGCATGTAGTTCTTCACGGAAAGGGTGTTGATCAGGATGCCGAAGATGGGCGTTGTGGATAAGGAGGTTAGAATGGCGTAGCGGCGGCGGAGGGCGAGGGATGTTGATGCGAGGGACGCAAACGGTGTGGTAGTGGTGTTGAAAGAGGTGGGGTAGATGTGTATTGAGGATACGCGGGAGGAGAGTGTGAGGAGGAGGGCGGTTGGTGGGTCGGAGATATGGAAGAGGGCATATTCTTGGAGCGCTTCTTTTTCTTTCTCTGCGTCAGATGGTACTGTTCGGTTGGGAAGGAGCGAAGAGGGATTATGGACGATTTCGGTAGCGTAGACGCCGGTGTAGCCTTGGTCGTGGAGGCGGGAGTAAAGAGTTGGGATGTGGTGGGAGTATGGTATGTCTGCCATCAAGATGATTTTGGCCTCTTTGTCTGGGTATGTCTCTTTGAATGTCGAGAGCAGGGGGTCTAAGTTGAGCAGCCGCGCCGTGAAGACATAAATAACGGGTAGTCTCGCGGGAGGAGACAGACACGATCGTCCGTAGTGCACAACAACATCCGCGTCGACGTGTTCTGCGGCCACCTCGTCCACGCAGCAGGCGCCGTACGACGTGTCTCCCAGTATGAAGAGCCGCTCTTCCCTATCCTCGTCTTGGGCAATTAATGTCTTTTCCAGCCTTGCGCTTAGCTCCGCATCTGTTGTCGTCCCATTCTGCTGCCCATTCTTTGGAGCACCATCCTGCGTTTTCTTCACCTTGCCCAACCCTCGAGCCAAATGCTCATACACCCTCGGCGCATCCGTGAGCATATGATCTGGAAATTGCAGTGCTATCCTCTTCCATCTCCCCTCTCTTATTTCCCGGACTGTGCGTTCGATGTCGTATGTGAGGGCGACTTGTTCATCGGAGAGGCGGGGAAGGCTCGAAGTGTCTACAGTGGGGGTAGGATCTTCGAAGATGTGCGTATCCGGCGTGGAGAGAACGGGCGCGGTTTCAAAGACTGGGACAGCCATGTCGTGCGTATTTGTTGCGTCTCGGAGTGCACCGAGCTGCGTCTGGTGGCGGGGTCCAACTTTTTTGACGGGCAGCTGGCGGGGCAGGGGAGCGAAGAGCCGCAACGCGCCAAACTGGTGGTAAGCGGGCATTGCATCACTCATGATAGGACAGCGGTTCATTGAGGCCATTTGACTTGTTCCATGACTATACACTACTTATATACCATCGCTTGGGGGAAAACGCCAGATATGCAACCCTACGGCCTTGAGAAGTCAACCAACCTTCAAATCCATCTAAATCACTCCTACATCACATGATCAAGTATCCAGACACAACGGCTGCCAGAGCGAAGCCGAAGAAGTTTGGTGCATACTTGCCAACGCCACTAGTCGTTGTGATAGCAGCGAGCAGCATCTGAGGAACATAGGGCGCCGACTTCTCCACTACGGTGCCGTTCCAACAGTACTGAGTGAAGCACTGCTGGCACACTTCAGGAAGAGCCTCGCCGTTGCGCTCCATACTCCTCGAGAGCATGGCACATCCAACACAAGTCGGCCAGTTCGACGCGCCCTCGCGCGTCGAGTTGGCCTGCGTGACAACATTGTAGCCGTTCTGGATCATGGCATTGCGCTCTGCGATTGAGTAATCAAGCTTGTTGAACGTCGACGTATTGGACCAGAAAACGTAGGGCGAGTTGGGGAGATAGACAACGAGCGGGGGAATGTTGTTGCCTACCGTGACGTTGCTGCTATTGCAACCGAAGAAAGTAGGACGGTTGTTGAGACCTAGCGCGACGAAGGTGTCGTGCCCAGGAATATAAGGGAATGACGTCTTGTTCATAATGGGGGTGTTGGCACGCTCGTATGTTGCGATGAGCGAGGTGCCATTGGGCCAGTTCAGAGACGGAGCGCCCGCCATGACTGTATCGGCAGAGGAGTCAACAGCGAAGATGACATCAACCCGTCTTGTAGGCTGAATGACCGGGTTTAGAGGAATGTTTTGCAAGTCTTCACCACCGTCGACAAGGGTAAGGCGCGTCTTATTCGCGCTAGGGTTGGTAGCATTGTTGAAGCCGACGAAGGGGTTAGGCGTATAGTCAGCAATATCGTTGCTGTCCTTACTAATTCTACTTAAAAGACTTGTCATGGCATTCTTCAGGATATCAGGGATGCCGGTGAAGCTGTCCAATTGCAGGAAGATCTGGTTGAACAAGGAACTGCTGGTGCCCATGATGAAACCAAGGTTATCAAACCCAGCTACACAACCTTGGCCTTGCGGAAGCTCGCCCTTGGAGAAGTTTGAGCCAATGTACTTGGTAGGAGCGAAGCCATACGTGGTTGGGTCGAACGAGCCCATCTCGAAAGGGTTGAATTCAAAAACCGTGGCGTTAAGGGAGATGATGGCGGCTCCCGGGGCACGCTCGTTAGCAATCAGAATGGGCATGGGCGCATTGCCGTTTGAAAAGTCGGTGTCGTTCTGGATGGAGGAGAAGGTATAGCCTGGAGCGCCATCGCTGGCGTTGATGAGCTGGAACGAAAGACCTCGGCCGTACAAATCCGTTATGGACGTGTTGAAGTCTCCAGCTGGCGACTCTGCCTTGGATTTGGCTGAATTGACCAAGTTGGAGAAATAGTCGACGGTGGAAAGAATCTTGATGTCGCCTCCCCGTCGTGGACCAACAAAGAGCGAGTTCTGAAACTGCCAGATGCCAGACTTGTCACCCTCGTTGACAAGGTTCTGCACGGATGTGAAGTTGTTTGCGTAGATGCTGCCAATCATCCAACCTCCACCCGATAATGCTGACACATATGTGGAAGCTTGCAAGAGCCCCCCGAGTTGTCCGTTGCCTGTCGCGCCCGACGTACGACTATCAAAAGCGGCAAGAGCACCTGCTCCGTTCAACAAGGCTCGGTATCCTCCACCCGAAAACGAAATGGCCACGTTTGGCAGCGAACTGGCGTTGTTGCGGTGTTTGTCTATGTATGCGCCGGCATCGAAGCCCTTGATGTTGGCGCGGACGAGGAACTCGCGCATCGGATCTACCGTGTTTGGTCTTCTCTTCTGTAGCCATGCCGTTTCTTCGCGGGAGAGACGGTCGGCGAATCGAATACTCGGGCGCGACGAGGGACAGTCGACCTCAGCGGGCGCGTAGCCGTTCGGGGCCTGGGAAGATGCCCGTTTCCATGTTTCTACAGCATTCGAGGGCGGCGCGACTTCAGCTTCTCGAAGCGCGATTGCGGACGCTATGCATGCGTCAGTGGGTTCCTGCAGCAACACGGGCCGAGTCACTTACAGCTCGCTAAGCTTGTGAAAGCCGAAGCAGCCAGAAAGGAGGAGTATTTCATCCTAGTGAATGCACAACAGCCGAATGAAACGTACGAAATGTAGGAAATACAACAGGCGCAAGAAAAAGAAGGTAAGCAAACGAATGTGGTCAGTAACTGAGTTATTAAATGAGGTGACAGATGTGTGAGCACTGAGTTGCTTCGACGGGACTCTGCGGAATGACCCACAGCCCTCGCGGCTGTGTTTGGCACCAAGCGCCCGAACAAATAGGGACATGTCAGACTCATATGAATAGCCACGCTTAGCGTGGCTGACGTCCCTGAGCCCGACCATCGTTCTTTTTACTTATATTGGTTCTGTTTTTGGGCTGTATATGGTCATCGCTGTCTTGTCGCGTGCGTCAGCGCAACCAACTACTCCCTTTCTCAGTCAAGCTTCTTCGTACAAATATCCAGGCCAACCCTTCCGGCGGTCAGTCTGACACCTCAAGTACACTAACAAAGACGAGGCAGGCAAGTCATCTTACACCGCAACGCGTGGCGCAGGCGCAGAGCGAGCTACTACTGTACACCAGCGTTCCGACTTCCGTGCCCCGCATGCTGACCATGTACTACGTTGTAGAGGGAGTAACAGAGAGTAGAGCTTTGCTACAGTGCAGAGCTGTCGAGGACTAACACATCCAGCAAGTCGTCCTTGCATACATGATTCAGCAGGAAGAATCACTTTAACGGACATGGCAAGATTTCACGACAGAGCCGTAGGTTCTATACGCACATTCGGGTGCCGAGGACACCGCTTTGCGAAACTGACTCGTCTTAGCTAGAAGGCCCACGAGATTAAGGTGGATCGACAAATCCCGTATTTTATATCCCATCGCCTTCGACTGTCTGGTGAAGGCCCAACAGCTGCCGGCGGGTAGCTGCAGATCCGTCCCCGGGCTTCGGCACCATCGGAGCTTGGCAACCGTGGTTGAAGCTTCAACCTATTCTTTCTTTTTGAAACGTTCTTCACATTCGTCTATAACCATGATTCAAAAGACCAACTGTAGAAAATGCCTCCAAAAATCGCCTCATTACTCGCCATTCTTGCGTGCTGTGGGACGCTTAGTATGTTCATGCAGAATCATCACCGCTCAGAGTAGTAGCTTCACCTCAGAAGGAATAGACATCTGGAACCTACGAGTATCGAAGTGGTCTTTGGAACATTGTAAACATGATTGAGCAGCGTATATAGCAAATTCTCTACAGAGTCTCAAATGTATAAGCAACAAGATACATTGCCCAGACACCGTCAAGTGGCCATCGCTTCCTCGCAAACTAGCCGCACCATGGTATCACTTGTCCAAAAACGCCAAACCAAAAGAAATCAAAGCCCATCCGCCTTTTCGGCCAACCGTATCAAGTCTTCATGATCTTTCTGTCTTCTCACTCTGCACTGAGCTTATGACCATGGAGCCACCCGTCCCTGGTCTCTTCCTCGACAAGCTTCGACTCGGACTAAGCATGCCAACCAAGTTTCGATTTCCCGATCCCATAGTCGTCGTACTCTCATTCCAGACCTCGCTTCTCGCCTTACGTTGTTGGATATGCTGCAATGTCTTTTTGAGCGCGGCATACAAATGCTGGTTCTCGCTCATGTCGAGATCTACCCAAAATGAGTAAATGGAAAGCTGATTTCGGTTCACGTCCTTGAAGCGGCGAAGGATGTATTGACGAGCGGACGTCTCGGGCTCAGTATCGTTGGGCACATAGTCTGGAAAGAAGGATGCGAGGGGCGAATGCTGAAGCTTCTCGCGGAAGCGTGTGAAGTTGTTGAGGAGCAAGATGATGGAGGAACCCGTGAATTTTGGAGAGTTGGCCCAGGACTCGAAGTTACTAAAGTCGTAGAGCAGCTGAGATTGTGCCGATTGACCAAGGTATGGACGGTCGTAGATGGACACGTCAACTGTGTAGATGAGTGAAGTTGCGCCTTCGAGTTGGTGAAACCAGCGATTTTGGAAGTGTGCCGAGTTGTATCCGTTGATGTTGAAGAGATGGACATCTAGCTCATCCCAAGTGAAACGGAGCTCTTTGATACCACCCATGGACTTGTTGAGGCGGATAATGTCTGCTTCGCTGGGCACATAGTCTCTGCTGGCGATCCTTGAGATTTCTTGGGCAAAGTAGGCTGCGTATTGCGGGAAATCGATCTCAAAGTTCCGAATATAGAGCGTGGAGAATTCGGGATATGACCATATATTTTCAACTGCTTTGGTAACTCCAGGTGTGATGTGGTGCATGTCCACCGTCTCCACCTCATGGAGCAAGATGGCAAAGTCCTGGTTTAGCTCAGCGGGGAGACTAACACCAGTATCCTTCAGAAGATCAATGATAGAGTGGATAAGCAGTCGGATGGTCGAGTGCACGGCGTAACGGTAAGTCATTCTCTCCTCACTCGGATAGTAGCCCTCGGCGTAGAGGACTTTCATCTGATGCATAATGAGCTCTTTACCGCTAGTCAGATCGCCGACAAGCACCAGCTTCGTCTCTCGTCGCAAAGCGGTCGCTTCGTTTGCTATCGCCCGGTCGATGGCCTCTGAGCGGATGGCTGCTGCAGCATGGTCGTATTCCTCTCCAGTAGGCGTACGATTTCGTTCCGGGTCGGTCCTCTGGAGCTTCAGGTGAAACAAGAACCTGAACCATTGTATCATTCGCGAGACCTGCGTAAGAGCCCTGATGCATCCGCCATTCCATGTCGAAGATCGGGCTAGCGTCTTCAAGTTTGAAACATCTTCCTTTCTTATTTGTCGACTTTTGTGAAGTAGGATTTTGCGCTGCGCTGAAGCATGACTATTTGGGTCAATATACGAGTTGAGAAAAGTTGAAGAGACAATGAACGGCGCACCATTTGCACGCTGCGAGAAGCAATGTTACAGCATCGTTCTGTCGCTGCGCCACCTTCCGCAGCCGCTCCATCGACCTACTGCCGAGCACATACTTCAACTTGATGGCAAAATCCACTGCATCATGGTCCGACTGTTGGAGTCGCGAATTCAAGGCGTCCATGTGCCGCACAAGCAACCCACATGAGGCCATCAAAACGTCCAAGTCGGAAAGCAGTTGCGGGTGCAAATCATGAACCGCATAAGTGAGCCAGTCTTGTATGTTTCCCAGATTCGACTTCAGCGCGGTTAATTGTGCGATCAAGTTGATAGACGTCCCGTTGTTGCCCTTCCATCGGTCATGGATCTGGCGCAAGCTGTCAATCGCTTGTCGCAGTCGGTCTCGGTTGGTTCCGACAGCGCCAATGAGCGCATACACCTTCTTCTCGTCAGGCGGCGCGTTAGCCATGTCGCGTGTCGCAAAGTCAGTGGTTGAGTTGGGTCGCGACGGACCGCATGAGCGGGGGGCTTGAAGAGGAGGCAACAGTCGCGATCTGAGAGAAGCTCAAGGGACGCTGCGCACTGCCCTTGCAAGTGTCCGGGCAGGCTAGGGTCAAGGTTCGCGCTTAGAGTGGTTGCTATGAGACGGGGGCCTGATGCTATCAGAGCCCGGAGCCACGAATACCAACAGCTTGTGAAGACAAGCACCGAAAGGCGGAAAAATCGACATGAAGTAAGCTCCCTCGGGTTCTATGCTGCGCGACGTATGTGACGAGGCTGAAGAGGCATGAGTCCAACCATGGTGAGTCAACGGACGCGCATGAACCTGTCGATCTCGAGGGAGCGTGCGCCTACAGTGCCTTCGTCTTGTTGGAAGGGCCAAGATTTAATTTCGGTTGCAAGCACCACCGCGGTATGATGGTGATGATGATGATGATGAGAAGGAGAGGCGCGCCACGACAAGAGATGCGAATGAGGTCCCTAGAGCAGTGCGAGTGTGAGTCCAACGTCGTGGGTTTGGAGTTGATCTTCAGCCAGTGCGCAGACGTTTGCAGTCGTGGCGTTGCGCCTTCCTCGTGTGACTCTAACTGGCAACTGCACCTTCTGTTCGCCATGTGGCTAGTGCCATCCGCCGCCACGCGAAAATCTTCTCTCGTCATCGCCAAAGAGTATGTAGTGACTGACTTTTCAGTCAACAGCCAACATGCTTACTATATAACTACCCAGCATCTGGGAGATTCGGACGCCATGACTATAGCGAAACACGCGGAAGACATAGACTTTGCAAAGACGCTGAACGCCAACACGCCTTGATCAATATGGCAGCCCTTGGTACGCTACCAAACGAAATTCTCTCGTTAATCACGGGCCATCTTGAGCGTCCGCAAGACCTGCTATACCTTTCGTTGGCGAGCCGACGATTGTCCGAATTCGCACAACTGGACGGGTGGAAGGCATTTCTCAAGGGACGCTTCGGTCTTTGCGGATTAGATTCGGACGCCCCAAGTTCGGTACATGGCTTGACAACGCTCTACCGGAATTGGGATAGTAAAGGCTTCATCGCAAGATATCTGGAGCCATCTGTCAAGACAACAAGTCTCAACAGCTGGCAGTCAAAGATATGGAGAGAACCGCAAGGCCAGACGATGGGTTATCAGCCCAGTATCGACAGCTATGAAGAGATCTATGGAGGCTGGGGTGAGCGAAGGGAGGTGCTCGTGTGGTCTGCTGGCACGCAGATTGTCATGAGGATCAAAGAGGCCGGATTGAACATAGACAAGATTCGCAAACAAGAAGACCATGTGGATCAAAGTCCAGACCAAACGTGGAATTACGATGCCTTCAAACATCTCAACTCGTGGTTCACATACAAGACACCCAACAGCTTTGAGGGAAGAGATGACATCACAAGCTTGAAGCTACTTCGACCATATCAACGGGATCTGGCTTCGGAAGATGTGGTATTTGGAACTGCGTCGGGGCAGCTGTCGCTGCTTAGTTTGAATTCGGGGCGAGGTGAGACCCTGGAGCAAAAGTACGAGACTGGCCGCCGGGTTGTTACGTCTATCTCCATTAGTTCGTCTAGCTCGCCCATGCTAGCCGCTACGCTTGGAGACTCATCGTTGGCGCTATATCCCATCGATCAGAACAGTATCTCCGACCACCCTGTGGAGCCTGTTGCTCAGATTACGCCTATCATCCCCGGTGCTCGGATTAGTCGACTTTGGTCTTGCAACTTCTTGTCAAAGGACAGGGTTGTTGTCGGGCTCGGCCCATCGGACGAGCCAATTCATATCTACGACATTGCAACCGATGGTTTCTTATCCGAACCACTTCGCACGTTCAACCTTGAGTCTAAGTTTTGGCAGGGCTCTGAGACTGGCATGAGTGCTCAACACAGGACCTCAGTTCATCCAATTCTTGCAATGCCAAGCACTATGCAAGGTGGCTCGGAAGGAGGGAATACCTTTTTATCTGGAGGTTATGACGGTATCATTAGACTACACGATATACGCTCACCTCGCGGTTTCGAAACCATGTTTTGGGACCCCACGAACGACTCCTCAATCTACTCACTAGCAGCTCAAGGACTCGAACGCATCGTAGCAGGCGTCTCAATGCATAGCATGATAAAGGTATTTGATTTGCGATTCTCGGGATCACATGCATACCACACTGTCCAGTTACCCCACAAGAAACCCAAGGACAAGCCTCAAGGTAAAGACTTCGCCTCCAGCCCTATCGTCAATAATAGCAAGAGCAAAGCATCTACAGTATGTGGTGGTTGGAATCTGTATCTCAACCCGCGGGTCCCGCCAAAACGTAACGCGTATCGGGATGACTACTGGCGTGGCCGAGAAGACTCACCCGTTTACAGTCTCTCCATTCCATCGCCCACCTCGCAGAACCTGTACGCCGGCCTCGAAGGGTCGGTGCAAAGCCTAACGTTCCACGGCGTCGCTGACCCCCACCCGGACACCATGCTCTCACAATCCAGAACACGTTTTGTCAATAGCGGAGCCGTCGACATCCAAGCCTCGTACAACCCGCAAGGTGATGCGTTAGATCTTGGCATGTATGAGCAAGGGAGTGAAGAGGGCTTGGGCATGCAATTGCTGGTGCAAGACAGCGTGGCTACAGGAGCGGCGAAGAATACGGAGCGCGGAGATGCTGCACGATCTCGGGGCCTAGACGAGCGCTGGAGAGACCTGCGAGACGAAGGCGATCGATGGGTTAGGGGACAAACTATTCCACAAGTGCCACGGCGAGTTCCTGGGCGCGGAAGAGGTGTTAGAGGCAGAGGCAGAGGCAGAGGTGGGTAGGTAGATAGATGATCTCGTTTATAGACCATACATGAACCACAGACTCCCTGATAGTTTCTGTAATCCGAATCCGTGAACAATGTAGGCTACGATCCGGATTGAAAGCGATAACCATTTACAAGTCCAAAGTCCAAAGTCCAAAGTCCATGTCGTAAAGAGGACTCTGAAGTGAAGCGGTGCGGTACGGTCGAAGCGCTCATATACTGTTTATCATTGCGAGTGGGATGGAGATAGCTAAGCTCAATCATTGGTGGAAGTTATCGCTATCACTAACGTCAGATAAATAGGTTGATGCGATAGAGAATTATGGGTGTATGAGAAATTTGAATTGATAAGTGCGTTAATACCCGCGTCCTATATCTGCATTGATTACAACACATACTGACATACTGAAGCCTACTACTCTTCTCTGGGTCTTTTTGTATTTAACGACCTAAACGGTATTGACCTGAGTCTCTATGTTGAAGTCCAAGTAGCCGTTGGTGTTACAATGAGAAGTCCTTTGGGTAGTCAAGCTTGAGACAACGGTGAACTCTTGATGAATTCATGCTTCTGCTTGCTTGCCAAGATGCTCTACCAGAATAGCATTGTGTTGGCATAAGCAGGTATTTGTGCTGAAGTGGAGAGTACTCAGCGAATTTATAGTACCAACGACGCGGGCTTGGATAGTTGACCAGTCAGTGTTGAGTGATGGAGACTCTTAGGTGCGAAGTTAACTAGCGTGCAACTCCTATTAGCGGGAGGCCGGGTCAGCTGAGTCAGGACGTTGTAGTGCCTGACAATAGTCCAAGCTCTTCTACTGACGCAGGGCGTGAATGGATATGCCTAGTCTTCAGTAATCGTGGCTGAGAGTAATTTGCCGAGAACCGGGCAAAACGTCGGTGCATCCAATCTGAGGTCTCATTTTAGCGGCCATACGCAAAGACCGCGCGTCTTTCAGCGACATCTTGACAATCTTGGGTGATGCTCCCCAGTATCCCTGCATTGCCTTAAGGTTGCCAAAACACGCATTTGGACGCCGAAGTCGGAAACTTGCTTCCCTGAGAACGTGTGCGAATGCGAAACACTTGTTAATATTTATGGGATCGGTTCTGATTTGTCCAATATGCGGCCCAGCTGGATGTAACCTTCTCGAAAGATTACGAGGCCCCCAATCTGGCCCAGGTCTCTGCCTACTCCTTCTTTCCTGTTCAGGTATAGCGAACACCCTTGCAAACAGCCTGCTTTGTTCTCATCAAACATGGTGGAAAATAATAAGGGGTGTAGTGTTATCAAAGGCTCAGGTGTAGACGAAACGCTCAATAGTCATGGTTGGGTGCGAAATGAATACTGCGAATGGTTAGTTAATATCTCTCTTATGCCCTTGGTGCTATATGTACCATACAAAGACCGAACAGTCTCAATGCGGCCCAGGGTAGAGCCCCAGATAGTAAGGCGAGCTTATAGGCAGACTCACGTTTGGAATGCCGGGCGTTTGGCTTTCAGACCCGAAAGATGAGCCAAACGTATAGTAGTTCGGGTCCGACAGAAGTTCGCGTGGTTGTTGTGAGGATGCATGCGCCTGCGTGAAGACTGGTGGCCCTGATGGTGTAGTGTGGGGGATTACTTCTGGACGGGACGGTACTCGTGGAGTGCCGTCTATATTTGACATCCACGGTGAGATGTTCCAAGGTGACATATTCAATGGCGGAGGTGGAGAGTAGAGAGGGGCGTTCCAGTTTGGCCCAAAAGCTGCATACGCTTGTGTGGTACCGAGTAGATGGCTATCGAATGACGCTGCGCTGGCTGCTTGTATTGAGTCAGATACGGATGCGCTACTCGAGCTCCTGGACCCGATGTCATTGTTTGACGGCAGTTGATAAGGTGATGAACTCGGTCCTGATGGTTCGTAGTCCGCCGTAAGTGAGCGTGCGTAAACATTATGATGTTCGGGTGATGGCTCTGCATCTTGTTGATTGTTCGAATCGCCCTTGATTAGTTGTTGGAGATACTGCAGCTTTCGTTTACGCTTATCCCCTGTGAAGTAGTACTTGTTAGTACCTGATCGTAGTGAGTATCTGCTTTTAGACATCGACATACGATAGTTCCTAGAAGCTATCCGATTCTGCTGCTTTCGAATCTCGCTGTTGGCTTTCTTCGGTTTCTTCCCCGGTGCTTCGCCCTCCCCCACTCGCATCGACCTCCTTCCAGGGTTTGAGAATAGTTGCGACTGGAGGGTGGTTGCGGTTGGAGATGTCATGGCGCCAGCAGGTGCGTTTCGGTATCCGGGAGCGTGGGATCAATCAATATGCACAGAAACCGTTGTGAGGGCATGCTTTTGAGCCGCTGACGAGTAGGGAATCGCAGATCGCCAAGGTTACATTGGAAGAGTAAACTGGCCGCATCCTTGACCCGCGGAGATATTTGCTAACCAAAATGAGCATGTAGTTTCCCTGTCATTTTTTCCTGGGCAAAAGCTGATTAAACACGACAAGAATAGTAACGGGTGAAAAATGGCGGCGGGGGCAAGTGAGCGCAAGACTTGATCCATCCGCACTTCAACCTTAAGCTTAATTTCGCCGTAGGATAGAGGCGATGTGTGAGCATCAGGGGCTCCAAGTCGGCCACTAGAGATTTCATTAGCCATGTCTTCATGGGCAAAGCGAATAGCAATGCCGATTCAATGTCACTCAGTGACTTGGTCTCGGGTGCCCGCAATTATGTTTTGCTGTATTGGGCGCACTAGTCGTATAGAGCTGTCGCTCGAGTGGCCATGTCACCCATTGTGCACGCTTTGAGCCGAGCTCGGTCCGTGAAGCATTTGACACGTGAGCCACGGCGGGAGCGGTTACGATGGCCAGCCACTCTCCGCTCAGCAGGCAGGCACCGCACTAGATGCGATGGGTCGGACGAGACGCAGAGTAGGAGTGAGTGGAATGTCGAACCGTGGCTCCGAAGGTGAAGGATGCAAAAGTTTTGGGCTGAAAAGCCCCCTGCCGATACAGTTACTGGTAATGCTGTCAGCGCACTAGCCAATAGCAGAGGAGGCAACATGATGCATAAGCAAGTTAGGTATTGATCTCACGCCGCTCTTTCGGCCACGACCGAACCAAATTGAGTATTTGTAGACTATTATCAAGGAGTTCGTTGGTTCGATACGAAGACTTGACTAATCTGGAAGTCTTCCTACTTTGTCATAATAGCATCAGACCGACTGCTCGCTTTGCAATGGCGAACATAATTAGGCATTCCATCTGTTGTGTATTTCAAACAGTCAATGGTCGTCAAAGTGAAGCATAGAGCCTCCGCTTGTTATGACGCTCAGAGCCTTCGCCGTCTACGCCGTTCCAGATGCAAAAGCCGACACCACGTTGATATGCTTGTGGCACCCCTTGATAGTAATCAGATGGGGGCCATCAGCTGGCCAGTAGGCAGTGAAGTCTAAATGCTTATCAATGAGCTTCATCTTAATAAGAATTTTGCACTCAAATCTCTCTTCTCCGTCTTCCCCGTTCTTGGGGACATACAACTCGATATGTTCCTTAAGAGGCATAAGGTTAAACACGACCTTGCCAATATAGAACGTCTTGCCTACAGTCGGACGTTAGTCATGCCATAAGAAGCTGTATATCTACACAACATACCCCAATTTCGAGCGTGTGAGCGCGTATAGAAGTCTTCTGTACATACATCAGACGCGAACAGATCATGCTCAGCGTTCCAATTGTTAGACAAGCGATGAAAGACTTGTAGGTCTTCCCATTCAAACTCGTGCACAGGCTCAAATTCGCCTTCTCCCTAATCACGAATTAGATACCACATCCCGTATTAGTAGAACGTTAAATTACTTACCACCTTGATGATCCACTTGATAGTCTTCTCAATATATCTCTGTCCGTCAATTAACACCTTCCAGTCATCTTCATCGTGATCAAGGACCTCATCCGAGTACAGATGTGGTTCGTTCCGGATATGTTGATAGATGCCGATGCTCTGACAAGGCACTCTTGCGGGGCCGTACTCTTTATTTTGAGCCCGTAGCAGGGCGCCGGTGGCGACACCAACAGCTCCTGTATTCGAAGGAGCTGCGAGTAGCTTAATGTTCGTCTTGTGCGTTTCATTAATTCGGATAAGGGTATCGGTGATAGCTTCCTTCAGTGCTGGGGAGTCGCCGAAACCGCCGGCCAACGCGACCTTGTCTACGTTGGCATACTTCAATGCATTACTGATTTGTTTCTCCATCAGGTTCGAGATCGTCGTGAGGCTAGGCATGAATATTTTCTCCATATCTTCGCTGAAATCATAGGTTAGTAGGCCCAATCTCGTCTTACAGAGAAAGACTTACAAGCTCAATACAAAAGAGTTGTCTCTGATTCGGCTGTTCCCCTCAACTCTTTGCAATCCCCTAATTGGGAATGGGTACAAAGGGCTCCTGTCGGCTTTTTTGGCCTTCAGTGAGAAAGATCGCTTGACCAGATTCTCGAAACGTGGCATCAGGTCCGAATCGACTATTCTCTCAGTCTCAAATGTGTCCTTCTCCGGAATCTGTGCTTTCTGGAGTTGTTGGACCGAGAACTCGCGAAATCGCCTGTTCAGGTCCCCAGACCCGCATACTACGCCTGTGAAATTGTGTGTTAGGTGTTTTCGCGTAACGATCTAGGGGAGAAATGACCTACCAGTCGCAGGAGTAACTTCCCTACCAAGTCGAAAAGGGTATTCGCGGCCGATTGTGTATACCCCGACATCTGTAGTACCCCCACCACAGTCTAAGAGTACGAACACTTCACCCCCCTAGCAACAGTCAGCTTCTACGGCCCATGCAACATTTGCAAAATTAGGAAGCTTACCTTTGGCGGATAGAACGTGGAGGTCAATGTATACGTTGCGGCAGCTTCAGCTTCGTTGACCATGAAGAGGTTGCAGACACCGCCGTTATCAACGCCAAGATGAACCTTCCTCATAGCCTCCTGCAAGCACGCGCTCATCCTTGCGTTTGCAGAAGGATTCCAACACACAGGAACGCAGAACGTAATCTCCACTAAGACTTGTTAGAAGTGAACATTCAGTGTCCAAACGCAGCAAGACTTCTACCTTTACTACCATTGTCGAGACCATGGTCTCGTCGTAAGATATCCTTCGTGTGCTGCAGATAGCACACTAGTAGATCGAAGATGACTTTTTCATCCTTCTTAATGATCTGAGCTGCCTTAAGCTTCTTAAGCACCTCCATCAGCTCTTTCCTCATAGGCTTCAAGTACGAACTCTTGTCTAACAGCAGCTTGACGTTTGTGACATGTCCCAGTTCTACATAGTCACCATCAGGGAATTCGCGTTGTCTTTCTATCTCATACCCATAGGTAATCTTTAGCGCTTGCGTTCTGTCTTGAGAATATGTGATTTCCGTAGGAACTTGTCTGTCAGCCCTGTGAGGCGTTGGGTCATCTGGGAATTCCTGGATTGTGAAGATGGCCTTTCCAGTCCCAGAGCCTCTAGCGCAGGCAACAGTAGTGTATTTAGTGCCGAAGTCGATTGCGAGACGGAAGTCGGGCTGATTAGAAGTGGTTTCAATCGTCGACCGGCGTTTTGCAGGTCGTTCAGGGCCGGGTACAGGGTCGATCGTACGGGACCTGGACGGAGTTGGGTTGGGTCGCTTGCGGGTCCTCTTTTGCCCGGACATGGCTGGTTTTTGCTACGATGTTGTGGCGTGTGAGTCGCCTAGAGCTAAAACAGCTGCTATTAGAGGATAGATTGAGAGGAAGTCTTAATGGGTTAGTGGAAATAAGCGATATCGTACTATAGGGCCCCAGCGGATGTGGCACTATGTGGCAAAGTGAGTGACTACCAAACATGCATAGGTGAGGTAGTGTGGGTGGGTATAGGTCAAGCGCACAAACGCGGTAGGATTTGGCAGGTAGTGCAACCGGTGAGTGTAGCATGCAGAGAGATAAACAGATGGGAACAAAGAATGTCCGATGAGTGAGGTGAAGGTGGCTGGGAAGGTCAGTTCAGAGGCGGAGAGAGTATTGACGCACCTTCCCGTCTAGCATGCACCTTCCCGCGTAGCACACACTTTTCTCCCCAAACCCCAAACAATGAACGTTAGCAATAGCGATATGAGTCAACAAGAAACCCCTCGATTAATCCTACATCCCCCAAAACCTGAATTGGCGTCGAATCCTGGCTCTGAAGCCATGGCGAGAGCGACGCGAGCTGGCACACCTGCGCGGCAATGGGGCAATAATGAGAACGCGTTCATCTTCAACTACGTGGACGAATGCCTGGGAGACCAACAACACTACAATTCCACGATAGCGAAGAGGATTTTCGATTACTCGGGACGAATATTGACATACAGCGGAGTCCAGACGCAGCTGTATCGTCTTATGAGCAAGTTTGATCAGACAGCCTCTGTACAACAACTGCTGCAGGATGGTACAAAATGCCTAAACATCAAAAACCTCCCGGATGAACTAGTGCGCGAGATGAATCAACAGCGCCTGGAGTGGAACCTCGGGGAGTTGGTGAGAGACACATTCTCTCGCGATGTTGCAGCCGACATGGGTAAAGATAATGTACAGACTCCTGTAAGTAAAGCCTCTATCTTTTACTATTAAAGCAGTGCTCATCTCGTTTAAGATCAATATCGAATCCCGAGACAGACGGTTGCCTAGTATCTCGAGGTCATATCGAGAGCAAACCGTAACCGACTCGGACATGACGGAGGACGACCCAACAGATGCTGAGTATGTGGACAGTATCCTAGATTCCGCTACCGCAACGTCACAGGATACTAGCAAAGGAGACGTAAAGTGTCCGGAAGAAAGGCAAACTGCTCCCGTAGCACTCCAGAAGGTCGAACAGCCAATTGTCACTCGACCAGCTCCCTCGCATATGCACCCTGGGGGATCTACGCAGAAACGGCAGGCACCACCTATTGAGGTGATCGACCTGGACGAGGCTACTCCACCTTCTTCTAAGCGACTTGCTCTGGACAGGACAGTGAAAGTGACTATGGACTCGCCGAAGCCATCAGCGCCTTCGGAACATCTGCGTACTCCAGATAGTGTCAGCCATCCGCCTCGAGAGTTGCCGACCGATGCACCTCCAAGAGGCAGTATAGCACAAACAATCCATACACCCACAGCTCAAAATATCTCTTCGACGCCTCAGCCCCAAGCGCTCAACAAAGCGATTGAAGGAAAGCTTGATGATTTGAACTATCTCGTGCTCTCACTATTGCAGGAGCGTGTGGAATTGAAGAACCCGATGACACCGGACATGGAACAGAGGATGAGAAGTGTCCTGACGAGCATGCAGCAAGAGCCTGGGCATCTCGCTCAAAGGTTACTTAGTTACCTTGAAGCGGCTGACGCTGCGAAAAAAAATTTGTCAAATCAGTTCCGAGCAATGGTCGGCCGTCAGATTCTTGGAACGAGTCCGGAATTCCCCCCAATTCCTATTCAGCGAGAGGTCGATCGAGACTGGCAGTCAATTCGGCAAGGTATTAAGGATGCATTCACGAATGAGGTTGGTGTTGATATCCAAGGTCCAATTCCAACACTAGTGTCTGCAGGCTATGTTGCCAGTACCATTGATGAGCTGTTAGATGATCCTCGGGTCCGAAAAGGACTCTTCTCTAAGCTTGAAGGTCACTTGAAGAGCCCACGCTTAGCACAGTCGTTGATGAGTGCTTTATTCTGCCGCTGGCTATTCTTCACCCCGGATACAATGTGCGAGGGAAAGCACAATGAGTTGACAATGAAGCAGTATGAGGCGATATCGCTTAGTGGTATGTACGTGGATCGTCTCTTGACGAGAATCTTACTGATAACATGATAGACGGTCTGGCAGGGGTGCAGCGTATTGACGTGCTAGGCTTCAGCCTACTCTTCGCAGATCAAGACTTCCAGAAAACCGAATTGCAGAAGGCTGCAGTTAAACTGGTCACGCGCTTCCGTCACATGATGAAGAGCGCGTGTTCAACCGCGTCAGGTGTCGAGAGCATCCAAGATCCCGAGGCTTGGGCTCAAGGAGCTTTGAAACTCAAACAGAAGCTTATGATCAGTCCTAAGGAGTACCGTATCCATTTCTGTCTCCCGGCGACGCTATTCGACCCTACGTGGATGATAGCAGAGGATGCAGAAGGGTATCGCTGCCCATCCGCAAAGGCGAAAGGGAAGGAAATCCTCGTGTGTCTTTTCCCTGCGCTCGTAGAGCAGAACAGCAGGACTTTTGAAGCTGGGGCAGGCATATCGGATGCACTGGTCAAGAATAAGAAGTTCTTCCCCACGTGGCAGGAGAAGCGGGGGCTCAATCCGAAGTGCGTGATATCGAAGGCTGTGGTTGTGATAGTCTAAGGAAAAGACGGTTGCCATCCAAGATGAACGCACTAGTGGATTGCGGTGGAACGTGATGGCCACTCGAGTTCATCAGATATGTATAGTATAGAAGTGGATAGGCTGGGTACTTAGGAGCTGATTGGCTATCCTATAGAATTCCCATCATTCCAACATGACTATCCGCAATTGCAATCCAAGCCGCGCGATAACACATAATTCTATCACAAGTGTGCACTTGTATGCGCATCGAGGGCGTAACTGCGGGTTGATGCGGTATTATTTACACCGCAACGACATAATCATTTTTTTATATTGCCAAAAACTTCTTAACAACATACAGACCTCAAACCGCGGCGCACGCCTAATGACGCTCCGGCATCTGGTGCTGCCTCTTCAAATAACTCGTCTGTCAAACGTCAGTGTCCCACTCTGCCACACCTTCTCTCACTGCCACCCCCAATCAGAAGACTTACCTCATCAAGCACACTCATTAGCCTCCCCTCCTCCCTCACAACCCTCATAACACTATCACTCACACACCCCTCCAGTACGACCTTGCACCCTCTTGGCAACCACCTCAGAATATGAAACGCATTTGCATAAACACTGGTTGCACCTGACACTCTCCCCCCATCATCCGGTAAGCTTGCCCGCAATATAATCTTGAAGCTCTTCAACCCCCAGCAGTAGCGTAAGCCTAAGCGTACTAGGTCGGCGAAGCCGTCAAGAATATCGTGGTGCGAGGGGATTGTCAGGACGACGTGTTTGATGAGGGAGCGGGAGCGTTGGTGGAGGGCAGAGAGAGTGTAAATGCCAGAGGCAAGAGACAGAGTGAAGACATTATCGCTGTAGAGGACTTGGCGGGCTTCTCTGTATATCAATTTGTTCAACCGTAGGATCTCAGGGACTATAGGATCTTTCCCTGGCATGTGCTCAGGGCCTAATGTCATTCGAGGCTCCGGTCGTATCACGGTGCCGCAATGTGGGGTGTGGGTGTGCGCGGTGGGGCAGGGTGTGGTAGCATGGCCGTCTTCGTCGTCGTGTTGCTCGGGGGCGCGATCAGCATGAAGAAGGATAGGCTCGGCGCGATGGAGAGCCACATGATAGACGTGAATGCGGAGTTCAGCAGGGAGCTTCATGAAAGGAAACGTCTGCGTAGGACCACTGATCTGTTCGTCCGAGGGCGCGACTTGCGACTCGGTCAATCTGGTCGGTTCGGGCGTGAGAAGGCTGTTTCGAGGTCGCGTAGTAGAGGGACCTGACAAGGTGTGCTCCTCGCTCACATTGTCTTCCGCTTCTTCTGTCTTCAATCTTTTAGGTAACATGATCCTCTCGTGGAAATCCATCTGGTCCGGTATCATATGTCTTCTTCTTCTCTTCCCCAAGATCGCGCGAGTCCTTTGATCCATTCTCCAAACTTCGAAGGCCTCTTCGTATCAAGGGCGGTGGCGGTCAAATGGGCTCGATCGGAATCTGCGCGCATCAATTTGCTAATGTAATAAGTTTACTCGTCGTCGAAACTCGCGTTCAATCGATGTCACGCTTGCGCGCATCACTGTTCTTCAACTAACAATACATCCGCAAAAAGAAGCTGAAAATAGAATGCTGCCGCTGCGACCGTCGAGAGCAGCGACTTGGGTCGCTGACAAGGCGATGGCCTCGCGTTTTGCGGGGTTGAAAGCGATCGCTAGCTGGATCGGCAAATCGTCAGTGCGCATAAAGACGACATCACGTGTGCATCTAGCACAAAAATGGCCAAGTGGAGAGATGGATGTGGTTCGTAAGTCGGATGGTGGGATCTCTCGATTTATTAAATTCTCGGTCTTACTCACTTTCTACGTAGCTGCCATTGGCTTATCTCGTTGAAGCCTGACTCGCACTGTGGGATTGAAAACAGAAATGTGGCAGTATCAACTCAGCTAGCTATCGCATTGAAGCCAATCCACCTCTATAACAGTTACTACTGTAGCACTTCTCGGCTGCTCAAGGTCGCACATGCAGCTCATGCACACCCCATGCTCATCATGAACGTAAGAATGGCTCTGCCTGAAGGGAATCATATCTACTGCATGCATCAATCCAAAGAATCCTTGACTCTCAAGCTTCTCCCTGTAACTTTCGCCATGGGGTCGAGAAGCTTTCAAATCTCTCCGTCCGCCCAGTGAGTGTTGCGGACGGAAGGAATAAGCAGGTGAATGGGTAACGTTCCACACCAAATATCAGACAAGGAAAAATCAAGGGTCGCTATCTACCCGCGCAGTCACCTTATAAGTCAATCAGGTTGTTGCCACCGGGCTGCCGCTGCTGGTTCTGCTGAGCACCAAAGGGATTCGCATTACCATACGGATTGGCGCCGAAGTTGCCTGCCGGTCCAGTTTGTGCGGGCATTATACGATTCTGCTGAGGCAGGCCAGTAAACTGAGAGTTGAGGAAGGGATTGTTGCCAGTTGCATTGGCACCGATTCGGTTCAGGCCAGCACCGGCTGAGTTGACGAATGTCCCAGGAGCCGTATGTTGGGCAGGCATACGGAGGTTGCCAACGTTTCCGAACGTATCCTGACCCTCTCCTGTCGCAAGAAGGGAGTTGAGCCTGGCGGCATGCGGGTCCATCTCCTTCTGCGGTTGTTGCGGCTGCTGTGGTTGTGCTGGATGAGGCGTCGAGAAAGACACCGGAGGGTTGAACGAAGTGTTGTTGAATTGTGTTTGTGTCTTTTGCTCGTGGAGGGTGTTGAGGTTCGGTTGTGTGAACGCTTGCGTGGGCTGCGGTCGATTGAACGATTGAGCGAACGGGTTGTTAGATCCAGTGGGTTGAGGCATTAGAGACTCCTGGGGTTTGTTCGTTGCCCACGGATTATGGCTGCCAGGTTGGAGGGTGTTCTGGTCCTGGAGCGGTTGCTGCTGCTGCTGCTGCTGCTGTTGGCCCATATCGCCGCCGAACCCGCCGAATTGGCCGTACGGGTTATTCATGTTGAAAGCAGTTGGCTGTGGTTGAACAGTTTGCTGTGGTTGCATATATTGCTGTTGCTGGCCACCGAATTGATCGAGTCCAGTAGGCTGCTGCTGCTGCTGGAAGCCACCATAGCCACCAAAGCCATTTTGATAGCCCGTCTGCTGTCCTTGAATACCGGTTGGTTGAGAGTACGCGTTGTTGAGAAATCCGGTGTTCTGAGGTTGCTGTTGGTTTTGGTCCACGAGATTGCCAAACCAGTCCACTTGGCCCTGTTGCTGATATCCCTGGTTGTTGCCCGTGGGTTGATAAGTGGTTGGCTGCGCGGTGGTCTCCCCAAAGAGGAGGTCTGCGTTTGTCTGTTCTAGCTCCTTCCGACGCAACTCCTCCTCCTCTTTACTCAACTTAATGGCCTTTGCAAGATCGTCGTCGTCACCCACAGTCGTAACAGTGCGTTGCCGGCGTTTCTTCTCTTCCTCTGCCTCGTTCTTGCTCGCTTCTAGGGCCAGCCTGAGCTCAAGGTCCTCCTCCTCGTTCCTGCGGGGTCGACGCTGATCGCCATCGCGCGGGCGTCTGTGTGAACCTTCTCCGTTGTGTGGGCCTTGCCCTCCTCCAGGAAACTCCTCGATACCCGTCACGCGCGATTTCCACGACTTCCGGTCGGCTCGTTCGGCGCGTAGCCGTTCCTCATCCATTATCAGGGAGGTCAACTCCTTGGCTGCCATTCGTACTGCGCAAGTCTTAGTCAAGCTCGGTTGAGTTCGCGCATGTCAACGACTTACCGTTCTGGCCAACATCGCGCCCATCCTCGTCAATATGCTGAAACTCTCGCAATGTCTTGATAATGTAGATGTTCTTGCGCGCCCACGTCACCACCAGCTCCGAGCCCTCATGCAGACAGTAGTCGAGCACCTTGAGCGATTTCAAGACGTGACGCCAGTTCTTCCCCCTGTCGTTGAGTCGCTTGTCGAGCATATCCATGACTTGGTAGAAGTCGGTCGAGCTGGGGCAGCTGTTAGCGCAGCTTCCGCGATGGCATAGATGCCCCTACTTGTTGAAGGTGATCTGAGCGATCTCGGCCATGTCGGAGCCTACAGGACCCCACGGGTCGTTGCTCGTCGCTATAAGAGGATCGCATCAGTCGTCATGTTTGTAGGGCTAATTCAATTAATGCGTACCATTGCGGACCTTCACTTCCACCCCCGAGTAACCCTTGGTCACGTTCTTCACGCTGCGCACGACTTTACTCATCTTGCTGGAGGTAGTATGTAGACAGAGAGGTGGGTCAGAAGTATGCGCGACTACGGGGACGCAAATAGGGTGTTGGGGTGGGTAGAAAGCTATCTGGGTGCTGGTGACGCAAGTCTAGCTTGGCAAGGGACAGCCGAGCACGAGCTAGCCAGGCGATGGTTAGGGTTATGTGTACGGAGCTTTTCGGTAGTACAAAGAGTCGCAATTCGGGGCAGTGGAGTGGCAATACTGGGAGGTAAGAGCGATGGAGGTTCGTCTGAGCGAAGCCGGGCGAGGCTGGGAATTTGGCGCTCCTTCCGATCTAACGTTGAGCTTGGAAGCGCAGGGTTCCGGTCGGCCAAACTTGAACCTCTCAGGCACACTACTACATAAGACTGATTAATGAATGAGTATACATGTATTGTATACTATCCTGTGTCATGACTGACCTCACACATGTAGGCCTATGAGTTGTCAGTTGCGCTCAAACATGGGTGTTCCAGAGTTAACCCATCGTTTGCCGCAAGCCAAAAAGGCCCATCAAGGTACCGTATACCACCACCCCCCTCTTCGCCTCGCTTGCGTTTCCATTTGCCGCAGGCCTACTAATGTATTCAAACCTGCGTGCGCTACTTCACAATCATATGCACTTCATGATAACGTCATCTTCACATTTTCTTTTGGGGTTTCCTACTTTGGGCACAGTATTTGTGTGTAGTCTAAGGGCGGATGTAAATCCTTCATTAAGTACCAGTCTAGAGAGTGCCTGTGTGTGCATATAAAAACCAAAGCCAAAAATAAAGTGACCAAGAAGCGAGCCGGACGCCCTTCCCAGTCTTTGTATAAGGGACGCCCAACTCCTGCCATCCGAGCACAACTCCGGGTGCCGAGAGCAGTGTATCACTGTACCACCTCCAAATGAACCCAGATAGAAAGGAGACTGCAACAAAGGAGATGTTTGGTCTGAGAGTACAAAGGAAATGTCCTAAGAGAGACTAACCGACGGGGGAATGAACTGTCGCCTTCCTGCAAACCCATGGCAATCGCCATGCAGGATACTCGAGCAATCGGATAACACGCCAACCAGTGAGAAGGAAATCTTTTGTGAGAACACAGGGGTATAAGTCCTGCCGAAAAAAACACCAAGGGAAAGGAACTCGAGAGTCGAATGTGCTACTGATACAAAATGGATAGTGACAGATTTACTGCACAGCAGGGGCCCACATCTCGCCTCCCATCCGCTGCTGATTGGGGTTGTAGTGGTCCGGCTCGGTGCTGTTGGGGCGCCGGATGTTGTGATTCTGATAGTACATGCTGTTCTGCGGGTTGTACTGTGGCTCAGGGTAGACATAGCCGTTGTCTGCAGCTCCCGGAGATGGGATGGCTTGCTGGGACGGGGACTGCCAACCCATGGTCGACATGTGAGGGCTGCCATTGGCGCTACTGGTTCCACCAGGCTGGTTATGGTTTGCCGACGCCGGTGGCTCTAGAATCGGCGGTGGCCCATATGCGCTCGGATGTGAGGTGATTGTGGGTCGAGGGCCACTCACGTTCGAAGCATATGACTGCGGGGTCAATGCAGGAGAAGCACGCGGGCTAGGCTGGGGCATCTCGTTGCGCATGTGAGGGGGAACGTTCATGCCTCCCATGTAGGCATAGTCAGAGGGCTGACGGTGCATGCCAGGGACAACACCTGCAGGCATCCCGTTGGCGGGAGAGAGGGATAGGGTGCGGTCGTTCGGGGAGGGCGTGTTGAGTGGCGATGCCGTCTCGGAATAATCGCCACCGTCAGAGCGACCAGTCCTGCTCGGCGCAGTAGCACGCGAGGCGAGAGCAGCGGCGGTGGCAGCAGCAGCCTCTTCAACTGTGCCAGTGTGGTGGTTCTGGTGGCGGGTCAAGGTAGTGCGGCGCGTAAAAGTCTTCTGGCAGTCGGCATATGGGCACTTGTAGGGACGCTTTCCAGAGTGAATGCGGCGATGACGTGCCAACGAGCTCGAGTCACTGAACGGCTACACTATACGTTAGACTTGGTCAGAGAGACGCGAGACAGGAGAGAGGTACCTTTCCACATCGCTCGCACATGTGAGGCTTTTCGCCAGTGTGGACACGTTGGTGGACCGTCAGGGCCGAACGCTGAATGAATTGCTTGCCACAGTTGGGGTAGTCACACACGTGGGGACGGATGCCGCTGTGGATACGTTCTACACATGTCAGTGCGATACTTTTGGTGTTGCGGCCCAAGCTTCCTTACCATGACGTGCGAGGTCACTGCGTCGCGCGAAGCCTTTACCACAGGTCGAGCACGCGAAGGCCTTTGGAGGACCCGTGTCAGACGCGGGGCGACCACCGTTGTGCTGCTGGGGATCGGACAGCTGTTGCTGTTGGGGAGCGTACGCGTGTTCGGGGGGCGTTGGGATATAATTGTTGTTGTTGAGCATGGGCATTGGGGCCTGCAACTGTGATGGCGAGGGATATCGCATGCCGTTCAGGTGTTGGGGAGGGATTGCTGGGTACGAGGGTAGTTGCTGCTGCGGTGCTTGCGACGAGTAGCGCGACGAGTCTGACGGGTGAGGCGATACGCCACGCTCCGAGCCGTTCTCCGACTTGATGCGGCCGCCGTTCATGTAGGGCGGCGCGCCGAAGTGCTGCTGCTGGAGTTCGTGCTGCATTGCGTGCTGCATGCCGAATGGTACTCGTGTGCCTGCATATGCTGTTAATCGCGTGTTCAGTATCGTGTCCAGCTCCATTTGCCTTGATGGAGGAGCGTATTTCGCGTGACGGAGACTCGACGAAAGGGCACGATTAGGCCCAACGAGCAAAAGACGGGACGGTGCGCACCAAGTGAGGGAAGAAGCGGGCTGGCGGAGAGCCTCGCGGTCGCAGACGTCGCAGTGTAAGGACGATGATGGTCAACGAGCCGCGTGAGTCGCCGCAGTCGAGGTGGTCCGTCCTAGGCGTCGAACTCTCGGGTCGGATCGCGTGTAGGTCAATGCAGAGGTTGCACTACAAGTTGAGGTCAGTGTCGGTGAGTTGAGCAGAGGGGACAGCAGCGATGGCCGTGGGGCCAAGGGGAGGAGCGTCGCGCCCCAAAAATGGTGGGCGTCGCCGTCACGCTGGCCACGTCCGACGAGTGGAAAAGGGGATCGAGCGGTGTGAAGGGCCTGCAGCGGCACTGCGCGGGCTGCACGGGGCGAAAGAGGACGGTGGAGAGCGGGTGTACGTACCTGTGATGGATGTCGGGCGGCGAGAGGGCAGGGCAGGGGATGGCAGTGGATGGAAGACGTGGTGTTGAAAGGTGCAGGTACTTCTTTCCTTCGCTGTTGCGCGTAGTTGCCCAGAAAAGAGGCGCTAGACCCAAAACAGTCTTGGCGGATGAATCCGATCCCCCTAGCCGTGGAGTTTTACAGGACAGGCAGATGCGCGACGGACGTCGACGGCCAGTGCGCGCTGGAGCTTTCACGCTTTTACACTTTCACACTTTACGCTTCCACACTTCCTTTGGGGGTATTGAAATGATATCGTGCACCTAACACAGGCAGTCTTGACACTCTGAGACCTGTCTTGCCAACAAACGACGTCCACGCCGTGGGTGCCCTTCTGCCACAATTCCCAGGGGGGGCGACTAGCAGGCGGCTGATTCTTATCTTTATTTTTATTTTTATTTTTATCCTTATTTTTATTCTTCAGCTTGCCCGCGAACCGCGAAACCCCGACGTCGTTGCTGATGCGGTTCCGGAGAGTCGTCTCTTTCCCTTTGGATTCTGCTGCTCGTGCCGCAGCTTCACGGGGACCGGGTTGATGTTGGGATCCAAAGGGCCCAAGACTTTTTGCGAGTGTTTCTCCCTGTGGCCGGCAAAAGGAATTCGATATCGTGGCTGGATCTCAGTGTCAGGGTCCTGTGCGCTCGCTGACTGTCTGTCTTGCGTCGAGGAATGCAAATGCTAGGGATTGCACAGCTTACCTTTGTCAGATTGGCTCTGCTGTGCCTCTCCCCGTTTCAGTGACGGGATGTGTTGGGGTGAGATGCTGGTCAAGCGTGGTCAGGCCAACTCTGGAGATCTACGTGTACAGCTTTCTTGAACATGTGGTGCGTGTGAAATCAGGGACCTGGGGTGTTCAAATACCAAACTCGGACGTCTTGAGCATCACGCACGCAGACGTTTGATGAGCAGCCCTATCCTTGGGCTCATGTCGCGCCCTCGCAACCCGCCAATTTGTTGACCAGTACCCTTCGTGCTAGTGCTCCGCTGCTAGCTGTCAAGGATGCACAACCCGAGCGGCAGCCTACAACTATACGTCTTGCTCTGTTGATTCGCACGCTTGCTTTGCATGAAATGAGCCTTTGCCGGCAAGCATGGTTTTTGAAAAAGGGCACGCAGCTTGAGCGAAGCGAACAAGACTCTCCCTGTGTTACCATGGGTTTGTCACAATTCTGGAGGCACACACCATCACCCAGCGACGCAGCGATTCCTTGATAGTGGCTGGGATTAGAGAGCATGGGCCACACTTGGAAGGCCTATGGAAGGCCGCTAGAAAGGAGGAAAAGCACGGTGCCCCATCCGGCCCGAGCAACCAGGTGACGGCGAAACATGAAGCGACAGCATAGATGGAGTGTCTTGAGCACCCACACACACACACATACACGAGGGCTGTGCTGCGACGCTGGCATTGGCAGACGCTGGCCGCTGTTGTGTGGGCAGAGTGTTGCTCCTTCTGCCGTGAGCCGACCCCTGATTCTGCCGGCCATTAATTGACCACTCGGGCCGCCCGCGAACTGATGGTGGCTGCAGCCGCCTGCAAGTTGGAACACAGACATTTCCGCCAAATATAGAGCTATAGCCCTCCACCACACCACAGGCTAGTAGGAGTGGAGTAACTACAGGAAGCATGACATCATAGAGGACAGGTTCTCATTGGCATTAGCATGCGAAATGCGGCGCTTAGTTTCCATGTCCCTCCCTCCCGGAAGCTCCTCCTGCCTTTTGCAGCCCCTGAAGGAGCGGAGTGTCCCCCTGTTTCCGGATACCAACTGCTTGCCCTTCTTACTCGTATAAGTTTCAGCAGTAACCATTTTGCTACCGTCACTATTCGTAGAGCACACTCTTGAACAAAAACTTCATCAGTCGCCAATCTCACGACCATGCTTGTGCCCGGTGCTGCTGCCGCCAGATCAGTCCGTGCATTGTGTGTTCCACAACAGCCATTGCACGCAGCCAGACCCACAATAGGCTTCACAATGTTTCGGTCATGACCCGTGGACTGTCGTGCAAGCGAAGCTATACAGCATTTTGGCAATTTCTCATCAGCAGGGAAGCTTGACCTTCCACGCCTATTCATTTTCTTACTGAGCCTTGCACGTGTACAGTTGTCCATTGACATGAATCTACAATACTGCACACGTTCGACTCCACTTGTTTCACTACCTCCTGTTCGCCGTGCCCTTTGCGTTTGGGGAATTGCATCAAGCTATTCTTGTCGTTCCAAGGCACGACGTGCATCATAAATCCACGCACTTTCTGACATCGCTACCTGCCACTGGTCAGCGGCTGCGGCCCCAGCTTGACATGCAGCAGTCCTGACGGCGCCCTGCTGCGGCCACCAACACCCAGCTAACGTTCCGGAACAAGGGTGACTTCTGACATCCCTACCGTCAGGCTTGCAAATTATCCAAGCGTCCTTCCACGCAATTTCCAGAAGGAGCTTGGACAGCATGTTTCACCGAGCGCTTTGCGCGCCTCCCTGGTCTTTTCTAGAAGATTACCCCTTTCTACTACCACTTCCTCGCCGAAACACAACCTAGGAGAGAAAAGCGGTCCAAGGAAGGATTTCTGCGTCATCATAGTGTTGACAGCTTTTGTAGTCGCCATTCAGCAAGCTAGCATCCATCAAGAACGTGCCGGTCTGCCCAACCTTTGGAAGATGAACGAATCACTAGCGTCAGGGCGAGCGAGCGCGTGCAATCCGCCTTTGCAATACATGGTGCAATTGATGTGATCACTGTCTGCATTCAATCGTCGTTCCAAGGACATGCCCCTTTTCACCGATCCTACAAGGCTAGAAGAAGAGTACTCAATATCAAAAATACAATATTTTTGCAAATGGAGAAATCGCTCGTCAAAGCTTTCTGAACAGACAACCCGCTCTCCTAATGCCGACGCAATGAGTGGAAATGGAGCTCAATGTGCATCCAACAAACATCCACAATTCTAGACTCTCGGAACGCCTCCAGTCCCGAAAAGCTCCATCTTTACCCTATCACTAGGAACACCATAGCTCTTTAACTTTGCCTCAACATCCACCATGAATTGTGTCGGCCCGCACACAAAGTACTGCGTCTTCTCGTTGTCTGTGAACAGTAGTTCTTTGCTGACCTTGTCCAGGTCGACGCGACCCTTGGTGTGGTAATGCCGGCCCTCGGTTTCCCCCTCTTTCGGGCTTGACGAGAAATACACAGTATGTACGTTGTCGTTGCTTGCGGCGATCTGATCGACATTCTTCTTGAAGGCACGTACGTTGGAGTTGCGGGCGCCTTGAATCCAAGAGATTGGTCGGGTCGACTTCTTCTCGACAAGCGTGTTGAAAATGCTCGTCAAAGCAGTCAGACCGACGCCTGCTGATATCAAGACTACCGGAGCGTCCTTGTCGTCTTCTTTGCCCTCGAAGAAAAAGTCGCCAAACGGATGCGACACTCTTACAACATCGCCTTCCTTCTTTGTCTCGTGTAGTATGTTCGAAATGTATCCCGGATGCGACAGACTATTTGGTTCACCGAGCTCAACACCCGGCTCTTTCTTCACACTGATCCGCAGATAGTTTTTGCCAGGCGCATCGCTCAAACTGTATTGTCGTGCCTGCCACACACCACCATCACCCAACTCCTCCACAAAGACATTCACCGAAATGTACTGCCCTGGCTTGAAAATTGGCAGCTTCGACTTTAACTCTGCATCCACTGGTTCGAGATAAAATGACGTAATCGCTTCGCTCTCCTTCTCTTTCTTTGCGATTGTAAAGTCCTTCCAATCCGCCCAATATGCCGTTTCTTTATACATTTGATCTTCCTTTCCGATCATGATGTCCGCCAACTGCCAATAGGCTGTACCCCACGCATCCAGAATTTCCGGTGTTGCCGCATCACCCAACACGGCCTTCATCGTCTCGATTAAATGGTGCCCGACAATGTCGTAGTGCTCCGGTCGAATGTACAGGCTAGCGTGCTTGTGACATATGAGCTCAACAGCCGGCGAGAGCTTGCCCAGGTCATCGATGTTGGCGGCATAGGCATAGAGGGCGCCCGCAAGAGCCCGCGGTTGATGGCCTGTGACTTGGTGTGTGTTATTGAAGATGTTCTTGAGCTCGGGATGCGCAATGAGCATGTCTCCGTAGAATTTTGTGGTGATGTCCAAACCATGTGCGGCCAGGACTGGGACGGTGGATTTGATGATTGCCACTTGAGAAGGTGTTAAGCCGCCCATGGTGATTGTGTTGTTGGTGAGTAGAATAAATCGGGGTTGATTTGTTGTTGTGATTAATGATGTTGTTCCTGCTGAATGGGTATAAGGCAGGTGATAGTTGTACTGTTAAACTGCTTGTCCCGATTGAAGAGGCTATTCACCCACAGATCCTCCCCGTCCTCATATATACTCGCTATCTTTCACTCCATCCAGAGCTTGACTTCCTACAAGTCCCGTAACTACTTGCATCTCCGCGGTAGTCTCTCTTCATCCCCACAAAACGGCCAGAAGCCAGTCGGCGACCCTAGGCAAAAGATTGATGATTGAGCATACGCGTGCAGCCTCAGCCGTGCTATGTTTAGCGCAACCAATCACGAGTGCGATATTACGTACCTGGTTACTGTTTCTCCGCCACTTCCGCTTGGGAGAGTGACAAGAACGGCTCGCTTCACGGAGCGACACATGGTGTGGCGTCAGGTACCAGTCGCATGCAAGGCGTGTATGAACGGCTATCGTGGACGAGACGTAGATGATGGTGGTTCTGAAAAAGGTGGACCTGTTTCAACCCACATCCTTGCAATTCTCATTCGAATCAGCGACCTCAGTGCCATCCTCAGCTTATCCCCTCCGCGTTGCGGCCTTACACTACCACAGCAGACCATGTGTATCCAAGCACGCTGCCGAGGTACCATATTTTCACTCGATGACTAAACATCACCCCATCATCACGCCCGGCTTCATCCGATGAGATGTCATCTCAAGATCGAGTGCATAATTTTCAGCTATCGTGTGATTCTTCAAATTGCAAGGTAGATGGTTTCCTACGTCTCCGCGGCAATGTGTAGGGCACACGTGGATGGAGTCCGATCTCGTGCGCGATCCACAGTTATGGGCCTTGTACCGCCACGAGGTAACATGTCGAACGTATGTAGGAATGGCCATAGAACATGTTCGACCAGGCACCCGATATATTGATTGATGCGCAATGCTCCCAGCTAATTGAGTTCATTTTGGACTATTCACATACATAACGCCTTTGACTCTTCCTCATTCTCTCTCCTTTCCAATCCTCCCACTCAAGTCTTAATGACGATCGACTTCTACTCATACCACGACACGAGAGACAGTGCACTTGCCTATTTGAATTGGCGCGGAAGAACCGATGCAGGGCGAGTATATCACGAGAGGTTTTAGGTACTCGCATATGATGCCAAATTCCATAACGCCTCAGAGGCGAGACGTGCGGTCATTCAAAGACGTAGGCTTTAGACATTGGTTTCTTTGCAGGCCCCAGAATATTTCTCCATCACCGACAGTGAAGTGAAGGGAGAACGGACCCTCATGAGGCCGGGCTTCTACCTAGAGCTAAGTATTGCATCTCCTTTGAGCTGCCCACGAATTGCGGCGATAGCAATAAGATGAATGAAGGCAACTTCAACATGAGTATGAAAGAGTACCCACATACAGATTTATACGTGCTCGTCCTAGTCGATGCTCATAGTCATCTAGTATGTTTCCAACCTAGGACTTGGCTAAACGTAAGCTTGCTAACTATCTAGTTCAAGGACGAGATCATAAAGAAGGGCATGACATCAGTTGGTCCGCGAGTGGTTCGAGAGCGACTCTATACAATGATCAAACAGCACTTTGTCTAGGACCATGCCCGAATTGCCGAATACATATCGCATTGTGGCTCGGGTCTACGCCGATCTTGCTACCTCGGACTGTAGCTCGAATAGGCTACTTTATCAGTTTGCTGTAGAATTCTCGTGGGCCGATGCCTCTTTGACTTCACCAACGTGTGAGATGGGGTGACTGGGGAACAAACGATAACCGGTATGTTTCCTAAACCACGGGCTGGCGAATCAAAATTGCATTCGTCAACACTCTTGCCTAGAGCTCTTTACTAAAATCTCTAAATGATCAAAACTGCCAACATATCTTCTTTGCAGCGTGGCGACGACCTACGTATCTCGCTTTGCTCTAGGCAGCTGGTTGCAAAGTGACAATCGTGACTAGTCTTAGTATGGGAGCCCGCTTCGACGTCGTTCCCTTTGTCCACATCACTGGTCGCCTTCCCGCAGGTCTTCTTTATTGGAAGCCTCCCCAAAGGCTGCGAAACTAGGCCATGTACCTGTCAACAAGCATGGCGAGCAACTTGGTCTCTACTTGCAGCACCCGAACGACGCCCATTACCTTGAATATGCCAATCGGGTTCCCAAGGACGCGGAACAGGCTTGCAACTGGCACCACCTCTTGAACGACTGCCGCGACAATCCGCATGCTTATTCGGCCACTCCGAAGAGATTGCAAAGGCGCTCTTCTTCATGCAATACAAGGCTAAGCTGATCACATGTGCTGATGGAACGCAGTGCCGTCGCCTTGAGTGGTGCTTTGGTCACGTATGTCAGAGCAAGAAATCTCTTGGCAAAGAGGTGTAGGATTGTCCGATGAAGGCGTTCCACAAGGCGCAATGATGGCGTTTGGTTAGTAAGTGCATCACCATGATGTAACATGTGTGGATCGTGCTGGAGGATTAACATCGTGTACTTTACAACATAGGGGTTGGTCCACTGAAATAAGGTGACTACCTAGGTAGGCAGCGTGAAAGTCAGCTAATGGAAACCTGATTTCGTTGTAGTTAATGACGCTTAATTTCGCACACTTCTGGGCCGTAATTTGGGGTCGAAGATGGATGGAAGCCACGAACAACAACTCAAGAGCAAGATGACAAGCGGTAATAGCGATACCCCCTCCCTCTCGAATGCGAATACACCCCCGCCCCCGGCCATCGTGCAGCGGGGGCAGTGCCTAGTCAGCCAACCAAATGCACAGCAGAGTAGTGATAGGAATGCCACCCTAGCGCTGAAGAAGAAGGTGGTCCGTGTCGTCCCTTTTTAGATCGGGTTGGTGATTAACCGACGTTGCGCAAAGGCACATGAACGGAAGCCTCAAAGGCCCAGGCATGGGCACGCGACGGGATGCGATAAGGGCAGTAACGTCGCCTTCTCGTCCTTCTGCTCTCGTTTCTATATTGCAAGTCATAGTGTGACGGATTCTGAGGCTTGGAGATTGATTTAGAGCTTGCTAGTTGAAGAATCGGTATTAGAGTGGGGTTTCCGAACGAAACCGAGCGGCACCTGGGTTAAGATGGACGACGTTGCGCATACGCGGAGTAACGACGGCATGTTGAAGAATGCGGCACCCCAAGTCGAGGAAAATGACACGAACCCAGGGACATGCAGTTCGAGAGTAGTAGATGCAAGAGATGGACCAGTGGAGGCATCCGAGGAGGGGGACCAGCGGCCGGGGAGCAGGAAGAGACAAAGTTACAGCCGTGCACATTTCAAAGTGTACAAAAGACGCTGGCTAGGACTAGGACAGTTGGTCTTACTAAATATTGTTGTTAGCTGGGATGTAGGTTTCTCTTGTTTCTTGCAGTTTCCCTCTTGGACAGGCTAGATGCTGTGTGTGGCACTTGCACTTTGTGAGCTATCGCGTGAAAGAAATGACTATTGTTCAAGATGAGCACATAGTCTCGAGCTCAACATAGCAGAGCTGACACTGTTTAGTGGCTGACATTCGCCCCCGTTTCTTCAACATCCGCCACCTACTTCAACGTTTCAGAAACAGCAATCAACTGGCTCAGCACGGCCTTCCTCTTCTCCTTTGTCGTCGCCTGCCCGTTTGTCATCTATCTCCTGCACCGCGGCCCCAAAGACGCCATCATCGCCAGCTCTGTCCTGCTGTTACTAGGCAACTGGGTCAGATATGCAGGCACCCAAGCCAATGGCGGTATCTACGGGCTTGTCATGTTCGGTCAAATTCTGATAGGACTGGCGCAACCTTTTGTTCTGGCCGCCCCGACGAGGTATAGCGATATGTGGTTTACGGAAAGCGGACGGGTAGGAGCGACGGCGCTTGCGAGTCTGGCAAATCCCTTTGGGGGTGCTGTACGTTTGATTTCCCTCCAAATTCAACGGCCAAACCTAAAGCTAATACTCTGTCTGCAGCTCGCACAACTCATAAATCCCTTCCTAGGGTCCATCCCTCAGATGGGTAAGTAACGCTGGTGTACGAATTACAAGTGAGACATGTGCTGATTTTGTATTCTAACATTCAGTCCTCATTATATCCATCATTGCAACAGCAGCGTGTATTCCCTCCCTCTTCATCCCCGCCGCTCCACCCTCACCTCCAACGGCATCCTCTTCGCTCTCAAGGACACCAACAGTAGAGAGCCTGAAACACATGATGCGCTCACCGCCCTTCTATATCCTCTTCCTGACTTTTAGCACTTACGTCGGATTCTTCAATGCGTTCTCCACGTTGTTGAACCAGATTCTATATCCGTATGGTTTTAGCGAGGACGAGGCGGGCATCTGCGGCGCGGTTTTGATTGTCGTCGGCCTCGTTACGGCGGCCATTACGAGTCCGTTGTTGGATCGCACGCATGCCTACCTGCAGGGTATAAAGATTCTCTGCCCTCTGATAGCAGCATCCTATCTGGCGATGATTTGGGCACCACAAACACGAACGATTGCGGCACCCTACGTCTTGAGCGCGTTTCTTGGGGCGAGTAGCTTTGGTTTGCTGCCAGTTGCGTTGGAATATCTTGTTGAAATCACATTCCCAGCTTCTGCCGAAGTCAGTTCAACAATCTGCTGGTCAGGTGGGCAGGTATTTGGTGGAGTTTTTATTGTGGTTATGAATGCGCTGAAGGACCAACGACCTGTTGATCTCGAGCGCGTGAGGGAAACTGGGCGAGCAAGCGGCGGTGGACTTCGACCACCGGGAAACATGTATCGTGCACTGGTGTTTCAAGCGGTTGTTGCATTGGTAGTCCTCCCACTTCCATTGATGCTGGGTATCAAGCAGTTGGGGCTATCTCATGGAGAAGGCAGACTAAAGGTGGACGAGCATAGAGATGGGGAGAGTGTCGTGGATGGGAGCGTGAATGGGCACGAGCAGTGACTACTAGAAGACTTTGCTTACGAAAATGACCCTGATTGATGGATCTGGGGCATTGTCTTGCATCTACTCGTTTGGGCTGGAACAAATGGAGTTTTGGTTGGCAGGAGGAAATAGTACAGTGATATTCTAAACATGACTCTCATATTTACAGTCATCCACGAAGTGTCTTGATCTTTTTGCTTGGATCCAAATCTACGTTCCACTATCGCGCTCGGGGTCTGTTGGGGGGTTCATAAGGCGAAGGGCGTGGGCCAGGCATAGAGAGATTTACTTGAGCTGGGCGAAGAGCTTGGGAGCAGCGCACTGGGTCGCGCAATGAGCAAGATGGAAAACTAGGCGGTGTTAGAGTCTGCTTCAACAGGCTGGTGGAAGGGGCGACCGTACATTCTTCGACGCAGTCCTCGCTGGCCTTGCCATCGTTCTCGATCTGGCCTGTTACGCGCTCGACGCACTCATCATAGTGGTGCTTTGGGCCGTGGCACTCCTTGGACTCGGCGCATTCTGTGACATTAGGTCAGCCGCTGCTCTAGTCCTCAAATGCCTGTGCAGGCTCGCGATGGAGGCCGTTGCCGCTGCAAGATCCACCATTGCTCATCAAGTTGCATCTGAAATATCCAGAGCATCCATTGATGGCCAAACTCTTTCTGTATCTCACTGGTCCTCATGGGAAAGACTCACCCTTCTCGAGCTGCTCCTTTGGATCCGGCTCCTCTTCCTCCTCCTCTTCCTCTTCTGGCTCCTCATCCGCATCATCTCCGCCACTTGGCTTGTGCCCCTGCTCCTGAGAGCCGCCCTTGCTCTGGTCTTTCTTGTTGACCTCGGCCTCGTCGCTGGACTCTTCGTCGGTGCCGGACGCGGGCGTCTTGGTGCTACTGCCACCCTGGGGCGCTTCGGCGTCGGGGGAGGGCTGGGCAAACGTCTCCCAGACGTCGGTGAAGAAGTCGGTGATACCCATTGTGAGTGCTCCGGGGTAATTGGGGTACGACGAAGAAGGGTGGTGTTGTACGGAGGGCTGATGGTAGTAGCGATGGGTTGGAGAGCTGGAGAAGCCGGGATCGCGAAAATGGCGGGTGCCAAGGAAAGTGCTAGTGTCATGCAATTGCGCGCAACCTCAGTGGGTAGACGTAGCAGGCAGTTCCAACAATCACGGTGAATAGACAAAAGGTGGATTCAAGTACATGACTACCACTAACTAACTGCGGTGCCTCTTGAAGGCTTCCTGCACACTAACGCCCTGCTCAACATCTGCAAGCACCCTCTCATCTGCTCCTACAAGCTTGGGCAGCAGCTCAAGCAGCTCGTCCACCTTTGCTTGCGGCACAGCCACGACCCCGTTCTCAAACGGATCTATCATGACAATGTCTCCCGGCTCCACGATGGTCTCGCCCACCCTTATAGGCACATTGCGCGCATGAAGCTTGGTCTCGGCTCCCGCACCGATGACGGAGGTGCCCCTGGACCAGATGGGCAGCTGAGTGTCGTTCAGTGCGACGACATCTCGCACGCGGCCATCGACGACGAGGCCCTTTGCACCGAGATGCTTGATGCGAGTTGCCATGATCCCTCCGACAACTGCACAAGACTGGCCTGCTGGTTGGCTGATGACCAGGATGGTGCCGCGCTCGGTATAGTCTGCAAAGGGTCTGGAGTCGGGCAGGTTGGAGTCTGGGACTTTGTCTGATGGTAAAGCTGGATTAGGGAACGACTTGGTCGCCTTTGGGGCCATGAGGAAGGTCGACGCTGGAGCCAGCACCTTCTTGGGCTCTGCGGTGGGCAGGCTTGTAGTATGAAGCAAAGGTCCTGCCATGTCTCGGTCAGAGGCTGGCTGCCCAGGTCAAAACCCACGAGTTTAGACGTACTCAAGTCTGCTAGAAAGCCAGCACCTGGTACATGGAGCTTGAGCAGCCCATCCGCTAGCTGTTCGAGTTCAGCTGGCAGCTTGACGGTGGAAGCGCAGGTAGAGAGGTACATCGCATGCCGCATACTTGTATAGTTCTGTCCACCTTGGGGACGCCATGCTGGTGGTGCTAAATGATGTGTGCACCCGTGTTGAGGTGGTGAAGGCTGCTCCGTCACAAGCAAGCTCTCGTGTTGTAATAGAACAGCCCCGCCAGCCCGAGGTCCGCGAGGCCCTGAAGCATTCATGGTGGTGTACGAATAGTACCTGCTACCCGTGATTGCGCAATGGATGGGCGACCATGGATCTGAAACTAGACTATATTGGAGCCTGCGTCAAACATGGGCAGCTAGGTACCTAGGTACAAATGGATGCTCCTGGGATTCTCTTTTCCTAATAGTGCAGGTAGGTAACGTGACACGTCTCCAGCCAAGCAGTGCAGGGGTCGGGGGTCATCGGGAGTTTGATCTGAATGTTCCGTCGGTTTCTATCAACCACCTCACGCCCAGCGGCCTCTCGTTGCAACACTTTAACAGACGCCCGCGTTTTCTTTCTTCTATTCCTCCCATCTGGTAGTTCATCGCTATTTTCGCGGCCTCTGCCGCAACCGAGCCCCCAACATGGCCTTACAAGCTCCTGTCGCAGTGCAGGTGAGTCTCGCCACGAGTCCCGACATGGCGTCATGGACCGCCTGCTCACTATGATACAGCACGTCGTCTCTGCCTCTTCCGAGCTGTGGCCTACCATGTCCGCCGTTCTGAGATCACCATGGCAAGGCTTTGGCCGCAAGCCCGCTGCCGCCGCCCGACAACTTCACACCGCGCGCCCATCGGAGCCTTCTCTAGCAGCAGCCCACGGCCAAGTAGGCAACCCTCGTTTACGCGCCTCCTCCAGCATACTGATGCGACCACAGTCCCGCTCGCTTTCCGTCCTACCTGAATTCCTCGAGTCCATCCCCATCTCGGCGCTTCGATCCACACCGTCTTCCGAAGCGTTGCGATGGACACCCACCGTGTCTGGAACTATATGTGCAGGTGAGTCGTATGAAGCAACATCGCAAGAGTGGACAACTGACGCTGTGCAGCACCGCGACTCGGACTATGCAATCCCCTCGCCCGGAACATGGCGTCTGGCCATCTCAGAGCACGGCAGTACTCCACCATGTTGCGCAACGGGCCCCTGTCACAGCTGCGTCAGCTATCGAAGCCGGGAATGGTCGGACTGGGCCTGATCCAACAGCGATCGCTCTTTGGTGGACCTTCTCATGAGCAGTTGGCGCGCCTCGAGGAGGCTGCCAACAAAAACCCCACCAGCGCAACGTCTCAGGCATCCTTCTACTCGGCTCTCATGCGCGCCAACATGCCTCAAATCATCGTCAACCGGTACAACACGGGCCATTTCGCTACAAACGCCGTCGTGGATAGGTTCTACAACACGGCCCTGCAGAAGACGGGACAGTCGGGCCAGGTGCAAGCTGGCCAAGGGCTCTCGCAAGAGCAAATGCAAGCTGTCGCTCAGGCCGTAGGCGCCAATGCTGGTGGAAGCCAGATTGGCAAGGCCCGCGCCGGTGCTGGTGTCAAGAGTGATCCCGTCTACGTCGTGGTCGAGGAGTCCTTGATGAACGTCATCTTCAAATGGGTCCGATGGATCTGCGGTTTCGCTTTGGCTGCCTACGTCTCCCTGATTCTTATTACCCTTTTCGTTGAGACCAGTGGCGTGCTTAAAAAGGTGGGCGGCGCCACCAGCGCTGAAGTTCGTCCGGAGCATCAAAACACCCGCTTTAGCGATGTCCATGGTTGTGACGAGGCAAAGGAAGAGCTCCTCGATGTTGTCGATTTCCTCAAGCATCCCGACAAGTACAACAAGCTCGGCGGCAGACTTCCCAAGGGTGTTCTGCTCATCGGTCCTCCTGGTACTGGTAAGACGCTGCTTGCCCGTGCTGTTGCGGGCGAAGCCGGTGTCCCCTTCTTCTACATGTCTGGTTCTGAATTTGACGAAGTCTACGTGGGTGTCGGAGCTAAGCGCGTCCGCGAGCTGTTCACAGCTGCTCGTGCCAAAGCCCCCGCTATTGTATTCATTGACGAGCTGGACGCCGTGGGTGGAAAGCGAAAGTCGCGCGATGCCAACTACCACCGCCAAACCCTGAACCAACTTCTCAACGACCTTGACGGCTTCGACCAGAGCACTGGTGTCATCTTCATTGCCGCTACCAATCATCCTGAACTTCTTGACCAGGCGCTCCTCCGGCCTGGTCGCTTCGATCGACATGTCCAGGTTGAGCTTCCGGATGCTGGAGGACGTTTGGCCATTCTCAAGTACCACACCAAGAAGATCCGCCTTTCCCCGGAACTCGACCTCTCCAATATCGCACGGGGCACGCCTGGTTTCTCGGGTGCCGAGTTGGAGAATCTCGCAAATTCAGCAGCCATCCGCGCTTCCAAGCTCCAATCCAAGTTCGTTTCTATTCAAGATCTAGAATGGGCCAAGGATAAGATCACGATGGGTGCTGAAAGAAAGAGTCGCATGGTTCCGCTTCAGGACAAGATTCACACGGCTTATCATGAGGGTGGTCACGCACTGGTCGGTCTTTTCACGAAGGGCTTCAACGACGTCCATAAGGCTACCATTCTCCCTAGAGGTCACGCTGCTGGTATCACATTCTTTCTTCCTCACGAAGAGCATCACCACACGCGCCAACAGTACATTCGCCAATTGCAAGTCTCAATGGGCGGCAAGATGGCCGAGGAAATCGTCTTCGGCGCCGACAATGTTGCCGACGGTGCTTCTGGCGACATCCAGCAAGCTACATCACTCGCCTACAACATGGTTACCGCATGTGGTTTCTCGGACGTGCTCGGCAACGTCGATTTTAAGTCCAATTACGAAATGGTCTCACCCGAAACCAAACGTCTCATAGACAACGAAGTACGCAGGTTGATCGACGAAGCGAAGCTGAGCGCCAGGAAGCTGCTACTTTCAAAGCGTCAGGAGCTGGATCGGCTAGCGGACGCGCTTGTTCAGTATGAGACGCTGGATAAAGACGAGATTCTGAAGGTGATTAAGGGTGAAGACTTACCTGGTCGGTTGAAGGCAATGCCAAATCAGCCGATAAAGATACCTGACAACCCCCTCAGCGCAGTTGTACCAGCGCCTAGGGGCAATGAAGGGTCAGGGCCGCCAGGACCGGGGCTGCCTGCGTAGTCCGGAGGTTGGAAATGGAATCAACTAGAAGTTTGGAAAATGCATTCTGGTATGCATAACGAGGCGAACGGCGTTGATAAAGCCCTCTTCCCTCTTAGCCTCCGCCACTTGCGGAGAGCGATTTAGTTACTCGGAGGCCTCGTATATTTTTGTACAATATTAAGTTTAAACAGCCTTGGCGAAAAGAGCTTGGTCTGTTCGGGCATGGAATGTATGGCATTGAGCGGAATCAGGCTACGCCAGGAAGGAGAGGAAGAAAGACTGTGTGTAACTAGACTGATGAATCGGAAGATCAAACATCACCCCGTTTCCAACTTCGCTAGCCGAGGCCAAAACTATGGAAAGTGACTGTAGTCTTTGTCCGAATAGGTTCACATTGACGGCCCACCTCCCCACCATATAAGTTGCTTTGACTTTGAATACATGGAACAAGTTTTCTTCCACGGTTCAATTTTGCTACTACTTTCAGCTTGATGGACAAAGTTACCATTGCAATCCAAAGCAAATTCGTAAGATGTCGGCTACAGATGATGTTGATTCGTGGCGTGCGAATCATTACACCCGA
This sequence comes from Cucurbitaria berberidis CBS 394.84, assembly GCF_010015615.1. NCBI lineage: Eukaryota > Fungi > Ascomycota > Dothideomycetes > Pleosporales > Cucurbitariaceae > Cucurbitaria > Cucurbitaria berberidis. Next base: position 2,317,330 of record NW_024468937.1, on the reverse strand, counting down.
CTACAGGACTGATCTCTTCATGCGTTGGTTGTGTTAGTCAAGTGAACGAGTGAACAAGTTTTCAACCTATCAGGAATGAATAAAGTCTGATGTCAGAGAAGCAACACAGTCAACCAGCGCTTCCAGACCACTAGTACATTGGTCCTACGTGAGACCGAAAAAAATAATAATATCAAAAGGGTATAAGCTCGCAAAGAAAGACGTAGACCGCCATGTGCTCCCATGATAAAACACCCCGTTAAACTACCTTTCCATTAGGCTTGATTCCCACTGCCCCTATGTAGCTTAATTTTTTTTTATTGCATCCACTAGGACATGGCTCCTCGGACAGGGGGTTGCTTCAACACCTAGTGAACAGAGATTGCTTGGATTGAGAGCCACAGTTTGAATCGTGCCATTCTTACATCAGTCATTGTCATGACCAATCTTGTTTCAACGCACTAGAGTCGAAGTTATTCCCGCCGTTGCCGTTGGGAGATGATGACAACTGTTGCGCAGCGGCAGCAGTCGCCTGGGCTTTTGCGGCCTCGTTTGCTGCAGCCATGGCGGCGGATAGGTCGTGATCGACTTTCGAAGGTTGCGAAGGGTTTCCGTTACCGCCGCTACTAGCGGGACGAGCATCAACCCCTTCACGTTCCCCCACGGCGGCCGCGGCGAGATGCTGCAGACCAGCCATGTTGGGTTGTGGGACAGGACTGGTCAGTTCAGGGACATTTAACGGCGGTGTCGGCTCCTGCTTTTGATGGAGGAGATCTCGGATAGCGGTGTCCCAGCCGAGACCATCCGAACTACGGTATATCATCTGGCCGTCTTCCAGCGCGTCGCTCATTGCTTTGAGGCTGGCGTGCGCGTCCACCTGTGTTTCCACCCTATCCGAGAGTTCGGTAAGCGATGTTGCAACCAAGGCGGCAAAGATGTGGTGAAGTGGTGTGATAGCCCCGTTAGTCAAGTTACTTAGGAGCTCTTTTGTAACATTCAGCACCTCCGAGGAGGAGGCATTTTGGGAGGAAAGCCGTGCTACGAAGACACGCAGGTACTGATAAGCAAGATGAGGAGGGGAATTGCTGGTTAGGGTGGTGATGTCAATGGATTCCCGGAAGCCGGTTAATTGCCCATGGAGGTAAATGGACTGAGGCGAAGCCGCGTTCAATGCTGAGAAAGCGAAAGGCGACGACGGATCCATATTTGGAACGCTACCGGCGCGGTTAACGTAAGCTATCTGGCCTACGATTTCCGCGGCACCTACACGGCGTCAGTCATGAACATACTGATAGAAAGGAAAGCTGAGACTAACGAGCTAGATGATAGCCAACTTCGCCCAGCGCAGAATAATCGTCCCGCGAGAGAGAGCCGGAATGCAGGGGAAACATGATGTCTTTCGATCGACTAGATGCATAGAAACGGTCCAGGATGAATGCAGTCCAGAAAACACGCCGTGCGGTGTAGAAAGCTTCTTGGTCCTGTTCTCTGAGTATACTTAGTGTTCTCGAGTCGTTCAAGCCTGCGTCGGTGAAGCAGCCCGCAATTTGACCAAGCAGCTGAGCTGTACTGCCCACAACGCCTGGTCCTGGTCTGTCGGAAGCAGCTGCAAGCAGTATCAGCGACTGACAGTAGACCAGGTTATTGTAGAGTTGGCGTGAGCTGTCTGCATCGCTCAAGCAGTATTTGGCTGCATCTACCGAGACGAAGCATTGTTGCAACAGTTGATTGAGGCTCAGTTCCATGGTTGGTAACGCCTTTGAGGCGAACGAACGAATGCAGCCTTCAAGAGATAGAAAGAAGGCCTCCCGTAGCTTTGGGGGACAGTTGGTGAGACGGTTCAGTGCTGATTCGTCGTGAGGCAGAACTGGTAGAGTCGGATGGATGATGTTGTAGTATCTACGTTGGGATGAGCGACCTAGTTGGCTGCTGGAGCAACGGGAGACTTACGCTTTGAGGGTTCCCTCATTGGATCCTGTGATAAGACTACCGGCCAAAGTCAGCTCTCCGAATGAGGTGCGACGGTTGCCGTTCAGCGAAGGTTCTTGATCAGTTAGCAGTGGAAGGCCATGGCATTCGAACAAATGGCAATTACCACGATCCTGGCCGGTCCAGCTGGGTCGGCCAAAGGCCTCATGAAAGCCTTCTGTCATGGAGTGAGTGCGCTGTCGCTTGAATTGGGGTGGACTCTGTGTATCGGGAAAACTTTGGTCGCCCATGGCTCCAAAGTCGAAGTTGTGCGACGGGTTCTGAGGGTGCTGGATCTGGCTTTCGAGCGAATTCAGCCGGTCGGCCAGTTCCTTGATATACCTTGATATGCATGTAAGCTACTGTGGACGACCAAGGGGGCCCATGTGAAATACCCTTTGCTAGGTCCGCGCTTCATAGGCTGTCTGCTGAATTGGCACCGCGCCCCCGTCCTCTTACAGCTGGAGCAAGACTCTGGCCCATTCTCGGTGGTGGCGTCGCATCGAATCTACCTTGGGTGAGCAGGGAACCAAAAGCAGCTGGGTACGACTGGGTAGGATGAGCGTGACGCACTTTCTTCCGCCGACATTCATCGCAGGCTCGCGACACCTTTGATCGCTTGCGACTCGGGTCGTTTGGGTCATAGGCGTCGTGGTGTCCCTCCAAGCTCATGACGGCATGCGCCATCTGCTGCGGAGAGTGGGTAGGCCGTAGGGGAGTCTGAAAGTGCTGATGCGCGCTCAATGACGGAGCCATCTGTGCTAGCTGCTGGTACTGGGGTTGCTGCGGGCCGCTCGTATGTGCCATGTCGCCGCCGTCACGAAGCTGCTGGAGATTCTCTTGAAGGCGTAGCTCGGGGTCGGTCATGTGCTGCTGGTGGTGTTGCGCCGGTGGTGTTCCGTTTTGGTTGACGTAGGGTCCCGGACCTCCGCCCATTTGCGCGTCGGGGTCGGCGTAGTTTGCCATGATGGAGGGGCGCGAGGGCGACAGAGGTAGACGATGGTCGTTGGGCGTATCGGGGGATGAAGTTGGGGGCGGTTACGCGTTCGCGCGCGGCGTAGTTTGGCGTTGTGTGAAGTGAGTGAAGCGTGCGGTACGGCCAAAGCCGAGGGAGGTTTTGCACACGTTCAACTTTACGGATTTCGTACTAGCGCGGCAAAAGGCAAGAGAGGAGCTGGAGGCACCCCTCAAGGGCTGGAGGGAGCGCGGCCGCAACCGCATGGCGGGTTTTGGCAAGGGGCGAATGTTGAAGTTTGCTTAAGCTTGCCGTGCTGCTCGAAAACTTCTGAGAGGGTTGGTGATGATGATGAAGTCGCTGTTCGGATTATCTCTTCCACCGTACGGCTCCGGACGGCGGCCACTGAGCAACTTGGTCCAAGAGCAACAAGATGGAATGCGAATTGCAGGGAGATGCACGAGCAGGACGGCTTTTGGTCTAGAGACTTGTAGGATGCTCTACCTGGGTTCCATGTCTGCTGCCGACCCTCTCTCTGCACATGTCTTGGGTGCACTTGTAGCAGTGTATTTATGCCATTTGACAGTGTACATGTACATGTATATATATATATATTTGGTTACTGCAGTCTCTTCCATGCACGATTCCGAGCTTTTCAATCGAGGCTGCCGCAGCTAGCATGTCGTCTCGATGCAAATTGCCACGGCCTTGGAGGTACTTGTTTTCCAGCGCTTCGGCAGTAGAGTGACAATATATACATAGATGGCCCAACAGAGGATTTGTATGGGGGCCATGGCATATATACATACATCCAAGGGACCCGTCTGTTCACCGTCGTTGCCAACGAAGAGTTGTTTCATGGCCAACAGGCTTCGTTCGACACACACTGCTGCTACACTGAGACATTGGCTAGGCGGAAGACGTTCCGCAGGCTGGTGCACGAGCCAGTCGTAAGGGGGGCCCGTGCCTTCCCTGGCCGGTCGCGCCTGCAGATTCGAGCAGGCAGAGCCCGCGCGCACTTGCCGATGGCGCTAATCCACACACACCCCCAACCAGCCAATGGCACGCCGCCCAGGCCCGAGTGCCTTCCCTCTTAACCAGTTCCTCCCGCTCGCTCCTTCTCTCCCATCACCACCTCAACCCGCACAATCGCCCACCCTCAACCGTTGGTTTGGTCGTCCCTCAGGAGCCCCGTCCCACGCTTTCGGCCAGCGCCTCTTGCGCTCGGTTCCCCTCTGATCACTCTCCTCTCCTCTCCGCTCCGCTCCAACACAACCCCCTCCCACGCCCTCTACTCTGTCGTCCTCGGTCCTCTTCCCCCCGGCGTTCACGGTCCTCGTCCAACATAGCATACCCAATTGACCAAGATACCCTCCGGCGTTTGATTTAGCTTCCTTTCCACACTCTCCTTCTTGCCTGTATCTTTATCCCCCCCAACGCCTCACACAGCCTCGTGTGACGCTCTTCATCTTGACTTCTTCCTCGTCTTCAGCCTGCCGCTCGGCTCCCTCCACCCAGCTGCGACGACCGCGTTTGGCCGGGACCGCCACGGAATGCCTCTTATCCATGGCGCAAAATGGGCTTGCTCGTCCTGTATCAAGGGTCACCGAGTGAGCGGCTGCAGCCACAATGGTACGTCGTCGAGCCACCTTTACCCTCCTCTACTACCTATAGCGCACAGCCTAACCCGCCTCTCCCAGATCGTGAACTGCACCACATCAACCCCAAGGGTCGCCCTGTCAAGCAATGCGAGCACTGTCGCGGCGCTCGCAAGTCCAAGTCTCACCACGCAAAGTGCGACTGCGGCGACAAGAAAGACAAGGACAAACTCAAGGACAAGGGTGACGCCAAAGGTACGACGCCGACGACTGGCATGGCCGACCCCGACCACCTCTCCAACGATGCTCTAGCTCACGACACGGGCTGCCAGTGCCACTCGGGCGCCAAATGCATATGCGGCACCGTCAAGGAAGAACTCAAAGTCGACACTAGCCGTCAGACGCTCCACGATGCCCGCGCAAAACCAAAGTTGATGACGACGCACTCGGAGAGTCACTTGACCGTCTTTTCCAACGGCCACCACAAGCCCTGCCACCGCAACAACAACACGGCCCACATCTCTGGCGCGCCTTACAAGATCCCCCGCCCCCATACGCTACACGGTCATTCGGCATTTGCTGCTTTGGCACAGAGCAACAATAGCTACACCAAGCCAGATGTGCCAGCTACGCGCTCCATGGATACCCTCTCGCTCTCCAACAACGACTTTTACGCCATGTTTGGTTCCACCCCGCGCCCCCAAGACAATGTGCCAATCCCGAACGTAACCAACAGCCTTGACACGCTTCCCTTTCAAGATGCCATCTTCACGGGTCAAGCAAGTGTCTTTGCCCAGGATGGCAATTCTCCTAGCAGCAACAGCGATACGTTTTCCAGCCAGCAATGGCCCTGGACCACCGCAACGGCCACACCCGTCAACGGCACCTTTGGATTCGGCAGTCTATCTACCTCTCCTTCACAAGATTGCCTCCCTAACCTTGGCAACGACTGGTCAATACCTTCCGCTGGCTTCAATCCACTTTGGTCTGCTGGTGATCTTCCCTTGGATCCGAGCAAGTTTAGCGACAGCTTGACACAGCCAATTTCGCACAGCGGCGAGTCCAAACAGAGCGGTCCCGGTCTCACCGCGGCTTCTTCAGCCCACTCGGAGATTGGAGATGCAAATATATTCGGCGACATGGAATTCAAACCACCTCAGTCGGCTGCTAGCGAGTCCCTTTTTTGGGAGGACAGCCCGGTCTATCGCTTCAACACGTCTGAGCCAACCGAGAGCATCACTGCGCCAGCGACAATGCCAACTAGCAGCATATCCATTCCCAATGTTCAGCATCTCGAGCCCACTTTCGCCAAGAGCTTGAGCGCTGCGCCCACGACGATGACGAGTACCGCTTCAAATGACTTCGCCGAGACTAGTGCGATTGCAATGCCAACCACCAATTTTGAACATGTTATTCCCATTGATCCCTGGCCTCTGGATCAGAACAACGCAGTGTTTGGCGGGATGAACACTTTTGAGCTCTCTTACACCAACAACTGGTTTTAGACGCCTGTGGGGGGCTGAGCTGGGGCAGCTTCAGCCCCTTTGATGACGCCATGATTGATGACGCTGGTGGTGCGCGATGCATACCAACCTGGAGACGCACTTACATTCATACCTTCGCTTCTGCCTCTTATGGCTCCCTTTCGACCCTCGGTCGCCTGTGTATATTCAAGACCTGGCCGAACCATTCGCTTATCTGTGTTTGAGGCCGTTGTTCATAATTTTCATCTACCGTTGTTGTTGCATTTGGACGATCGAGCAATCAAGCCTCGTATATACATGTGGGAATGTAGGCGGTGTTATTCCAAGAGTGGGCGGATATGCATGTGAGGGGGGGTGCTTTGAAAACTATAGACACGGGCTTCGGCGTTGTACTCGTCTATTACGCCCAACAAATAAAAGACAAAGATTTCAATTCATGTTGCATCCACCATGACATGTCCACTCTCTGTGTGTCTGCCCACCAACAGCGCCGTGCATGGCACGAAGCCTGGAGTAGCGCCGAGTGACGTCCTCTGGAGCACCCTAGTCGCCAGACCAATGTATGCAAGCAGAGATTTTGCCGACGTTTGATTGATCGGTCGGCACAGATCGTGTTCTCCCAGCAAACTAGACATGTACGGTAATAATGCCCTTTGGAAGCCGGGAATGCGATGATGGTGATGATAGATTTCGCCTCTCATGATTCCGCACTAAGCTGTCTTCTTATTGATGGCTTCTTGCGGACACGGAGCGCTGAGCGCGGCAGTCTGGAGGGGCATTCCACGACAAGAGCGATTGTGCACAGCCTCCTGCACGAGCTCAACAGCCGTTTGGTCTGTAAACCTGCGACCCGATGCTGGCCAACCAGCCACCCTGCATATGTAGCGTAGTTGTCGCTTCCATGGCGAAGACGGGCAAGCGGTGAGGTGCGAAGATAGCAACGTTCCAATGGCGAAAATGTCTCATGCACAGGATCAGGCCGACCTCCTACTTTGGGGATCCCAGGAAGACATTGCTGCCCGTGTACACTACGCCCCAATTGATTTGATCACGAGCAATGCGTACCTTTTTTTTTAGGGGGGTGGGGCGGCCATCGAGGGATCTTGACGATGTCACTGCTACCTCCCATGCAGCCATGCCATAGTTGCGCTCTTAGCATCCTTGGCCTCGACACTCACGACCCTGGTCCATCAGCTATGAGGCTTCACCGGCCATGTATGACTTGGTCAGAAGGGTCGTAGAAGACATGTGTGGCATTTCCATGTCTGTATTCATTAGTGTTCTGCCGGCTCGGAGCTTGTTGACTGCTTTGCGTCTTATAATAGTCGTTTGATCCGATGGCAAAGATGTTATAAGGAATTCCACGCATTGTAAGAGTGGTCACGATTTGGCTGCTGCGTGGACTTGGGAATCATTCATCCATCGCGCCCAGTTTCGACCCTCTCAAGATCAATCCTGCCTTATGCCTAAATCTAGTTAATGGGTAGTGCTGGGTGTGCCGGTGATGACGCACGACCCCCCGTTTCCATTGACGCGCTAACCTTGCCCTCAACGCGTCGTCGCGTCTCAACGACTTTCATTTCCTAGGTGCCCGTACAATCACTACCATGCGCCGCACGCGATCAAGCAATAAAGACGTGAATTTCAACATCTACTACTCGAAAAAGGTGCCGCAACAGGTGCACTTTCCACACAGGAAGAAAACCATACGAAGACGCTCTACACCGGTTCGCGATGAGTCAAAAAAGCGACAGATGGTCTTCCTACCAGAGAAGATGAGGACTAAGAGCGAAAAGACTATCAAAGACTCGGACTCAGAGGGTGAATATGAGGAAGTGGAAGAACGTGGTGGGGATAGGATTGACCTGGGAGCAGATGAAGAGGATGAGGCAGAGCAGAGCTTGAGCAGTGTCGCGAAAGAAAGAGTCGGAAAGAGGAAGATCCATACCATGAAAGAAGAAGATGAGGAGGAGGAAAAAGAGCCCGTCAGACCCACACCTAAGCGTAGACGGGGAATGGTAGCCCCAAAGCATGAGCGTCACGCGAGGCAGACCGAGGCCGAACACGGTACACCAGCCGAAACTGAGGGAGAAGGAGCTAGGAACCACATACTTAGGAGACAGTCTACAATGACCCAGCTGGTCAATGGACGAAGACCGTTGCCGAATAGTGAGGAGCCCGAATTCAAGCCCATAAAGCGTAGCCCAAGATTGAGCTGGAGTAGGAAAAGCACGAACAAGGAGAAAGACAAGCAGCAGCGGACATTGACACAAATGATGCCTGGAATGCCACCGTTTGAAATCATGTCGGATGAAGACAGGGAGGAAGCGCTAAGCGATCTTGAAGCACAAGGAAAGGACATTCGAGCATATGAACATGCTGTAGCGCAGCGGCTTGCTCAACAAGGACTGCACCAGGTTCAAGGCGGCGGTAGTGATGAAGCAACTGTGGGGCATCAGGCCAGGGAAAGTGAACAGTGGCTTATGAATACGGTAGATGACCAGGACGAGCTTCAGGTACACCCACAGAGTATGACTGCACTGGTGGTAGAGTCTGTTGAGGAGGTTGCCGATCAAGACGACAAAGGCAGTTATCAACCAACGCAACACATCGATGCTCCAATCACCAGAACAACCCGAGCACTGCGACGTAAGAATGAGCGAAACCAAGCGCAGCCGCTAGTAGACAATATGCTACCTCTTTCAAGCAGTATTCAAAAGTCAAGATTTAGCCTACTATCCACCCCGGAAAAGCGACGCATCCGCGAAATTCCGTCTTCACAGTCGCCAGCCGACTCACCTCTGCTCACTCAAGTGTCGGACGAGAAGTCAAATCGGTCACCGCTGAAAGAACAATCGGGAAACGGGACCAGAGCTCCAGAGACGCCATCAAAGCGTAAACAAGTGACTTTCGGGTTGCCGCTAAAACCCCGTAGTTCGCCGCCCATTCTGGGGAGGTTTCAAAGCACAATCCAAGACTCCGAAGAAGAGGACGAGGACATCATCGAAGAGGATGAGCCTTCAAGTGCACAATGCATAGGCGTCAACATGCATGGCAGACCTGTTGGGTCTCACACGCAAGCAATGCTTGATCAGATTGACCAAGCATGTGCTCATGCGGATGAACATGCCGCTTGGCAAGATAGAGGTTCATCCGAAGAGCTAAGTCTACCGACCGCTACTCGAAGCATCCATGAAGCCTCCCCTGAGCTTGGCGAGCAACAAGAGCAGCCGATAGTAATGCAGCAAAAACACATACTCCACGCGCGACCTTCATATCGCACAGCTCATGCTGGTATCAAGCAGGAGCCGCTACACGATATCGAGACATTGGATCTCACTACCGTTGACCTACCTCTACTACATGAAGTGCAACCAGCTACGACCCATGGGTCGGCAAACGATGAAGCCGAGCTACATGCAGCAGCTGAGGAGCTCTACTCGACGCCGCCCTTTAGCGAGCCTTCTCCTCAAGACACATTTCCCTCAACGCCGATGGTGATACAAGATGATTCATCCAACGAGGAAGATGGCCCTGACCCGATGCCTCCGTCCCAAAATAGACAAATCCACGAGAAAATGCCATCCAGCAGCAGCAAGCAAACATCGATAGACCTAGACGATGAACCTGTACAAGTCCCACGCTCTCCATCTACGCAAGCTGAAACGCAACAATCCCATTCTAGTAAAGCAGAGCAACAACTCCAAAACGAATGGCTCTCATACTCGCAGTACCTTTACACCCGGCCACCCCAGTCGTCAAGCATGCATGTGGGACCAGATGCATTTAGCTACAGCGCAACGCCAATGCATATACACCCTACTGCCGCACAATCATCACAAGCTCTAGGACCCCAGTTGAGTCAGGCAACAACAGTAGACGAACTCACACCCAAGAGGAATCGAGTACAGCGTACAATGAACGCGAGCGTTACTCCGCATAAGAAGGCGAGCTCTCAAGTTTTTGTCTCGCCGAACAAGCTGCCGCCACTGTTTATACCAAGCAGCTTCCCCAGTCCAGCAAAGGCTGCGATTGAAGGTTGGAGTAGCCCAATGTATGGCAGGACGCAAGACTTGACATCTAGTCAGTTTGGTGCCACTCTAGAGGACTTTAGCATTCCACTTCCGCCGCCCCTTGAGGATGAGTGAGTAATACAATATTATTATCAAATTGCACATCGCCGTCGCGAGAACTAAACAAAATCAAACTGTCAAATCCATACAGGATGCATTCAACTATGTACTTCTATGGACTTGGATGGGTCCATCCGATTTGCAGTTATGGTACTAGTATGTTAGTACGCGACCATGCCACGGGAATGATAAAGCCGCACAAAGGCGTTGAGTAAATATACATCGGGCAGCCGCACTTGAAATCTTATGATCGACTTCAAGTCCGGCTGCAAACCCGAGTGTGCGTAGGCGCCTCTTCTTATTGCATTTTGGCGATGCAGGATTGTTGTGCACAGCGAGATTGCTCTCTATAGTGCACATATTGGGAGACGTAGAGGCGAGCTGTGGGGTAACTGATGGATTTTTTCGCTAAGCCAGCTGAATCAGATCTGATTAAGCAGACATGTCAGTCAACGCTCCCATCCCCATAGCGCCCACCTAGAACACCATAGCGCCGCCGTCGACGATGATATCCGTGCCATTGATATACCTCCCCGCATTACTACATAAGGTAACCAGCGGCCCCGTCAACTCCCACGGGTGCCCCATCCTCCCCATGGGATTCCTCGCATTCCACGAGTCACGGGCTTTCTGGAGCCCTTCTCCCTCGTTTAGTATGGTATTCATGTAGCCCGGGCTCAAACAGTTGACACGTATGCCGTAACTGCTCCATTCGGCGGCCAGGCTCTTGGCCAGCGACAATAAAGCGGTCTTGGAGGAGTTGTATGCGCATTGTGGTTGTGGGTAATTTGTATGGTGTGCGGATATCGAGGCTGTGAAGACGATGCTCCCGCCTGTCCCCTGATGGCGTAGTTGGCGTGCTACGGCTTGCGCGCAAAGGAATGAGCCTGTCAAGTTGATATCGTGTGTGCGGCGCCATTCGTCGGCCTTCATTTCTATAGCATGTGTGCAGCCTACCACACCCGCGAAACAACACAGTATGTCTATGCTGCCCAAGACCTTGACAGTGCTCTCAATGGCTGATGCAATGGCGTTTTCGTCCCGCACATCGACAGCTTCGGTGATTATGCGCCGGTCGGGGAACTTGGAGTGCAGGAGCTTGACAGACTCGAAGGCCTGATCAGGCTTCATGTCCCAAAGGGCTAAGCCTGAGGCGCCGTGTTCGAGCAGGGCTTGTGCCGCTTCGAGGGCGAGAGTGCCTGCGCCGCCAGTGACTGTAGATATGCTTCAGTAAGTTATGCTCAGCGTCAAAAGAGAGAAAAAGAGGGGAGGGGGGAAGGGTGAGGATTGTACCCTTTGCAGGCGTTCACGTACTGATCGCATTGCCCTTGACTTGGAATCTGTACTGCGCTCTTTGAGCCGGGGAAAGATTGTCTGGGGGAGGATTTGGTGCTGTGAGCGGGTTCTCGGCTGTCGAGAGTACCATCTCTGGTAATTGTCGGTTTACGAGCGAAGCGCGGTCGGCTGCAGTGTCAGGCATTTTGAAGGAGATGGCCAAAACTGGGTCGCGATGAGAGTTGAGCTGTGTACTTGGAAACCATCTAATATATATATACAGATCACATACCTTCGGACGACAGAAGTCCGCCGACTTTAACCTCGGTGGAGAAGGTCGAGCATCATGTCGAATGAGTTGCCCCGCCCCCACCACGCTTCTGTCTTGGCCCTCATCAATATGGATCAGCATTGTCATGTCGTTGAGATGAAACCAGCTTTCATTACCTTGTTGGGTACATACCGACCAACCGTCCTTGAATAGAAATACCCTTCCGTATACCTCAGACAGCCAGCCGTTGTACCTGGCCTTCCTACAGGAGCTCCACAAACAGCTGCAAAGGCTAGGCTGCAAACATTTTATCACCATGTGTTGGCGTGCAAAAGCACTCATAGAGTGATGACCCTTTACAGCTGCTGTTTGGCTGGCCGAATCAAGGCACCTCTCACGAATGTTCGAAGGCCGTCACGCTGTACTTGGTAACGACATCCTCGTGACGTTCTCCGGGTGTGGCTGAAGCTTAACCCTGTGCTGCCAGTTATCTCCGAGACCCGGCCACGCTCATCCATCCCACCTTCGATATACTACTCACCTAACCTTATTATAACAATGCCCGTGTACTAAAGCTTTGTGCTTTCTGTCTTTCTTTCGAGCGACCTCTTGATAGCTGTCTACTTCTTTACTTGCAAACGCCATGCCGTTGTTGACGAATCCGATTCCGCGTCTACGGCGCATACACCGACACAATGTCGAAACCTTGAAATCGCAACCGCTGGCCGAACTCTCGGGTTCACTTGGGGATTTGGGGACGTTACTACCGCTCATGACCGCGCTGGTCATCACAAACTCCATATCCTTACCTTCAACACTCTTGTTCACAGGGGCTGCCAATGTATTGACTGGAGTCGTATTCGGACTACCTCTACCAGTCCAGCCCATGAAAGCCATTGCAGCCGTCGCAATAGCTCGCAAGTTCACACTCGAGGAGAACTCAGCAGCTGGACTCGTCGTTGCCGGCCTAGTGGGGCTGTTCAGCGTCACAGGGCTAATCAACTGGGCGAATCACGTTACGCCAATACCGGTTGTGAAAGGCATCCAAGTCGGAGCAGGACTTTCGCTATGCTTGAGCGCTGGATCGAACATGCTTATGCCCTTGACTTGGACGGGCCCTTGGTGGGGTGATAATTTGCTTTGGGCGATTGCAGCAGTCGTACTGCTACTATTCACATTCGCACGTCCGAGGATGCCATACGCTATCCTAGTCTTCACGGTCGGCTTCGTCCTCTCAATTTTCGCGCCAAACAGCACCTCTTCCGCGATAGCCGACCATGCGATTCCCATTCTGCATCCTTCAGGAAGAGACTTTCTAAAGGCAACAACAACCGCGTCTCTAGGCCAGCTACCCCTCACACTCCTGAACTCCGTGATTGCAGCATCAGCATTGGCCTCTGATCTCCTCCCTTCCCCTCCTTATCCGGCCGCGCCTACAGTCACCGAGTTTGGCATATCGGTCTCAGTAATCAATCTAGTCGGCTGCTGGTTCGGGGCCTTGCCAACATGTCATGGCTCAGGCGGGCTCGCAGGCCAGTACCGCTTTGGTGCACGTAGCGGCTCGAGCATCATCTTCCTAGGCTCTCTCAAGTTCCTACTCGGCATCATGGCTTTCTGGAAGACTGAAACGATCGTTGGTGTGCTTTCCAATATACCCAAATCTCTCCTCGGTGTTCTAGTGCTCGCCGCAGGGGTCGAATTGGCGAAAGTGGGTGAGAGCGTGAATACAGATGCCCGAGATCTCAGGGTTCTGGACAGAGATCATGCCTGGGATGGTAAGAGAGTCAAGGATATTGGAGAAAGAGAAAGGAAAGAGAGGTGGATGGTTATGTTTGTCACCGTGGCAGCTTTGCTCACATTCAAGAACGATGCGGTAGGCTTCATTTCCGGCTTGGTGTGGCACTGGGGATTCAAGGCTGCGAGACGAGTGGAGGGTTGGACGGATGGGCAAGTGGGAAGACTGTTTTGGAGACGAGTGGAACACAGACCGTCGGAAAGGACTGCACTACTTGCGCAGGAGGAGTCTGACATTGTTGCTTGAGTATAGGCGTAGTATTCCCCCTTGTTTTTGGGTTACTGTGCGGCATAGCGATGGATTGGACTACATTATGTGACAATAGACTGCACTATATCGTTGTACTGGTTGGCGTTCTTTATCTTGCAATTTCAACATCATCCAGGACGAACTTGATGTCGCTTTGGTGCCCAAGGCCAGTAATCAAGTCGCAAATGTGTGACTTCATAGTACGGAAGATATACAAGATGATGTTTAATTGGTCCAAGGGCATTTGATTATAACTTCAGTGTGCGAGGGTACGTGGGTGACACGCAAACATCCCATATTTACATCAGGGAAAAGACAGATTGGGAATCGAACATTCTAATTTGTTTCTTGCTATACAAGCGTACAAATACTGATTAGAAAATATACAAGAAAACTTTGCTCCCAGTAATTACTCACGCCTGAGCGCATGAGGAAAGATCTATTCTAAATTTGAAAAAATGACCGTGCGTGCCAACTATAATGCATGAAGAGCGACCAGTAACAGGATACAAAAACAAAATGAAAACGTCGTCTAAGTCCGGGGCGGGTGGACATGAGGAAAAGCTCACACTTTCTCCGAAATCTCGTTATCCTGGCGCGGAGGAGTCTCAGCACCAGTGATAGATGCATACCTCGATGGCTCCGCCGCCTGGCCGCCAGTGTGGCTTCCAACGCGAGACGGCTCATGTAGGTTCTGCTCCTGAACAGCACCCTTGTGCTCACCAACCTTCTCCTTGCTATCCTTCTTCTTACTGGTCTTTGGCATGCGGATAAGCCAGTACAGGGCAAGCGCAGCAAATATGTTGAAGATGACATACGCCCAGAGGATTCCAAAGTTCCTCCACGCATCGGAATAGCTCGACGAGAGCCTTGCCAGGAAGACATTGGTGTCAGCCATGGCACAGTAGGTGCAACGACTGGTGGCTTTGGGGTTGGTGACGACGCCGCCGGCGGTGCGCAGGAACGCAGCCATATATTTTTCGCACGTATCGCCCTGCGGTGGATCGAAGACGATAAGCTCGTTCACTGCGCACTGCACGGAACTGTTGGCGAGACCGACAGACAACATGCCAGATACCAAATACGTAAAGGGTGAGAGGCGGTACATGAAGATCCAGAAGCGGGGAAAGGTCGAGGGCGAGGCGAGCACACCACAGAAGATCAAACAAAGCGAGAACATCAAGTTGGCTATGTTACCACCTGTCTCGGCCGATTCGACACCAGCGATGACCATATGTGTGAACGTGGAGGTGAACATCAGGAACATCCAAACGAAGAGGAAGAGCTGGAAACCGCGGAGAGTGACAGCATCGGTAGCTTCGGCATTGCGATACAGACCAATAGGGTAGTACCAGCAAAAGAAGATGAGGACAGCCATGAGTGAATTCCAGGGAAGTTCGACGGCAATGTTGGAGATCATGAAGGCCTTCCACGAGTAGGCCTTGCTAGGACGCTCGCGAACCTCGTACAAGGCACGCTGAGTGACAAAGTGAGGCATGATTTGCTGGGCTAACTGACCAAAGATAGTCATCAACATGAAGATGGCAAACATCTGATTTTGTAGACCCTGCTGAGTATTGGGCATCTGGTAGAGGGAGAAACCGATGAACAAGGCGGACATGACGCAGAGGAAGGTCTTCGAGTAGATGTAGGAGGGACTGCGCCAGTATTGCTGGAACACACGAAGGGTTGTCTCGCGGAGTTGCTCACCAAAAGGCGCGGCAAACTCACGATAAGCGGCCTTGTCCTCACGCTTCTGGGCCGAGATAGTGCGTTGAAGGGCATCCATCTGCGAGCGTTCCGACTTGAGTTCAGCAAGATGATTTCGCACTTCAGCATACTCGGGAGAGTTGCGCCATGCCTGATGCCAATCCACGTCGGTATGCGATCCAGGCGCTGCGCCAATGACTTCCAACATCCATTCAGCAGGATTAGCATCTGCGGGGCATGGATGCCCACCGTTGCGCACGAAGTAATCGACTAGGATCTGCGAGTTGCGACCAACGTCGCCATAGTACACAGTTCTCCCGCCTTTTGCCAAGAAGAGAAGTCGATCGAAGCGCTGGAACAACATAGCGCTGGGCTGATGGATGGTGCAAAGAATGGCCTGGCCGTTCTTCTTCAGCTTGTCAAGCAGATCGAGAATAGCCCAAGAAGTCTGGGAGTCTAGGCCGGAGGTCGGTTCATCCAAAAACAGAAGCAAAGCTGGCTTCGCGGCAAGCTCCACGCCAATAGTCAGCCGCTTGCGTTGCTCGACATTGAGACCTTCGCCTGGCACACCAACAACAGCGTCGGCATACTCGGTCATATCTAGCAGTTTGATAACTTCGCTGACGTATTCAATCTTCTCTTGGCGAGAGATGTGGGCGGGTTGGCGAAGGAGCGCAGAGAACGTCAAGGCTTCTCGGACAGTCGAGGTAGAAAGATGCAGATCCTGTTGTTGAGCGTAGCCAGTCTTACGTTGGAAAGAGTCGTCGCGAGGCTTGCCATCCACGAGCATCTCGCCAGAGATAACACCCATAGTTGTCCGAGTAGCCAGGCAGTCCAACAACGTGGTTTTACCAGCACCAGAAACGCCCATGAGCGCTGTCAGAGTACCTGGCTTGACCCAGCCGTCGACGTGATCGAGAATGCGACGATTCTCACCCTTGATCTTGATGTCGTAGCAGACGTCCTTCCATTGGAAGATGGCAGTCTGGCGTTCGATAATGGCAATGTTGTCGGAGCTGTCGTTTTGTACCGCGACATTGCGGCCAGTAGGAGCAGACTCTAGGTCTTCGGTAGACTTACTTGTAGGGCCGGGGAGCTTATGACCACGTCGAAAGACGAGGACTTCACCCTTGGACTTCTTTGCCGTAATGAGCTCAGTGCCCGCCAGATAGATTGCCATCAAAGCGAACAGGAAGGCCCAGAGGATGCCGTAGTTGCGCCATTTGCGGGATGCAGAGTAGTTGAAGGCGGAACCGATATAAGCGTCGCCAATGACAAAATCCTGGCCCGGTACTGATCCGACCACGGAGCATGCGCGCTCAGTGCCCGTAGCAGCCTGGTATCCAGTGCCCATAGGAACATACTGAGTACACTGGAAACTTTGGTTGTGGAATTCGTTGACCATGAGAGCCTCAAAGCCATAGCTGACAGGGTTGATGTACTTGATCCACTTGGACCATCCCAACATATAGCTCGGAGGGACGGTGAAACCTGTGTACATGACGAGACCCAAGATGAGAATTGCAGCGGGAGCTAAAGCTTGCACGAGGGACCTAGACAGCGCGGCGATGGATCGGAAAAACATGGACATGACCAGGGTGAGGGTGAATGAGATCAAGACAAAGAAGAAGAAATTGCCAGGCTCTCGTCTCAGGTTCGTCATGAAGTAAAGGACCAGATTGAAGGTAATGCAGTTCAAGACCTTGTATGGCATGTCGGTCAACATACTAGCGAAGGCTTCGGCCGAAGGGTGATAGAGCGCGTATCGAGAGTGTTTTTCAACAATCGGGCGTTGGGCGTAGAGAGCCAGGATTTCGAGAGCGGAACCAAAGGCGTTCATCAAGATGGCAAAGAAGAGCAAGGCGGATCGCTGGAAGAAGCTGCCGGTAGTGGGTTGAAGGTTGTAGAAGACGGAGGAGATGATGAGAGCCATGACGGAGTTGGCGATAAGCTGCGTAATGGTAATACTGGGATCAGCCTTCAACCGTACGAAGCCTCGCCACAAGCAAAGCTTCACTTGCTGGATATATGACAGTGTGTAAGGCGATTTCTCACGTTGACCCTTGGCCTTCTGCGCCTTACGAGACTCCTTGAATTGTTGGCCAGCCTCACCGCCAATGGGATATTTCTGCTCGTAAGCTTCGATTTGTAGTAGCAAAGCAGCTCGCTCTGGAGAATCCTTCCATCTCTGGGCGAACTCATCGGGTGTACGTGGAACACGATCCTCCCAGCCGGGGCGGACGACGCGCTCCAGGGCACTGGTCATGGACGTCAAGAAATCGGCATCAGTCTGTCGATCGGGGCATTCAAAGCCCATTTCCACGAAGAACCGTTTCGCATCCGTAGTATTGCCAAAGTAAATTTGACGACCTTCGTAGAGAACAAGAGCCTTGTCGAACAGGTCGTACGCAGCTTGAGGAGCCTGGTAGATGGCGACGCAAGCCGTGGTGCCGCTAATTTCAGTCTCCATGCGAAGGGTCTTGCAGAACTCGACAGCGTTAGCAGAGTCAAGACCTCTGGTGGAGTTGTCCCAAGCCTGTAACGGCGCTCTGCTAAGTGAAGCTTCAGCGATGGTTACGCGCTTTCGCTCACCACCAGATACACCACGCATGTAATCGTTGCCGACGCGGGTGTTGACCGTATGACTGATTCCGTAGAGTGCCATGATGCTAAAGAAAAAGTAGGTCAGTGTGTGTCTGCTATCCGGTTATGATTCAGGTATTTACTTACACGTCACGTTGGTGCTCTGCGTATTGCGCGACGCTAACACCACCGGGGATCTGGCGAGGGCGACGAGCCTGAGCTGCGAAGTACAGCGTTTCGCCAACCGTCATCATCGGAAAGTGAACGTCTACCTCGGCGGTGTAGATGGCCTCGCCGCGGTAGTTTTTGTTCATAAGTTCTGGGCTGACACCCTGATAGTTGATGTGCGAAGCCTCATCGACTATAAAGCCATGCGTCTCTCCTGTAATGGTCTTCAAGAAAGTCGAGCAGCCGGATCCAGGGGGTCCAAGAACAACCAGCATCTCGCCAGCTTCAACTAGACCATCCAGATGCTGCAGGATGTTGATCTTACGGCCCTTGTCTCCCAACAATTGTTTGAACAGCCCTGGTCCCTCCAACCACACGTTGCCAACACTCTTTTGATAATCCGTGTCGTTACCATAACCATGGACATTCAAGCCTCGGAAAGATACACCTGCTGTACGGGTGGGGCCTACATTCTCGTCCTCGAGTTGCAAGTTCAGCATGGCCTTCGTCCAGGCGCGGGCGTTGAAGTTGTCGCCATGGGGATCCAGGGCTGAGTTGGGAGGCGCATTGAATGGGTTCTGGTACTCTGTCATAACATGGCTTTGTGACGTCAACCGCCTCGCAAGCTGATGAACCACTTCTTCTCTGCGGAGAGTTTCATCCTCTTCCTCTGAGTTCCGGTTTGTCGTGTAAGAGGTGTCTTTGTGGTCATGGTGATGGTTGTTGGTCCGCGGCGGGCTATCCACGTTGGTGGCAATGGTGGATGAGTCTGAACTAGAAGCCGTGCGAGGCTTCTCGTTGACGTTGAGATTTGACTGCGAGGGTTGTTGTCCTGGCATCTCACTCATGTTGGGCGATAGATCGCCAATTAGCGGTTGTGTTGGCCAAGTTGAAAGGATGACAAGTTGACAATTTGACAAGAAAAGTTAAATGATAAAATAAAATAAAAGGGAGGTATTAAAGGGGTGTACGGCGAGGGAGTTCAGTGACAGTTAATCGCAAGTAAACACAGGGGAAACAGGCTGATAAAAAGTAGGAGCAGGAGCAACTAATGAGGGTGGGCCCATGCCGCCCCAGTAGACGATTTTGGTCCAGCGGGCGGCGGCGGACATACGGCTTGGCCTGCGTATCGGAGACGGATAGGCTGCTTGCCCGGGCGTGGAGCTCGCTTGCGGGCAAGTCCAAACGGCGGGATACGGTATATACGATACCGAGAAGACCATGGAGCCAATCAGAGCGGGTCGACTACGAAAAGCCCTTCCTTCGTCCGCTGGTTTTCGAGTAGGTGTACGAGGGTAGGTGTATAGTGACTTCGGTGATTGGTGATTTATTCTGTCGTCATCTCGCAGTGTATCTCTATGTGTGTGGTATTCTGATGCAACTCGCCCATGATCGCGCCTGGAGTTTTCCACTCTCTAATAACCAGAATGTGAATGTAAAATGTCATGTGCGCAGTAAAACAACAACCTGCTCCTACGTATTCGTCTCCAGTAGTCGCTTGGGTGTGATTGTCTGATTTCCTCTTCCCTACCAGCCATGGATGCAAAGCTATTCGCGAATTGCATGTCATGTTGAACGTGGGTCCATCTTGAGGCCATGCCCCCCCGCCCATACAGATCTTCGGACGAAAAACGCAGCCCTTCAGGGACAGAGTGGAGCCGCCAACAAGGTATTCGTTCTCGCAACCAACCAACCGTTCGTGGCTGCATGTCTCCGTTTCCGGCTTCTCGCGTGCTGATGAGATGCTGGCGTGGGAGGCGGAGCGCGCGGATGGCGCTGGTTCCGTAACCGACCACGCGGGCACCCCAGTTCAGCCTTACGGTGTCTCGGCGTCTTGTTCAAATGCTTCCGGATTCCCCTTGCTTGGAATGGCTTTTGCGTGATGTAGCATCCTTCCTCTCGGGTGCTGACGCTTGCTGTTGTGCAGGCTTGGCTGCCTGCAACGGCGAACCCGGTGAACCATGATGGCGGATGGCCTCTTTTCCGACTACCGGTCCGTTACCATCCAATTCGCATCTAGCAAGACGCCTCCATGGATACCTGGCTCTGCAAATGGCACATTGGGTGTTTCGCACAAATACGCCTCGTAGGGCCTAATAAACCTTGCTTCTAAAGATGATTGACGCGCAACAGCCGTATCGCACTACTAAGCTTATGGCTCACGATGCATGTGAGCTGGACCGACTTGACCGAGCTCCGCCAGATTTAGCACACTCCGCACCATGGCGCTCGCCGCGTCCCACGCCCACCTACCTGATAATATCAAATACAACAGACGACGAGAGACGTGGTGAGATAGGAAAGAAAACTGCATAGGGTGCTGCATACGGCTCAAGCATACTGATCAAGGTAGGCCATATAAGCGCCCTTCGTTCGCGACCATCTTGTACACTTTCTCGGCGCAATAGCAAACGAGAAGCCGCCTTGCGGAAAAGAATTCATTGGCTAGTATTATACTGGTGGAATAGCCATGCGCTACAAGAAATTTAAAACGCTTGAACGATCATTCATCACGAGCACATATGCACATGTATCCCACGTCGTCTCCGTACCTCCAAGTCAACCCCAAGCTTTGCGCCCGCGCCAACCCACCACTCACCCACACAATTCCGTAAAACATACAATTGCCTTCTGTGGGTGATGAAATGGTTTCCAGCATTCAAACAATGCGAATACGTATATCATGAAAGCACATCCAGAAAGGTAGCCAAAGCCTTGGGCGGACAAAGTCAGCCCCACAAAACCACTACTGTGTTCCATGTTCATGACCAGACACAACATCGACTGAACCGAGCTCATGCGATGCCGACCCATCTCATCTCAATACGAGTCTCCGAAGAATTGACTCGCGAGAACAATATCCTTGTCATTATTGGCAAAGTCCCATCCAACAATCGTCGGGTCTTGGCTACAGCAGATGATTCTGCGCGCGTCAAACTGCAGCTTGAAGACCCTCGAGTTAGTGCCCTGGTTATTCAGCGGACCAGCGAGTGGGTGAGGAGGGTGATGATGATGATGATGATGGTGATGTGGTGCAGCATTGGTAGCGCCTCCTTGTTGTGTAGGAGCTCCTGCTTGTCCTCCATTCGTGGTAGCTTGAGCTGCCACTGACGGAGTGGCGGTGGTATTTGATGTGTTCATCGATGCATTATTTGTCGTGGTGCCCTGTACGGTTTGCGAGGCTGCATGGAGGGCTTGGGCTTGCTGGGCGAGGCTTTGAGCTGCTTGAGCCTGTGCCTGTGCCTGCTGTGCCAACGCCTGGAAGTTGTTTTGTTGTGCAGGTGCTTGAGCATTCTGCTGAGCCTGCTGGCTTCCTTGGTTCGCATTAGCCTGAGCCTGGACAACGGGCCTCCTAGGCCGACCACCGGCGGCTCGGACAGCGTCGTTCTGATACAGTGTCTTCGCCTTCTCCCAAGCTCCATCAGTACCTCGTTTCCAGATGATAACTGTCTCATCATAGGAGCCGGAGACGATTCGTGCCCATTTGCTGCCTCCACCACCGGGTGGCAGCTTTGCCCCGTAAGCAAAGATGGCCTTTGGATCACGGGAACCAGCATTGCGAGCGCGGCGTTGCGCTCTGTTGAGGCCCTTGTCGGAAAGAAGACCGCGAGTCTGCGCCTCGAAGAAGTTCCGGTCGACCGCTCGAGCCTCAGCCTCAAGTTCCTCTTCGTTTCCGGGGAGGTCGCCAAACTGGGCCTGCACGGTGCGCACAAGGTTGGTATGCCCACTTAGGCAAGCTACTTCTGCTCCTGTGGCTCTATCAAATATTCGAACAGTTTCGTCCGAACTGCCACTGACAATTCGTCGCCCGTCGAATTGCACACAAGCAATGCCCTTGCTATGGCCCGAGAAGGTTCGCGTGCAAGCACCCGTCCGCACATCCCAAACCTTTACACTCCTGTCACCGGATGCAGAGACAATCTGACCGTCTAGGATCTGTATGGCATTCACAGCTGCGCCATGGCCTTCCAAAGTCATGATCAGACTGTATGGTTGAAGTGGCTTGAAATGTAGGTGCGAGTTCTCCACCTGCTCCTGCATGTTGATGATGTACGAGGGGAACCGAGCACTGGACTTGATGGTAGACGAGGGATAGGTATCATCCGTGGGCCACATCTCCTTGCGATTCCAGACCTTGATGGTTTTGTCTTTGGAGCAGGTGACCAAATACCGATCATCGAATCTTAGATTTAAAACCGACTCGGAATGTGCCTTGTCGATCTCCTTGATGATGCGCCCCGTTGAGAATCGCCACAGGATCACTCTACAATCACTGCCCCCGGATACCACGATATCTTGATCAGGGCGTTCGTCAAACTGCAAGCACAAGACGGAGGCTGTGTGACCAGCGAGAGGTGGGTGTACCAAGCGTAGAGTATCCAAGTTCCAGATTCTGATAGTCTTATCCCGGCTTCCGCTGACCAGGTACTTCCCGGAGTACTGTATCGTATACACGCACTCGGTATGAGCCTCGTCTGGATGGTTAGGATGTGGGAGTTGGAAATTCGAAAAACGGCCAGCATCCCAATTGTCTTCCAGCCTTCTCTTCTGCTTGTAAAGGAACTGCCAGTTGATCTTGGCGTCCGGGCCTGGTAGCAGAAGTGAGGGTTGTATAGCAGGGCCCAGTGGATTTGCCAGAAGAGAAGTGGGTGAAAAATCACTGGTCTGAGCGGTCTGCTTCCTCTCTCGCCGTGTCACCTCTGTGGGTGAGACAGCGGGTGACGCATCGTGGAAAGAGATGCCTTCCATCTTGTCCTCAGCTTTGATCAAGGGGCTGTCGTCGGCCTCGACGGGTCCATGCTGTTCCTCCCAGGTATTGCCTTGTGCATAGCCCCCGCTGGACAGCGGCTCAAGGGTATTGTATATGCTGCTATTCTCTGATGCTGGACCGTCGCCAAATAGCTGTCGCTCCCGCACGCGTTTCTTGGACGAGGGCTTGTCGTAGTCCATGTCTTCGGCTGCCCTAGGTCGCGTCTTACGCTCCTTTTCCTTGAACTCGGCGCGCTTCTGCCTCTCGCCCTCTTCATACGCGCGCACCTGCGGGAAGTTGGAGTTCCAGCCTTCCAAGCGGAACAAGAGCTTCCAGAGGGGGCTGTCCAGTACTCGGTTCCTCCATGCGCGTGACAGTGTGGATGCGCGCAGTAGCGTCTCGGGGTCCAGGTAGGAGAGAATCTGGAAGGTGATCTCGGGTGGGAGGTGGATGACAGGGTCGAGGTGCAGGAGCGGGTTCAGCTTTTCGACGATGGCTGCTATCGACGAGGTCCGTAGCGAGCGCAGGATGGCATAGGCGAATTCTAGGTTGGAGTTAGTATAGCTGAGTGCTGTGCATGACTATGCTGCCTCGACTCACCACTCCGCTCGTGCTCACTCAAGGCCATGACCCAGTCGGGTAGGCTGAAGGGCGAGGCGGGTTCCAAGTCGCCCTCGCCCAGGCCTACGTCGGTCCTCATTACCATGTCGCTCCCGCTTTGACTCCTGGTGTCTTCGGAATATCCCTCGTCGAATCTGTTTGCGCTCATCGAGGAGGCGGGGCGGAAAGGGTGCATGTACGGCGGTGCGGAGAATGGGGTCGGGTTCCCGAGGGGGCCTGCCATGGTGGAGCGAACAAAGGGGCGTCGCGGCGCAGAGCTCTCTATGGCGGCGGAAGAGGGCGTCGAAGGTTTACGTTGGCCTCATGTGCTGACGGGGTGCCTGCCTTGTGTGTTGCCTGGAGGGTGATGAGGGTGCTGCAGGCATGTGCGGGATTGGAAAACGAGCGCTAGGCGGGGGGGGGAGAGGAGTGGTGCTCTGCAAGCGAAGGTACTCGTAGATCAAGGGCGTTGCAGAGGGGTGTGACGTGGGCAAGAAAGAAACGCTGAAGTGGAATAATAAGATGTACTGGACTCGATGTTGTGCCTGTCGTCGCCGCCCGTGGTAGTCGCTTCCGCTCTGGAAATGAACCGTGCGCGGCAACCCGCCTGATGTGGATTGGGGGGGACACGGGGGGGGGCGCGTCCTTTCACCCAAGCAGCCCTGGTACCTAATGCACAGGACGACAGGCTAATAATGATAATAACAATAATAATGATCATGATGATAATCGATTGTACCCTCGTTCCACTGGCCCTGTAGCTGTAGGGATGAACATGGGATGGGTATCAAAGTCCGATATCGAGTGAGTGTGGAATTCCGTACAACTCACTCACTCACTCATCGCCATGGGACTTCAACACCAGAACCGACATGTGACTTGCCTGTCTGTCCTGCAGTGACTAATAATAAAAGTAGGTTGGGTCCTCCCACTTGCTGCCCGAGAGCTGTCGAGTCGCGCATTGCATCCCTTGACTTTGATGGGAAAGCAAGCCGTCGATCCCACGCAAAGCTATCACGTGCAATGGTCTGACGGCGAAGCCAAAGCCGCTGCTGGCTGGGTGAAACACACCCGGCCGCACCCCTAAATCCATCATCTGCCCTACCAGCCCACTGCAACACACAAGCCCACACAACACACATCCCACTGTCCAACTCGACGTCGTCCGGCCTCCGTTATCGCGACACCGAGTCCTGCAGCCCTGCCGCACCAGCACCAGCTCTCTGACCGCCCCAAGACGGCACCCTGGCAAGACCCTGGCACTGTCTTATTAGCACCCCGTAGCCCGTAGCCGCCTGACAGCGCAATCGCCCTCTGCAACGGCTGCTACTTGCTTTGCAATCTTATTATCCACCCCTCTCCAACCTTGTTGTCTCGTCAATCAAATCGTCTCCCCTAGACTGCCGCGCGGAGATGAAGAACTAGCATGGAGAGCGGCATTGCGTTCCACTCGGGACTGGCACGCGCCCACACGTCGATTCCCTCTCCCTCGCCATCGTCCACCCACTCGCGCATTGCCTCCAGCGGCGGTCCTCCTACGCTCATGTCCCACCAGAGCTTTCAGAGCCAGTACTCGAGCTACTCGCACAGCAGCCTGCGCGACACCCAGAGCACCCAGGCCACCACCACTACCACCCTCTTTGGCCAGTCACCGCCCGTCTTCCCAACTTCGACCCCCGTGAATGGGGGCCCCGTTGAAGCCTCTGACAATGTGCTCAACAAGCGCGCCGACAAGGACACCTCGCTCTTCCAGCGATGTCTGACATTGCAGATGCGCCTGCGCGCCATCCCCGGCTTCGACCGCTTCATGGCCGAGGAGGAGAACAAAGCCGATGACGATGACGACCCGGTGACATTACTGTGGAGGACGTTTAGAAGGGGCTACCCGCTCATGGAGCTATACAACGCCCTGGGGCCCCGCACCCTGCTGAGCATCCCAAACGCAAAGACGGACGAGAAGAGCTTGAAGAAGAGCGAGAAGATGGCCACCTACAAGTTCATTCAGAGCTGTGTCAACGAGCTGGGCATCTCACAGGAGAGCTGCTTCATTCTGGGCGATTTATATGGCGACGATACGACTGGCTTCGTAAAGGTGGGCATTCCAGATTCTTGGTCATTGCAGCTCCGCCTAATAACTTTTTGCAGGTCATCAACGTAGTGAACCGCGTGCTGGACCAGCTTGTTGCGCTGGGCAAGATTTCCGAGACCGCAGAGACCTTGGATACCGAATCCGGCACCTCGATCAAGCGAACGCAGCGAGAGCACATCATCGATGAACTAGTCAAGACAGAGCGCACATATGTTCAGCACTTGGAGCTGTTACAGGAGTTCAAGAAGCTCGTAGAGGAAAAGGGAGTCATCAGCGGTGATCAGGTGCACGACATTTTCCTGAATTTAAACGCGCTGCTCGACTTCCAGCGCCGCTTCTTGATTCGCGTCGAGCAGACAAACGCACAGTCTGCATCCGAACAAAACTGGGGGAATCTCTTCGTATTGTACAAGGACGCCTTCAAGGTCTACGAGCCATACATTGCAAATCAGAAGAAATGCGAACAGATTGCCATGCGCGAATTCGACAAACTAAAAGACACTGGCGGATCTCCAGAAATGCGACAAATGGTCGAATCACCAACGCTTCTCACGTCGTTTTTGTTGAAACCCTTCCAGCGTTTGACCAAATACCCACTTTTACTTCAGGTATGGTTGCCTCCAATTTGAGCGCTCCACTTGGCATGCTAACACACGGTAGCAACTACGAGACAAGGGTGATCTCGATGAGCAAAGAAGAGAAGATATTTCAAGTGGCATCGCCGCAGCTTCCTCTGTGCTTGCAGGCACCAACGATGCCATTGCTCGTGAAGAGCGTATCGAAGCCGTCGAGGAGCTTAAAACTCTGGTGGAAGACTGGAAGGGTCACCGTATAGAAGGCTTTGGTGACCTACTCCTCTATGGCCAATTCACCGTCCTGAAGGGCGAGAGCATGACATCCAAGAATGAGGAGAGAGAGGTAAGCACCAACATGTCTTGTCCAAGATGACTATGCTGATGAACATGACTAGTACAAAATTTACCTTTTTGAGATGATTCTACTCTGTTGCAAGGAGATCAACGTCAACAAACCAAAGAACAAAATGTCTACAAGATCACTCGTCACCAAGGATGGGAAACCAAAGCTGCAGCTCAAGGGCCGTATATTCATGCAGAATGTTACAGAAACCATATCATTGCAGAAGCCAGGTAAGGCCTACTTCCCCCCCCTATTCCAACCAGGATAACTTCTAATCATGGTACAGGTTCATATACATGCCAGATCTTCTGGAAGGGTGACCCCGGCATCGAGAATTTCATCATACGGTTCACTTCTGAAGAGACTATGAAGAAATGGGCTACTCAGGTGGACACCCAAAGACGTGTTTGGAAGGATCATGCACGCTCCAGCGCCAGTACTACGGCTTCCAAGCCATCCGATACACAATTCGCCTACATGCGGGACAAAGTCCTTGAGAATCCCTACCAGGAAGAGGATGACGATGGCGAGGAAGATGTCGATGTCATTGCCCCTGGCTATCCGCGAGACAGCTATGGACATAGACAGGACAGCCCCAGTGCTTCTCTACGGTCTCGCTCTACGACCGGTGAGAGCGGGCCTCCTATGGGCGAAGGAGATCCAAGGGTACCACCTCCACGTTTTCCCATGGGCTATACTGGCCAGCCACCACTAACCTTGCGTACCCAGCAAATTCAAAATGCGGCCAATCAAGAATCGTACTTTTCTCCCACTGTCGAAACTCCAATGTCAACATACTCCAACGTGCGGACAAGCTCATCATCCGCAGGCACATTCCCGTTCCCCCGGCAGGCACCGCCAAACAACTACTCACATGAAGAGAACAACCGATATACCGCTCCTGCTCAGACCCGTAGCCACCTTTCTCGCGGCGAGTCTGGTCAATATCCGCAAGGACGTGCTACACAGCGGCCCTCATTACCACCTAACACTACTTTGTCATCCCAGGGTCGGTTACGAGCGGCTAGCAGCCCCGATATCAACTCCAATCTCCAAGGGCAAGGACGAAGAGGACCGAATGGCCAGCAGCCACCCGTACCCGACGTGCCACCCTTCCCGACACACTACGCTTACAATGCGGCGATCGTTAACCGCAGCAATAGCAATTCTCCCAACAACATACCACCACCCCGCGCTGCGACCCAGTCACCAGCAATTCAACGAGATCGGCTCATCCAACAACGCACTGCTGTCGAATTAGCAAATGCCAACAACGACTATCATGGGGGTGCTGCACGTCGCGATCCAAACTATCCGCCTGTGCAGCGCACCATGACACCTGCATCATCCTTCGAGCGAAGCCAGGGCACGTTAACACCAGCTTCGATGGAATCAAGAAACATGTCACCGCCACTTTCCCAGGAGTCAAATATCCCAACTCAGCTGAAAGTCAAAGTACACTGTCCGTCGGCAGGAAGTTCAATGGTTTTGGTCGTCAGTACCAATATCAGCTTTCAGTCTTTGAAGGATCGGATTGATGCAAAATTGCAGCGCTCGACCTCGGTGTCGTTAGGGTCTGGCCAGGTGAAACTCAAATACCTCGACAGCGAAGGGACATATGTCAGTATACAGTGCGATGATGACGTTCAAGAGGCATTTGAGAACTGGAAGGAACAGCAAAGAGATCTCAATCCAGGCGGTGGCCTCGGCGAAATCGAGCTTTTCTGTCAACGGTAATGCTCTTATGTTTGCATCTAGGGCACGGCGCGGCATGGCATGGGCACGGCGTTTATGGTGTGGAGGGCATACAGGGTTCATTTCCTACATTTACTAGCAAGTTTGTAATGCAACGCTCGCCAGCGAATGGGATCGATCAGATCAACAGACACATGGAATATTAGTTACGGACTGGCAAAGGTAGACACTGACACACAATGAGGGTCAGTTTGGTCTATCAGTTGCATCCTATATTCTTATCAGGTTGCGAGTTGAGCAGCATCTCCATGTAGCTACTGCTTGGAGCTTTTACACTTCTCCTCACATTTCTAGGGAGGGCGGCGGCATGACTGATGACGGAATGAAATTATCTACCTTATATCACACCATGGCGCAAGGTCAACGCTTGGGAATTACAATCTACTCACGCAGATGCAAACTAGGCTCGTGGCCGGTTTGGATACGTGGATCTATTTCCGCAGAAAGTGTGCTCGTGAAGAACCTGTAAGAGCGTAGGATCTGCTGTGCTTATTGTACTAGTTTTCCACGTCAACTTTCCCATCTATCAGCCTATTTCATTCTTCGGCTCCTTCCTTCTCTTTAAGCGTTTTTTCTTTTGGTTTGTTCCTTGCTCACTACCAAGAGTTGGAGAAGCCGCCCGATGACAAAGTGTATAGTCATTGGGTACCAGAGTAGTATAATTGAGTGTGTTGAACTTTACAATGCCGGTTGCAGAGAACAAAGTAGGTGGCTTGTCAATTCTTCTTTGTCCATAGTCTCAATCAATCATTGTCTCTCCTTTCAAACGTTTCCACCTTTGTGTCCACCGTCCTGATCTTCTTTGTCTGGGTGTTGCTAGATAGTAATGTGTATATATGCGCTTCACCCTGGACTTCCGTACATTAACTTGTAGAAATTCACTCTCATATCTGTCAGACTTGCAATCGTTAGATTCACTACGATCACTCGAGCTCTTCATCAATTTTGAGATTCACCCTCCAAGTGTTAGGACGGTGAAAGCTACGAGCCGATCACGCCTTGGCCTCTTGCCAAAAACCGCACCATCTTTGCAATAAGTCTCTGGTATTATACGTTTCACCCCACTATTCGCGGCACTGAACTATACCTAAGCTCTACCACTACAACAATTATTTCAACTCCATACCAATCCATCATTCCATACCGCTACTTGGCGCATACCGAACTCAATTCCTGCTACTAGCACATATCATTCGATATCAATAATTCAAACGCCTACTAGCCAAGAAACACACCATTCACCCAAGATGGCGTCTTCCACCCAGTTCTCTCGACTACAGCCCAACGATATCCCTGAGGTTGACATGATCAAAGTCTCCACTCTTGAGTATCCCGACACAATCCCTCTCTCGACTCGCGCCAACATACGCATACACCCCCCTCGCGAATGCGATCCGGAATGGACTTCCAAAAACAAAGGCCCGGGAGACACGCTACCCTCTTTCCCGGCCCTCATTTCGCTCCCCAATCCTCTGGCCAATCCTGCATTGTACGCTGCTGCTGCTGATACTATTCGCATCTCCAACTGGCGCTTCAAAGAGCATGCCCCTTACACGCAAGTTCTAAAGGAGGAACACGTGAAGCAACTAGCGAAGGGCTGGAGGCTGATGTATCCCGATGAGGTGAAGTACCCATTTCCGCCAGATCTACGAACACTGTACGTCAAGACTGACGACAAACACCCCGCACCGGCGGAAGGAGGGCTTCCTTTATGGACGCAAGCATGCGAGGAGTTTCAGGAGATGAATGGCTTCGAAAAGCCTGCGTTTCTGAGCAAGACGCGTGCGCAGCACAATCGCGAGAACGAACTTGATGGACATGGTATTGAAAAGGCCGAAAAGTTGTATCTGCGCATCTTCAAACGCTACTTGGTTTGGAAGGAGCATGCTGAGAAGGAGGACGAGAGGCATGATCAGCAACCAACGCGTAAGGAGCTGCAGGATTTCTTTGCAAAGGCCGAGGTTCAAAAGAATGGAGCAACGTTGGCGGATATCTGCCAGAGTTTTCCGGAAGCGAAAGATATCGAGATGCTGGTTTTCCGCATCGAGGGCGTTGCGGTGTACACAGACAAGCCTGACGAGGAAGGAGACCCTGTTGAGAGTGTATACATGCCCAAACCTGCCCCAACCAAGGACAAGATTGAAGAAGTGGTCATGGCAGCACTCACTGAACACGGTGCAATTTCTTTGGAAAAACTCCTGAAGCTAATCTATCCGCTTGGCTTTGGTCACGAGCAAGCCTTCGCAGCCGTCATCAAGAAACTAGCAAAGCCAACTCTGACAGGGGACAATTTTGCCCTCGAGTCATCACCAAGTCCATCAGCCGCGCAAATCCGTTCGATCCTGTCCCCGGTAAATGGACTTACCTTTAAATATCTCGTTCAATCCTTTTCCGGCCGCCTCCTAGAAGAGTCCGCACTACTAGCACCACTGAGCGAGGCCGCATACCAAGACACCGACGGTCTCTGGTACCTACGCCTTATTGAGACCAACGGTGAGGTTGTTATGGACGAGGGGCTGAATAGGCAGTATCGCGCCATAGAACGTCTCCATCACATGATCAACAATTCTCGACTGGAATTGGTGCACTTGCTGAACGATGTTGTGGTCTGGGACTCGAATACTGGGCGGTATATGAAGAAGGCCAAGACGCCGGAAGCCATCGAGATCTACCGGGAGGTGGTAACAACGCCCATCCCATCGCCAAGCCCAACTGAGGTCGGCACTCCTCCACCACAACCACCACCTTCCCCCGAAGGCAGGGCAAACCAGAGTAGGGGTAAGCGCAAGCACGTAGAGGAGGATAAGCCTAAGCAGCTGTCGAAGAAGACCAAGCGCCAGCCACAAGGGGATGATGACACCATACTGGTGCGATGCAATGGTGTGACCCAGCAGATGAGGCAGTGCAAGAAGAAGCAGCGTCGCCCGAGGGGTGAGACCTTTAACTGTGGCAAGCACAAGTAGTTAGGTATGTTTTGCGGCACATTTAGGTGCGTTATAGGAGCAGAGCTGGTGGTTGTTAAAGGTGTTGAGCGTTTGGTCCAGGGAGTGACTGTTCCTTCGTTCACAGATCGAGGGTAGAACAATACAGTCCTAGTCATGTCATGTAGTTATTGCTTCTTGTGAAATGAGATTCATACCGAACTACCAAAGGTATATGTGAATCCGTGCGAACCTTCCAAATGCAATGTCATGACCCAAAAAAAAAGCATCCCGGCCCGACCTAGGCGCTTTTGAGGAACCCATGCTGAGAGTTGAGAAAGGAAGACGCCGTAAGGACACCTGCATTCTATATGTAGATGTTGCCAAATTCGAAAGCTGCAATGCAGAATAGACAAGAAGGAACAATGTGATTAAAAGGTGTAAGAGTCGACATCGTCCAATCGGGTATCGTTTTACATGATAATCGAGGGAGCTACTTTGAGTTAGTTGACATTCATTGAGAAGAGTAGCAGGAATCACTTACTGTCAACGTTCTGCTTGATAGACTTGTGGGGCAGAACAGAGCCACCGTTGACGTAGACCTCGTCACCGATAGAGACATCGTCGCCCAAGACAGTCACGTTTTCCAGACGCGCCCACTTGCCGACGGTGCTGTTCCAGCCGACAATAGTCGACTTGACCCAAGCATGGTCCTTGACACGGCTGTTCTTCAATAGAACGCATCGCTGTAGCCGTACACCGTCACCGATGACAACATTGGGGCCGATAGTGACGTTGGGGCCAATGCGGCAATTCTTGCCAATCTTGGCTGATGGGTCAATCAAGACGTTGCCGCCGTAGACAAAGGGCTCTGATGCTGGGGTAAGAAGCTTTGAGTTTTTGCGGGCGAGCGACGAAAGGTAGAGACAGGTACCCGACAGAAAGTCCTTGGGCTGTCCGACATCCATCCAGAAGCCTTCCAGGTCGAACGAATGTAACTTGCCGTCCTTGACAATGGCAGGAAACGTCTCCTGCTCGATCGACGTGGGTCTGAGCTCAATGCGCTGGAGGACGGATGGGTTGAGGATGTAGATACCGGCATTGATGCGATTCCCAACGAATTCGACGGGCTTCTCGACGAAACGGTCAATCTTGGAGGCGGACCCGGGCTTGTGCACAACAACACCGTACTTGGACGGCTCCTCGACCTTTGTGACGACGATTGTGCCCTCGTCACCGTGGTGCTTGTGGAAGTCGGCGAGCTGCTTGAAGGGGTAGTCGCAGGTAACGTCGGCGTTGAGGACGAAGAAGGGCGACTCGTCCTTGCCTAGGATCTTTTCGGCAAGTTTGAGGGGCCCGGCGGTACCGAGGGGCTCCGTTTCGACGGAGAAGGTGATGGTGACATTGTATTGCTTCTCGTACTGCCCCACTTATTACTGGTATGCTCTGCTATGCAATTG
The DNA here is from genome assembly GCF_010015615.1 of Cucurbitaria berberidis CBS 394.84. Taxonomy (NCBI): domain Eukaryota; kingdom Fungi; phylum Ascomycota; class Dothideomycetes; order Pleosporales; family Cucurbitariaceae; genus Cucurbitaria; species Cucurbitaria berberidis. The sequence continues at coordinate 2,284,669 of NW_024468937.1, read as the reverse complement.
AGCGGGTGGACTAACCGTCTTCAGCGCCTCGGCCATGATCTCTGGGCGGTAGTTGACTGCGAGCACTACATCTGTGACACCAGCAGCGGCCAGGGCCTCGATCTGGTGCTGGATCATAGGCTTGTTGGCGAACTCGACGAGCGGCTTCGGGTAGGTGAGCGTCTGCAGCTGTGGTTAGTCCTGCCATGAAAGCACGTAAATGTAGCATCGCGGGGCTCTCGAGCGTGGGCACCGAGGAAGGCTCTGCCAGAGGAAGGCGTACCAGAGGCCGTAGGCGGGTTCCGAAACCCCCGACGAGAATAATGGCTACATTGGCTGTGTGAGCTTTGAACACCAAAGAGTGGATTGCGGGCGCTGACCTTTCATAGTTGCGGCGGTGGTGGTGGTGGCGGTGTGTGTGTGTGTGTGTAGAGATGGATGTGGAAAGATGGGCAGCGATTGATTGCCGGGAGTCTTGAACACAGTGGAAAAACAAAGGGTAGATGACAAAGTATACCGGCCGCGAGTGAATGTGTCGTCAAAGTCGACGAGGTTGAGGACAGCTGGTTCTTTTGAAATGGGGCTCGTCCGTTAGTGGAGCTCCCTAGCTTCGCAATGGCCAAGGGTCCAAAATTCCCCTTTCTCGTCAATTGTCTCGTAAACGTCGTCTTCAGCCCCTTGCAACCGAAGCCGAGCCGGCCGAGTCCCTGATCGCTCACCTTAGCCGCTTCTAATTCGAGCCTCTTTTTTGCCTTTGGCCTGGGGGTGACATCGTATACTTGAATTGACTGTAACCCTATTGCGACTCGAGTCACCGACTTGGGCCAGCTCTCCTGAGGTTTTGCCCACGTGCAACCTGGTGCAAAAATCGACACATTCAACATCAGACTGTGTCGAGTCACGCCTCTCCTCGTCGCCCTTGCGATAGCAACATGTGGCTGGCTGTGGCTCACTAGGCACCAATCCGGGGAAACTCCAGCGTAGAGCGTGCGAGTCCGCCTCCAATTTGCTTCTGCCGCTGTGTGGAGATGACAGCAGACAATGGCAGCGTCTCAGTCGCCCCCCCCCCCCCCCCCCCCCCCCCCCCTCGAGTCCCTCACCATTTCGTCGTCGTATAACCCAGCATATAATGATCTCGTACACACGTCGTATCTACGTGGCGAGCGAGCCACTTTCTCCATCATGTCATCGTGATATGCTTACACAGCCTTACAAGGGTCAGGCAGGTCGAGGTATTTTGAGCATCTACATTGCTTGATTTCATCTTACTAAGACGCCATTTCAGACTACCACAATACGATGCTGCTGCCACGCTGCTGCCTCGTTTCCGTATTTCTCACAGGGTGGCCGACCAGAGAGCCTCGTTATTCAGCGATGCCGGATCCTGCGATCTTTGATGGTGTCTCCCTAGGACTATTAAACCGGTATTCGTTTGCCCATTCCCACTTCCCCCATTTGTATCTCCACAAGTCTAATCCAATCGCCTGACCCGCTTGGCACCTCTCCAACAGCTGGTTGCGAACAGCATCAAACGCGTTATCCACCTTGTTCTTGTCATCTACCTTGTTCATCACCGTCCAATGAGGTTGAAACCGCCCAGCGTCTTGATCACTTAAAAAGGACAACCACTGGGCTCGTAACTGTCCATGCACATGTTTCATCTTCTGATACCCAGCATCAACATTCACCCCGAATCCCCTGCGCATTCGGAAAGGCTTGCCAGTAGAGACAAGGAATGTCTTCATACCAGACGACGTTTGGGACAGGCCGGCCTCTAGCAACTCATACTGTGAGTGCGGCAGAGCATGGAAAAGGGTCAAGTGCGCCGGCGTCCGATTCAGATGTTGGGGGAAATACCTCTCGCGCAACTCGTTCATCGGCCTCGACAAGTCCCCTGTGATTTTCAACGTGAGTACATAGACACACTCGCCTGCATTCGCAGTGTTCGGTCTATGCTCAGATCTCGGACTTCTGCCAGAGCTTGGGGCTGCCTTTGTGTCTTCCAAGAAGGGGTGAAGATGAGAATCTGAGGATGCTCGTGTTTGGCTTTGGGGCTGTCGGAGGGTGCCGTTGGGTGTGCTGCTTGCAGCGGCATATGTTTGGGGCATGGTGCGCACTGCCTGAAGATAGGATCTGCCTAGCTGCCTGAGGACGACGATTCTCATCAGTTTGGTTGCTGTTGTTGTTGTTGTTGTTGTTGTTGCAAATAAGTTGTGAAATTTCCTGCGGAGCCTCCGAAATATATACGTCACCAATAGTCGCTAGTGCTACATGCACATGATGTAGAGATGGTAATTTACGAGTTGATGCGAATTCTCTCCACTTGGCTTCGAGCACAGTCCTATATTCAATGAGGAATGCGCGACACAACGGAAGAAGTTTTGTGTATTCTAGATGGCTACTATGTAATCCTGTTTCAGATCAAGGTTTGCTGATGACTTGCCATCTTCCGCGCTCCCGTCTCGTTGTCCCTCGTTGCCTCTACACGGTGGTAGATAAGGGCTACGATGGCCGAGTAGGACCACCTTGTCGTGACTGAGCGTGTAGGATTTCAAGAGTCTGACAATGGCTTGATCTTATGTACGAGGAAGTAGCTGACTCCAAGTAGGATTCTCAAGCCCTCCAAGCCGCCGCCACTCTGAAGTCGTGATGCCTGGCAGCCAGCATGACGCCATAGGCAAAGGCTCAGTTGCCTCCTCTGGCGATAAGAAACATCACATGACTGTGGCGGGCGATAACGGAAGCGGGGAAGGCGACAGCTTCTAGCTCGCCCATAGCACAGCCCGCGGCCAGCAGCGAGAGTGGCGCACACCTGGCCAAGAGTGAAGAGGCAGAAGAAGAGACGCGCAACCCAGCGCCTGCAGGTGAAGCGCTGGGCTACCAAGGGAACTGGGATAGCAAACAGCAGATAGTAAATAGTAAAGAAAGAAAGAAAGAGAGAGAGAGAGAGAGTGAGTGATGAGTGACAAAGGCCGCATTCGGAACCTGCTGGAACCCTGTTCTCATTGGTGCACGGGCCGCAGCCACACCATTACTCACCACATCCTGGCCCTGGACCGTCACCGGTCACTGCCTCTCCGCTTGCCGCCTACGCCTGCCTCCATATAAACCCTCCGCTGCCTCCTCTACTCTCACTCTTCTACACTCCACGCACATCCACACTTGGCCAACTGCTCAACCGTACCCTGCACACACCAGACATACACCAAACACCACCTGCTACAGCACAGCTCCAACCATGCAGATCTTCGTCAAGACCCGTAAGCAGCCGCCGCCACCCCCGGCCAGTCGTTGCGCCCCAGGTTTGCTAACAGTCTCACAGTCACCGGTAAGACCATCACCCTTGAGGTAGAGTCGTCCGATACCATCGACAATGTAAAGAGCAAGATCCAGGACAAGGAGGGCATTCCCCCAGATCAGCAGCGCTTAATCTTCGCTGGCAAGCAGCTCGAGGATGGCCGCACCTTGTCCGACTACAACATTCAGAAGGAGTCGACCCTTCATCTTGTCCTCCGCCTTCGTGGTGGTATGCAAATCTTCGTCAAGACCCGTAAGTTGCCACCCCACTCGTCGCGCGCCCGGGCCTGATGCTAACTCTACCCACAGTGACCGGCAAGACCATCACGCTTGAAGTCGAGTCCTCCGATACTATTGACAATGTCAAATCGAAGATTCAAGATAAGGAGGGCATTCCCCCGGACCAGCAGCGTTTGATCTTCGCCGGCAAGCAGCTCGAGGATGGCCGCACCCTGTCCGACTACAACATCCAGAAGGAGTCCACTCTGCATCTCGTCCTGCGCCTGCGCGGTGGTATGCAGATCTTTGTCAAGACCCTGACTGGCAAGACCATCACGCTCGAGGTGGAGTCATCGGATACAATCGACAATGTCAAGTCAAAGATTCAGGACAAGGAGGGTATCCCCCCAGACCAGCAGCGTCTTATTTTTGCTGGCAAGCAGCTAGAAGACGGTCGTACTCTCTCCGACTATAATATTCAGAAGGAATCCACGCTCCACTTGGTGCTTCGTCTCCGTGGTGGTATGCAGATCTTCGTCAAGACACTCACAGGCAAGACCATTACCCTAGAGGTAGAATCGAGCGATACCATCGATAACGTCAAGTCCAAGATCCAGGACAAGGAGGGTATCCCACCTGACCAGCAGCGTCTCATCTTCGCCGGTAAACAATTGGAAGACGGTCGAACGCTCTCCGACTACAATATTCAGAAGGAGTCCACACTGCACTTGGTGCTTCGTCTTCGTGGCGGACAGTAAGCGACCCTGGAGGCTGACGACGGAAATCTGGGCATGGCGTTCATGGCATCATCACGGCTTACGGGTTGTGATTAGGAAGTAGGACCGGCATCATTCATAGTTCATATGGCTGTCGCCTGCCTTTATCATTGCAATCAAGCATGCCCACGGGCTGATTATGTCTATCTCTCTCTCTGGTCACCAATCACCAATTTATGTCTCTTGTTTTATGTGATGTCGTGCGTATAACTATAAACTCGGCTCCGCCTTCTAACAAAGTCGCAATTTTACATGGTTCAACAATGTTGGCGCGTGCAGCCATGGCGATGCTCTTTATCATCGATCGCGGGGGCCTCCGACGACTCAGCGCGGGGATACAGTTAACGCCGACGTCTGCGACGTTAACCGTATCCCCGCGCTATGTCCGCCATAGGGCATCAACCTTCGAGAGAGCAAACCTTAGCTTCCAAACCACTTATCATAGGGAACTCCTCTAACTTGCCTCCAGCCATACGCCTGACACCAACGGAGTTTCTGGCAAAAGTTTGCCAGCTTTAATCGCGATATTCAACGGTAATTTACAAGACGCTATCTCGACGCCTTTTCACAAGACTTCAAAACTGCGCGCACTTCCACATACCACGAACAATAGCGAATACCGGAACAATGGCCGAGAAGAAGATGGAATACGTCAAGTACACCTTCCACTAGTCTAGGTGCTTGAGTTTCACAATGAGCTCTCGCGAAGGTTCAGCGACAAGGCTAACAGATGGCGCAGCTTGGGAAAGTCTGGCCTCAAGGTTTCGAAGATTATCTTGGGTAGTATGAGCTACGGCTCTTCGGAGTGGCAGCCATGGGTGCTCAATGAGGCAGATAGCTTGCCGCTTCTAGAGCATGCCTACAAGTGCGGCATCAACACCTGGGATACAGTACGTCTAGCGCACACCATCGCTACTTCAGCATTGTAGACAGGCATACGGGCAAAGCTAACGGCCAGCCTCTCTAGGCCGACGTCTACTCCAATGGTCAATCCGAGAAGATCATCGCCAAAGCCCTCAAGCAATACAACATCCCCCGAAACAAGGTCGTTATTCTCTCCAAATGCTACTTTGGTGTCGATGAGTCGGATTTTACCCGCCCTATTGCCCAACTCTCCACTAATGATGATGACATGGTCAATCAGGTCGGCCTGAGCCGCAAGCACATCTTCGATGCTGTAGAGAAGAGCGTTGAGAGGTTGGGCACCTACATAGATGTTCTTCAAATTCATCGTTTGGACCGGGGCACACCGAGGGAAGAAATCATGAAAGCCTTGAACGATGTCGTCGACAAGGGCTGGGTGCGGTATATCGGGGCTAGCTCGATGGCAGCTTGGGAATTCTGTTCACTCCAACACATTGCGGACAAGAATGGTTGGCACAAGTTTGTTTCGATGCAGAATTACTATAACCTCCTCTACCGCGAGGAAGAGAGGGAGATGGTAAGCACTCACGCTGCGAGCCCAGAATATGCCGGCGCACTACTGATATCTCTCGGCTAGATCCCATACTGTCAAGACACTGGCGTTGGTCTTATCCCATGGTCGCCCATCGCACGCGGTGCCCTCACACGTCCCTGGAGTGACCGCTCCTCCAAGCGCGCAGAGACCGACAAGTTCGTTGATGCGCTTGTCTACCAGCGCGAGAATGCAATCGACAAGAAGATTATCGAGCGAGTGGAAGAGGTCGCCAAAAAGCACAATGTCAGTATGGCCTGTATCGCGACTAGCTGGGGTATCAAGAAAGGCGTATGCCCCATCATTGGTCTCAGTAGTAAGGAGAGGATTGAGGAAGCAGTACAGAACATTCACTTTAAGCTGAGCGACGAGGATGCAAAGTACCTTGAGGAGGCCTATGTGCCGAAGGAGAGGCAGGGATACAACTGAGCGGAGAACGTGTGTAATATACTTGAGATAGGTAAGTTATTTTGAGTTATAGGGGCGCGACGCCGTATGTTGTTTCTAAGAAGCATATCATTTCTTTAGCGTGCGCTCAAGTGAAGATCATACGATGTGATTAGGTATCAGACTGCGCACTAATGATGCAACCAAATTATTCTGCGGCTTTTGGACATAGGACAGATGTTGAAGAACTCTTCAACTACATTCCGCATTCACCTATTCATTCATTCATTCATTCATTCGGCACGTTCGAATCGTGCGGAGGACGCAAGGGCCCACCTGCACCTTCCCAACCATTCCCCTACACGCTAGCTCCACCCGGCTACTTGATTAGGAATCATTTGATTGTCATGTCTTAGCCTGCATAAAAGACACTTGTACAACAGTGGCAATATAATCCACTTTGCCATCTTGAAGTCCATGCCAAGGACAGCAGTTGAGCCCGTGGACTTTGTGTGTGTGTGTGAAGTACAATCACTCTTCTATTCACGATTTGAGCACTCTGGCGACGGCTCGTAACCGTGTGCAATAGCGTAGTGAAACGGCCACTAGTAAACGTAAGACACCATGTGCAAGGGTAACCCACCATGAAGAGAAATTTGACGCACACCTCCAGACGCCCCGCTCTGAGCACAACCGCGGAAAACACGGGAAAGGATCGACTTCCCGGCAGATCAGTCTGCGGAATAGAGGTTCGGAGCCTTAGCGCGGGTGTATATCGGGGGAAAGAGAAGGGGGGGCAGGAAGAGCGGTGAGCTAGGACACGATTTTCGGTCTTGTAATTGAAACACATGGCCGCATTAGGGATGTGGGCCTCAAGGCGAGGAATGAATCGCCACAAACGTCAACAGTTACAAACATGGGGACGAGGGTGGAGTCAAACCTCTCCCTGATGAAATTCAAGTGCACCTTAGTCCAGCTAGTGGAATCCATTCGTGAAGTGCCCAATGTGCAACTGCAAATGCAGAGTGATAAGCATATAATTCTCGCCCCATGTCCCAAACACTGATAAATACACATTTGTTGTCGAAAGAAAGGTCAAGATGCCGCTTGAGCATTATCTACTGAAAGAAGATAATTCTGAACAAGCCGGTCCATCGATAGACAATGGATAAAAGTAGACTCGCTCGCTATGCCAATAACACAATCGTAAGAAAAAGGAAAATGAGGATTTTGGTAAAGGACAGGATGGTCGTGCATCAACAGTATGTTGATGTGTTGAGAGAGGTGTGCGACCATCGGAGGTCTCTCTTCTACAGCAAGCATCATGAGAAAGAGCAGGAACCAGGAATCACGATCCTGTTCCGCTCGCAAACAAAAAAAAAATTCAAGAGTCGTGGCCATCATATCGTGGACCATCGTCAGCCGTGAAGAACTCGCAAAAATAAAAGTCATATGATCATATGAAACTCTCCGGTGTCGTCCGAAAAGAGTGTGAGTAGTTGAACGTTGGGCGCCGAATACTGATAGATCGCTAACTTGGCATCCAATAGATGTCGGGGAATCGCAAAAATGCAGGCGAGTCATTCTTCGTTTTGGAGTCGTCAGCCGTGTGTAGCAAACTTCGAACACGTAAGTCGTAGATCGTGTGTGATACCGTGAAAGCAAGCTGCAGGGTGGATGTCGCGGTGAATGAAATGAAGGGCAGGTCGAATACAGGATAAGTAACCTGAAGATTAAGATGGTAGGATGTCGAGATGGTGGAATTGACGAAAACATCAGTTGGCTCGAATGACGAGTTTGGAGAGGAATTTGTTCGACAATGAGTCAAAGTCGGAACGATCAAACTTGCAATCACTTCTTGATCGCAAATACGTCTCTGTTCACAAAATCAGCCTCGAACTTGGTCAAATAGGTGGCGCATTAGACTTACCATATTTTGTGACGTGTGCGCGGACTTCTGTCATGGCGTCGCACACCGCGGGGTTGGAGTTCAGCAAGTGATGATGTTTTCGAGAATCCCACTCATTAAATGCTGGCAGTTTCTGGGAGATAGCCGAGAACAGGCCGACGATGACACCGACCGGTGTGCCTTCCATCTCGAAGCAGAACTTATTGACGGCACCGAGGTCAGGAACACGGTAGTTGCAATCGAACTGAATGAGCTCCCAAACTGCCAAAAGGATAGCGGCGAGCATGAAGATGGTGGGCCAATTCTTGAGCTTGTCACCGCTGTAGACTGACTGGTAGAGGGAAGATAGCTCCTCGAGAACGTCCTTCTGAAGCTCACGCCACATGTCGGCAAGAGCGCACTTGACCTGGAAGTTGATCATGACAGGCGCGACAGTCTTGCCGCAGAATTTAGACTGTTGGTCCTCAACCTTGCCAAGCGGGCTGTCTTCCTCCCCAAGACCTTCTACCATGGTAACGTGGAGGGTCAGGTTGTAGGCAAGAACAAGCTTCAACGCCTTACGAATGACGGGGAGCTTCTCTCGGCAGTAGAAGCGATAAGCGGTCTTCAAAAGCTCGGTAACGAACATGGTACCTTCGAAGTACTCGTCAACAAACTGCTCGAAACCACCGTCTATGTGACGGTCGAGGTAGTCTGATAGCATGGCGCGTGAAATGCCCTCCATACCGGCAGATAGCTTGGCAGTGTTGATCTCGAAGTGGAGGCCGTTAAGGCTCTCAAACCAGTCAACGCCGAAGCACTTCTCATCACGAACGAAGACCTCGCGAGCCATGATGGGAAGAAAGTGACCGTAGCCGTGAGTGACGTAAATCATGCGCTCCTGTGGCGAGAAGCCCTTGATGTTGCCAATGGAGAAGCCGAGGCTAACGTGACGCTCATAATCCGCCTTCCAATCCTTCATGAAATAGGCGATGTCTTTGATGTCAATGCGCGTGCACGGAACCTGCCAAAGACGTGCGTGGGATGGCTGGCAGCCGGCGCACGGATCGCCCTTGTCACAGGTCTTCTTGAGGAACTTACACCTCAGACAAGCCCGAAGCTTGCGGATTTCGTGGGCCTGTTGTCGCTGATCTGGCCGCAGAGGACCCCGCCGCCTACCGACACGCTTTTCACCGGTAGCGTCCTTCTTGGTAGTATGGGCCGGTGTTTTCTTCACGATGGTCTTTGCAGGCTTCGCTCCGGCAGGTATCGCCCCGACAGGTGACTTTCTGCGGCGAGCTGGCGGCGAGCTGACGGCAGACGAGGTTGGCGAAGCCGTGCTTGAAGCCGACTGCTTGATCTGGATAGGCTCTGCGCGCGCCAGTGGTGGACTCACCGACTGGTTGGGGGAAATGTAGTTGGTGTAGTCGGGTTCAATGGGAAGTCCGTGGCTGTGGTTACAATGATCAGAGTGGGCGTGCGAGTGCACCAACTCCAAGTTGTTGTCCGTCTCGGACTGGGGCGAGTTCATGGGAAAATGTATCTCTTCAAAGCTGCTGAAGGAATGGGCCGACGGGGGAACGTCCGAGTTGTTTGAATTTGAAGAGTCTGAATTTGTGCGAATGTGGAGGGATTGAGCGGGGTTGAAGATGATGGCCGAGTTGTCGGAGAAGTCGTAGGAATTGCGGTGTCCAACGTCGACCCACCCGTTGTCGCTACTTGAAAGAGAGCGAATCTCCATCCATTGCTCGCCCGGTGAGCCTGTCGAAGCACTGTTGGCGGTAGCCACGTGGGAAGCAGCAGTGAAGTCTTGGGCACCCGGGATGTTGGTAAACTCTTGCTGGAAGTCGGCCATTTGGAATGGCGCCGTGTTCATCGAGGGTGGTAGGTCCATGCCCGCCGAGGCCATGAGGCTGAATGGGGCCATGGCCATCGAGGTCATCATGGAGGCCTGTGACGTGTTGATACCAAAGTCTACGGGCGAAGTTTGCAATGGTCCACCATATGTCGCGTTGAAGCCCGACGACATGCCCATGGCAGCCTGGCCATAGCTATCCTGCGTAAAGGCATCGGTATTGATGTTCATCCAGGTTGCCAGCATCGGGTTCATGGGCTGCATTGCGGTAGGGAAACCGAGGCCGACGGTCTGGAGAGGGGCGATGGTAGTGGTAGTCGGCATCGAGTTGTGCGCAGTCGTCCCGGCTATTGAGTTGATACGTCGCTGATGATGTTGTTGTTGCTGCTGCTGTTGGTGGTGCTGCTGCTGCTGCTGTTGCGACATGGTGCCGGGGGAGATGGGCAGCGGCCACGTCTGATGGGAGAAGGTGTAGGTTTGGCGGTTGGGGTCAAAGGTTGGGTCGAACCCTCCCTCTACGCCGCCGTAAAGGGTGCCGTCAAAGTCGATGTTTTGATTCTCCATGTCTGGTCACCGAGGGAGAATGGTGAGGGTCGAGAGAGTGAACTCAGCCTCTCTGAGCTGATAGTAAGCGGTGAGAGTCAAGCGGGCGAGGGCCGACGCAGTGTCGCGAGCGCCAAGACGCAGCAAAAGTCGGTGAGCAGAAGCACTCGCACGCCCCCACAGGTCCAATGGCTCGTCTGCATCTACCTGGGCCTTCGCAGTAGCGCTGCTGGCGCTGCAGCAAGCGGACCGCGCCATTCGCAATCGACCGCACTGGAAAACCCTGATCAAGAGGCGTTGTGGGCGGGGATTTCCACTGCTAGACTGTTCTCGTCGGCATACCGTCTTCAAGTCGAGCACCTGGTCGACTCGAACCGTGGTTTCACCACGCCCCCTGGACTTGGACGCTCCTCGTAACCTCTCCGTCTCCGCCTTTTGGTGTCTACTACTATTCTACCGACGCGCTCCGCCTTTCGGTCTGGAGGCTGGCTGGCTGGCTGGTGCTGCATGTTCAACGCACGCCCCAGCTGGCGCCTCACCATGGCATGGTTCTGGCCAGTCAGGCCACGGAGCAGCCCAGCTGTGTCGCCATCACCCACTTCTCTCGGCACCGGCGTCGCCTATCGACCTGAGGAACCCCTCCTTTGTCGATAACAACACCCGATAAGCGTTGTTAGATAGTAGACTCGGGGTCCAGGTGGCATGGGGCGTTGCGGAGAGCGAGCGCAGCGTTGAAGCACATGCACCAAGAAGCAGGAGGACAGACTCTGACAAGCAACTTCAAGTCTCCAGCTCCGCCCACTGCGTGCATGGTCCTGCCCATTTTCTTGCAAACCACAGAACCAAACGTCCAAGGATACAAGCCGTGACGGATCGACGAGCAAGGACCAAATGCTACCTACTATGGACCAGGGCCAGCCCAGTATTTGCCTCACTGGCATGACCTGGTAGTATGCTGCGACAGCACTTCGCCCGTCCAGTTCCCAGCCTCACCGACATCTTGTCCAACGCCTCACAACTCAATCTTCCACCGTCGTACATTTCTCCAGCCATCTCAGAGCATGCGCACGCCTTGCTTGCTCCACGCGCTGAGCCCGCTTTCCTGTTTCTTTCCTCGTGCTTGCGAGCGCACTACCATGGTTGCCGCCACCAACGTTCCTCACTCGCTGCTTTAGGACACGGTGCATGTCATCAAGCGCGTTGCGTAACACGGCTCCCGCATCGTGCTACTGCGTGTCCTGCCTTGCATTCGCATTTTCCACTTCCAACAGTTTGACAGGATGGCCCTTGTCCCTTCTCACTGGGCTCGTTGCATTGGTGCTACGCCAAAAGTGACATGTTGAGCGAAACTCAGCCCAGACGCCGCCTCGTGACTTTTTCCGCCGTCCGTCTTCCCTGGCCTTTCTCCGTATTGGCATGCCTTGCTTGTATGCATGCCGGTCATGTCTTGCAGCTACCGGACTTGTCCTAAGCGCGAGACCGGTTGCCTATTTCGTCAACATGTACTTGCGACCACGCCCACTAAACAGTTGCCTCAGAAGCCATAACTTTGATCAAACACCTCGACATGCTAGGATACAGAGGAGAGAGTAAGCTGCTTGATGCCAAACCCTCGGTGAACGGCCGTGGATGTGTAGCTCAAAGCGCATATACTCTCGGTCGCCTTTAGCTATACGACATATTGGGTTAAAATGTTTCGACAAACTCTAGGTGACGTGATAAGAGGCTGGTAAGACTAAATGTTCATGGGTAAGATGCTCGTCGCGGTCCGTAATGAGGCTTCCTTACGTAGGAGCAGCTTAGTCTCAGTGCACCATCCCAGCGTGTCACGTATCTGTCAGCAGCTTATTGCAAATCCCGACATTCACTTGAAGTACTCTTCCGTTCGATCAAGGACACACACAAACCTCATGCTTTGCTCCACCGCCTCAATAATTCCTCTTCGGTCTTCTTAGCGCTTCCTTGCCTCTAAGCAGCGTTATAGCTCCAGTAGTAAACCTGGCCATCATTCAACCATTAATTGTGAACCTGTCTGGCCGCTAGCGACAATGTACCCTGGAGCCATTTTACGAGTTAGCAGATCACTGAAACTAGATTCTATAACGAAGGGCACATCGACACTGATGCGAGTTTGTCAGGAGCGGTGGTCCATTTCCCCCACTGCCGGTCTTCGGCTCCACGCACGTCTCCCGTACTTGGTGTAACGCAAGCTGGACCGGTAAATAAAATTACCCGTTGGGCGAGCTGTAAGATTAAGTAGTCTGGTATTTCTCTATATCTTGATCGTTGGAAGGTCTGCTTGCACTTGCTCTGGACATTTGCCAGAGAGCGCCTGGTTTTACCCTCACTAAACGGAGCTTTCTCAAGCACACGATATGGCACACATGGGCGCACTTCCCAAAATCCATCGGTACATTACCGCACATAATGGCGGGGGCAAAGCCATCTTCAGCAAAGCCTTCGACGACGAGAGCAGAATGAAAGCCAACGACGACGGTATTGCCTTCGCACTCAGCTACACCACCAAGGGCTTTCCGGTCGACATGGACAATGATAAGGACCTCGATGTATACGGGGAGTATCTCAAGAACACGCCAGGGCTCGTCGTTTCAGGCGGGACGGTACTCCGTCACGTCGACATTCCCCCGAAGACGGAATGTACGATGCATCGGACTGTGAGCCTAGACTACGGGTGTGTACTCGAGGGCGAGGTCGAGCTATTGCTGGATAGCGGCGAGAAGCGCAACATGAAGCGGGGGGACGTTGCGATTCAACGAGGAACTATGCATCAGTGGATCAATAATAGTACAACAGAGTGGACGAGGATGCTGTTCGTGCTGCAGGAGAGCAAGCCATTGAAGGTTGCGGGTGAGGCAGTTGGCGAGGAACTGGCAGGTATGCCAGGTGTGCGATCATCCGACTGAGATTGGCATTTGATGCTTGACATGGAGCAAGACGTTCGAAGGGTACAGAGGAATGAGAGAGCTCGCGGGCGACATCCGCAGTCGCAGTCGCCAAGCCCACTAGTCCCAAAATAAGCATCCCACTTCCACTTCCACTTCACATCCTACAGCATTTGCGCAAACGCAAAGGGCAATCCTTATAGTCTTGTCATACTGCAAAACGTTAGGTGTGTACTGCACCACCTAAGCATGACATGACTTGCCAAATCCGGTAGCTGCGCTCTTGAGCGAACAATACTAAGCGCCCCAGCACGAAAGCCATTGTCCCCAACAACCACTCACACATGCCCAATTGCTTACCAACCAAGCCCAGTCGTTCGAACGTGGACGTTAAGAGAATGGCTGTCCCCTTGCGCTTCTCTGCACAAGCTCCCTCATCTCGCCTAACAGAGATAATTCCCGAATCGGATCGGGTTGAAGAGCTTTCGGATTCCGACGACGAGTACGAAGATATGGGTACGGCTACGGTTGAGGAGCAGGCACATATCGCCTACCTTGATAGTGTGAGGACACCGATCAGAGATACTCTCGAGACAGAAACATCACAGGTGCAGGATGACACCTATGGGGTCATCCTGCCCTACCTGGAAGGCAATCCGAATGATTTTTCCCTGAATGCTTTTGGCGTACCAAAGCTTCAACGGGAGAAGCATGTTGCCATGCTGAAGATGGTCCTGGGAGACTATCCAGGGAAGTTTGCCATGATGGACGCGTCTCGACCATGGATCTTATACTGGGGTCTGCAAAGCATGACAGCGCTAGGCCTCGACATATCCGGATATCAAAAACGGTAGGTCAGACAACAATGGAATTCCTGATGATCCCATCGCTCAATCCGATATCATCATGTTGCTTCTGATGCAGATAATGTCTAACAATAAACAGGGTAGCACACACCTTCTCTTTAGCTCAACACCCGGAAGGCGGATACGGAGGTGGATATGGCCAACTTCCTCATCTCGCATGCACCTACGCTGCGGTCCTATCACTGGCCATGGCAAGCGGGACTGAAGCATACGACTCCATCCATCGCAGAGCCTTGTGGCACTTTTTGGGGCGAATGAAGCAAGCAGACGGAGGTTTTACCATGGCCGAAGGCGGCGAGGAGGATATTCGAGGTGCCTTTTGTGCCGTAGTAGTCTTGTCTCTTCTTAACCTCCCCCTGGACCTACCTCAAGATGCACCGGCCCGGAAACACGGACTTACCAACTTCACCGACGGTTTGGGCAGTTGGGTATCACAGTGCCAATCGTGGGATGGTGGGATTTCCGCAGCGCCTGGCAACGAAGCTCATGGTGCCTATGCATTCTGCGGTCTAGGATGTTTGGCGATCATTGGACCACCAACGGAGACACTGCACAAATATCTTGACATACCGCTCCTAACTCACTGGCTTTCATCAAGACAGTGTAGCCCTGAAGGTGGATACAACGGCCGAACAAACAAGCTTGTCGATGGATGCTATTCGCATTGGGTCGGAGGATGTTGGGCAATTATCGAAGCTGCCACTACCACAGGAGTCTGGAATCGCACGGCGTTGGCACGCTACATCTTGGCTGCCTGTCAGGAAAAGAAGGGCGGGTTGAAAGACAAACCTGGAAAACACTCGGATGCATATCACACGTGCTACAATCTGGCTGGGCTGAGCGCGGCACAACATCGATATGTATATGACGAGGACATCAACAGAGGTATCGGGATGGGAAATTTAGGTGCGGCATACCACTGGAAGACCGATGGCTTATACGAGGGAAAGAACGAGGTATGGGACGATGGCGATGTTGTGAGAGCTGTTCACCCTGTGTTTGGTAAGAAGTGCAATGCGCAAAACGTATGTAAGACACTTGCTAACTTCATTTCTTTTCAGTCATACCCTACATGGCGGTTTACGAGTGTAGGAAATACTTTGAGGAGAAGGAAGGTTTCTGAGGTTGCGCTTGACAGGGCTGTGATGGCTACCCACTTGACTCTGTCCTACCCACAAACGAATCTACAAATACATCATCTCGATCCATCCCCTTTTGAATCTCGAATCTCATATACTTTTTTGACTACCATATTCGTTCTCTCTCTTATCTGTGGATTTGTACGACCCTGCTTCACTTGGGGCTATTGCGTTGTGCTACTACCAGCATGGTCCATCACTGGGCGCCGCATTTGTTAAACTCAACAAAGATGACCAAGCTGCCTTCGCTCGATTTTGTTCTTGAAGTTGAAATTTGTTCTATTCAACTTCACATCAGCCCGCCTAATGGCAAAACGATTTCATTTCAGCGTTAGCTTTGGAGGAAGGTAGATACTGCTCTCAAACGAAGGGTATCCGAGCACAAGTTCAAACGAACTTGCTTACTGAGTATTGTAGCTATAGAAATATGTTGTTCTCTTCCTCGAATCGCCCCTTAATCAAGCGTCCGTATAGAGTACCAGCGGTGGCCCAGCAACATTTGGTTTCACATATGCTTTAATCGCCGTATGGGCCTGACACTCATTGTCGTAGTAGTCCATATCGTTCTTTGATTCAAAAACAGTACGTGCTACCATCGTGTAGCCTTGTGATCGAGGATCGGCATGCGCTGGGTTTGCTAATGCGAGCTGGATGTATTGCTTTCCGTCCTGAATTGAGTGTCAGCCGTGTCCGACATGCTTCTCACACTCGGCAGAAATTGATTCCAAGGCAGCCCGAGAAGTGATTCAACGCTCTGTCCGATGAAAGTGCATTGGCGAAGCGTTATTAGGCCCGATGAAAGTGCATTGGCGAAGCGTTATTAGGCCCCGTGATCAAAACGTCTTGTTCCACAATGTAGTCTCATCAACCCACTTCACTCTGCTAGATAGAGCCTCGAAGCGCACGCATTTCTAGGAATCCACTAACTGCCAGGTATATGACTCAACAACATCATAATGATTGAGACAACCCCTAGAAGCAATAACAACAGGGGTGGATGGAACATGGAGTTCGTGGGTGACGAATGTTTCGACGTGCAGGGTATGCAGGTTCCGCATGTGTTGTCGAGGTGGTGCCAGCGGGTATGTATGCACGCTATACAAGAAGGAGGAACATAGAGTGTGTGGAGATTGAGTCAAGGGCGTGCTTTCATACCTTGACGGCATCTTGACTCAGGGTTGAGTACTTTTGGATTGCTTCTTGGATAATGGCAGGATCGGGAATCTTGAAGAGGGTGAGTCGGACTATTTGTGGCATGTTGATGTTTTGGAAAGGGTTTTTAAGCGGGTTTCAATAGCGCACTGTATTGCTCAGGCTATGCGAGCTTAATGGTCTAGGTATATTTATTCATGTAGCTTCGGCACGGGTGAGGAGAGCCATGCGTAGCGACAAATCAATGTCGGTTCCCCCTACTCCTGGCACGATGTTGTGCTCAGCTCATATACGCCTCTTTCTTATACGTAGTATCCTCTGCAGTGTTAGAGTTATTAGTTGGTGGCTGTTTCATATGTTGGCCACCTTGATCTCAGATTGTTGACTGTACCTTGGCTTTTAAGTATTGTAGGTGAGGCTCAACGAAGCCAATAGGCTATTTGATGGTCGCGTCATCGTTTTGAGATGTACTAAAGCTCTACAGGCTCCCTTGTGAGTACTGACGTAGCCCAGGGGGGAAATTTGGTGATGAGGCAACATTTGCGGCTGTGAGGCGACACAGATCATCGCTACCCGAAGGCGACGACAACCGCAAGCTGCCACCATGCTGTCAATCGTCGTACATCAGTTGTAGAAACAGGGAGCGACTGAGAAGCTCCCCGGCATCTAGCGCTTTGTGCCAGCATAGATAAAGACGCCCGTGGGGAAGAATCATGGCAGTCGGAAAGGTTTGGGGGATTTTGGTTGTGTCCCACCTGTGAGGTCGGCAAGCCAGAACCGGCCCCTCATCCAAATCTTGCGGCGAATGACCGACCGCAGCAGTACGTTGTACGGCTCACGACGCATGGCTGAACTGAACTGGGGGCGAGGCTGCTCCTGTTTGGAGGAAACGCTCGAACTCGTGGGTCATAGACCGCCCGGGGATGGAAAACGACCGATTCGTGAACAGAAACCTTCCTCAACAAAGCCTTTCAGCTGACAAGGGTACCATCCTCAGCAGGTTGGAAGGTAATATCTCTGTCAACAATGCATATTATAGATTCATGCGAAGACAAGGGGCACTATGGGCAGGCGTGTTGACAACGCTTGCTTTGCTCACCGACTTTCTCCTCATTTGCAGAGTGCGCAGTGCGGGTGGTGGCGTCATGCTGAGATCTCCCGCCCCGTGTAACCAACACGCGTTTCGCAGCCAGCGCCATCTATCGTTCGATGAAGCTTCGCAGTTCCATCGCCTTATTCGTCTCGAGGCACATGATTGCAGTTAGGTTCCGCCATTCGCAAGCGCAATGCTGTCCTGTTATTCTGATACCCACTCGTCGTGACAGCCTTTCCTCAACCAAGACTTTGGCCCGACGCCAAAACGAGGCCGCTGTACGTGGACCGTGGACCCTCATGTACCCTCTCCTGGTCGTGAGCATTCCTGGCCTATCGAATTATCAAGACGCTCAATCCGCTGCTCGGCCGGTCACGGAGTGAATCTGCAGCTGCCCGCTAGCGATGCCCCGATGGCATACCTTAGAACGAGTGCTTAGGAGCAAGCTCCAGCCTCGAGATTTCCCTGCCTCCTGCATCCCATTGGAAGGTATAAAAATGGACAACGGGGACAGTTCGGTCATTTGGAGTGAGCTGTTCAGGGCGGTGCTGGGATCCCATCCCGTCTACAGAAACTAAGTGCCTCAGGAACGCCTGGCCCTTGTCAAATAGCCTTTCGTCCAAGCGCCAAGATATGTCCTTCCTACTTGAATCTTGCAATCGACGCTCGAGCACTGTCTCTGCAACGGCTGATTCACGTCACAAATATGCTTCACAGCTAACAGCCGTTGGTCCTTTTCCTTTTTGGGACGCAGACGCAGATGGCTTCCTTCAATCCTGGGGACCGTGCTTATGCATGATGAGTTGTCCTTGCCCGGTGGTTGCACCAACCCGAAATCATCTCTTCGAGCCCTCGAACCTGCAATCAACTCGTCTCGTTTACCTTCTGGCTGCTGCTGCATAGCGTCCTACTATTCCTATTGTGACGCTGTTCCGCCTAAAGCTACTATGCTTTGCATCTTCTTGCAGTCACGATATCGTGCCAACTCCACTCCAGTCGCGACACCCGCGCTTGGTGCCCTAGTCAAGTAACAGTCCCCATTTTTCTGCACGCTCGGTTTGGTTCTGGTCCTGTTCATCAAGTTGCCCCTCATATCCTACGATTAGACATTTACCATTCCTTCGCCAAGAGGTTTGAAGGTATTGGACTCACCTTGAAGTGGATAGACTCTCATGAATTTGGATCTTCTCCTCACTTCGAGCAAGCCTTGATGAGGCCATGGGTTAGCAAGTACAAGCGAAAAGTTCCTTTCCCATGAGAACGGTGCACTATGTCGTTGTTTATGCATCCATCTCAGGCATCTCAACATGCATGATGCCGATCGAGACGTCCAGCCTCTTAACGAACGGGTGAGAAACAATCGACCACGATCACTCGCCCGTTTACCGCGCTACTGCGGCAGCACTGGTGGCAAAGGCTAACCGGTGAAAGCTGTGCCTTTAGAAGTTTGAGTCTTTTACAAGCTAAAATTCTAGAACCTTAGCCCGTTGGCTGGTCCTTCGCCAACACATCAGTATGGGTCTCTCCTACAGAGCCGCAACCAAAACCCGCAGATTATTCATTTCGACATGCCCAATCGCCCCTCGATCCTGACTGGTGGGTGAAAGCTGCGCGCTTGGATACCTGCTACACTCGCCTGCTGCAATATATTACTTCATCCCACAAGTGGAAACATATGCTTGCCCATCCCCATTCTATCGTCTGCAGGCCACGCCCCTTCCTTGTTCATACCTCGATAGCTACTTTTTCTCTTCTGTACATCTGTCACTTCTTACATTGACAACTGTCAACGTCCCACTAAGTATCCGTTGTCGTACAACATCTGCCACGAATTTCTCTCTCGATCTACTACGGTCGCCACCAACGAGCGCTTGCCAATTCAGCAAGATTCCGCATCACTCTTCCCTCTTCGGGACTTACGAATCTGCATCAAAGCGCCGTCAATTATACCAATTGCTCTAGATTCAACACGTCAACAGTGGTCCTCGAACACCAATCATGTTTTATGTAATGTATCTTACAGGTATGTCTGACACCGGCCCATTGAATCCCAACATGAGGCACCACGTGTCGAAAATCCCGCGAAGTCTCATTGAATTGCCGAGCCCCCATCAAGTGGCCCAAAATCGCCTGAAAAGTATCTTGCCTTTCTGTTAGTACGGTTTAGTTCAACGCGTCGCCGTGTCGAGGAACAAGAACGGAACTTAACACATGAATCTCACAATCACGCATATCAGTCTATGGATCAATTACTCACTATGGACTAGGCCTTTGCCAACGACGACATTGGCCCGACCCTCTCTTCCAAACTTACCGTACACGATATGGCTATGGGTCCACAGTCCGAGTCAACAACCGGGAGTACTCCACAGACGTTGACTACGAATCTGAAGAACTCGCAAAGAACGCTGCTGCAACTCGAGCCTATATGATCTGTCGCAACTTCTCGGTGAACGACGGGATGTACCCTGGTCAACGCCCCGGCCAAGGAGGTGTGGTCCAGGGCCTACCTACACCTATTGGCGCCGGTAGGAGGAACACATGCTCGTCCAACGACTACGACAGTGTGAGTAACTCAAGTGGCGGCACCAGCCCGAGAAACTCCGATTGTGGCCTTGACGGTGCAGAGGCGGTAGGAAGACGGTCCAGCAAGTCCTCGACGTCATCGACGTCAAACTGCTGTTGTGGCCGGGGTGTCGTCCGTGCCTACGAGAGGTGCAACTACTGCCTTCAAGATGCCGGATACAGAGTGTGATTGGCGGTATTCTGATTTCTACATGCACACCATGCAAATATTTTAGCGTCAACAACAACGATAAAATAACGATGCGACACACATCGAAGTAACAAGACTTGAAGAGCTCAGGCTCAGCGATACTACGATAATCCATGGCCTGTATCTTTACGACAGACGCGATTATAACGACCAACACACGCTTTAACCTTTCTCTACTCGGCCCGGGATGGTAACTGCTTTCTATTAGCGAGCTTGCTTTTTGGGATGTGTCATGACTGCTTATGTCTCTCTTTGGTTCTACGTGGCTGCATAGCGATGTTATTGAAGCGTTCAGCGAATGTTTCTCTTCTCTCGGGTCGGACATCTCATTCTAAGATTGCCTGCCTAACGACTTTCCTACTCTTTCCTGATGATGATCCAAAAAAGAGAAAGATCACGATGATCGGTCACACGGCCGTATAACGATTATACTTATGAAATCATGAAATGAAAGCAGTATCCCGGCTTCAAATCGTGCTATGTATTATGCAGCACGAATTTCAATGATGTGGCGCTGGGGTATCGTCAATATTAGTGCGATCTATAACTAGTAGATTGTATAGGTCTTCTAGGTCTGGTAATTGAAACAAGCGTACTAATGTCTTTAGTGAACGTCAACCTCGCGGAGCTATCTCCAGCCCACCGTATATATTCGTAGGATACTTTGAACAGGGCATATGGGTTAACTTTCGTCTAGCGTAATAGAGCTGCATTGCCTGATCTAAGAAGCCTGTAGGACATGCATGCTTCATATATCCATAATTTTTTGTAATAGTAACTGCAAAATGCTTTCTTTCGACCGGAGTTGCGTACTTCGAGATGACGTTCACCTGAATGGCCATGCTGAGAGTTCTTCCGAGCGCATTACGCGTAGGACAGCCCAAGCCCAACAACCACACCAGCGCATCGAGCACCTTTTCGCACACATAGAGAGCAGGTGATGGTCGCTAAGGCATTCATCTTCGACGATGTTGCAAGTTTGTTGGCTCACAATGCCGGCAAATACTTGTGATTTTCGCCTAACGGCTTTTTAAGAGTGAAATCTGTTACAGGACTGACAGGACAGGCGAGAGACGTTATTGCATCTCGAGGCAGTGAAGCAGGTGCCTGTCGAAGCAGCCACGTTGGCGATGCTCGCGATTCAACGTAGCTGTGATTTTTTAGATTCGGGGTTTGGCGAACATGACATACCTAATGTGTAGTTCCATAGCGGTCAGCTCCTCCATTTGAAATGGCACTCAACCTATGACAGGTACTTTAATCAGTTGCAAAGGCCACGAGTACTACAAGACTTTGATTACTATAGGTTAGGCGAGTAGCCTACGAACCTACAGTCGCACAACACGCTTACGTGTCGAACCATTCAAGCGCATCGTCCTTCCCGAATATGGCCCTATATACTCGATCTCCATCATCCTTGATTACCTCCTCCGTATGAATACTGTGCAGTGTATACTCTCTCTCGTCTAGGCTGCTACCATCTGTGCCGTCCTTGGCAGAACCAAATACGCGAACATGGATATATGCATTGTTCGCAGCGGGCAACTTGACTTTGGCAAAGAGATGCAGGCCGTATGCTGAGGTAGCCACGCGGACGGAGTCGAGATCGCTCGTAGAGATGGAGGCCAGTTCGGCGTCAGAGACGCCTTGGACAGCGCGGAAGTATTCAGGCTCGTGTTCTAGATGGGTCAGAATACAAGAAGAGGGCGCGAGAGCAAAGCCTACTGTCGTGGTCGCGGCGGAGCTTGATGAGCCCCTCCTTTACTGACTCGAGGATTGAATTGAAGGCATCGATGGAAGCTTGCTGCGGCGCATGTGCTTCGCTTAGCTGTACTGTGTCTTCGGTCGCCATGATGTTGATCGTGTTTCTATGGAATGTTGTTAAATAAGAAATAAGTCTTCTCGAAAGATGGAACTTTGGAAACTGTTAGATCCAGACAAATGGCATGCGCTGTCCGAGAGTGCGAGGTGAGACAGGTCACGTCTCAACGACTTTCGTCGTAAGGGACCCCCACCCAGCCCTGCAAAACTTGGAACTGGGCCATGGAAACCTGACATGACTGTAGCCAAGACCCACTCAAGGGTTACGCGTCTGAGTACTCCCGCGATTCATTGTATGGAGGTCGATTCGACAGCCTTGAATCATTTTGCAGGCCACTTCCGATGCGATGACGTCGGTTGGATGAATCATGAGATGACTGACCCCCTGACAGCTAAGTTTGCTAGTGGGCACGTGATGCCGAACATGGGTTATATACCACGACGGCTCGCATCTTATTCTTCGAATAGCAAACCGAGGCTTGAATCTCTGAACATGGACCTGCGTGACAACACACTGTAGGCCGATGGAATTGTTCTTAGTAGGTGGTACCAGCAAGCTCATAACGTTTTGCGTCGGATTGCTCCATTTGCCGATAAGAGCGAACGGACTTCGTAAAGGGTGTGCTCTAACTGTACATCGTAAGCTCATCTCAGTTGTATGTTTGATAAACTCTCTACCATATCAATACACGTCTGCCCAGAAAATCTACATTGTATTTTCAACATGTCGATCACCACCTTACGCAGGAGCGAATCGAGCTGTCGAGCTCTTGGTCTTCCGAGCGACCCTTCCAAACCCGCTTACAAAGTCCTCACTAACCCTCTCACCACACCCAACACTCATAACTCATATTCCCGACGGTGTACCAGAGAATGCACTTTATTCCGTGACAGCCATTCCAGATAGTAGATACGGCTAGGTCATCATTGCTTGTTGTTTTGTCACGACCTTCTACCATAACAGCATCATTACCTGCTGGGGTGTATTGCAAATCGCACTTCTTGACTCAACCTTGAAGAATGCCCCATCTTCCACGCTCGCCTACGTCGGAATTATAGCTCTCTCAAGGGGGGGGGGGGGTACGTTGTAAGGACTTACCACCCTACACCTGATGCGAGGGGCGAGGGGTAGGCTCGCAGTACACGATATCATTTGGTGTGTTCCTTATGTGAATGAGTCTTATCGGCGCTAGCTTTTGCACGTCGAATCTTGCGGGATTTTTTCGAAACTGCTGGCCTTATTAGCGGAATTGAAATGGCAATAGTGTATGCCGTTATGAATGCGTTTCCGGTGCAGTATTTTAGCGCTCGTCTGGGCCTTGGAAATGGCCTCATGAGCTCGGGGGTGAGATTGGTGGCTGTGTTATGACCGTCGCGCTGGAAGCTATACACTAGCAAGTCGGAGTTGCGTGGACTTTCCGATTCTAGGGGTTGCTGACCATCGGTATTGGCATGCCCGTCGCCTGGATGTTGAGAGATCGCGTCCTGGAGCGGGACGTTCCCTTTGTTGATTGGACAATAACCAGATCCATTCATCGCGACCTTCACTGCCAGCGCTATTGGAGTGTGTGCTCTCTTCATACCACCTCAATATCTCCTACTGTTTGCACAGTCAATTGGTCTTAGCCCGGGTCAGTTGCAGCATTTAACTCTTGCAATGCTATCGACCGGTTCATTGCTTGGGCCTTGCGCGACAAACTTGGCCTCCTGAACATGATCGCCATCACAATGACACCCAATACAGTCAGCATACCAGCTATCTAGTCGGTCTCGAATACATTAGGGCCGCTCGTTCTCTTTGCCGCATTGAACGGTGTCGCTAATAGCTCGTACTTCACAACGCAGCCTATAGTAGTTGCCAGCATTTTTAGCCCTAGACGAGCCGCTATTAGCATAAGTATATTAGCAACAAGGTGTATATGTGGCTATATTATAGGCGCTCCCATCGCCGGCTATCTCCTCCAGGCTGCGGGCGGTAGACAAGGAGATGTAACAGGGCGGGATATCGATGTTTATAGGCCCGCTATATTATACGCTGGAAGGACTGCTACTATATCCGCTTTATGTGTTCTAGCGGCGAGGCTTACGGTGGCTAAGAAGCCCTGCAAGAGGGTATAATGACCTATTCCATCACGCTCTGGGTTTTATCTTTCCAATAACTGCAAGGCGGCATCACGCGATCTGAATGGCGACGGTCAATCTAGTCATATCAGGTGATCATGTTAGCCCAAACTTGCCTAAGCCTAGCCAGACGATATCTACTTTGGGATCATAACCCTGTAAACAAACTCACACTATCGCATTGTGCTCAACGCATGACCTCTCGTGGTCACAACCATCCAGATAAGTCATCAGGTAGTCTATTCATGATATCGCCGTTATCTTAATCGACTGTGTGTTATTCTTGAGCCCCATCGTACGTTCGACAGACCCTCTGAACTTTACAAGTACAGGAAATATGTAGCCAGATTTGTCGCACATACATACCATTCTGCACCCTCATGTGGCATGCCACTCCACCATTAGATCATCCCCCAAGTCGTATGGCTAGCGCACGACGCAATTTGGAATGGGATAGATTGAGGGAAATTTAGAAATTGTCTTACTAGAACTAGGTATTGCCTCCATAAGCGATTTAACTCAAATCGAAACCAGCACCCGAGAATACGCTGTACAGCAACTTTGCCTTTAGAATCATCTCGTCCCTGTACATTGGCAATTTTAACAAATTAACACACGTACTGGTGCTCGGTAGCCGTTCTTGATCACCCCCGGCATCCCTGATGCTGAACCTTGGATTCAGCGTACCAAAGCCTAGCAGGGGTGCACGAGGCGTACTGGTCACAAACTTGAGCACAGCACGCCGCTCATCATCCCCAATATCTTTCATGATCTTCCAGAATAGTTGGATCGTAGGATGTTCGAGCCCGTCATCACCGATAACGTATGTGCCGCCGTACATCGTGTTGCGACGTAGATCTTCGATGTCGATTGATGTGCGGGTACCACTTATGAGGGTTTGTAGTTCGGATTGGTTGAACATGGAGAGCCAGGAAGGCTGCACCATGGTGCTGAGGCCGCGGAGGAAGGCTGTAGTCTGGGGATATGGCTGATTTTGGAGTCGATGGCGCGCCATATAGCTTATATAGACGAGGCGGTTTTGGTTGGTGACCGGGATGTTTGCACCGTCCGGCTTCAGCTCCTTGGTGGTGGCTTTGGTCTTCTTCGGTTCGGTCGTGTGATCTACGATTACGGTATCGGTAACGGTGAAGTTCAGCGAGAAGTCTTCGACATCACCAGCGTAGGTCTTGAGTTTATGCAGCCCTTGATAAAGCGCTTCGTCCAAGTCACGGAGGTCATTCAGCGTAGGACGGTAGCCAGACTCGTTAGGCGCAGACCCGGTGCCGCCGGTCAGAGCCCACTTGCGGAGGAAAAAGGGGGCGAAGTTGACGTCAATCAAAATACCTTCATACAAGCACTTACCGATGATGCGACCCAAAAATTCGTAGCGTTGGAGCAGCTCGGAAATCTGAAGTCGGAACTCTGGTGAGTTTTCGTGAAACCCCGCTTGTCTGAGTGCCTCCTTGTGTTCCTCGACTGCCGCAGGATTTGGGTATAAGAGATGCTGGTCGTTTTCGACGAACATGTCAATGTAATCTGTTGGCATGAAAGCCCGGTTTGTAACGCTGGTGAGAAACTCCTTAGTCACGCCACCGCCATCGATACCAGCCTCAGGCGCACCAAATTGGTCCATAAAAGTAATCTGAATCGGCTCTTTGAGGCCTTGTCCGAGCGGGTAGAATTGTTCGAATGCATCTTCAAACTCATTATCTCTCCTGATCTTTGCGGCGTGCTTTTCAAATTGGTGACCAGCGTCGGGTCGCTGCATGATCCTAAACTGCCAAGCCTCAGGATTCAAGCTGCCTCTTCGCTTGGTCATATCCAAATGTACAAACTCGCGGAATATCTGCACTCTTGTGGTGAAGGGTATGAAGAATGGCATGTTCTGCAGGATCTCTAGGCGGGGCGCCACTGCTTGCAAGTACCTTCTGCGCGAGGCCTTGCGCTGTTGCCGTTGTAGCCTCTCCAGTCGTCGCTGCTGCTGGGTTCGGCTAGTGCCAATGAGTTGCGGTGTGTCAACAACCTCTTCTACTTCGTCGTCGATATCATCTGCATCTTCCTCCTGTATCTTGTGACGTGACTCCTCCTCTTCCACGACAGCTGGTATGAAACCTGTCATGTCAAATCGTGAGGTCATCAGCCAATGATCTGAAGGCAAGAATTTGCGCCGAGAATCTCTTTCGTAAACCATACGGAGGAGGCCAGTGACCAGGCCTTTGACATAATCAATCTTCAAGCCCGCGACGCCACCGATTGAAGGCTCCACAGGATGGATCTGAACCTCACTCTCAGCCGCCCTTGTACTGAAATAGCTCAGGCCCGTGCTGCTATTTTTGGCAACGACCTCGGGCAGACTTATGTCAACTGCATTGAAGTACAGTGTAAAACCCAGATTCTTCAGAAAGGTAGTCAGATCCTTTACGTCGCTCAAAGGTAAGCCACTATCGCGAAAATGGCTGGAATAGACATCCTGTTGACCAGCAGAAAAGAACTCTTCATCGTCTGTTACCTTGAGGACGAATGTATACAGCTCCAGGAACACTAGAACCACCCGCCATTCGTCTGTTATAATAGCGTCGCGATCAATCTCCTGTTGCGCTGGTTGCCAAAAGCCATGCTGCGTTAAGGCCGACATACGCGGGAATTCTTCACTTTTGACTTCTAGCGTTTTCGACTTGAGAAGGCCAATAGCCGCACGGGAATCCCGGAATATGGTAGAAAACACTGACGAGCGTTTCGATGCCTCCCAGAAATATCGGATTGCAGGTAATTTGGGTTTGCTGGATGCTGAGGGGGCATCTGATGGACCAATATAGAGCCACATCCGTATTTCATCCCCTCGCCGTGGAAAGAAGCGTAGCAATGCGAGAGCGTAATTCGCTAGTTGCCTAGCTTCCTCGATCTTCTCATCCTCTGAAGCTTCCGATGATTGTGAAAATCCAGACAACAAACTCCCTATGCCCTCTTGGTTTACTAAGGAGATGACCTGCGCCTGCAAGAAGCTTGTTGCCAAGCCAGGGTGTTGAGCAATTTCGTCATCTCCTGTTACTTCGGTGACGGAATGTGGGCTATCGATGATGTTGACGGGGAGCGAGTTGAGTAACAACGAGACTACTGCTACGAAGTCTTTGTGCACAGCATATGCTTCTGGTGTATTGAAGTTGTGGGCATAACGGTGGAAGTAGATAAAAGAGCCCAGCAACCGTAACCGGCTGGTCGTACTTTTCAACTCAGACACTGTATGTAGTCCGGGGCCCTTGAACAGGGTCGCCAGCGCACTAGCGAGTAGCTTGTAGTTGATCGAGTCGGCAAGTGAGTCTCGGAACTTGTGTATCAGCGGCGACTTGGAGTCGGAACTCATCAATGGAAGAGTCAGGAAGGTATAACCGAAGGCCTCGTAGGCATCCAAAGTATACCCCGTGACTGTCTTCAAGGGTGAGGTGACTGTGCTGAAGATGACGTCCCATGCTTCCGAGGTAGCCGTTTCTGACGCATCGAGGGTCGGTGCAAGTCTCGATATAGTATGGGCGAGGGTGCGATAGTATTGCTTGGCGTTCTGGGATGTCTCGGAGGGTATCTGATCAGCCACAAATCGGACGAGATCAAGGAGTTTGCCGGTGTGGTCCTGACATGTTAGAAAAGGTTTGCTCTGCCGTTCCAGGGCTACCAGCAGCATCTTTTCCAGTCGCAGATATGCCAACGACCACCGCCCGCTTGACGTGATATGCAGTTGCCGTACTGTCTCCATCTGTCGTGAGCCGTAATGACTCACTCGGCTGAGGTCCTCTTCGCTCCTCGCAGAAGCAAAGCGTAGCAGCCGCTGCAGCTGTACAAGGGCTTCTTCTTCAGAGCCGTAGGATGTCGTCTGTTGTAAGCGGCTTGCAGAGCGCTCGGCAGCATCCCATTGCCGCCGCAGCTCGTCCGCAACCTCCCGTCTACTCGTATGCCCTCGCCAGACTCTCTGTATCCGTTTCGCCGCATTCAGTGCATCTCGTTCCCGCTGCCGTTGTACTCGTTCCTGCTGAGCTCGGTCGAGGGCGGCTTGTGATCCAGCCCCGGCGCCTGTACTACTGTTGCCAAGTGGGTTTGGTCGTCGACCGCCGAGGTTGACCTGTCGCGGCCGCCGCGTGTTGCCGGTGAAGCTAGTGAACATAATGGCGGGGTGGTCGAGGGAGTCCAGAAGGATATGAGGCGGCGGATTGCGGAGATGAGTTGTAGGGTATTGTTGAATACTGCTGCAGGTAATGCACTTCAGGCGACCGAGTGGACTACGGAGTCCTCGTAAATCTACAACTCAAATCGTAAATCGTGTGAACTTCGGAAGGCCAGCCAAGCCAGCTATCGATACCCCAAATCACCAGATCGTCGGGGTGGGGGAATTTCAAGGGCGGTGGAACTCGAGAAGAAAGAAACATGGATGTACTTCGTCGTCCACCAGCTTCTCCCCAGCTCCAGCGTGTGTGATGAAGCAACCAACATCGTAGTCAGCAACCGCCGCACCCTAACTCCGTATGGTCCGTGCATCTGATAGTTCTCTTTCACATGACTTTCAGGACTAATATTTAACATCTCGACTCTTTAAGAGCGTAATGGCTCTGTACTAAAGCAATTAACTACTGTCTTCTAAGAATAACTGCCTCTTTAACAAGACTGTAGAAGCTACTTCGCCTATTTTATTAGGGCGTTAAAGGCATGCCCGGGTTTGTAGCTGTTGTAGTCCGCGGGAGCTACGAGTGTAGCTAACGTGTAGAACGAGCATTTCGATATATCGGCCTACCTATGCAAAGGTTATTATCAATGCACAGTAGTAGTAGTAGTAGTAGTAGTAGTAGTAAAACGTCGTGCGTCTTACTCGTAGTTACGGGTCTTCGGCTTATCGGATAAGGAACGCGCGCATCGGGGATAACGTGAACCACTCGGACGACCCTTTCCGGATCTTGCATCGCCCTACACATGACCCGCAACCTCGGACACCCTTTGCTTCTCGAGCACGCCGCACCGGATGATTCAAGGCAGCTGCGCTGCTACTCAGCAATGAGCACGACCAAACCCTTCAATTGCGATAGCTGTTCCGAGACATTCACAAGATGTGTGAGTACACGACCGCGACACACGCACCTCTTGCTGACAGCAATGTTTTTTAAAGGAGAATCTGAAACGGCACAAGCGGACTAGTAAGGCCATACCAGCTCTGCTGCGTCAAATAGTGATCGTGGAGATGTCTAACTTTGTAACCTAATAGGACATGGCGAATCTGCGCGAATATCATTCGAATGTTCTCATTGCCATGCCAAGTTCATTCGCAGGTATCGTTCGCCTTATCTTCATCCCTCATATGGGAGAGCACTTCATGTTGCTGACCATCTGCTCGTAGAGATATTTGCAAGCGGCACTCGAATAGATGTCAAGAAAAAAGGTTAGAACGACGACGTACATCTTTGAGATCCAATGCGACAGCCGCTTTCGTACGCGACACTGCACACCTACCGCAGAATGAAGTTTTTCAGGATACGTCCCCTGCCGTGGAGTTTCCACTCGCGCCGAGCAGTGCAGAGAGTCCCAACCGCAAAAGACAAAGACAGCCACAGTCGCCCATTATTGATCCGTCCTTCGCAGAAGATATTGATGTAGGCAGCATCGACTCTATATGGCCAGGGGATTTTGGAGATGAATCACAGGGGGCCGAACGCACCGATGCTCCAGTGTCTTCTGGATTGACTGACTCTAGGTAGGTAGCGCCTCATCTCTTGGATGTCTCAGCAGCCCTCTTTGTCTAACCTTCATCTTTACTTTCTAGTGACTCCATAGAGCTTTTCGTAGCGTCATATTTCGAGCATTTCCATCCTTCATTACCAATAATCCATCGAGGCACATTTCAGGCATCTACAGTATCGAAACCACTGCTCAATATTGTCATCATCATTGGGAGTTTATACTCTGTTGCCGGGTTTCGCCATGATATAGCCGCTGGCATGA
This sequence comes from Cucurbitaria berberidis CBS 394.84, assembly GCF_010015615.1. Taxonomy (NCBI): domain Eukaryota; kingdom Fungi; phylum Ascomycota; class Dothideomycetes; order Pleosporales; family Cucurbitariaceae; genus Cucurbitaria; species Cucurbitaria berberidis. The sequence continues at coordinate 2,254,422 of NW_024468937.1, read as the reverse complement.
CCGAATCGAGTCGTAGACTCTGGGCGCAAGGCGTGCAGGAGCTTGATCGTCTTGTAAGTACATGGAATTACTGGATTTCAGTACACGAAAGGCGCCTCGTACAATGGATGGAACTGCGTTGACCATTGTAGAGATGCTCGGATTGGAGAGAGCTGCGAAAAACATGGGTGATGCAGGCATGGCTCTTGCACATCGTTGTTGGAGCATACGTGGGCGACTCTACACAATACAATGGAGCAAGACGGCTGCTACGATACTTGGTCGATGTAAGAAAGAAGACATGTTCCATGATTGCCTAGCTTACACTAACTCTCTTGAAGACTGTTCGGGACTTGGGGTTGCTGAACCAAGCGGTTGTTGGCACTATGATGCCAGCCACGAATCATGGGGTAGTGGCAGCATCTGACGCAGACGACATGCAGCCACTCGAGCAGACATGGATGTCGTACGTCCAGGAGGAGAGTCTCAAGATTTCTCTTCAAACTCTGCTGTTCCTGGATCACCACATCTTCTCCTCTTGTAACATGCGCCCGCTCCTAAGCTCAGTTGAATTCGTGTGGGAGTTACCCCTGTCCAGCGCGCTTTGGGAGGCAGAAGATGCTATGGTCTGGAGGCTGAAACTGATGGAGCAGCACGGCGACGCCACCGCGCTGGGCGATGTGTTGGAATGGCCCATCCCTCTCGGTCGGGGATTATACACAACGGCGTCTCAGGCTACGCAATCCCTCATGTCTGAGTCACCATGTCCGCAGCTGCTAAACACGCTCTTGGCCTCGCCGATGGCCACCCTCGCTGTGCTGACGAACCTGGACTCGCTTGTCAGGGACTTTACGCGTTGCTACTATCAATTACCACCTAGTCCATCCGATCCATCAGCATACCATATCTTGACACAAAGTCAGAACAGGCGCGTCGTTGCCGCCCTCAAGGTCCTATCGAAGCTAATATGGACCAAACTTTCTTCTGAGGTCCAACCCTCCCACGAGTCACTTTGGCGAACATGCGACATGATAGGGCGGTCCATCAAGCTTAGCCTCTGCAAACCCGATGATTTGCTGGTTGGCGGCATCGTCGAGAGCAGCATCACAGCCGCCTTGATGACTGCAACACAACTAACTCTGGGGAGCTACGTCGCAGTCCGACGGGCTACTCAGTCACTTCTTACATTACACGGTGCCGACGAGGGAACACTCTCCATCACCGACGACTTGACTGCCGCCTTGGCCAAAATTGCTGGCGCTAGCCCATCGCTGGCTCATTGCGAGGGCCCATGGATGACCGCCATTTGTTACCGGATCCTCCTGCTCATCTGGAAGACGTTGCGCTGGGCCATCGCCGAAATTCGCGAGAAGCTCAACGTGCAAATGGCTTGCCTAGGCACGACGGATGAGTTACCACGCTCGTTTGGAGCCTGCTCCCTTATCTTGAATTCACTCATGGAGACGATCTTGCTGCACACTTCCGAATTTACTGGCACTGCAGATAAGTGCAACCGGTTATGGGCCGCAGATGCACAGAGTCTGTCCACTCTACTAGATGACAGCGAGGCGGATCTTGTCAACCTCATTATACATATATGCAAGGCCCGGCCCGTATGGACTATTGGGCCGGCCATGGCAAGAGTGGCAGACGAGATTTTGCCTACGATTACATCGACTACCGCGCAGGAATCTCTGCATATAGTTTAGCTATACATTGACAAGTACTATTAGCCTGAATCTGTGGAATCTATAGTTTGGTTTGTGTCACGAGGGCTTCTCGGAGGCTCAAGTGCGGGGTTGCTGCGTCCCGCTTTCCTAAACTAGCAGCCATTACAACAGCATACGCAGGTAGGCCATTGACGTTGTACTGTACAGTTGAAAGTGTGCTATGCTTAGTGAATGAAGATTGCATGTTATCGTGGCACCTTGCCGTTGAATGGTTTCTTGCGTTACGTTGTCGACCAGGCAAGGTTCACGAGATAGCGTCGATTACGCCGTCTTATCGCGAATTTCTGCCCGTGAATACCACTTGTATCATGCTACGCGGTAGCGACCGGCCCGAATGATATCTCTATATGCGCATTACATTATGTCAGGAAACACTACAACGCCCGATGCCGCGTGCGGCAGGCCAACCTCGTAAATCCACCGTGTGGAGCTCCACCCTGCACAGGCTGCCGACGGAGCTAGGTCTTCAGCTTGGTTCAATCAACTACCTTTAAAGACGCGCAAGGCGCTACTTTCTTCCCAAAAGAAAGAAGGGCGAAGTGAGCAATTTTGTTCTTCAGTTTAGTGATTCGGCATTTCCGTTGGCCCCTTCCGCATTTTTGACACCAAATACAAAACACCAAACCAAGCGTTCACCATGTCGAGCCCTCAGCTTGGCTGGATAGGCCTTGGTTCGATGGGAATCGGAATGTCCAAGAACCTCCAGAAGCACCTCTCCAGTTCGAGTTTCCCGGCATTGGTATATACCAATCGCACCCTGTCTCGTGGTGACTCGCTCAAGGACTTGGGAGCAATTCCGTTAGAGTCAGTGGACAAAGTAGCAAGGAAGAGCGATATTATCTTCTCCTGCGTGAGTGCTTGGACTCTGAGCAAAGTGTGCAGAGCTAATAAAGGTTTGCAGGTGAGCAATGACGCCGTGCTGCAAGCAGTAGTTGATGAGATCATCGCATCTGGCGATATCACTGGGAAGGTATGTGTAGACTGCTCTACGGTGCATCCAGACACGTCGAAGAGTGTCCTAGCCAAGATTACCAGAGCAGGCGCACATTTCATTGCTGGTGAGTCACTCCAGATGATAATTGCAATAGACGAATTTGGGCTAACTGAAACCGTAGCTCCTGTGTTCGGCGCCTCCCCCATGGCCGAGGCCGGCAAGTTAATTTTTGTTGTTGCTGGCCGTGGCACAGCCAAAACTGCGATTACGCCATACTTGAAGAACGTCATGGGTCGCTCTGTTATCGACCTAGGCGAAGACGTGACAAAGTCCAGTCTTCTCAAAATTGCTGGCAACGTTTGTGTAGTGTCCTTTATGGAGGTGATTTCAGAAGCCCACGTTTTTGCCGAAAAGACAGGTCTGGGATCAGAGATCCTTGAGCAAATGCTCGGAGACATGTTTGGCCCCGTCATAGAGAGCTACTCTAAACGATTGACATCGGGCAACTACGCCCCGCCGCCGAATGGTAAAGCTGGCTTTGATGTGTCTCTTGCTATCAAGGATGCTAAGCATGCTCTCAATTGCGCTGAAGCGGCTGGTACCAGGATCAAAGTCAGCGAAATTGCTTTGAGTCATTTGGAGAGAGCTCGAGAGCTGCAACCTCAGAGACCCCTTGATAGCGGTGCTATATATGGCACTATCCGGTCTGAAGCTGGCTTGGATTTCCTCACGGACTTGTGCAAATCGAGAGATAGCTCGTCATGATCGCCGAAAATGGACAAAATAAAGAATAACTTACAAACCAAATCACTGAATGGACTTCTACTACGGTTATCTACATTTTGAAAACTTGATACTACTATATCCATGAAGTTAGTAGTGTGGAGATGATATTATAAGGTCAAGAGCATCAACAAGAATATTACAGTTCCACACTACATTCAAATTTTGGTATACGAGCGTTATCAATCAGGTCATATTTCTGAATTAATATCCTCGCAATCGGTTGACGAGACTAGTCTATCCTAGGGTCGTTCATGTTTTGCATTAGGATACCACAACCTGATGACCTTGCCGAGGGAGTCTCCGTTATGCAAGGATTGATGCCGCGCTGTAATCGAGACCATGTTGTTAGCCTGTGAACCTAGAAACACGGGAGCCTTGACCCTTCCTGCCTCCTCCACTGCAGCTCGCAAGTCATTGGCAAGAGTACGTAGGCTGCCACCCTGCTCTACAGTGTCACCTACAGATAGTGTCTGTAGCATCCCCCGACCGACCAGATCCAGCAAACGGCTACCTCCAGCGGCGTCCGAACAGAGCTCATACACTTGGGCTAAGTCCAGCCCGAGCTGAGCTGCAAAAGCCAGTGCTTCAGCTGCCGCGCATAGATGTATGCCTTCCAGCAAAGCGATTACCATGGCAAGCCGCTCCTCTTGAGACTTGATACTGGTGTCAATGGCAGGATTCTTGCTTGTCGGATACACACCTCCTGTGTAAAGCCGCACAAGCCCACTGTCATCGTCTGCGCCAAACCCTCGTCCAAACGCGTCCAAGAATACCTGCTCGGCTATGCTGGACATGGGCGTCGGGAAGTCGTTGCGCCTTGCCTCGGATGTAATTATGTTTGCATCTTTCAGGATGATAGTCAAGGCACTGGCGACCGGGCGAAAGTTGGTAAACATCCTAGGGGTGCGGTGATCGAACATAAAAGACGAGCCACGAGAGCCAAGTATTGCCTCTCTTGTCTTGACCGGGTCGAGGCCTAAGTGGAATGCGAATCCCATCGCCTCACTTGCGGCTAATATATGGATGGCCGCCAGTACTTGATGAACCATCTTCATATTGCTACCCGCTCCAATGCTACCTTTCACGATGTATAGCTTCTTCTTAGCTGCCATCTCAGACATGAGAAATGTCGCCTTTTCAACTGCTGCATCCGCGCCGCTTGCCATGATAGAAAGGGTTCCGTCAGCCGCACGCTGGGCTCCACCAGAAATTGGACAGTCGACAAGGAAGATATCATGGCGGCCTGCATCCGTGAGCTGGCTGGCGAAACTCTGAATGTAAGAGCTCGAAACAGTGGATGCGATCAGTAGTGTTGCACCTCGAGATAGTGCGGGAGCAGCGCACCCCTCGCCATCAAAGAACACAGCCTGCGTTTGCTGGTTGGTAGCCACACAACTGATAACGAAGTCTTTGTCTTTCACCGCTTCAGCGGGGGAGTCCACAATGCGGCCACCCTCCGCCAGGAATCGCTCTCGAGTTGGACCCCAAGCGTCAAACCCCGTGACATTGTACCCTCTTCTCGTGAGATTGGTGGCCATGCCAAATCCCATGGCTCCCAGCCCGATGAAAGCAATGCGATGCTGTCTTTCTGCCATTCTAAGGATGATGTGCGTATAATTGATGGACTAGATTTGCTTTGTTTAATTTGGCCTCCGAAGGTTAACATCAGCTTGGCTGGTTCTCACCCTCACATTGTTCATATTGACTTGGCTTTATGGCATGCTGGTTAGTCAGGGTAGCATGTATGTGAGAAGTCCTTGCCCAGTTCGGATTAGCACGAGAACTTCCAAAGGAGACCACGTGGAAAGGTGGAGTGGAGTGGAGTGGAGGAGAGGAGCTCCGCCTACGTGAGCGGTATTGAAGCGTTCGGCACAACCCCTCTATGCAGGTGCGGGGTGTGGAGCTCCACCTCGGATAACAAATTTTGGATTTTCGTAGTCGTCTCGCTGTAGGAATAAAAATCCGAGAATGCTCCCAGTCATCGCGTCATATCAAAACCAGCCTGTGAAGTTAATCCTAACGCCAAGATAGCCCGCCAATTAAAAGGTACTGCAGAGCTGGATGACCGTGTCAAGATTATGATAGCTAAATGGTCGCCAAATCTGTAGGGCTAGTCTATAGCTCTATCTACTGTAAGCGAGAACATATTCACTGGCACAATCGCCAAATATGATCAGAAGAACTCATGATGCATGTTGGGCACCTCGTATCTTATCCGTGTACATAAATGTAATGTGATCTAATGAATAGTTACCATCTAGGCCATGAACTCTTGGAGATAGTCTTCTGAGAGCTCAGGCTGCCTGTCCTCCCCATCTAACAGGCCAAGGTACCAACTCAGGTCGCCGCCATTGAATTCTCGGGCAGCAAATCCGTTACCAAAATAGCCAAAGCGATTTGACGTTGTGTGCGTCAGATTGTAGTCCTCCCATCTAGGGTTCTCCATGGTCTCAAAGAACTGGATGCGTGATCCCGGCCACATCATGATCTCTCCATCGACAGTTCCCTGCTTGAACCATGATCGGCAAGGTGATGACCAGGCGGTCCGAGGCAAGAACTGCCTGCGGTGCTCGATAAAGTCTTTGACAGCGTCCACTTTTGGTTCAAAAGATGAAACTTCCTCGGCAGACATCTTGTCCAGCATCTTCATAAAGTGCTTGGCCATGAGCTCGGTAATCGGAAGGAAGCTTCCGTGGCCGTAAGGTCCGAACGGTCCGTTGAAAATGAGATAGTTGGGGAAATGAGGTACGGTGACGGAAAGATATGTGTTGGGAATGTCCTTCCACTCTTCGTTGAGGCTTTTGCCGTCACGTCCGATGGTAGGATAAGCCGGACGCCAGCTGACGTCGAATCCAGTGGCGCAGACTAATACGTCAAACTCATGCTCAACTCCATCTTTTGTTCTGATTCCTCGCGGGGTGATGGTTTCAATGGCATCGCTCACGACGGTTACATTATCCTCGCACAATGCCTCGAGATAGCCGTTTCCAGGCGTCGGTCGTCGACATCCGACAGCAAAGTTCTTAGGAACAATGTGATCGGCAATCTCGGGTTTCGCCGCCAATTTTCTCCGCATTTCTTGTTCAGCATACTGTTGACGATGGTAAGTTTTCGAAACAACTAGCCATTAGGCGAATACTGGTTCTTACCTGTCTGGCTTCTTGCTGCTCTTGGGAGCCGTTGAGAATGAATTTGAATCTTGAGTTCAGTTCAGATTCGATCTTCTTCCGATAAGCAAGATATTTCTTAGGGTCATTCGCCAGAATACTCTTTTGCTCTTCATTGTACTTGAAGTTTGAGCCGCCTTTTCCAGCAAACTTTTGGGCGAAACCCCCAGTTACCCAACTAGAGCTGCGAATGAAACACTTCATATGACCAACGACTGAAATTGGGTCAGCTTCAGCTCAAAAGCGTGAAATGGCTCGTCGAAACAATGGTAGAGACTTACGGGGTTGAATGCTGGGAACAATCTGCACAGCTGATGAACCCGAGCCGATTACACCTACGCGCTTCCCTTTCAATTCAACAGTATCATCCCAATTAGCACTATGAAGCATTGGTCCTTTGAAGGACTCTCGACCCTCGATTGCGGGCCACTTCCATTTGTTCAAGACCCCGCTGGCGTTGATGAAAACGTTTGCTGTATCCTCGAATACATCGTTGGGATCATCTCCCCTTTGGATCTTGACATGCCACAGCTGCTCCTCTTCGTTCCAATGTGCCCCAACGACTCTGTGGCTGAGTTTGATGTATTGCATTAGATTGTATCTATCGACAATGCCTTTGAAATACGCCAAAATCTCGCCTGCACTTGAGTAGCTACAATCTCGATTAGCCTATTCTCGTAGCGGAAAAGCCGTGATGTTTACTGACTACGATGACCAATCTGAAGATGGTGCCCATGATAATTGGTAGTTCACTGAGGGAATGTCGCAACCGCATCCAGGGTACCTATTTTCGTACCATGTGCCGCCCACGGAAGGATTCTTATCGTAGCAGGTGAGTTCAAGGTCCAGCGAGCTTTCTTGGACTTCATGCGCAAAATTGATAGCGCTTGCTCCTGCTCCAACAACAATAATGCGAAGTTTGCGGCCCACTCTGCTCGGTTGTTCCATAATCTTATATGAAGTCTTCGCTCCATTACTGAGGCCGTGATCCAGCGTGATCTCCTTGACCAGCGGCTCCGGCTTCTTCAACGCAATCGTTGGAACAGCCTCTGGCAGAGCATCGATAATGATAGAGCCCATCACTGCGATTGTATGATCAAAAGAAGGAGAAATGGTTTGCTAGAATCTCGGCTCAAGTGGATGAATGAAAGAATATTGGTTTGTTTAGTGAGATGCGAAGGTTCATTCACGAGTCGTCCAAGGTTTACCTCTCTCTTTTAAACCAAAAGGGCCAGTGACGAGTAGATTTACCTCCTATCGGATCAAAGAAACGAGGCGATCATTGTGGGGCAGACCATGCAATGAGCGGTACTCGATTGACTAATTTCAACCGATAACGCAGTTTGGTGGCGCGCGACATGTAAGGATTGTGGAGCTCCGCCTCCACATCGCTATCTCCGCCTCCACATTACTACCATCCGTGGATCCCTGTCCACAATCCAGTGGACCGTGTGGAGCTCTCCGATCACATCTATACAATTCTACACTCACGGCTCAAACGCCTGTGAATTAAAGAAGCGTCGGTTCGTACACACTTAGTCAGTTTTCGAGCCACTCTCGACATACGACCTTGACTTTTCATCATCGCACGGAATAATTCAGCCTCATCAACGTGGTCAACGACTTCGTTATCACCTAATCATCGATTCCGGATCACATGTCTATGAAAAACTAGCGCATGATGCCTGCTCGATCAGATCGTCCTCTTCGAATCTCGATTGATCGGGGGGGAACATTTACCGATTGTATCGCGCGTGTTCAAGGGCAGGCCGACACCGTAATAAAGATCCTATCAGTTGATAAGAAGAACTACCCCGATGCACCAACGGAGGCGATCAGGCAGGTTCTGGAGAAATTTTACGATACATCCATTCCTAGAGGTGCACCTCTAAACCTGAATGACGTCGGTGAGTACACCACAAGACCTTCCAGATCAGGCGAGCGTGGAGGCTAATGGAAGTCGGACAGAATGGATTCGCATGGGAACGACGGTAGCGACAAATGCTTTGCTGGAGCGCAAAGGGGAGAAGACAGCCTTTCTCGTAACCGAGGGTTTCAAAGAAATCCTCGTAATTGGCAACCAATCGCGACCCTTCATGTTTGATCTGTCTATCCGACGCCCAGAAGTGTTGTATTCGGACGTGTTTGAAGTGGAGGAACGAATTGTGCCCGCCACATGTGCCGATTCTGAGCTCAGACGACTGGCCATAAACTATCCAGATACGGCGCAGACGGTATCCTGCGCGTCTGGCGAGAGTATACAGATAGTAAAGGCTCTCGATGTCAAGAAAACTAAGGAACATTTGACCAAGCTGCACAGTCAGGGATACAGATCTATTGCTGTATGTTTGATGCACTCCTACATATTTCCCGACTACGAGATCCAAATTCGAGAAATCGCCCAAGAGATTGGATTCGAGAACATTTCATTATCACATGAAGTATCACAGAGGTCTAAGATCGTCCCCCGGGGCAATTCGACGGTCGTAGACGCGTATTTAACTCCAGAGATCGAGCGATATCTGCGTCAATTTACGGACAGCTTCCCGGACCTAGACAAGAGCGACTGCCGGATCGAATTCATGCAATCAGACGGCGGACTAGTGCCATCCTCAGACCTCTCAGGCTTACATTCCATCCTGTCAGGCCCGGCAGGCGGAGTGGTTGGTTACGCGGAAACATGCTATGATAAGAGCAACAAGGTTCCGGTGATTGGTTTCGACATGGGAGGTACGAGTACTGACGTAAGTCGGTATGATGGTGAATTTGAACACGTGTTTGAGACAACAACGGCAGGAATCCCGATACATGTTCCGCAACTCGACGTCAATACAATTGCAGCAGGAGGAGGTAGTATCCTTACATATAGAGATGGCCTTATGATGGTTGGCCCAGAGAGTGCATCATCGAGCCCTGGACCGGCCTGTTATAGAAATGGCGGCCCCCTGACCGTCACGGATGCTAATCTCGCCCTCGGTCGCCTAATACCAGAGCACTTCCCATCTGTCTTTGGGCCAAATGAGAATGAACCACTAGACAGAAATATCGTGTTGACAAAGTTTGAAGAGCTCACGGACTTGATCAATCGAGATACTGGAAGATCACTTTCCTGGACCGAGGTTGCCAGCGGGTACCTCAAAGTCGCCAACCAAGCCATGTGTGGTCCTATTCGCAGTCTGACTGAAGCCCGAGGCCACGATGTCTCGAGACATGATCTTGCATCATTTGGCGGGGCAGGCGGTCAGCATGCTTGCGACATTGCGGAGATCCTCGGCGTTAGGAGAGTAGTCATCCATAAATACTCTTCTATCCTATCTGCATACGGCATTGGCCTCGCTGATGTTGTGCACGAGGAACAGCGAACGTGTGTTAAGAACATCGATACAGCTACCCAGGCCATTTACCAACAACTCCGTGAACTGGCCGAGAGAGCGAAGGCGCACCCCTCGATGCAGAAGTTCCCGGTTGTCGAAGGCCAACAGTTCTTGAGCATGCGGTATGATGGAAGTGAAACACTTATGATGATTCGTGCAGATGAAGGGATCGATTCTCGGCAGACATTCATCGAAGCACATCATCAGCAGTTTGGATTTACCCCTGCCAATCGAGCCATATTCGTCGATACTGTTCGTGTGAGAGCGACCGGAAGGTACATTAACGCTGCGAATACTAGCTTTGAATTTACGCCCAAGATTCAAGAACCAATCGATGCTCCCAAGCCGTACTCGACCAAAGAAGTATATTTCACCTCTGTCGGGTGGAAAGACATACCAATCTATATGTTTAATACCCTTCGACAGGGCAACATCGTGGCGGGACCAGCGCTCATAGTGGACAAAACTCAGACCATTGTCGTCACCCCAAACGCATCGGCAGTACTAAGCGGAGACAATCTAATTCTCAACGTCGAAGCGTCAAAGAAGGAGTCGCTGAGTGCATCCGTGATCGACCCGGTCCAGCTGTCTGTATTTCGTCACCGTTTCTTTGGCATCGCGGAGCAAATGGGACGCGTTCTGCGGAACGTCAGCGTGAGTGCCAATATTAAGGAGAGACTAGATTTCAGCTGCGCTATCTTCAGCCCTGACGGGTCTTTAGTCGCAAATGCGCCTCACGTTCCCGCGATGATCGGCAGTATGGCGTTTGCGGTCAAATCGCAGATTGAGGAATGGAAGGGGAAGTTGAAAGACGGTGATGTGCTGCTCTCCAATTCGCCACGGTTTGGTGGAGTGCATCTTCCTGATCTAACATTAACAACACCGGTCTTCGATGCAGAAGGAAAGGAGATCATCTTCTGGGCAGCGTCACGCGGACATCATGCTGACGTTGGAGGCATTATGCCTGGTTCCATGCCTCCCAACTCACGGTTTTTGTGGGAAGAAGGGGCTGTCTTCGATTCGATCTTGGTAGTCAGAGATGGTAAGATCGCCGAGGACGAGCTGCATCGGATTTTGTGTGTCGAGCCGGCCAAATACCCCAACTCGAGTGGTTCAAGGTGTTTCCAGGAAAACGTAACCGATATCAAGGCTCAGATTGCGGCCAATTACTGTGGTATCCGCCTAGTCCGACTGCTGATTGTAGAGTACACTATGGATGTAGTACAGGCCTACATGAACGCAATCCAGGACGCCGCAGAGCTAGCCATTCGAAACCTGTTCAAACGTTTAGCCAAAGACTTCGAGCAAACTGAGATAGGTGCAATTGACTATATGGACGATGGAACTCCGATTCAGCTCAAAGTTACTATCCGAGATGATGGATCAGCCATATTCGATTTCACAGGCACCGGGACTCAAGTGCACGGTAACTGGAATGCCCCAGAGGCTATTACCAACTCCTCTGTGCTATACGCACTGCGCTGCATGGTGGGCAACGATGTTCCTTTGAATCAAGGATGCATCAAACCCATTGATCTCATCATCCCAGACAACTCGCTACTCCGCCCCAAGTTCGACGCTGCAGTATGTGCAGGAAATGTTTTGACTAGTCAGAGAATTGTCGACGTCATCTTCAAGGCTTTCAATGTCTGTGCTGCTAGCCAGGGCTGTATGAACAATTTCACCTTCGGTATCAATGGCACAGATGGTTTTGGCTATTATGAGACAATTGGTGGTGGTTCAGGAGCAGGCCCGACCTGGCACGGTACCAGTGGAGTCCACACAAATATGACCAATACGCGCATAACTGACCCAGAGTCACTTGAGCGCCGATATCCTGTCATCCTAAAGCGCTTCGGGCTACGCCCACATAGCGGAGGGAAGGGAAAGCATCCTGGTGGTGATGGGCTAGTACGCGACGTTCAATTTCGAATGCCGATGTCGGCGGCAATGCTGTCGGAACGAAGGGCGTTCGCTCCTTATGGTATGAAAGGCGGCGAAGAAGGAAAGAGGGGTTCCAACACGTGGGTGAAGACGGATGGGACATTGATCTCCATAGGCGGAAAAAACTCCATATCTGTTCAGCCTGGTGATAGGCTGGTTATTGAAACACCCGGTGGCGGTGGTTATGGTGCTACTGAGGCTCTGGCATGATTAGTGCCATTCAAGAACCTCGGAAATTGCATGGTTGAAACTATTCTATCCGTACAAGCCTTGTTCTGTGGTATTCAGCCTGTGTTGAGTATTTTTCAAGAAATCTCACAACTGTCTTGTTCATTATAGTGAGATCAAACACATATTTTATCTAATTCAGGCAAACTTATTGGTTCATCAAGTCTTCGGGCGTGAAGAAGGAAGATGCCTACGAGTTCTGAGTAGGGACAGTTTGAAATCCAAGTGAGAACCATGTTGGAAAAGGTCTGCTGGACCTTCACATTCGCCGTGACGGCAATGATCGGCACACGTCACTTTGTTTACCCTCATTTTCAATCCCCTATGTCCTCTTACAACGCAATAGGCCTTGCATCTATAAGGCGTCGCGATTCACGAAGAAGAAATTTACAGGGGCGGTCGACTGGGCAAGACGAGCACTCCTAGTCAGTGTGTTGGCCACCTGTCGCACTGTAACAGCAGAAGGCTTGGCCAAGTGTCAAATGGATTGTAAAACTAATCGTGAGTTACGCTTGAAGGTTATGGCACTATATAGCAACTAAACTTGAAGCTACTATGATCATAATAATTCGCAGATTCTCAGGTTAACTAGGGGGTTTCTAGCATAGATTCTATGCTTCGAGTCTACTCTTATTGCAAACATAATATCGAATGCAGATCTACAAAAATGAATATCGAATGCGGACCTACAAGAATGAAGACGCCATAAATGAGTTTGCGGCAAAGTCATAGCGGCAGAGAGCGGCAGCTATAAGCGTACTTATGTAGTGAGCAATACTTCCCTTATATGCTCTTTACAGAATATAGCGAAAATTTGGCAATTGGAAATCAGTCAGATCAAGAAACTCCACATTCTCAACGTCCTGAACTTCCTGTTGCTCTACAGCCTTTTTGTCTCGCCTCTTGTTTTCCCAAATATTGACAAAGCGAATCGCTATCAAGGTGCAAGCGGCCAAGCCGTACATAATGGCGACCATCATCTTGCCATTCTTGTACAGAGGCCTCTCATTGGCGCGGAAGGTCTGAGGCCCGATCCAGTTGCCAGCTGCGTAAGCAAGAATCTGGGCCCCACTTACGGTCGCTTTCTTCGTGTATCCCAGAGTGTTGTTCGAGATCATGACCATGACGAGGCACCAAGCTGAGCCGGCAGCACCGATAAAGTAGTATCCGACAAGGAGTGCTGCCTGAGAACTGAGAGGGAGCGTGATCATCATGATACCTCCGATCATTGGGATAAGGATGGCGATGAAGGCGAAAAGGGTCCTGTCGAGATACTTGTCGGAAAGCCATGTAAATGTAAGCTTGCAGAATATGTCAACAACGCCCGTCGGCATGTTCAAAAGCAAAGATAGTCGGGAACTGAAGCCAAAAGAGTTGATGATGATGGAACCAAACGATGTGATACCGCCATTTGGTATGTTCATGAGCAACGAGAACAGGACGTAAAGATATGTTCGTGGGTCGCGAAAGGCTTCGAAGAATTGTTCCCACTTCCACACCCTGGACCCAATGCCTTGGTTGTTACCGCGAATCCGGTCAATGGCAATGCGCTTTTCGCGATCGTTCAAGAATCTGGCGTTGATCTGGTTGTCGGGCATGTAATAGATGAGCAGCCCACCAGTCAGGATCGTGGGTAAGCCGAGGACAAGGAACAGTATCTTCCAGGTGGCGAGTGACGAGTTGTGAACACCAGATAGACCATAAGCCATAGGTCCCAACGTCAGTAGAGCCACGCCGTTACAGGACAACCAGTAGCCCATACGTCTTGCTTGCTCGTCTTGCTTGTACCTACAAACACGCAATCTTGTCAGCACCAGTCCAGTGTTCTGCAAGCTAAGTCAAAGGGTTCTTACCACATGGATGTTAAAATGACGAATGCCGGCGTTACAGTAGCCTCGAGGGCACCCAAGAAGAAGCGTACACTGAGCAGACCAGGGTAGCTGCCAACGGCACAGTGACACGTAAGCACTGCACCCCATAACGCGATATTGATTGCAGTATACTTGCCCAAAGGCAAGCGACGTAGGAGGTAGGTCGTGGGGAATCTAAATATTGTTGTTAATTCCAGTTTTACTCTCTGTCTACAGAGCGCGTATGGGCACTTACTCATAGGCAATGTAGCCGGCGTAAAAGATGCTCGAAGCCCAGCTGAATTCTTGGGATTTAGGGTTCAACTTCGTGTCTTCGCGTATACCCATCAAAGATGCGTAGTTGAGAGACGTCTTATCGGCGAACTGCAATGCGTACACCCAGCACAGCATAGGCATCAATGCCCAGTCGATCTTGCGTAGGACGACTCTCGCCTCTTCGGCAGTGTACGAGAGGACCTCGCCCCTCATGAATGCCAGGGCCGGATCAGCATTTTGGGCCTCGATCTCCTTGCATTCACCCTCGCAGGGGGCCGAAACGACTCGATTGATACCATCTTCATTGGAGGGGGCTTTGGGGGTGTGTTTGTCCGACATGACGACAACAGGTATCTTATCAATGAAGGAAAAGCGATGAATTGGCCTTACGGATGGCCCTGGTAACGAGGTCTCCAGTGAGTCCTTGCAGTGATGGAATTGAGAGCTGCCTCGATCCTCTTAAAGTTGACCTCCTCATCGAGATCCTGGGGTAATCCCCCAGACAGGGTGGAGCTCCACAGTCGCTTAGTACTTGCCGATAACCCGAGGTCTAGCGTTATCGTGGTGCGGAGATAACTTACGCCCGTGCACTGATAACAAGCCTGGCGGCGACATCTGGAGTTATGCAGGTGGCATCTACCGGTATAGGGGCACGACGAGCATTGCAGTGCGTCATTCGCCCCAATAAGCCAATGCCCTTGATACAGAAAGTGACCGTAGTTGATTGTTAGTTGTGTCGTGGAATAGCTAGCTAGGTACCTCCATAAATGGACAAAATAGAGACTTTGCAGTGTGCTTTCCGCGGCTACTCTTTTGATAATCTAGACATACATAACCTAACAAATCTCATCTAATCTAACATACGATGTTGTTCGGCCCTATGCAGATAACGCTTAAGAATTAGATCCTCGATAACCGTGAACGCTGTTTCTTCTCGAGCTGAATCACGTCCTCTAATGGCTCAAGAATCTCTCGATTCAAGGCTTGTACAGTAGTAGTACCCAATGGTCTCCTGCCTCGTCCTGTTCCGTATCCAAAGAAATGCGATATCACTGCCTTGACGCCAGCCACTCCAACCTTTTGCAAAGCTCCGTCGGCATTACTTAACTTGGACTGTAGCTGTCTGGCTTCTTGCAGCTTTCCATCCTGCCACAGGTTAAGCAATCTCACGTGTAGTGCCGGAACTACGTTTGCGAGGGCAGCAATAACGCCGTTAGATCCCGCTACCAAGCCTGGCAGCATAAAGTCAGACTTGCCAGCGAAGGCTGCGAACGAATCTTCAGGTAGGCAAGACCAGACCCGCTGCAGTTTCCCCAGGTTTCCGCAAGTGAGTTTGCATCCGACAATTTTGCCAGGATTAGACTTCGCAAGGCGGACGATGGAGTCTGAAGATATGTCGATTCCCGAAGTGACTCCGGGGAAATTATAGATGAGGAGAGGGATTTTGGCTTCCGCTGCCACCTTCGTTGCTAGTCAGCTTCTTGCCTGTCCTATCGAAAGGATTTTTGATGGTGTGAGAAACATACTGAACTGAAGAAGTTCTCTACAACGGCTGGGGTCATTGCTGCCGTCCAATATGCGGGTGGTAGCACCAGCGCATAATCAGCTCCAGCTTGACTTGCTTCTGAGATCAGGACTAGGGTCTCACGGACACTGGCCGCACCACAACCCACGATCAGTTTAACTGTTGTAAAACCGAGTTCGTTGAGATAGCTTCGGGTTGTTTGAATGATGTTTATGCGTTCACCATGATCCAGATGGGGCGCCTCGCCATTACTGCCTTGCAGAACAAGACCAGCGACACCACCCTCAGCCATGCGCTTGATGTGGGCTTTAATGGCATCGAGATCCAGAGATTCATCCTCTTTGAAAAAGGTTACTAGTGGTGTGTAGACACCGAAAGGGGGTTTCGTGGTAGCCATGATTGCGATTACGAATGCTAAGGAGGAGGCTGGTGGTGACTTTGTCGGGGCTGTGCTTGAATGCGGCTGATTCAGTCGTTGACGCGCGAACGGGAGGTAGATAGGCAATAGAGGCTTGCTTCGCAATGCTGCCGGCTACAGCACCCAGATGCCATAATCTAAGCTCTGGTATGTTTGCAAGCTAATGTGGAGCTCCGCTTGATATGCGTCCCCTAACTTGGACATCTGCTCGGCCCGAAGTCATTACCTAAGTAGGAGTTGGCGCTTAGATCCTGTAAACTCATATTCCGGCGCTAGATTTAGTTCCCATGACTCTCGTTGCCGAAGCTCTACTATGCAAGCAACCTGTACCGGTGATGCATGCCACCTGGCGCAGCCACCAAGTGGAGCTCCACCACCTCCACCCTCCACTCTTTGTGGAAGCGTACCTCTCTCTGGCCAATACACACACATGCCAGATCCTCGTCGAGTCGTGGGGATGCTGACATGCTCCACTCTGCACGGGACATGTGGTTCGGGTAAGATTTCAGTGATATCGGAGCGATGTCGCATAATTCAATTGAGGCCCAGATAAGTGTATCGGTGGACTTGGGTATTACATAGTATACTCACTACTATTTACTCCTCCTCGACTGAGCAAACAACACAGATAGTCTAACGTGGCATTCTCAGAATCCTAATCGCAACATTGCGACCTCTACGATGTCATCACCTTCTACAACACAGGATTTCTTCACACAAGTTCCTCGCATTCCACCTGATGCAATCTTTGACTTGACGAAAAAGTTCCTCGGGGATCCTGATCCAAGAAAAGTCAATCTAGGTCAAGGCACCTATAAGGATGAGAATGGCGCACCCTGGATCCTTCCTGTGGTGAAGGCAGCCAAAGACAAGACACAGGATGCGAACCACGAGTACCTCCCAATCCTAGGACTTGCCACGTTTCGCAAGTTGGCGACGGAATTGGTGCTCGGCAAAGACGCATCTGCGATTGCCCTGCAACGAGTAGCATCGTCCCAGGCGTTATCCGGCACAGGCGCCCTTCACCTGGCCGGTGAAATGCTATTCAGAGCTTTGGGAGGTGAAGCGCCAGTGTACATTACGAAGCCCACTTGGTCGAATCATCGGCAAGTGTTTGCTACCATTGGCTTCGAAGTCCATGATTTCAAATGGTATGACGATAATACGGGCCAAATAGACTTCGAGTCGATAACGAACACTCTTCGCAACGCGCCTCCTCGATCAATATTCGTCTTCCACGCCAGCGCGCACAACCCGAGCGGCTGTGATCCTAGTGAAGAACAATGGAGATCTATTGCCCGGATCGTTCAAGAACGAGGCCTATTTCCATTGTTTGATGCAGCATATCTCGGCATCACGTCAGGGGACTACGACCGTGATGCATTTGCGATCAGACACTTTATCAATGAATGCGGATTACAAGCTGCTGTGTGCAGCTCCTTCGCCAAAAACATGGGTCTATATGGGGAGAGGATTGGCCTAGTCACCTTCGTCACACAGTCATCTGATGAAGCCATGGCAGTTGAGTCTACGTTGGAGCAGATTACAAGAGGCGAAATCTCCAACCCTCCAGCCTTCGGCGCAAGAATTGTGTCTGCAGTCCTAGAAGACGAGTCTTTGCGAGCTGAGTGGGCTAGGAATCTGAGCACGATGAGCACGCGCATTGCGGATATGCGCAAAGATCTCTTTAATGCTTTGATCAAGTTGCATGCACCTGGAGACTGGCGCCGTGTCGTAGAGCAGCGCGGAATGTTTTGCATACTAGGGCTGAGCTTGGAACAGGTCCTTCACCTGCGTGGTAAGTTGTCTCTCATACATGTCCCCCTTATTGAGTGCAGGAGATCCATGTCACTGACTGTTCCGCTTCATAGAAAAATACCACATCTACATGGCCGATACATCAAGAATTTCGATAGCTGGGCTTAATCCAAGTAATGTTTGGTACACAGCTGAAGCTATAACTAAAACAGTGCAGGATAAGAACTTAGGAAGGATAAATTATAAGTAATATAGCTTAATATTACTAGTCTAAGCTGCTCGTATAAACTAAATTTAATATAAATTATTTATATTCTCTTTAATATACTTCTAGAGCGAGTAAATAGCTTTTACTAATATATATTATAGATCCTCTATAGCCCTTATAGGAAGGCATATAATTTTAGGATTATATAACCTAAAACTATATTATTTAAGTAATATATTATACAGGTAAGCTGCGCGCCTAAGCAAGCTACGTACTTTACTAAAATTTTACTAAAATTAGTAATATATTACACAGGCGAGCTGCGCGCTCGGGCGAGCTGCGCACTTTGCTAAAATTTTACTAAAATTTAAATTATATTTATAATACAATGCAATACTTTAATACAATAATATATAATTTTTTTTTAAAAAAAAAATTAAATACAGTTTGCAGTTTAGGCTTTAAAATAAAATATAAATTTTTTTTAATAAGCTACTACGCAAATATTTAGCATTTTTTTAAAAATATTTAGTAATTAATTTAAAAGAATACTTCTACAATACAATACTAAGCCTAATAGTATAAAACTTTTTTTAATAAAAAAAAAAAAATTACTTAGTATATATTTTATTTTAAAAATTAAAAATTTCTACTTTAACTAGCCGCTGTAAATAATATAGCTAATATTTTATTAGCTAAATATAAGCAATTACTTATTAGCAGGAATTAAGCTAGCACATTTATTAAATAATATTTATAATTTAGTACTAAAATTTTTTAAAAATATAATTATTAAAATTTTTTATATAAAAATCTTAAGCTTATACAAAGCTAGTTCTAACTTATAAAAAATATAAAAGCTAAATATAATATTTAAAATAAAAATATATATAACTTTAATAAAATAGGCTTTATAATAGGCTAGATATTATATAAAACTATTATTTTAAATACTAATTATTAAAAATAGCCAAAAATAGTGCAGCAGAGTAATTAAAAATAAATAATAATAATTTAAAGTATTAATATAATAAAGTAAGCTATTTTATTTTTTATTATTTTTGCAGGCAAGAACTACTTTTTAGCCTAATATAAAAAAAATAGCCTGCTTTATAATTAAGTTATTATAGTTTCTAAAAATAGCTAAATAATAAATAAGCTTATTTTTAAGTAGTTAAAGCACTTTAATAAATATACTAAAAAAAAAATTATTAGTACTTATTATTTATTTATTATTAATAGTTATAAGAGCCACGCATTAGTCTAATTCTAATAGTATTATAAAAAATAAAAAATTATTATTTTTTATATGCCTTTACATTTATTGCATTTATTATAGCTACTTAATATAAATTATTTTGCGCTTTTAAAAAAAATATATAAATATTAAGCTAAAAAGCTAATACGTAATAATATTAATTATATTACTAAAATTAAATTTTTATTATATTTTAAACTAGCTTTTAATACTACTATTATAAAAAGTAATATTTTAAGTAGCTTTAAAAGCGCTAGTTTAATTTTTTTTAATTTTAAAATTATAATATTAAAACTTAATATTTAATTATATACTTTACTACTACCTACTATTAAAAATAGTTTTTAGGAGTTAAAAATACTAAATAATATTTTAAAATTTAAATTTTAGTTAATATTAATTAAAACAAAAATTTAAAGGTACTTAAATAGTTTTTTTACTTTAATAATTAAAGCTTTTAAAAAAAATTTAAAAAGTGCAGCTATAATTGCGTATAAACTTGTATTAGTGCAAAAAAAAATTACTAAGCTTTAAGCAGCTAATAAAGCTACTATATAATAAAAATTATATAAAAAAAAAAATATAAAAAAAAAAACTTTTATAATAAAAAATAGTTTTTAATTAATAATTTTAAAAAAATTTAGAGCGCGTAGTAATAAAAAAAAAGCAAAAAAATAAATATATATTAAAATAAGTAAGCTTTTTTAAAAGTATTATAAATATTATAGTAAAACTAAGTATAATGCGCGAACGTACAAATAAAAAGTAAAAATAATTTTTAAATAAATTAATTTATTATAATTTACTACTATAATTTTTTATAGTACTATACTATTATATATAATACTAATTTTAGTAAAATTTTAGTAAAGTGCGTAGCTTGCCCAAGCGCGCAGCTCGCCTGTGTAATATATTATTATATTTATAATATAATGCAATACTTTAATATAATAATATATAATTTTTTTTAATAAGCTACCCAAACTAGTAAAAAGTCTAAAGTACTTAGTATTAAGTATATACTTAGTTATAGTTGCACAGACCTTAGGTTAAAATTTAGTAAAAGTAGTAGAAGTTTTAGATTAGAATTTAATTATAGTTGCATAAACTTTAAGTTAAAAATAAATTAGATTAGTAGAAACTTAAGTTAAAGTTTAGTTTTATTATAGACTAGCCTTAGGATTATTCTATTCTAAGTGTAAATAATAGTATTATATACTTTAAAAAAGTACAGAGATTTTTAGCTATTTATATAAAAGTTTATTGCTAAAATTTACTAAAAATTTTAATCTACAAATAGTAAAACTTAAGTTAAAACTTAAGCTATAATATACTTTTTTACTTTTTAAAAAATTTTTTTTTTTTAAGCTTTAGGCTAGTTGCAATGTTATTAAGTTTTTATAATATTTTAATATAGTTTTTTTTAATAAAATTTTAAGTAGTTTTAAAAATTATTAGCTTTTATATACTTATAATTATAGCCTATACTAAATTTAAGTAAATCTTTAAGTAAAAACTTATAATTTTTTTTTAATTATTTACTTTTAGAACTACTTTTATATATTTTTTTTAAACTTTTTTTTATACTTTTATTTTATAAGCTTTTTTTTTATATTAGCCTTATAGCGCTGCCTATTTTTTTATTATAGTAATTTATAATTTTATTTCTAGCTTTTAATTTTCTACTTTAAGCAGTAGTAGTAATTTATTAAACAGTAATTATAACAGTTTTAGTAGCTATTACTAAAAAAAAAACTTTTTATATTGCACTAATGTATTACATAGGCGAGTTAGTTGCCTAGTTAAGTTAGTTACAATGCTAAAATTTTACTAAAATTAGTACTATGCATAATAGTATAGTACTATAAAAAACTATAGTAGTAAATTATAATAAACTAATTTATTTAAAAATTATTTTTATTTTTTACTTATATATTTGCGTGTTATGCCTAGCTTTACTGCAGCATTTATAGCACTTTTAAAAAAGCTTATTTACTTTAGTATGCGCCTGCTTTTTTACTTTTTTTCTATTATTATGCGCTTTAAACTTTTTTAAAATTATTAATTAAAAATTATTTTTTATTATAAAAGTTTTTTTTTTTTATACTTATTTTTTTTATATAATTTTTTTTATATAGTAGCTTTATTAGCTATTTAAAATTTAGTAATTTTTTTCTGCACTAATATAAGCTTATACGCAACTATAGCTATACTTTTTAAATTTTTTTTAAAAATTTTAATTACTAAAATAAAAAAATTATTTAAGTACTTTTAAATTTTTATTTTAACTAATATTAATTAAAACTTAAATTTTAAAGTATTGCTTAGTATTTTTAATTCCTAAAGACTATTTTTAATAATAAATAATAATAAAATATATAATTAAATATTAAATTTTAATATTATAGCTTTAAAGTTAAAAAAAACTAGACTAGCGCTTTTAAAGCTACTTAAAATATTTTTTTTTATAATAGTAGTATTAAAAGCTAGTTTAAAGTATAATAAAAACTTAATTTTAGTAATATAATTAATACTATTGTATATTAGCTTTTTAGCTTAGCATTTATACGCCTTTTTTAAAAGTGCAAAATAATTTATATTAAATAATTATAGCAAGTGCAATAAATGCAAAAGTATATAGAAAGTAATAATTTTTTATTTTTTATAGTACTATTAAAATTAAACTAATACGTAGCTCTTATAACTGTTAATAATAAGTAAATAATAAATACTAATAATTTTTTTTTAATATATTTATTAAAGTGCTTTAATTACTTAAAAGTAAGCTTATTTATTATTTAGCTATTTTTAAAAACTGTAATAACTTAATTATAAAGCAGGCTATTTTTTTTATACTAGGCTAAAAAGTAGTTCTTGCCTATAAAAATAATAAAAAGTAAAATAATTTACTTTATTATATTAATACTTTAAATTACTATTACTTACTTTTAATTACCCTGCTGCACTATTTTTAGCTATTTTTAATAGTTAGTACTTAAAATAATAGTTTTATATAATATTTAGCTTATTATAAAGCCTATTTTATTAAAGTTATATATATTTTTATTTTAAATACTATACTTAGCTTTTATATTTTTTATAAGTTAGAACTAGCTTTATATAAGCTTAAGATTTTTATATAAAGTTTTTTAGTAATTATACTTTTAAAAAATTTTAGTACTAAATTATAAATATTATTTAATAAATATACTAGCTTAGTTTTTACTAATAAATAATTACTTATATTTAGCTAGTAAAATATTAGCTATATTATTTACAGCAGCTAGTTAAGGCAGAAATCTTTAGTTTTTAAAATAAAGTATATGCTAGGCAATTACTTTTTTTTTTATTAAAAAAAGTTTTATTTTATTAGGCCTAGTATTATATTATAGAAGTTTTTTTTTTAGTTAATTACTAAGTATTATTTAAAAAATACTATAAATTTATATAATTTTTTATTAAAAGAAATTCGCGTTGCGTTTTAAAACCTAAATTATAAACTATATTTAATTTTTTTTTAAAAAAATTGTATATTATTATATTAAAGCATTGCATTTAATAGTAAAAAACTACTAATTTTAGTAAAGTTTTAGTATTATAACTAACTTAACTAGGCAACTAACTCGCCTGTGTAATACGTTATAGTAGAGCTAATTTTTTTTTAATTAAGTATTTTAACTAAGCTAGTGCGCAAATTTAGGCAGTATATTATTAAAAGCAATTTTAATAATAAAAAATTTAAAGTAAGGCCTATTTAAGGCTAAATATATACTAAATACATTAGTATTATTAGGAAAATTCAAATTATATATTTTCGCCTAAGTAGCAGCTAGTAGTAGGCTAGTAGCGCAAGTAGGAAATTTGCCAAAGTTGCCCTATGCTTACTTTTTTTTATATATTTGCTAGTGTTGCTAGTGTCGCTAGTTTCGTTAAAGTTGCAAGTTTAATATTTTTAAAAAAAACTTTAAAGTATTTAAAACCTTTTATATTATATAAGTAATATATAATTATTAATATAGAACTAACTTATATATACTAAAATATAAGGTTTAGTTAGTTTTTTTTTAAAATAAATTTAAAACGTTGTATTTTAAGCTAGCTATAAGCTTAGCGAGTTTTTTTCTTAGCAAAGAAAATTATATTTAATTTTTAGTAATTTAATTAGAATTTAATAGCTAGTATTTAAACTAGTTATAAAATACTAGAAACTTATATATATAGTATTTCTATATATATATAATAGTTTTAGCTAGAATAGGCTTAGTAAGCAGCTTATAAAAATTAATATATAATTTTACTATATAAATAAAGCCTTTAAGTTAATTAAAGTAAGGCTATATAGTATTATTAATTTATTATATTTATATATTGCTTAGTCAGCTAGCGTATAAATCTAAAAATAATTTTATAATATAATAAATCTTACTATAGCTTTATTTATAAGCTTCTAAAAATTATAAAAATATTTTTATATTTTTATAAAAAGTCTTAGTATTTTAGCTATTTTATTTTAGCTTTAAAACTATTTATTTACTATTTTTAGTAATATTATTTATATATTAAATATTTAAGTAACTAGGCTTAATTAGGCAATTTCTAGTAGGCTATTTTATAGAAAATATTATATAGTATTATATATAATTTTTTTATAATTTTCTATTTATAGAATTAGCTTTCTACTTAGCTAAGTAGCCCTGGTAGCCTAGGTTGCTAAAAATTCGTCAAAATTCGCCAGTTTCGCTAGTTTTGCAGGATTTTCGCAGCTTTTCGCAGCTTTTCAGTTTGAATTTTCCTAACAATTATAAAAAAGTTTAGCTCTATTAAATACTAAAATAAGCTTAATTAGTTATACTTTACTTGCTACTAAAGCAAAAAAATATATAAGTATAAAAATATTTTTTTATTATATATTTTAACTTTTATTAGGCTTTTAAACTTAGTTGAACTACTATAATAAGTCTAATTTTAATAATAATTTTTATATTATTATTTAAAGCATTTACGGCACTAATTTAGCACATTATATAGCTAGTATATATTATTAATTTAATTTATAATTTTATATATTGCGCCATTATTACAAAAATGTTTATAATACTGCTATTTATAATATTATTATTTTATTTTTATTTTAAACTACCTATAGCTTTAAATAAGCTATAAGTAATTTTTTCTATACTACTATAAAAAAAGCTTTAGTTATTATTTTTTATATTTTATTTTATAGCTATATTAGTTAAAAACTAAATATATATATAAATAATATAGCAAATACTATAAATTAGGCTATTAATTTAATTTATACTTATATTAGAAGCTAAAATACTTATTTTAATACTTTTTAAGCTTTTATAAATATATTGCTTACTAGTATTAATATAAGTATTTTTTTTTTAAATTTTTTTTTATTATATTTAGGCTAGTTTGTCTGCCCTTACGCGTTTTTTTTAATAAATTAGCTTTTGCAAATTAGCTTTAAAATAATTTTTTTAGTATAATAATATAAAAATGCTTTAATATATTTTTTTTATTAATTTTATTAATAGTAGTAATAAGCTAATTTTTTTTTAAGTTTGCTAAAAGCTCTTTAAGTATTCCTGCAGCTATTATAATTAATTACTTATTATTTATAATTAGTATTTTTTCCAAAAAAAAATTTTCTAATTTAGTATAAAATAAATTAATAAGTTGACTTTAAGCTTAGCTTCTACTTTAGCTTTTTTTAAATTAATTTTTACTAGTAGTACTATTTTTAGGCTAGTTTAAACATTTTTTTTTATTTGCCCCTTAGGCCTTAAATATTTTAGTAATTTAATATTTAGTTTTTTTTATTTTAGTTTTTTCTACTTTAGTTTTTTTTACTTTAGCAATATTATGTCTGCTTAGTAAATTTAAATACTAGGCAGTACTTTTTTAGGCTGCTTTATTCTAGTTTTAAAATTTTTTTTTTTTTTTAGTAAGCACGTACTGTGCCTATTTAGCGTGCTATAAAAAGTTGCTTTTATTATAACTATAATAGTAAAGAGTATTATTAGTCTAGCCGTTTTTATAATAAAAAAAAATAGAATTTTTTTTTAAATTTTATATTTTCCTTGCTTTTTTTTTATTTAGGGCTTTTTATTATTCTAACTTAGGCTAGTCTAAGGTGGCTGCAGTATAGTTCCTAGCTTTTATATTTTTTATATTTTTTTTTAAAATTTTATTTTAATTTAAGCTAGCCTAGTAGCTATAGTAAAGTTTTCTACCTTTATATTTTTTTTTATTTAGGCCTAAGGTAGCTTTTACCCTTTTTTAGTATATTTTTTATTTTTATTAGTAATATATTCTTTTTTTTTTATAGTAGTAGTTTAATACTACTATATTTTTTATATTCTTTCAAAGTTACTAAGTTAGGTTTAGCTAGCTCTGCTATTTAATTAAAGCTTTTTTTTTTTTTTTTTTTTTTTTATTTTTAATATTAAAAAATTCTTCTATTTTTTATTTATAGAAGGAAGGGTCTTTTTTTTTAAAAATAAGTTTTAAATTTAGTTAGCTATCTTCTTTTTTTTAGCTTAGTAATAAGTTAGTTGCAGCTTATCTAATTAAATTTATATATACTATTTTATAAAATCCTTTAGTAAGTTTAAAATAACTATTAAAAAAGTAAGTACTATTATAACTGTATATTAAGCCTATAGCTAATTAA
Source organism: Cucurbitaria berberidis CBS 394.84 (assembly GCF_010015615.1). Lineage (NCBI taxonomy): Eukaryota > Fungi > Ascomycota > Dothideomycetes > Pleosporales > Cucurbitariaceae > Cucurbitaria > Cucurbitaria berberidis. The sequence goes on along the minus strand of NW_024468937.1, from coordinate 2,228,302 downwards.
GCTTATTACTAGGCTAGTTTATTTTTATATTTTATAAAAAAAACTAAATATAGTTTTTTATTTAAAATTGCTCTACTAGCTAACGCACTTAGTTTATTACTTTCTGCTAGTATTATTATATAAATAAAATAGCAGCTTATGCTAATTTTATATTTTATTTTAAATAATTTAAGAATTATACTGTATATTTTTTAAGTATAGTCTAGCTCTTTTTTTTTATTAGCACTTATTAAAGCAAGTCTGCTGTATATTTATTAAAAAAAATTTAGGCTTATTTTTATTATTATAAAGTTTTTATTGTTTAGGACTAGCTAGTAGGCTAAAAAGCAATTAAGCTAATTAGTTTATTTAAAACAAATTACTACTTTTAATATTATTTATACTTTCTAGTTTGCTCTTTCTATACTATTATTAATTTAAAAATAATAAATAGTAAAAAAAAGCTATATTATATTTATAAATTTATATAGCGTAGTTTAGAACTTCCCTAACTAGTCTAATCTGCAGTTAGTAATAATAGAAAATAAAAATTTATAATTTTTTTATTATATATTACAAAAAACTGCCGCGCAATACTTAGCAGCTATAAAAATTAGTATTTTTAATTAAATATATTTAAAAAAGTAATTTATAATAACTAATAAGTAGTATAAGTTTTCTAAATAGGGACCCTATTAAACTATTACGCATTAATTTTATTATTAATAACTAACTAAGCCTTAGCTCCTCGGCCGCGTTAGGCTGCTGTAATAAATATATAAACTACTGCAATTGCAAATACCGCGAATATTAGTACTGTAAATACTATAATACTACAATTACTATAATTACTGCAATTACTATAATTTTACAAAGTAAAATACTAATATTTAAGCTAATACAAAACAGATTATATTTAGCAGCAAAAATTATAGCATTAAAATCTTCTATACTGCTAAATTCTGTAATACTAAATATTTTATATCTTAAACTTTCTGCAATAAGTAATTAACAGTCTGCAATTTACTACTATTATTTTTATAACTATTTTATAATAAGTTCTGCTGCTTACGCAAAAATAACAACTAATATACTAAATAATACTAGGCCTGTAGTACCAAGCGCTACTTAATTTTTTTATACTACTATATTACTGCACTACTGTATTGCGCATTATAATAACTATTTACTTACTAATATACAAGTACTTTTTTAGCCCTTTTTACTACTAAAAACTAGCAATAAATTCTTTTTTAGTATTTATTGCTTACTTTTTAGCTAGCTTTTTAGCTAGCTCTTTTAGCATTTACTGCTAGTTAATAAAAAAAAACTTATCTAGCAATTCTAGCTGCCTTGTAATAATTTAATAGTTTAAATATATTATTATATAACTGCAATAACTATGTACTTTAAATATACAAGTTTTTAATATAAAACTAAAAAAGCTTTAGCGCTTTTAGTAAATTTAGTTTTTACTAGCTATTATTAATACTAATTTTTTTTCTGCGCTCTATAGTCGCAGCATTTAAATAATTAAAATCTATTTTATTAATAATTAAGAGCGGATATATAGCATTTACGTAATAGTTAGTAATATACAGTTAGTAAGTATACAATAAACTAACTTTTAGTAAGCTATAGTATAAAAATAGGCTTTATTTTTAATTATTTTTGCGTTAAATACTATTACAAATAACTATTATATTAAATAATTATTACTATTAAAAAAGCGTTGCAAGATTTTGTTAAAAACTAGTACTTTAAAACTATAATATTTTATATACTATATACTAAGAAATTGCTACTACTAAATTGCTACTATAAAATTTTTATAAAATTTTTACAATTTTTTGTTTTTGCGCTTTATATTTTACTTTTTTTTTTTACTTTCTGCCCTTTTGCTTTTTGCTTTTTATAGTATTAGAAATTTTTGTCTTTAGAAGCTATTAAATATACTATATAGTGCTATTCCTGCTTGCAGTATTTTTTTTTTTACTAAAAAAAAATATCCTTTTAAACTAATAGTTATTTTATAAAGTTTTATATAAATAACAATATTTTTTTATAAACTAAGTATATTGCGTATTTTTTATTAAATTAACTACTTTTTATAAGCTGCAAATAAATAGCTTGCAATACGCTGCAGTATATTTTTTTTAAAGTATAGCTTAATACAGTAAACTGGCATAAATACATGGATTTTATTATATATAGTACTGTCGTCTTATTATTGAATAGCTGCCTAAGCGGTTTTAGTTTTCCTTTAAGTAGTATAAGGCTTTTTCTTTTTGTACTAGTAAATTTACTATAAAATCTATAAAAATTTATAACTAAAATTAGTTTGCTATTAGTAAAAATTACAATAGTTTTTACTATTTTTTTTAAAATATATAAGCTTTATAATAATAGCAGTTTTAAATATACTAAGCAATATTTTTAGATATACTATCCTAGTAATATTAACAGCTACGGCGAGGGCAAAGAGGCTTTCTAAAGTTAGTTACAAAAAATTAAGCTGCAAAAATTTGGATTTTTACCTAGGTGGGTGACTAAATTTAGCAAAAAAGAAGAAAAATACAGTTTTTATTATTAAAAACTGCAGGATTTAAACTCAGTTTACTGCATATAATTTAGATATAATTTAGGTATAACTTAGATATAATTTAGATTTAATTAAACTATTTATTAAACTTGGCTATATAGTTAACTAAATTATTAAGGTTTTTAGAGCTGTAGAAGCTTTTCCTTAATAGGCTACAATATTCGAATTTAACTACAATTGTATAGCTGCAATAGCAGCTTAGGCCTCTATTTTTTTTTTTTTTTAATCTATTTTTTATTAACTCTTTTTTTGGCTAGGTGTTGTTAAGGCCTTATTTTTAAAAAATACTAATTAACTACTAAATTATTATTTTACAGAATTTATTACTGCTACTAAAAAAAAAAAAATTTTTATAGTAGGGCCGCGTATATTAAGCCTAAAATTACCTTTATTTTTAAGAATATTTCCTAAAAATAGTTTTTTTTTATTATTATATATTTTGCGCTGCGCATAATTAACTTGCTTTAAGCTATATTTAATATAGCTTTTTTCTAGCCTATTTATAGTTTTTTAAAAATAAAGTCGTGCTTTAAGCTAGGAATTATATATACTACTAAGCAGGACTGCTAACTATTTATATTACAGCTTAATATAATTAGCTAAATTATTTTTGTATTTAAAAGAATTTTTATAGCTTAGTTTAAAAATTAAAGTAGAATATTAATAAAATTTATTTTAACTTACTTTGCTATTTCTTTGCTTACAGTACTAAAATACTTGCACTTTAAGTTAATTAAGTTTTCTAGACAGGGACCCTATTAAACTATTACGCATTAATCTTATTATTAATAACTAACTAAGCTTTAGCAGCTCTTTAGCTGCTTTAGGCTACTATAGGAAATATATAAACTACTACAATTATAAATACTACAAATACTACAAATACTATAATACTATAATATTATAATTACTGCAATTACTATAACTTTATAGGCTAGGATACTAATACTTAAGCTAATGCAGAAATAGATTATATTTAGCAGCAAAAATTATAGCGCTAAACTCTTTTACTATACTACTAAATTTTATAATATTAAATACTTTATATTTTAAATTCCCCGCAATAAGCCCTGCAATCTGCCGCTATTATTTTTATAACTATTTTATAATAAGCTTAGCTATTTATATAAAAATAATTACTAATATACTACGCAATACTAGGCCTGTAGTATTAAGTACTATTTAATTTTTTTATACTACTGTATTGCGTGTTACAATAACTATCTACTTACTAATATATAAATATTTTTTTAGCTTTTTTTACTTTTAGAGCTTTTTAAGGAAACTAAGCTTATTTACTATTTTTATTATAATTATTTTTTAGTTCTAGGCATTTTTAGCTGCTAGATCTTATAGTATATGCTACTAATTAAGTATAAAAAACTTTTTTAGTAATTTTAGCTACTTTATAATAATAAGTAAATATTTTTAAAAATATAATTACTTTATATACTTTAGACGTATAAGTTCTTAATATAAAATATAAAAAACTTTAGTACTTTTATTAGCTATAGCTTTTTTTAGCTATTATTAATGCTAATTTTTTTCTTACGCTTTATAGTTGCAGTATTTAAGTAGTTAAAGTTTACTTTATTAATAATTAATAGTAAATATACAGTATCTACGCCGTAGTTAGCAATATATAGTTAGTAATTATATAATAAACTAACTTTTTAAGTTTATAAGCTATAGTATAAGAATAAGTTTTATTTTTAAGTACTAGCGTTAAATATTATTGCATTAAATAATTATTTCTATTAAAAAAGCGTTGCAAGATTTTATTAAAAATTAATACTTTAAAACTATATATTTTATATATTATATACTAAGCAATTGCTACTACTAAATTACTATTATAAAACTTTTATAATATAAAAATTTTTATAATTTTTTGCTTTTGCGCTTTAAGCCCTGCGCTCTACTTTTTTACTTTTTACTTTTTTATTTTCTACTTTTTTACTTTCTGCCTTTTTACTTTCTGCCTTTTTACTTTTTATAGTATTATCCTTGCTTATATTCTTTTTTTTTGCTAAAAAAGTAATATATCTTTAAAATAACTATTTAGTTTCCTATAATATTACTATATTAGACTTATAGTTTTACTATAAACTAAGTACATTATGTATTTTTTGTTAAATTAATTACTTTTTGCAAGCTATAAATAAATAGCTTGTAATACACTATAGTATATTTTTTTTAAAGTATAGCTTAATACAGTAAACTAGCATAGATATATAGATTTTATTATATATAGTACTGTTGCTTTATTATTAAATAGCTGCCTAAGCGGTTTTAGTCTTCCTTTAAGTTAATTAAAGCATTTATAAATTTTATTCTATTAAAAAAAACTAGTATAAAAAATAAAAGTTTATTTATTTTTTACTAAATTTCTTAAACTTTTTTTATATTATTTTCTGCTTTAGCTTGCTTTTCTACTATAGTATCTTTATATTACTTTTAGTTTGATTTTTAGCTAAAAGCGTCTAATTTTTTTAATTTTAATTTTTAACTAGCGGTAGTACTACTGCTACTATAGCTTTATTAAATACTATACGTTAAGGTTTTTAGAGCCGTAGAAGCTTTTCCTTAATAGGCTACAATATTCGAATTTAACTACAATTGTATAGCTGCAACAGCAGCTCAAGTCTCTATTTAAAAAAAAAAAATACTATACGTAGAAATACTGTATTTATATAGTTTTTTATAATTTTTTTTTATAGTATATATATAGTCCTGCCTCGCATTATTATTAAAAGACTTTGTTTAGTACTTAGTTAAGTTACTATAATTATAATTTACTTTTTAAAGCTACTAAGCCTTTCTATTTTTATAATTCTACTATTTTTATAGTATAAACTAAAGTTATTTTAATATTTCTATTTTTATTACGCTTTGCCTTTAGTATAAGCTAGTAATATAAGTAAATTTTATTTTATTTCTATAAATAAAAGTAAAGTTAACGCAAGAGCAGATTATACAACGCAGTAAAAGAAGTTAGTATAAAACTATAGTTTAAGTACTATACCTAGCACTTTATTACAGTATTAAGGCAATAAAATTTATATAATACTAGGCTAGCTAAATAGATTATTAAGAAACTCTTAATAATTACTATTAATAAACTTAATATATTATTATTTAAAAATTGTAGTAATATAATTATTAAATTTTAATAGTAACTAACTTGTTAGGTAATGCTAGGCGCTTAAATTTTAAATTTCTACTGCAGTTTATTATAAAAGCACAGATAAATTTTTAGCCTAGTATTAGAAGCTTAGTATAGTTATAAGCTTGCGCTTTAACTAATAATTTTTTAAATAAAAGTAAGTAATTAGTAATAACATATAAAGTATTAATTCGCGAAGATAGGACCTAATATATTATTAATAGCTTACGTTATTAGTATTTTTACTGTATATTATATACTTTTATTTTTAGAATTGCTAAGTAATAAACTTCTAACCTCTAACAATGTAATTTTAATTGCTAATATTAGGTTATAGGCCTAATAAAATACGCCCCTAACCTTAGTTAGATTAGCTTAAGACTATATAATAAAAAAAAAGGCAATTATTATAAATAGTAGTAATTAGTTTATTTTTTACCTGCAATATACTATAATTTTACTTGCTACTATATTCTGTGTCTATCTACAGCTTTATGCTTTATATTTTAATTACTTTTTATATAATATGCTTATATAGCGGCTTTTAATAAAATAAATAATTAAGTAGTACTATTTAAAAGCTAAAAAATACTATTAAAAAATAACACTAGTGCTTTACTTTAACTGCAGCCTACAGCTATAATACAAATTTAAAAAACTTCTAAAAAAGACTTTAAAGTTACTTTACTTATATATAATTAAAAAAGTAATAATATATAAAAGTAAAAATAATTAAAAAGCAAAATAATATTTTTAAGTAATAATAAGCTTTAGTAGCCTAAAATAGCTTAAAAAAAATTATTTTAAATAAAAAATTACTAAAAATGCGCAAATAATTTAAGCTTAAATAAAAATATAAAAAGCTTGCCTACTTTTGCTTAGTCTAAGCTTAATTTAAAGCTAGTAATAATACAGCTATTTAATTTAATTTAAACAGCCTATAATTATTTAGCGCAATATTTATAAGTTTTTTTATAGCTTTTTTTAAATTATAGCTACTATAAGTGTACTCTAAGCGCAATTATGTAGAGTATAATTACTAAAAGTATAATTATAAATTATAGTTCTTTTGCTTGCCTTTTTATTTTATAAAAAAATAATAAAAAATAAATTTTAAAATTATATACATTTTTAAGCTATTAAAAATACTTTAGCAGGCTTATAGTATTTTAAAAAAGTTTTTTCTTCTTACTTAAGTGCCTACCTAAAATGCTTTAAAAAAAATTATATTAAATATATTAAAAATACTATTTAAATACAAATAATATGCTTTTAAAGTATTAAAGCAAGCTTATTAATATTAAAAATAATTTTTTATAAACTTATTAGACTATTTGTATTTATATTAAGAAAAACTCCGGCCCAAGCCGCTCGTGTAAACCAAATTTTGTATTAATTATTTGTATTTTCCCTACAGGAAACTTTATTAATTATTACTAACTAGGTAAATTAACAATAATAGGCACTAACTAACTAACTACAACAATAACAATAACAGCAACAACAACAGCAGCTATAATGCAATACAACAGTCTTCCCTACCTCTTAGCTAATATATAGTTTAATACCCAGCAATAATAATAGTACTGCTTCTATCTTTCTATTATAACAATATAGCTAAGTTTAATACTATTGCTATTTAAGCTATGCTTGCCTTCTTCTAAAAGCAAGCCTTAAACTTTACTTTTTTTTTGCTAATTTTTTTCTTTTTTTCTGCTAGCTTTGTAAGCGTATTTATCTAAAAAAAAAGTTTAAATATTACTACTATTATAGTATTGCCTAGAGTTGCGTATTTAAGCAGTAATAAATAGGCAAAAAAGTAAATATTAATAATTTTTATACTATTTATATAGGCCTTATGCTTGCCGTCCTTAGCAGCAATAATTTAAATATTAGCAATATTAAATTAATTAATATATGCCTTCCTAAACTATTGCAGCAGTTAGTAAAAATAATTATTAAAAGTAAAAAATTTAATAGTGCTAGTACTAATACTAGTACTAGTACTAGTCTAGAAGATTGCAGGGCGCAGAAAATAAAACAGCTTATTTAAAATAAAAACGCAGCGGTTATTAAAAGTAAATATTTATAATATTATAGTTAATAATAAATAATAAATAGTAGTAATAGTAGTAGTAGTAGATAAAAAATATAAATAATATTTTTTTAAATAAAGTAGCTGCTTATAAGCCTAAAAAGTTATAGCTTTTTAAAATACTTTTTAAAAAGCTTAATAATAATAATAATAATAATAATTTATAATTATATTTTTACTAAGCTTAGCTTAAAGCAGGGTTAGTAGTGCCTTTAATAAAGCTAGACTGTTAGAAAATAAAAGCTAGTTTTTAAAATAGCGTTAGTATACTAAACTTCTAGCTAAGCTGTGCTTACTAAGCTTAAGTATTAACTACTTATAATAAATAAAACTAGTGTTTTTATATATACTTATATTTTATTACGCTTTTTGTATTTTTTCTTTTACTAGTAGAAGGGATTTACTAGTTTAGACTATTTGTGTTTATTTTATAATACCCCATTTCGTTGTCTATATAAAACTCTATAAAATATTAAGAAAAACTAAATATAATTTATATTTTTAAAATATAAATACTAGAATATATTTTAGTGTTATATAAAAATATTTAGCGTAATTTCTTTTTTTTTTTTAAAAAGCGTTATAGTACGCTCTCTACTATAAAATAATCTGCTATAGTTATTTATAGGCAGAAAGGCATAGCTAAAAAGCTAAAAAAAATTTAGTTTAAAAAAAATATAAATAATTTAAAGCAGGATTTAAATAAATTAAAAAAAGCTAAAAAAATTTTAAAAAAAAGCTAAAAAGGCTTAAAAAGGCTAAAATAGCCTAAAATATTTTTAAAAAAAAAGTAGTAATATTAATATAGTAGCACTAACTTATTATAAGTATAGAAAAGTTAAATATATTAAATTTAACTGCTTTAATACTAATAAAGCTAAAAAAGCCTATAAAGCAGGCCAAAATTTTAAATTAAAAAAAAATAAAAAGCAAAAATTATAAAATTTTATTTTTCTGCTTATATTGCTTTTGCTTTAAAAAATTAAAATTTAAAAATTTTATAAAAAGTAATTGCATTTATAAAAGCGCAATTGCTAACTATTTAAATAATAATTAGTTAATTTTAGCTAATAAAAGCTATAATTAATAGTAGCTTTTAATTAAATTTAATATTAGCAATTTTAATAAAAAAGTAAAATTTTTAAGTAAACCCCTTTTTAATATTATTAGCAAAAAAGGTAAATAAAAGCAAATTATTAATTTATAAAACTATTATAGTAAATATTATTATTATTAATTCTAAAAGTTGCAAGCAGACTTAAAAAATACTATTTATAATATTTAATTTTTAAAAATATTAGTTATACTTAAAATTACTTTAAATTAATGCTTATTTATTTAAAATAAACTATACTAGCTGGCGTATATTATTTAAAAGCAATAAAAATAAAAATAAGGCTTTTTTTAAAAAAGTTGTATTAAAAATAGTAGAAAAATTTAAAAAAAAGTATACGCAATTTAATTATAAATATTTATACTTATTTTATAAGCTTAATAGCCTAAAGTAAGCTAAAATAAATTATTTTAACTAGCCTGCCTTTGTAATACGCAGACTTTACTAATATAAAATTAAAAAAAAAATTATAAATTCTACTTAATTATAAATTGTAAAATTTAGCACTTAATTTAGTTTTAAATACAGTTCTACTTTATTAATTATTATATAATTTTTTTAAAACAAAATTAGAATTATTATAATAGTATTTAGCAAATTATATATTAAAAAGTTAGATTAAGCAATCTAAATTTTTAGTAAGTACTATAATTTTTTTTATTAAAAAAAAAGACAAGAGCATATACTTTTATATAAATTACTATAATTTAAATAAAATTATAATTAAAAATAAGTACTTACTACTTTTAATTATAAATTTTTTAAATAAACTAGTTTAAGCAAAGTACTATACTAAGCTTAATATTAAAAATGCCTATTATAGGATAAAAATTAAAAAAAATAATAAGTAAAAAATAGTATTTTATATAAAATATAATTATTTTAAATATATAATAATATTTTTTAGCTTTATAAACGCTTTTGCGCAATTTTAAGCTTATATTAACTAAATTTTAATAGGGCTAGTTAATATAATTTATATTATATATTTTAATAATATCCTAATTTTTTTTAAATATAGAAAAAGAGTATATAACTTATATAAAAGAAATTTTATAAAAGCTATATAAAGCTAAATTATATATAAAATTTAATAAGTATAAATAGCATACTTAACGCACTAAGTATTTAAGCTATATAGTTAGTTTAAAAAAAGTTAGTATTAACTAAAACTGCGTTAAAATAATTTAAAAATAGCTATTATTAAAAATTATATATAATATTTAAGTATTTATTAATTTTATAAACTACTATTAGAAATTTATTGCTAGATTCTTTAAAATAGCCCTACTATTAACTAGAATAATTTAAAAAAAGCTAGGTGCGGCCTAAAGCAGCCTATAAATAAATAAAAAAAACTTAATATTTAAATATAAAACTAAAAAGCAAGCAAGCTTTTTAAAAATTAAAAAATATTTTTTTAAAAATTTTAATTTTAGCTTATTTTAAAAAAAATAAAAAAATAAAAATTAAAGTAGACGCTTTAAGTAGCGCAATCCTAGGTATTTTAAGCTAGTTTGTTTTTAAAAAAAGCAAAATAAGTTAATAAAAGCTAATAAACTTTTACTTATACAAACTAATTGCAGCTAAATATAATTATAATATATATAATTAAAAATTGCTCGCGATAGTTAAAAGTTTAAAATATTAGTATTATTATTTTAAAAATATTTATTTTAAAATTTTAATAAATTACTAAAACTTAAAATAGTTTATAAAAACTAAAACTTTTAATTACTATTAAGTAAAGTTATACTTAGTACTTATTTAATATAATTTTAATTTATAATATTGCTTTAAAATTATAAACTTAGCTAATAGTTTATTTAAGTATTTAGATTATATTATAAAAGCTTAAAAATTAGCATAAAAGTATAATAAAGCTTTTATAAAATTTTTATAATATATTTTTACTAATAAAAGTAAAAATATTCTACTAATTTTAATAATTATAACTTATTTTATTAATTAAAGCAAATTTTAGATAAACTTTTAAAAAGTTTTAAAAAAGTTTTAAAAAGCTAATAAAAATTAATTAAAAAAACCTGCTTTTATACAGAAGCGCGATATAACTAAAAAAAAAAAAAAAAACTATTTTTAAAAAATTAAAAGTAAGGGAGCTTTATAATAGCTTAAAAAAAGCTACTATGCTTTACTTTAAATTAAAAAAATTAACTATAATTAAAAAAAAAGGCAGAAGCAATAAAAAAATACTATAATAATTTAATAGTAGGTTATTTTAGCGCAAAAAGGATACTAAAAAAGGTTTAGCACTATTATACTTAAAAAAAAATAAAAAAAAATATAAAAAAATATTATAAAAACTATTTAAGCTATTGCAAGTTAATAGTAGCTAAATATTATTTTTATAGCTTTTTAGCTCTGCTTCTGCCTTTAAATTAAGTATAAAAAAAAATTACTATAAACTTTATTATAAAATTGCTTTTAAGCAAGTTTACTAGCATAATATATAATATAATACTTATAGTAGTATACTATTTAATAAAAATATTATACTATATTTTAATTAAAAAAAATTAAATAAGTACTAACTTTGCTTAAATTTAAATTTAAAAAATTGTCTGACTATATAGTATATTAAAAAAAATTATTTTAAATATTTTTTTTTTTATAAAGGCTATACACTAGGACATATTTTAATATTATTTTAATTTAAAAAAAAAATTTATTTACTTTTTATTTAAAAATAAATAGGCAAACTAAAAAATAAAATTAAATTTTAAAATAGTATTTTTAGTGCTTTTGTATATTAAAATAGGATAATTAGGCTTTATAAATTTTTATAGTAAAGTTTATATATAATAATAGCTTTTACTTTATTATAAGTACTATTTTTTTCTAGGCATACTATAGCATAAATTTAATTAGGCTAAATTAGCTTACTATGCCCCTAAAATAGAGAAAAAGCTTACTTAAAAAATAAGTAGCTATAAAAGTATTTAGTATTTAAAAAAATTATAAAAGCAAAATTTTAGCTGTAAATAAATATTAAAAATTATATACTAATAAAAAGAAAAATTATTTATTCTTTTTACTATAAAAAACTAGGTACTAGTTTCTAATTGCAATATGCAATTTATAAAACTAAAAAAAAAGCTAGACTAAAAATATATAAAATTTAAAGTAATAATAGACTAGTATAACTTATTAGTATTTAAAGTAGACTTTTTTAAATTATAAAAAATTTATTTAGTTTTTTACGCTTTATTATTAAAGCTATATAAACTAATTAGGCAGATTTTTTATTTAAAAGCTAAAAAAGTTAATATATTATATAAATTTAGCAACAATGTGTATATTATAAAAAAAAATAATAAAAAAAAATAATAAAAAAAAAAAATTAAAAAGATAAATAAAAGTACTTAGTTAAATAAGCAAGATATTTTAAAAAAAAAATTTATAAAAACTAAAGCTTAATATATTAGTTAATACTTTTAAATAATTTTAAAATTAAATAAGTATAGCCCTAAAGCGCATACTTAAAAAAAAAATAATAAAAAAGGCATAAAATAGACTTAGGCGTTAAAAACAACTTTTTAAAAAAAAAAAGAAATAATTAAAAAAACTTGCAGTATACTTTTACTTTATTATTTTTTTTACTTATAAAATTTTTATAAGTATTTAATAGTACTTAAGCCTTAATTAAGCAATTATTTATATTTTTGTTTAATAAAGTTTTAGTCTTATAAAAAGTTACTTTATTATATTATAATAAACTATTATAAACTATTATAACTATTATAACTTTAATTAATTTTAGAATATATTTATTAATACTTATTTAAGTTTTACTTTAAAATTAAGTACAAGTTACTAGTTACAAAAAAAAATTAAAAAAAAATTTTTAATTATAAAAAAGGCTTAAGAATAAGCTAAGTATTGTTAAAAATACTTTTATTTTTACTATTATAATTTATAATAGCTTAAACTAACGCATAAAAGCTTACTATAAAGCAGTAGCACTTATTAGAGCTAAAAAAAAAATTTATAAACTAAAAAAAAATATTTAAAGGTACTAGACTTTCTAAAGTTAAATATCCCGCTATAATAGCTTAAAATAAGCTAAAACTACTTAATTTTCCCTTATATTAGGTTGTTTAAATTTTTTTAAAAATTATTAATTTTTTTAGTAAAGTTAGCTTTTTTTTTAAAAAAAGTATTGCGCTTTTAAGCCTTAAAATTAGATATTTTAATTATAAAAGCCTAGCATTATTGCTCTACTTTTTTAAAATAGCTAAGGATAATTTTGCTACTTTAATTTTAAATAAAAAAATTAGCTAATGCTATAATAATTTAAAATAAGCCTAATTACTTTTTTTTAAAAAAAATTAAAGTTAAAAGTAGTATACTTTATTTTAGTATTTATTAAAAATTTATAAATGCGCTTACTGGCTTTTTTTTTAGTAGTAATAGTATTTATATTATATAAGTAACTGCTAGAGCAAGTTTTAAAGCAAAAGTTATTTTTTTATAATAAATACTGCTATAAAAAAAAAGTAAGAGCTATACAAAATATACTTGCTAAAATAAGTTAGTTAGCTTTATTATAGTTTAAAATAATTTAAAAAAAGCTAATTAATGCTTAAAATACTTACTAGCTTATTTTATTAGCAATTAAGCAATAAATAGTAAAAAATTAGTAGTATTTAGTATTTAATTTATTTTGCGTAGCTAGATAAGTTATAATAAAAAAAATTTAATACTATAATAATTGCTTTATTTATAAAAAGAATATAATTAAAATTTAATATAGTAGTTATAACTTTTTTTTAGTACAGAAATTTTAAAATTTAAATAATATTTTTAATATTGCTATAAAGCTTTATAAAGATTGAAACTAAATTAATATAATTTATAATTATTTATTATAAGCTAAATACTTATAGCTATATACTTTTAATTTATTATAAAGTAATAAAAGCACTAAACGTACTCTGCGCAGTTACTTTTTTTATTTTTAATAATTTATATTTTATATAAGTTTTTATTATTATTAGTAATAATAGAAAAAATATAATTAATTTTACTAAAGTAGCAGAATTTTCTACTAGCAAAAAAAAAGTAGCAGTAGCTATAAAAGTAGATAGTTTTAGTACTATACTTTATTATATTATTGCTTACTTTTATTATATTTATTTTAATAGCAAACGCGCAAGGCGAGGGCAAAATAATTAAAAAAAAACTAATATAGTTTATAATTAAGGCTATATAGCTAGCTAGCTTTATTTTAATTTATAATAACTTATAATAAGTTATTTTTTTTAACTATTTTTATAAGCGAAAAGATAAAAAAATAAAAGCTTACTAAAATATAAAGTAAAAAAAAAAAGTAATAAAAAAAAGTAAAGCTAAAAAAAGCTTATATAGCTTATAATACCCCTTTTAGGCAGCAGCAGTAAAAGTAAAAGTAAATACTAAAAAATAAAAATAATTTTAAGTAAAGGCAATTTAAATTTTAAGTAAAAAAGGCCTAGCATTTTACTTTTAAATATACTGTCTTACTATTTTTTACTTTACTATAACTTATACTAGCTTAATATAACTTAGTTAAAGTTAGTTAAATTAACTAATTTTAAAAAAAAAAATATTATTAAGTTATAAGCTTAATAAAATATGCTTTTAATTTTAATTAAGTTAGCTTAGGACTATATAATAAAAAAAAAGGCAATTATTATAAATAGTAGTAATTAATCTATTTTCTACCTGCAATATACTATTATTCTACTTACTATTATATCCTATATTTATCTACGGCTTTGTGCCTTATAGCTAAAGCTTAGTTTTTTTAACAATTTTTAAACATATGTCTAAATATTTAGTATAATATTAAACTACTAAGCAGCTAACTAATACTAGGCTTTTAAATAATAATAATAATAGTAAAGTAGCAATAGTAACGCGAACAGCAACGCGAATAATAATAATAATAATAATAACTTTTTTTATAACGCTAGCCTTAATACTTAACTGCTTTTTTACTTTTTTTTTATTAGTACTATTTTTTTTTTATTATATACTTAGCTTAATTGCTTGTTTTTTTTAAAGTTTCTATTTTATTTAAGCGTTTATACAATTTCTATAGCTATAAAAAGCTATTATTTTTAGTTATTAAATTGCTAGTAACTGCAGCAGTGTAAAAATAATACTTAATATAATTAGATAAGTTTTTTATTTTAAAACGCTAAATAAAAAGCTTTAAGCTTATTTTATTAATTAGTAATAAAAGCTTTTTAGCCCGCAGTTAGGCTGTAGTAGAAAGTCTATATTTAGTAGCTAATAATAAATATAGCTAATATATCTAATTTTTTCTAATAGAATTTTTTGCTAAGAAAGTCTAGGTTTTAAAAAAAAATTTAATTAAAAGTAAAGTGCTTTAGCATACTAAAAAGCCTAGTATTTAAGCTTTTAAAAATTTATTTAAGCTTATTAAAGTACTTAAACGCTTACTAGTATTAGTTTAAAGTACTAGTTTTATATAAAGAACTATGCTGCCAAGCACTTTTTGCAAATATTAATAAAATAATAAAATAAAAAATAAAATTAAAGAAATTATTAATAGGCGTTATATAGACTTTTTTAGTAGCTATTGTAGTTTATAAATTAGTAGTTAATATAACTTACTGCAAAACAATTGCATAAAAGGAAAATATTCTTTTATATATATATTATGTCCGGCCCGAGCCGCTTGTGTAAACCAAATTTTATATTAATTATTTATATTCTCCCTACAGGAAACTTTATTAATTATTACTAACTAAGTAAATTAACAATAACAGGCACTGACTAACTGACTAGTATAATAACGACGACAATAGCAATAACAACAGTAGCTATAATGCAATACAACAGTTTTCTCTACTTTTCTAATAATAATAGTACTGCTCTTATTCTTCTATTATAACAATATAGCTAAGTTTAATACTATTGCTATTTAAGCTATGCTTGCTTTTTTTTAAAAGTAAGCTTTAAACTTTGCTTTTTTTTTGCTAATTTTTTTTTTTTTTTTTACTAGCTTTGCAAGTATATTTATCTAGAAAAAAAGTTTAAATATTGCTACTACTATAGCATTGCCTAAAGTTATATGTCTAAGCAGTACTAAGTAAGCAAAAAAATAAATATTAATAGCTTTTATATTATTTATATAGGCTTTATGCTTGCTGTCTTTAGCAGCAATAATTTAAATATTAGTAATATTAAATTAATTAATATATGCCTTCTTAAACTATTATAGTAGTTAGTAGAAATAATTATTAAAAGCAAAAAATTTAATAATACTAGTACTAGTGCTAGTACTAGTGCTAGTTTAAAAAATCGCAGGGCATAAGAAACAGAATAGCTTATTTAAAATAAAAATATAGCAGTTATTAAAAGTAAATATTTATAATATTGCAGTTAATAATAAATAATAAATAATAGTAGTAGTAGTAGTAGTAAATAAAAAATATAAATAACATTTTTTAGATAAAGTAGCTGCTTGCAGGCCTAAAAAATTATAGCTTTTTAAAATACTTTTTAAAAAGCTTAATAATAATAATAATAATAATAACTTATAGTTATATTCTTACTAAGCTTAGCTTAAGGCAGGGTTAGTAGTGCTTTTAATAAGGTTAGACTATTAAAAAATAAAAGCTAGTTTTTAGAATAGTATTAGCATGCTAAATTTTTAGCTAGGCTATACTTACTAAGCTTAAGCATTAACTACTTATAATAAACAAAACTAGCGTTTTTATATATACTTATATTTTATTACGCTTTTCGTGTTTTTTCCCTTACTAATAAAAGGGATTTACTAGTTTAGACTACTTATGTCTATTTTGTAATACCCTATCTCGTTGTCTATATAAAACTCTATAAAATATATATATTATATATTATATATTTAGAACTGCTGCCTGCAGCTCTTTATTATAGACTATTGCATTCTATTAAAAACTATAGTTTATAATTTTAAAATTTTTTTGTAAGCTAACTTGCTAAACTAAAGTTTTAATTAATACTTTGCATACTATTACTAATTAAATTGCTTACTTTTATTTAGGAGAATGTTAGTTAAAGCGCTTTATAACTAAACTAAGCTCCTAATTTTAGACTAAATATTTATTTATAGTTTAATAATAATAGTTTATAAAGCTTAAAACCTAACTAAACGCCCTATTTTAATTTAATCTAACCCGCCTAGCATTGCCTAAACAAGTTAGTTACTATTAAAAGTTAATAATTATATTACTACTATTACAGTTCTATTTTTCTATTACATAACTACCCTGCAGTTATGTAATGTCTAATTTAATATAGTTAGATTTTCTGCTAGCGCCTTTAGCGCTTGCTTTACTAAACTATACTAATTTAAATTTAGGATCCTGCATTTAATAGCTTAGTATTTTATTATATAGTAATTAATTTAATCTACTAAATTTATTTTTTATAGCTACAATTTTTAAATAATAATATATTAAGTTTGCTAATAGTAATCGTCAAAGTTTCTTAATAATTTATTTAGCTAGCCTAGTATTATGTAAATTTTACTGCCTTAATACTATATTATAGTGCTAGGTATAGCACTTAAACTATAGTTTTATACTAACTTTTTTTACTGCGTTGTATAATCCGCTCTTACATTAACTTTACTTTTATTTATAAAAATAAGTTAAAAAGCTTTTATTACTAATTAGTAAAAAGAGCTTAAAGCTATTTATATAGCTTTTTAAAATAAAAAGCCTATTTAATTATATTAAAAATTATTTTTCTGCTATTGCAATTACTAATAATTTAATAATTAAAAGTAGTAGCTTTTTACAGCTATAGAAATTGTATAAATACTTAAGTAGCTTTAATAAACACTCTAGAAAATTAAAAAAGCAAGTAATTAATCTAGGCAATAAAAAAAAAGCGCAGGCAAAAAAAAGCAAAAAAAATTATATTGTAAGAAAAGTTATTTGCGTTGCTATTGTCTGCGTTACTATTATTTATAATATTATTATTATTTTATAATTATTAATGCTTAAAAGCCTAGTATTAGTTAGTTACTTAGTAATAATTTAATATTATGCTAAATATTTAGACATATGCTTAAAAACTATTAAAAAAAACTGCGCCTTAGCAGTTAAAGTTATATTAAAAATTAAAAGTTTATTGCTTAGCAATTTTAAAAATAAAAGTACGTAATATATAGTAAAATTACTAATAATATAAGCTATTAATAATACATTAGGTTCTGTTTTCGCGGGAATTTCTTTTTATAGCTATAGTTTTAATATTTACTGTAATTAATTTATAAACTGCAACTACTATATAATAGTTTACTTAAGTAATTCTTTAGTGCAAAGTAATAGTTTAAAATATATAGTTTAAATAGCGCTAAAGCTTGTAGAATTTTTATTTAAAATTTTATTTAACTTTACTATTTTAGGCTAAAAGCTGCTTAAAATAAATAATTTTTTTTAAAAAAAAATTTTTATTACTTTACTAAAAGCTCTCTAGTTTAGCCTGCGCTTATTCTTTCTTATAATTATTTTTATAGTAAAAGTTTAAATATTAAAAAAAAAGCAATTAAGTTTTATTATTCCCTTTGCCTTTTAGTTTTGTAGTAAAAGCTAACTTTTTTTTAAATACTTGCTTCTAATTAATTTTATATAAAAGTAAATATATTTTTTTTATTTTTTTTAAAGGCTGTATTCGTTCTTAATTTATGCTTAATTATAACTTTCTAAGCCTAAAAATATACTTTATATTTTAAAAATAGCTCCCTTATTAAAAAAGGCTTATAGTAAATAATAAAAGAATTTAGCTAAAATATAAGCGCAATAGGTAGAATAAGTATACCTAGTTAAAAGTTAATTTAAAGTTCTAGTAGTACTAAAATAAGTACTAGTTTTACTTTTATAAATTTTAACTATAATAAGCAGTTGCTTTTAAGCATTTTAGCAAAGTTTTAAAACTTATTTTATATATTTTTGTTCTATTAACGTAGCGTTACTATTACTACTATATTTTTTTATTATTATTTTTTAAAGGTCTGCAGGAAGGCTCTAATTAAGTTTAAATTATTTTTATTATTAAGCTCTATTTTGTCTATTAAATATAAATAATAAAAAGAAAATATATAAATATTATAAACTAGCTTTAAGATTGTTCTATTTTAAATATAAATAATAGTATTATATACTTTAAAGAAGTACAGAAATTTCTAGCTACTTATATAGGGGTTTATTGCTAAAGTTTGCTAAAGTTTTTAGTCTGCAAATACTAAAGCTTAAGCTAAAGCCTAAACTATAATAAGTTTATATAATTAATAAAATTATATAATATATTATACAGGTAAGCTGCGCGCCTAAGCAAGCTACGCACTTTACTAAAATTTTACTAAAATTTAAATTATAAATAATAGTATAGCACTATTAAAAACTATAGTAGTAAATTTTAGTAAGCTAATTTATTTAAAAATTATTTATACTTAAAGGAAGACTAAAACCGCTTAGGCAGCTATTTAATAATAAAACAATAGTACTATATATAACAAAATTTATATATTTATGCTAGTTTACTGTATTAAGCTATATTTTAAGAAAAATATACTATAGTATATTATAAGCTGTTTATTTGCAGCTTGCAAAAAGTAGTTAATTTAATAGAAAATACGCAATGTATTTAGTTTATAAAAAAATATTATTATTTATATAAAATTAAAAAAAAAATTTTTAATAAAAAAAAAATACTATAAGTAAAAATAGTACTATATAGTATATTTAATCCCGCGAAGACGGGACCTAATATATTATTAATAGCTTATATTATTAGTATTTTTTACTATATATTGTATATTTTTATTTTTAAAATTGCTAAGCAATAAACTTCTAATTTTTAATAATATAATTTTAACTGCTAAAGCGCGGTTTTTTTCAACAGCTTCTAAGCACATATCTAAATATTTAGTATAATATTAAACTACTAAGCAGCTAACTAATATTAGGCCTTTAAGCAATAATAGCAACGCTAATAATAATAATAATAATAATAATAATAACAATAATAATAATAACAACTTTTTTTGTAATATTAGCTTAAATGCTTAATTACTTTTTTACTTTTTTCTTTTGCCTGCGCAAGCTATTATTTATAGTATATTTAAAGTATTATTATTTATTTTTTTACTTTATTGCTTGCTTTACTACTTACGTCTACTTATATACTAAGTTAATTATTTTAAAAAGCTGTATCTTTTAGTTATTATTTTACTAGTAACTATAGTTTTTAAAAAAAAAATTCTAATACGCTGTAAGCTTTATATTATTTTTAATATTTTTTATAAGCTGCAGAAGCTTATTTTTTTAATTTTTAATAAAAGCAGTTTAGTTGCAGCTAAAGTTAGAGTTTTGCATTATTATGCAGCAATTAATTATAAAAAAAGTTATATATTACTATTGCTTAATTATAACTAGCTTATTGTAAAAAAATGCTAAAAAGTTAAAATTAATTAAGCAGGGTAAAAAAAGCCTACTATAAAAAAAAAGTTAACTTTAAAGTATTTATATACTTTTTTATAGTACTAGTAATTACTATTTACTAGCTTAAAATAGTTAAAGAGCAGTAATTTGTATTAGGCAACTATTAATAACTTGCAGCTAGTATTGCTAGCTATAATAGTAACTTACAGGCCTATATATACAAGTTTATTTATTAATATTATATTATTTATATTTAATATAAAAATAAAGGTAGGAAATAGGAAACTTAAAAGTTAAAATAAAAATAAGTTTTAATTTATAAAATAAGTGCGCAAATGTATACTTTGCTGCTTATGCATTTAAATTTTTACTATTTAAATTTTTAACTTTTTGCTTATATATAATTATAGGACGCGCAATAATACAACTATATAATAAATAATAATATATAATTATAAGCTTTAACTGCAAGCTTTATTTTGTATATTTTATAAAAACTATATTTATTGCACAAGCTATTAGTAATTATAAAAAAGTATTAGCTATTAAAGCGCAAGCTTACTACTAAACTAAAGCTTGCTTAAATTTTAGTTTAAGAATTTATTTGTGCTTTAATAATAGTCTATAATTAAAATTTAAAGCTGCCTAGCAATGCTTAAATAACTTAATTACTATTAAAGAATTTATAGTTCTATTGCTATAATTTTTAGATAATAATATATTAAGGCTGCTAATAGTAATTATTAAAATTTTTTTAATAATTTATTTAGTTAACTTAGTATTGTATAAACTTTACTGCTTTAATACTATATTAAAATGCTAGGTATAGCACTTAAACTATAATTTTTATACTAATTTTTCTTACTGCGTAGTATAATCCGCTCTAGCATCAACTTTACTTTTAATTATAGAAATAGTATATTTAATAGCTTTTAAAAATAAAAATTTCTAATGCCTTATATAAAGAGCAGAAAGCAAAAAAGCAGAAAGTAAAAAAGTAGAAAGTAAAAAAAAAAAAGCAGAATATAAAGTATAAAAGTAAAAAATTATAAAATTTTTATAAAATTTTTATAACGTATTACACAGGCGAGTTAATTAACTAGTTAAGTTAGTTACAATGCTAAAACTTTACTAAAATTAGTAGTGTTTTATTATTAAATGCAATGCTTTAATATAATAATGTGCAATTTTTTTAAAAAAAGATTTAAATATAGTTTATAGTTTAAATTTTAAAATATAAAATATAATATAATCTTTTTTTTATAAAAAGCTGCGCGGATTTATAGCATTTTTTAAATAATATTTAGTAATTAACTAAAAAGAAATCTTCTATAACACAATACTAAGCCTAATAAAATAAAGCTTTTTTTAATAAAAAAAAGTAATTACCTAATATATATTTTACTTTAAAAATTAAAAATTTCCGCCTTAACTAGCTGCTGTAAATAATATAGCTAATATTTTACTAGCTAAATATAAGTAATTACTTATTAGCAGAAACTAGGTTAGTATATTTATTAAATAATATTTATAGTTTAGTACTAGAACTTTTTAAAACTATAATTATTAAAAAGTTTTATATAAAAATTTTAAACTTATATAAGGCTAGTTTTAACTTATAAAAAATATAAAAGCTAAGTATAATATTTTTTTTAAAAATATTTATAATTTTAATAAAATAAGCTTTATAATAGGCTAAATATTATAAAAAACTATTATTTTAAGTACTAACGATTAAAAACAGCTAAAAATAATACAGTAAAGTAATTAAAAGTAAGTAATAATAATTTAAAATATTAATATAATAGAATAAACTATTTTACTTTTTATTATTTTTATAAGTAAAAACTACTTTTTAGCCTAGTATAAAAAAAATAGCCTGCTCTATAATTAAATTATTGCAGTTTTTAAAAATAGCTAAATAATAAATAAGCTTATTTTTAAATAATTAAAGCACTTTAATAAGTATACTAAAAAAAAAGTTATTAATACTTATTATTTATTTATTATTAATAGTTATAAGAGCTACGTATTAGTCTAATTCTAGTAGTATTATAAAAAATAAAAAATTATTACTTTTTATATACTTTTGTATTTATTGCACTTATTATAGCTACTTAATATAAACTATTTTGCTTTTTTAAAAAAAGTATATAAGTACTAAGCTAAAAAGCTAATGCGCAATAGCATTAATTATATTATTAATTATATAGTTTTAATATATTACAAATAAGTATTATATAAAAAGTAAGCTACTTAAAAGCTAGTAAACCCTTTTACTAGTAGTTATATAAAAAAGTATAATAAAAGTTTGTATAAAAATGCTAGTTTTTATTAATTATTAGTAAATTAATGTAAGAACTTTAATTTAATTAAAACTTAGTAAACTAGTACTAAATTCCTAAAGCTAGCTTATCTTTAAAAAAATTTGCTTATTAAATATACTATTAAAATCCTACTTTAAGCTAAGCTTAGTAAGGTAGTTTATAATATAATAATTATAATTATTATTAATATTATTATTATTAGTGCTATTAATATTATTATTACTAGTGCTATTACTATTATTATTAAGTTTTTTAAAAAATATTTTAAAGAGCTATAAATCTTTAGCTAAGTAGCTACTTTATTTAAAAAATATTATTTATCTATATTTTTATTAATTATTTATTACTATTTATCTATATTTTTTATTGCTATTTTTTTAAAAAAATAGAAGCCTAAGCTGCTGTTGCAGCTATACAATTATAGTTAAATTTAAATATTATAGCCTATTAAAAAAAAGCTTCTATAGCTTTAAAAACTTTAATAATTTAGTTAACTATATAGCCAAGTTTAATAATTATCCAATTAAATCTAAATTACTAAGTTTAAACCTAAGTTAAACCTAAGTTATAACCTAGTTATATCCAAATTATTTCTGTAAAACTAAGGTCAAATTCTACAATTTCTAATAATAAAAGCTGTATTTTTGCTAAATTTAGTTACTTACTTACTTAAGTAAAAATCTAAATCTTTATAGCTTAATTTTTTATAACTAATTTTAAAAGGCCTTTTTACCCTTATTGTAGCTATTAATTTCTGCCTATTAAATAATTTAATATAATATATAGTGCAGCTAAAAGTATTAAAGTAAATTTAAAGCTAACCAGCTAAATATTAAAAAATACTAAATAAAATTGCTTTTTTTAATTTTTATACTACCTAAAAATGCGTTAAAATTAATATTTTACTAACTATAATTAGTACTTTGTTATAAAAGATAGATTTAGTAAATTAATTAATTATTATATAATAGAATACTAAGCTACTAAATGCAAAATCCTAAGTTTAGATTAGTATAGTTTAGTAAAGCAAGCGCTAAAAGCGCTAGCAGGAAGTCTAACTATATTAAATTAAACATTATATAATTATAGGGTAGTTATGTAATAAAAAAATAAAACTGTAATATTTTTTTTTTTTTAAAAAAATAAAAGTACTTGCGACTATAGCATTTTAACTTATTTTTTTATTATTCTAACTATTTAGTTGTTATTTATGTTTGTAATATTAATAAAAAAGCTACTAGCATTTTTTTAATTAAATTTATATACTATTAGCATTATTATTATTTATTTACCTTATTATAAAAGCTATATATAGTTAACTATTGCAACTACTTTTATAAATTTATGCTATAGTATAACTTTTTTATAGTAAATTAGCTAACTAAGCAGTGTAACTATTTAATTTGCTATTATTAAAATTATTTGCAAGGCTATTATTATTAAAAGCGTAAACTAAAATAATGCTAAAGTATATTATAAAATTATAATATAATTTGTATAGTAGAAGCTTATTTAAATACTATTAATAAAAATTATTTACTGCTTCTTCTGCTTTTTATAAGTTAGTATAGTTTTGCTATAGTAGTACTATATTTTAGTCTAGTAACTTTGTATATTTAACTTTATATTATTATATACTTTTTTTTTTATAAAAGGATTTTTGCATTGCCTATTAATATAATAATTAATAATTTTATTAATATAGTAGTTATATTTACTATTAAGTTATTTTATAGTAATATTTTTTTTAGTAATAGTGTTAACTAGTTAGCGTTAAAGTACAGCAGCTATAGATAAAATATAAAATAAATATTTTTATAGTAGTTAAGCAGCTTTAATACTATAGCATACTTATTTAGTATAGCAACTACTTTATATAATTTTATATTTTTTATAGTAAGCTTTTAGTTAGGCCGCATATTAGGAATATTATAAAAGTTAATATATATTTTATTACTAATATAATATTTTAGTGCTATATTACGCCTATAATTAGTATAATATTTTATTTTATTTTAATTTTATTGCAGATTTTCTTGCATAAAGCATATAATATCTGCTATTTAATTAGTAGTGCTATGCGCGTTATTACACAATAGCTATTTAGCTTATATATATATATTATTAATAAAGCTATTTAGTTTAATACTTAAGCGTAAAAGATATTTTTTTATTACTTTATATAGTAAAACGCCTATAAATTTTTTTTTTTACTATTAATTATAAGTTTTGCAATTAGTAGCTAGTTAACCTAGTTATTTTATATATAATTTGTATATACTTTAAAATAAGCTTTTAAACTAGTATTAATAATTTTTATTTAGCTATTAGTTTTTAAGTAGTATGCTATTAATAGCTTAAAGGAAACTTTAAATTTTTTATAAAAAAAATTTTAAAAGTATAAAATAAATTAAGCTTTTTAGTCTAAAACTATAGTAGCTAGAAAGCTTTTTTTATGCTATATGTATTTAATAAAAGCTTATACTATATTTTTAATTTTAAGCAATACTAGCAGTATAAACTTTTATTTTTTACTAAAATAATTTATTATAACTATAATATACTTAAAGTTCTAACTAAACCTAGTATATATAGGCAGCAGTGTAATAAAATTAATTAAAATATTTATTTAAAACTACTTTAGTACAAGTAGCAAATATAGCAATTTTTATTTTTTATTTTTATATAGTTTAGCCTAATGGCATGTTTTGCAATTCCTAGTATATATTATAATAATATTTATTATTAGTAGCTAAAGATAATACTAACTAATAAAAAAGTAAATAAGCTATTTACTATTATATTTTATAATAAATATATTATAAAACTATTATATAATCTTTTTGCAAATTTTATTATTAAATAGTACTATAAACTACTATTAAAAATATACTAATTTATTATATACTTTATAATTTTTAAGTTTTATTTTAAAGTAGTATTTAGTTATAAAGCTGTGCAAAAAGCATCTAGCGCCTATTATTTTTACTTTAATAATTTTTTTTATAATACTATCTATTTTGTATGCTTTCTAAATAGCTGCTATAATATTAATTATAATAGTATTTTGCTTTAGTACTTATACTAGCTTAGCTAGTTTACTAAATAGTAAGTTTTTTATTAATTTTTTTACTATGCTATTATTTAAAAATGCAAATAATACTAAATTATTTAATTTATTAATATTACTTAATATTTCTTTACTTATTAAGTATACTATAAACGCTAATATTAGCACTAATTTAGTATAGTTATTAAATAGCATTTTAGCTAAAAACGCGCTATATACTACTCTTTTTTTATAATTTACTTATATAATATTTTTTTATACTGCGTTATTAAGGCGCTTAAAGCCTAGAATTATTTATATCTAATATAAAATATATAAATTATTAAAATTTATAAAAATATTACTAAAGTATTAAATAAGTATGTCTAGCTTAGTACTAAGCCTATTAAGTTTATAAGTAATTTTAAAATTAAATTTTAAAAAAAATTCTACTTATTAGACTTATTGTTAGTTTAGGTTTTTGTTAACTATAAATATTTATAAAGTAGTATAGTTAAAAATAACTTTAATAAAGTTGTTTATACTTGCAAGTTTTAATTACTATTTTTTAAATATTTTAATAATAGCTATAAGTTTTTTGTTATAGATAGCATAGTTATATTTTATTAGAATTATTTTTATAAAAATAAACGCAACTAGTTTAAAAGTACTATTAGGCTATATTTATAATATTACTACTATAGTAATAGTATTTAATAAATTAGTTTTAAGCTAAGTTTTTAAGCTTAAGTTAAAGTATAAAAGTATTAGCGCTATTATAAATATTTTTTTTAATTTCTTAAAAGCTTTATGCGCGGCAGAGCTATATATTATAAAAAAATTATTATAAATATTACTATTTTTTTTTAAGTTAAATTTATTAGCAGGCGCGCAATATACAAAAATGCAATTATAAATTATTAGTAAAAATTTATAAACTTTAAAAAAGCCTAAAGTTCTTTTAATATAGTAAGTAATTACTATTCTAAAATAGTTTTAACTTTTGCAGGGTTTACTTTAATACTTTTTAATATAAGTATAAAGCTTAAGTACTTAACTTTTTTAATAGTAAATTTACTTTTATTAATATTAAAGTAAAAGTTTATTTTATTTAACTGCTTAATAACGCTCTGCATATATATTTTATATTATTTTAATATTTTGCTATAAACTAGTATATTATTTAAATAAGTAAAGTAGAATTTATTAAAGTACTTGCACAAGATTTTATTAATATAAGCTCAAAATATACTTAGCGCATTATATAAGCTAAAAGGCATAATAATATACTTAAAAAGCTTGTATTTAGTGAAAAATACTATTTTATACTTATTACTATTTTTAATGCAGATTTTATTAAATGCTATAATAATATTAATAATAGTAAAATATTTTACTTTTGTAAGTTGTGCTAGCGTTTTTTTAATTATTAGTAGTATATTATAGTTTTTAATAATTATTATATTAAGTATTTTATAATTAATGCAAATACGTAACTTACTACCTAGCTTTTTAATAATAAGTACTAGTAAAGTATAATTAAAATAATTTTTATAAATTTTACTTTTTGCGCGTATATTATTAATATAAGCTTTAATAATAAAGCTTTTATTTTTGTTTATTTTATATATTTTTGCGCTAAAGTGCTTTAAGCCTAGTATTAAGTTAATAATATAATTAATACTTAATTACTGTAGTAGCAAGGTTGTATATATTAAATTAAAGTTAAAATAGTAAATTATATTATAAAGCTAATTAGGCAGCTTTTTTAAAACTTTAGTATAGCTTTTTATAGGCGCATTTAGCTTATTATAAAACTTATTAATATTTTTTTATATTAAGGCGTTAAAGTTTATACTAAATATTAATATAAATAGCTATTTTGCATTTTTTTATTTATTACTATTAGTAGTAATAACGGGCTTAAAGTTTTGCAGGTATATTTAAATTATATTATAATTTAAATAAAATGCTATTATTACTACTGCAGCGCCTAATATATAGTGTACATTAAGTAGGGCGTATATAAAGTTTAATTTAGTAAATTTTTATTACTTTTTATAATATTTGCTATTATAAACTAAAACTAGCTTGCTTTTTAGCAGGTAGTTAGTATAGTAATGCTTGCTATTAAAGTATATAGTTTTATTGCACTAGTTAATATATAAATTATGTTTTTCTAACTAAAGTATACTAAAAATAAAATTATAGCCTATTATTTTAACTTAATAAAAAAAAATTTTGCTTTAATAATTGCTATGCGCAACTATTACTAATATTTTATAAATAATAATTTGTTTAATAACTTTATTACTAAAGCGCAGCTTTAATAGCTGCTTTAAATAAAATATTTATAATTTATATTATTATATAAATAATTATAATACATAATTACTAGTTGCTTTAGAATCTGTTAAACTTTCTATATTAATAATAATTTTAAAAAAAGCAGTAATTTTATATTTAAATATAAATTATTATTTATAAACTAATTACTTACTTTTAATTATTATATTTATACTTAATTTTACTGCTTTTTTATTATTATCTAGTTCTAGGGTCTACTTTTTTAAGTGTTATAAATAAATATGTAAAATATTATTATATAAAATTACTTTAATAAGCAGGGTATTAAAGAATTATAAATTATTAGTAGTATAAGTATAAACTAGGGAAATAATTTTTAGTAGAAAAAAAAGCTTTAGTAATATTATTATTATTATTAAATTTTTTTTAATACGTCCCTAGTAGCGTTTTTTGCTAAAAATTTCTAATTTTTTAAATAATTATTATTTTTAACTATTGCAGCTATACTAGTAACTATTACTTGCAGTACTAGAATATAAGTAGCAGGAATAATTAATTTATTTTTATAAACTACTAGAGTATTATTGTCTATTACATAATACTTTTTACTATTTTTATTAATAATATTATTATATTTAAAGCACTAGCCTTGCTCTACAAAAGCTATTAATTATTATTTAATTTTACTATAGCTAGTTTAAATAAAAGTAGTACTACTATTACTAGTACTGCTACTTTAACTGCCCTAGGCCCTTTAAAAGCTAAAAGTTAATTTTAAAAATATATTGCTTTTACTAGTAAAATAACAAAGTTGCTACTATATTTAGCAGTTTTAATTAAAAGTTTTTTATATATTATTATAGTAATACTAGCTACTAGCTTACTAGCTATAGCGCATAAAGCAAATAGCATGCTAAATTATTTTACTATTTAGTATATTAATACGCATAATTATAAATATAAAGTAATTTACTTATATATTAAATAACTTTTATTTACCTTATATAAAACTGCTAAGTGCTAGTTTCTATAGCTTTGTTATAGCTTTAGTAGTAAAATTAGTAGTATTATAAATATAATTTAAATTTTTAAAATTTTTATTAACTATAATATAAGCGTTATAGACTTTTAAGTTTAAGCAATATTTTATACGCTAACTAGCAGGTTTATAAAAATAATTAATAATATACTTAATTTAATTTTGCATTAAAGTGTAAATATTTATTTTAAATAAAAAGTTCCTAGCACTATATTACTAAAATTTATAATTTTTTTTATTTAACTTATTATTTTAAAAAGTATTAATATTTTTTAATTTTCTGCTAGTAGCTATTAAATTACTACTAACTAATAAAAGCAGCGCTAGTACTACTGTAAATTATTTTTATAAAAGTAAATTTTTTATAAAAGCGTAAAAATTTGCTATAACTAGTTACAGTAAAAATAGTAGTAGTAATAATTAAATTACTAGTAATAGCAGGTTATAGGCAAAGTTGCTATAAGTATACTAATTATTATTTTAATTTTATAATATATTATTATTATTAAAAGGACTGCTTGCGCGTTACTTTTAGTAATTTTTTTTATATTTAAAATTTTTAAAATAAGTAGTAAATTAAATATTATTTGTTTAAAAGCTGCTTAGTTTATTTTATAAAACTAAAATCTGCGCTATATAGCTATTTTTTATATTAATAAATAAGTTGTTTTTCTGTATTACCTGCGTAATCTGTTTTATTATAAAAGCTATAATTTATTATTTAATATATTTTTTAGCAGTTTAAATGTATTTTTATATACTATTTTCTTTAATTTAAGTATTATTTTCTAAAAACATAATTTAGAATTTAAAGTTAGTAGTAAATGCTAGAAAATCTATAATATAAGTAAATATATTATTACTATTGCCCTGCATGCAGGTTTAAAAGTCTATAGTTATTTATATATTAGTAGTAATTTTTATTTAACTATTAAAATAAAATTAGAATAAATATAATAATAGCTAATTATTATTATTATTTTATTTTAAGTAAAGCATTATACTTTTTCTTTAATTTATAATTTTTTTAAGCAATTTTTAGCATAAGCAATAGCAGTATTTTTTAATATTTACTTTATTATTATTTTTAAATATTTTAAACTAAACTTGCTTTTTTTAAAAGGTATTACGCTACGCACGTAAGCCTTTTTTTTTAATTTTTATAAAATTATTATTTTATTTAAAGTTACTTAAATTATTACTAAGCTATAACTTTACTAGCATTATGCTTTAAGTTTTTTTTTAAGTTTCTACCTAACTTTTGCTTATACTAAAGAAGTTTAAAAGTATAATACAAAGTTTAACTATTTTATTTTATTTAATTAAGTAATTATATTAGTTGTAGCATACTAAAATTAGTAAAAAAATTTATTATTTATTAAGCTATAGTAATTAGTATTACGCGTGTTAGTATTATACTTATAATAGTAATATAATTTACGTATAAGCTTATTAGAGCTTGCCTTAAAAAAAAGCTTAGTATAATATAAAAAATAAATTTAGTAAATTAAATTAATTATTATATAATAGAATACTAAGCTACTAAATGCAGGATCCTAAGTTTAAATTAGTATAATTTAATAAAGCAAGCGCTAAAGGCGCTAGCAAAAAGTTTAACTATATTAGGTTAAATATTATATAACTGCAAAGTAGTTATATAATAGAAGGGTAGAACTGTAATATTTGTATGCAATACTAATAAAAAAAATTATACTTTTATTTATAGTAATTATTCTTTGCTAAAACTTAATTAGTAGCTTTTTTTAGTTAAATTTAATAATATATATATTAAAAGCTTTTACAGTAGACAGTTTTATTATATTTAGCTATAAGCTTATATTAATAAAAGCTTAACTTATATTTTTATATAGTAATATTTAACACATAAAAAGCTAACTTTTAATTAATAGCTTATAATATTAGCTTTTAATTTTTAATTAAAAGTTAAATAATAGCTACAACTGCTCTTTAATATATTTATTTTTTTTATTTTTTACTTTATAATTTTAGAAATTATAAATTTTATTTGCTTTTTTAGTATTTTTTAATAGCTTTTGCTATTTATAACTAAGCTTTAAGTATAACTATTCAAATACTTTTTTAATAATTATTTTTTTAAATTTTTTTTTACTTTTAATTGCAAAAGTCTTTCCTAAGCTTAATCCTTAATTAAATATTTTTTAAAAACTCTTTCTTATTAATTTTTTTTTTAATATTTAGAGTTTCTTTTAAATTACTTTTAAAAAATTAAAATTAAATAATAGGCTTTTGTAAATCCTTAATAGCTTTATTAATAGCTATTATTATAGCTAAAGTAGCTAATAAATTTTTTTATTAAAATTTTTTTACTTTTTAATTAAGTATTGCCTAAATTATAATATTTAAAAATATATTCTGCGCTATAATTACTAAATTTTTAGTAATTAATATTTAAATTTGCTATAATTTCTACTACACTTTTATTATAAGTAGTAGTATTTAAAAAAAGGCTAAAACCGCTTAGGCAGCTATTTAATAATAAAACAACAGTACTATATATAATAAAATCTATATATTTATACTAGTTTACTGTATTAAGCTATACTTTAAAAAAAATATACTATAGTATATTACAAGCTGTCTATTTACAGCTTATAATAAGTTAATTTAATAATAAATATACAATATACTTAGTTTATAATAAGTTTATAAATCTAATATAGTAATATTATAAGAAACTAAATAATTATTTTAAAGAGATATTGTTTCCTTAGCGAAAAAGGGGACAATACTATAAAGTATATCTAAAGGATTCCTACAACAAAAATCTAAGTAGTAGTAAAATTTTTAAGCTTATAATTATATTTTAATTATTTTTTATAGTTAATAAAGTTATATTTGCTTTAAAGCATTTTTATAATAAGTTTACTTAAGTAGCTTTTATTTAAACTTTAAATACTTTTATAATAAGCCTATATTAAAAAGCTTATTTTTTAAATTTTTTTTAATTAATAAAAAAATCTAATTATATAGCTTACTATTTTTTATTTTTAAAGCTATAACTACTATAAGCTTTTTTTTAGTAACCTAACTATTTTTTTAATACTACTCTACTATAGTTTTTTAAACTTTTTTATTTTTTATTTTTACTATATATAAACTAGGCTTAGTATTATATACTTTTCTAATTTATAATACTATTTTTAAAAATATTATAGCTTTTTAAAGTATTATTGTCTGCTAAGCTAGCATACTTTTATTATTATCTATTTTAATATTATAGCTTTTTCTACTAGCTAAAAAGTAAATAATTTTAATTGCCTTTTTATTAGCTTTAAACTAGCTTAGAAAAATAAACTTAATAAGCTTTTTTAGCTACTTATTAATAATTTAGAATTAGTTTTTTAGTAATTATAGTATTTACTATAATATTTTACTATTAAAAGCTTTTAAAGCAAATCCTTTGCTTAGAAAAATATTTTATATATTAGTTAAGTAAAGTTTAAAATACTATTTAGCTTAAGCCTAGCTACTTAGTATTTTTTTAAATTTAGTATAAAACTACTAATTTTTTTTTTAGCAATTTTAAATTAGGGTAATTTGCTATTACATATTTTTTTTTATAGTAGTAATATTTTATTATAGTTTGTTTTTTGCTTTTTACTATTACAACTTTAGTTTAAAAATTAATTATAAGTAAGTAAATAAACTAAAAGCTTTTATTATTATTTTTAAAAAATCTTTATAGTTTTTGCTATAATTTAAATATTAATTATTTATAAGCTTTTGCATAATTCTTACTTAATACTAATATTTTTTTTATATTTAAATCATTATTTGCAAAAAAGTTAAATTTATTTATAATAAGTATTAGCTTTTTAAAGCTTTAAATAAAATTAGCTATAGTAAAATTTATTTTTACTTTAATTAGCTTTGCAGGTATAAGCAAGTAAATAATACTTAATATAATAGCTT
This sequence comes from Cucurbitaria berberidis CBS 394.84, assembly GCF_010015615.1. NCBI lineage: Eukaryota > Fungi > Ascomycota > Dothideomycetes > Pleosporales > Cucurbitariaceae > Cucurbitaria > Cucurbitaria berberidis. Next base: position 2,195,205 of record NW_024468937.1, on the reverse strand, counting down.
TTAAAGCTATTATAATTAAAAATATTAGCTTTTTTAAAATTTTTATATTTTTTTAGGCTAGCACCCTGCTTATTGCGCTATAATTAGTAGTAAAAGTATTTAATTTTTTTTTTTGCTTTTAGTGCTTTTAAACAAACTTATAAATTTTTTTAATTTTAAAAGTTAATATATTTTTAAACTAAAATTTTTTTTTTTTAATATATAGTATATTATTTTATTTATATTTTTTTAGGCTAGTTTTTAAAAGAAAAAATAGCCTTTTTTAATTTTTACAACTTATCTTTAAAGCTAAGCTACTAAAAAGTATATAATAAAATTTTAATAATACTTAATAATTTTAATTATAAGCTAGCGCTTTTAAATTTTATTTATATAGCTTTTAATAAAAGCTTAAGTATTTCTTTTTTAGCTTTTATTTTAGTTTATATAAAAACTTTGCAATTTTTGCTAGTATTTAGCTTAGCTTTTTTTTCTATTTTTATAACTTAAAAGCTTTTAAATAAATACTTTATATTAAATTTTATAAAAGTATAAAAGCTATATTTTCTAAGTATTCTTACTTTATAATACTTAATTAGCTTTAAAGTTATATTTTTTTTAAAAACTTTATAATATTATACTTTTTAAACTTTAGCGCATTTATATTAGTAAGCTTAAACTAGCTTTTATATTTAAAATTTATTTTTTATAAAAAATATAATAAAATATTAGTACTAATTAACGTACTTCTATAATAAGTAGTTAGTTAGGACGAGTAGTTAGTCTCTGCCAAGCCTTTACTAAAACCTACTATTGCCGTTAGTATATTGCAATAGATTAATATAATAATGTATTACTAGTTTAGAAAAAATATTAAATATAAAACGCAATTTAGGCTATTAAACAAAATATAAATTTTTTAATTTATTATGCTGTAAAATACTATAATATATTTAAATTAATACTTAAAAAATAACTTGCTAGAATTACTTTTTCACGTAACTATACGCCTAATTTAATAAAGCTTATTATAGTAGAAAAAAAAGTAATTATTAATTATATACTTAATTTTGCTATAAAAGGACACCTGCCTAAGCTTGCTAAAATTAAAAATATAGCTAATTTTTTGCTTATTAAGTATTACTAAAACTTAATTAGTTTAAAGTAGGCTAACGCGTTTGTTAAATACTAGCCTAAATTTAAAATAAAGTTTAATTAAAAATATAATTATAAAAAAACTTTTTATAAAAATTTTAATACTATATAAAATTAGTTCTAGCTAATGCAAAACATAAAAGCAAAGTATAGTATTATAAATAAAAATATTTATAACTTTAATAAAATAAGCTTTATAATAAGTATAATATTAACTAAAGCTATTATTATAAGCTCTAACTATTAAAAATAGGCAATAATAGTATAGTAAAGTAATTAAAAATAAATAATAGTAATTTAAAATATTAGCGCAGCTAATTAAGTAATTTTACTTTTTATTATTTTTACAAGTAAGCACCACTTTTCTGTCTAGTATAAAAAAAATAGCCTGCTTTAAAATTAGGCTATTGCTATTTTTATAAATAGCTAAATAACTAATAAGCATAGCTTTAAGTAAATAAAATATTTTAATAAGTATATAAAAGGGCGTACTATTAGCGCGCATTATTTTTTAATTATAAATAGCTATAAAAACTATAATTTAGTTAAGTTCTACTAGTACTGCAAAAAAAATAGTATTATTATTTTTTATATACTTTTACATTTGTCGCACTTACTATAGCTATTTAATATAAATTATTTTACTTTTTTAAAAAAAGCGTATAAGCGCTAAGCTAAAATTCTAATATATAACTATATTAATTATATTACTAAAATTAAATTTTTACTATACTTTAAAGCTGCTTTTAATGCTACTATTATAAAAAGTAATATTTTAAAAAGCTTTTAAAGTGCTAGCTTAGTACTACTTAATTTAAAAGCTATAATATTAAAGCTTAATATTTAATTATATACTTTACTATTACTTACTATTAAAAATAGTGCCTAGGAGTTAAAAATACCTAGTAATATTTTAAAATTTAAGTTGCAATTAATGCTTTAAAAAAAAAATTTAAAAGCACTTAAATAGCTTTCCTACTTTAATAGTAAATACTTTTATAAAGTTTACTAAAAGTGCAAAAATAATAGCGCATTTAATAATATTAATGCAAAAATAAAATTTTAAATTTTAAATTACTAATAAAGCTACTACGCAACATAAATTGCACAAAAAAAAGTAAATATAAAAAAACAAAACTTTTATAGTAAAAAATAGTTTTTAATTAATAATTTTAAAAAAATTTAAGGCGCGTAGTAATAAAAAAAAAGTAAAAAAAAAAGCGCGCATTAAAGCAAGTAAGCCTTTTTAAAAGCGCTATAAATATTATAATAAAATAAAGCATAACGCGCGCATATATAAAAATAATATAAAAAATACTATAAATTAATATTATATACTATTAGCTATAGTACAATATACTATAATTGCAATATACTATAGGCAATAGTAGGTTTTAGTAAAAGCTTAGCAGAAACTAACTACTTATCCTAACTAACTACTTATTATAGAAGTACGTTATATTATTTATTTTAAATAATTAACTCGCCTTAAGTTATTAAAAGTTTTAATAATATATTAGTAATAAAATAAACTTTACTATTTTATTTTTTAAATATAAATTATAATTATTATTTTAACTTTTTGCAAAATACTTAAGTAAATTAAAATAATTACTAATAGTTTTTTAAACAGGACTGCTTTAAATTTTTATAGTAGTAGTATTTTTTATTTTTTACTTAAGTAAAGTATTTTTTTTATACTATACACTAATTACTGCTTTAAATAATAAGCTGCTTTAGCTAAAAGCGTTAATTAATACTTATTTAAAAATTAGTTTTATAAAAAATACTTTTTAAATTTTTTTTTTAAATATAATTATAAGCAAATTATTATAAGCTTTTTATAAAAATTTACTTTCAGGTCTCTAATTGCGATCGTCGAGGGTTTCTCGATGATCTATTCAGCTGACCTAGTATTGTGTAAACTTTACTGCCTTAATACTGTGTTAAGGTGCTGGGTATAGCACTTAAACTGTAATTTTATACTAATTTCTCCTACTGCGTTGTATGATCTGCTTTAGCGTTGACTTTACTTTCTCTTAAAGCAATAAAAATTTACTTTGCTTTTACTACACAAAAAGCTTTTAAATAAAAAGTAACTACTTTAGCTACTACTTTAATAAATTTTTAAAATTAGCTTAATACTTAATTTTATTTAATTTAAGTATTAATAACTTTGTGCTAAATTTTTTTTACTTTAAAATTGTAAAGCACAAAGCCGTAGATAGACACAGGATATAATAGCAAGTAAAATAATTGTATATTGCAGGTAAAAAATAAATTAATTGCTATTATTTATAATAATTGCCCTTTTTTTTATTATATAGTTCTAAGCTAACTTAATTAAGCTTAAAAGTATATTTTATTAAGCCTATAGCCTAATAATTTTTTTTTAAAGTTAATTAACTTAACTAACTTTAATTAAATTATATTAGGCTAGTACAGGCTATAGTAGAATAAAGAACAGTAAAGTAGCGTATTTAAAAGTAAAATACTAAGCTTTTTTTACTTAAAATTTAAGCTTTTTTTACCTAAAATCTAAGTTGCCTTTACTTAAAATTATTTTTATTTTTTAATATTTACTTTTACTTTTACCGCTACTGCCTAAGAAGAGTATTATAGGCTATATAAGTTTTTTTTAATTTTACTTTCTTTTATTACTCCTTCCTTTTACTCTATATTTTAGTAAGCTTTTATTTTTTTGTCTTTTCGCTTATAAAAATAATTAAAAGAAAAATAACTTATTATAAGCTATTATAAACTAGAATAAAGCTAACTAGCTATATAGTTTTAATTATAAATTATACTAGCTTTTTTTTAATTACTTTACCCTTGCTTTGCGCGTTCGCTATTAAAATAAATATAATAAAAGTAAATAATAATATAATAAAATATAGTGCTAAAACTGTCTACTTCTGCAGCTACTACTGCTCTTTTTTTGCTAGTAGAAAATTCTACTACTTTAATAAAATTAGTTATATTTTTTTTATTATTACTAATAATAATAAAAACCTATATAAAGTATAAATTATTAAAAATAAAAAAAGTAACTGCGCAGAGTATATTTACTACTTTTATTATTTTATAATAAATTAAAAATATATAGCTATAAGTATTTAGCCTATAATAAATAATTATAAACTATACTAATTTAGTTTAAATCCTTATAAAGCTTTGTAGCAATATTAAAAATATTATTTAAATTTTAAAATTTTTATACTAGAAAAAAATTACAATTACTATATTAAATTTTAACTATATTCCTCCTGCGAATAAAGCAACTACTATAATACTAAAATTTTTTACTAAAACTTGTTTAGCTACGCAAAATAAATTAAATGCTAAATATTACTAATTTTTTATTATTTATTGCCTAATTGCTAATAAAATAAGCTAGTAAGTATATTAAGTATTAATTAGCTTTTTTTAAATTACTTTAAACTATAATAAGGCTAATTAATTTATTCTAGCAAGTATATTTTTTATAATTTTTACTTTTTTTTTTATAGTAGTACTTATTATAAAGAAAATAACCTTTACTTTAAAGCTTATTTTAGTAATTACTTATATAATATAAATATTATTATTATTAAAAAAAAGCTAATAAGCGTACTTATAAGTTTCTAGTAAATGCTAAAATAGAATATACTACTTCTAACTTTAATTCTTTCTTAAAAAAAATAATTAGGCTTATTTTAAATTATTATAGCGCTAGCTAATTTTTTTATTTAAAATTAGGGCAGCAAAATTGTCTTTAGCTATTTTAAAAAAGTAAAGCAATAACGCTAGGCTTTTATAATTAAAATATTTAATCTTAAAGCTTAAAAGCGCAATGCTTTTTTTAAAAAAAAAACTAGCTTTACTTAAAAAATTAATAATTTTTAGAAAAATCTAAACAACCTAATATAAAAGAGGATTAAGTAGTTTTAGCCTATTTTAAGCTATTATAGCAGGATATCTAATTCTAAAAAGTTTAGTGCCTTTAAATTTTTTTTTTTAATTTATAAGTATTTTTTTTTTAGTTTTAATAAATACTACTACTTTATAGTAAGCTTTTATGCATTATTTTAGGCTATTATAAATTATAATAGCAGAAATAAGGGCGTTTTTAATAATACCTAGCTTGTTTTTAAGCTTTTTTTATAATTAAAATTTTTTTTTATAATTTTTAATTTTTTTTATAATTAGTAACTTGTACTTAATTTTAAAGTAAAACTTAAATAGGCACTAATAAGCATGCTTTAGGGTTAATTAAAATTATAATAATTATAGTAGTTTATAATAGCTTATTATAGCGTAATAAAGTAACTTTTTATAAAACTAAAATTTTATTAGGCAAAAGTATAAATAATTGCCTAACTAGGGCTTAAGTACTATTAAATACTTATAAAAACTTTATAAGCAAAAAAAATAATAAAGTAAAAGTATACTATAAGTTTTTTTAATTATTTTTTTTTTTTTTAAAAAATTGTTTTTAATACTTAAGTTTATTTTATACTTTTTTTATTATTTTTCTTTTAAATATGCGCTTTAAGGCTATACTTATTTAGTTCTAAAACTATTTAAAAACATTAACTAATATATTAAGCTTTAGCTTTTATAAATTTTTTTTTTAAAATATTTTATTTATTTAACTAGGTATTTTTATTTATTTTCCTAATTTTTTTTTTTTTTTACTATTTTTTTTATAATATACACATCGTCGCTGAATTTGTGTAATATATTAATTTTTTTAGCTTTTAAATAAAAAATTTACTTAGTTGGTTTATATAGCTCTAGTAATAAAGTATAAAAAATTAAATAAATTTTTTATAATTTAAAAAAGTCTACTTTAAATGCTAATAAATTATACTAGTTTATTATAACTCTAAGTTTTATATATTTCTAGTTTAGCTTTTTTTTTAGTTTTATAAATTATATATTATAATTAGAAACTAGTACCTAGTTTTTTATAGTAAAAAAAATAAGTAATTTCTTCTTATTAGCGTATAATTTCTAATATTTATTTACTACTAAAATTTTGCTTTTGCAGTTTTTTTAAATGCTAAATATTTTTATAGCTACTTATTTTTTAAGTAGGCTTTTTTCCTGTCTAAAAAGTATAGTAGGCTTTTTTCCTGTCTAAAAAGTATAGTAAGCTAGTTTAGCCTAATTAGATTTATACTATAGTATGCCTAAAAAAAAGTAGTACTTATAATAAAGTAAAAGCTATTATTATATATAAATTCTGCTATAAAAATTTATAAAGCCTAATTATTTTATTTTAATATGCAAAAGCACTAAAGATACTATTTTAAAATTTAGTTTTATTTTTTAGTCTACTTATTTATTTTTAAGTAAAAAGTAAATAAAAAAACTTTTTTTAAATTAAAATAGTATTAAAACGTGTTTTAGTATATAGCCTTTATAAAAAAAAAATTATTTAAAATAATTTTTTTTAGTATACTGTATAGTTAAACAATTTCCTAAATTTAAACTTAAATAAAGTTAGTACCTATTTAATTTTTTTTAATTAAAATATAGTATAATATTTTTATTAAATAGTATACTATTATAAGTATTATATTGTATACTACGCTAGCAAACTTACTTAAAAATAATTTTATAATAAAGTTTATAGTAATCTTTTTTTATATTTAACTTAAAAGCAGAAGCAGAGCTAAAAAGCTATAAAAATAGTATCTAGCTACTATTAACTTATAATAGCTTAGATAGTTTTTATAGTACTTTTCTATGTTTTTTTTTATTTTTTTGTAAATATAATAATACTAAAGCTTTTTTAATATTTTTCTTGCGCTAAAATAACCTGCTATTAAATTATTATAGTATTTTTTTATTACTTCTGCTTTTTTTTTTAATTATAGTTAGTTCTTTTAGCTTAAAATAAAGTATAATAATTTTTTTTAAGCTATTATAAAGCTCCCCTATTTTTAATTTTTTAAAAATAGTTTTTTTTTTTTTTTTAGTTATATTGCGCTCCTGCATAGGAGCAGGTTCTTTTAGTTAATTTTTATTAGCTTTTTAAAACTTTTTTAAAGCTTTTTAACAATTTGTTTAAAATTTATTTTAATTAGCAGACTAAATTATAACTGCTAAAATTAGTAAAATATTTTTACTTTTATTAGTAAAAATATATTGCAAAGGCTTTATAAAAACTTTATTATACTTTTGCACTAATTTTTAAGCTTTTATAATATAATCTAAATATTTAAATAAATTATTAGCTAAATTTATAATTCTAAAGTAATATTATAAATTAAAATTATACTAGGTAAGTACTAAGTACAACTTTACTTAATAATAGTTAAAAGTTTTAGTTTTTATAAACTATTTTAAATTTTAGTAATTTATTAAAATTTTAAAGTAAATACTTTTAAAGTAATAATACTAATATTCTAGACTTTTAACTATTGCAAGCAATTTTTAATTATATATATTATAATTATACTTAGCTGCAATTAGTTTGTATAAGTAAAAGTTTATTAGCTTTTATTAATTTATTTTGCCTTTTTTTAAAATAAACTAGCTTAAAATACCTAGGATTGCGCTACTTAAAGCGTCTACTTTAATTTTTATTTTTTTATTTTTTTTAAAATAAGCTAAAATTAAAATTTTTAAAAAAGTATTTTTTAATTTTTAAAAAGCCTGCTTGCTTTTTAGTTTTATATTTAAATATTAAGTTCTTTTTTTTTATTTATAGGCTGCTTTAGGCCGCACCTAGCTTTTTTTAAATTATTCTAATTAATAGTAGGGCTATTTTAAAGAATTTAGCAATAAATTTCTAATAGTAGTTTATAAAATTAATAAATACTTAAATATTATATATAATTTTTAATAATAGCTATTTTTAAATTATTTTAACGCAGTTTTAGTTAATACTAACTTTTTTTAAACTAACTATATAGCTTAAATACTTAGTGCGTTAAGTATGCTATTTATACTTATTAAATTTTATATATAATTTAGCTTTATATAGCTTTTATAAAATTTCTTTTATATAAGTTATATACTCTTTTTCTATATTTAAAAAAAATTAGGATATTATTAAAATATATAATATAAATTATATTAACTAGCCCTATTAAAATTTAGTTAATATAAGCTTAAAATTGCGCAAAAGCGTTTATAAAGCTAAAAAATATTATTATATATTTAAAATAATTATATTTTATATAAAATACTATTTTTTACTTATTATTTTTTTTAATTTTTATCCTATAATAGGCATTTTTAATATTAAGCTTAGTATAGTACTTTGCTTAAACTAGTTTATTTAAAAAATTTATAATTAAAAGTAGTAAGTACTTATTTTTAATTATAATTTTATTTAAATTATAGTAATTTATATAAAAGTATATGCTCTTGTCTTTTTTTTTAATAAAAAAAATTATAGTACTTACTAAAAATTTAGATTGCTTAATCTAACTTTTTAATATATAATTTGCTAAATACTATTATAATAATTCTAATTTTGTTTTAAAAAAATTATATAATAATTAATAAAGTAGAACTGTATTTAAAACTAAATTAAGTGCTAAATTTTACAATTTATAATTAAGTAGAATTTATAATTTTTTTTTTAATTTTATATTAGTAAAGTCTGCGTATTACAAAGGCAGGCTAGTTAAAATAATTTATTTTAGCTTACTTTAGGCTATTAAGCTTATAAAATAAGTATAAATATTTATAATTAAATTGCGTATACTTTTTTTTAAATTTTTCTACTATTTTTAATACAACTTTTTTAAAAAAAGCCTTATTTTTATTTTTATTGCTTTTAAATAATATACGCCAGCTAGTATAGTTTATTTTAAATAAATAAGCATTAATTTAAAGTAATTTTAAGTATAACTAATATTTTTAAAAATTAAATATTATAAATAGTATTTTTTAAGTCTGCTTGCAACTTTTAGAATTAATAATAATAATATTTACTATAATAGTTTTATAAATTAATAATTTGCTTTTATTTACCTTTTTTGCTAATAATATTAAAAAGGGGTTTACTTAAAAATTTTACTTTTTTATTAAAATTGCTAATATTAAATTTAATTAAAAGCTACTATTAATTATAGCTTTTATTAGCTAAAATTAACTAATTATTATTTAAATAGTTAGCAATTGCGCTTTTATAAATGCAATTACTTTTTATAAAATTTTTAAATTTTAATTTTTTAAAGCAAAAGCAATATAAGCAGAAAAATAAAATTTTATAATTTTTGCTTTTTATTTTTTTTTAATTTAAAATTTTGGCCTGCTTTATAGGCTTTTTTAGCTTTATTAGTATTAAAGCAGTTAAATTTAATATATTTAACTTTTCTATACTTATAATAAGTTAGTGCTACTATATTAATATTACTACTTTTTTTTTAAAAATATTTTAGGCTATTTTAGCCTTTTTAAGCCTTTTTAGCTTTTTTTTAAAATTTTTTTAGCTTTTTTTAATTTATTTAAATCCTGCTTTAAATTATTTATATTTTTTTTAAACTAAATTTTTTTTAGCTTTTTAGCTATGCCTTTCTGCCTATAAATAATTATAGCAGATTATTCTACGGCAAGGAGTATACTATAATATTTTTTAAAAAAAAAAAAAAATTATGCTAAATATTTTTATATAATGCTAAAATATATTCTAGTACTTGCATTTTAAAAATATAGGCTATGCTTAATTTTTCTTAATAAAAATACAAATAGTTTAATAAGTTTATAAAAAATTATTTTTAATATTAATAAGCTTACTTTAATATTTTAAAAGTATATTATTTATATTTAAATAGTATTTCTAACGCATTTAATATAACCTTTTTTAAAGTATTCTAAGTAAGTACTTAAGTAAAAAAAAAAAAAAATTTCTAAAATACTATAAGCCTACTAAAGTATTTTTAGTAGCTTAGAAATATATATAATTCTAAAGTCTACTTTTTATTATACTTTTAGTAGTTATACTTTGTATAATCGCGTTTAAAATATACTTATAGCAGCTATAGTCTAAAAAAAGCTGCAAAAAGGCCTATAAATATTGCACTAAATAATTATAAGCTATTTAAATTAAATTAAATAGCTATATTATTACTAGCTTTAAATTAAGCTTAAATTAAGTAAAAGTAGATAAGTCTTTTACATTTTTGCTTAAGCTTAAACTATTTGCGCATTTTTAGCAGTTTGTTATTTAAAATAGCTTTTTTTAAGCTATTTTAAACTACTAAAAGCTTATTATTGCTTAAAAGTATTATTTTACTTTTTAGTTATTTTTACTTTTATATATTATTACTTTTATAACTGTATATAAGTAAAGTAACTTTAAAGTTTTCTTTAAAAAAATTTTAAATTTATATTATAATTATAAGCTATAATTAAAGTAAAGCACTAGTACTATATTTTAACAGTATCTTTTAGCTTTTAAATAGTACTACTTAACTACTTATTTTATTAAAGGCTGCTACACGAACGTATTATAAAAAAAGTAATTAAAATATAAAGTACAAAGCTATAAATAAATATAAAATATAATAGTAGATAAAATAATAGTATATTGCAAGTAAAAAATAAACTAATTACTACTATCTATAATAATTGCTTTTCTTTTTATTATATAGTTTTAAGCTAACCTAACTAAGCTTAAAAGCGTATCTTATTAGGCCTATAGCCTAACAAAAAAATTTTAATTTTTTTATAAATTTTTTTTTTATTTTACTAATAAACTATTATGCGCCTTTTAGTTAAATTATTAAAAATATAGCATACTATAATGCGCATTTAAATAGAAAAAGCAGGCATTAATTTATAATTAGTAAAATATATAATTTATAATTTTTATATTTTATTTTAAGCTAGTATTAGTATTAGTTTTTTTTTCTATTTATTTAAACTATAATATTACTTTGCTGCTAAAAATATTTATTATATACTAATTTACTATACTATAATATAAATTACTATAATTATAAATACTATAAATACTAGTACTATAAATATTATAATACTATAATTACTACAATTACTACAATTTTATAAAGTAAAATACTAATACTTAAGTTAATATAAAATAAATTATATTTAGTAGCAAAAATTATAGCGCTAAAATCTTTTATACTACTAAATTTTATAATATTAAATACTTTATATTTTAAACTCCCTATAATAAGCAATTAATAATTTATAATTTACCACTATTATTTTTATAACTATTTTATAATAAGCTTTACTACTACTTAAATAAAAATAATAGTACTAATATACTAAGTAATACTAGGCCTGTAGTACTAAATATTATTTAATTTTTTTATACTACTGCGCTGCTACATTATATATTATAATAATTATTTATTTATTTATTAATATATAAGTACTTTTCTAGCCTTTTTTACTATTAGAAACTAGCAACAATTTTTTTTAATATTTATTACCTACTTTTTAGCTAGCTTTTTTAGCATTTACTATTAGTTAATAAAAAAAAACTTATTTAACAATTTTAGCTACTTTATAATAATTTAGTAGTTTAAATATATTATAATATAATTATAATAATTATATACTTTAGACATATAAGTCCTTAATATAAAATTAGAAAAGCTTTAGTACTTTTAGCAGATTTAGCTTTTACTAGCTATTATTAATATTAATTTTTTTCTTGCATTTTATAGTCGCAGCATTTAAATAGTTAAAGTTTTTTTTATTAATAATTAAAAGCAGATATATAATATTTATGCAACAATTAGTAATATATAATTAGTAAATATATAATATATAATAAACTAACTTTTAGTAGGCTATAGTATAAAAATAAGTTTTATTTTCAATTATTTTTATATTAAATACTATTGGAAATAACTATTGCGTTAAATAACTATTATATTAAATAATTATTATTATTAAAAAAGCATTGCAAAATTTTATTAAAAACTAGTATTTTAAAACTGCAATATTTTATATATTATATACTAAAAGATTGCTACTACTAAATTATTATTATAAAACTTTTATAAAACTTTTATAATCTTTTGCTTTTACACTTTATATTTTACTTTTTTTTTTTTTACTTTTTACTTTTTTGCTTTTTACTTTTTTACTTTTTTACTTTTTACTTTTTTACTTTTTATTTTTTATAGCATTAGAGATTTTTGTTTTTAAAAGCTATTAAATATACTATATAGTACTATCCTTGCTTGCTGTATTTTTTTCTTTACTAAAAGTTTTTTTTTTAAAAAAATTTATATAAATAATAATATTTTTTTACAAACTAAGTATATTATATATTTTTTATGATTAAATTAACTACTTTTTATAAGCTGCAAATAAACAGCTTGCAATATACTATAGTATATTTTTTTTAAAGTATAATTTAATATAGTAAACTAGCATAAATATATAAATTTTATTATATATAATACTATTATTTTATTATTAAGTAGCTGCCTAAGCAGTTTTAGTTTTTTTTTAAGAACTTTACTTTTATAAAAATAATTTATAGTAGTACTAGTGCTACTTTTATTAGTTAGTAGTAATTTAATAGCTACTAGTAAAAAATTAAAAAATATTAATATTTTTTAAAATAATAAATTAGATAAGAAAGATTATAAATTTTAGCAATATAATACTAGAAATTTTTTATTTAAAATAAATATTTATACTTTAGTATAAAATTAAATTAAGTATATTATTAACTACTTTTGCAAACTTACTAGCTAGTATATAAAATATTATTTAAATTTAAAAATTTATAATACTTATATTATAGTTAATAAAAATTTTAAAAACTTAAACTATATTTATAATACTACTAACTCTACTACTAAAGCTATAGTAAAGCTGTAAAAACTAGCACTTAGCAGTTTTATATAAAATAAATAAAAGTTATTTAATATATAAGTAGGTTGCTTTATATTTATAATTGCGCCTATTAATATAGTAAATAATAAAATAATTTAGTATACTATTTGCTTTATGCGCTATAGCTAGCAAGCTAGTAGCTAGTATTACTATAATAATATATAATTTTTTTTAGCTAAAACTGCTAAATATAGTAGCAATTTTGTTATTTTACTAGTAAAAGTAATATATTTTTAAAATTAATTTTTAGCTCTTAAAGTGCCTAGGGCAGTTAAAATAGTATTACTAGTAGTAGTAGTACTACTTTTACTTAAACTAGCTATAGTAAAATTAAATAATAGTTAATAATTTTTATAAAGCAATGCTAGTGCTTTAAATATAATAATATTATTAATAAAAATAATAAAAAATATTATATAATAAATAAAAATACTTTAGTAGTTTATAAAAATAAATTAATTAGTTTTACTATTTGCGTTTTAGTACTATAAATAATAGTTACTAGTATAATTATAATAATTAAAAATAATAATTATTTAAGAAATAAATTTTTTTTAGCAAAAAACGCCGCTAAAAACGTATTAGGAAAAATCTAATAATAATAATATTATTAAAAAAAAAAATTTATTAAAATTTTTTTTTTTAGTTTATATTTATATTACTAATAATTTATAGTTTTTTAATATTCTACTTTTTTTTTTTTTTTTAAAAAAAATAGAGGCCTGAGCTACTATTGCAGCTATACAATTATAGTTAAATTTAAATATTGTAGCCTATTAAGGAAAAGCTTCTATAGCTTTAAAAACTTTAATAATTTAGTTAACTATATAGCCAAGTTTAATAAATTGTCCAATATATTCGAAAACTAAGTTCGAATCCTATTGTTTCTAACAATAAAAGCTAAATTCTTTTTTTTTTTTCGAATTATATCTAAGTTATACCCGAATTATATCTGAATTATATGCAGTAAACTGAGTTCAAATCCTGCAGTTTCTAATAATAAAAGCTGTATTTTTTCTTTTTTTTTGCCAAATTTAGTTACCTACTTAGGTAGAAATCCAAATTTTTGCAGCTTAATTTTTTATAATTAGCTATAAAAAGCTTCTTTGCCTTCGCCATAGCTGCTAATATAAAAGTATTCTTTTATATTAATTACTAAATATTTTTAAAAAAATACTAAATATTTGCGCAGTAGCTTATTAAAAAAAAATTACATTTTATTTTAAAGCCTAAACTGCAAGCTATATTTAATTTTTTTTTTAAAAAAATTATATATTATCGTATTAAAGCATTGCATTATATTATAGACATAGTTTAAATTTTAGTAAAGTTTTAGCAAAGTGCGCAGCTCGCCCGTGTAATATATTAATAATTTTTATTCTACTTACTTAAATAATATACTAGTTTATAGTAAAATATTAAAATAATATAAAAAATATGTGCAGAGCGTTATTAAGCAACTAAATAAAGTAAGCTTTTACTTTAATATTAATAAAAGTAAGTTTGCTATTAAAAAAGTTAAATACTTAAATTTTATACTTATATTAAAAAGTATTAAAATAGACTTTGCAAAAGTTAAAACTATTTTGAAATAATAATTACTTATTATATTAAAAAAACTTTATGCTTTTTTAAAGTTTATAAATTTTTACTAATAATTTATAATTATGTTTTTATATATTGCGCGCCTGCTAATAAATTTAACTTAAAAAAAATAGTAATATTTATAGCAACTTTTTTATAGTATATAGCTTTGCTGCGTATAAAGCTTTTAAAAAGCTAAAAAAAGTATTTATAATAGCGCTAGTATTTTTATACTTTAATTTAAGCTTAAAAACTTAGCTTAAAACTAACTTATTAAATATTATTACTATAGTAGTAATATTATAAGTATACCTTAATAGTACCTTTAAGCTAGTTGCATTTATTTTTATAAAAATAATGCTAGTAAAGTGCAACTACGCTATTTATAATAAAAAACTTATAGCTATTATTAAAGTATTTAAAAAATAGCAATTAGAGCTTGCAGGTATAAATAACTTTATTAAAGTTATTTTAAACTACGCTACTTTATAAACGTTTATAATTAATAAAAACCTAAACTAATAATAAGCCTAATAAATAATATTTTTATAAATTTTAATAATCTGCGTATTTTATATTAAATATAAATAATTTTAGGCTTTAAGTGCTTTAACAACGTAGTACAGCAAGACATTATATAGGCGGGTTATAGAAAAAAAGTAGTATATAGTGTATTTTTAGTTAAAATACTATTTAATAACTATACTAAATTAATACTAATATTAATATTTATAATATACTTAATAAGCGAGGAACTATTAAGCAGCACTAATAAATTAAATAGTAATTTAGTATTATTTATATTTTTAGATAATAGCATAGTAAAAGAGTTAATAGAAAATTTATTACTTAATAGACTAGCTAAGCTAGTATAAGTACTAAAGCAGAATACTATTAAAATTAATACTATAGTAGCTATTTAGAAAGCATATAAAATAGATAGTATTCTAAAAAAAAAAAATTAGAATAAAGTTAATAAGCGCTAAATGCTTTTTATATAGCTTTATAACTAAATATTATTTAAAAAAAAAAATTTAAAAATTATAAAGTATGTAATAAGTTAATAGATTTTTAATAATAGCTTATAGTACTATTTAATAATAAAATTTGTAAAAATATTATATAATAGTTTTATAATATACTTATTGCAGAATATAGCGGCAAATAGCGTACTTACTTTTTTATTAGTTAGTATTACTTTTAGCTGCTAATAATAAATACTATTGCAATATATACTAAAAACTGTAAAATATATTATTAGGCTAAGCTATATAAAAATAAAAAGTAAAAATTACTATATTTGCTACTTATACTAAAGCAGTTTTAAATAAATATTTTAGTTAATTTTATTATACTACTACTTATATATACTAAGTTTAGTTAACACTTTAAGTATATTATAGTTATAGTAAATTATTTTAGTAAAAAATAGAAGTTTATACTGCTAGTATTGCTTAAAATTAAAAATATAGTATAAGTTTTTATTAAATATATATACTGTAAAAAAAGCTTTTTAGCTATTATAGTTTTAAACTAAAGAGCTTAGTTTACTTTATATTTTTAAAAAAGTTTTTGCAAGAAACTTAGGATTTTCCTTAAATTATTAATAATATATTATTTAAAAACTAATAGCTAAATAAAAATTATTAATACTAGTCTAAAAGCTTACTTTAGAGCATATATAAATTATATATAAAATAACTAAATTAACTAGCTGCTAATTATAGAACTTATAATTAATAGTAAAAAAGATATATTTATAAGCATTTTACTATATAAAGCAATAAAAAAATATCTTTTATACTTAAGTATTAAACTAAATAGCTTTATTAATAATATATATATATAAGCTAAGTAGCTATTACGTAATAATATACGCAGTATTACTAATTAAATAATAAATATTATATACTTTATGCAAGAAAATCTGTAATAAAGTTAAAATAAAATAAAGTATTACGCTAATTATAAGTATAATATAGCACTAGAATATTGCATTAGTAATAGAATATATATTAATTTTTATAATATTTTTAATATGCGCCTTAATTAAAAGTTTACTATAAAAAATATAAAATTATACAAAGTAGTTACTATACTAAATAAATATATTATAATATTAAAACTACTTAATTACTATAAAAATATTTATTTTATATTCTATTTATAGGTACTGCACTTTAACGCTAATTAGTTAATACTATTACTAAAAAGAAATATTACTATAAAATAATTTAATAGTAAATATAACTACTATGTTAATTAAGTTATTAATTATTGTATTAATAAGTAACGCAAAAATCTTTTTATAAAAAAAAAGTATATATAAATATAAAATTAAATATACAAAATTACTAGACTAGAACGCAGTACTGCTATAGCAAAACTATACTAATTTATAAAAGGCAGAAGAAGTAGTAGATAATTTTTATTAATAGTATTTAGATAAATTTTTATTATATAAACTATATTACAATTTTGTAATATACTTTAGCATTATTTTAATTTATACTTTTAATAATAATAGCTTTATAAACAGTTTTAATAATAGCAAACTAAATAGTTACGCTGCTTAGTTAGCTAATTTGCTATAAAAAAGTTATACTATAGTATAAATTTATAAAAGTAGTTATAATAATTAATTATATATAGCTTTTATAATAAAGTAAGTAGGCAATAATAATACTAATAGTATATAAATTTAGTTAAAAAAACGCTAGCAACTTTTTTATTAATATTATAAATATAGACAATAACTAAATAGTTAAAATAATAAAAAAATAAGTTAAGATGCTATAGTCGCAAGTACTCTTATTTTTTTAAAAAAAAATATATTACAGTTTTATTTTTTTATTACATAACTACCCTGCAGTTATATAATATTTAATTTAATATAATTAAATTTCTTGCTAGTGCCCTTAGCGCTTGCTTTACTAAACTATACTAATTTAAACTTTAAATCCTGCATTTAATAGTTTAGTATTTTATTATATAGTAATTAACTTAATTTACCGAATCTATCCCTTACATTAAATACTATTATATTAAATAATTATTACTATTAAAAAAGCATTGCAAAATTTTATAAAGTAAAAAATAATATTTTAAAACTATATATTTTATATACTATGCGCTAAATAATTGCTACTACTAAATTGCTACTAAATTATTACTATAAAACTTTATAATATAATAACTTTTATAATTTTTTACTTTTGCATTTTAGGCTTTAGGCTTTAAGCCTTGCATTCTGCTTTTTTACTTTTTACTTTTTTACTTATATTTTATTAGAAATTTTTATTATAAGAATTTATTAAATATACTTTATAGTATTGTTTTTATTTGTAGTATTATTTCTTTTTTTTGCTAAAATTTTTTTTTAAATTAATAATTATATAGTTACTTTTTAAATATTAAACTATATTTTTTTATAAATTAAGTATATTGCATATTTATTATAATTAAATAAATTTATTATAAGCTGCAAATAAATAGCTTACAATATACTATAATATTTTTTTTAAATTATAGCTTAATACAGTAAACTAGCATAGATATATAGATTATATTATATATAGTTTTATTATTTTATTATTAAATAACTGCTTAAGCAGTTTTAGCCTTCCTTTAAGCTTAAAGCTTATATTAATAGTGAAAAAATTATAAAAATTTATTAGTTTAAGTATAAAATATTAAATTCTATACTTAAGTAAAAATACTAAAATATAATTTAAAAGTAATAAAACGCTATTATAAAGCTTGCTAATAAAAAAAATTAAAAAAATTAAAAAAAAAAAAGTTAAGGCTTGCCTTTAAAAAGGTAAAAGCTAGGTAATATACTTTATAAGTAAGTAACGCACATAAGTGCGTAACGCACTTTTACTAAGCTTTTACTAAACTTTACTTTATTATAGCTTATATTAGTACTATTTAATTCTATACAGCGTAGTATAGTATTATTTATTATTTTATAATTACTTCTACTTTCTTTTTACACGTGCGCAAGTTATATTCTATTTTTTAGCACTATTTATAGTATTTTATAGCTTTATGCTTCTTATTAGCGCGTATTTTTTTTTTTTAGCTTTTTACTATTACTACGCACTTTAAACTTTTTTAAAGTAAATAGTTAAAAACTATTTTTAATTATAAAAGTACTTTTCTGCTATATTTACTTCTTTTTATATAATTTTTATTATATAGTAGCTTTATTAGCTGCTTTAAGCTTAGTATTTTTTTTAAACTAATACTAGCTTATGCGCTACTATAGCAGCGCTTTTAGCAAGCTTTTTAAAAGCTTTAATTATTAAAATTAGTAAGCTATTTATATATTTTTAAATTTTTACTTTTATAAATATTAATTGCAATTTAAATTTAAAAGTATTGCTTAGTATTTAAAACTGCTAAAAACTATTTTTAATAGTAAGTAATAGTAAAGTATAAAAGCAGATATTAAAGCTTATTATAATTTTTTTTAAGTTAAATAAAACTAATCTAGTACTTTTAAAGCTTTTTTAGATATTACTAAAAATAATTATTATAGTAAAAGCGCGTATAAAGCAAAGTAAAAATTTAAATTTTATAATATAAATAATTTAATTGCGTATAAAATTTTTAGCTTAATAATTATACGCCTACTTTAAAAGCGCAAAATAACTTATATTAAATAATTATAAAAAATGCGATAAGTAAAAAGGTATATAAAAAATAATAATTTTATTATTTTTATAGTATTATTAGAATTTAAAGGAATTATAGCTTTTATAGTTATTAATAACTAGTAGCTAGTATTTTTTAACTATACGCTTTTTTATATAGGCGTTAAAGTGCTTTAGCTACTAAAATCTAAGCTTATTAGTTATTTAGCTATTTTTAAAAACTATAATAATTTAGTTTTAAAGTAAATTGTTTTTTTTATACTAGGCAGAAAAGTAGTAGCAGCCTTTAAAAATAATAAAAAATAAAATAGTTTATTTAGTATTATTAATGCTTTAAATAATTATTACTTACTCTTAATTACTTTACTAGACTATTTTAGGCTATTTTTAATACTTTAAAGCTATAATAACTATTTTAGTAAATATAACGCTTATTATAAAGCTTATTTTATTAAAATTATATATATTTTAGTTTTAAATGCTATATTTAGTTTTTATATTAGCTACTAGCTTAAACTAGCTTTAAATAATTTTAAATTTTTTGCAAAAGGCTCTTTTGTAGTTATATTTATAATTAAATTTTACTTTAAATTTTAATTAGCGCTTAATAAATATATTAAGCTAGTTTATACTAATATAATCTAAATTATGCTTATTGCGCAAAAAATTAGCTATATTTGCTATAGCAGCTAAGCGTAAAAAGAATCTCTGCTCTACTAAGTTAAGTATATGCCTAATAATTTTTTTTTTTAATTTTATCTAATTTTTATTTATTTAAATATAAAATTTATTTAAAAAAGTTATTTAGCGCGTTATTAGTATAGTATTGCTTTAAAAATGTTATAGAGCGCTATAGCGCATTATAAAAAAAATATTATATTTTATTTAAAAATTTTAAGCGTAGTTTATAGTTAAGCTTTATTAAAAAGTTTTATTTAGTTTTATTATTAGGGCATTATATAAATAAGTAAAGTTTAGTAAAAGCTTAGTAAAAGTGCGTTATACACCCGTGTGTATTACTTACCTATAATATATATTATAAATAATAATATTTTTAGCATTTATTTATAAAGTATAAAAAAATAGTAAACTAAAAATTATAATATTATTATAGTTATAATTATATTATATTAGTAGTTAAGTAGTCTAATACTTCATTTATTACTTAATTAGTAGTAATTTAATAAGTTATTTTATTAAATAAAAAATATTAAAAAAATAAAAAGGGGGTATTATAAAATAAAAAGCTAAAGCTAATTTTAATATTTAGTATAGCTAAACTTTTTTATAATATTAATATACTTAATATATATTTAGCTTTAGGTAAGTATTACTTTAAATTCTTTATTAATAAAATTATTTTAAATAATATACTACTTAAACTTACATACTAGCTTAGTTAAAGTACTTAATTAAAAAAAATTAGTTTTACTATATAATAATATAAAAAAAATAGTATATATTTTAGTATACAAGGTATTAATTAAAAATCTAGTTTAGTAAATTAGCTTATAAAAAATTAGAAACTATAGTATTTTATATAATTATTAATAGCTTGCAATAGTTAAAAGTAAAAAGCTGCAGATAGCAGTTCTAAATATACAATATATATATAAAAAAATACTTTTTTTTATATAATTATTTTACAGCAAGCTATATAAAGTTTATATAACGCTTATTAATAATTTTTTTAATTTTGCCCTTCGCCCTATTATTCTATTAAATATTATAATAAATATTTTATACTAAAATAGCTTTTTATACTAGACTAGCATATTAAATTAGTATAAGCAAGCGTTTAAATACTTTAGTAAATTTTAGCAAATTTTTTAAAAGCTTAATATTAAACTTTTTACTATACTAAAGTACTTTACTTTTAACTAGATTTTTTTTTAGAATTTAGAATTTTTTAGCAAAAAAGAGCTCTGCTATAAAAAACTAAATATATTAGCTATATTTATTATTAGCTGCTAAATATAGACTTTTTACTGTAGCCTAACTGCGGGCTAAAAAAACTTTTACTACTAATTAGCAAGATAAGCTTAGAGCCTTCTACTTAGCTTTTTAAAATAAAAAGCCTATTTAACTATACTAAAAAATATTTTTAAGCTACTGCAATTATCTACAATTTAATAACTAAAAGCAATAGCTTTTTGCAGCTATAAAAATTATATAAATACTTAAGTAGCTTAATAAAAACTTTAAGGGAAGAAGCGAGCGATCGAACTAAGTATATAATAAAAAAAAATACTAAAAAGTAAAAAGCAGAAAAATAATTAAGTATTAAAGCTAGTATTGCAAAAAAAGTTGTTGTTATTATTTACATTGCTATTGCTATTATTACCTAAAAGCCTAGTATTAGTTAGCTGCTTAGTAGCAGTTTAATATTATACTAAATATTTAAATATATACTTAAAAACTGTTAAAAAAGACTGCGCTTTAGCAGTTAAAGTTATATTATTAAAAATTAAAAGTTTGTTGCTTAGCAATTTTAAAAATAAAAATATATAATATATAGTAAAAATACTAATAATATAAGCTATTAATAATACATTAGGTCCCGTCTTTGCAGGTAATACTAGTTATATATATTAATTTAAATAACCCTTTTAGCTTTAGGTTATTAATGCGTAGTTTAGATATATGCTAGTAAATTTTAATAATAGCAGTAGTAGCAATAATAGTTAAATAGCTACTAGTATAGAAAATTGCGGGGTAAAAGCTTAAAAATAATAGCTATTACTATAATAACTTATTTAAAATAATAATATAATAATTATTAAAAGTAGATATATTATTGCGATAAACAATAGCAATAGACAATAATAATAAATAATAATAAATAGTTAATAAAAATATAAATAAATAATATTTTTTAAATAAAATAGCTACTTAGCTAAAGATTTATAGCCTCTTAAAATATTTTTTAAAAAACTTAATAATAATAGTAATAGTACTAGCAACAATAGCGTTAATAATAACTATAGTTGTTATATTATAAATTACTTTACTAAGCTTAGCTTAAAATAAAATTTTAATAGTATTTTTAATAAGTAAGTTTTTTTAAAAATAAGCTAGCTTTAAAGGCTTATTGCTAGTCTGCTAAGCTTTAACTAAGTTAAAGCTTTTATATTAATTTACTAATAATTAATAAGAACTAGCGTTTTTATGCAAACTTTTATTATACTTTTTTATATAACTACTAGTAGAAAGGTTTACTAACTTTTAAGTAGCTTACTTTTTATATAATACTTATTTGTAATATATTAAAACTATATAATACTATTATTATAAAAATATTTATAATACTACTATTTATAATACTATTACTTTATTTTTATTCTAAACTACTTATAGCCTTAAATAAACTATAAGTAACCTTTTTTATAATATTATAAAAAAAGCTCTAGCTATTATCTTTTATATTTTATTTTATAGCTATACTAGTTAGGGACTAAATATATATATAAATAGTATAGTAAATACTATAAGTTAAGCTATTAATTTAATTTATATTTATTACTTTAAAAGAAAGTAAAGTTAACGCTAAAGCAGATTATACAACACAGTAAAAAAAATTAGTATAAAATTATAGTTTAAATGCTATACCTAGTACTTTACTATAGTATTAAGGCAGTAAAGTTTATATAATACTAGGTTAGCTAAATAGATTATGAAAAAACCCTTAACAATTGCTATTAAAAACCTAATATATTATTATTTAAAAATTATAGTAATAGAATTATAAGTTTTTAATAATAATTAAGTTGTTTAGGCAATGCTAGGCAAGTTAAATTAAAACTAATAAGAGTATCTTGCAGCAAGCAGGAATTTAGTAAAGTTTTAAAAAAATTTATATAGCTTTTTTATATATAAAGTAGTTATTATTTACTATATAGTTATATTATTGCAGGTAATATAGTTGTATGTAAAGTAAAAGTTAAAAGTACAGTTTTTAAGAATTTTTAAAAAAGTTTAGATATATAGGCAGAAAGGCATATATATACGCGCTTATACTATAAATTAAAACTTATTTTTATTTTTTTAAATTTTTTTTTACCTTTATATTTATATTAACTACAAATAATATAACGCTTATAAAAGACTTTGTATATATAAGCCTATAAATTGCTATTATAGCAAGCTATATAAGTAGTAAGCTAGTAATAATTAACTAGTACAATTAACTAGTATAATTTACTACTACTTAATTACTTTAAACTAGTATTTAATAATTACTAGTACTTTAGGAAGACTTGCAAAAAAATTTAAATTAATTTTTTTTAATAAAAAATACTATTTACTTTTTTTTTTAAATATAAGCTTTTTTAAATTTATTTATAATAAGCTGCTTGCAATAAGGCAGCTACAGTTTATAAAGCTTTTTATAGTTAAAAGCTATATAATTTAGTTATTTAACTTTATTACTAATTAGTTTATTTTTATTAAAGACTAGCAAATTAAGATTTTGTAGCTTAAAAAAAATTTAAAAGTAACTTAAATTTAGCAGAATATTAAATTAACTTTTTTAAAGCCTGCTGTTATTAGTAGTATAATAATTAAAAAATATAGCTTTTTTAAATAGTTAAATTAGTGCGTAGATAAACGTAAGCAGTAAAGCGGCAAAAAGCAAGCAATAAAGCAATAATTTAAATATACTATAAATAATAATTTGCGCGGGCAAAGGAGAAAAGCAAAAGTAAAAAAAAAAAGTAAAAAAATAGTTAAAAGTTAAGGCTAATATTGCAAGAAAAATTATTATTATTATTAATATTACTATTATTGCTTAAAGGCCTAGTATTAGTTAGTTACTTAGTAGTAAACTAATATTATACTAAATATTTAGATATATGCTTAAAGACTATTAAGAAAACTGCGCCTTAGTAAAAAATTATATTAAAAATTAAAAATTTATTGCTTAGCAATTCTACAAATAGAAATATGCAATATATAGTAAAATATTAATAATATAAGCTATTAATAACACATTAGGTCCTATTTTTGCAAGTTAATTTATATTTATATTAAAGGCTAAAAATATCTATCTTAAAACTTTTTAAGCTTTTATAAATATATTACTTACTAGTATTAATATAAGTATTATACTTTTTTTTTTAAATTTTTTTTTATTATATTTAGGCTAGTTTATCTACCTTTACGCGCCCTTTTTAGTAAATTAGCTTTTATAAACTAATTTTAAAGTAATTTTTTTAGCGTAGTAATATAAAAGTACTTTAATTAACAGCTATAATAAGGGCAAAGAGTTTTTCTAAAATTAGTTACAAAAAATTAAGCTACAAAAATTTAGATTTTTACCTAAGTAAGTAACTAAATTTAGTAAAAAAAAAGAAAAATATAGCTTTTATTATTAAAAACTATAGGATTTGAACTTAGTTTACCGCATATAATTTAGATATAATTTAGGTATAACTCAGATGTAATTTAGATTTAATTAGATAATTTATTAAACTTAGCTATATAGTTAATTAAATTATTAAAGTTTTTAGAGCTATAGAAGCTTTTTTTTAATAAGCTACAATATTTAAATTTAACTATAATTGTATAGCTGCAATAGCAGCTTAGGCCTTTATTTTTAAGCTTATTACTATTTTTAAAAACTTTTTTTTTAATATTATAAATATAAAAATTATATTCTTTTTTATTATAGTATTTATAGTAAGTATAAGTTTAGAAAACTAAAAACTTAAAAATACTTTTTATACTATAAATTTATATTTAATTCCTATTTTTTGCTATATTAGGCCTAGTGCTATAATATTAGTCTACTTTTAATCTACTACTATTACTAGTTAAATATAGCTATAAATTACTTAAATAGGACTAGTATAGGAGGAATCTAAAATATCTAATAAAAAAGTATCTATTTGTGTTATATAGTATCTATTTGCGTTATATAACTATTTTTAGTCTTTTTATAATTTTTTATTTATTTTTTATAGTAAATTGCTTTTGTATTAATAAAAAAACTATAATAAAAAAAATTATTTTAGTTATAAGTTAGTTTTTTTATTATAACTGTTAATAGCTATCTAATTATATATAAACAAGAGTCTAATTTTTAGAATTAAAATTATTACCTAGCACTTTTACAACGCCCTGTCTAATATAATTTTATATATTATTTTTATTTACTTATTATATTGTCTACTTAGGCCTAAAGCAATATATATTTTATATTAAAAAAGTATTTTATTATATTTATATTTATATATATTTATATATATCTTTTTTTTACTTTTTTATATTAAGTTGCGCCGCGCACTTTACGCGTAGGCTTTTAACTAGCATTATAATTTTTTTTTTTTTTTTTTAGCAATTAAATTACTTACTTTTTTTACTATTAGAATTTCTTTTATTTATATATACTTTTATTTTTTTTTCTATAAATAAAAGTAAAGTTAACGCAAGAGCAGATTATACAACGCAGTAGGAGAAATTAGTATAAAACTATAGTTTAAGTGCTATACTTAGCACTTTAATATAGTATTAAAGCAGTAAAGTTTACATAATATTAGGCTAGCTAAATAAATTATTAAAACTAATAAGCGCCATTAGCAGACCTAATGCGTTATTATTTAAAAATTATAGTAATATAATTATTAATTTTTAATAGTAACTAACTTGTTCGGGCAATGCTAGGCAGGTTAAATTAAACTAAAATAAAATAATTAGTTAAGTTTTTAAGCTTTACAAATCGACAGCTACGGCGAGGGCAAAAAAGCCTTCTAAAATTAGTTATAAAAAATTAAGCTGCAAAAATTTGGATTTTTTACCTAGGTGGGTAACTAAATTTAGCAAAAAAAAAGAAAAATACAGCTTTTATTATTAGAAACTGCAGGATTTGAACTCAGTTTACTACATAAAATTTAAATATAATTAGGATATAACTTAGGTATAACTTAGGTTTATTCTAATATAATTTGGATTTAATTAAACAATTTATTAAACTTTAGCTATATAATTAACTAAATTATTAAAGTTTTTAGAGCTATATTTTTTTAATAGGCTATAATATTTAAATTTAACTACAATTGTATAGCTGCAATAGTAGCTTAGGCTTTTATTTTTAAACTGCAATATTTTATATATTGTGCGCTAAGGAATTGCTACTATTAAATTATTATTACTAAAATATAATTATAAAAATTTTATAAAAAATTTTTATAATAAATTTTTATTATTTTCTGCTTTTGCGCTTTATACTTTGCTTTTATTTTTACTTTCTGCCCTTTTGCTTTTTATTAAAAAAAATGTATTTAAAGTTAGTTAAATAAACGTTATAATATTTTTCTTTTTTTTTTACTAAAGAAAGCAGTACTTTTTTAAGTATATAATTATTTAGTTTTTTATAATATTACTACATTAGACTTATAGTTCTATTATAAACTAAATATATTATATATTTTTTATTAAATAATTTTTTTTTATAAACTGCAAATAAATAGCTTGCAATATACTACAGTATATCTTTTTTTAAATATAGCTTAATATAGTAAACTAGCATAGACATATAGATTTTATTATATATAGTACTATTATTTTATTATTAAATAGCTACTTAAGCGGTTTTAGCCTTTTTTTAAATAGCTATAAAGTTTTTATAGGCAGCTTACTAGTAATTGTATAAATAGCTCTAGCGCATATAAAGCTTAAAAGTCTACTTAATAACATTATTAATTTAATTATTACTAATAAAAAATTATAATTTTATACTTTAGGTAGTTTATTTATTATTTTTTATATTTAAGACTTTAAAGGGGCAAAATTATATAAAAACTACTTAATAATACTTTAAATTTGTTTTCTAAACAGGGACCCTATCAAACTATTACGCATTAATTTTATTATTAATAATTAATTAAGGCTTAGCAGCTTTTTAGCTGCCTTAGGCTATTGCAAAAAATATATAAACTACTACAATTATAAATACTACAAATACTATAATACTATAATACTATAATACTATAATACTATAATACTATAATACTGTAATTACTACAATTACTATAACTTTATAAGCTAGGATATTAATACTTAAGCTAATATAAAAATAGATTATATTTAGCAGCGCTAAATCTTTTTACTGCACTGCTAAATTCTATAATACTAAATATTTTATATTTTAAATTTTCTGCAACAAGCCTTGCAATTTACTGCTATTATTTTTATAACTATTTTATAATAAGCTTAGCTGCATATATAAAAATAACTACTAATATACTATATAATACTAAGCCTATAGTACTAAGCACTACTTAATTTTTTTGTACTGCTATACTATTATATTACTATACTACTATATTACCGCACTACTATATTGCGCATTATAACAACTATTTACTTGCTAATACGCAAGTACTTTTCTAGCCTTTTCTACTACTAGAAATTAGTAATAAATTTTTTTTTAGCATTTATTGCCTGCTTTTTAGCTAATTCTTTTAGCATTTGCTGCTAGTTAAAAAAAAAAAAACTTATTTAGCAATTTTAGCTATTTTATAATAATTTAGTAGTTTAAATATATTATTATATAGCTGCAATAACTACGTACTTTAAATATATAAATTTTTAATATAAAATTAAAAAAGCTTTAGGGCTTTTAGCAGATTTGGCTTTTATTAATTATTATTAATACTAATTTTTTTCCTGTACTTTATAATTGCAGTATTTAAGTAATTAAAGTCTATTTTATTAATAATTAAAAGCAGATATATAGTATTTACGCAACAGTTAGCAATGTATAATTAGTAAGTATATAATAAACTAACTTTTAATAAACTATAATATAAAAATAGGCTTTATTTTTAATTACTTTTATATTAAATACTATTGCGAATAATTATTGCGTTAAATAACTATTATTATTAAAAAAGTATTATAAAATTTTATTAGAAACTAGCACTTTAAAACTGCAATATTTTATATATTATATACTAAAAAATTACTATTACTAAATTACTATTATAAAAAAATTATAAAATTTTTACAACTTTTTGCTTTTGCGCCTTATATTTTTCTTTTTTTTTTTACTTTCTACTTTTTTGCTTTTTACCTTTTTGCTTTTTGCTTTTATAGCGTTAAAAAAAATTATTTTTAAAAGCTATTAGATCTATTATATAGTGCTATCCCTGCTTGCAGTATTTTTTTTTTACTAATTTTTTTTTTTTAAAGTACAGCTTAATACAGTAAACTGGCATAGATATATAAATTTTATTATATATAGTACTATTATCTTATTATTAAATAGCTGCCTAAGCGGTTTTAGTCTTCTTTTAATATTTTATATTATAGCTTTTTTTTTTATTTTATTATGCGCTTTAAATTTGCTTTATAGTTACTAAAAGTTTTTTAAAGTAAATTATATTATTTTAAAAAAAAGTAAAATTAATGCTAAAGCAGATTATATAACACAGTAAAAAAAATAAGTATAAAATTATAGTTTAAGTACTATACTTAGCACCTTTTCTTTTTCTAGAAAACTATTTTATTTTAAAGGAAGGCTAAAACCGCTTAAGCAGCT
This sequence comes from Cucurbitaria berberidis CBS 394.84, assembly GCF_010015615.1. NCBI lineage: Eukaryota > Fungi > Ascomycota > Dothideomycetes > Pleosporales > Cucurbitariaceae > Cucurbitaria > Cucurbitaria berberidis. The sequence continues at coordinate 2,166,462 of NW_024468937.1, read as the reverse complement.
ATTTAATAATAAAACAATAGTACTATATATAATAAAATCTATATGTTTATGCCAGTTTACTATATTAAGCTATAATTTAAAAAAGATATACTGCAGCGTATTATAAGCTATTTATTTAAAGCTTGCAATAAGTTTATTTAATAGTAAATATATAATATATTTAGTTTGTAAAAAGACTATAAGTCTAAACTATAATATTTATAAAGTTATTAAAGAAAAGCTTAAAAAGTTTATATATATTTAGTTATCTACTTTTCTAAATTAAGTAAAGCTTAGTAAACTTTTATTTTTTAAATTTTAATATATAAAAATAATATATTAGACTTTTTAAAAATTCTATTAAGTAAAGCTAAAAATATAGACTTATAAATTATTAATATTTTTTAATATATTATACAGGCGAGCTGCGCGCCTAAGCGAGCTGCGCACTTTACTAAAACTTTACTAAAATTTAAACTATATCTATAATATAATGCAATGCTTTAATATAATAATATACAATTTTTTAAAAAAAAACTAAATATAGCTTATAGTTTAAGCTTTAAAATAAAATATAAATTTTTCTTAATAAACTGCTACGCGAATATTTAGCATTTTTTTTAAAAATACTTAGTAATTAACTTAAAAAAACGCTTTTATAACGCAATACTAAGCTTAATAGTATAAAAAAAATTTTAATAAAAAAAAAAGTAATTGCTTAATATATACTTTACTTTAAAAACTAAAGATTTCCGCCCTAACTAGCTGCTATAAATAATATAATTAATATTTTGCTAGCTAAATATAAGCAACTACTTATTAGTAAAAACTAAGCTAGTATATTTATTAAATAATATTTATAGCTTAGTACTAAAACTTTTTAAAAGTATAATTACTAAAAAGCTTTATATAAAAATCCTAAGCTTATATAAAGCTAGTTCTAACTTATAAAAAATATATAAACGCCAAATATAGTATTTAAAATAAAAATATATATAATTTTAATAAAATAGGCTTTATAATAGGCTAGATATTATATAAAACTATTATTTTAAGTACTAATTATTAAAAATAGTTAAAAATAGTGCAGCAGAGTAATTAAAAATAAGTAATAGTAATTTAAAATATTAATATAATAAAGTAAGTTATTTTACTTTTTATTATTTTTATAGGCAAAAACTACTTTTTAGTTTAATAAAAAAAAAAGCCTACTTTATAATTAAATTATTGCAGTTTTTAAAAATAGTTAAATAATAAATAAGCTTACTTTTAAGTAGTTAAAGCACTTTAATAAGTATACTAAAAAAAAATTATTAGTACTTATTATTTATTTATTATTAATAGTTATAAAAGCTACGCATTAATCTAATTTTAATAATACTATAAAAAATAAAAAATTATTACTTTTTATATACTTTTGTATTTATTGCACTTATTATAACTACTTAATATAAGTTATTTTATACTTTTAAAAAAGGCGTATAAGTGCTAAGCTAAAAAGCTAATATATAATAGCATTAACTATATTATTAAAATTAAGTTTTTACTGTGCTTTAAACTAGCTTTTAATACTACTATTATAAAAAATAATATTTTAAGTAGCTTTAAAAGCGCTAGTCTAATTTTTTTTAATTTTAAAATTGTAATATTAAAGCTTAATATTTAGTTATATACTTTACTACTACTTATTATTAAAAATAGTTTTTAAGAGTTAAAAATACTAAGCAATATTTTAAAATTTAAGTTTTAATTAATACTAGTTAAAATAAAAATTTAAAAGCACTTAAATAATTTTTTTATTTTAATAATTAAAACTTTTAAAAAATTTTTAAAAAATGCAGCTATAGTTGCGTATAAGCTTATATTAGTATATAAAAAAAATTACTAAGCTTTAAGCAGCTAATAAAGCCGCTATATAATAAAAATTATATAAAAAAAAGTAAATATAAAAAAAAAAACTTTTATAGTAAAAAATAGTTTTTAATTAATAATTTTAAAAAAGTTTAAAGCGCGTAGTAATAAAAAAAAAATAAAAAAGTAAGTATATACTAAAGTAAGTAAGCTTTTTTAAAAGCGCTATAAATATTATAGTAAAGCTAAGTATAATACACAAATATACAAATAAAAAATAAAAGTAATTTTTAAATAAATTAGTTTATTATAATTTACTGCTATAGTTTTTTATAGTGCTATACTATTGTGTATAGTACTAATTTTAGTAAAATTTTAGCAAAGTGCGTAACTCGCCTAGGCGCGCAGCTCACCTGTGTAATATATTAGTTTATAGCTTTATTTATAATTTTAAACTAGCTTTATAAAATAAACTAAAAATTACTTAAATAAGCCTAGTATTTATAAAAATAATAAAAAGTAAAGTTATTACTATTAATTTTAGTGGAGTTTTAGCAAAATGCGCAGCTTGCCCGTGTAGTACGTTAATACATTTGACCTATAATAATATAAGGACAGCTATATTCGAATCAACGTCGCCGTCGCGCTAGCTACTTCCTGTACCACATCCGGGTAACCTTCGTCTTTCTCATCTTCTTCTGCAGCTGAAAGATGCCATACATTAACGCTTCTGCTGTAGGTGGACAACCTGGCACGTAAATGTCAACAGGAATTATCCTATCCACACCTCTCACAACGCTATAACTGTAATGATAGTATCCTCCGCCATTCGCACAGCTCCCCATGCTGATTACCCACCTTGGTTCTGGCATCTGGTCGTAGCAAAGTCGCACCGCGGAGGCTGTCAATGCAGTCAGTAATCGTTCCAAATCTCGCTAATTCCACACCAGCGCTTACCTATCTTGTTCGTTACAGTCCCAGCAACAATCATAACGTCGGCTTGCCTAGGCGAAGCGCGAAAGATAATGCCTAACCGGTCTTGGTCGTAGCGAGGCATCGAGAGGTGCATCATTTCGATGGCGCAGCATGCCAAGCCGAAACTGAGGGGCCAGAGAGAGCTTTGTCTTGCCCAATTGACAAGCTGGTCGGAAGTCGTGCTGCGTATGTTAGTAAGCATGTTCACTTCTTCTAGGTAACTACTCACAGAACATGCTCAACCACACTAGTACTTTTGCGAATGGTGGATGGTAGTTTAGAGTCTTTGGCCTGGGAAGAAGAATGCGTTTGCCTCGATGGTGCATTTATTCCGAAGGAAGTAGATGTATGAAAGCCCAAAAGACATCGAGGCGTAACAGCTGCAAGTGTGTTAGCCACAACTCCTCGAATGAGAACCGACATACCACGATTGGTGCTTCGCCTGAAGACACTCTGCATCTCAAATAGTATTTCAGTATTCTGGTACAGTTTTACAGGCTCAAGAGTCTCTGTCGAAAATTCTTTGGCATATGGTTGCCGCAATCACGTGCCATGTCCTGTTTGGGCGATGGTGCTATTTCAAACATCGGGGAAAGCCCACACTCGGGGAAAGCCCACAGCAACATGTTATTCACAACCTTTAACAATGAATACAATACACCGTGCAGCTGCGCAAAATCGATGCTTAACATGCCTAAAAGTTTTCAAGAATCAAAGTCATCTCCGACGACATGAGAGAAGTCGTGCGTAATAATCCTGCTCGACCCTGCACTACAGGATGCTGATTCTAGCAGACACGAACGAACCGTCGCACCAGTGCACCTCCTGCTCTCGCACCTTCCTCCGACAGTAAGCTATTTTACATGTCCTGCACGCGATCTCATTATCTTTAACCTATGTCATAGTGACGCTCTCCGACGCCACCTCAAAACATGTCTCACGGTAGAGCAGTGCGATGCGCTCCATGCGTCTAAACGAGGCAGGAAGCCCCGCGCATGTCAAAACTGCCAGTCAAAGAAGATACAATGCGATAGGAATCGACCTTGCAAGCGGTGCGCTTCAAGTCAAGTCGATTGCTCTTATGCGTAAGTCAACACAAAACTACCAGACTCACTAGGATCTCAATATTATCTATCAAGGGTTAAGGTCTAACAACTGAATGTACTCAGATTTGTGGATGATGGAGATCTCGAGTCTTCTCATGTACCAATTACGTTTTTACGTAACTACACTGATCCGCTCCTCGGATCGGTTTCGGATGCATTCGTCCTCTCAGCTGCACATGCCGAGCCCTTTGACGAGCTGGGCGAAAGCTTTACCAGCTATATGTATGACGACTACATGGAAGACCTCTTCTCTGGTGTGTTCTCAGACTTCTACCCAAATGAGAGTGTTGAACCCATCGATTCGATAAGGGCACCGATTTCCTTCCTTTCTTCGCCTCTGATCGAGAAACGCAAAGAAACAATTCTGTCACTACTCGCAAATCAGTATAATTCGGCCCATGATACTTTCAGGTTCCCGAGAGGCCATTTTCCCGTAGAATTAGCCAGAGCGGTGTTTACCGGCAACAACATCGCAAAGTGTGTAACAGCATTCTTTACCATCTGCCATCTATATGCACCGTTTGTCCACCGACCATCTTTCGACATCGAGAAAGTATCTTTGCCATTGTTAATCGCAATCACGCTTCTCGGTTCGGTTTGCGCTGCACCACAAGATGATGTCTTGTCTGCTCGGTACTTCTTTGAGCTGGGAGAAGAATACGTATTCAGGTTGCTACATCAAGTAGGCACAGTCAGCGATCAGTCAAATGATGAAAGCATTGAGATAGTACAAGCTGCCGTACTTATGCACGCGTTGCAAATGGACCCAAACGATGACGGCGTTCGATTGAGAATACGAGCACAGCGATTTCCTGCGATCGTTGCTGCGTTGCGAAGGCTAGACTTATTTGGGACCGTTCGCAAAGCCTACACTAGACTTGCCGACTGGGATATATTCATCGCCGACGAGGTGAAAATTAGGTACGAGACACGTTACACTTCTCATAATCAGACATGATACTGACATCAGAAGACTGGCGGCTAGGGTGTTCATGATTGATTGTATGAGTACTATGTTCTTCAAGAGCCCTCCCCAGATCACCGTTGCCGAAGTGTCTGGAGATCTTCCAAGTGCTGATGCTTTGTTCGAGGCTTCATCGTCAGCTGAATTCTCACAAGTCGTAGATTCGTTTGAACCCTTTGAGCTCAGGACACGAAGCTTGAAGAACTTAGTCTCTTTGTTCTTGGGCGATGAGTGGACCGGCCCAGAAGCTCCAAGTCTAGCCGTTATTGGATCAGAGCACCTAATATCACTCCTGTTTGGTTAGTCATCACACTGTGATCATGTTTATTACTGACATTCAATAGCCTTCCACTCTCTCGTCTTTGTGTCTCGCACCGGACTGCTCATACCATCAACATTCTCGAGCCTCCTCCGTGCCACAAACCGGTGGAAAGAAGTTTGGCATCCCGTTTCTTCGAGAGAATTGTCGACCGGAGGACGTCTCGTTGGTTTCGCAAAATACGGTCTTGAGCTGTGGTGGCTCACACAAAAGATCCTTGAACTAGCACCATTCGAGGACACACAGAGTCGGTATATGATAAGGAGGCCAACGGACTCTCTAAAGGAACTTCATGACTTTATTCAGCAGTATGCAAAAAAATAGCAAACTTGAGGAATCTACCCCTAGCAGTAAGAATTAGCTACCTAAGTAGTTTTGTTTTCATTAAATAACCTTAATCATTAAACGCTATTAATGTTGCTTAGCCTAGTTATATTCTTTCCAAATAAGTCCCTTAGGGGGCACCTTCCACTGAAGGTTATAATCTAGTAAATCTACCATCTGGCTCCACTCCGACTCTACGCGTGCAGCTTTGTCGCTGTTTCTCGGCACGATTCTAGCTTGAAACGGCTTTGGTTGTACTAGCATTCCCTCTGTTAGGTCACCTGCGTCTGGAATTATCTCGTTACCATTAGCACCGCGTGCTGTGTGAAAGTCAAACGCCCATAGTAGACGCGCTATGGCAAGAAACAGCGACCGCTCAGCAATATGCATCCCTTGACACAAACGTCGACCTGCACCGAACACAAAGTGATCGCGCTTTGCAGCATTTGAGTTATTCGCTGCCTCCGCCGCAGTCTGGTGATCGTTGGCATAGCGGGCAGGCTCGAAGCGTCGCGGATCAGGATGCCGCTTAGGATCATTATGAATCGCCCAGACATTCCACATGACACCTGCGCCTTTCGGGATCTTATAGCCCATATACTCATCGTCACGGATAACAGCGTGCGGAACGCCCAATATGTCGGTTGGCATCCAGCGCATGCTCTCCTTTACGCAGCCACGAATGTAGGGTAGATCTGGCTCATCATCTAGGGTCGGAAAGCGGGTCCCACAAACACGATCAAGTTCTTCCTGGGCGGCTTTCGCAACCTCTGGAAACAACACCATTGCCTGAATGACTAGTAACAGTCAGAGTAGTTCTTTCTTGTCTTTCTGGTGATACCTACAGCCAACAAGCGTCGCAGCCGTTGTATCGGAACCTGCTTCCAGGAGCGAGCCGCTAACGTAGCCTGCGAGGGAATCTGAGAAACCCTCCTCATCTTGGGCACGAACTAGATCAAGACAGAAACATGGCCTGGCCGTGCCTTTCTTGATGGCCTTCTTTGTCAGTTTTAGCTCCTGATCTCCGACAATTCAGATCTTACCTGCTTCACGTTTAGCCAGTGGCCAACATATAGTTCATTTTCCTTCTCATGCAGCTTCTTTGCGTATCGCCGCAGCGGAAGCGCAATGTCTGGTAGTGCTCGAAGGAGGGGATATAGATCAAGAAGCGCTGCGGTCTGCGTTCCAGTGACCTTGCTGAATTTTTCAAACCCCTAAGACTGTAATCAGCAGCTTTACACATGTGAGTTTTGGGCGTTTGTACGTCAAAGAGCTGCTTCAGCTTGGGATCATGGATGCTCGTTGTGCGGAAACCAAAGATCATCTGGGTTGTCAAAGAATTCGTGTATCGCCGAATGTGCTCAATGAACAGGTCTGGCGTCTCCAGGAAGCCAACAAGCATGGCCTTGTTCTCTAGGTCCTGGTATGGAACGTACGTCCTCGCTGCCTTGATGTTTAAGTTGTTATGAACAATCTTACGAATCATGCGCCAGGTTCCACCGTATTCCTAGCGTCGTTAGCACACCTCATCTAGAAGCAGTCACATGGAATTGATTGAAAAGCCTACCATCAGTAGCATGCGTAGGCCGCCGCTCACGACCCGACCGATATACATATCTGGACGCGAGGAATATATGCCACTTCGCTTATCCAACAGATCCTTGATTGCCTGGTCCGAGGATAGCACAATCATTACCTTTGTACCAAGAATAAGCGAGTACACTGGGCCATATTCTTCCGCCCATTTCTGGAACTGTAGATGGGCTTTCTCCTTGGGCATCAAGTGGAGGTTCCCGATTAATGGCAGTGTAGGGGGCCCGGGAGGGTAACCCACTGGCCTACGACCAACCTTGCTGAGTCGATAAACAGCCAGAGCCACCAGGGTGGCTATAAAAGTGTAAAATGTGAGAGACATGATAGCGGGAACTGGGCGTTGACTTGGCCTTGCACTAGACGAGCAACAGTGTGTATATATCAGGTATGGTAACCTCACCGATTAAGATATCACACAGGTCACGCCTTCGCAATATGGAAACATCGCTGCGCAGATTCAGTCAGGACTAGCAGGCCAAACGCACTACACCTCTCTTCCATTGGCTCCCTTCCTCCCTAGCGAACCCGAGCGCAGGCGTCTATGCCCGGCATATAAAGGTAATATATGCTAGCATCGACTTTGCAGGGGATTTTACATGCGGGGATGGGAGGAGGGGAATTAACCAGGATTATAAACGGTGAACATTGATATGATCCGTGGTTTCTATACGAGACAACAATCGGTAGCTCGCGTTGTTTGTCTCGATTAGGCTTGACGTGCACCCCCTCTTCTTGGTGGACCATATTCGGAGGAGTCATATCCAACCTGGGATAAGTTGTTGCTATTATAGCAGTGAACAGCCGTGGCGAGCTTTATATGAGAAAGCCACACTGCTGACCTATACCTCACCTCGCCTTATCCCGTCCTCGGCGAATCCAAGTCGTCAGAAGGACCCGTCGGCAACAACAGCAAGCTCAAGGGCACGGCGTTGATGCATGGTACCAAGCTGGACTTTCAGACAGAATTATACATGGCACAAATACGAGGAGATATTACGGTTGCATTGTACTACGCCAAAAATTACAATTGACTATATAAACTGCTGGCACGCAGCACCTATTGGTTCCGATGATAGCACTAGGGTACTAGTGACGACAATTTATGGATAGAACAGTGCATTGCTTTGCTACAAAACCAAGATTATGGCTAGGAGGAATGTTGTAGTTGTTCGCGGCGACGAAGAACTGGCGCAAGAGGAAAAGTCTTCTTCGGGAATCTACTGAAAACTAGTTCAGTCGATAATCGCTGTCACAGCATGTTCTCGTCATGTATCGTGCATGTACGTTACCACAGACAGACGCAAAGCGAACAGACAAAATAGTCTCAGGCAAGGATGACTGCATAACAAAGCTGCGAGGCCTATTAAGGACACATGCTTACTGAAGACCTGCTTAAATAGTCAGCAACTAGAAGTAGTTGTGGGTAAAAATATGTGCAGGTAGTTATAGCGCTAATCAGATTCTTGCCCTGTCACAGGCAATTCTCACCATCGCCGTAGCTCGGTAGACCGTCGTGATTAAATTAATGTTCATCTTGTAATGCGAAGAAACGAAAGAAAATAGGCAGATGGTAACTTACCACATACAAAAGGTGGGCAATCACTAGCCATGTTCGTTGTACCTACACAGCTGTTAGTTGGCGTCTTGAGGAGCCGCTGACGCGAGAATATGTAGAAATGCAGATCAGCCGTGACTGGTATCGTCGTTGCCGAAGCTTGGACATATGCTTGTCTTTGTATGTGTCGATTCATCATTGCGAATGGGGGGGATCAGTCGGAAGCGTACCGTATTGTCAAGTGGCAACCCTCGAGTTATCCTGATACACAGTCAGCACAATATCCTACTGAATAGCAAGGGCAAACGAGATAGTGTAGAAATGGATCAGTTGGCATGAATGGTAAATTTTGATTGAATCGTCAGCGGGCGAACCCATCGGACTCGTCATCTAAGGTCGCATCATATCCAGATTGAGTAAAAGGAAAAGCACTTACGAAAGTCAACTCGCCATCACTGTGTGATGGTAGTATTGAAAACTGTTGTAGTTCAGCTTGTGTCCAGCTAATTGTGTCCTTGGTTTGTGCGGCTTGAGAACAGAGTCAGTCGGCGAGGTTTCTGAGGCCTGCCATAGATAGGCGTATCCGTCAAGAATTTTCGGAGCCCAGTGCCGTATCATCATAGTGTGTTCGAGCTTAAATCGAGGAGTAGAGTGGACCGTACCGATGGCTGGACGAGATATCAAGAGTATCTGCACAAAGCGAACTTAGCAAAGTACCACAAGTGAAGGAGAGAAAACGATGTAGATGGGGTTGGGATCAGAAACAGCCATTGTTTATCGGCATAGACCGAAGTCTTGGTCGGTAATTTCCAGCGTGCCGTAGCACAACAGGTCATCATTGGAAGGGTTTGTGAAGAAGTTGAATGGTAGGTACGTACTGTTGATGCCGCGTGGGCAGACCATTGCACTTGGATCCAAAATCGAGGGTGCGAGATTCATCAAAGTGCATCGGACTACACTCGGTCACGACGGATGTTGATCTTGATGGAAGTTAGCGAGTTCTCCATGAAGCAGATATCGCCAAAGGACAGTGTCGAAGCAGTCGCGTTCAGACTGACGTGCAAGCAAAAGTTTCATTCCTCGGAAGGTCAAAGACTCTAGTTTGAATTTGGCTTTGTGTATCATCATGTAGCGTGTGGGAGGTGGAGGGAAAGATTGCCTACCTTGAGGGTCGAAGCCTCGCAAGAAGGACATGAAGGCCATCTGTTAGTTTAACCGATCATTACTATGATGGTCGCGTGCGTCGTGCTGCTTCGGTCCATTCACAACCGCTCGGGGAGTGTGTAGGAAGGAAGCTCTGCAAGTTGGATGAAAAAAGTTGCAGGCGGTCGGAGCGGAGTTTTAAGCTAATTTTCCGTGCCCTCTAGCGTATTGCTGAGTCAGCGAAGAGCTTGGCGGGTCAATGCTTGGCGGAATAGCAATTTGTTCACGACAGCGACTGAAGATTGAAAGGGGCAGCGTTTCATGACTTTAAACTTCGGATTTAAATTTCCTAGCTTGCATTTCCACATCATCATGCCACCAGCACCACCGCCACCTTGCAACTAGCAAAGGGTCGCTTTCCTTCATCACTATGACCTAGATGAGATCGTCCACCTCGTTCTATCAAAGCCTTCTTGGTGGATTCAGCCTACATACCAAACCTTCGCCTCCAGAATTACCTCTCGCGGGCCTGGAAAGGAAACTATCAGGGCGCGTGGATGGGTATTACAGGATCTCATGAAGTCGACAATCACCAACGAGGCTGTCGGCATGCGCCGTCAAAAGGGACTGTGACCGTAAAGTCATTATAATTCGTGTGGAACGTAGTCGTCTCTTCTTATGTTATGAAGCAAATATGCGAACGTTAAGATCGACGCACCCTGTCGCAATCACACATCGTATCCCTGCCTTGGCAACATCGTCTTCTTTCTTCTTACTGACTCCGTTTGTCGCGCCATTGGGTGCATCTCCGTTGACAGGAACGTCTTTGACGATGTTGGGCGCCCATCGCATACAGCTGACGAAGTGACCGTGTGCATCTGTGACGACCTTTACGCATCGACCTTCTTGGGTAAGGTCCCAACATCGAATGGTCTTGTCGTCGCTCGCCGATAGCAAATATTTGCCTCCAGGATGAAAGACCAGGGCGCGGATCCAGTTGTCGTGTCCAGCAAGAGTCTTGATCAATGTTCCCCGCCCGTCCCATATTTTGATCGTCTTGTCTCTCGACCCCGTTGCGATGAATTCGGCGGAGCTGCTGAGCGGTGGTGGCTTCTTCAAACCGGCGAGGGAAGCAAGATGAGTGTAGGACACGGGCGGCGCTATCGCCACGCACTCGATGACATGCTCGTGTCCGAGGAAGGTGCACTTGGCCTCTCCGGAGCTAGCATCCCACAGCCGTGCCGTCTGATCGTTTCCTGCAGAAACCAACCATCGTCCGTCAAAACTGGGCGCCACATCTCGCACCCAGTCGGCATGCCCTCGTATCGTCTTGACACAATATCCGGTTGTGACGTCCCATATCCGTAGCGTCTTGTCGCGAGATGCAGAAACAAGCAGGTTGCCGGACGAGGGCGAACCTGCGGCGCCACTAGGGACGAATCGAATCGCAGAGACGGAGTGGTCATGTCCGGGTAGTGTCCGGATGTTCTTGTACTCGTCAGAGGGGTCCCAGAGCTTAATGGTCAGGTCGCTCGAGCACGAGGCTAAGAGTGTTCCGCCTCTTGGACCGCCAAAGTCGACATCAAGGACGCCTTTTGTGTGCCCTTTTACCGTCCTTTCTAGCTCGCCTAATTCCCAGTCCCAGATCTTGATAGTGGTATCTTCTGAGCCCGACGCGAGCGACGAGAAGACAGGATGGAAAGCGACGCATGTGATGGGCGAGCGGTGGGACTGGAGGGTGTGCCGTGCGGGGGCTCGTGGTAGCCAGCTGGTGGGGTCTTGGTTTCTTCGGAGGAGTGACGTAGGGGTTGTCGAGTCGAGTTCGCTCTGGAGGCTCTGATTGCGCTGCTCAAGCTCCAGAACCTGTGAGGTATGAGCCATGTGTAGCCAGGGTCTTGGAGCCGGAGAGCAGCTACCTTCTTCTGTAATCGGACCACGCTGGTCCACTTCTTCTCCAGCAGTCCCTCGTACTTTTTCCTGGTTGCGTCGTCGAAGGCGGCCGAGACGTTCACCTCTTGGCGAAACGCTTCTGCTGTTTTGGGCGCATGGACGACGCCTAGGTAGGCTATAATGGCCTTGTGTCTGTCGGCCGTTAGTGTCTGGTGGTAGGGTGAAGGCGTGGGGGTAGGGCGCTCACAGCTCTTCGGCCTGTCGGTCTGTCAGGATGGCGCTCATGGCGGAAGACGTAGATCTAAGCTCATGCGAGAAGAAGGCCGCAAGTGTGCACCATGCGCCGAGGACACTTGGCCGCGCTCACGACGAGGTCTTGTCTTGTCTTGTCTTGTCTTGTGCCGCGCGTGTGTGTGTGTGGTGTGTGTGCGTGCCGAGTACGCAAGTCAATTAGTTCCGACGCTGTTGGCGGATTGCGGCAAGTTGCGGTGAGTAGTGGGCAGCGGTAGCGACGTTGGTGGGTGAGGATAGCGAGTGTGTCGTCGTGCAAGCAAGGCAACGTTGTGTGCGGGGAGGGGGATTATTCTGCAGCGGACCTGGCATGCATGTGCATGATGGGAGTGGTAGTATTCTGTGCATGGCATGGTATCTTGTGCATGGTGTTCGTTTGCGGTGGCAGGGATGGGGCCGCCAGAGCGAATGATGCAGCTCCTGTCGCTCCGGGAACGCGCGCGCGACCAACACACAGCACAAATAGTACGTACACAACACGCAGCTTTTGCATCGCCAGCCAGGCCCTATCGCTGATCTACTACTCCTGCCATTCAACCCCATCGAGAGTGCGCAAAGTAATCGTCTTTGCATCCACTGACCCTCCCTTCTCCTCGACCACCACCCCGCACCACTCACTGTCCGCCTTCCCCCCGCGCCCGCATACCCACAATCACAGTCGCAAACACTCACTCATACCATGGCGGACCAGGAAGAAGACTTCACCTCGCTCCCGCTCCCCGATCGCTTCACACACAAGAACTGGAAAGTGCGGAAAGAGGGCTACGAGGCCGCCGCCAAAGAGTTCAACCTTGCCGTAAGCGAATCAGACGCCGTTGTGCGCCAATTCATCAACGATGCGAGCATCTGGAAAGGCGTGGTCGGCGACTCCAACGTCGCAGCACAGCAAGAAGGCCTAGGCGCACTATGCGCCTTTCTCGAGATATCAGGACATGCGGGTTGCACGCGGTAAGGCCGCCCTCATCAGCTTCTTGTTATGGCACAATAAAGAGCTGTTTTGCTGATTGAATGATGCCTTAGCACGCGCAACGTCACAATCGCGACAATCGCCGAGAAGGGCCTGCCGTCAACGAGGGCAGCCGCCAAGCAGAAGGCGCTCGAAGCCCTGATGCTGTATATCGAAACCGACAAGCCCGACCCGGTCATCGAAGAGCTCCTGCCCATTCTCTCCCACAAGCAACCCAAGGTCATCGCTGCAACCTTGGACGCGCTTACCCAGATCTACCACGCCTTTGGCTGCAAGACCATTGAGCCAAAGCCGCTTCTCAAGCTGCTCCCCAAAGTCTACGGCCATGCGGATAAAAACGTTCGCGCAAAGGCACAGGAATTGACGGTCGAGTTTTACCGATGGCTAAAGGAGGCCATGAAGCCGCTCTTCTGGAACGAACTCAAGCCAGTCCAGCAACAGGACCTAGACAAACTCTTTGAAAAGGTCAAAGACGAGCCTCCACCCAAGCAAGAGCGACTACTGCGCTCCCAGCAGGCTGCCAAGGAAGCTGCTGTCGCCGCCCCGGGTGGCGACGAGGAGTTTGGTGAGGAGGAGGAAGAGGTTGCCATTGATCTCGAGCCCGAGTTCGAGGCAGTCGATGTTTTCCCCAAGATCCCAAAGGACTACTCGGAGCGATTGGCATCATCCAAATGGAAAGACCGAAAAGAGACACTTGACGAGGTCCACAAAGCCTTGAATCACCCCCGAATCGCCGAAGGCCCGTTCGACGAATTGGTGCGTGGCTTCGCGAAAAGCATGAAAGATGCCAATATTGCCGTCGTCACCACGGCTGCCAACTGCGTCGAGCTTCTAGCAAAGGGTCTAAAGAAGAGTTTCGCCAAGTATCGTAAAGACATCATGAGCGCCATGATGGAGCGATTGAAAGAGAAGAAACAGTCGGTGACTGACGCTATTGCGGCTGCGCTTGATGCCGCCTTCGCTTCTACCAGCTTCCAGGAGTGTCTAGATGAGATATTAGAGTTTTTGAAGCACAAGAATCCCCAAGTAAAGCTTGAGTCGTCAAGATTTCTGATACGTTGCCTGAAAATCAGTCGCGAAGCTCCCACGCCAGAGCAAGCCAAAGCCATAGCCGAGGCTGCTACCAAGTTGCTCACAGAATCGCAAGAGGTACAGCGCTCTGCCGGTGCTGAGGCACTTGGTACGCTTTGGAAGATCATGGGAGATCGCATCATGAACGCTCATCTCGATGGCCTCGACGACATTCGCAAGAACAAGATCAAGGAGTACTTCGAGTCTGTTGAGGTCAAGGCCAAGTACAAACCCAAGGCTGTAGCTCCATCTAAGCCTGTAGCTGCTCCAGTAGCGACCAAGAAGCCCATGGGTAAGCGACCAGCCCCAGGCGGAATGAAGAAGCCAGCGCCAGCAGCCGTAGCTCCTCCAGCGGAAGAGCCCATGGCACCCCTTGCACCTAAACCCACATCGAGACCTGGAGCTTCCAAGCTAGGTGCTCCCAAGCCTGGACTTGCTGCACCATCGAGGTTGGGAGGTCTGAAGAAGCCTGGTTCGGGCCTTGCTCCCTCACCCAAACGACCTGTGGCTTCACCTCCTCCTGAGGAGGTAGCACCACCCCCACAACCCAAACTTGGAGCTGGGCGAGGCCTTGCCGGACGTCCCCTTGGAAAGCCGGCCACTGAGGCTACTGCTGCGCCGTCTCCCATATCACAAGCTCCTACCGGGCTCAGTTTGGTAGAGCGTGCAGAATTGGAAGAACTTCGGGCAGAGGTGGACCGCATCAGGCGGCATAATGAAGATTTGCGCGGAGAGCGGACGAGACTCACTTCGCAAATCTATGAGCTCCAGAACCAGAATGCCCAGCTCATCGAGGATCATACTCGCGATGTCCTTTCTATCAAAGCAAAGGAGACTCAGCTGGTCCGGGCCCGATCAGATTTCGAAGCCGCGGAACAGACGGTCCAAAACCAACGCCGAGAAGTCGACCGTTTGAAGCGTGAACTCAATCGACAAGTACGAGCTACTTCACCCCCACCGACAGATTTGGCAGACCAAATCTACACTGATAACCACAACGCCAACACCAATGGTGCACGGCTCGGTGACTCTGGATATGGTAGCCAAGGCCTCTACGGCAGAAGAGATAGGGGATACGCTAGCGGGCCGACGAGTCCGGGTGGTGATGGTAAGGAGAACTTTGATTCTCTCTCTCGCCCTAGCAGTAACTTGAGCGGAAAGCTGAGTCCTCTGCGAGCAGATGCATCTGGCAAGTCATCGCTGTCATCACGAGGCGGTGGCCGAATAAGCCCAGCAGAGAACGGGACCAGTCGCATTGGAGGCGGCCCAATGCATGCCAGTTCCGGTGCAGAAAGCTGGAAGCGTGCTGCTGAGGTTACGCAGAATTTGAAGCAGAGAATTGAGATGATGAAGGCAAGTCTTTGTCTGCAAACATGCACCATGATGGTTATAGAGGGCTAACGTGGTTTCTAGGCTAAGCAGGGCATCGGAAGGCCGCCGCCACAATAAGCTACCGACATTTCTCACGTTCATGATACGCCCACGAGCTGCATGTGCTACGTATGCAGGTGATGAGTTGCGTGGGCTGCACCCCGCACTGTAGCTGTTTGCTTTCTTTTGCGTGCATTTGTCCTCGGCGCCGTTAGGCCTTCGTGGCCCCTCGCGTGTTTCATGTTCTGCACGCCTTCCTGCATGCATATTACCCGTGGGCATTTTCAGCGGCGTTGGATCGGATTTGGGTTATATCGATGTGATTGGGATGATTCAGGCATAATGGTGGGGATAGGCGAAACATGCACGATAGACTCTGGGTGCAGGGCGGGCCGGCAGGCTTCATGGTTTTCATCAGTACGAGATTCCCCCTTATGCATGTTTGTCTCCTTCGGTTGTAGCAACTTTAACAGAGCCAATGAGGCTCATCTGCTCTGCTCACCTTCTGGAAATTCCGCTGTGCCGCCGCACAAAGTGATGTTGCTTGGCATGGTTGCTTTCATAAGCCTGGGCATGTCGCTGTGTATCTCCGTGCCCACCATGTCTATCTATACCAGAGCTCATGCGCCTGTGGTAGCCTTCCCAGACCCGTGCCCATGATGGAGTCTGGCCTGTCCTTGCGCATGCAGACGACGCTGGAGGAGCTGCTGCCTGCTTTTGGCGCTACTGCCCCACTGAAGCAGTACAACCCCACCGCTTCTATCGACTTGTCAAGCGCGCAAAACGAGGTTCTTCGCTCGGAACTCGTCGAATTCTTCAAGAGCACGATAGAAGACAAATTAACAGGCCAGGTCCGTGTGCGTCAAGTCGCATGGCCTCAACTCTACTGACCTAGTGCAGGCTTTCGCTTTGCCGGGTCCTGGTCGTCTGGATGGGGGGCATCTACAGCTCCGCGAAGCTCTAGCTTCTTTCTTCAACACATGGTGGAATCCTATTCATGTGGTCAAGCCCGAGCACATTGTGCTCACTGCGGGTGCCAGCGATGCACTCGAAAACGTCATCCACGCCGTGTGCGACGACGGAGACAGCGTTTTGGTCCCCGGCCCATACTGGTGTAAGTCACCACTAGCCTTTCTTCATGCTCGAGGATCGACTCTTATATCAGAATATTAGACGGCTTCGAGCACATACTCAAGTCACGAGCCAACGTCAACGTAATCCTTGCCCAGCCACCCACCTACGAAAACTATGACAACTATCTTCTCCCATCACTACAGGCGGCGTACGACTTCTCAGACGACAGGTCACGTATCAAGGCTGTTCTGCTGTGTAATCCGCATAATCCCCTGTCGAGATGCTATCCCAAGAAGGCCCTCTTGGAGCTCATGGAGTTCTGCCAGGAGCGGGGACTTCACTTGATATCTGACGAGATATATGGACTTGCGGGATTAAATGGCGTACCTACAAGTGCTCCGAATTTTGTGAGTGCTCTGAGTTTGACCGAACCGCTTGTACCGGAAGGCGCGGTGAAGGTTGACCCGAGCCGCATACATGTAGTTTGGAGTGCGAGCAAACTGTTTGGTATGAGTGGTTTTCGAGTGGTAAGTGTTTGGAATCCGCTTGGTGGTTCCTTTAATAGCCCCAAAAAATAGTCTGACGCATATTAGGGTTGTCTCGTTTCCCAGCAAAACCCCCAGCTCCTCACCTCAGTCTCGCTATTGACATTAAGCCACACCAACAATATCGCGTCCCTCTGTCTCTACCACCTCCTTACATGGTCGCAATTCCCCACCCTCCTCACATTGAACTCTGAGCGACTTACAGCGTCCTACCGCTTACTTGCTACCTTTCTGCACAAATGGAGAATCGACTTTGTCACCCCTACGCATGGCATCTTTCTATTCGCCAAACTAGTGAAAAACGCGAGAAGCGTAGAAGATGAGAGGTCGTTCTATGATCGACTTGCGCTTCATGGCGTGAAACTTGGGCAGGGGCGGTTTTATAGAGGCGTAGAGGGAGATTTTGGGTGGACTAGGATACGGTTCTCAGTATCCATCGATGTTTTGAAGTCGGCTTTGGCGAGTATCGATTCATTCCTTTTGCAGAACAACTAAACAATGCGGGGCTTTCTCATGCTTTGGTGAACCTTGGTAACAGCGTGCCTTTTGTCTATTTACTCATTCATCTATACTCCGTGTCACCTTTGTCCTACTTGCTTTCCGTGGGGTATTTTTATTTTTATTTTTATTTTCATTTTCATTTTCAAAGAAGAATAGTATCAAAAGGCTCTTTGATGCATTAGCTCATTGTAGCGACGACTCGAAACACCTCATACAGGACCAAGAGAAAAATCAAGTTGAAAATGCAGTTACTTGCTAAACTATGCATGGCTCGGCACCTAGATGGAGTCGTGCAAGGTATGCGCTCTTGCTCTTAAATGAAAATGAAACGACTCACTTCCGTTAGAGCGGAGCGAGCTGGCGCAGTTGTGTGTATAAAAAGAATCTTTTCAGCCTACTATTTCGAACTACTTGGTAACTTTCCCTCGTTCGCTTCAATGTAAGCAACCAGGTCTTCAATGGTGCACACTTTGATCCCCCATTTATTGCCAAAGGCCAGACACTCGTCCCGCCTCATCATACCGCCGCCAACCAACTCTGGCTTGCCCTCTGTCTCCTCTCCGTCCGTAATCAGCTCGCAAATGACGCCCACGGGCTGCTTTCCCGCTAACCTGCATAAATCGACTGCAGCCTCTGTATGTCCCCTCCGCACCCTGACACCGCCATCGCGCGCTTGTAGTGGAAGAACATGTCCCGGTCGTCGGAAATGCGATGCTTTTGCTGAAGGATCGGCCAGCATACGGCATGTGAGACTTCGGTCGTGCGCTGAGATTCCCGTGGACACGGACGGATCTTCTGCATCGATGGAAACGGCGTATGCGGTTCGATTCGGATCCGCGTTGTCGGCGACCATCTGTGGAAGGTGGAGGGCGGCGGCGCGGGAAACGGAGAGGGGTGCGCATATATACCCCGATGAGTAGCGGATCATGAACGAGGCTTTGGCAGGTGTCAGGGCGGACGCAGCGATGATGAGGTCGCCCTCGTTTTCACGAGAAGTGTCGTCGAGGACGATTACGAATTCGTCGTTTGCTGTTGGAATGCACCTGTTAGTGCCTGCAGGGCCTTGTAGATATGGACATGGGGAGTAAGCGCACCAAAGGCTTGTATGACATCTGGTATTGAGTCGAAGAGCGGATGTGCTGGTGTAGGATTCGCGACTCCGTTGGCATGGCCATTGATACCGTTGGTGGCGCTGACGGCGGGCATGTTTGAGAAGCTTGTTGATTTCAATTGCTTGGTCTAGGCACTCTCCTTCTCTTAACTCTCACTGCTGGCTGCGGAATGATGCCGTTCCGTGTCGTTGTACAGCCTAGGTGCGAAACAGTCACTGCTTAGAAAAGGCGGCGTTACTTTGGTAAGCAAAAGCCGAAGCCGGAGGGATCCGCTGGTGTTCCGGCGCCGAAGGTCTTGGAGAGAGAAGGTATCGACCCCTTAGAGGAGTCAATTGTACTTGTGAGGGTCAAAGAAACGGGCGACAATAATATATTGTGGAAACTACGCTCGGTGTCTGATCGCCACAAAACGTTCATCTATTATGCGGATGGGTGGGGGTGGTGCCTCGGCCCTGGGGCCCTGCATCGGTGCCCGTCTAACGCGCCGGTCCCGATGAGGGCTGGTTTGGGTTCCGACTGCCGATGCTTATTTGTTTCACAAGAACGCAAGTCGAATCCTACGTAAATAAAAATCATACTTGTGATTGATTGGCTAGGAATCAAATTCTGTCGCATGTAAGGGTATATACAGAAACTCGTCATCACCTTGCCTAACTAATGCATGTCAAGCATGTACAGACACTGACAACCCCAAGGCGGCGTTATAAAAGTACAAAAACAGAGATATCGAACGATTGTATTGGCTATGCATGTGCACCATTCTGTGCCATGACACAAGCTGATGCCGTTCAAGCAAGCTTCCGGGTTTGCTTGTTAGAGACAAACTCCTTCTCAGGCACGTTGTGGGCCGAGCTACTCTCGCTCTTGGGATCAACGGTTTGCATCTGGACGCCTTCCGTCTCGTGGTCGGCCTTCCAAAAGTGCCTCTTGCCAGAAATGATCCTCTGCGTCCACGGCGGGAAGAAACCGCCGGGAATGCGCCAGGTCCAACGTTCCTTCTCTTCCTTGTTTGGCGGAACAATACGGCCACCCGACGCCTTCTCGATGATGTATACGAGTGTATTGATGAGGATATAGGAGCAGATGCCGGCAATCAGACCGTAGGCGATCGAGTAGGTAAAGGGCATAATCGCAATGGTGAGGAAGGCAGGGATGGCGTCGCCCATGTAGCGCCAGTTGATGTCCTTGGCAGACTGCGCCATGAGAGAGCCAACGATGATGAGCGTGCAGCCGGTTGCCCAAGGAGGGATGGAAGCGAAAATGGGTGCGAAGAAGATGGAGATGAAGAAGGCGAGACCAGCGAACATGGCAGTAAGACCAGTCTTGCCACCCTCGGAAATGCCGGCACCGGACTCGATGTAAGCGGTGACTGGGGGCGAGCCCATGAGAGAGCCAATGGAAATACCGACGGCGTCGACTGTGTACGCAATGGAAGAGTTCTCAAAGTCTTGGGTACGCTCGTCGATGGCGCCACAGAAGCGAGCCATGGAGTACAGCGTACCGGTACAGTCAAGAATATCGACGTAGAGAAAGGTGATGAAAGCAAGGCCCCACTGGCCAGCGTACTGGGAAATGTCCCATTCTTGGACGGCCAAAACCTTTGTGATGGGGTGAAATGTGACGACTTTTTTGAAAAAGGCAAAGGACGAGTCGCCGACGGTAGTGTGGGGGAAATAGGTGACGCTAGTTTGGCGCGGCCAGGAGATGATGGAGACGAGTAGGATACCAAAGATGATGGCGCCCTTGACGCGATACATCATCAGCATGACGGTGAGGATACCGCCGCAGAAGATGCCGATCCACATGGCCGGGTTTCTCATTTTATAAGAAGCGGGGCAGACGCCTTTGTCGTTCTTGTACTGAGCCTCACATCCTGCAAGTTCCAGTGGAGTTGCGGTAGCGCCAGTGATGAGACCAATGCCAGCAGAGTAGGTAAGGCCGATGATAGTCAAGTAAAGTCCGATACCGACTCCCGTTGCGAGTTTGATGCTAGCTGGAATAGCTCTCGCAAGCCATTGTCGAATTCCGAGCAGGGTAAGACCAACAAAGACAAAGCCTTCTACGAAGACGGCGGTGAGGGCAACCTCGTAAGGGACCATACCAGAACCATGAAAGCCGACGACGGTATAAGCAAAGTAGGCGTTGAGACCCATTCCAGGGGCCAGAGCAATGGGCATATTGGCGAAGAGACCCATGCAAAAGGATGTCAAAGCGGCAATGGCAGCCGTGGCCGTGACCAGATCCCGCTTGACGACTTGGACGCACAACATGTACTCCTGGTTAGTGGCACACAGGTCCGCCATGCCCTCTGGTGGGCAGACGCAGGTGCCGCCCGTGTCGGACACGATGGTTGCTGCAAGTGGTTATTAGACATGTGTGTGTGTGTAATCAGGGGGTTTGATTGCTGGTGCCCGCTTACAGTTGACGGAGATGATGTAGGCCATGGCAAAGAAGGTGGCCAATCCGGCGCGGAACTCGGTGAAGAAGTGGCTTCCCTTGCGCTCTTTGGGCTGCAGAGTGGTTAGCTCGCATACTGGACAATCCATGCCCTGGAGAGGAGACGTACATGACCGGATCCCTCGAGGCGAAAGTACCTGCCCGCAAAGGAGCGCGCGACGGCCGCGTTGGCATTGTGAATCCAACCCGCCATGGTGGGTGAGTTTCTCTTTCTTTCTTTCCCTCTTCCCCACCGATATCACGGCGGCGCGATGTCTGTGTGGAAGGCGAGAGAGATGATCAATGGAGGTGCAGTCGAAGCCAGTCGTGGGAGAGCTTGCGAGTAGGTAGATAGATGTGCCTTGAGTCAATCAAAGGCGCAGAGACAGGGACTTTTTAAGCTCGCGGTTCGATGGTGCCAGTGCACATCCCAAGGGCTGGAGGAGAGAAATCCCACACACCACAAAAAAAAAAAGGTTTCCTTATCTCTTTGGCGGCGACAGAGCTGGGTCTCGCCGTTTGGCACTACCCAATCCGAGCGGCGTGAACCATGTTACGGCCATGATGCCATGCCGAAACAGGTCTAGTGGGAGCGGGCTACACAAATCCACCATGCCCAGGTGGGCGCCCTGGCCTGTCGCGGCAAGATGCGTGAGTGAAGGTCGGCCGACTCCTCGAAGCGGCCCTACTATAGTACAGTACTCTGGAGTCTGTTAATGCGATGGGCAAGTCGGCGTAGAGCGGCCGCCTCCGCTTTCCGCCCTAGCCGGGACCGCAAGGGATTCGCCTACTCTACTATCCTCGATGCTTTCGGTGTGTTATCTGGCTGCTGCTGTAGTGTGGCTGACTGCTGACTGCTGACTACTCGCGATTGCAAATGCGATGCCGTCAAGAAAGAAGCGCTGCAAGCTAGTAGCAGGCTCGGGACAAGTGGAGACGTAGATACGGTACAGTACTGTAGTAGTCGACGGAGAGAGTCCCCTGTCGCGTTACTCCATGTCGATAGCCGGGCATGGATGAAGCCAGCTGCCTGATATGGCGTGGTGGTTACATGGCTGATGATCAAGGTACGAGCGTCACGTGTGGGCGCGCAAAGGGATCCTCTGTTGTTTTCATTGATTGGCTTCAGGCTTGCGAGAGGAGATGGACTTTGTCGCGTAGTAGATGGCGTAGTCGTCATGGAGCGACGACGCGGCAAGCCAAGGCAGCGCAGCGCAGGGCAGAGCAGCCAAGGCAGGTCACCATGACGTAGGCCGTACTATACACCGAGCTACCCTGCCATTGCATTGCATTGCAAGTTCCTATCCCAACATGGACAGAATAGCACTCGTATTCCTCCTCTGGCTGCCGTGAGATCCGTTTCACGAGACAACTGCTCTGGTCCCGAGACCGACCATGAAGCCCCGGCTCTCCGCTCTTGGCTCGCTTCCACGCGTCTCCCTGTGGTCGACAGTACCAAAACCCCAGCCTCGATCCTTCACCACAACATTGCATCCCCGACTCGAGGGCCCCAAGTTTGACGACTACAACAACTCCAATGCCAGGCCTGCCTCTGAACTCAATGAAAACATCACGCAAGAAGAGAAGGACCACTTTGCAAAGAAATTGGACCAAGACAAGGGGAAGCAGATACGCACGCCATGGCACAGAGAAGGGAGCGACCAACCGCCCGTTGCGCGGCAGAGGAGCGCTGGCGCAATGACAAAGGGTACCCTCACCCTCACTCTCGCCACTTTTGACAACAGCTGACAATCCATGCAGGCAAGCTCCTCACCACCCCCTCTCGCATGCTCAAAATCATCCTTCCCCTCACCACCAAGGATATGAATACAGATCGCAAGGATATCGAGCCGCTCGCCCTCCTCGTACACCCGCAACAACCCATTTCCTACCTCGAGCGCTTGATCCAGGCCGAGCTCCCTACACTCAAAGATAAAGACGGCAAAGAGCGTATACCCAGTGTCTACTTCCGCGCCGAGGACTCTATGCAAGCCGACACGCAAGCCTCACAGTCGGCAGCGGAAACCACCGTGAGCAACGACAGCGAATCAGCCCTGCGTCAACATGGCCAGGAAGATTTCGAAAAGGTGGACGAATTCCGTATCGACGGCAAGACGGAAAAGACTGGCAAACTGAGCGACAGTAGCCGGGACAGGAAGACGCCAGAGGAGGCAGAAGCTCTACGAGGTGCGCCTGGCCAAGGAGGCGTCGAATCCTACTCTGGGCAGGGCCAGGAGGCTCCCTCCGACTTGAAGGCCAAACGCAAGTTTGTCCGTTGGTCCTCGTCCACCGAAATTGGCGACTTTATCCGTGACGCGGCTCGCGGGCAAGAGTTTGCCATTGAGATCGAGGGTGCCCCGGCCGAGATCCGCGTCGGTGTACCCAGCTTCAACGAACGAACCTACTACCTCCGAATGCGACTGCGCAAGACCTCGAAGAAGATTAGTGAAATGGCAGACATCAAGAAGGAGTGTGACGAGCTTGCCCACAAGGCGGCTAAGAATGTCGCAAAAGCCGGCTTTGCGGGAATCGTCACTTGGTGGGGTGTCGTCTACTATCTTACCTTTCAGACCGAGTTGGGCTGGGACGTCATGGAGCCCGTGACCGTTAGTCTCCCCCACCCCCCTAACCTCTAGTCTTCATTCCCCATCTATTGCCCTCGGAGCTAATCTTTTCCCAGTATCTCGTCGGCCTCTCTACCCTCATAGGTGGTTACGTGTGGTTTCTCTACCACAATCGCGAAGTCAGCTACCGCTCCGCCATGAACTTTACCATCTCGCGTCGCCAACAGAAACTCTACCAACAGCACAGCTTCGACCTCAGAAAGTGGGAGGTCCTCATCGACGACGGCAACTCGTTACGACGGGAGATCAAGGCCGTCGCCAATGAGTATGATGTCGAGTGGGATGAGCTATTGGACGAAAAGGACGAGAAAGTTGCCCAGGCGCTAAAGAGCGAGAGGAAGAAGAAGAAGGAGGGGAACAAGAGTGAAGAAAAGGATGAGGATGAAGATCATGATCATGATCACGATCATGAACCGAGTAAAAGCAAGCGTCAGGTTGAGGATAGAGGATCCAAGTAAGAAGTGGTAATGACGGGTGACCGTCTTCGACGTTTTCAGCGTGGCGTTGGGGTTATAGAAGAGTGCCATTTTCCGCCGTAGAATAGTAGACCAGCACACGAGTTGACATGTACAAACGCTTTCCGCCATCAAGTTATAGACCAAAAGCTTCGTTGTTGCCATGTTAGGGATTACAACAAGGGCATCACCAAAAGTAGCACGCTGTCAAAATACATCGTTGCACAAGCAATGCATACATGTGCTATATCCATGAAAGCTTGTTCCGCCTGAACCATCTAGTCTGGCCAAATGCGAAACACTCGCTTGGCCGCCACACTCGTATGCACATCCACCATGCTTCTACCATCATTATCCACTCTCGACGAGGCGAGACGTCAAAAACCCGAACGTAAGCCAGCCTGTGATGTGAAGCTGCTGTGAGGTATCAAACTCTACAAAACCCTCCACGAACCCACCCATATCATGTCGTTGCAGACTAGGCAGTCTATGATACAGAAGCAAATCAAGGGAAAGCATGGAAAAACTAAAACCCAACTCAGTAGATCGAGTTTGGGGCGACGCCCAACGTCCAGTGAAGGAGTCGAGTATCGAGATAAGGACAAAGGTGGGAGCCAGCCGATCGTCATACCAGCCTTGCCTCTGAGGCGATTGTAAGCTGGCACTGGAAAAAGAGACCGCATCGAAATCGTCAAAACTTTTGGGTGCAATCCGTCATGAAGCCGTCCGCCATTCGTGAGAGTAAACCGTAAACCGTGCGCCATTCGCCCTTGACATTTCATCGAACCATCATAAGAGACCGCTTTTCAAGACTGACACGAAGCGAGTCCTACTCGACGGTAACTGTGGGAAGCTTAAGCCTTTTCTTCTTTGGACTCTTCCTTGGGAGCATCCTTCTCAGTCTCACCCTCTTTGTTCTTGACATATTCGTCATAGACGCTCATGGCCTCGTCGACCTTGGCACGAAGAGCAGCTTCATCGGAGGTCCTAGATTTAAAATTAGGACACAGTACAAGGCAGTGAAGGACTAGGTGGTACGTACAGGTTGATCAACTCGCTATTGTCCATCTCCAAGAGCATGCCGGTAATCTTACCAGCGAGCTCGGGTTGTATCTCGTGGATCTTGGGGTAGAGAGCCTCGCCGAGCATCTGTTTCTGCTGACCGGGAGGAGCAGAACTGAGAGCGCTCATGTCGACGCCAGCGGGGCCGGCAGCGCCTCCACGTCCGCCTTGAGGAAAGCTTGGCATGGGGGCTTGGCCAGGACGGCCCTGTGGCATACCACCACGACCAGCACCTTGAGGAGGGAAGCCTTGGCCGCCGCGCATGCCAGGTACACCAGCCATCTGGGCTTGAGGCATACCAGGCATAGGAGCCATGGGGACACCGCCGCGGCCACCACGTCCACCCATAGCCTGCTGTGCAGCCTGTGCAAGTTGCAGGTACTGTGGGTTCATGTACGGAGGGAAAGCACCGGGAGCCATGCCAGGAGGCATGTACATAGGAGGCATCTGCTGGGCATTGGGTCCGCCGCGGCCGCCTTGCTGAGCAGGCAGACCACTAGGGAAGCCAGCGCCCCGGCCACCCTGCTGCTGACCAGGTAGGCCGGCAGGGAAGGGCATCTGGCCACGGCCACCGGGAGGAAACATCATGGGCTGCTGACCAGGAGCAATGAACATCTGCGGAATACCCCCAAATTGCTGCTGCTGCTGTTGCTGCATGCGGAGCTGGTTGCGGGCCTGGATCGTGGCCTCGAGCTGATTCTTACGGACGTCCTTGCGCTGGGCAAGGGCAACGTACAGAGGCTTACCCTCGAGCATCTTCTGGTTCATCTCGGTGACGGCCTTGGTTGCCTCATCGGGGTTGCTGAAGCAAACAAAGCCGAAGCCCTTGCTCTTGCCGAGAATCTTCTTCTCGCCCTTGATGGTAACCTTGTCACCTGCCTTTGTGTCATCCTTCTTCTCGTCAGACGAACCGTCCTTGGCTTCGTCGTCGGCCTCCTTGGGCTCTTCTGTGGGCTCATCCTTGTCCTCGCTGTCCTCCTTCTTCTCGTCAGAGGGAGTTTCGGAGTGTTCAGCAGGCATAGCGTCACGCATGACCTTGGCCGATGTGATGGTGCCGAAAGGAGTGAACATGTCACGGAGCTTCTCATCGTCGACATCGTCATTCAAGTTCTTGATGTAGAGGTTGACGCCCTGGTACTTGGACTGCTTCTCGAGGCGAGCGGCCTCATACTGTTTGCGGAGCTCTTCCTCACGCTCGTGCTTCTTCTGTGCACGGCCGACGTAGAGCTTCTGGCCCTTGAAGTCGGTGTCGTTGAGTACATCGACGGCGACAGAGGCAGCCTCATGTTTGATGTAGTTGACGAAGCCGAAGCCGCGGCTCTTGCCCTGGTCGTCGCGAGCAATAGAAGCAGAGGTGATGTCGCCGTGCTTCTCAAAAAGGTCACGGAACTCCTCGTCGGTGACATCGACATCGATGTTCTTGACGTAGATGTTGGTGAAGTTGGCCTTCATCTCCTCGAACTTGCTCATGCGCTCCTTCTTGGGGATGTGGTGACCGACGAAAACCTTCTTCTCGTTGAGCAGCATGCCGTTGACGTGCTTGATGGCATTGTTGGCGGCCTCGGCCGTCTCGTAGTGGACGAACCCGTAGCCCTTGGAGTTGCCGAGCTCGTCTTGGGCAACCTTGCAGCTCAAAATGTTACCGAAAGCGGCAAAGGTGTCGTGAAGCGCCTTGTTGTCAATGGCGTGGTCTAGGTTCTTGATGAAGACATTGCCTTGGCCCGTCTTGCGCAGGGCGGGGTCACGCTGAGACCACATAATGCGGCACGGCTTGCCCTTGATGACGGTGTAGTTGAGCTCCTCGAGAGCCTTCTCGCCGTCCTCAGAGCTGTTGTAGTTAACATAGGCGTAACCGAGCGAGCGACGCGTCACTGCGTCACGGCAGACACGGATCGACGCAACCTGGCCGATGGAGGAGAAGAGCTCGAAGAGCATGGCCTCGGTGACCGAGGGGTCCAGCTCGCCAACATAGAGTGACGCCGAGTTCTGGTGCGCGGTAGGCGCCGCGGTGGGCGTGGGGGCATCGCCAGTGGCAGCAGCAACGTTGGTGTTGATCTGCGTGCCGTTGGCGTCAGCGCCGTCCTGGACGGGCGAGGTCGAATTGGCTACTTCAGACATGCTGTCGGTCTGTTACGAGTGTCAGTGGCAGGAGCAGATTGGGACGAGCAGGTGCGCTCGCTTGGCCAAAGACCAAAAGTTAAAAAGTGAAGAAACTCACTTGGAGCGTCGAACAAGGTGTGTTGCAACAGAAGATGGGCGGGGTAGTAGCAGAATCGGGACGTGGACGTCCAAGAGCACGGGCAAGGCTGACGCGCTGCTTCCTATTGTTCTTGCAGAAAGGTGAGGTTGAAGCAAGAGGCCTGTCGGGGTGCAAGTGACAGTGTGCTTGACGAAGCGTTGGCCGTGGGCGTCGGACGGGGGCTTTTCTGATGTTTTCTGGATTTTTTTGTTTCTTTTTCGGTTATGAGCGGCACCGCAGGGGAACCAAGGCTGGGGGAGCTGTGGTGGTGGTTGCGTGGTGAGGCGTTTGAGGTGGAGGTGGAGGGCAACGGCGAGGTCGTCCACCTTTAAAGAGATAAATTCTGTGCGGCAGTGTCTGTGCGGCCCGTGCGCCAGTGGCTAGCCGGATTGGGAGTGTGCAACGGGATGGCGGTGAATGGTCCTCGGGAGTGCTGCACCCTGTACAACGACCATGGCAACACCAGTGTGGACCGAATGGGCAGGCGCAATATGTTTCATGGAAGGCGATAGACACACCCTGGCCGTGTTTGTTCGCTCCAGCTGTTTTCGTAGGCCAACACAAGCGCATCCATTGCAACGCTGG
Source organism: Cucurbitaria berberidis CBS 394.84 (assembly GCF_010015615.1). Taxonomy (NCBI): domain Eukaryota; kingdom Fungi; phylum Ascomycota; class Dothideomycetes; order Pleosporales; family Cucurbitariaceae; genus Cucurbitaria; species Cucurbitaria berberidis. The sequence continues at coordinate 2,138,430 of NW_024468937.1, read as the reverse complement.
GGACCGGGCCTCGTCACATGCCCTTAGATCACATGCATAGGCGAATATTATAACAGCTTTCGTTGTGCACATGCAATATATACCAACCAATTTTAGGCCTAACGATGGCCCTCCCCAGCCCCCCTACTATAATAAAATCTCAAACGGGTATCGGTGCGTAAATGCGAGAGATGCCAGCTATGCAACCATGTCCAGGCGCTCCATATACTCCAATTCTAGTCCCAAAGACTATCGTCCCAACCGCCTTGTTCGGTGAGGAAGTCTTCAACTCTAGTTTTGCACTCTTCCAGGCCTTTGCCGAGAGCTTCGTTCCACTGGCTCTCCACTAGCCCGACCTTCTCCTTCAAATCGTCTGTCAAACGTCGTTCCTCGTCTGCCCGTATGGCCTTCATCTCTTCATCTACGCTTGCCAAGTCCTCGCCCTCTAGAAGCCTCTGCGTCTCAAGCAGCCGTGAGCCTGCTGTCATCACCCCTGTTTTGACCTCATGCAGCAGACAAAACAAGTTTGTTTGTGATTCAATGAACTGATATGCGGACCGACCAGCGTGCGCGAGAAGGGTGTAAAGGTACTGTAATGGAAAGTCGCGATATGCTGGATTTTCGCTATATTCTTGCGATGGAACCAAGACGTCGAAACCGTACAACCGCTGGGGGACCCGTTGCACGATTGCGAGTAGTCCAGGAGCGATATCCCAGAAGGCTGACAGTTGTGCCTCAACACCTCGGGTAACATTCTGTTCAATTACCGTCATGACATCCTCGTAGCGTTTGAGAATCTCCTTCTCAAACGTGACCTTGCGATCTTGTGCGTCGCGCTGGAAAAAACTAGTCGCTTCCTTGATTTTCTGCTCATTCTTTGCTTGCACGTAAGGTAAGACGATAATATCTCGGTAGAGGTCGTTGCGTTCGTTTTCCAGCTCGAACATTTCCTTGTGCAACTGCTCGCGGGCCTCAAACAACCACTTTAGTAACGTAAGCATTTCCAGGAGCTCTGGATTCTCGTCCCCCTCCTCCTGTGTTTGATTTGGGCTGGGCTTTTGCGCTTCACTGGACAATCGCCCTTTGAGGTGCTCCATTGATGCCGTAGCCCTGGTGATGCGTTCGCAGAACATAGCATGGAGCGGATTGGCGACCTCTGTCTGGAAAGTGTCGAATACGTACTGAACCACCTCTTGGGCGTGTTGATGTTCGCGCTCTTCAAACTCGGCTTCCGCTTGAGCAGCAGCTGCAAAACTCATTACGCCATTTCGTACATTGTCCTGGATGTTGTATCTAAGCTGTGCTCGTCGGTCAGAGAGCGATGCGCTTTCCTGCTCTTTTCGCGCCTGCACTTTTACTGTGAAGTTGGCTTTGGTATTTTTGACATCCTCTAGATCTGACAGTGTCCGCAAACTACTACGTATGGATGCCAAGTCGGGATGATTATTATTCACCGCGGGGTGATGACGCGGGTACGAGGGAGGAAGGGTCACCAGCCTCGACACATCTAGCTTGTGGGGGTCTGGTGTTGCCGTGGCGGACTGTGGATGGTAGCCGTGAGACGGCTGGGGCGGTTGAGCAGTGTTCTCATGCAGACCGACCTTCTCCGGAGGATACTCATTTGGTCCGTATACCTGTTGACTACTTGACCCTGCTCTTGCTCGCGGTGTATGTAGATCTTCTCCGGTCCACTGCAGGCTTTCACGAGCTTCTTTCGGTAAGCTCATGTATTTTGACTCTCGCTTACTCCTCTCAAGCCTCCTGCCACCGCCAACTCCTGAAGATCCACCATCACTTTCCCACCAGCGGCTTGCCGACCGACCTCTTGAATCTTCCTCATCCGCGACGGTGCTCATAGCCATGCTGGGGATGGGCGATAGCGAAGGGTGATAGTTATTGTTCCAGGACACATCGCGAGCCTTTTGACTCGATGCGCTGGATGGAGATGCCGGTTCGGTACGTGGGGTAAAATTCCCCATGGAGGACGCGGGGCTAGCAGCTGTTGTAGGGATCGAGTTGGAGAATCTTGTATCAGGAGAATCGCCTGCTACAGAGGCTTGTGATCTCGCACTACTAAACAGTGCGGGAGCACCCTGAGTATTCGGGGTTGCAGATCGCCGCCCGGTGGTGCCGTAGGAACGCCATAGGTCCCTTGTCAAATCCATCATATCTCCCGCCATTGCGTCGAAGGCTGCAGAGTAGCGATCACGACGAAGCCTAGACTCGATAACGATGAATTCAGCAAATAAATCCAGCCTGTCTTGATCGCTTTCGGCAGCCATCTCTTTATCTATAAACTGTCGGTGACGCTCTATTGATGCTTGGGCAAAGGCGTCGCGACCTGTTGGTCTTGGTGTGCTCACTGTCGAGTCTTCCACTCTAGTGTTCGAGACATTGGATGTTTTTGAGGCGGACCCGTTCGCAGCACCTGATTGAACGGTCAGGTCTGAGTCATGTTCGTCGCCGTAGGAGCGTAGCGGAGGAGTAGGCAGTGCTTTGGAGGGAATTGGTATTGCAGCTTTCTGAGCAGAACGACTGAGAATATCCATACCTGGCGAGAAAGGCGGCGTGGGAGCCGTGATAGGTGCAGCCTTCTGGTAAGCGTCCATACGGGGAGTAGAGTTTGATGACCCAGGGTCATCGAAAAGATGCCCACTTCTTGGTGAACGAATACCGCCACCGCTTCGCGGAGTGCCTTTGGTCACTGCACCACGACGGGTCAACCCACCATCAGGCGTACACAAGTCGAGGTTAGCTGGTACTGTCGATTCCGTTTCCAGGTCCTGCGCCCATGGATTGTTGCTAGGTTCGGGGCGTTCACGCGCAGCACGACTCTCGCTTCTTCGCTCGCGGATGCCTCGGACACTCGATTCGCGTTTTAGTGGAGTACGATAAAGGGTGCTGTTAGAATGCGATGTAGTGGTCGGTCCCGATGAGATTGACACACTTCCGCTCTCTGACGATGGAACATGGTGTTCAAGCGGGCGAACCTGTTGTGTTCGTGTATCAATGTGCAGGCCATGAGCTGCTGGTGATCTTGCTCGCGTACTCGAATGCTCCTCTTGCCAGCCCAAAGGCGTAGGTGGGATAGGCGTTAGCGTAGTCTGCCCTGGTCTTCGTGTTGGAGGAGCAGAGGGAAGATTTGGTACGCGAGACGAATCTGCCCCAGGCCCCACACTCTGCGATCTTGAGTTGCTCGGTGGTGGACCAGGGGGAGGTGGAGGCAAGGGTACACTTCGATTCCAACTTCCTGGCGCTACAATGGGGGATCCGTCAATCGGCGTTCGAGTCTCATAGCCCGACACACCGGCAGATGCTGCTCGTCGAGAAGCGGGCGCTCTGATAGGGGATTGATTGTCGGGACTGTACCGCCTCTCTGCGAAGGCATTTGGCATGTAACTGCGGCGACATTAGTGCATGCTACAAATTGTACGGCAACAAAAGGGCCCCTACTGCGAAGAAGCTCGCTGCGCAACCAGCCCAGGAGAAACGGGCGCGCGCTGGATCGCGTCAGATGTGTTGATGTGCAGAGACTCTATGGCACTTGGTGCAGGACTATGTTCACTGTTCCGGTTCCTAAATGACGAGAGACTGAATTTGGAGGACAGCTTGTCACGCGACGCCGACCGGCCTGGCCCGTTTCTTGAGGGTGGAGGTGGAAACTGTGGGTTTGACGTTACGCTGGTTGCGCTCTGCGGTATTACTAGGGAGCCCGGCCGGCTTTGGAAGCCTGATAGGGGTCGCGCGGAAGACGGTGTGCTGGTTGGCGGTGGGGGCGGCGGGGGATGTTGAGGAAACACATTGCTAGACAGATGAGGCGACGAGCTGAGTGTCTGTGACATGTTGGGATTCTGCCCTGGCGAGTATGGAGGAGGTGGAGACGGCATCGACGCTGAGAAGGACTTAGCATCACTCGACACTGGATGCAGGACATGTGCTAAAGAAACGAAGAAGAAGAAGAAGAAGAAACTACTTGGAGGCATGCCATTCGAACTTGGGAAAAGGCCAAGAAATAAAAGGAAAGGTTGTAATAGTGTTTGAATCTATGTAGTATGAGACCTGTGGTACCTTCCATTCCCGTGAGGTCCTGGAGACGAGCCGGGACAGACGTTTGGGTATGCTGGACCTGGTGCCCGCTCACGGGCGCACCGCGAGTCCATTGCTGCGGGTTGTACGGAACAGAAGACGCGTTCCTCATGGCCATGGGGGAGGCTGCCACGGGGGAAGGAGCATATGGAGAGGGCGAGTGGGCGGCGAGCGGCGAGAAGGGCACACTTAAGGACGTTGCGGTTGCGGGTGTGTGCAACGAGCCATGCAGGTACGACGTTGGGTGCGGCGGCGCGAGGGCGGTCGTGATGAGCACAGGTTGCACAGCAAAGGCGCGCCTGAGGGGAGAGGTTTGCGGTGCCTGGAGCCCCAGCGGCGCAGGTGGTGGTCGAGGACGTGGTGGTGGAGGCAGAGGCAGAGACGGCGGCGCGGCATAGTCGTGCTCGGAAGACATGATCAACGTCGTCGTCGTCGGTTTGGAAGAGTAGGGCTTGCTGGCCCGAAGCCTCCAGCGGCTCCAGCAACGCGTAGGGCGAATCCGACGTCGATGAATTGGGGCGGCCCAGGAGCGGCGTGCCGCACTAGAAGGTGTTGGTCACCCCAGACCAAGGCCGACGCACACTGGAAGCCATTCGTTCGTCTCGTCTGCGCCCAGCAATGCATGAGGGAGGGAGGGTAGGGGTCTTGCGGCCTGCATATGGGCCGGGCGAGTGACAGACGTTAACCCCAAGCAGCATCGAGTTTGCATGGTGCATCTGCAGCAACCCCTGGTCGTCGAAAAGAGCGTCGGCGGCTAAGTAAAGAACACAGAGGTGGCCACACACTGGTCAGAGACCAACACAACATTCATCACACACATGATGCCTCCAGGCTACACTGTCAATAGCAATATCACTATCAATATCAATCCCAGCTACAACCACTCCTCTCTCTCTCTCTCTCTCTCTCTCTCTCTCTCTCTCTCTACCAGGTATATCATTTCCGGGTCAAGGTTCGTGACTCAACTACCCGACTCGTCCAGCAAGAGTTAGAGCGTTAGAAACCGTCTGTTGGGGATATAAATAGCAGTGCATATCCGTTCTGCAGCATGGGGCCACACCCTCAACCCACGGGACAGCACCGGAGTAATAATAACTCCACCACCATTACGATGCCGCCGCGTCCCAGGACGCCATCACATCCAAACTCTGCTGTTCGGTTGCGTTGCAGAGGCGGACAAGACGAACAAGACATGCTGATCAATCGACTTTCATTTTCACTCCCAGACTCACGGTTGCCAACACACGTTTCCGAAAGCATCAATTACTTGCATGCTGACAGTGGTACGAGATCAGGCTGACTGTCGGTAATCGTGCATGAGAGCGACCCGGCTGCTGATAAACATGTTGCCGGCTTGCTTTGTCACCAGAATAGTCCCGAAATTCGGTATATCCGTTGCACTTGGTCAAGTATTCTGCGTGCTCAAACTATTGCAGCCTTGCCCGCTACCCATGCGCAAGCAACCTATTTCTGGTGCTTCTTGTGCGCATCAATGACCTTTTGTACCTCGCCCTCCGAACCAAGGAAAATACCAGATCGGTCATGGATGTGTTCGGGCACGACTTCTAGCATGCGCTCCATTTTACTATTGATCGCGAGACCCCCAGCTACAACAACAACATTAGCATTCCACACACTTTTTGTCAGACATGAGCAATACATACCGTTCTCAAAGACCATGGCCATTGGGGCGCATTCGTACAGGATACGCAGCTTGCCCTTGGGGCTCTTCTTGTCCGCTGGATACGCAAAGATACCGCCGTACAACAGCGTTCGGTAGGCGTCTGCCACCATGGAGCCGATGTATCTCGCGCTATAAGGCTTGCCTCCCTCGGCAGGGTTCTTCAAACTGTGGCACCACTCCTTGACCGGTTCCTCCCAGTACAACGAGTTGCCCTCGTTTACTGAATAAATCGCCCTCGTCTTTGGACACTTCATGTCTGGATGGGTCAAGATGAACTCGCCAAACGCATTGTCCAAGGTGAAGCCATTGACACTGCCGCCCTTCATGGTGATTACCAACTGCGCAGAAGCACCATACATGGTGAATCCTGATGCAACCATTTCCGTGCCTGGCTTCAGGAGATCCTCCTTGGTGCCCTGCGCGTCCTCGGCAAGCTTGTATACGGCGAAGATGGTGCCGACCGAGACACCAGCATCGAGGTTGGACGAACCGTCTATGGGATCGCAGGCTACGGCGTATCGCGCGCTGGGGAATTCGTCGAAGACTATGGCCTCTTCTTGCTCTTCAGACACCAGCAAACGCACGCGACCGCTGGAGCGCATAGCCGAGATGAAGAGCTCGTCGCCGATTACGTCGAGTTTCTTCTGCTCGTCGCCCGTCGTATTCGAAGTGCCTTGTAAGCCAGTGAGCTTTTCGAGTCAGTAATGGTGGTCTGTGAAAGCGCCAAAAGTGGTGGCATACGTTGATGAGCGTTGCTCTTCGAATGTAGTAGGCGATGCTCTTGAAAGCAAACTGGAGGGCATGGCATAGAAGTCTGGAACAGCTGCTATCAGCTTCTCGCCCAGCGACGGCGGGGAGGAGAGTGATTGTGGCCTACGTGAAGTCTCCCGTTGCCTCCTTGTGCTTTGTTTGCTCCTCGGTAAGAAAGCGGGTGAGGGTGATGATATCTGTGTTGATCTTTTCGTTGCCCACGGCTCCTCCTTCCCCCTTGTCATTGCCGTTGGTAGCCATTTCGTTTGTCTGGTCGATGGGGCTTGGTGTGGTAGAAGGCTATAGAGTAAGACGTGGAGAGAGGAGACAGACGAGGAGGCACGGAAGTATTATTATTATTATGAAGTCAGACCTGGGCCCAGGTGGGTACAGTCGGGCAGGCGGGCCACCTTTTCGGTATCGGTATTGCGTTTGGGACATGCACTACTGGACTGGTTGGATTGGAGCTGCCCCTCGGCAAGAGAAGCGGACGGCGGTCACGAGCGCCCATGAAAAGCAGGATGGAAGAAGCTTCATCAGCTACCACCAGTCCGCCGCCGGACAAGAAGCCAATGGGTGTGGTGCACAAGACTGCGCTTTCATAGTGCCGTGGCATCAATTCATCTGGTGAAGCCTGTAGCTGTACAGCAGGCACAAGAGCGCGATGATGTAGGTGCGGATCCCAAACAGTGGAGGGGAGGAGGGGTTGGCGGGGCTGCTGCCTCGCTGCTGCCCGCGCGCCGACATCTTCCGAAACCCACCCGTACGCGGATATAGAGAGACATCATCAGCCTGCCTACCTCGACTTCAACGGAACTTATTGGGCGCACCCTATTCCTCCGGCAGAGTTCGTCGCCTGCCCATCCATGTGGCTTTTGTTACACCGACTCTGGAGAAATTCATCGCGACCAACATCCTCGGGCTACCTCCGACCGAGCTTCCACAACATGCTCACGAGCAATTCGCTTCATAGTGCAAATCAAAGGGAACCGACTTTTTATACTACAGTCCATCATATACATACACGCCTAGTTATGCAAATGCAGGGCCAAAGAAACCCCTACCCAGCCTGCCTGCCTATCCGAATCATCAAGCCCTCAAGTATTATCACACGAAAATGGGGCATCAAACAGTGCACGCGACCAACACTAAAACAAGACGGCGTGATAAATCAAGGTGCCTCTACTCGCCCTTGAGCTTGTCCTGCTTCACACTGAAAGCCATCTCAAGCAAGTCCTTCTCCTCCTTCTTATGCGAGTTCTTCAGCCCCGTTGCAACAGACGCGCTAGGGTTGCGGCCTGCGTACATGACGTGTCTCCTGTTGTGATGCTCTGTCTGGTTAAGAAGCGTCTCAATACGGGGTTGTGTAAAGCTCCAGGCACCGGCATTAAGCGGCTCTTCTTGGCACCAGATGATGTTCTGTGCGTTCGGGTACGAGTCGATGTTTTCCTTCAGCTGTTGCCAGGGGAAAGGGTTGAGCTGCTCAATACGAGTAATGGCCACGTCCCTGAGACCGCGCGCCTCACGTTCTTTGACGAGAGCAGCATAGACCTGGCCTGTGCAGAGGATGACGCGGTTGATGCCCTCGTTGGATTCAATCTCTCCGCTCGAGTGCGCTGGGTCTTCGATGATCCATTGGAAATGCGATTCGCCCGTAAACTCATCAATGCTGGAACGCGCGAGCGGGTGTCGGAGCAGGGACTTGGAGAAGAAGAGGATGAGAGGTTTCCGGAACTGACGGTTCATCTGACGACGTAGCAAGTGGAAGAGGTTAGATGGCTTGGTAGTGTATGCAATCTGAACGTTGCAGTCCTGGTGCTGGCGCTCCAACTTGTCGGGCGACGGGAAAATGCGTGGGTCCTCGTTGACGAGCTGCAGGTAGCGCTCCATGCGTCCAGAAGAATGCTCAGGACCTTGGCCATCGTAGCCGTGGGGCAAACTCATGACAAGGCCAGAGCGTTGAAGCCATTTGACCTCACCAGAAGCGACAAACTGGTCGATGATGACTTGAGCTGTATTGGCAAAGTCACCAAACTGAGCCTCCCACATCACAAGAGCGTTGGGCGAGGACAGGGAGTATCCGTATTCAAATCCGAGACTGCATGCCTATTAGCCTAGAATCAATCACACATGGAACCCTAGACTTACACTCCATATTCGCTGAGAGAGGAGTTTGAAATAGTGAAAGTGGCTTGGTTTTCGCTAAGATCTTGCAGAGGCGTGTACGTCTTCTCGTTCTCCTGGTCATGGAGCACAGCGTGTCGCTGAGAAAAGGTTCCACGCTCAACATCTTGGCCGGAGACACGGACGTGGTGGCCTTCGATGCAGAGGCTTCCAAATGCCAATGCTTCTGCTGTGGCCATGTCGATATTCTTGCCCTCCACCACGGTCTTGGTACGGCCGGCCAAAATACGCTTCAGGTTCTTGTGCACATTGAAGTCGTTTGGTGCGTTTCCGATCTTCTCTGCTATGTGCTTCAGCTGCGACTCCTCAACGGCGGTCGGCAGATGGGGAAGCACTTCAGTGGCGAGCTCCTTGGGCGACTTGAACCCGTTCCAAGCAGAAGTGAGCCATTCTTTAGAGGTCGGTTGGTAATCCTTGCTGCGGTTGAAGCTCTCTTCGAGCATACCCCAGACCCAGGCCTTGTGTTCATCAACGTCCTCCTTGGTGAATGTCTTCTCGTCCAAAAGCTTCTTGGTGTAGATGTCGAGCGTTTGTGGTTGTTCCGAGATCTTCTTGTACATTAGAGGTTGGGTAAAGAAGGGCTGATCTGTCTCATTGTGACCCTGCTTTCGGTAGCACACCATGTCAATGACCACATCTTTCTTGAACTCGGCACGGAAATCGGCCGCAAGCTGGCAGACAAAATTGAGAGCCTCAACATCATCGCCGTTGACGTGGAAGACGGGCGCGTCAATGGCCTTGGCAATGTCGGAGCAGTAAGGGGTGGAACGCGAAAATCTTGGATCCGTCGTAAAACCGATCTGGTTGTTCACAATGAGATGAATGGTTCCTCCGGTGTGGTAGCTAGGTAGCGAGTGGAAGCCCATGGTCTCATACACAATACCTTGACCTGCAAAGGCGGCATCACCGTGCAGTAGGATACCCATGGCAGTGCGAGCGTCCTTCTCATCGTTATTATAGTGCAGAATAGCACGAGTCTTGCCTAATACGACTGGATCCGAAGCCTCCAAATGTGATGGGTTGGCGACCAAAGAGAGTTGCACACGTTTTCCGGATGGCGTAGGACGCTCAAAGTTCATGCCCAAATGGTACTTGACATCGCCAGAACCTTCGTCGTTGGGCTCGGCGGTTCCAGCAAATTCGCTGAAGATAGACTCGTTGGGTTTCCGGACGACGTTGGAGAGTACGTTGAGACGTCCACGATGCGGCATGCCGATGACAATGTCCTTGACACCGTAGTCGACGCTCCGGTCAATCAAAGCCTTCATACCCGGAATCAGAGATTCTCCGCCCTCGAGACCGAAGCGCTTATCGTTGGGGTACTTGGTGGCCAAGAAGGCTTCGAAGTTGGTGCCCCAGATGAGGCGATCTAGGATGCGGCGCTTTTCGTCGACCGAATACTTGAAGGGTTGCGGTACCTCGATGCGCTCGCGGAGCCAATCGCACTGTTCCCTATCCGGAATATGGATGTACTCGACGCCATACGAGCCGCAGTAGAGGCGCTCGCAGGCCTCGATAATCTCCCTCAGTGTCATCTTCTTGCGGTTTTCCGTCTTGAAGCGAGGCAGGATACCCGGACCAAGCTCGATGTCCTGATCCAAGTCCTTCTCGCTAAAGTTGTAATGTGACAGCTCGAGCTCGCGAGGCTTGCTGTAACCAAACTGCTCCGCCTCGGAGCGGATGCCCAAGGGGTCAATCTTGGCCTTGTGGTGTCCTCGAGCCTGGTAGGCGCGCACCAGCAGCTGCACCTTCAGGTGGTTCATGATTTCAGAGCCGTCGGCGGAAGCCATGCCCATGCCTGGCTTGAAGATGCCGCCAGAGGGTGTAGGCACGATGGTAGGCGGCGGTTGAAAGGCTTGGGACACGGGCATGTCGCCCGACTCCATGTTGCGGAAGTAGACCTGCCATGAGTAGTGCACACTCGAAGGGTCTCGCTTCCACTGCATATACATCTCGTCGACATAATTGGCCGTGTTGCCCTGTAGGAACGAATCGTTGGGGTCCTGTGCGGCCATGGTTAGCTATGCCGGTGAAGAGTCTGAAGCTCGAGGCAAAAGAGCCGCTTACCACGCCCTTGTTGGTGTCCTCGGCAGCAATGGCATATGTCCGGCGCGGTGAAAGGGCAAGCGGCCTGCGACATGTTGAAATGGCCGTCCGTGATGGCGACGCGGCGAGCGTCCGAAGGCCTGCTCTCGCCGGCGAGCTCTGGAGCGTCCGCGAGCACTGGCGCAGCGGGAGGCGCAACATGATGAGATTACGAGGTGGATGCGGGAGAATGAAGGGGGGACATGCAAGCGGATGGCGATGGCGATGGACAGAAGGGTCTTCTGTCTAGGCAGTGTGTAGGTGCAGCTGGAGCGCCCAAAGGTGAGGAGAAGACAGGTGCATGCGCTCAGAGCCACCGTGTCGGGCCTAGCGCCCTTTGGCGGTAACACTTTTCGAGGAATGCCCCAGCGTTTGCCTCTGAATCCGACTCGCCAGCGACAAATGCCTCATCAAGCCCCTTCATCCCACAGCTATTCATGGATGCTTGGGCGCCCTTGCTCAACCCCCCTTGTGCCCATGTACGGGAGTCCAGGAGCGAGAAGAGTACCTGGGCACACATCCTGCGTCCAGTGCACGATGCTGTTGTCTTTGGCATGACGAACGACAGCATCAAGTCGATTTGTGCATGTGCATGCGGCATACGGACCAATAGCAGTCCACTCTTTACTTATCCAATTGTAACTCTGCACGAGACGACGCTCTGTGACGTTGGGCGGTGGGCAACGGATATGGCGCGGATATGGCGCGGATATGCAGCGGATAACGTATCTGCAGGCGCACATACTGCCGCCGCTTGCCGTGGCCTATTAACCGTGACATGGACGAGATCTTGGACACAAAGCGCGCAAAGCTATGACTCCTAGCCGCCAGGGAAGCAAAACAACTGTGAGACGTAGTGTGCAAGGGCCGGCGGACAAGATGAAGCATCTGGTCATGCGTAATCACGTGACATGCCATCTTTGGAGAAGCCGAAAGCGTCACTAGTGCGGAACTGCTCGGGCGGGCGCATGGATGCATGTGATCTCCAAGGCCGTCGAAGTTCCAAGGTTGCCGGCACCCACGCGCTCTCACCACCATGACTGATGCTGCGGCTCAGTACAAAAAGCAGCATGGCAGCGTTTCACTTTCCGCTGATGGCAAGACCGTGGCCTGGAAGTCCGCCAGTGGTACCACCCCTCCGCTGTCGATAGCCATCGCGGATATTGCAAGTAAGTTACAGCCCAAGCTTGCTCAAAGAAAGGATTTGGATGACCTACTGACATGTCCTTAGACCTCCAGCAGACGCCCGCCACCTCCGCCAAAGCCTCCATCAAGATTGTCGTCCTGGAGCCTTCGCCTCAAGCCGGGAACCACACGCTTACCTTTACCTCTGCCGCCGCACGCGATGACCAACAAACAATAACAGGCCTGCTACGCAAGTGGATTGAGGCTTTCAAATCTCAGAATGTCTCAACCTCCACGCCTGTTGCCGCGACTGGAGGCAGCAGCGCATCGGCCGCCACAGCCATGGCTCAGGCTGTCACGCCGGCTGCGAAAGACAAAGACGAAGCATACAATGATGAAAAGTTGCTGGCCGATCTGGGCCTCCAGATGTCTCTCTTGAACTCGAGCCCGGCACTGCGTCAACGCTTCGATCGTGCACTCCAAGAGAAGCCCGAATCCGTGTCGATTGCGCAGTTTTCAAATCAGTTCTGGTCCACTCGGGTGCACATGCTGAGGTCACACGCCACAGAAAAGTCCCAGGCTACAGGAACGTACAACGTACTCTCGGTCATCAAATCAAAGACTGTTAATGGCGCCCTAACCCTGAGTCTCACCAAGGAGCAAATCGAGCTGCTCTTCAGGCAACACCCGGTCGTTCAGAAAGCGTACAATGAGAATGTACCCCAATTGAGCGAGGGCGACTTCTGGGAAAGATTCTTTCACAGTCGATTGATGAAGAAACTCAAGGGTGAGCGCATACTGGAGAAGGATGTGCTTGACCCCAAGCTTGACAAATACTTGACCTATGACGAGACAGCGGATATGCCTCCAGAGTTGCTTGTATCCTCGGTCCCGCATTTCCTTGATGTAGAAGGAAACGAAAACAACCACAGCCAAAGGCAGGGCAATCGACCGGACTTCACCATGAACCCAGCGAACTATGACAAGGCACCAATTCTACGAGTCCTAAATCGAATGAGCGAAAAGATGATGAAGGATGTGCCACCTTCTGATGGAAGCCGTCATGCTCCTGCTGGGCTCGATGAAGAGACGTACAAGGAACTACAGCTAAAGGATTTGCAACGTGCCGACGAGGACAACAGGGTGGTTCTAAAAGTTCAGGACCAAGGCCGATTCTTCTCCGCAGGACAGAGTGTGCATACTTCGACCAGTGCCGCTACATACACAAAACGTACTCCCGCACAGGCCTTATCCACCCTGAAGCAGGATCTTAGTAGATTTGGCATGAAAAATGACAAGGCTGTCGGGGTTGACCTCCTTTCTACAATCAATATCAACGATGACAGCAGTAGTGACGAGGAAAATGTCGCGCCAGATAAAAACAGGGTTGGTGGCAGATCTTCACGCAGCGCAGCCGCGTCGCAGATCGTATCAGCTATCCAAAGGCGGCACTTACATGATGACGATTACTCATCGTCTAGAACCATTGCCATCAGCGAGCTAGCAAGGAAGTTGGATGTTTCAGAATCAATTCTCGACAACTTGATCATGACGCACAACACAACTGTCGAATTTCTGCATTACTTCTGGGCGGTGTTCTATTCAGGAGATCCCGACCGCGCAAACGAAGTTGCGAAACTCATTGAAACATTGGACAAGTCTATTGATCGAATCAAGGCTGTTTCTGATACAGCGGAAGAAGAACGGGGACTCAATGTAGTGAGATTGAGAATGAGTAATGATCAGGCTAATAATCAGCGAAACGCAGCAAAAAGGAGAAAATTTGATCCAGATACCGTCAAGGGCGGGGCAAAAGCCGTCAACCAGGTCGTGGAGCCTCTGCTGAGAGCCATCGACGCTGCACGGAGGCAGTATCAGGTAGCACTTCAAGAGCAACTTCAGGGTCAGAGCGGGTCAGGAAATGGAGTGTGAGGCGGGATGACTCTGACGGTCCTTCTATTTATGCATAGCGAAGGCGTTTTGGATTGTGGTTAGTGTAGGTCATTGCAACAATCAGCGAATATCCATAGAGTCCCTTGTTAGCACACAAACCTAAGTTCCCCACATCAAGAATGCCGCCAATGTGACAAGACTTGTCAAATAACAGCCTCATACCGACAATCCACCAACCATCCCGCATCCATATCATTGCCCAACCATTTCATGATTGATATCCTGATACTTTGATGAGGTATCACGTCCCACAAAATGAACCTGCTGGATAATGCTTTGCATAGTCTTGCGGAATGTGACAACACTTTGTTCTTTTACCTCATACCTTTCTTAAATACTCAAGCGTCGCTTTATAATACACGCCCACCTAGCCCTTTTCTCGCCACGATTGCCGTCACGCAGCAGCCGGAGAAGAACTAGTTTTATCTGCACTCGCGAAGCATCGACTTTCCTTTCCTGGTCAGTTTGGGGTTGGACCCTTTAATCCAGATCTTCGCCCCACTTAAATCTGTCACTCGACCATGGTAATGGCAAAGCTTACCCTCACCTCCATCGATCTTTTCACCAACAAGGTAAATTGCGTGGACAATCGACTGCTCAGCAGATATGAAGACAGAGTCATACGCAAAGGCCAATATAGTGCGTATTGGACTTGAGAACAGTTACTAAAAGATACATCGTAAAAGGGGCTGGAGCAGACCGAAAGCGCGCAGTTTGGGAGAACGTCGACACTGAGATTTGGAGTGAATGACAGGTGCCAGACACCAGAAACCAAAGCGGGATATATCGAACAGGCAAGGAAAAACCAAAACGCATCACATCCGAGGAAGCGGATTCTTATGAGGAAGTCCGGGCAGCCACATCTACAGCGCCACGCTTAAACCAACAACCTCGGCATCCTCGACATCTACAAAGAAAGGTGCCGTTGAAGGTCTTCCTGCTCTTGCTGTATCGTCGCACGACACCCATTTCTAGGGTGATCGAGCCAGTGCTTTGCACTTGTGTCAGCGGTAGCGTTCCCGGGCTGGATCGTAGTAGCCAGCGCCATATGGACCTTGCCCCCCTGTATTGTGTCAGCCTGTCCCCGATGATCCCGGGAAATGGATGTAGCCTCTCACCTCCATACCCCTCGCTGCCATTGTTCGCCGTGGACCGGGGTCTATTGTCCCTATACGACAAGTCAGTGGGGCTGCATGCTAGCTTTGAGGTGATCTGCGAACCTATAGCGGAAGCTGTGCCAAAGGTACCACCTCGCAACCCAATTCTCTTCATTGACGTTAGTCATGTAACGACCCAGGTGATAGTAAGGTCTCGTTTCCTGCCGGGCGTTGTTGACAACGGTTAGGATTTCCAAATGCTTCGCAGTTTCAGAAATCTCGTCCCACTTGTAGGGTGTTGCTACGTTGGGATCGGCTTTAGACTGGTCCGTCAAATAGAGGGGATTCCTGCTCAAGGTATCCCTCGCAACCTGGGCTTCCAGCTACACACGCCCAATCAAATCAGTAAGGGCCAACCGGGGCCTAGCTTAGAGCTTACAAGGAGCAACTTATGAATTTGTTCATTCAGTCCAAGTCGAGCGAACAGAACTTGTTTATCGGCGCTTTGGGCGAGCGGTCCCAAGGACATATTCGAGCGATGATCCCTTGAAGAATTCCTTATCACGCAGGCGAGACAAGACCAGGCGAGCTGAAAACGTTGCTCAGCAATGTGAAGTAAAGCACGTTGTGCTTCCCTGCCTTTATAGTCCGGCTCAAGACTCCCAATGGCTTGAGGGACCCCCTAAGTTCACCGTCATGTGACGACAAGATTCCGCTGTTTACACCGCCGTGGGACGCTGGGCGCATACGCCCGCAGCATTGAATGGCGGGTCGTACTGAAACTCCACCCCTCGACCGAACCCGACTGAGCCCATAATTACTCATTCGGACCGATGAGCCCATCCCATCAACGCGCCCTCCCCATGCAGCTAGCAATGATCCACGAATCCCCGTATGCAGCAGGCTCGAGACCTCGGTAATCGCCGATCTTTGACGTGGACAGAGTGGGTCACGCTGTCCCTCGCGCATGTATTCGTGTAGGTAGTTGCTCCTAGTACTGTTCCTCTGATTCGTTGCGACGGCGCTGCTTCACGTACACAGGCTGCGCGTAGCTTCCGCCCTGGCCCGTGGATCGTTTAAAACTACACACCTCACCACCCCCAGTACGATTGGAGCAGTCTGTACTCAGGCTATCTCAGAAAAGAACTTTGACCGGGCAGATATTGGGCCGCTAGCTTAAGAGCTGCAAGAGCTGCAGTCCCAAGAGCCAGGTCGACGGACATGAGCGCTAGTCGGGTCACAAAAGATATCGTAGAGCCGCTGCGAATCCGTGAGCGACTACAATATGGCGGATCTTACGACACACCATTACTATAGATGTGAATTGGATGTATCTTTAGGGGGTTTTGCGGGACTCGGGTCGACTAAAGTTGGCTCAATCTCAAACGGCGCCGACCCGGCTGACTTCTTTGGGCTCATGTTGCCCAGTAGCTGCGATGGATGCAAAAGGCATGAAGACTCTAAAACGTATGATTTTGGCTCTAGAAAGTACTAATCACCCCATGTTTTGGTACGAGGATCAGTCTAACCAGCCGTAAGGAATACGTGGGTCAATGCCAGCAGGGTAGATACAATGGTCTCCTGTTTTGGCAAAATCTCCAGAAGGCACCTGCAGTATCGCTCGAATTTGGAGTCCTTCGTATAAGTATTACGCCCAACGGGCAAAGATCGACGCCTGTCCCAAGTCGACGGATCGTAACATCAGGCGCCTAGCGAATCTTGGCTGAGAGCTTCCATGTTCATCGCAGAACCACCTCCTCACACACTCAAGCCACCGCATCAGGCACTCGACCGAAGTGCTAGATTTCGATCATGTTATTCCAAGATCTGAAATCTTTCAGATACCACCTACCGTGGCCGCGGGACTCTAGTGCGCACAGAGCAAATCCCGGTCCCTGCAACTTCTAGAAGCGTGCGACAGAAGGCTTTAAGGCGCCACAACGTAGCACAGCCCAACCACGGCAGAGTTGTCGAAAGGGATCCTGAAGGAAGCGTTTCAGGAGGGATAAAAATTGATCGACAGGGTGACAGAAGAATTGCTGTGTATGCTTGTCCCGGCGACAGGATGTTGGTGTATCCGAGAGGATAGTCCCTTGCGCATGACGTTGTCTGAACCGGGGTTGCATCCGTGTCATGCTCGTCTGTTTCCAACAATTGCGTCGTTGAGTGTACATGCAGGAACACTGGATGGATCGTTGACTCGGCTGATTGACCCCTAGAACTCTCATTCCTTCGGCTTCGAGCTGACTTGAGCAAGGCCACACTCTTAGTTGGCGAATTCGTGAACCTCAGCTTGCTAGAAAGACCTCCAGCATGTCATCAACTGTAGGTCCCTACGACGCCTGTTCACGCACAATGCTAGAAAACCCCAAATATGAGCATGAGTAGCGCCGCCCAACTCATCCTATACACTTCTAGGAAACGATACATGCTGGAATGCAGCTCTAGCTCTTAGTAGCGTCGCCTTCAGTCAGTGCCGCACCTTTACATGGTGTCATGCTGTCTTCTTCAAGCCATAAGCGGGCCGCAGAAAAAGCAAACTTGCAGCTCCCCTCGCCTCTCGTACCTTGGGGCATCACGATCACCTTTTCGGCTGTCCACACAGTCGCAGCTTCTTCACCGTTTGAGGCTCAGACCCTGGCTTACGACCTTACATATCCTGGAGATTCACTATGAAGGGACGATCGTCTGCTATAGACGTTACACACTTCGGGCAACAAGGCATGACTCGCTTGATAGTAACCGGGTCGCTTCGAATCTGTGTTCGAAACAGGCAGCCCAAGTTAAGACTGCGCAATGTGACTGTTACAATATACTCCTACGGAGTTGTGGCCTTTTCCCCGTGCTGCGGCGTGAAAACCGGCTATCCGTTGGAAAGCGTCACTTTGTGTTGATTTGCATTTGTGTGCATCGATTGCGACCATTACATGCATGGTCAACTAATCTGGGCAATTAAAAGCGAGACGCCAGCATAGCAGCTAGCTAGTCACCCAACAGCCGTTGTAGTTGCTTTTGTTTATCACCTAGGGAGACTGTCTGCAGTTGAGCTTTCACTTCACTCTCATTGGGTCATTTTCCGCACTGCACACAGTCAACGCTACAGAGCAATCAGGCTTGGCATGAGAAAGAGCATGCAAACCTACGCTTTGACCCGAACTAGCCCACGATGGCTGTACACATTTCTCTTGGATATGCTTTAGGTAAGGCCCGACCTCGTGGTTCTATAATGTAAAGCGGCGAAAAGCAACAACGTGGAGAGGCATACCTGCCTTCGACCTGACAACGCACTTTCTCAGAAGAATACTCAAGGTAAGGGCAAGATATCGTGACTAGCAACGAATTCCCTCGCGATTTTAGAAGCAAAGAAATACCCTTTTCGACAGAAAATGAACTCAAGACCTACTTATGTTCCATATGATCTAAGCACCTTTCACCCTCCTACCCCTAGTATTTGGCCATGCTAGCAACGAGCACGATGCCCGATCCTCGATCTCACAACTCCTACCTACTGGATCGAAGCAACGGCCCGGAAATCCTTTCTAGCACTAGTACACCGCCATACCGAAGCCCAGATCCTGCGGCGTTGACCTTGGCGGGTGAAATGAGCAAGCCGCCTGAACAAGTACATGCCGAGGACCCGTTTGCCTATTACAAAGCGTTCATAGATACAAGCATCTCGCCTACCAACACGCCACATGTGTTTGCGCATGACGACGATGGTTACACTTGCCACACAAGATTTATTGGGGCACATGCAGGCCAAGCTCGAGCCGTCCCCTACAATCTTGCCGTTCGGCAGGCAAATCGTTCCAATGGAGCACCACTTGCCACAATAATTGAACAGGGCTCATACTCTACGCTAAACTCTCACGGCTCCCTTCTTAGTGTTGGTCGGTTCCCTTCATTGGGTGTCGCGAAAAATACCTCACCGAGCCGGGTTACGCATAGAGCTTCGCGAATTTTAGACGAGGATACGGTGCAGGGAATCCAGGAGGAAATTTTGCACCAGCAAGATCTTTGTGTAGTGATCACGCCAGACGAGGAGTTCCAGGCGAGTCGGGCAAGTTCGTGTCCGGTAAACCATACAGCTACGCCAACGAGATCGGCTACCCCTCAACTCTCGCAACATTCAGATGAGCAGTCTGACAATACAGACTACGACGCGGATAGCAGGAATTTCAAAGGATTCTTTCGTGGCTTTTGGCAGAATGTTCAAGCTGGTTCGCGTATCTGGACCCGGTCACTTTCAACGACGCCCACACCGTTCGTTGATTTTCGAGAGGGCCAACCGGAAGCAAGTGAAAGCAGTTCGAAAAGCCAACTACAATCTTCCGAAACTCTTCGAATGATCAGGAGCAACTTTGAAGTCCCACATCCAATACGAACTTCGTCCTTGAGCGCGACTTGTACGCGTGGCCCTGAATCTCAGTCCAAAAATCGAAACGTTCCCACGGCAAATTTCGAACACTCAGCTCGTGCTTACCCGCCCTTGCTCGGTATCCCTTCAACTGGAACCGAATCCGAGACTGATTTTGAGTCTGCACTTCATCTGCTGCCACCATCGGTTGCAACGCGCTCACGCGAACGGTCATATTCCGTGGGCCCTGTACAACCACCACGCGATGTGGCGCGTGACGACGGTACGACTGGAGCTCCGACGCTCTCGAACGAAAATAGCCATGACACCTCAGCTCAAAACACGTTCGATGGCGTCTCTGTGCTCTATAACAACATCCATACACTAATGGAAGTTGACCACGCAAGGGAGTCAAGTAGAAATGCTAGTTTCTGTAGCACCATGTCCACGTCGTACTCAGGGACGGTACTAGGGGTTGACCTTGACCTTTACCACGAGTTCAATCCCCCGGCCCGCCGCTCACGCTCACCGACTCCGGTAGCCCTAGCCCCAGTCTGGTTTACACCACAAATGGCAGAGCTCGGGCGGCAAGCTTCAAATTCGGAGTCTCCTACGTCGAACCAAGCCTTTGCAATCGAACCACCATATCGTTCGATAACTTCATCCGCGTTGGGATCTCTACTGCCCATAGCGGTAGCGTCCGGAATAGCACGTCCAAATCATGACACGCCGAAGATATCCTTCACCTCGCCATCCGGTAACCTCATTCAACCCGAAGGTGGATTGACACCAATGATGAGCACATCGGACTTTGGGGACTTACCTACGATGGCCACTTCGTATTATAATGCGAACACTCTATTTACGCACAGTGAATTGTCAGCGAGAGTAACTACTAGGCCGTCGCTGATTCCCATGACCAAACCTCCTGCATATTCTGCTCCCCTCCCAACACACCTCAGGTATCACCACAACTATCCGCACCGTCAGAGACCGCGGATCGAGTCTCGTGAATTTTCCATCGTGCATAGTCCGGCAGTCAAAGGCTGCGACGGTGTAGTCCGAGAGAATACCTTCACGCCCCAAAGGAGAGTTGATCGCTTCCAAAAAAAGCACCACCGGCTATCAATTCAATCCACGGTAGGTGACATGAAGATTGAAGCGAAGATGTACAAGGCTCATCTTATCACTTCCGCCTCCACGTTCTGTTTGCCAGCTCGAAGGAGAAAGAACGCCCCAAAACTATATTCAAATAACGACCCCAGTGCAACCACATATACACACACTAGAAAGAAGCAAAAGCGCACGGCGGAAGCGAAACAGACCGAAGATTCTACCAGAACAACCCAAAGTTCACAAAACAAGCAAGACACGGGGCTGCTGGCTCCGCTCGCAGGGCACGCTTTGAGGATATGCTTCTGCCAGCCGTACGACGGAGCCGGAAAACAGACGCACGCTATTACTGCAGATACTCTATGTTTGAGCAACCCTAATAACACATACATCATGGAAGCTGGTCTGCCTGCTATCAGGGTCATTGGGGGCGGCAACGACCACAAAGAAATGAACGGCCGCAATAAGAAAGATGATGATATTCATGCAAGCAAGCACAGAAGAACAAGAAGTGACAGCGCGGTAACTTGGGATTAGTCTTACGGTTGCCGCAGTTTGTGGATGATCATCCTCATCCACTTTTCGGTCAATCCAGCCGTGTTGATAACAAGGATTCCTAGGGGTACTGAAAATGATTGTTTGATCATCGCAAAGATTCGATCAATGATTTATCTTCACGTTGGAGTCTTATTGCGCGCGTTGCATAAACGGTCACATGCCATCTCCTTAGCTGGTGACGGTATTGATACATCAAATATGCGAAGGGCAGATTTGGGCAACATAACTAAATTAATCTGTTCCGATGGACTCGATATACCCTGTCATTTGTGAGTGTCATATTTGCGAATTACGCATGGTCTTCCAAGATATGACTACCTCCTATCCTACATGTGTTGCCCTCCAGCGCCTAGCATGCACAAAAGTGAAAGAAAAGAAAACCCTGATTAGCCGCATCACTGCACGTACCAGTTCTTGACAACGCATCTTGATGCAGGCAGGAAACTATCGCTGCAGTAGCTGGGAAAAAGCTTGATGTGTGGCCGTCTGTCCGCTTACCCATGGCATCGGTCGATGTCGCCTCACTCCTGCGTTATCGAGCCGTTCAGCTGGTACCGGTCGCGTAGCTGTTATGCATACTTTTCCCGCGGAGGACTACTGCGACATTCTGCGTGATCAAGACCGCATTTGAACAAGCGTGCGTCCGCCATGGTCACAATTCGACATGCCGTGTCCTCGTCGGTGTCCCATCTGGGTATTTGGGAAGCGAGTGTGCTATTAGCAACGGAGTTGCAACCGGTATGTATGATAGGTAGACCATGGCCTTTTTTGATGTCGTGCATTCGTATTCGTGTAACTTTACAAACTGACAAGTCGCCACAAACTGCCAGAGTTTCAATACGGATTGCTCGACTTATCCGCCCACAAATCGTTCCAAAACTGCCTAAATCCATACTGTTTCTCCCTCCTCTCATCCCTCACCCTAACCGGCCCACCCACTAGCCCACCCCACGCCTTCTTGTCCCCCCTCCCGACTCCTAATTCCGCATTTGTCTTCTTCGGTGGCCCTCTCGCACGATCAAGGATCACTCCCGCAAGCCGAGGCGCCACATCAGCGTAGCAAGATTTCAATTCGCGCTGGAGGTTAAAGTATGGTCTCTTAGCTAATTCAGGTGCTTGGAGATTATAGGAACGTGCTTTGTCGTTGAGGTCTTTGATGGCGAGGGTTTGGTAAGTAAATTCGATGCGTTCCCAGTCTGGATCGCGGAAGGGGTGGGGTGCTGGCGGGACGGTGGGGGAGGGTGTGCTGATAGGTACTTGCACAGTCTGTATAGAAGACTCTGTTACGGTAGCCGCTACTAGACTTCGAGGGACAGCACATGGCGTTGAGTCGAGTGTGATCCTCTCGGCTGTGATTTCTTCAGTAATGACGGCGCCTCTGCCTGGTAAGGTCTCTTGCGAGGAATTCATTTTTAGTCCTCCCGATAGCGAGATTTGCGACAGATGCCCCTCATTATCTACTGTTGTGAGGCTTTCCTGCTTCTTCAGAGGGTTCGCATTCACCTCTGCCTGTGCATATGCTTCTGCTCTCCGAATTTGATCCTGTAGTGACCCGCCTTTACTAGATATCATACGAGCAGCATGCCTCGTCCAGTCATTCCTCAGTCGACTGCGAAACTTGGCCGCTGTTGATGTAAGCTCTTGTTGTTTCTCGATCCACGGTGGTACAATATCTTGTTTCTGAATAATCTTGTTCATAAAGTACTCAGTCGTATCAATGAAAGGACTCGACGCATTGTGGTCGCGCTTGACATTCTTTCCTTTGCCTCGAGGTAAATTCTTGAACTGACCACGAGCAATGGCATCCTCAATCCTCTTATTTGCAAGCGAGGCAAGGCCTTGAATGGATCCGGGAACAATGACGCGGGCATGTGGATCAAAGCGATCCTTGAGCTCTTGGAGTCGTTTCTCGCGATCTGCTGCCTCCATGTCGGCATCATCCTTAACGCTGGCATAAAAGGTGCTCCTATCACGTGCGTTGGCCAGCCTGAGTCCACGCCCCTCCTTGCTACGCTTGTAGCCTGTGTCAACCGACCGTGGTGGCTGCACGCCGGGTAGTTTTGGCGGTCTTCCCAGTCGCATTGGCCTGTGAGCGTCGTTGAGCATGCGCAGGCTCGCATCGTGTATGGATTCGGTACCGGACCATGCTTCGGCCGTGGCAAGATCGCGCGTGCGGCGAGAGGCAGTGGTGGGGAGGTCTGCTTCTGAGGACTTGAAGTTGGCCGCAGCGATGCGCTGTTCAAGCTGGGCCTTCAGTTCGGCGCTGAAGCCTGCTCCCTCGAGGACTTTGAGGGCACTGTGTCCGCCTGTTTCCAATGCTTCTTCGCTCATGCTCCGCAACCGTCGCGTCAATGCTCCTTCCCCTCTCTGTTCTCCTGCTGTGTGCTCATCTTGTTCCTGTCCCTGCTCCTGTTCTACTTCCACTCGGTGCTCTTTGCGCTGTGCTGCTGCATCTCCGTGTTGCCGAACAGAGCTGCTCGCGATGGCTACGAGATGGTTGGGAATTCGTTTGGCGCGCACACCGTGTGCACAGATATATCGTCTTGGGGCGGGAATCGAGGTCATACAGACAGTGATTATGGAGTGAATAGGCTATTCAAAGAAGGTAGGAACTTGGAGAGGCACAGCTAAGAAACTATCCTTTCACGTCATCGTAGGCAGTTCGTGGCTACTCAAGTCCGGCATAGTTGAGGCTTAGCGCATTTTGTTATCGATAGTGCTCCAGGCCGCTCGAAGCATTTACTCCCGCCTATTGCAATCCCATGCATCAGTTCCGGCGAAAAGGCGACATCGCTGCCATCGTCGATGACAGCTCCCGCTCCATGGTTTGGGCCATATGAGACAGACACGTTAAGCCCTGTACCACTTACACAAGCTTCACCGCCCAAACGCCCAGCCTTGGGTGACATATTGGCAATACAGCCATTTATGTCTCTGCCGTAGTACAACGTAGGCATCAGGACAAGGTATGGCCACTGCTGTCAGCTCGAAGCACGCTATGAGGTCGAAGAAGGCCGCCGAGTTTGAGGTACGTGGACATTGGTAGTGGCACATTGTGTCAGCAAAAGCCGATAACCAGAAGGCTACCGAAGTTCTGATGTTGTCCAATATCTCACTCTCGGACATTAACATAACCCGTCTACCTATCGAGGATAAAGCTGGAATGCTCTATGTTAGTAGACCAACCTTCCACGTTTATCGGCATAGTGAGTGTCACAAGGGCATTTCCCTAACTAAGGATCCCTCGAAAGAGCGGCAGCCAGGCCCGACCGTAATGGAGCAGAGAGCGAAGTGTAAAGAGAGGAAGGAGCGCAGGAATCCTAGGGGAACTGTAGTAAACTTAGCCGATACCGGTACCTCGCTTTTTATATGTCACCTCGCGTCCTCTATGTTAATAACATGAAAAAGCCACTTCTGCTGTTCTTATACCCCAAGGCTGGGTTTGGAGGGAGTACAAATTGCAGCTAGGCGCCTCGATCACACCTGGAGTGTTAGATTCGCAGGGTGTAGTTGCATAGAAACATCATGGGGGTGACAAGAAAGTGCTTCGAGCTAGTTAAAAGCAGTTGAAAGGTTACAAAGTCACGGCCTGGCGACTATGAAGCGAGACTGAAACGACGTATATGCACTTGGTAAAGGAGAACAGCAAAGCTGGCACTAACTCCGATCCTGATGTTTTCGAAGAGGAAGGCTTTGACCCGAAAAGCCTGCAGAGGCCGATGAAGTCGTACATTTACGATGGATGAACCCTTTGTCACGGCATACGAGGCGCTATCATTTCCAACATGCTAACATGGAAGTTTACTGGAAAGGTACATGTACGGTTAAGGAGTTGCGAGCGTGTGGTCTATTCCTGTGTTTCAATTACTTGAAACTTGTGGCTAAACTGCCAACCACAGCCGAGAGAGAAGATGAAGACCAGGTGTAAGTCTGCTTAGGGGAATATACCTCATCTATTGCTTACAAGAAGAGCGGGCCCTTGGATTTATTCGACGCCGCCATTCTTCGATTGATTGAGGAGTACGCGCCGAAGAGGCTTGCACGAAGCCAATTCGAGGTTCAAATTAATGCGGAGGAAGATGCCGTTTTCAAAATATGTGGAATGGAAAAAGTACGCTCTACCAATATTTGTGGCAACGAGAAAAAGAGAACAGGTACGTTCTACGAGATATCTTGGCAGAGAACGGAGCAGGCGCTGGAGGTGCTTGAGGTTGATAAATGACTATAAAGGATGAGCTAAGATGAACAAATTGCCTACTCAACACTGCATGACAAGGTTATCTCTTTCCAAGATCCTCTCTACCCGGTATCCACCATGCTCAGCCGTCGCAACCCCCTCTCCCCCCTCTTTCTGTTACTCACCTCCACAATCTGCTGATCAAGACACCACCACCATTTTCTATAGAAATGATCGCCAATCTCCCATGCCTCTTCCACCAGCTCATTGCCCTCGCTCCATGTACATGTGTTGCCGTGGACCCGTACGCCGCCACCGTCTCGGAAGTCGTCGAGGTCTTGGACTAAGTGGACGATGGCACCACTTTGCTTGATGCCACCATTTCGACTGGCCGAGCCAGATGAGCTGTGTTTATCAGGCGGTCTAAGCGAGTCCAGAGAAACGGCAACTGCAACGGAAAGGTTATCGTGGTCATCGTCTTCTTGGGCTACTGGTGGGCGGAAGGACGATGGCATGGAAAGTATACATATTAACTTCTCTCTCACGCTCGGCCATGGAAGTAGGTCTAGGATTGGGTGGTGGGGTATAGTATGCTGAGCGGCAACAGGATGCAGGTTTGTAGGCAACGACGCTAGGGCTGGGATTGACTCTGGAAGCACATGCAGATAGAACGGATCCCAGACATGAGTTGCTACGTCAAGGGCAATAGCGATACTTGAAAATGCTCGCAAGGCAGAGAGAATAGGTATGCTGATGATGGCACCATCTGGTGCGAGCGGGAACTGAAGACCTGGCGAGGAAGGCGATTGCCGACCGTGGATTTGGGAGGGGGCTGAGGGGATTGGACTCGGGAGGGTTCGAAAATCTAGTAGAAGTTGAAGTAATGTTTCAGTCTAAGTTTTTTATTGGGCTTACTGTTGATGTCTTGCATGGGTCTCGTTTCGAGGGCGTCTTGCTCAAAATCGAACATTTGTAAGCTTTCTTGAGGTGGAATCTGGACGACGTCCTCCAACAATCCGGCCATATCCAGATCTAGCCCGGGCCACAAGTTAATTGAGCCTTCCAGTCCGATCTCGGTATGTTCTTCATACTGCTGCTGAATAACTGGAGGTGAGGGGATCCCCTTGGCCTGCGCTTCCAAAGCTGCCAACCTTTCTCTTCGTCGTTGTCCTACAATCCTCAATTAGTACCAACTCCATACAACGAATGATGCAAATCAACGAGGAAGCTTACGGTATCTTCTCTGCGCAAGCACATTAAGCACCCTCTTCCGATCCGGGCCAGCACTTGGTACGTTCCCCGGTATCATGGTCTTCTTGGTCCTTTCAGCAGACATTTCGGAGAATTTGGACCTTTACGTTAGGCTTAACGATCACTGCTCAGGTAGATTCGATGACAATGTCCATGCAGGTGATAACTCGACACGTGGAAAGCATAACGTTATGTTCGTAAGATTGACTAGGCTCAACTGGGTTTAGCCGAGGGTGCAACCATCTCTCCGATCTGTCCGTCGGGATGATGCTCGAAATACGATCAGGTGCCGAGACAGAGATCGATTAGTTAAAGCGCGGAAAGAAGAGCTTGGCTTGCGAATTTGATCTCGAACTCTCCATGATAGACTGTACCTTGTGTAGTAAGCTACTAGATGGCTAGACCAATGCCGCTCTCTGCACGCTCCTAAAGTTCCATGACAACCGAGGTCACGTCACTTCTATCAGGCCTCCAGCATAGCGTAACGTAAGGCTGCGCACTATACCAACGTTATAGCTGGGAAATATGGTAGACATTGAGAGACATTGCGTCGGGACAGAGGCTATTAAAAAGGCGTTGCGCAAGTCTTCAATGGCAAGATTCAACCAACTAAACTTATTCATGCGATTTGATTTCATCCACCGAAACCTACCAAAAAATGGCTCCTTCATCCCCTCACAAACCCAGTGACCCCCTCCTCGGCGGCCAACCAAAGCTCAACAACGAGCCGAGTTCCCCTCCGCTCTCCCCAGCAACCCAAACAGCCATCAAAGCGCTCACTTTGATACGTATCGTAACCGGGGCAGCATGCCTTGTCGCCCCACGATTCACCTGTGCCTTGTTCAAATACCCCGTACCCGCCGAACAAGCGCTGCTCGTCCGCATGTTTGGCGTCAGAGACGCAATGTTTGGAGCGCTGCTGATTACTGCGGAGGACAAGGCAGCCCAGGATGGAGGAAAGAGGTAAGTCGGCGAGACATGAAGTATTTGAATGTGCATGAAAGACTTTTAATCTGATGTGATGTTGTAGAGAAATGAGAAGAGCCATTTGGGCAGGGATCGCAACGGATGTTGTGGATATGGGGAGTCTAGCTCTTGGCGTCGCCATGGGACAGGTTGGGAAGACAGCTGCAGGATTGCTCGGGGCTGGTGCTGTGGGCGCTGTCGGATTAGGAGCTATAGCGTTGAGAGGACTTTGACATGTTCAAGTAGTCCGTGTGTTGAACCCGGTAGGGACGACGACGAGTTAGTATCGTGTAGAATTGCTCCAAATCTATACATTCGGGCTCTCCTAGATGTTTCGCCATAGTGATGATGGCGTCGTGAAGCCAGTGCATCAAGGAGCGGAGGGCTGGCTACATGACATGGGACAAAGTCTCGTGACAACGTGGTGTTGTGAGACGCGGTCCTTGGTGGGGTCCAAACCTGGTGCCCTGGCAACGTCAGCCAAGCCAAGCCTGACGCCTAACCTGGGAACACAACGCGACAAGAGGACACCCTTTTCTTTCTTTTCGACAGAGCGAGTCCGCAAACCGCCTTGGCCCTATATAGCTGCTGCCCATGAGCAGTCCGAGGAAGCATCGCGCACCTTTCCCTCCTGTCAACACGCTCTCGTCCCCCCAGAAGCCGCGCTTCCAGGCCACCACGTCGGCGCCTACTTCGAAGCGCAACCACCACAACAAGAGCTCGGAGATCGCACGAGGCACTATCTATACGACCGCTTCTTTCCTAGACGAGCAGGCACTAGGCAGCGACGTTGCAGATATAGACAGTCCCTTCCGAGACGACCAGTCCACGAGCTTGCTTGGCAATTCCACCTCACTCTTCGACGAAAGCGAACCGGTCCCAACACCACACAAGATGGTGCGAGAGCGAGAAGCTCCTGCACTGCCGCCGCCGCACAAAGAGGTTCCAGCACCAGCACCCCCGCCGAAGCCGCTACAGGAGCTGCGAAATGCCGCTCCACAGTTCGGCCAGACAAGCCCGCTCAAAAATCCGCTGAAGAAGGATACCAAGGACGAATATGCACATCTGTTCAACAAGCCGAGACCAGGACAGATGCGGCCGGAACACCAGCAGGGACCGATACGGCTACCGTCGCAATACTCAGCCAACTCCAGTCGGCCACCAGTACCAGCAAGACAGAGCGCGTCCGATCGCCTAGATGCGCTGAACCGCCCATTCAAGGTCCCAGCACAAGGAGTTCAGCGCCACAGCTCGGCCTCCTCGACTGGCTCTGACATATTTGAGATCCCCGCCTCACAGTTCCAGCCACGCCAACCATCGCACGGCGTCCCGGTTTCTAGGCCATATAATGCTCCGCCTCAAACCACTTATCCGCCTCCAAGGCCCATGTACTCCTCCATGGACCCATCGAACGCATTCCAACCGGTCGCCAAGGGTTCCCACAACCCGCTCGAAGCAGCAAGGAAAACGGTCATCCTAGACGATGAGGATAATTTTGATCCTGACGTTGCCATTCGAGCCGAGGGCGATCGATTCGGTGCCCCTGACATGTACGCATACGTCGACTCTGGCCAGGCTAGCGAGAATATCAAGGCTCTACTCGAGGGCGCTTTCGACGAGGACAGCGAAAAGATCCCACGGACGCGTCTTCGGAAAAAGAAGCAGACGCAAGAAGATGACGAAGCGAGCAAATCACTTGCCGATCGCTTACAGGCTCTCGCGGTTAAGGACCATGAAGCCCAACCCGAAGCCGAGGCAGAAGTGGACGAGGATGAAGAAGATGATGGCACAGTTGATGGCCTGAAGGTGAAGCTTCTGCCTCATCAAGTCGACGGTGTGGCGTGGATGATTGAAAAAGAGACAGGCAATCACAACAAGCGCGCAAAGCTCCCCAAAGGTGGTATTCTGGCCGACGACATGGGACTGGGAAAAACTGTACAGTCCATCGCGCTCATTCTTTCGAATCCACGACCGGAGAAAGGCGTCGAGCCGGAGAACAAGAAAAACAGGATTCTAGAAGCCACCGGTAAGGGCACGCTTGTCGTCGCTCCTTTGGCGCTCATCAAACAGTGGGAGGCCGAGATCCACACCAAGGTCGCAAGATCACATGAATTGAAAGTTCTTGTTCACCACGGCCCGAGTCGCACCAAATCGGCCGAAAAACTGAAGCAGTATGATGTCGTCATCACAACCTACCAAGTTCTTGCCTCTGAACATGCCGCCTGCGGAGACGGTCCTGATGGCCTCAAGAAGGGCTGCTTTGCTGTACACTGGTATCGCACATTGCTCGATGAAGCACACACCATCAAGAATCGCAACGCAAAGATGACGAAAGCTTGCTACGATATTCGTTCTCACTATCGCTGGTGTCTCACGGGCACACCGATGCAGAATAACCTTGACGAGCTACAGAGCTTGATCAAGTTCCTCCGCATTCAGCCATATTGCGAACTGTCTAGCTGGAAAGACTCGATATCTGGCCCTATGAAGAACGGCCGTGGCAACCTCGCCATGAAACGACTACAGATCTTCCTAAAAGCCTTTATGAAGCGCCGCACTAAGGAAGTACTCAAGAAGGACGGAGCGCTCAATTTCGGAGGCAAGGCCAAGGGAAGTGGAGACAAGCCCGCTTTCCAGATCGTCGCGCGAAATGTCGAGACTATCATAGGAGAGTTCACGGCAAAAGAGCGTGCATTCTACGACCGCCTATCCGATCGCGCACAGTCACGCCTCGACGAGATGATGGGTGGTGAGAAGCAGGATTACATTGGGGCGTTGGTGTTGCTGTTGCGATTACGACAGGCTTGCAACCATCCCAATCTAACGAAGAGTAATGTCAAAGATGACAAAGACGCTTTAACTACTGGATCTAAGTCTGGGGCTCCGACAGACCTGCAAACTCCTCGCAAAGTCTCCAAAGACACCGACGCTGATGACCTTGCGGACCTCCTTGGTGGACTCAGCGTTGCTACAAAGCGCTGCGATATATGTCAGAAGGCTTTGACACGAGATAATGCTGAGGCTGATGCCGTTCGTTGCACAGAATGCGAAACGGACCTTCATGTATCGACGAAGAAGAAGTGAGTGTATAACCCGTCATCTGATCTACCCAGCAGGTGATCAGGATCCCCGGGCAATGGCTAACATTCGACGTAGGAAGAAGCATCGGAAGCACAAGCACAAGAGCGAAAAGGCCAAGAAGGACCAGGAACAGCTCAACCCGGCTCGCCAGCGTCGCGTCATCGTGGACAGTGACGACGAGCATGAGGCTGAGGGCGAGTGGATAGTGCCCGAAGACCAGCAACACGTAAAAGATCTCGGTAAAGCAGGCGGAACAGACGATGAGAATATGGAAGGTGGCGGCGATACGCTTGCCTCTGTCGATTCAAGTGCTACTGAAAGTGAAAACGAGAGTAAGAGTCAGATGAACTCATTCATCGTCCATGATACCGATAGCGAAGATGAGGCTCCAGTTCCTCGCAAAAAAAACCTAAAGAATACGCCACGTGTTCTTAGTCTTGACTCCGACGACGGAGCAGATTCGCCGAGCGAATCTAATG
Organism: Cucurbitaria berberidis CBS 394.84; assembly: GCF_010015615.1. NCBI lineage: Eukaryota > Fungi > Ascomycota > Dothideomycetes > Pleosporales > Cucurbitariaceae > Cucurbitaria > Cucurbitaria berberidis. The sequence continues at coordinate 2,107,505 of NW_024468937.1, read as the reverse complement.
ACTCCGGTTCGGAAGAGGACTCAGAAGACTCTGATTCAGATAGCGAAGCGTAAGTCCGGCCCCTTTTTACCACTACCACAACCAGCCCTAGCAAATATCGCAAGAGATCTAGAAACACTGGATTCTCTCTTCTGGTCTGTAGCCTGAATCGATATACTAATGTGCAATAGATCCTCAGAGGTTGTGTATAATGCCTCGGACCTTACCCCTTCTACGAAAATTCGACAGCTCCTTGCCATTTTAGAGAAAGAGACGCCAGATCATAAGGTCATCGTCTTTTCCCAGTTTACGTCCATGCTCAACCTTATCGAGCCCTTTCTTAAGCGTGGGAATTACATATTTACCCGATATGATGGTAGCATGCGCAATGATCTGCGCGAAGCCAGTCTGCATAAGCTTCGAAATGATAAGCGTACACGCGTACTACTTTGTAGTCTCAAGTGCGGGAGCCTGGGCCTCAATCTTACGGCAGCGAGCCGTGTAGTTATCATGGAGCCATTTTGGAATCCTGTAAGTACACCCTCTCGTTTTCTAGTTCACTATAACACACTCGCGGCCCCACTTGTGTGGAACTCCCACTCTTCAACATCACCTGGGTTGTTCGCCTTCAGTGCCTTTGGAGCTATCTAGCACATATACCAAGCGCAGAAGTCGGCCAGTCTTGGCTATAGAGAGAGAGAGAGAGAGACCTTATGAACCCATACGCTGACATCAAGCAGTTCGTAGAAGAACAAGCGATAGATCGCGTCCATCGCCTGAACCAAACAATTGATGTGACCGTCTACCGCCTCTCAATTCATAATAGCGTCGAAGAGCGCATCCTCGAACTACAAGAAGCCAAGCGGAAGCTAGCAAATGCTGCTCTCGAAGGTGGCAAGGCTATTGGTAAACTGTCTATGAAAGACATCCTTGCACTATTCAAGCGCGAGGCCGAGTACGATAATAAAAACGTCGACGATGCGGATGAAGTGGGCATGTTTGGCCGCACGCGCGTGCTGGAAGGTGACAAGGGCGAGGCAACGAGAGAGAAAAGAAAGGCGGGAAGTTTAGGGTTTAGGAAGGAGGATAAAGTTTATGGACGACGGTGAGCAGCGCTTCGAATTGTGAAGATCTCTAGGCCTCATCACAGGTACTTGCGGCGTTTGGAGGACCGGCGCATCATGATGAGTAAGATAGAGTGCCCTTTGGCACGATATGATGTTCATTTACATGTCTTTATGCTCAAAAGTTATGGTGCCAGAGTCCCTGTGGTGGGTTGCTTCTCTCATGCCGTTGGGCCATCCTCGTGGAGACTTGGCGCTGGAATACATTGCCCCTCTTATCCTAATTCTTCAAATTATGTTTCCCCACTCCTCCCTTATCAAAAAAAATCAACAGATCATCGTCGTTAACATCATCACTCCGCCTGACTCCGACGTGGTCGTCTCTGTGCCCTTGCGCTATAGGAGCCATGTCCTAAGAGCTGATCTCTAATTGTATCAAGTAGAGAGTCTTCGGGTTGCAAGCCAAAGCGGGAACCTTCTTGCGTAACTTTCTGAAATCACGAATCGCATCCTTCGTTCAGGAGGCCAGGCATTCAGCAGCAGATCTAGAACATGCTATTTCACGTCATGTTTGGCAATCCTGCCAATACTGGTACCTTTAGGAGCGTAGGGTTCGAGTATTCCGATCTGCACAATATCAAGCTACCACAGCGCAATTGTTAGGCAACAGCATCACGCTCTCGTTATCAACTCTTAGACGTTCTATAGACTTGATAGTTACATATAATACGGATATACCCCATCTCCTTCAAACACCAGAGACCTTCTGCTCAAATACCTAGGGTAGTTTACCCGCTTCCGCGCAGTTACTTGCGCATGTCGCAATAACTATCCTGCTTGCTTCCGAATTAGAATTATCACCGAATTTGAACTATAAAAATTTACCTATGTTGCGTTACGTTACTGGGGGTTAACGCGTGTGTGCACGCAAGTTGCCCGAGGATTGTGAACTTAAGAGATCATATTGAATCCTGTAGATCGATTACTATACATCCTCTTTCATATCGCTGAAATTACTACAACAGTAGGTAATTAGCCGAGGTGGAAAGAATGCGGAGATAAAACACCTTGATTCGAGAAACGGCCCTTCTTGAGTGTGATTATCTGTACTAGTATGGGCACAGGAATGTGTTGTGTGACGACTTTGCCTACCATTTAAATGTGCAATATGTGACTTCAGTTACCCGCATAGTTGATGTATATAAATTAGACGGCCTATAGGCCCTTACTCGGAGCCGACTGCAGTCATTTCGCCTATACCAAGTACGTTCAATGGCCGACGAGCGGCTTGAGGCACCATTACTTTACTTGAAGGGTCATGTCTTTCATGGCTGAGAGCAGCGAAGTTGTTGCGTGTCTTACTCTAATACGTCATGAGACGACTCCTGATCTTGGTCTCTGGCCTGTATCACCTCGGAGCATGCACATCGTGTACCACCATTGTACGGGTTCACCCCAAGTTTGCAACGATAGTCCAAACCCGCTCTAAGGAAAACCGCAAGCATTCGAATACATCTTACGTGATGTCTGGGCCATTATTCGCAGGTTCTGGCACCGCGACCACTCCCGAAGCTTCGAATGTACGGCAAACTCTAGCTAAAACTCACGAACGGTAGAAGCGTAGATTGTAACAGTTAACGCTAGGTAAAATGCGATCATCTCCACTAGTTAGTTCATCTCCTCACAAGATCCGATATTGGCTTCTCACTATTTTTCGACGTACTAGTACTCTAGGTTTGTTTAGTCTCTACATGTTTGGATCATCCAAAAATCATCTCACTTTAGCGATGCAACGGTAGTCGCACTCCTGCAATATTGTCGTTAGCTCGCGCAAGTGGCGTCTCAACTAAATTCCTTATACTGCAGTGGACCTCACATTACAAATTTGCTTGTGGATAACATCAACTCAACTCCAAAAGGGTCTATGACACCCTCCACCTTTCAGAACCCAGACTTCATCATAGCTATGATGTCCAGTAACCTTCGCGGCCAACGTGCCGTCAATATTTCAACTACCTTCACTATTATCGCAGTAGTTACCGTTGCTCTCCGCCTATACACCCGTTTTTTCCTCGTTCGTTTTGTTGGTGTTGAAGATTATGGCATCATTCTAGCGATGGTAACAATATCGACTATCTCATGAACAAGTCTCCACTAATTAATTTACAGCTTCTCTCTATTGGTGTGACGGTATGCATTGGCCTCCGTTCGTACAATCTCTTACTCGCTCACTAGTCGATGCTAATTTGGACAGAGGCAAAGTGGGGAATGGGCCGGCATATTAGTGACGTTAGCCCACACGACCTTGTCAAAACACTGAAGGTACCAGTCTTCGCTTTTTCAACAATTAAGCATTATACTGACTTGGAAGGGAGACTTTCTGGGCGTCCTTCATCATCTATGGTCTATCTCTTGGGCTGACTAAAGGATCTATCCTCCTACAATATCAACGAGTCTTTAAGACAAAAAGATTCCAGATCGCTTGTTGGACCGTCGTGGCGATTGTCATCGGCTACACCATGTCGTCATTGTTTAGCTGCATTTTTTATTGTATCCCTTTGCGGTCGTTCTGGACGAGAGAGCCCGCAAGATGCGTTAATCAGCATGCGATGTGGTTGTGAGCCTTCATATCCTAGGGTCGTATGAGCCAGCTGATAGGAACTCTAGCGCAATCGCAGCCATCAACATATTGACTGATTTCATTATAATCATTCTTCCCATGCCAGTCATACGGAGCCTAAGGCTTGGACGTCGACAGAAGACTGCATTAACTGCAATTTTTGCCGTTGGCGGATTGTAAGTAGCGATTTTCCAACCTACTTGCTTTTCTTCGAATGCGTATCTCGGAGCGGCTATATCACATGCAACTCGAGCACGTATAGCTTACCGTGTAGCGAGTTCCAACTCCCATATCTAAATTTCGCTGACAATTTTTAATTCTATGCTAATGGAACTCCCATAGCGTATGCATAGTCTCGATTCTCCGCCTCCAATCACTTGTTGCGATCTCCAAATCCCAGGACCTCACCTACGACAACCCATCTTCAGCAGCCTGGAGCTCCATTGAGGTCAACGTGGCAATAATTTGTTCCTGTCTTCCCCTGTTCCGCCCACTTCTGGCTCGCTGGCTCCCAGGTGGATTTTCATCGCATAAACGCAGCTCCCACAGTTCGCCACGGCCGTCGGCGACCAGCGGAAGTAATCACGGTCGCAAAGGCTTAAAGTCCGAACCCGAATATCCTATGAACATGATGAAGCAACAAAATCAACCAAGCGAGGATGTAAGAGATATTCAAGTTATCACAGATATCCATGTGCATGTCGAAGGCAGTGAAGAAAGAGCGAGTGGATGGAGAACACCTATATCAAACAAGGAGTGGGTAGATGACACGAGCAACAAGGAAACACCAAGAGCAAGTAGCACAAATATGGTAGCTACGGATGCTGGTCATGCTGTCTAATATTATTGGTGTAGCCGCGCTGTATTTCTTCAATTCTTCTTCTTCTTCTATACATCAACCATGCCGCCCGGCCTATCTAGCAAGCATTTATGAATTCGAGATGGCTTTACCCCTCCATCTGACTCGACCTGGGGCAAAATGTTGCTTGTAAGACATTATCGTTGCTGGAGCGAGAATCAGCCTGGGAAAGAGTAGTTGGGGGCTGGAGAGCCGGCTGGGCGCAAAAGAAAGATCAGAGACATCCCGACATTGGTTTGGTTCATAGTGGGCAAAGTAAGTTCAACGAATAACTGGTAAAGGCGCAGTGTTAACCTTCTCGAGCGCCGAAGTCGCACTTTTTGGATTCGGAACATCAGGTCAACGGTGCCGAGTCAAATTCGCATCTGGTAATGGGGACTGTTATGGTCAGCCGCATGACGCAGTGTTGGTTGAAACGGCCTGCCGCCGCGTCGAAAAAGCCTTAACGACTGATAATAATATGCTCAGTCAGTGTAGACTATTCACGTGTGCAGCTCCATCTTAGCTTGTTTTAGTAGCACGTCTCTTAGCCTACTTGATCAACGTAATGAACTGCTAGCAGCTATGAATATAATAAATTTCCTCCGCTCTAATGCGCTCCTGTGATTTTGGGTGAAGTTTTACGTATGAGAGCCTCCGATAACATACCCCGTTTTGGTCGAGTTAGGCTTCACTCGAGTGTTCCGCGCTTTCCCTCCTCTCTTTTGTATTTGCGCGCCACCCTTCACACAAGTGCTGCGCATAGACCTTAGCACAGCTTCATATTCATCGCTCAACTCTTCCGACGTATTGCCTCGCAACACCACTACAAATGCGGTCATAACAATCCACAACTTTACGATTTCGTGAACACAACAAAATATCTTCACTTTCACTTGAGGTACACCTCACACCTACGCGAAACATACGGGCGGCTACTTGAGTGTTTGCTCGACTCTTTCACTACCACTACAACCGTTTACGTATGTCAATCTCGATAGATGACTCACCAAAGTGCTTGGTACCATAAATCAGTAGTCGTTCCGTCATCAGTAAACACCTTTCCACCACCGCCTCGGCATTTCTCAATTTTGGCCGCGCTAGAATTTTCTTTCCGATATACAAGCTTCGGAGCTACTGTGCAATGCCAGGAATTGATCTTGCAGTAGAGGGTTTAATGCTGGACACCTCAAGTACTGAGGGCATCAACGAGCGCACAGATCTAATTCCTCAGAAGCACAAGAAGAACGCGGCCGAGTATGCAGTCGAAGGCGATCAAGAGATAGACACGCCGTTTGCGCGAGACACTACCCCCCTCGAAGTCCAAAAGGGCATTGCAGCAGCCAAGGAAGCCCCCGAGTCGCTTGAAGCAGGGGATTACACTCCCAAGCGCACAGTTCGTCAAAAGTGCATAAAGAATGAAGAAACATTTGCGCCTCATCCGACCGACTCCACCAAGATAATCGCAACCTTCCGCATACAAATTCCCCATGGCGGTGGCGAATTTGTGCAAGTCGACGAGATCCCAGAAACGCGCGTCGCTCCTGCCACCTCTGACAACGCGGTCTCTTGCGTTGTCTACCCCTCCCTCGTCGAATGCAAAGTCCCACGCAAGATTCGCGGGTCCAAGAACAGACTCGAAGAGTTTTGGGTGAAGAACAACACTGAAGAGCGTTGGACACGTGGTACTGGCGACAACATCCAGTTCTTCAAGCCTACAGTCATTTTCCGTGCCTTCAACGCCATTACCTACGAGTACGAGTTCGCTTATGTTGGCGAAAAGAAACTAGAGAATGTGGACCCTAACAACAAGATCTGGACGACCTCTTACAACAAGTGGATCGACCAAATCAAGCGTCGTCGTGACAGTATGTACGTTCAGACGTTGCATCGTACACACTGGACCGTACCTGAGAAGCAAGCGCTGTATACTGCGATTAATGACTTCTGCGAGATTTTTGGATTGTTTCGCTTCGGCTTTGGAAAGGGCGCAGAGATGGTTTTAGAAGATCTCCAAGGATTTGCGGATGAGGTCAACCGCGAGGGACGCAATAACCGCAACGTAGACTCGATTCGTGGACAGATTACTTCCGCGCACGCAGAGAAGAACAAGGAGATCTATGAGCTGCTGGAGCGGGCCGACGCGCTGCGTGCGAAGCGAAATGAGAACCCAAACGTCAAGCTTCCTCTGATGGAGGAGTTTCCTCATGAAGTGATTCCGTTATCCGCCTTTCCTAGGGAGGCTAGTTCGGCGAAATCTGAGAAGGACAGGAAGAGCAGGAAAAGTGCTGTATCGATCAAGACCTCGAAGAAGCGCAATGGTGACGCGGCTTTCGGTAGATATGAGGTTGCTTCGGATAGTGACGAAGGTATTCAGCCGGCTTCAACTCCACTCAAGAACGGCAAGCAGACATCGACGCGTACCAAGGCAGGCAATATCACACATAAAGCTAGAAAGAAGCGCACACGCACATCGATCTCTCGGGAGAGAGGGGAGAAGGAGGAGGAGCCTGGGGAGGGCGAGCTCGCGGATGATGTAGAGAAGGAGGAGGCGAAGCCGGAAATGTCTGGTGAAGACATTTTAGAAATCCCTCTCTCCTTACCGTCTCCCCCAAACAAAAATATAGTGAAGAAGCGCAAGGGTCTAGCGATCCCTGAGGAGGAGGGATTTGCCGAGGGAGGTTGGAGGGACACAAATGGAAAGGTCATTGAGAACAAAGGTGGCGAGCGGGAGGACGTGACTCGGCTAAAGAAGAAAGCGCAACCGGGGAAGGCTGCACGGGCAGAGGTCAAGGCCATTGTCAACAACGATAGCGGCTCTGACAGGTCTGACGTGCCTAGCTTGACAATGCCGATGAGCAGGAGTGGTGAAGATTACTGAGAGGGAGCTAAGCGAGCTTCATAGATGGGATATGGTTAAGCAAAAGGACATTGCACCTACTACTCCTGGTAATGTGGGGTAGGAGTGGAAGGGCGCGGTGTACACCATGTGCCTAGGGTTAAGGTGATGGGTGTGGAAATAAGGCAGCAGGTTGCTGTAAATCTAATATACCTCTAAGCGCGTACTATACCGTGAGGAGAACATTGCAGCCTACCTGATGTAGAAGAGCGAGAGCGTATGGCTGGTAGAGTTCCGGGGCGGCGAGGGAAGAATCGGTTCTTGAGAGACCTAGATTAGAGGGCCAGTCAATATGCCGGCTTCTTGTTACAATAGTCAATGTATTACAAGATGATAAGCAGTGGATGAGAAAAAAAAAGAAGAGCCGCAATGTGTGCTACAAGAAGATAGTAGTAAAGAGCTAGTAAAAAGCTAGTTGCATTGTGGCACTAGGTATAGGTATAGAGCCCATGTACCTAAATCTAGCAACCATGTCAACAGCAACTTGAACTTGAAGTATACATATATTTATCACCTGCACTTGCATACGCCTACAACGCCAGGCTATGCAGACCAAATCCAAAAAGTGAGGTGTTAGAATCCAAAAGCATCCAGCAAGCTATTCGCATCCGGCTCCTTGAACTGGGTGGGCGGTGGTTTCTTCTTCTCAATCATCCCTGGCTTCTTTTGTTCACCTTCCTTTGCAGTCTCCACTCCGTCCTCTTCTCCGCTTCCCTCCTCATCCTCCTCCTCCTCCTCTAGCGTCCCTTTACTCTCTGCAAGTTCGTTCTTGATGTGCTCTCGCACCGGCAAATCAGCGACAACTAGCGAGCTTCTCCGGCGTAGCAGCTTGCGTGGATCAAAGTCAAAGTCTGTTGCTGACTGTCTTGGTCCGTGAGCGTGGAACGACTCCCGTGGCATCATTGGGCTAAGTGGTGGATGTCCAGGTAATGCCTTGGTTGGCGGTGGTGGGAGCAAGAACTCCCAAGTCTTCACGAGATCGAGTGCAAGGACGTCGCATCCCATACGTTCGTATAACCTGGCTGTGTGGAGTACGAACTCCCACTCTTCTCGCATACCGATCATAGTTGCACCTCGTAGTGTTTGCAAACTCTTCTCGCGGAGCTGTTTGTAAAGAACGACGAGCGCGGGGTCGTCTGTCAAGTAACTTTTGCTCTGAAGATTAGGTGTCTCGGGCGGACTAAGGAGACGCGAAAGTGGGGTGACCAGAGCGCGAACAGCCGTGTCGCGACGTCCAAGGAGCCAGTAAGCCCAGGTTGCCATCCATCGGTTACCATCGCGGGCAGCCTGAGGCAGAACCTTATCCTTCAAGAAGCTAAGTAGTACGAGCGAGTCATCACCGCCATAAACACGCGCAACTGCAATGGCGAGCTGAGTGTCGCCAAGTTGGTTGTGCAGCACGCTGATAGCATCCTGCAAATGGTCCGCTAGTAGGAAGAACGAAGCGGCGTATTCGAACCGCCTCTTTCCCATGAGCGCATACGCGTTCTTGAGAGCAGCCGTCTTCCATCGTTCCTCATTAAAGTTGTTGGACAAGAGGCGGTGGGTCGCACCCTGTTCCCTCGACCAGGTAGCCATGCGCCAGAGGCCAAGGAGAACAGCCTTTTTGCGAAGTGCGAGATAAAAGAGGGCACAATCGACGGGGTTCTTTTCTTCGGTTTTGGTGTACTCGTTTCGAGCGATGACTTCGAACTGGGTGCGCTATGAGAAAGGTTAGTGGCATTGCGCAAAGGTTTCGAATGAGGCTCATACTAGGGCATTGATATCCGTCATCCACATGAACACACCACACTCTTTAGCGTGCTGCCATAACATCTTGCCGTTGAAGTGTCTGCTGACGATATCGACTAAGATATCCTGGCTTCCAGAATGAAAGGCCCAGATGATCTCGCGCCATGAAATGGGCCCTTTCAAAACCTCACTCAGGGCATGCTGTCGGAAGAAAAGTAGGAAGCGGCCTGCATTATCGTCGATTGAACGGCGATGCTTTTCTACCATACCTATACATTCAACAATATCTGCGAGGTGAAATTGCTCGCGGCTTGAGAGTAGGGGTATCTGCTTAGTGGTGAGCAGATCTTTGAGATTGGAAGCGACCTCTTCGGTTACGGCATGAGGCTCGCTATCGTCTGTGAAGTCCGCATATGAAGAGTGCATGTCTTTCCTCGAGGTGGCCATGTGCGTCTATGTCTCTTAGTCCTCATGTATAATATCTGTAGTTGTGTCTTACATTGTACTCATAAAAGTCCTCTGCAGTGAACCCCAATGAACTATTCAGCTCCTCGCCCTCGATCCAGAACTTGAGTTTTTGGTACAACTGAACCAATATCCGTTGCACTAATAAGAGCCTTCCGGCCAGCACGCATTGTGATAGCAATTGCGGGTGGTACACTGGTAGTGGACCGTTGAGACGGCTGACCGCCGTAAAGATATCAATCGAAGCTGTCTTGCGCGAGATCATTCTTAAACTGGGGAACAAGCCTTCAGTCACTGCAACATTCTCATCCTGGATGAAGAGCTGGTTACCCGCACCGATGATGAGGTTCCCACTCCCAAGCCAGACAGAGTCACCAATTGGGTGTGGTGTGATGTCTCGTATCCGAATGTCGCGAATTGGCACCCAGGATTCGCCCGCATTCAGGTAATCGTAACGGAGCTGGGCATAAATAACGACCCGATGAGGGAAGCCAACTGCGAGTATTGATTGATTATCAGGTGTAGACGACCAATCAAGATCTTGGATGACTCCGTTTCCCTTGAAAGTTTCCTGGTACTCCAGTTGCGCACTTCGAGTATTCCAGATAGTCAACGTTGTTTTCTCGGCATCCACCAGGGCGGCTTTCCTTATCGACGTGCCGCTAGCCAGCGAAGGGTTATGCACGCTTGTATCAACTTCTGAGGTCAATAGCCAATCTAGCCTCCGATCCTCCATATTGACGCGCGCAGTCCACGACTTGATGACACCTGAATTAGTATATGAGATGGCGATGTCGCGCGCGAAGGTGTCGAGAAAGCCTGAAATGACCGGTGCTGAGCCTGCCGGGTCTACAGGCAGGACAAAAGCAAGATCGTCACCTGAACCAAGATCAAAGCTAGAGTACTGCTCTAACGATATCTCCAAATGACCATTAGAGTATCCCTTGGTTTTCTCAATACTAGAGAGTTTGCGACCGGTGACTGGATCGTGCTCTAGTAGCGGAAGCGTCACCTCCCAACATATGCCCTTCATCTCAGAGCTGATTGTCGCAATGTGTACACGTCGACCTCCTGCCTGCGTTTCGGGTATAACAAGCAAACATAGTGGCCGGCCTTGCAGCTTGTAAGCACAACGTGCCACCTCTTTGGCCTCATGGCCTCGTGTATCCCAGAGCGAGATGTCGTTGTGGTGTAGGAAGACGACGAAGTTGCCTTCCTGTAGTAGCGCTGTCCTGTGGATGTGCTCGGTCACCTTAACACTGCTGTGTCGATGTAGCGTCATGCCCTGATCACTGGGACGCTGAAGCCAGATGATACACTCGTCTGTAACGGTTCTTGATACTAGTGCACGCCCACTGGCTGTACGATTGACTTTTTTTATGGCGTGTGAGTGTCCGGTCCACATAGCCTTACGCTGTATACGCTGCAACTGAGGCGAAGGATCGAAGAGGTAGTCGATACGTGACTCGAGCCATTCTATCCGCCCATCGAAGTGATGTGATAACAAGGTGAAATTAGAGTCGGGTTTGTCGCCGATGAAAGCGTAGAATTGTACGTTGTCCTCGATAGCCTTCGGTTCCTTGGCAAAGTGTAGATGCAAGCCGTCGACATGAGCAATGTTGAAAACGTCTGTAATCTTCTTCACTCCAGCTCCAACATTCTCGAAGCCCCACGCGGACATGTTCCCCCGGTCGTCCAGCACGACGCAGATCTCAGGATTGCGATTCGCAACCTCAATCAGGTGATGTAACGCAATGCCGCGGTCTTTTTCTTCTGCTGACGCCTGCTGCATGGCTCTTTCTGTCGCATGCGTGAAGTGCCTGCCGTCGATAAAGAAGGCAAACCGCTTCTGTGACTGCTGCCCTAGGGGTACATGCCGTGCCATGATGGACTCGAAGAGGTCCACCTCAGCCCATACGTGCATGCCATCCACGCCGTGGTGTTCGCTGGGGACCCACACGCGTACCTTGTAGTCGGCGCATATTGTATAGAGAACATTTTGCGCCGACTGCTCCTTATGATATGGGTGTCGCCAATGCAGGCCTGTTATGGCTTTGGGATGTGGGAGGTAGAAGTAATCGAAGCTCTGATCGGCCGAACCATACGAGGTGCGCCGCCATATCTTCAGTAGCCGGTCGTATCTGCCAGTCGAAGCAATCAGCTCGCCATCTGGCGAGAAGTGGGCAAACTTGACCGGGTTCGCTAGCTGCTTGGTCCATAACTGTTCGGTTGCGCTGTGCGTGTTGAAGAGCGTGAGCGAGGCACTGCCTGCGAGCAATTCGTCGGGCAGCCCCCAAGAGAGGGTTGTGATCGAGTCGTCCGGGTCTGGGAGGGCCATGCTGCCTTGCAGCGACCACTGCGCACATCAGCACCCAAATATCTCCTGTAGTCGCGGCCTACAACAACACACCTTGATGGCACCCTCATCCCGCCCATATGGCCGATATAGGTATATGTTTCGCGTTGAACAAGCTGCGATTTTGCCTGTTCCCTGGTCTAGTGCGACGGCTTCGAGCCCTAACTCTTCGTCGATGTAGATGGTTTGGAGGACGTGGTTCGGTCGATCGAGGATGATGAGTGCATTGCCGGAGACGTAGGCCTGTCGTTACTCTAGTCAGTCGATCATCTGGGAGCAGAGGCCGTGTATACAGGAGTCGTACAATGATCTGGATATGCTCCCACAGGCCATGAGCGACAGCTTGCAGCTTCGCCTGCGGCCGCCCAGGGAGAATGCCGCGCATGAAAGCTCTTTAGAATCTCGCTACCTAGTCCACATCCTTTCTAGCTATTTGCGGGGCCTCGAATTGCCCAGGAAAGTAGTGACATGTGTTGTAGATAGAGCCGCTTGTCGAGCTTCAGCCGTTTCGCCATCTATCCAGGTGCGACATTTGGTGTGCAACGAAGCTCACGCGCACGGCCCACGTGGGCTGTCGTCACTTCCGACCCGCCTTGTTAGTCCGGAAATCAACTGGTACAAGCAACTAATAAAGCATCGAGTACATGTATAGTAGACTCTAACGAGAGATGGAGCAACCATCAAATCATGTTCACGCCCAGACCACAACACCAATCCATCCCTCATTGGTTTTTCTTTCGTGATGTCGTCGCTTTCGTTCTCCTTTTCATGCCATCGTCCTCTGCACCCTCCCCTCAACCTCCCCGTCATCGCCCGGCCCTTTCCACTCTACTGTAACTGTAATCCCCCGATCGTCACCTTTCTCCTTTGCATACGTCAGGCTGCCCTCCAACACCGTCCCCTTCCGAAGTACCTGTTTCTCTGCAATATCCCTATCGAGTAATAGGACAGCTTGATGCCAATGCGTCGGCGTATTACTCGGTCCGGTCGAGAACCCTAGGCCTGGAATGCCGTTCTTGCCCCAATGAACCGTGTCTAGCATCTTGACGTCCTGTGAGCTACTCGGGTGGATGAAGATGGTGTCGAACCAGATTGCAATTGCGTGGAGTGAGGTGATGTCGCGATCGAGCGTAATCCGGAGAGGGGTTGTGAAGCTGAGATCTTCGACGGACACGGTCTTCGTCTCGAGGAGGTGTGATGTTGCAGAGCCGCAGAGTGCTTTCTCTGGTACATCGAATACACCAATCTCATGTGTGTTGAGCAGACCGCCTGGTATCATGGGCGAGAAGTTGAAGCCATAAACGTTGTTCCAGAACTTCTCGCTCGTGCTGTCTGCGATCCACTCCGCATCTGAAATAGGTGCGAGGCGGATATTGCAATGACTGGGGACCATGATGCCGCCTTCCTTCAAGTACATATCCCGCGCACGTAGCACGGAATCTAGCATGCCTTCGAAGAGCAGACCGTAACCCATCCATTCCGAGATGATAATGTCAACCTTTTCCTTTCCGATCAGTCGCTGGGTGTTGAAATCCTCGACTCGTCCCTGGATTACTTCGATGCGCTGTTGATATCCGTTCTTCTCGATAATTTCTTTCGCTCGGACAGCAATGCCGGAGTTGTCGACCGCGAAGACTTTCTTCGCGCCCGCTCTTGCGCAAAATAGCGACAAGATGCCAGTACCGCATCCGACGTCTAGCACGGTCTTGCCAGCGAATATTTCGGAGTTTTTTTCGATGAAATCTCGGTAGCCCTCGGTCCGCACGCGATCCTCGATCATCTCACGGTGGATGCTGTTGCCTTTGTATGATTCAAAATAATCTTGGTCCCGGTCATTGGTAAGCTTGATATTTGACAAGTCCTCTGGCATGTCCTTATGCAGCGCAGCTTCAAAGTCATTGTAGTCAACAGGCTTGGAATCCGTATCTGGCATAAGATCTCCAAGCTCGAACAAAAGGGCGTCATCTTCCAGAACAGGTAGCAGGTAGTCGTCGCTAGCAACGTCTTCTAGTGACACGTCAATTCTCTTGGGATCTATGCCATCCTTTGCCCTTACTCGCAGGTAGTTTATCAATTTGATGATTGTAAGCTCGTCCGCGTCTACTCCGAATTAGCCTCATATCTCAATCAGGCAAGGCATGCGCCACCTTGGGATGAGTAGGAGACAAACCGGGTCCCAGCTTCTGGATCGTCTCATGCAGATTGAAACTGTGTTCCGTCGCGCAATGTTCTCCCATGTCCGATACGCGACACCATTGTTGGTCGCAGAAGAGGCATTTGAAGCTAGTCGTATCTGGCTCGCTTGCGTCCTCAAAGATGCTGCCGACTGAGCTTGCAGTATCTGAGTCACTGTCTGCCATATTGCTGTCTTTTCTATACTGTTATGTGTTTCAAACCTGCACTAGGATGTAGGGTCGAGAAAGATAAAGCGACTGTCGAATCCAGGTTGCCGGGGTTGCAAGAAGGTTCTGCGGTTTAGTGTTAGTTTTGTGGGCGAAGCTGCGGGGTTGGCCTATCCTGCCTGCCGTTAACTGCGACGTACGCACACTTCTCACATCCTCCGTAGTATCCACACATCATTTTCTACATCCTTTTCCTTTATCAATCACTAGGGATTCCGATGATGGAAGTCTTGGTTTGGGTCTATCTCCGGGTTTGGAATTCGGTAGTTAGTGGCTATGAGCTTTCTGACGAACAATGCTGACGTTTAATTACAATTAATTCAAATCCACTATGTTACCAACGCGCAGTCTGCTTCCACTTCCCACTATGACAATGTTGTCTCATCATTTACCACCCCTATAGATTCAATCGCAGTAGTCTCCCGGTGCCGACATAGTACACTTATTAGTTACGAATACATTATCCGTCGTCGTCGCATTGTTGAAGATATCGAAATCGTTGAACTTCAGCGAGTTCCTCTTGACAACATTACCTGAAGCCTTTGCGCCGGTGACAAGATCATCGTTGATGAAAATGCCAACACCCGTTCCATTATTGTTGATGTTTTCGATCGTGTTCTCATCGACAATCGTGTTGCTGGCTCCAAAGATGATGATGCCAGCGCCAGCACTATCTTTGCCAGACGGGCAGGCAGGGTTGCGGTTGGTGATAGTGTTGGCGATTATCTTTGCTCCCTTGATGCCGGGGTCGACGAAGGGTCCGATGCAACAGTTCTTGACCTTGTTCTTCTTGACCACTCCGCCAGGCGTTTGCGTGCAGAGCGCAATGTAGTATCCAGATATGTTGTTCCCCTTGAACTTGGCGTCGGATTGGTCGTCCATGCATAAAGCGATAAAAAGAACGGCGGCAGTCGTAGACTCGAAGGTATTGCTCTCGGCAAGAGTGTTCTTGGAGCCAACGGTCAAAAAACCGTATTGAGCACCATCTACTAGCTTGTTCTTGGTGATCTTGACATTCTTGCCACCAGCGACCGCAATGTTTTCGCCAGAGAAGCCGCGGACCTCAAAACCAGTGACGATAACGTTCTCAATATACTCGCCGACCGAAAGAACCTTGCGATGCTCCCCTACGAACTCGGCAAGCTTGACATCCTTTCCGTGGATACAGATACCGGCTTCTGTCTCAACACCCGCAAAGCCCTTGTTCAGGCCGGAGCAAAGGTTCCTAGTAAAGGTCTTGGGCGGGATCAGAATAGCCTCCTTGCCGATGAGAATGATATTACTCTTCGTGATGCTTAGCTGCTCAGCATAAGTGCCAGCTTCGACAGTGATCTCGTCTCCGGGGCGTGCATTGTCAATGGCATTTTGAATGGATTGACCTGGTTTGACGATCTTTGGTGCAGTCTGAGTTCCTGTTGCCAGGTGCAGGGGAAGAAAAGCCAGAAGCAACGAGGAGCAGTGATGCTACAAGCAGTTGAGAATGCATTTTTATTGGAACAAGACAGAAAACTCTAATTGAGAGATGTCGAGTTTCAGTGCGCTATGAAAGTAGTAGAAGCGTGGGTTTTATAAGGGTGTTCCTCACACCCTTATAAATCCACGGCCCGCATCCCTCAAAGACTGGATTCTCAATCAGCTCTCAGCCCTCAGCCCTAATTCATCGTAAGTACGAGGCGGCAGACTACAGGCTAGGCTCTTGTTTCTCCACATATACATCCATGCATTGATCATCGAGGCTAATGGAGAGTTCCGGTTGGTCTATCAATGTGACGGTGGAAGCGTAATCTACTCTACGACCTTAGGCCTGATATGGTATTTGCACGCGAGTCTTACCCGGACTTGACTAGAAGGAAAGTCGCAGAAAGGGATAGCCTTGACTTGGAAACGAAGGGTGAAATTTCGAGAGGTCCATTCAAGGGATCTGAAGCTTTCACATAAGACGATCAAGTGATTCTAGCTATTCTTCTAGTAAACACCTTTTACATAGTTCAACCCACGGACTTAGGAATGTACGGTACTTGATTACATTCAGACCAGTATATTAGATCACCATTGACTCTTCTCTACCAAGACCCCATAGCTTCAAAAACGTATTGAGAGCGAGTGACTCCTCTCATACTTGAACTGTTGGGCAGATACAACCAAAACTCGCATCAGACTCATCAGTAGTCATGGAGAGCAGAAAATCGATATATGGTACCATGGGAGAACGATGATGAGGTTTGGAACCATGGTTGGCGACCGTCTCGACCTATCCCGGAAGAATCAATGTGATTACAAACACCTCCGCACTCAAAGTACTTTTACAGAAACCAGCGATAGCTCAACTAGGGCGCAGGCGCTTTGAAAATCCTCTTCAAAAACGTATCATGTTATCGTATTCGGTACGCAGAAACGCCGAAAACGTTGCTGCGTCCACGATTCGAGGAGCTGAAGCAATCATAGGACGCCGATCCTATCAGATTCTAGGGCGTTCGCTTCCAATATTTTGGTTGCCGATCTTCTTAGGAGCTGAACGCAGTCTAGTCTCAGAAGATCTTCAGCTGAACAGAAAACCCCGCGTGTAACAATATTATGACCACATAGGCCACTAGTAACTGGATTTACCTACGGCGCAAGGAAGCCACGATGCGAGCATTGTCTCGCGGTACTTTCCGACTTTGTTGGGCCACATTATGGTCTCTAGAATCTCAACCCACGCCTGGATGACTTCCTTAGCTTTAGTTGCAGATCGAAAGTTGTGGACCTCTAAGCAGAAGTTGGAACATGATACGAGAGTAAATTTCCCTGCCGCGCAAGCCTATGGTGTCCAGCGACACTTCCACGATTGCTCAGCTTCCCAGGTTGCCAGCCTGGAGCTAGACCTGATCAGGTATATTGAGTGAATGTCAAAAAACGATCGCTGGAAAAACCGCTGCTTTAGACAGCCGCATCGCTATTACGTGGCTAGACTCACTTATATAGTTCTGCGACCAGACTTTTGCGTTGCGGTACTGTACCGTTTATTGTGTTGCAACACCGCTTTCATAATCTGCAGAGTGCTCTCTGAGCTTTACAACTTCTTCTTCTCGTTGAAAAACTGAAACTAGAAAAAATAACGCTATGCGATGCAAGATCTATACAAAGTCGAAATTCAATTTTCATCCATCCCGACCATGGTGTGATGCGAGTGGATTGCTAGCGCTTACAACCATGTCATGCTATTAGCCCTGGAGCCCTTAATAGCTTATCAATGTTAGGAAATATATTAAACAAAGTCATACCATGATGTACCTAATCTAGATTTCTTCCCACATTCGTGCTCGTGACGCACTATCCCGCTCTTGCACGCTATAACGTGCACGAACGCAGACATTGCCCTTTATATTTTACAGAAATGAAGGAAGGGTTTGCGAATCTCGAGGAACGATCCTGTAATCCCGAAGTTCATCATTTATAATACGCATCTCAACAAGAGTTAACAACTACATAAACCACTAAACCACCACGTCTTTTGTGAAAGTTGAGGATCTATGCAAGTAACCTGCATAGATGCGTGTGTGCTCCTTCGGGACTCTTGAATGAGCTCTAAACGTGCCATGGGAGGAAGGTTGTGTATTACAGCAATTCCGGGAACCCGTAGAGATTATTGACAGTCTTGTAGGGAAAGATTTCAATGGATCGACGAAACCAGTCTCTTCGAGGCTGATGTTTGGAGGTGGATATGAAAGACTAATCAACTTGTAACTTGCTAACATGTCGCTCTTGATGCTTAATGGCGGCATTATGCAAACACAAAAGTACAACTGTGCCAGGATTCCTAGTTCTAGCCTGACGTTGAGCATATAGTAGCCCCGAGGTAGTAGTGCAACATGCCGTAGAAATTTACAGATATGGGACCCCATGAAACGCAAACACATAAGCGATTGCTAGATCGTACTGTGATGAGAATTTCCTTTCTGATCCATTGGATACGGTGCCATCGAATTTGAGGGTATCGTCATCCCGATATATTGTTACACATGTGTTCCTACCCTAATCCCTATCTCTTTGAATCACCTCTAGCGATAGTCATTGGAGTTGTACGCGGGCCTGTTGCCACCATTACTGTACCCACCGCCACCTCGATTTCCCCCTCGTCCTCCGCGACCTCCACGACCTCCCCTATCATCACGAGGAGGGCGATCGTTATACGGATTATTACCCTGATATCCACCATGACTGCCTCCATTGCTACCTCCTCCGCTCCTTCCCAGTATTTCTTCTGCAGGGCGGTAGAACCGCTCGTTTTGGAGCGAATTATTGTTGGGCGGTTGGCGGGGAGGAGGCCCGCTGTGCGGAGGCTGATTCGCATTTCCCATCCAAGCTGGCCTCTGTGCAACCAGCGGCGGCATAGGTGGACCTCCATATCCTCCATTGCCACCTTGCCAAGCACCTTGGGGTGGTGGCACCCAGCCCGGTGGAGGCGGAGGTAGGAAATTTTGACCCGGGGGTGGGGGCCATGAGTTTGGAAAGGGTGGTGGTGGTCCGTAGTTCTGTCCTCCATAACCACCCTGATTACCGTTGTACCCGCCGCGATCCCAGCCTCCGCCTCCCCGACCGTTGGAGTAGCTGCCTCGCCCTCCTCCGTTTTGGTAGTCGCCGCGCATATTGTCGTTGCTGCGACGGTCGTTGAAGCCACCTCTACCACCTCCACGGCCCCGGTATCCGCCACCACCCCCACGCTCATTGGAGCGGCGCACTGATTCGGCTTCACCGGGACTGAGGGCGGGCTTGGGGAGCTTGACGCCGTCTAAGAGGACAGACTTATGGGCTCGGCTTGAGCTAACGCTGGGCATTTCGTAGTATACCCTAATAAATTGTTAGCATTATTATTGTTCATGACTTAGATGGTCATCACAAACCTCATTGATCCATCCTGGACAATCTCAAATTCGGTTTCACCGTCGACATCAAAAGGCGGTACCAATTGACTATCCAACACGAACATGTCGTGTGGCTCTATGTCACCGTGAAGCGCACGACTTTGTGCAGGATCGATCTTGTGTTTCTGCTGGCCCTTGCGGTAGAGTGCCTTCTCGACATCTTCAAAGAGGCCACCCTGCTGTGAGAACATAAGTGTCTCCTTGCCAAACTCGTTCCGCCTTTTTTCGTCGTCTGATAGCTCGGGGTATTTTGTTGCCATAGCTGCCAGCAGTCGCTTCTCGTCAATGAAAGGTAAAACAGCTACGCCCTGCCAGGCAAATCTCTTCCCGTTCAAGTCGATAGGGAAGTCCTCGGGATAGAAGTCAAGTATAGAGCTGTTGGGGTCTTCCATTAGGATACGGAAAGGTTCAGGAATGGCGTGGTTCGAGGCGGCTGGCAAGACGCCCATCAACTGCTCGTAAGGATGAAATGGCACACCCTTCTCAAAAAGCTTGCGAGGATCCATATCTTCGAGACCGACAAAGTCTGCGGCAAATGGTGCATAGTGATGTGGAAAGTACCACGTCCACGAAGGGCAACCTTGCATGTAGTATGCTAGCACCCAGCATAGGCCTTCGGCGTACTGACGGGCAACCTTGTTGCGGAACGCGATGTCATCGGGTGCGACATGAAACTTCTGTTCATAGTATCGCTCTGCGTAACCGTCTTCCCAGAGCTTAATCATGTCCTCGGGAGTTCCATCGACTTTCTTTTGCGCGGCTTGGGAGGGTGACTGAGGAACAACCGGTGTATTTCTCCCGGGTGTACCATTGTCGGCATCTTCTACCTCATCTGCCTTGCGCTTTCCAAGCTGAGCCGGCGTCTCAGGACCCGAGGCGGATTGAGAAGCAGCCTCTGATTCAGGGACTGACTCTGTTTCGGGAGCAATGGTGCCACCGGCCTTGGCCTTCATGAGCTCTTTGAGTTTCGCAGCAGCGCTCTTGTTCGAGTCCGCATCGCGTTGGTGCAGAATGTCTTTATGAACGTCGCGCACTTCCTTGGACTGTGCATCCTTCGGATCGAAAAAAACAATACCTGCGTTGACATAAGTATCGGTGTCTTCCTTTGTGCGCTTGAAAGGAGGCGCGGAGTTGCCATTCTCATCTCGTCGCTGACGCTTGTTGGTGTTATTATGGGCCTCACGCTGAGCCCTCTTCGCGGCCTGGCGATCGGAGACTTCCTTTCGCTTCTTGAATATATCAGGTTCTCGCGCAGCAAGAGCAGAGAGGATCTGCTGTACGCGGCGCATGTCGGGAAAGCCGTCCTTTGTCACATAGTCGTCCATCTCAGCAGCAAGATCTCGCCAGATGCTGATGAGTAAGTCTATACCTTGATCTCGAATCTCTAAACTGGGCAAATGCGGAAGAAAATCGTTGCCAACGAAGAAGCACATGAAGACCCAGTCGTCGAGAGAACGCTCTAGATCGTATTTGAACTTGCGCTTAGGCGTCTCCATCTCGACGGCCAGATACTCTCGTAGGATGTTGGTGTGCAGCCAGATATAGGGCTTGAGTTGATGTTCGGAGGTAGCCCATTCTTCGACAGCCTCTTCCTCGGTCAGCTTTTTCCCATCGTCGGGAAACTCGCAGTTGTTCCGGATGTGGCCTTTGCGCCCACAGCGTGTGCAGACCTTGTCCTTACCAGAGTCGAAGAAGACGTCTTCTCTAAGAACACGGAAATGAGGTTCGTGAGTGGCAAGACTTAACATGATCAGATCGGCATCTAAACCATAAATGACATGTGAGGTATTGGGGTCATGTGTGGGCATTGAGCGTTGCGAGCGGACAAAGTTCATGATCTTGTGTTCTCCCTCACCGGGCACAGACGCATCCGAGATGATGACTTTCATGTCCTTCCAGGATGGATCAGTCGTGAATTTGTACGCACACCAGTACTGTAGACTCTCAGCAAGAAGATGCATGAATGGCGTACCCGGTGTGATGGCATTGGAGTCCCATGTCTTCTCGACGACCTCCTCGAGACTAGTGATGTCGTCGCCGCGACTAGCTTTCTGCGAGTTGAGCAACTTCTGGAATTCTTCCCGCTCTTCATCCTTTTCCTTTGCCTCCTTTGCAGCGCGGAAACGCCGGGAGCGCTGCTGGTTCATCTTGGCACGAGGCGCAACGCCATCCACTGCCATGTAAAGAAGCTTGCGGGGACGAACCATGCCGACGACGCGATCCGTGTATTCGAAGATGGCCATCATCATGTCAGCCTCGGTCTTGGGCGCTGGTGCATCTTCGGGATGCGAACAGGGATGGACGATGCCATTCATGTCGAGGTAGAGGTTGTCGAATTCTTCGCCGTTTGGATTTGGGCCGGTGCGGTCGACGGGAACAAACTCGTCGCCAACCTTCTTTGGTCTCTCTTCTGCGACGCCTGACACGATTTTGGGGTATTTCTGGCTGAGCCAGCGGAACATGGCGGGGACACCCATGACGGCGGTGGGCGCTCGACAGCGCGCGGAGTTTGGTTACGGGTGGTGATGATGGAGAGCGACACGGGCAAATGCGAAAGGGCGGACACTGGAAGCTCTGAGACTCGTGGTAGTATTACAAGATACTATGAGAAGGTGAAAGAGCGGCTGTCGACACTGCGTTGGCTGTGGATGCAGCCTGGAAAGGAAAGAAATCTGCCTGGAGGCGCGAGGATGCGTCGTGCAGTCTGCGGCTTGACGTGAGATCCAACACCAATGACACAGCTCCTAGCGCGTTGTAGTCTCCTCAAGCGCCCTGCGTCCTTTGAGGGGGGGCTTTGGGGGAAAGGGGAGGATATATTGATGCGTAGAGTGAGGTGGGAAGCACTGCGCGACAGGGAAACTCTTTGCGCGACCGGGTAAGCCAAGACCTGGGGCCGCAGTTTGGCCGAGGGCGCGACAGGGACAGGGTTCAGAGGTTCGGAGCTTCTCTGAGGGCGTCTGTGCACCAAAATGTACTATTATGTACGTGGAACTAGGTTGAGTGGTGAAAGCACATAGGTCGACATGGACAGCAGCAGTAGCCACACTCTTCCACGTTGAAGCTTCTCTATCCCTTCTCTATCCCTACCCGCCGCCTCTCATTCACCATGGACGCGTAACACCCTGCCACATCACACCCTTCCAAGATGATGCGAGTGCTCGAGGCCAATGCGCCTCCCAAGCAGACGGCGACCGACACCATCAGCACCCTCAGCAGCCGCCTCACGAGCGCAACCCTTCTCGAGGACCGCCGTGCCGCAATCCTGGGCCTGCGCAGCTTCGCCAAGGAGTATCCTGCCTCGGTCGCCTCGGGAGCTCTGCGCCATCTCATAGCCTCTCTGGTCAAGGACGCCGAAGATGTCGACACGCTCAAGGTGGTGCTGGAGACGCTGCTCATGCTCTTCCACCCAGATGAGGCGAGCGTATGTGAGCCGTGCGCGCAAGCAGGGCCGAGCTGACTGTACGTGTTGTAGCCAGAAGCTTCAGACGAGATAGCGCTGTGGCTAGCAGATCAGTTCTCCCAGGTACGTCTTTGTACCCCCCTTCACAACTGCTAGTGCTGAGCTTATGGTAGCGGCAAGATAACATAACCATTCTCATCGACCTCCTCGACAAGCCCGACTTCTACTCGCGCCTCTACGCACTGCAACTCATACGAGCCATCGCACTCGCACGCCCAGAGCGGACGCAGGAATGCATACTTGCCGCCCCGATGGGCACCACGTACCTCGTGGCCACGCTAGACGACCCCCGAGACGCTGTTCGCAACGAGGGCCTCGTTGTGCTCACCGACCTGTCGAGATCCTCTACCGAGTTGCAGAAGCTCTTCGTCTTTGAAGATGCCTTTACAAAAGTCTTCAGCATGATACGTGCAGATGGAGGACTCACCCAAGGCGGCGTAGTCGTGCAGGACTGCCTCAGTCTGTTGGCCACTCTCATACGCTACAACACGTCCAATCAGACCAATATCCGGGAGATGGGGCATGTCGCCCAGTTTGCTGCATTACTGCCGGGCGGAAAGAAGCCCAAGAAACAGCGAGCAGGTGCTGAAGAGGAGGATGACTGGCTCAGCCCCCAGAGTGACAAGAACATCTGGGGTCTCCTAGCCATCATGCGCATGTTCCTCGTCACCGGCAGCGTAGGCACCCTGCAGAATCAGAATGTCTTCCAGCAGCATGGTCTCCTTCGCCAGTTGCTGAACATTGCATTCGACCCGGTGACCACAATGCCTATCAAGATCGAAGCCTTGAACACGTGTGCCGATTTGATAAGAGGGAATGCTCGATTACAAGAGGGCTTTGCTCAAGAGCAGGTGAGGCCGGTGGTAGAACCTGCAACAAACAGCGTTACTTCTCCAAAAAGTGCCGTGCAGGTGTACGTTATCGAAGCCCTCTTGAACCTGGTTCTTGCTCCAGCTTCGAACGAGCTATTTGACATGCGCAACGCGGGTTGCGAGTGCATCAAAGCTTACTTTCACGGCCACACGCAAATACAAGAGCACTTCCTGAACCGAGCAATAGGTGGCCATGAAGGTGGTGACGAGACGGCAAATGCACTGACTATCCTACTAGCGGGACCGCAAGCTTCACCCGCTACCGACCCCTACAGGCTTTGGTTCGCCGCTACCCTGGTCTATCACCTTATTTTTAACGATATCCAAGCGAAGAGCATGCTGATGCAAGTCAAAGAGGGCGATGCAGAGCGCGGAGAAGAAGTCGTTACCTGTATACAGACACTGACTGCGAACCTCATCGCAAGCTTACAGCTTGGCGAGGATGCGCGAATAGCCGTCGCCTACCTCATGCTCCTGTTGGGGTGGCTATTCGACGATGCTACCGCAGTCGATGATTTTCTTGGAGAGGCGAGCAGTTTACAAAGCCTTGTACAGGCCGTCTTGACTCCTGGAAGTGACCGGGTGGTCATTCGTGGTCTTTGCGCGGCACTCCTCGGTGTCGTATACGAGTTCTCCACGAAAGACTCACCAGTACCTCGACGCGAATTACAGCCTGTTCTCGTTGCAAAGATTGGCCGCGAGAAGTACCTAGACGCTATAGTCGAATTACGCCATCACCCACTTGTACGTGACTTCGAGGTATTACCTCGCATTGGAGGAGCGGGAGGTAGTCTACCAGAGGTATTCTTCGACGAAGCCTTTATAGACTTTCTGAAAGACAACTTCAGTCGCTTATCGCGTGCGATCGATCGCAACCCAAATATTGAGCAACATCAATCACACGATGGCATTGATCGAGACGTAGTAGACGCATTGCGTGGAGAGAGGGATGAGAAGGAGCAAACCATCCAAGAACTCAAAGCGCAACTGATGACACTAGAGCAGAAGATAGATCAAGAGCAAGCGGAACACCGCAAAACCCAACAATCGGCTGATGAGCAGCGCAACACGCTCAAGCGAATTAACGATAAATTGCACGACGATCTCGATAAAGAGATCGCAAGCAGAGATCGCGAATACAGACAAGCCACACTAGAGCTAGAGAACAAGTACAATCTTCAAATTGTTGCCTTGAACAACAAAGTGCAACAGACAAGTAAGGATGGGAATCTTGCCATTTCGAAGGTTCGACAGGAGTACGACGAGAGATTGCGCGACTCCAACCAGGCTCGTGTTGAATTGGAGCGCCGCCTCGGCGCATCCGATAAAGCCCGTCAGGAGGCGCTCGAGACAATCCGTAGCCTCGAGCAGACACAACAACGCACGCGCCTTGAGATAGCCACCATTACCGAAACACTGCATAGCCTTCAAAGCAATGTACAAAAAAGTGAAGCGCAGGTCAAGAAGCTCACGAATGAGAAGACGTCACTTCAATCCAATATCGACAATTTGAAATTGGAGAGTCAAGAGCTTAAAACCAAAGCGCAAGACCAGACCTGGAAGGTCAAGGATGCGGAGGAGAAGCTTCGGAAAGCTCAAATTAGTGTAGGAAGCAAGGACAATGACATCAAGGAGTTGCAGGACAAGGTGCGCAAAGCCGAGGAAAGTGAAAATGAGAAGCAGGCTGAGCTGGATGACTTGTTCGTATTGCTCAGCGACTTGGAGGAAAAGAGGAGCAAGGACAAAGTGAGTAAAGTTACGAGTGATGAAAACATGCAAACATAGGCTAACATCTCTTAGAAACGACTAAAGGCTTTGGGAGAAGAGGTCTCGGATGCTGAAGATGATGATGACGACGACGACGACGACGAAAATAGTGAGGGAGATCAGAGCGGCGACGACGATGAGGACAAAGAGTAGGACGATGTCGTCCTCATGTGCGTTACCACCCCTAGCAATGACCTGTAATCTTACTTCAGCGCTATTGGCACAGACAACCAGCTATAAACCGCAATGATAGACACATTATGGTCGCTTCAAGCTAATGTTTCCTGCCACGTTATAAGTGATGTTAGTTACTCCGCTAGAATCCACAACTCTCCACACATCCCTGCCCGTTTTTCGAAACGGCATTGCTAATCTTCGATGCCTCGCGTCATGCTGCACGTCAAACTCGAGTCTCAGTACTTTACTTTTGAGATATATTTCTATCTTGTGGTATTTTTTTTCACGTCCGACGTTGCCGTGCCACTGAAAATACTGCAATTCCATTGGTATCCGAAACCCCGCCAACGGAAAATTGAGCGTTGTCTGACGTACATTAACTTGCATCGTCCATACCTCACACAATACGCAGATGACCTAACAACTAGGCACTTTAAAATTGATACCCATATAAATCGCCCCCATCATGCCTAGCTTCGTCCTCGAGACTGACCACGGTTTGATCAGCATAACCGACACGGGTCTGAAGAATGACAAGCCCGCCCTCCTGCTCATACACGGCAACTCCTCTTCTTCAAAGATTTTCCGCCACATCCTAGAATCCAAGGCTCTCACAGAACGCTGGAGAATCATTGCATTCGACCTCCCTGGCCACGGCGCATCTTCCAACGCCCCCGATCCTGACAAGACTTACTGGATGCGAGGCTACGCCGACCTCGCCATGCACATCCTGCAGCACCTTAACATTCCTCGCGTTGTAGTCTTTGGGTGGAGTCTAGGAGGCCATGTAGGCATAGAAATGGTTCCTTTGCTTGCATCCATTTCCTCTCCACCTATCGAAATCAAAGGCCTCATGCTTACTGGAACACCACCCGCCCTTGGTAAAGAGCAGATGAAACGGGGATTCAAATTTCAGGACGGGGACTTAGGACTAGCGGGGAAGAAGGACTGGAGCGAGGAGGAAGCGCAGGGGGTTGCGAGGTATAGTGCGGCGGCGGGCAAGGAAGAGTGCTTTGAGGCGTGGATGTTGGAAGATGCGCGAAGGACCGATGGGAGGGCGAGAGTGATAATGAGTCGCAGGCTTGCGGGAAATGAAAGCGAAGCTCCTGCTGGCGTTGACCAGAGAAAGGTAGTAGAGACGGAAGAGGTTTTGATTGCTGTGGTGAACGGTGGGGCCGAGCAGTTCGTGAATCTTGATTACTTGGATGACCTTCGGTGGAGGAGGTTGTGGAGAGGCAGGTGTATTGCACTGGAGGGTTTGAAGCATGCACCGTTCTGGGAAAGGCCAGACGAGTTCGAAGGGTTACTATTGGAGTTCATGGGAGACTGCGAGAAGGAGGTCTGAAGTAGCACGGGTTGTCTTTCATATGTCACATGGACTTGAGGAAGAAAGAAGGCTGATTCACCAGTGTTAACATGCCATGAAGGAAAATTTAAGAGCTATTCGTATCATGGTGGTATCATATGTAAAGAGAACAGCCCTCGTCGTATTGGGAGTGTTTAGTCTCATCAAAAATACAGCACATTCATTAAACTGACTACAACATACATGATGGAAACACCCCGCATTAGAAGCTTTCATAAATCCCAATTCTACTAAAATCAGCCACCTCGCCCTCCGACTAGGGCCGCACACAAAAAAACTCAAAATCCCTTCCCCAACCCTAGGGAATGAAACTCTTGCCGCTAATCAAGGCCATACTTGTAGTCCCACATCGCCTGCGCAATCTCAGGAGACACATCCTCATCTTGATCGCCATTAAGATACTTCTGGCAAGCCTCAGCAATTACATCGTGGTCGTACTGTACCAGACGACAGGGGACATTATAGTCGGAGCACCAAGTTGCGCGCTGAGGAAAGGTGTCGGTGGTATCTCGGGGTAATTTCGGCTGAGAGCGTTTTGCTGGTGCCGTCGCAGCCACATATATGGTGGATGTGCTACGGTGATGTTAGATAGATCCAAGAGCTAGAAGAAAGGATAACATGACAGAGGTGCCGTACGTGTGAAATGTCAATATTGTTGTGCTGGTCACTGTAATGCACTGCGGCGGAAGCATTAGCACTACGTAACTCCACATGCAAAGTTGCTTACACTTTCTGTGACATAGGAAGAAGTCGAGGGCTTGTAACCAGAGCAAAAAGGGATCGCGAGAGCTTTTGGAAGATCGTTAAGGATGCTTTCGGCTGCGCGGACTTCGTCTTGAAAACTCGCTTGTGCGGTTCGGAGGCATGCGAGAACCAAGACAATAAAGAAAAGGGGCAGAGTATGAGAGGCCATTGTATGAATCTCGAGGTCTCAGTTCTTTACTGAGAAGAAAAGGGTGTCTGAAAAACTGTTCAGACATCCTGCGATTTTGCATGTTTTTGCTCTCGGACGTTCATGGACTGCCGTTTTCGGCAATGTCAAAGGTGCGTCCCGGACTTCGTTAGCACGTCGCACAAGATTGCCCGTCACCACGTGTGAAACCTTGACGAATTCGGCAAGTCAATTTACGATCTTTCTATTTGTGGATAGCATTCCAGGGTCCCAAACCGCAACAACGCGACCACTCACAAGGCCCTCGATAACCCTTCGTGCTTTATAGTCCAACTCCCATCTTTTGGAAAGCCCGGAGCATCCACTTCTGATCCCTGCCAACCTGCTGCACAATATGCGATTGCAAGTAGAAAGCCAGCATTGCCCGGCATGAAAGGCGGTGGAGTCCCCCCGTCCCCACCTCTAATCGCAAACCCTGCGGAGTCAAACTTCCAGGAGTCAAATGCTGTCAGGTGATATATCGCGCGCTCTGGATTCCCGATCCTTGCACTGTTGATCGCTAGAACGGGTCTTCCCCATCCACGAATCTTTGAGTCGCCCCAAACTTCCCACACTTTGTCGGCGGTGCGTAGGGCCACTTTGGGGTCTACAGCGGGTGTATCGGGAAGAATGCCTTGAAGCATGATCAGGCTACGGGGGTCGCCATTCAGCTTCGTATCATTCCACCACGAGCTGTCAAGGCCGTCGTAGACAGCATAGAGGCCCTCAACCTGCGGTGGAAGAGCGAGACTCGACGCAACATGTGTCCACTTTTCCGGCACGGGCTGGTGAAGTTTACGCTTCCAGCTTACCGCAGCGTCGAGTCCATAGCGCCAATATGCGATTTCATATGCTAGGTTCCTTGTTGAACTTGGCGGCGTGTTCTCGGTCACACCGTAAGACGGCGGTCCAAGATCATACTTGCCAGTTGTTCTATTTAACCAGGGATATGAAGCCATGTAATCAGCAGTAGCAGTCAAGACCTTGTCCCACCGCTGGAGTGTATCTCGTGTAGGGCGCGCTTGGTACGCCAGTTGCGCAAGATACATCGGGTGAGGCTGTTGCCACAGTATAAATGCGTTGATGTCACCTGGCGAACTGACACCTGTGTTGAGCTCAGTCATCTTTGGCCACCTTGCGCCCTCCCAGCCCATGGACTTCGCACGAGCTAGCGAAGATGGTAGAAGCGTCTCGTAGAGTTCCGGGAAGATGTTATCGAAGTACTGCTGCCTTCCCCAACTCGACCAATGCGCGTTGTGCCAAATAAGCATCTCCATGTGGAACTTGCCTGAGTAGTGTTAGTGTTTTTACAGTGGGGACAACGTTCAGTTCGGTCACCTACCATACCAACCATTGTTCATCAAACCACTTTCCTGTGGCGACTGCCCCTTGGCTGCACTGTTAACGCGCACATGGTATTGCGATTTGATGATACGGCGTTGAAGTTCGGTTGCGTTGGGATTCGATGAAGCAGTCAGATCGACGAAACCACCGTCCTTCCAGTATTTATTCCAGGCTCTTGCATTCTTATCCTGAATACTTGCAGGAAAGCTAGGGACTCGTTGATCAGGTGAGAAGTGGGCGGTGAAGGCTACCGAGGAAGATTTCGAGGTTGAGCTAAGCGTGTACCGATGAGCCGTGATAGTTGTGGAATTCGGAGCTTCATTTCTGATCAGCTTTACAGGGGTATCTTCTGGCCACCGTAGATTGATGAAATACTGAAGCTCCTGCATCTCGTGTTGTATGTGTGCAGAGGTTGGATCGCTTCCGCCTTGAACCAGCGTGGTGGTGTGGTTGAGTGGGAAGTCATACACGCCCGCAAAGACCTAAAAGACTGTGAACAACGAAACTTGCTATTATTCTGGCTACATTATGAGACTTACTTCGTACTTATACCTGGTGGTATGGATTGGCGGATAGGGGAAATCCAACTCAATTTGCAAATCCCCACTTTTGATGAGACCAGAGTCAACAGTGAAAGCAACGGCATCGGAGTCAAAGTCACATTGTGTTACAACTTTCACGTCCGTCCCGTCGATCTTGAAAGTCGACGTAATGACTCCGTCCCACAGGTCGAGCTCTTGCTTAGGGTCAATAATCAACGATTTATCAAGTGTATTGCCTTTGTACTTGAGGCCAATGCGACCAAGGTTGATACGATTCGGGTTCGAAATAAGCCATTGAGTTGCTTGCTTAAGCTTTGGATCCGGAATGTCGTAGTATACTTCTCGTCCATATGTTTCGCGCATTAAGCCTTTGTATTTGGAGGGAAGTTCGCTAGTTTCATTAGAAAGAGTGTCTTACATAGTCCGTAGGAACGTGCTTACCCGTTTGCTGGAAGAGAGTCGTTATGCCAGGCCCAACTTGAGAGGGTATTGAAAGGGAGAAATGACTGCAACGTAATCATCAGACGGCTGAACAGCTCAATAGGTGCGAGCGGTATACCTGCATTCCAGTGTTGTCAACATTAAAGGCGAAATTACCATTCCCAACCTGTAGCGGCGTTGTCTCATTGTCGATAAGACTAGTCCGAATAATGTTGAACTGTGATACGATGCGTTGCCTTGAGAAGATCAGAGTTGTTGGATTAAGCCAAGACAAGATGTAAATGTACCTGTCAATCTTACCAAAAGCTAAACAGGGTAGCAATAGCGTACAATTCGTTGCAAGTGGAAAGCGCATCTTGACTAACTCTCCAGATATCAAACTGAGCGCTTCATTCGGTACGAAGATGCCTTTGAAGTCAGCAACGTGATTTTATCGCACTTTGTATCTGCCCATGTTCCAAGATCCATGAATCATGTCTTTAGAAAATCCACGGTACTACGTAAGGCCTCCCGTACTCCGGGGTAAATGTATACCGAGAAGGAATCACCAAGATTATTATGGTTATTGTCCGGTTAGTGTCGAACTAATATCAACGTACCCCGCGTCTATGGTTGATCAATTCTTCCGTTAGCGCGTTTCCTGAGTCGTAACCCACAAGAAACATGAACTGGGCCCTGAGCATCGCGCTTGCCGAAGTTAGAAAAAAAAAATAGGTCTTGAGGAGAGCGCAGACAGCCCAGTGGCTTTCAAGTCACTATTAGAAGTAAAGTTCTCAATCTCCCGGAAGCACTAAACATGACTACATTGCGCGATTCAATCAGGGGATGCAGGCCAAGACGGGATATCAAGGTAGTACCGGTATATACGCTACGTCATCGACTCTTGGGCGAATCGTACTCTCAAAACGTTCGCCTTTAACACTGACATTTCATCCCCAGCATCTATCACAATTACCTGTAGAGCCAGTTCTCCTTCACAATACACGTGCCACGAAGCACATGTATTCTAGGGCTTCGACACGAAAATCGATGATAGGTCCGGGCAGATGCTTGAAGATGGGATTGCCGTTAGGTTAAGTTGACACATGCCTTTCAGATACAGAATCACGACTTCCAATCCAGCTCCCGCCTCCCACAATTGACGAAAGATATCTCTATCTCGCGCTGTTCTCATGTTGCTCGAATGCCAGCCGCTTGGCTTCCCATGTTCGAGAACGTCAGAGACATTCGTCGCACATGCCATACCGTGTACGGTATTAAAATTAGATCTTGCGGTGCCTTGAAGCAATTAGCCGTGCCTCTTGTATTACCCACAAAGTCCTACTTTTGCTTCACCGACGCAAAGAAGGTTAGAACAGGGAGTAAAGCATCAATCGTATCACAAGTCATCTCTCATGAACCGGGATCGAAAGAATTGTTGTTTGATGATGACTCAAGAGGATCGACATCGGCAACCCGCCCTTCCGCCCTTTCCGCCCTTCACCTACTCTTCATGTCACGGGAATGACAACACTAGCGCCATCCAACGGCGTACCTGCCTAGGTGCCGTGATTAAAATAAAAGGAATGAGGTCTCCGCAAGATTAATCTCTTCTGTTATTAACGGAGCCTTGTACGGAAAAGGCGATTGTTTGCACTGCGCGACTAAACCTATCGCAAAACTCTGGGTGACCTTGAACGATGTCAGACTCCGGTGTGACCTCCCTAGACACCCACATATATACTTCACTGATCAATCAAAGTTCCAAGCAACCTCAAAGCCCGCATGAAAGATTCATACGATGCCATCGCCGAGACTTACGCCGCTCAGTTCACGACAGCGGACGATCCCATACGATTAGACTATCTCAAGCGCCTCGTCTCTCAGCTTCAGCTCACTGGTCGCGACGCAGGTGATATTCTTGAGCTCGGCTGTGGGGCTGGCGTTCCAGCAACGAAGTTCTTACTCCAGATGGATAACCCAACGGTCCACGTCACGGGCAATGACATCTCAACTAGCCAGCTTGATCGCGCACGCTCCAATCTAGCGCAGTATGGAAAACGGTTGACACTCGTGGAGGGCGATATGCTCTCACTATCTTTTCCCAATGACAGCTTTGACGCTGTGACTGGGTTCTATAGTATCATTCACCTGCCTCGCGACGAGCAGACTGAACTCATGCACAAGATTGTTCAATGGCTCAAGCCTGGTGGTCTCTTTCTGGCGAATTTCTCCGCAACAGAATTCTCTTCGCAAGAGGCAGAGAACTGGCTAGGCCAGGACAAAGGGTGGATGTTCTGGAGCGGGTGGGGCGAGGAGAAGAGCGTGAAAATGGTTGCAGATGTTGGGTTGAATGTCATAGTCAAGGAGCTCCGACAAGCTACAGGTGATGCAAAATTCTTGTGGGTTTTAGCAAGGAAAAACAACGGCCAGCATCCCATCATATGATAACGGAGATGAAGGCGTGGCGTTGTTAGTATTTCTTTTATCGCACTTATGATACTTGATACATGACTAGGAATATGACCCGAGTGTTGACAGCCCCAATACTCTCTCGCTCGTCGAGAATTCAGGAAAACGGGTCGCCGTATGCCCCGAACGTTTGAGATACAGAACCTGTAACTTGTTGCATTTCCTCGAAACAGCAAGACATCCCTTGAAATGGCACGTTGCGTACAGACAAGCCATTCGACGCCTACTCCATTGTAGTTAGGCTTAGGCAATCACTGCCATCTAAATGCGTCTCCGGGTAATATGAAATTTGCATCCTCAAAAGTGATAACTCGATCCATGTCCAGAAAGTCTGAATCCATGAATGCATCGGAAAGATTAAGCAGGGATTGATCTTGAAGGCTTTGAGTTTCAATGGCTGTGTGGAAAGGATTGTGGCGTGGAACAGGCCTCGACGCGGGATTTGCATCAACTTGATAGAGGCGCTGCCCATGACCGGTGTGGCCAGCCGCTGCTTCCGATGCTGGATAAGTTGAACATACTCCGATTGGAGACAAAGTCTGATTTAGTGGTGGACAGTTGTGAAGCTGATCGTGTCTTGCTGTAGACGGTACGGCCGCGGAGCCAGTCGTAGTAGTGGGCGGTATTTGTCTTGGGCTGAGCGCTGATTGGGAGCTCCTGAAGCTATTTTGGCGCGCACGGCTCGTCATGAGAGAATGGCTGTCTGCAAGGTTTTCAAGACAGTGGTGTGGTGTGGCCGTATATCTAGGACTTGCATATTTCTTGTGTTCTATAGTTAGCCCAGAGTAGTCGTAGAAGTCAATCTTGAACTGTGCATCGTGTTGACAAGCTTCACGGAGTCGCTCGAGGTGATGAGCATACATGCCAGCTTGATTGCAAGTTCTTAGATTTGAAGGATCATCGCCAATGCTCTGGGTCTTTCCTTTCCATCTCTTTGACATTTCCCATAGGTCACGAGTCAAGCGTTCGAATTCCGGTCGGAGAGGTTGATGCTTGGCTTGGTGTTCGAAAAGTAAGGCTTTAGCAGCAACAAACGCGCAAAACGAAAATTGCACATTGACGAATGGGATGGGACTATGTGCAAGGAACTTGTCCACAATGTTTGAAGTTTCCACAGCGGCAAGTTCGCAGGTTTGGGCGCTGCAGTCCTTTGGTAACGCGACGTAGTCGTTCCAGCTTTTCGGAGGGTACGCAACCGGGTGGTGTAGTAGTATCATCGATGTGTTATGGGTGATGTGTGCAAGCGTGAGATTTGGATCCATATCGACAACAGCTCTATCCGATGAAATATTCGAATCCTTCCATCTTGGAGGAAGGAACAGCTTCCACTGCACCAGCCTCAGATCCAATTCCTTGAAGCGCGTCAGCCAGCTAACTGCATGCTCTTTGTCTTGCCAGTTTATCCTCTGTTGCAGGAAAAAGGTTGTCACTTGGCTGAGCGACTCTGTTGCCTCGACGCAGTAAGCAAATGCGCCTAGTTTGGAGGCATCGATATAGCCGTTTGCAGAATTTGGACTAGCGCCTTGCGGCTGTTCCACCGCTGGATCTTCTTCATTGTATTGAGCAGGTAAATTTGCTAGTGATCGTCCAATTCGAGCGGCTGCCTTGTTCCAGATGCCGAAGTATGGCGTGGTCACAGGTTCCTCCCGGGTAAAGTAACCCCCATCTGCAGGCAGTCTTCTGTGAACGTCATCAGCTGTAAGGCTAGTATTCCAACCGGTGGATACAGAGCAGAAACGATCGAGCAGGAAAATAATCCAAAAGAGCCTTCGACGCTCTTCTAGTTCTGTCCAGTCACTCGAAGGCGGTACAAGACGCACAGGCGTCATGAGAGAGCCCGAATGCGACGTGGTAGGCTCAGTAGTTAATTGCAAGTAATCAATCGTCCTCGTAAGTGAACCTATCAGTGGCCAGGCTTTTTGAGTCTGGCCATCGTTGAGCTACATCCAATCAGTTCATTCTATGCCATGAGAAAAGAACCACTCACATAATCAAACACAACAAAGATAAGTGCCTGTAAGCTCTCAACCGACACACTACGTATCGAGTGCATCTCCACGATCAAGCGTGAAATTCTTGTCTGTTGAAGAATCTGATCGGTGTCCATGAAGAGCTCCATAGGATCCATGTGCCGTAACGAAACGGCTACCAAGGCATGAAGGACCAAATCCAGGCCAGCATCTCTAGAGCCTTCGCGGACGCGTGTCTGAAGCCTCTGCTTGTGGATATAAGGAATCCAGTGATGGAACGAGATGCAGAAGAAATCCGCAACCTTTTCGAGGAGAAGCTGAGACGGCAAGTGCTGGGCAATGTCGATTTGTTGAAGGGTGAAGAGCCAGGTTTCGACAAGGGGTTGATTGAGTTTCCGCTTCAATGGATTCGTAGCGGATCTGTCTTCTTCGTGAAATTCATTATCATTTTTTGATGTATCACTCGCATGGCGGCGATGGCCAATAGGAACCTCAGTGTGACGGACGTTTTCTTGGGCCTGGAGAGCAACTGCCGTCCCGCCGTTCTCGTGAAGGAGACCATGACCGTTATGCGCTACTTCATCAGCATGGTACTGTGGTCGAACGTTTCCAGCATTGTCCAGTAGTATATTTTCGAGGAATGCTACTTCGCGTCAATTGCGTTTGGAGGTACAATGTTTAGTCGCATACCCACGCGGCGAGTCAACGCCTCCACGGCCCCCGGTTTCAGACCAGGCTTCTGCTTGGGCTGGTACACGCACTCGGTTGCTTGAAAGAAAAAAATAAGCGAACAAGTAGCCGTCGCAAATATCGGGAAACCTACAGAGCCTCATACAATGCGAACACGTTGGTGTTTCCCGGGAACAGCGTAGTTTTCGCTTCTTGCAAGACGCGCAGGCGGGTACATCTTCACTAGTAGAGAGAAGACCGTCCTCATCCCCAGTGTGGCTCACCGAGTAAGTGGTCCACCCAGCCGACATCAGCACGACATGTCCAGTCTCGTTGGCAAGGAAGGAATGTGTGGAGGATTGCAGCGGGCGGGCATCGGGTTAATTAAGCTCTCTCCACACTGACCCCGCGAGACTAACGTCCTGTCCGGCTGATTAGCCCACTTGGAAGGGCTTCCTTTTCCATCACACAAACAACGTTCTATATGGAAGGAATCTAGCGACCTGAATGCCGAACGGCGGCAATGAATCGGATGCGCTACCAGAGTCGGTACTTTACTTCATGTGCACCGTGGTTGCTACATGACGTCGCGCATCGCCCAAACCAGCTCAACACGTTGGATTCGACCAGCCGTGCCCAAAGGGTCGACTCTTTCTCCTTCGTTTTCTTTTGTACCTGAGAAACAGCGATTTGGAATTGCACTGCCGTTCTGAGCGAGACTACGGTCAGCACCCAGTCCCGGTTTTCTGAACCAGCGCATCATTGCATCGACTAAAAAGCAACTCGATGCGGCATGCCTCCCCTACTAGGTTTCTCGGACAACCCTTTTGGGACCCATACCGACTTCAAGACTGCCAGTCTCGCTCTGCTTCGTGCCCTGAAGCCCTACCAATCCCGGGGTGGCGCACGCATAAAGCTGCCTTTGGCGACAGGAACACACTTTGATGATGTCGCGGCACAACTTGAAGGCTTTGCACGTCCACTGTGGGCCGTTGGCACGCTCATGCACTCGAATATTGTCACTACAGAGCAGTACAACGATCTGATTGAGCCATATGTCAGAGGCTTAGCGAATGGTACCGATCCAACTCATCCTGAGTACTGGGGCCCGGTTGTATTACGAGATCAGAGGATGGTTGAGATGGAGATCATTTCTTTCGCACTCTTGTCTGCGCCAGATACTATGTTCCATTCTCAGACCCAAGACGCGAAGAACAACATTACAGAATGGCTGAAGACGATCAATGGTAAAGACTTTCCAGTCACGAATTGGCTCTGGTTCCGTGTTATGACGAATTTGGCGCTCATCAAAACGTGCGGCATTCCCCAGAACGAGGTACTCGAAGCTATGAAGAGTGACCTAGATCTCATGGAGCAATTCTATCTTGACAAGGGATGGGCCGCGGATGGAATTTGGAGTGACCAGGGCCGACAAGCAGATTACTACTCCGGAAGCTTCGCGATACAGTTCTCCCAGCTGATCTACGTGAAGATGGCGCGAGATCTTGATCCGGAGCGGTGTGAGAGGTTCCGGAAGAGGGCTGTAGATTTCGCTTCTTCATTCTGGCGATACTTCGACACTAACGGTGAGTGCACGTTGAATCACAGAGTTTCAACCACTTGTTAACGTTTTCTAGGCGCAGCAATACCATTTGGGCGCAGTCTCACGTATCGCTTTGCATTTGCAGGGTTTTGGTCCGCCGTCGCATTTGCAGAAATCGAACTTCCACACCAATTAAATGACCCAGGAATCATAAAGGGTATTCTACTGCGTCATTTTCGCTGGTGGAGTAACAAGCATGATATTTTCAATAGCGATGGCATCCTCACTATTGGCTTCACATATCCGAACATGTACATGAGCGAGGACTACAACAGTCCTCAGTCGCCATATTGGGCTATGAAGTCTTTTCTTGCTTTGGCACTGCCAGAGATACATCCGTTCTGGACAACGGAAGAGAAAACTCTTCCAAAATCATTGGACCAAATAGTCTCAGTGCAGCCGCCCATGCACATAATATGCAACGAACCAAACCACCATTTCCTTCTCTCCATGGGACAGTTCTGTCCCTGGCCCCTTAAAGCTACGGAAGCCAAGTACGGTAAATTCGCATACTCTTCGCACTTCGGCTTCAGTGTCCCAACCGGACCGCTAATCCAGCAAACGGCGCCAGACAACACGCTCGCTCTCAGCAAGGATGGCGGCGATACATGGCGTGTTCCATGGAAGGTTGCTGGAGATTGTTTAAAACTTGGCAATATAGAGCTCTTCTATAGCGACGATAATTCTGAGATTCTGCCAACTCTGTCAAGTAAATGGAAGCCCTGGGCCGATGCCGATATCGAAGTATTTACATGTTTGGTTGCACCTTCTAAACGCTGGCCGGATTGGTATTTACGCTGGCACAGGATTACAAACAATGAACCAAACGACATCAAAATACATGCTGTTCAAGGAGGCTTCGCAATTCATGGTCGGGGACACACAGCTGGTGAAGTCCTACCAGCCTATTCAGATATGGACAGCTTAGTTAGTAGCGACGCCAGGCAACATCGTGGCTTTTCCGAAGGCACACTCCAAACCGAAGACGGTATTCTGATATGTTCCGATGCCGGCGCAAGCGGCATTCGCTCCATTGCCATGACTCCCGCTCTCCACAATAACGACCATCTGAAAGTAAACATGCAACCTGAATTGTTGAAGCCAGATGCGAATACGAATCTAATATGGCAAAGAACACTTATACCAACCATCAAGCTAGAGACGCATCCCTCGTCACGAACCACCATGTTCGGATCTGCTGTGTTTGCTCTGAGCAGGACGGAGGATCGAAAAGAGCGATATGCCGGGTTAGACATCGCGAAGTTGTGGAACAATGTCCCTGCTGTTTGTCGATCAAAAGAGGCATGAACGATGAGCTAGGAAATATCTATATCACAATCCGCCAGGCGGTAAGTAGGTCTTTATTTCGAGATGATCCTCATTCAATACAGGTCAGAAACCTATCAGATGAACTTATGGAAACGAGACAGGGCTCTGAGTATTGTACAAGCGGAGTCGTATTGAATTGTCTACTCGGACCAAACGCTGTTCATAAGCCCTCTTGCTCCATTCGCATAACTCTCTATAACAAACCCATTCTCAACAACTTGTTGCCAAACTCAAGAAGATAATAATCTGCGTATACCAGCCCATGATCCTTATACTTCATATGCGCATGCTCATTCCAATTCGTTGTGCTGTTTCGGAGCAAGCCCTCGAACCCACTCTCTTTGACCCTGATTTCACCAACTCCGTGTACATCATTAACGGGATTTCCGTTCACCAGTGCTTTCGCCAATACATCAAAAGACGCTAAATCCCGGTCATACGACATGTCCAGCGTTTCAGACATGATCAGCAGCGCGGTTTCGAGAAAATTGGTCGATGAGGAGAGATGGGCTGCAATGTCCGTGGGAAGCGATTGGAGCGACTGGTGAATAATAAGCAGCCCATTTGCCGCAATGACACCTGCTGAAACATCTCTCAGTGGATCTATCGAATTCTCTTGGGGCGCATCAAAATCCCACAGCGGAACCATGTGGTAAGGCCACCTCCCCTCACCCTCTCTACACCTCCTTAAAAAGTATTCTGAGCACTTGATCGACGTATCTAAATATTTGATATCTTTCGTCCAGCTGAAAGTCTGCGCAAAACCCATGATTGCCCACGACTGGCCTCTACTCCATGTGGAGTTGTCTTTCCAGCCTTGATTTGTCATTTTCGCTTGTGGTAGGCCGGATCTGGGATCAAAATTGACAAGGTGGTAGGAGGAGAAGTCTGGGCGAAGAATCTCATGAATGATTGAGTCGGCGTGTTGTGTTGCTATATCGATCAGGCTTTGGTCGTTCTGAGTGTAACCGACGTAGTAGAGGAGGTCAAGATCTGTATCTCGTCAATCTCGGCCCTGGTTACCCAAAATGCAAGGTTTATAGTTAATCTTACTGCACATGCTGTCAATAATGACTAAGAAATTAGTGTTCATGTCCGTTATCGAGTACCGGTCATTTATTGCAACATCCCAGCTCCGTATTGCCTTAACTCTGTCGTCGTATCTTGACGCAAGCGCATACGCAGCGTTCATAACTGATTGTAGGCTCTCTTTATTTCCGGTCAGCTCCCAGTCTTTCTGAAGAGCTGGTTGTACGATGAAGCCCATGTCATGCGTATCTGTTCGGCTAGACATCTCATTGATCGCAACGCCCCAATGCCGTCCAAGTTTCAGCAAGTGGTCTTGAAAATCTGGCCTGACTTGATCCGGAATATTGATGGCCTGAGGGTATAGCATGGCACGCTCTAGGAGTGCGTATATACATCCTGGGAAGAAGCCGCACGTCCAGAAGTCGGCTTCGCGCTCTTCGTATCGCTTTGAGCCGAGTCCCTCTTGGGGAACCGTGTGTGGGTAAAATGGTAATGGCGCCTGTGAGTATCAATATTGGACAAGAACAGGGAGATATGTATGCTCTACCTGCTGCTTCAAGCCCCGCTGTGCTACCTGGAATATTTTTGCAGCAACATTTTCGGAGTATACATTGCTGAGATCCACACCCTTGACTCTGAGAATTGGGTCCAAAATCAGCTTATGTTCTCAGTAGTGATGGAACGTCCTACCTCGCAGACCTAGCATATTTCTTAACATCGGATCTGGCGTCTCCCATGTTCGACTCGCAGACAAGTGTACAAGTATGGTATGGGCCGATCGCTGAAGCTGCACATTTACTGTGACTGTCTTCATTAGTTACTCAACTACTAAATCGTGCGATATCGTGACTGGCTTTGCAAGAATGCTAAGTGGCGGAACAAAGTGACAGCGGAATCGTACCTCGTGTCCAGGAATATGTCTAGCAACTTGGACAAGTGCTCATGCTGCAAGTCGGGGCGCATTATCAATTACGGGGCATTTCATAACGAGCATGGGATGCTGACCGCGGGATCGACATTGCTCCGCTGCCCGTTGCCTGTCGCCCGCCCGTTTACCCCTCAGAAAACATTCCCTTTCGTCCAGAGAAATGTATTACTTTTTTCTATCGGTTTGAAATCGGGTCTTGTTGATCGCCTTCCTAGAGCGGCTTTTGTCCCTGGTAATGCTGCATGCGCACGTCACCAAAGCGCTCGATGCCTTCCATCCACGGTTACGATCTCTTGGCTCGAACGTGTTCTCCGCAATTTCCCCGCGTGGTTGACCGACAGATGGGGTACAAGCAGCACAGACCTTAAGAGCTAGACACGGACAGTATATGGCCGTTAATATATGGGCATTTTTTGACAGTAATGAACAGGGTATAAAGCGAGCCGACAGTTCAGACTTTTGGCTGTAGCTTAAGCGGCTGTTTGGGAAGATTTTGCGCTTTGGATCACACAATATGTATTGCAACATATTCGCTTTAGGGTTTCTCTTGAGCTCTTTTGCTTTTGCGGCCCCATCATCATCCTCTATTTCAAAGCGGACGGCCTCTGGGCTCCCTTTATCGACAAAAGGGCGCGATATCATCGATGCAAATGGCGAGGTATTCCATTTCATGTCCACCAATTGGCCAGGCCATCAGGAAATAATGATCCCGGAAGGTCTCCAACACTCCTCGATCAAGGATATCGTAGCTTGGTTCCCAAAATTTGGCCTCAATTCCGTCAGGTTGACCTTTGCCATCGAGATGATTGACGACATATATAGCAACAACCCAAATCAAACCTTGGAGAAGAGCGTCATCAATGCACTAGGCCAAACGAACGGTACCAGGGTGCTTGGCCAAATTTTGAAGAAAAACCCGCAGTTTAATAAGAATACGACAAGACTACAGGTCTGGGACGCTGTTGGGAGGGAGCTATCCAAGCAAGGAGTGATTATTCACTTGGACAATCATGTCAGTAAGGCGTTCTGGTGCTGCGGTGATGACGACGGGAACGGTTGGTTTGGTGAGAAGTATTTCGATGTGGAGAAATGGAAGCGCGGATTAGCGTTCTTCACTAAGCATGTAAGTGGCCATTGCTAACATTCAGGAATCCCAATGCTGACAAGACACAGGCGAAAAACAACTGGCCAACTTTCTCTTCAGTGGGATTACGCAACGAGTTGCGGGGCGCGAAAGTTTCCGAGCCAGTAGACTGGTATACGTGGTATGTCCACATGACTTCCGCTGCAGACGCAGTCCATAAGGCGGCTCCCGATGCCTTGCTATTCTTCTCTGGATTGTCGTACGATACTTATATTGATCCAATTCCACTCGGTAAGGCCTTGAACGGCACTTCTGGTACGCCGACTGCTGGGAAGACTGCCAGATTCGTGCCCAGCAACTTTAGCTGGGAGAACAAAATCGTGCTCGAGATCCACAAGTACGACTTCGAAGCTACTCAGGATAATTGCACAACATTCAAGTCAAAGTGGTACCAGAAAGGCTTCCAGGCTGTGAATCCGAATGACCCAGCTACTCAGTACACCTTCCCAATGGTGATTTCCGAATGGGGCTTCATTCAAAACGGTACGTACTGGAATCAGACGACGTACGCGAGCTGTTTGATCGAGATGGTGAAGGAGTATCAGGTTAGCTGGCAGCATTGGGAGCTCTCTGGCAGCTTCTACCTCCAAACTCGACCTAATAGGACGCCAGAGACTATTCAAGGGCTTGAGGAGGCTTGGGGCTTGCTAAACTATAACTGGAACGGCATCCGGTCACCAATCACCCTTGATAATAGCTTATACAAGATGATCGACGCTCTAAAGTGAAGGTGTTTAGCGAATGTCTCGGGAGCGAAAGAGTTGTAAATTAAACGAATGTACCGTACCTACTTGTGTAAATTTTGTAAATACATCATACCGAAAGTGAAGTCAAGCCTGCGTTCGGATGCGGCCTGGATGTGCTACTGAATGCCACTCAAAGTACCATCACAGAACCAGCGATAGCTCAACAGGTAACACTGAGCTGTGGGCGCTTTTGATATCTGATTTCGCTATCAATTGCAGGCTGACTACTGTGATAGTTTCAAGATACTTTGTAAGACATTATTAGCAGGGCAGGATAGCTACAATTTTCATCCCAACTTCAACAATACGAACTGATGTCCAGTTCGAGCGAAAGTATACGAGTCTTGGCTGCCCCTGTTGTAAGATTATGAAAATTGAGGTCACCGGACGATGCGTAGTGCCTACCGACCGCCTACCCGGTTTATCAAGGTGCGCCTCGGTACAACGATGTTCAGCAAGCTATTCCACAACTATGAACCAGTTGCGTCTAGATCCAATGCGACCGAAGCTCCCTCGGGCAACGGGGCATTATCTCCCGTGGCATTCCTTCGCCGCGAAATTGCCCCCAGATTTTCATCCCCGCACTCCACCAGCCCAAAGCGGAAATGGCCCGCTGCCCGTGCATGGACTACGCTGTAGGCCACCAGCCTTGAACTTGAGCGACGAGTGGGCTACATATTGAACTATCTAGTGTTAATCAATTTTCGTTTTTCAAAACCCAGAGTCCCCTTCTTGACTTCTCGCTCCAGCGCATTGGGTGCTTTGTAAGAGGCAAGCCACCATGGCCAGTACACAGCCAAAAGATGAGACGGCTGGCGTCGAAGCTAGGACGGGTGAATTCGACACTAATGTGATCGCACCTGCGGAGGCCCCGAAGCGTTCACCGTGGAAGGCATGGATGTACCTCTGGGAATGGTATCCCAAGCACTACCCTGAAGAGGAAAGGAAGCTGTTGAGAAAGATGGATGCGTGCTTGCTCACATTTTGCTCCTTTATGTGTGAGTACTTCTTAGAGTCTCAGTCAGTTGTTGCTATACTGACAACGACAGTCTTCCTCAAATGGCTCGATTCGTCCAATGTCAAGAATGCCTATGTCAGCGGTATGAAGGAGGAGCTCAACCTTTACGGCAACGAATACTCGCTCTTCGACACTTTTTACAACGTCGGGTATCTCGTCTTCCAGGTCCCCTCTCTACTTCTTCTGTCCCGGCCCAAGATTGCAAGGTGGTACTTGCCGACAATGGAGGTTTTGTGGTCCATTGTCACGTTTACCCAAAGTCAAATGCGAAGCCGGAACGACATTTATGGTACTCGGTTCTTGCTCGGCCTGCTTGAAACCCCAGTTGCTTCTGGCACAACCTATGTGCTCGGCTCATGGTACAGGCCTGAAGAGGTGTTCAAGCGCACGGGCGTGTGGTTTGTGTCGAACAACATTGCTGTGATGTTTGGCGGATATCTGCAAGCCGCTGCCTATAAAAATCTCAATGGGTACGCGAACATCTCGACACATACAAGAAGTATGCTAACCGGTTGGTAGCGTGCACGGGATGGCAGGTTGGAGATGGCTGTTCATCATTGGTAAGTCTTGTGTACAAACTACATGGAGTACATGAACTGATAGCATACCTTGTATCTCGTAGATGGCATCATTTCTCTTCCGATCGCCCTTGCTGGCTACTTCATCTTCCCAGGTCTACCGAGCAGCAAGAAACCCTGGTGGCTGACACCCAAAGAGCATGAGCTTGCCAGGACACGGATGGTCAGCGCAGGCGTCGCACCTAGCAAAGAGTTGAGCTGGAGGGTTATCAAGCGCACCTTCACCCGATGGGAGTTCTACATGGGTGTCCTCTGCTACACTTTGTGAGTCTTGTATCGCGAGGCCTTTTCAGCTGCCCTACTCACATACTCACAGCTTCTTATCTTCGTCATATCCTCACGGTCAAATGGCTATCTGGCTTAAGGATCTGGCCAAGAAGTTCCCTGGGGCTTACACCGTCCCGCAAATTAACACTATCCCCACAGGTGCGCAAGGTGTATCGGTGTTTGCCGCGTTACTAGCTACATCGCTGTGT
This sequence comes from Cucurbitaria berberidis CBS 394.84, assembly GCF_010015615.1. Taxonomy (NCBI): domain Eukaryota; kingdom Fungi; phylum Ascomycota; class Dothideomycetes; order Pleosporales; family Cucurbitariaceae; genus Cucurbitaria; species Cucurbitaria berberidis. The sequence continues at coordinate 2,063,406 of NW_024468937.1, read as the reverse complement.
ATGGTCTACCCACTGTGGTCGATCTTCTCGATCGTGCAGACCATTTATATCATCGCAAACATATCCCTCTTGATCTGGAACATTCCGAAGGGATATCACTGTAAGCCTACGAATTGAGCCACAGTTCTCTGCTGGTTGCTAATACTATGTCAGTCGCATGCTACTATCTTCTCGGTGTCTCGGCAGCCGTGACGCCAATCCTCATGCCGTTTATCAACATGGCGCTCCGCGATGACGCAGAAGCACGAGCGGTCACGGTCGGCGCTATGCTGACTGCGGGCTGGGCAGTGTTCTCCTTCTACCCAATCACCGTCTTCCCAATTGTCGAAGGTCCCAAATGGACCAAAGGCTATACGGTGAACATCTGCTTCATCTTTGGCTGTTGGAGCTCTTTCATGGTCATGCAGTATTTGTATAAGAGGAGCGAGAAGAAGAGAGAACAGCGGGTTATACGGGAGGCGACCAAGGACGAGGAGGATGCGATGAATATCGATACAAAGGATGCTAGTGCTGTCGAGTATGCCGAGGTGCGGAAGTGAAGTATTGAAAGGGCACTATTTGGATGGGGCTTTTGCCAGGGTTGGTATGTGAATTCAAACTTGGCGGAATGGCTTCTCGTGCTCCAATGTCGCCCTTGGCTACCTGTTTGTTCCGGAAAGTAATAGCAAAGAAGTCTGGGTTCGAGTTGAGGCGGGTGCCCCGCCGAACCGCTTGTCCATGGCCAGATTGGGCAGCAGCACCCCTCGCAACTCCAGTACCCTGCATGTCCAACATCGTGAGATTTGATGCAGGGCAGCCAAGACAAGTGCTGCCGAGGAGGGCGTAGTACAAACGTGGCGGGCTTCGGGTTCGGTGGCAACTGTTCGCCTGCTCTTTGTGCCAACTTTGGTCTCGGGGCGACATGGTGGGGGACGAAAGAGATAACACCCAAGGGGAGCCGTGTCCCGCGGAACTCACGATGCTCCCAAGCCAAGGCGGAGGAATGACAAGAGGTATGCGCCTCTGCTCAGGTTGCGTCATGCCACTTTTCGTGACACGTATGATTGTGAGCCCGTGAGTGAGGCTTACCTGCTTCGCTGCTCATTTGCGCAATTCCCCAACTACTCCTCCCATTTTCCATAACATCTTCGTCTGTAGGTCGCAATCGGACCATGACCACAATGGCTTCCATACGCTCAACCATGATGCTGCATCGCTTCGCACGCCAGTCTCCAACCGCGATGCGACTCCTTCCCCGCACAACCCCTCTTCAGCGGCGAAACTTCGCATCTCACCAAGACGCGACACACGCACAGGTTCCATCATATGAGAAGGCGGAAAATGGTCGAGGGAAGAGATTCAGCCAGTTCGACCTTGGTGGCAAAGTCTTTGTAGTCACAGGTGCAGCACGCCGTCCTCCTCACTCGCTTAGAGCAGACGCATCAAGTTGATGAGGGAAGATTAACGTGTACATAGGGGGCGGACGTGGACTAGGTCTCTGCATGGCCGAAGGGCTTGTGGAAGCGGGCGGCATGGTCCATTGCCTCGATCGATTGCCCGAGCCGAACGAGGCTTTCGCAGAAGCTAAAGCACGCGTACAGAATGAGTGCGGCGGTGGCCTGGCATACCACCAAGTCGATGTTACGCACAACGACGAGCTAGAAAAGTGCATTGCCAACATTGCAGCCGAGAAGCAAAGATTGGACGGCTTGATTGCTGGTACGTGAACTGTTCCAGTAGAAAGCGAGCACCTAGGGCTGATGCGCCGTCCCCGCAGCGGCTGGGATCCAGCAAGTGACGTCTGCTCTTGATTTCAAGAAGGAAGATATTATGAAGTTGATAGAGGTAAACTACATAGGCGTATTTCTCTCTGCGCGTGCCTGCGCCCGTCAAATGTACAAATACAAGGTCCAGGGCTCGATATGTTTGATCGCCTCGATGAGCGGAACGATTGCAAACCGTGGTTTCATCTCGCCAGTATACAACTCGTCCAAAGCTGCCGTCGTTCAACTGGGGCGTAATCTGGCCATGGAATGGGGTAGAGAGAATCCAGACGGTTCAGGCGGCATTCGAGTCAACACGCTAAGCCCTGGACATATCGTAACGCCCATGGTGGAAGAGAACTTTAGGAGGGGCGAGGCTAACCGAGAGGAATGGGAGAACAACAGCATGCTTGGGAGACTAAGCACCCCGGACGAGTATAAGGCCGCAGGGCTGTTTCTGCTGAGTCGGGCGAGTAGCTACATGACTGGCCATGACATGAAGATTGATGGCGGCACCACGGCGTGGTGAGATGTTGGGCTTCTTTTCGTAATACCCATGGACAAATGTACCTTAGCGACATTACTGACGTTCGTTTGATCCAACGACTTATGATACAGTGGACCTCTGCTGTTTCTCTTATCCTGCTGTTCTCGGTCGGGGTTTCTGGTTGTTTGCCGCGTTTAGATCACGTTCGTTGGGTGTTAATGTACCCATCAAACTCGAGTCTTGAACAAGCACCCAAAACTGTGATATAGATGAAGCCAACCTAAGGGTGAATGTGAGCGATGCTCCTGCTATCTCATAGCCAGGGTCCACCTGCGCCTTCCCCAATCAACCCTAGCCTCAAATCGGAACATCTGTCCTTCCACCCCTGCCGCGACAACTGTGTACATTTGGCAAAACACCACGCGATCTTGAGCCCGCAAGCTCTTCAAGACAACCATGGAACGGTTATCACGACTCCTCGGCTGCCTGCTGCTGGCAATCCTTCCCTTCGCTGCGGCCCTCAAATTCGATCTCCACCCTGTCTCAGCACACGACGCAGCCAAGTACGAGCGATGCGTGCGAAACTTCGTCGCGAAGGATCAGTTGGTGGTTGTGACGGCAATCCTAGATGGGTATAGGGGAGATGGGCAAAGGGTGGATATGCATGTACGTCTTCACCAATACTACAACACGCTCAATTGTCCATTCGCGAATTAGAGCTAGTACTAGGGGTGCCCGTGGATCCAGTTGCTGATATGCATGGTGATAGATTCGCGACGCAATGGGCAATGACTACCACCGCCCCAAAGACGTCGTCGGCGAAAACCGCTACGCCTTCACCTCACACGCTGACTCGGCCTTCGACGTCTGTTTCGAAAACATCTACACCTCCACACCCTCCTCGTCTATCAACCCGCGCCACGTTGAGCTCGACATCGATATTGGAGCCGACGCTAAAGACTGGAATGCCATCCAGGCCGGCGAGAAGCTGAAACCGGTTGAGGCTGAATTGCGGAGGATTGAGGAGGTAGTTGGCGAGATTGTTACGGAGATGGATTATCTGAGGACAAGGGAGCAGAAACTGAGGGATACGAATGAGAGTACGAATGAGCGAGTCAAGTGGTTTGCGCTCGGCACCATGGGAATGTTGGTTGGCTTGGGAGCGTGGCAGGTTGTTTACTTGAGGGCCTATTTTAGGAGCAAGCATCTCATCTAGATGGGACAGGAATTTCGATGGGGATTATCAGAGGGATCGCGGTTCGAGAGAACGAGGAAGAAAAATCCAGAGAGTGATCACCGTTACGGTGGCTGGAACACATCGGGGTTTCCTAAGCTTGTGTACGAACACGAAGAGTGAAGCGTTATTGACTACTTCCCTCTTGTTATGGCAGTCAGACGGGCGTTGGTATAACGTATTGCGGTTGAATTATATCCCACAGTCTTCATGGTCGTAGGCTATATCCACCTCAACGTCTGAGCTACATGGCAATAACTATGCTTACACGGTAATGAGATCGCACAACCGCCTATTAATTCCACCGTGCTCCATAAATCAGGCGAATTCCATCAACATATTAAGTATTATTATCTTGGTGTGAGCAGCAGGTAACGCGATCCAATGGCCCCATGCCATGAAAGAAATAAACTGCGGGTTTTACTGGGCCAGCGACCTCTTATTCGTGCAGCTGTTCAGGCTGTCTTCTGCTGGAAGATATACTCCTCTAGTTCCTCAATCTCCCTCGCTACGCTTTCCACGTCCTCCGTACCCAATATCCCGCGCTCGGTGACGTAGACATCAACGAAATTGGCAGGCACCCACTCAAACCATTCGCCGAAGACATCTACGTTTGCCTTTCCCGCAAGCTGATTCCTTGTAGCCGGTGCCCAAGCTGATGTAAGCTCGCTCGAAGGGTGGTGCTCGATAGCTCCGGTATCGTAGCCTGGAGGAGAGATCTTTTCAACGTCGCTGAGTACCACGACGGCGACGTTCTTATTGAGCTGCTTTGCACAGATGGCAGCAGCTAGGGATCCGATCTTGTTGCTAACGTCACCGGTAGAAGAGATACGATCCGCGCCTAGAAGAACAATATCGATGTCGTAGGAGGCAGTGCCGACGGCGCAATCGGGTACAATCTGGATGGAAAGACGATCTGTATCGCATGCGGAGGCGTAGATTTGTGCAGCCATATCTGCGCCTTCGCAGCGAGGGCGACACTCCAAAACAGTGAGATGAACAGCTACATCTGGGAGTGAAGAGAGTGCATAAAGAATTGCAGCGCGAATTGTGCTGGAGTTGCTGAGTGTGAGAATGCGGACTGGTGCTCGAGTATGAATCCGCTGAGGGGTATCAGCCCGAACAATCTGGTCAAAGGTCAGAGAGTGCGGCAGTACCTCTCTACAGTGCTTGTGCAGCCACTGCGTAAAAGCCTCTCCCAGCCGTCCACTCAACTCACTCCTCTCCCTCAAGATCTCGTCAAATGTACCGCCAGCGATGCGCGCTAGTCCCGAGGTGCTTTGGCTTCCCTTTTCTTGCTCTTCATTCCACATCCTCGCAATTGTCTCCAGCGCCCTGAGGAGACACGAGGAGGTCGCAGCGTTCATACTTGCTCTCGCATAGCTAAGATGTTTCGCTGCATGCACCATCATGGCCCAAAACTCACCCCAGCTGGTTGCCATGCATGCTGCAATGTCAGTGACGTGAGCGAGATGACGCAGTGAAGAGTCGGCGAGTTGACGGGCTTCCGAGGAGAAGTCACTTCGCAGTTCACACACAGCACTCTCGACGGCAGATTCGTAGGCGTCGGTCTCTTCCTGTGGGAGAGGCTCATTCGGTGGTAGCTCTGGCAACGGGGTAGGAGCTGGAGCAGATCTGATCTTGACATCAGCTTTATGATCGGAATCTTGGTTGCGCGACGCAAATGACACCCTTGGCACTCCCCGTTTGGCTGAGCGTGGTGAAGCAAACAAGTAGGTATTTCTCATACGCTCTAGAGGATTAAGAAGCCACATGCGAAAGCAGGTAAAGAAAGTCTAAAAGATCAGGACACAGAGTGTGACGAAGATAGAGCAAGAAACTGAGCGACAGCGCAATAAAATAGCAGACAATGCAAGCACACACCTTTCTTCGACGTCGTTTTCCTCGTGATGGGACTCTAGTATAAACTCTGACTGAGACTCAGGCTGAGAAGATGATATCGACTCCCTCGACATCAGCGAACCCTGTTTTTTCTTTCTCTTGAAAGGCGAGAAACTCTTCATCGAAATAGAGCTAGCGTACGTCCCAGACGATGAAGAGCCAGTCCTACTAGCAAATTGAGAGCTATTTGCATCGCCGCGAGGGGTGTTGTCCTTAGGCCGTCGCCGATAGGCTTCTGCCATGGCGATCTCGAACATGTCGTGGGGGGTGGGGGTGGATGGCAAGGAGGGGCAAGATGAAGTGGAGCGGGCAGGAGTCGAGCGCGACGCGAGTGAAAGATGTGTGGAGCAGGAAACTAGGTAGAAAGGTTTTCATGATGAAAAATGGCTCAAGTACAATAGAAACACAATGGCCAGTGCGTGGAAATTGCCACGGTGAAGCTCGCTTTGAAATGGTGAAAGTGAAGGCGACGTAAATGGAGGTAGGAGACAGCGCTTACTTGCCCATATCTCAACTACTCTATCAAAGATGAAAGAGAGGTAGAATTAGGGCATATTAAGGTGTGTCTTGTGATCGGAGCTTCAGAATATGGAGTTTAGCAGCTGCGACGCCAGGGAGAGGCCACTCCAGGCAATGAACCTATCGCAGAGTGTTGCACCCCACATCGTTACAAACTCTATCCCATGATGTTATCGAGCCTTGTAGCGGGGGAATGTTAGAGGGAGTGAGGTATGCACGTTACAGCCCTTTGCAGGTGTCTCGAACATTGCGATATTAGCCCGACTATTCTGCATGAGGATTACCGGTAGTCTATCTGGCCTAGTGGACCTACGTACCTAGGTACCAGGCTACAACCATGCCTACTTATGTCATCAAGGTAGTGTAGGCGCTCTCTGCCATCAGGAGCTCGATCGCACACAATGTTTCTTTTCTTAAGATAGCATCCATACTCGAACCAAGCTAATTAGTAAGATTGTCTACACCTAGTGCGGAGCTTTTCCGCTTCATATATCAGCAGCCTCGGACTTACGACCTGCTAACCCGAGGAGCTTATTGAGCACAATTCTTCGACCAGATCGACCTAAAAGCGTGCAGATATCCTCGACACTGGATATCCCGTATCGAACAACTCTCTATTCTCTCCCATGGCACGCGCAAAACATCACCCACCACCTCAGCCTAAGGCTCTAGAACCTTTGCCGCCAAACACACAAGCTATCCTCCGCTCAGGCGTTGAAGCAGTTGCATATCATATCCCGGTTGTGCCACCTTCTCCTACCGATTCTCTTCTGAAGACTACCATTGCGCTTCCTCGCCGCTCAAGTTGGACATCTGGGCTGCATTTCCATACTGGGCACACTGAACACCTTCGCTTGATTAAGGGTTCTATCTTTGTTTATCTGGACGGCGACCTGAGGATCATTAGCGCGAAGGCGGGTGGAGAAGTATCGTCCAAAACGGGAGAGATATTAAAGAGTGGTTTAGAGATTATAGTCGACAAATATGTGCGGCACGACTGGGGCCGCGCAGATGAGTATTTGTACTCGAGATGGTCTGGTAGGGGGCTTCACGGGAACATCTTGTATGCAGAAGACAGTTATGAAGAAGTCGTCGTCGAGGAATGGACCGACCCTGCGGACATGACTAAGCCACTCTTTTTTTGGAATCTGAACGCCGTCATTACTGCACCTCAAAATAAACCGCTGTCGGCGAGTCAAAATCTTATTAAATTAGCCCTCGGTAGCTGGTGGATTCCTTTCCAACTCTCCATCATCTTTTGGGATCTGGATAATTGGCCTATTCTACTGGACCTCAGGCTTTTGGCGTCGCCATATCTGGGAGAGAAGGTGGGGACTTGCTTTGAACGTCTATCAGAATACCTCATGACTTTTGTCGTTCTATTTGCTGCAAAGGAGTTGGGCAGATTCACGGGCATACAGTCAGTATCAAAAGAGCGAACACCAAAAGATCTCTGGCATGTCTACAAGAAAAGCTAGTTGTAGCCGGCTACAATGTCCAATCATCTCAACACGATACGACTACAATTAGGACTTACAATTTGCCAAGCTCCTTGAGGCGTACTATTCGATTAATCCTACGTTCGGGTGCGTCTATGTATTGGCTGTGGATCGCACACTTATGTACAAGCTTATATCGAATGTTAGTTAACCTCGGTTCTGTCTGTGAGGTTGGTTTTCCTTAAAAGGAAAAACAAATCCGCTCCTGAATCGACCGGTTCCAAGATTGTGAAAGTTACCTGGTCTTAGGCTCAGGGCAGGGGAGTTTCCCCACAGCCGATCATACTCGTTTTGGCACGGACCGCATCGAAGTTGGCTAGCTTTGCCCCATGGGGCCGGGCAGCGGGATATTTACATCGTACAATGTGAACGCTCGCTCAACCCAGGCTAGCTCCAGTATAGTTTGAGAACAGCACGAATATTGACTTCACACGAGAGGGGTTCGTGAAGAACACGAATTTGTAACATCTTACAGAAAACGCAAAGGGCAGCCTTTGGAGAACACCACAAGGCGCTAGCCACGACTAAATGCCATTCAAAGCGGTGGCTACCCGGGGTATTCGTGGAAAATAGGTTCGCTTCTGAAGGATCCCCTGTACCGGACTGCTGGGTTAGCAACCCCTCATAGCCAAGTCCGCACGATGCTGGAGAAGTTGCCTTGGCGTGATTCTGCCGTGATCTTCATTAATAGCTTCTTAAGCTTCGCTATCAAACTTAAATACTTACATTGGGGCATGCCCCCCTTCGAGGGTGGCCGTAGTTTGAAGCCTTGGTCGTCTAGCTTGGGCATATCCTGCTACCTTCGGAGAAAGAAACGAAACTTAACCCATCACTATGGCCCCGATAGTCACGGAAGCCGGCGACGGCATCATCGAGCGCCTCATCGCCAACGATAATGTCCGTTGGTGGAACAAGCCCAACCTACGCCGCCTTTACCTCCTGCTCGTACCCTTCTGTCTCTTCATCGAGTCCACTTCTGGATTCGATTCTTCTATGGTCAACGGAATGCAGGCACTCAAGTATTGGAAGGAATACTTCAACCATCCCAAGGGCGGTCAACTTGGTTTGCTCGTCGCATGCTACAACTTGGGAGCTATTACGAGCATTCCTTTTGTGGCGATCGTGTCTGATCACCTTGGGAGACGCAAGAGCATCGTCTTCGGTTCGATAATCATGTGTATTGGGGCTATCATGCAAGGCCTTTCGCAAAACTGTAAGCGTGACTTCATCTCTATATTCCACAAGAAATACTAACACATCCATCCAGTGGCCATGTTTATTTTCTCTAGAATATTTCTTGGCCATGGTATCGTCTACGCTATCATATCTGGCGCTGCTCTCCTCGGTGAACTCGGCCACCCCAAAGAGCGCGCTTTCCTAGGTTCCATGTTCAATGCCTTCTTCGGTGTAGGTTCCGTCCTCGGCGCCGGCATCGTGATACGCACCCTGCTCATCCCCAATGACTGGAGCTGGCGTCTCCCGTCTATACTCCAAGCCCTACCTTCCATTATTCAGATTGCCTTTGCCTTTACAGTCCCCGAGAGTCCGCGTTGGCTGGTATCCAAAGACCGCAGCGAGGAGGCACTCGAGATCCTGATCAAGTACCATGCCGAAGGCGATGCCTCTCAGGAACTACCGCACGTCGAACTCGCCGAGATCCGCAAAGCGCTGGAGATAGAAAACGAGTCGCGAGCACGAGGCTGGGCAGAGCTCTTCCAAACCAAAGGCATGCGGCACCGCTCACTTGTGGCCGCCGCACTCGGTCTGTTTGTGCAGTTCAGCGGCAACAACCTCCTTAGCCAGTACCTCGTGCCAATTCTTACCAAAATTGGGATCACCGACTCCCACACACAGGTGCGATATAATCTCGGCACGGAAGCTTGGGGGTTCGTGATTGCCCTAGCGATGGCTGCTGTTACGCCCCGGTTTCCGCGACGGAGAATGTACTTGCTGTGTGCATCGTGCTTGGTGTGTGTATACACTGGCTGGACGATCGCGCAGGCTCGGAATCGCATCACCGGCTCGAAAGGATCGGGCTACGCAGTGCTAGTCATGATCTTCCTGTATAAACCAGCGTACTGTATCGGTTACAACGCTCTGACCTACGTCTATATGGTCGAAATCTTCCCGTATTACGTCCGCACAAAGGGACTGTCGTGGTTTCAACTATTCAATCGCTCGGCTGTCATGTTTGGTTCGTTTGTCAATCCTATCGGCCTTGAGAATCTAGACTGGAAATACCTTCTTGTGTACGTGGCGTGGTTGTGTTTTGAGGTTATCTTCATCTACTTTTTCTTCCCGGAGACCTATGGCAAGACACTGGAGGAGCTTAGTTTCTTGTTTGAATCGGAAAAGGCGAACCGCGAGGTGCTCGCTGCTAGTGCGGCGAAGTTGGTTCAGGATCCTAACGTTACAGAAGTCCACGAGGCGCCAGAGAAGAAGGCTTAAGTCTTTGAATGTGGAATGAGATGCGGGTACATTGATAACTTCAAGAATCTTGACGAGTCTTAATTGGGAAATACAAGATTATTGATTGAAGTGTATTCATGATACGGGGAGACGTTGTGTGGCACATAGTTCTAGCTCGCCCACACTTCAATACCGGCAGAGCCCTAAAACCCAGATAATAAAGATCCTGAAATTATCGTTTTACAAGACTGCTGTTTTCTAAACAAATTGGATCATAACATTAACTATCAACACCAAGCAAAAGCATGGAAACCCAGAGACTACTGGAATTAGATGGCACGCGAGTAGTACATTTGTGTAGCGTGTGTGGGAGATTTGAGAATCGGTGATTGTGGGGGATGGAATCAAGTCTGGGGTATTTTGAAATGTTTTGGAATTGGTTCCTATGTATGCGTTTTGTTAATAGCATCGTAAACAGCAATGCGACTCATTCTCTCGTGTCATGAATAGGTATCATTTGCTTTTTAGACCGTGAGTTTTCCGTCTTGTAGAAACCTAAGCCGCCCTTAGATGGAAAAGATAACGCGCCGACGCCCAAGATCCGAATCAGTAACAAGACAAGACATATCTACACATTGCCCTCTTCCGCACGAACATCCTTTCGTCCTTCAGTTATTTCTAGTCAAAGCTGCGTTTACTTGATGTTCTCGGGGCGGAGAGAGCGGACAGCCTTGCCAGCGCGCCAGATCTCGAGGTCATCAATCTCCTTGAGCTCCTGGTTGTACTTCTCGCGGTAGTCCGGCTGCGAGTTGTACTCAAGCGAGCGCTTTGTCTCGCTGCCGTTCTCAACGGAGGTATACAAGTCATCGAAGACGGGCTTGAGAGCATCCTTGAAGCGTTTGCTCCAGTCGATAGCACCACGGCGGGCGGTTGTCGAGCAGGCAGCGTACATGTAGTCCATGCCGTTGGCACCGATCAGAGGGTACAGCGACTGGGTAGCCTCCTCGACGGTCTCGTTGAAAGCCTCAGACGGGCTGTGGCCGCGCTCACGGAGCACCTCGTACTGGGCAAGGAACATGCCGTGGATACCGCCCATAAGGCAGCCACGCTCGCCGTACAAGTCAGAGTACACCTCCTTTTGGAACGTGGTCTCGTAGAGGTATCCAGAGCCGACGGCGACACCGAGGGCTACAGCCTTCTCCTTGGCCTTGCCGGTGACGTCCTGGAAGACGGCGACGGAGGAGTTGATGCCGCGACCCTCACGGAAGAGGGTGCGGACGGTGCGGCCGGAGCCCTTGGGGGCGACGAGGATGACATCGATATCCGTGGGGACTTCGACCTTGGTGAGGTCCTTGAAGACGGGAGAAAAGCCGTGGGAGAAGTAAAGAGTCTATCATAGTCAGTCGGCCTGTTGCACATGTCTGTTATAAAAAAAAGTGTGCGCTTACCTTGCCCTTGGTGAGCTGGGGCTTGATAGCGGGCCAAGTCTCCGACTGGGCAGCATCGGAGAGAAGGTTCATGACAATAGTCGACTTGCCAATGGCCTCATCGATATCGAAGAGGTTCTTGCCGGGGACCCAGCCATCCTGCTCGGCCTCCTTCCACGAGGCACCGTTCTTCCGTACACCGACAATGACGTTTAGGCCGTTGTCGCGCAGGTTGAGACCTTGGCCGTGGCCCTGGGAGCCGTAGCCGATGAGGGCGAGGGTGTCGTCCTTGAAGTATTCCTAGCTCGGCTGTTAGCCAGTGCTCTCATTGAGGCTGGATTTGATGCCATTGAGGCGTGGGTTGACTCACAAGAAGCTTCTCCCTTGGCCAGTCAGCACGCTCTGCGTACTGTTATTAGCTATTGCTTAATCAACAAGTCGGCGACTTGCAACTTACCGTAGACGGTCTCCTTGGTACCAGCGAAGTCAATCGTCTTGATACCGCGGGTCTGCTGGAACTGAGAGGTAACAGCCGCCTTGGGAGCAGCTGCGGTACCAGCGCGGAGAGCAGAGACAAAGGTGCGCTTCTGGGCAGGAGCAGCAACCAATTGGCGAGCAGTTTGGCGCAGAGCGCGAGCAGCAGGTCGTGAAGCCATTATGAAAGTATGAAGGGGTATCGTGATGTCAAAAAAAGGGCTTGTGGAGGGGATGACGGGCTTTTTAAGCTTGGTTCCCTTTGCTCTGGCGTGGAATCGATTTTCGAAGAGCACGGAGCTTCTCCAGTAAAGTTGCCTCTCCGAAGCCGGCCCGCTCGCATCACCGACCAATAGACTGCATGCCTTTGGCAGCTACCATGGCTAGCAGGGGTGCGGCAATCGTCTCGGGGAGGAATTTGCGTCTCCGAGGCCATCCACAGTCATACGTGATGGGTAAATAGTCAATGCGAAGACGTGTCTGTTATGCCGACGCAATCTTCTAGGGCAAACATCGCATGCATACGAGTATAGTCTATTCTTTCGAAATGAATACGGTCTGACAATGGCCGCACACGCCGAGTGCTTCCCCCGTCGATGCTCATTCATGTTGACGGAGAGACTTGAACATGGTCATAAAATTGTAATGCTAGACGCCGCGCTTCATGCACACCAGGTCCTATATGCACGCTGATAGTATAAAATCCGAATCGTGGTATCCATCTACCCTCCACCGTCTGCTCCCTGACTTGACCATACATGTGTGTGTATATTTGGGTTCGTTGTAGACTCTACTGCTAAAGATCAATCCGGGTTGTGTCTACACCATAGCATAGCCGCTCGTGTATGCCTTGTCACTTCAAGAGTGCTTATTTGAGCACGCGGTCGAAACTCTGTCCCTTCACGGTACCACCACCAAGCGATGCCCGCACATTGCGCTTGAAACCCTCGCGGTTCGCCTTGAGGTCCTCGGCCGCCTCTTTGTTCAGCGGATCCGACGCGTTCGGTTCTAAGAAAAGAAACTAAATCCTGTCAGCTGTCCTCCTGTCCTCCTCTGCTCTGCGTGCCACGTACCTGCAGTCCAACCACCACCGCATTCAAATTCAGCACCGGCTTCCAGTCCTCTCTTAGAATGTTCAGACACACATTGCCCTCTAGATCAATGTTCGGATGGTAGATCTTCTGTTTGCACTTGACTTTCGGCGGATCGTGGGGAAAGTTCTGGTTGATCTTGAAGTCGAACTCGAAGCGGCCGCCCTTGTACATGCCCTCGTCGGGGTCAATAGTGAGCTTGAAGTTGAGGATATCGTCTGGGTTTGCAAAGTGCGTCTTCATGGTGGTACCGAGGGATAGCTCTTCGAGATCTAGAATAGGGTGTTAGTAACATACGCAGAAGGGCTCTAAACCGAATAGACGTGTATGGTACCTTTCTGTGCGCGAAGCTGTGCTGGCGTCACCTTCTTCTTCTTGCTTGTGGCAGCGAGCGCAGCCTCATCTTGTTGCTGCTGTTTTTTCTGAAGTGGACATCAGCATGCCGCTTTGCCCAACCCTCGCCGCAAAAGGCGCTTATTGTGTAGAGACATACCATAGACCATATTTTCATCATCTTGGCGGTATTGTACGAGTGAATCCGGATTTCTAGGTCGTGCGGTCGTGATCGCGTGTGGTTGTGAAAGGCAGTTACGTGCTAGCTAAACCGTGGGGCAAGCGGCGAGGGTTCAGGTTGGCAGCGGTGGTGGGGGTGTTGTAAAGTTGAGAGGGTGTAGAGAACAGAGGGAGGTGAGGAGCGAAGCCCCAAGAAGAACAAACGCCAAAGAGAAGAAGATACCGAGAAGCGTGTATACGAAAGTGAAGAATACGAGGACAGGCTGCCACTATCGTCGAGCAACCATGGCGATGATGAACGTGGGGTGATACCGAGGTTTCACCGTAGCGCCACGACAGCGCCCGGCCTTCAGAGGTCTTAGTCATCAATTACAAACACTCGAGAACGGTCTTGTCTGAGCGGAAAGTGATGCTGGCCAGAGACGGTTGTCTGGAATAATTTGTCGCTGTAATTGCTATGAAACCAAACATCATAGCAGCTAAAAGAAGTCACCTTGAGCAATAGAAGCCTGGAGCTCATTGTCTGTCCCGAACCACAATGGCCACACGAGATGCACTCAAGTTTGCCACCTCGCAGAGCGATCAGATAGATCCATATCTTCCTTCGCCGTCTCCCCATCTCTCCAAACCATTCGTCACTCTCACGTTTGCCACGTCTCTTGACAGCCAATTATCTCTCGCTCCCGGCGTGCAGACAGCTCTCTCGGGTCCGGAATCCAAGGCCATGACACACTACCTCCGCTCCAAGCACGATGCGATCTTAATTGGTGTCGGGACTGCAGTGGCCGACAACCCATCCTTGAATTGTCGAATAGAGGGTGTTGGCGGATATGGAGGTCCAGGACTAGTGGCCCAGCCGAGACCTGTGGTTGTGGATCCAAAAGGACGCTGGGACTTTGATGCCGAGAGTAAAGTGATGAAATTGGCAAAGGAAGGCAAAGGAAAAGCACCATGGTTGGTCACTGGGGCGTCAATCAGCCAAGAGAAGCGGGATCTTTTGGAGAGGGCAGGGGGCAAAGTTCTCGAGTTTCTCTCCTCATCGAATCAGCCGTCTTTATTGACTTCATCCATTTCTTGGTCAGCGATGCTGGACGTCCTCGCTGATCAAGGGGTCAAGAGCGTCATGATCGAAGGCGGGGGCGTGGTTATCAACGACTTGCTTTCTTCGGCGAATTTCAAGCTCATCGACTCAGTTGTTGTCACACTCGCGCCGACTTGGCTGGGTAAAGGCGGGGTGCAAGTCTGTCCAAACGAGCGCATAGAAGATGGAAGGCGCCTCCCCGTTGGTAGGCTGAAAGATGTCAAGTGGATACCGTTGGGGGAGGATGTGGTTCTTTGTGGACACCCGAATATGGAACCATAATTGAGGCTTTCGATGCTTTGGTGTATCAATATTGAATTTCATGGCTTATGTAGTTTTCGTCGTCGGCTGCTCCCAAGGTAATTCGGTGGGAATCGAACCTTGAAGAAGCTCCTCGACGCTTGCTTCCAATCCCTCTACTAGTTCCCCAGCAACGCTTTCATCCCATGCGCGTTGCCTCCTCTTCCCGCTCAGCAGCTCCCCGGTGCCTAGTGGATCCTTTTTCCACTGTGCATACCCATTCTGCTCTTCGCCGCGCAGCGTGCTTTCGAGGTCCGTACTCGACATGACGGGATCGATACCTTGAACTTGGACTCGGTCCTTTGGCCACCGAATCGTCGGAGCGTGCAGGTCGAGGAAACGCTTCGCTTTGAAGGAATGCGTGATGATGCGGATGTTGGTTGGATAGCGCCCCGTGGTTTTTCTGAAGAGCAGGATGCTGAATAGGAGGTTTTGGAAGGAGTCGGTGGCTTGTTCCTCTAGGAGCACATATCCTTTGCTGAACATTCGATGGGCCCGACCACCATGGTGGTGTCCTTGGACCAGCTCTTCTGCTAGGGCAGCATGGTAGTAGGAGCGCGCTTCGCTAATAGGAGTATGGGAGGGTTTTGTTGCGCCACCGCTGAGGACCAAAAGGCTTGAAGGCGGATGTTCTGGGTCTGTTCCGATAGTCAAGGCATCGAGACCAGCTTTCACGTGCGCCAAGAAAGTCTCATGTTCACCGGGCTTTCGTGTCTCTGGATCCGACTTTTGGAAAGGAGCCAGGAGCCAATGGGGCTCGTAGTGGGGGCTGTGAAGGGCAAAGTTGGAGGATTCAGCGTCGGGAAGAAAGATGGCGTGACAACAAACAACGATGAGATGTTCTATGCCGTCGTAGCTTCGTGGTGGGATTACGTGATCTGGGTGCTCAAAGTCTGGGTCTTCAGCTGCTTGCCAGTCATGTTTGGTGTTTTTATGGGCTGCATCCTCCGCTGGGGCTATCGTGGCTGTGACATGTGCAGGGTCCGCGGTTGATGCAGAGGCGTTGAACCTGGATCTCGGAAGGGCTGTAGCTGGTGTGGCTGGGGCCATGGACGACTAGCTAGTGGGTACGGGGATGTGGTGAGACGCGAAGAGCTGGGCTAGATGGCAGCAGTGACAGGGAGCGGAGATTACGGGGGCAGAATAAGGAAGAGAAGAAAAAAAGGCACAACAACTAACCCCAATGATCAAGCAGACTCGCGAAATGCTATGCAACAAGAGGTTCACGCGGTGGTGATGGACGTGGGGGGAGGACGATGGCTTGTTGGGATCGATGACGGAAGGCGCAGCCCGCTGCATGCTCTCGCCCCGCGAAGCCATGGTAGACAGGTTTAATACAAGTGGTATTCATCATGTCGCCAAAACTCGATTCATTACAGGTGTGCATCATTCCCAGCAGAGACGACATATGTCGTATATGCCACGCGTGGTCCTGCCTCTTGTTGAAAAGCGCTTGCAAGTCACGGTACTGGGTTAAGGATATGAGCATGGCACACGGGCCGTCTATAGCGAATACGTTGTGAGTACCTGCAACATTGAACGAGCCTTGGCAGTGCGACCTCGAGCCTAAATAAGCTTCACAGTGCTTGTTGCACTTGTGTGTGTGTGTGTGTGTGTGTGTGTGCAGCAAACATTGCCTGGTGGACGCAGAGCTTTTGCACACGCACGTCGGCAAGTCCCGCGTAGCAGCGTAGCAGCGGTGAGCTTTGGGTGTAGAGTGCAACGCCCCCGGGCCTAGACGAGGATAGATAATGAACATCTCTTCTTTGCTGGCTTGTTTTCTTTGTCGAGGCTGAAGAGAGGCAAAGTAAGCGGCAGCTGGAGGCTGATTAACAATAAGGCGTTTCTCTAAATTTAGGCCTTGCCCAGCTTAGCGCCACAGCTACTTCACAGCTACCCGTACACGACGGCGACGCGACAACGCCTGCCATAACAGGGTCGTGTGGCCGCCGCCAGCAGGTTTTATCCCGCCTTGTTGCCCGCCCGCCAGCCTTGCAGCTTCTTCCCTTCCAGTCACCGTCGTCGCACGAATCCATACGCATCCATTGTTGATAAAGGAGAGTCTGTAACCAGTAGCCCTGGAGCATTCCTGTCGCGTTTCAGCGCGCCGTCTAGCGCTCCTTCCCCGCCCGTCCGTGCCATCTGGCCAGAATAGGCTAGTGCTGCCGCCTCTCCATTCAGCTCTCAGCCCTAGGTCGCCTCAAACAAGCTTTATAATACCTGACGGATTACCCCCCAGCCGTGCGCTTATTTCCCTTCTTCTCTTTATCTCATTTCTTTGCTCCCCTCGATTCCTCGACCATCGCCATCGTCCAGCCCCAGCCCGCGCGGAGAGAGCTGCACGTCATGGCCTACAACCAGCACACCGGTGTAAGTGCTCCTCTGATGACGGCCCCTAGAAATCATGGCCTACTAACCGCATATGCAGTACGACCGCGGCCACGACGAAGACGAGGTCGGCCGCTCGCTCCTCCACGAGAATCCCACGGGTGCCAGCAACCCAGATCCATTCTACGGCAACCCTGATGTTCGCCCTCATTCCACATACAGTCTGACCGAGACGTATGTGAGCGACAGGCCACCGCAGTACCAGGGCGGTCGACCCCATGACGGCTCCGATGTCTACTCGACCACGGCCGGTTACAGTGATCCAGCAGCTGACTTTGGCGCACCCCAACGCGCGCCTTCGCCATACCAGCGGAGTGAGACGAGCTCCACCGAGGCATGGCGACAGCGACAACAGCCCGGTGGTGCCGTAGCTGCAGCTGGTGGCCTGAAACGCGGTCAGACCCGCAAGCTCAAGCTTGTGCAGGGCTCCGTTCTCAGCGCTGACTACCCCGTGCCTTCGGCCATCCAGAACGCCATCCAGGCAAAGTATCGCAATGATCTCGAGAGCGGAAGCGAGGAGTTTACCCACATGCGCTGTAAGTCCCACACTGTCCATCAAACCCTCTCCCCAGACGCGCCTCTAACAGCTGCAAGACACTGCTGCTACGTGCGACCCCAATGACTTTACTCTCAAGAACGGCTACAATCTGCGGCCGGCCATGTACAACCGCCACACCGAGTTGCTCATCGCCATCACATACTACAACGAAGACAAGGTGCTCACCGCCCGAACCTTGCATGGTGTCATGCAAAATATCCGCGACATTGTCAACCTGAAAAAGTCTGAATTCTGGAACAAGGGCGGCCCGGCTTGGCAGAAGATAGTCGTCTGCCTTGTTTTCGACGGTATCGACCCCTGTGACAAGGGCACCCTTGACCTCCTCGCCACGGTCGGTATCTACCAGGATGGCGTTATGAAGCGCGATATTGACGGCAAAGAGACGGTCGCTCACATTGTACGTTGCGCCAAACATTGGTCAATTTGCGACTTCATGCTAACAACACGCAGTTCGAGTATACGACGCAATTATCCGTCACCCCCAATCAGCAGCTGATTCGCCCGCACGATGATAGCGCCAGCACACTGCCTCCCGTGCAGATGATGTTCTGCTTGAAGCAGAAGAACAGCAAAAAGATCAACTCGCACAGATGGCTATTCACTGCTATTGGTCGCATCCTCAACCCAGAAGTCTGCATCTTGCTCGATGCCGGTACAAAACCTGGCCCCAAGTCTCTGCTCGCCTTGTGGGAAGGCTTCTACAACGACAAGGATCTCGGCGGTGCTTGTGGTGAAATCCACGCCATGTTGGGTAAGGTAAGTTATACTCAAGCTACTTTTTTTATGTTATATTTATAAGCTACTAATTTTTTTTTTAAAAAGGGCTGGAAGAACCTCCTCAATCCGCTCGTTGCCGCACAGAATTTTGAGTACAAGATCAGTAACATTCTCGATAAGCCGCTGGAATCGTCTTTCGGATACGTTTCTGTGCTACCTGGTGCTTTCTCCGCCTACCGCTACCGCGCTATCATGGGCAGGCCGCTTGAGCAGTACTTCCACGGTGACCACACCCTTGCTAAAATCCTCGGAAAGAAGGGTATTGAGGGCATGAATATTTTCAAAAAGAACATGTTCTTGGCCGAAGATCGTATTCTGTGTTTCGAACTGGTCGCCAAGGCTGGCTCCAAGTGGCATCTTACCTACATCAAGGCCTCCAAGGGCGAAACTGACGTGCCTGAAGGTGCTGCCGAGTTTATCGGTCAGCGTCGTCGTTGGCTCAACGGTTCGTTTGCTGCCGGTGTCTACTCGCTCCTGCACTTTGGCCGCATGTACAAGAGTGGCCACAACATTATCCGCATGTTCTTTTTCCATGTCCAGATGCTGTACAACATCTTCCAGACCATTCTCGCTTGGTTCTCCCTGGCTTCCTTCTGGCTGACCACCGCCGTCATCATGGATCTTGTCGGTACTCCTGTCCCCGCGAATCTCGATACTCAAACCCCGGAAAAGAAGGCGTGGCCGTTTGGAAATAGCGTCACCCCCATCTTTAACACGGTCCTCCAGTATCTGTACCTCGCCTTCCTTGGTCTGCAATTCATTCTTGCTTTCGGTAACCGTCCAAAGGGCTCCAAGTGGTCTTACCTGCTCTCCTTCTTCGTGTTCGGCTTGATCCAGTTCTACATCGTCGTCCTGTCAATTTACCTCGTTGTTCAAGCCTTCACGACTCCTTCGTCGCAGAAACTCGATACTTCGTCTCCGGAAAAGTTTGCCCAGTCCTTCTTCTCGTCCAGTGGTGTGGGTATTATCATCATCGCGCTCGCGGCTACTTTCGGCCTGTACTATGTTGCCTCGTTCCTCTACATGGACCCATGGCACATGTTCACGTCCTTCCCGCAGTACCTCTTGATCATGTCGTCCTATGTCAACATTCTCAATGTCTATGCTTTCTCCAACTGGCACGACGTTTCCTGGGGTACCAAGGGTTCCGACAAGGCAGACGCGCTTCCGTCAGCCAAGACAGAGAAGGGAGCAGACGGCAAACATACCATCATCGAAGAGCCGGATCTGGCGCAGGCCGATATCGACAGCCAGTTTGAGTCGACCGTCAAGCGTGCTCTGGCTCCTTACGTAGCACCCGTTGAGCAGAACGAGAAGACTCTGGAGGATTCATACAAGTCTTTCCGTACCCATCTTTGCACGGCCTGGATCGGTTCCAACGCGACTCTTGCTGTTGTTATCACGCAAGATAACTTTGACCGCTTTGGGTTCTCTGTAAGTTTACTGTATATTTCCTTTGGAGATGAAGATGCTAATCCTGACCAGTCAACTGCCTCGAGTCGAACCATGCGCTTCTTCCAGGCGCTTCTGTGGGCTACCGCTGCGCTTGCTGTCGTCCGTTTCCTTGGTTGTCTGTGGTTCCTTGGCCGCACTGGTCTTTTCTTCTGCGTCAGGAAGCGATAGACACAAGGCATCCGCTGCGACTTCAACAAGCCGCGCGGCCACAGAAACGGCCAAAGTTGCATGTTCCAGCTTTGTCTTTGATTCTCTCATCATCTGTACTGGCGTTTAATGATGTCCCCGACTCCAGCAGGCTGGTGCTGCGCAGTCCTTTACCCCTGTCTCATCTTGTTACGCAATAACATTTGCGGATCAGCTACGGATGAACGACTACTTGTACTACTCGTATACACCAATGTTCAATCTCGCCGGATCACTTGACGGAAAGTTATCTGAGCAGAGGGATTTCTTTGGATTGGATACACTGGGGTAATAGGCCATGATAATTTGTCATTTTAGAGCGAAATACCACCAATACTCTACTTTCTCACTGCCTGCTTGGTTGGATGCCTACGCGTTAACATGGTCGATGTCGTGACTCTGGGGCCTCTTGCTACACATGGCTACTCTTGGCAAAGGACATGGTCCCACGTGACTGT
The DNA here is from genome assembly GCF_010015615.1 of Cucurbitaria berberidis CBS 394.84. NCBI lineage: Eukaryota > Fungi > Ascomycota > Dothideomycetes > Pleosporales > Cucurbitariaceae > Cucurbitaria > Cucurbitaria berberidis. Next base: position 2,042,905 of record NW_024468937.1, on the reverse strand, counting down.
AGTGTAGAGATGTATATATAAATATATATATATTACTTCGCTACCCGGATACTGAAACTGTACAGTCGAGTAGTCAATGGCGTGACTCGTGTGTGGGGTGACAGGTTATGACGTTGTCCCCGCCGTACTACGACATGTTAAAGTGGAGTAGTTTTGTTGGTTGGGTCACATGGCACGGGAGCATGGAGGCTAGTAGACAAGGGATGCGCTCGTCTGTTGCCAAGTCACCGTGATACCGTCACGGCTACACGACGACGTTGAACTTGCAGCAACAGGTTGCGCGCGCTCGTCATCCATTCAAGCCGAAACACGGCTCTAACGAGGTTTTGTTGGTATACCATGGTCAACAACAAGATCTCCCAACGCGCTAGGATTGTCCAGCCCCCAAGACGCGACCAACCACATGTACGCCTCAGAGGAACAGCGCCTACTAGCTGCAGGAAGCGGAACAGCATCAGATCCGAAAAAGAAGCGAAAGAGGCACAGACGGGCGTCGATCGACTGACCTTTTGGCCGAAAGGGAGAATGGCGGTGAGGTGACGGGCACTTTGCACGGGCCAGACTGCCTTTCCCGTAGCCGCAGGTACTAGGTATAAGCTCGGGCATTGGCCGCCGCGTCGCAATTCCTACGCAATTTACCGTCCGAAAACAACACTACCGCGTCTGCTTGTTGAAGGATATAGGGCACACAGGCTTCGCGGCAGCCATCACGCACAATCGGCGACCAAACGGACATGTGGAGAATGGGACTACTCTACCTCGACCGAGGTGATAGCGCCATCTTCGCCGCGCTCAAGGATGCGGGGCACAACACTCGACAAGCGCCGCCAGGCTCGCCCTCTGGAAAATTCTCGTCGCCGGGTGACTCGGATCACGCATCTCTGGATGGCAAGGTCAGACAGGATGTACCAACACCACATGGCATCCAGCAGTGGGTAGTACCAGCAGATGGAAATGGCCTCAAATTCAACCACCTGCGCACAAAAGCCGAGGATCCAATGGATTCGCTGTCCCCGTCGTCGGACACGACGCTGTTCGAGGAACCAGAGGTGTATTCGTTGGACCGATCCAAAGACGACGAGAGCAGCTTCCATGATTACTTCTCCTTTGATGGCGCCGACAACGACCAAGTAATCAAAACCGAGCGAAGAGACCCCGCGCTATCTCAGAGGCGGCGCGTCCGCCATCAGCGCGCACCCTCGACTGTGTCAGCATTTGGGAGTGCGGACAAGGTTTCGCTGCCAATGCGCGCAAGGCCCAAGACGAATGAAGGACTCCTGCAACTGCACATGCAAGCCGATAGTCCAAAGGCACTGCAATTTGCAGAGGCTCCCAAGACGCCACGCTCCTCCACCACACCCATCGATAGGCATCGCCGCAGAGTATCACTAGGACTTCCGCTCCGCGCCTTGGGCGCACAACCCGAAGGCCTCAAACGCTCCCACTTTGACAATACATGCACAGCGCCGCAATCGCCTCCCCGGACCCCCGCAACAGACCGGGCCGTCTCGGCTGCATTGAGGCAGAAAGAGCGAGAACTAGCATCCGCGGCACTGAAGCAAAAAGAGCGAGACCTCGAGTACAAGCACCGGCACACGTTTATCGGCACAGCCTCCCTGGACGATTTCCTCGAGGTCCTCGAAGTCTCATCAGCGTACACGACGACCAAAGCAGCCGTAGCAAGAGCCTTCATCATCCTAGCGTCCAGCGAGCGCCTGCTCGCTCGCCAAGCCTCGGCCACGCCTTCAGGCTGGGACCTCGTCTCGCGCAAAACGTCGGATATGCTGGCCAATATCGATTACGTTGCCCAAGCCCACATTCGACTCGGATCTATTACCCTGCGCCAGTTCTTGGATCTCATCTACTTTGATGAAGACGAGGACGTGGGTGCTATGAACGTTATTGAAGCTTTTTCCGCTGCGAGCCATCTCGATGCCAAAGTCGATGGCGGGACGGGGAGCAGGGCTAGGGCGTTTCGGAGTTGGATGGCACAGCAAGCAGAGTCCGACACATCAGCAGCATCATCACGCTGAGAACGCGCTGTGAACCCCCCCTTTTTTTTTTCCCCCTTTGTTCTTTTGTCCTTTTCGTCGTTTCTCGATTGTTGAGCTGCTGGACTGGGATATAACGAGATTCTCACTATTTTTTTTTTACGATGTTAATGTGTCTATATGGGTTATGTTTTGTTTGGCCCTCGTAGTCGACGTCCTCTTTTCCTTTGTTCTACGTTCTGTTGCATCTTCTTTCTGAACTCAAAACTCACCCAAGACACTCTCTCCACTCAAACTAATCCTCTTCATTCATTCTTCCTTCCTGGCAGTGCACTGAGGGGCCCTTTTTAGCCTTTCCCGTTTGCTCATGTGCGCTCGTTTTTGTACCAGCATCATATTTTACCCACACTTGAGCTAGCTATATATATAGGTAGATGAATATATAGAAACAATCAATATGTTTTTGCTTACGCAAAACATCATCTCTATCACAAGCTTTACGTGTTGGTGTTTTAATCGTGGACTGGATTGCCGAACGAGCTTGAGAACTTCTTTGGTTGGTTATGTTAAGCAAAGCAGCAAAGCAGCAAAGCGGAGAGTAAGGAGGAAGACGACAAGTGGGTAAGACGAAATGAGCGACAAGATTCTCAGATTTAGAAACAAGCTTTGTATCAATGGTAGACTATGGCTACAGGTACACTTTGTGAACTCCCACCACCTCCCCCTGCGTACCTAGGTGTGTATGCGCAACTCTCAAAATAGGTAATCAAAAACGCCCACATAAATTTCTCCAACGCCTTCCGTAGCCACACCAAATCCATATTACTCCAATCCGCAAGCAAGCGAGCAACAAGCTCCGCGTTTGTCTATCCAAGTCGCAATGCCACAATGCAGTATTCGCGAAGAAAAAAACAATGACCCTGTCAGGGCCGGCATAGGTAGAAACTTGGAAGCCTCAATACTCGCCCTCTTCGATTTCCTCTTCCCTCCCGCCAGTCGTGATGGCAACCCTTTTCCTCGGCTCTCCCCAGAGCTGCTGCAGCACCTTTTTCTTCTGCCCATCTCTCAACGTCTTCAAGAACCCATATGTCCCTGTCAAATCATTCAGCTGCTGCTCCAGGCCAAAGCTGTTACTCTGCGCCCTTCTGATCAGCGGGCTGATCAAGTTCTTACGCGCCTTATCCAGCTGGTCCTTTACCGAGTGGATGATCTGGATGTGCGACTTGAGTTCTGATTTGTTCGTCAGAGTGGAAGCGCGCACGTCTTTGAGGAGCTTGAGGTTCTTTTCGTATTTCTTGATTTTCATCTTGTTGTTGATGGACATGCGCCACATTGAGGCGAGGAATTCGTCCTTTTTCGTTGCGAGACTGTCTTCCTCTTTTGCGACTGAGCGGTGCAGGTTGTGGAATTGGCGGTCTACGCTCTCAAAGAGCTGGAAGAGGACATCTGCGCGGGCAAGCTCGTTCGCAATGTTCTCTTCGAGCGTGGAGAGGAGGTAATCGAATGTGCGCTGTAGAGTGGCTCTTGACCGCTGCTGCGTGGTATGGCCGAGGACATCATTGACTACGCGGCCAATAGCTGTGGGTGAACCATTGTGCTCAAGCAGACCGATCTTGCCAAGACCGCCGTGGATGTTGCCGATGACGGTATCAATCATGCCAATCTTGGGACCCTGGATTGATTGAATCTCGCGCTTTGCCCACTCCATAGTGATGAGGATGCTACGAAAAGATTAGTAACAGTGGTAAAAACAGATATGACGACACCTACGAGTCCATGTCTCCATCAACGTTCGTAAAGAAGCTCGTGATCTTCTCAGACAGCACTTTCAAACTGTCGCCTAAATCGTCCAACTGGTCTATGATAACAGTCGACGCCGACATATTGGTAGCGCGCACGCTCTCCCCAAGGTCTTGTACCGCAATGCTGGCCTCTGCAAGCTCACGCGACCGCGGGATCACGTTCTCTGAGGCGTACATGAGCGGTTCAAACTGCTTTGCCATATTTGCGACATTGGCAACGTCCGGTATTAGACCAGCCGTCCAGGGCTGTAACAGAAGCCAGGAAAAGACGATTGTGGCAATAGTCCATACAAGGCTTGATCTTGACCTCGTGAAGATATGGATTCCGCTAGCAAACATGGATAGAATCTCTTCAATTGGCGCAGTTCGGAATAGCGTTTCGCCTCGAATGGCAAAGCGAACGACTACACATGTTAGGGCGTTCAGCGTGCACAGGGCAAAGTCTACCTACATCCGTCGAGCTGGCCTGCCTCTTCATGGTGGGAAAGCGCCATGTCGTCTCCTTGCTGCGCGCCCGCATCCGCCTGTGGCTCCTCTGACGGACTCTGCATCCTCGAGGCAATGTTATCCGGCATGTACCTCTGTTCCTCGGCCGATAAGGGCTCTGGGCTCGTCCGCGGTGTATGTTTCAAAGGCGACTCTGGCAGTGGTATGCGCGACGGCGTAACCTCTCGATCGGCGCGATACTCGTAGGGGGATCTTGACTGGCTCGACCTCGCTGCGCTTTCACTCAGCAACGACTTTCGGTAATAGTGGTTGCTGGAATGTGATTTCTGCCAGGCAGGCGGGGCCCAGGGTCCGTCTGAGTCTGCCTCGGACTCTGCTTCTTCTTGAGGTACGCTCCATCGCGACGAATGCATGTTGGAGCGTCCGCTGTAGGCTGAGTGCACACTCCGCTCCGGATCGAAGGCTTCCAGGGATGCGCTGAGGGAGGGTATGTCGTGGTCGTATATGCTTCCACGGTCCATTGTGTCCATCATGGCTTCAACACTGTGGTTGATAGTAGAGTCGAGGGGCAAATGCAGTGGGGGAGGCTGGCTCGAGGTCGGAGTTGCGGTCGTGCCACAGGGACAGGGAGGCTCTGCGTGCACATGGGAGGGAGCTTGTGACGCGTGAGTCTTCGGAATCGTCTCTCAGCAGTGGGTGCCTGATGCTGCGGGCAAGACTTGTGTCGAAGACGGGGCGCTCGTGGTGAATAGAGGTCCGTTCGACCTCTCTCGGCGATAGGCTAACCCATGGCGAGCGACAGCCGGCCAGCGTGTTTCCCAGGGCTGCAGTGGGGTGAAACGCAGATGGCTGGGAGGTTGGGGGTGATGGGCTGTGATTGGCTGTCGTCTCCTTAGGCTAGTGCGGGGGAGAGCGACCGCGTCCACCGACTGCAGCACGCGTTTCCAGGCACCCTTGCCTCTCCGACTTGATGTTGGCTGTTCTAATACTTGACCTACGAGGCAAACGTCCTCTTCTTTCTCACTTCGCTTCATGTCTCGTGGTGGTGGTAGTGGTGGTAGTGATCCAAACAAGACGAGACCGACCGGAGGCCGTTCGGCGTTGCTGCGCTCCAATTGGTTGAACATGACGTCACATGACTCTGCAAGACTTCCAAAGGAGAGACTATAGTTGATTTGCTATATAAACTGACAACACTGTCTGACTAGCTCTAGCGAACGTGATGACAGTCAAATACTCGCCGTGACGATCAATATCTAAACCAAAATGAACAGGGGGTGATGATGTTGCAATGAAGTGGGGATGGGCCAGGGGCAGGGGGGGCAGGCACGGTAACGACAGCTTGGTGTTGAATGCATTCGTGAGTCGTAAGAATTTTCGTGGCACCTTGGGTGTCTTCAAGGTCCGAGGTCTCGGAAAAGACAGTACAGTCATGCTTTGCATAGATTTGCGTACGAGCTGATTCCGACCTTCGCTTCAGGGAAGCCAGAAGGAGAAGGCCAACCAACTCTCTATCCAAGCACTCTCGTAACAGAGGCTTGGTAGTAATATATACGACTCGCAAGTCGTTGAATGGCTCAGTGAGATATCTTGGATAATTTGGAAGGTTCGCGAGGATGAGGTAGTTGATTTGTGTCTTCAGATTGTTGTGCTCAAGAGGAGGCGAAAGACCACACGGTAGATTTAGGCCAAGGTGGGTCAGAGGTGTCTGCCGTGATAACCACCCCATTCCTAGAGGTAGTACATGCTCTCCATGAGAGCTGGGTTGACGTCTCTATGCCACTCAGTGTCTGAGAAAGCGACAGAGCCATCGCCTTTGAGCACTCCCTGGAGGTAGGAACGGCCACGCTCGCACAGCAGATCTGCGTAGTAGGCCGGGGGGCAGATGCTGACGGAGCGGGTTGCGCGGGCAAATGTGTAACACAAATTGTGCGTTAGACTTTGAAGCTGATCGGCCCCAAACTTGTTGTCGTCCCTCAACACGACGTAGTGCGCTGGCTTCGACGTCCCTTGGAGACCTTGATGAGCGAGCAAAAAAAAGTCAAACAGCTTCTCGCCAGTGACCCCGCGGTCAACAACAGTGCCAGGCTTTGGGTTGCCAGTCCGCCCATCCGTATCCTCTTCCTTTGTCGGGTAGAATCGCGTGTGGTGGCGCTTGCCGACCATGACAATCGAGATCTTGGGGTGTTTGCTTTCTACCCCATAAAGCTTGTCGAACGCCTTCTTGAACGCAGGATACTCCTCCCTGAGGACGATTTGATACTGCCCTTCTGACACACCGTCACGGTAGACAATGACCTTGTTAGGCAGGCCTCCGCGATTGCGCTTCTGCCATAGCTTCAGTCGCTCAACAATCATCTCATCGAGTTCCGCTACCATCTCTTGGCGGCCCCTCTGAGTGCGCATACTGGCAGGATACTGAGAAAACAACGCATCGACCGATGCAACGACACCAGCGATGCTAGGCGCCGTCTCCGCACTCCCAGGTGAAGGATGCGTAACATCAATACCAAACAGTATCGTCTTGTCGTCCAACGGCGCCATCTTCTTCAGCTCCACGGTGTGGTTGACACCCCCAAGCTTCTGGTTGAACTTCATCACCACGTTGGCGAAGTACTGCATTTGCCCCTTCTCCTTCGAGAACTTGCTGCCAATATTACAGATGTTCGGTACGCCAAGCTGGCAGTCGCAAACGAACTTGATACAATCGTATAGAACCGCATTATCGCTCGGCAAAATAACAAACAAGAAATTTGGCTTCGCCTTGAACTTGGTACGTAGGGCTGTAGAGATCTCACTCTGAATTTTCGGGACGTTCTTGTTCTGAAGATCTCCGAAAGCGATGTTGATAACAGCAGGTTCTTGGATCGCGTCAGGTTCTAGTCCGTACGTAACCATAGTTTGGCGGAAGAGATTCAAGTGGAGCTTGACTCCCTGTATGCCTCCAGGAATAGTGTCACGGTTGCCAGAGTTGATCACAAGTGTATTCCAGGATCCCAACTTTCTAGCCACACGGAAGGGTCTCTGGCCCAATTGCCTCGGATCAAGGTTCCATGCTCCATTGTTTGGAGTGCATGTTGTTTGGGCTCTGTACTGCAGCACAGGCGCAGCCAAAATGCGACCAGGGACAGTGAGCAGACTAGGGTTGACTTTGATCCCAAACGGAGTCAGGCTAGTGTTCAAGCCGTTGGCCGCTGGTTGGATCTTTGTGACTTTCAAGCCATCGCCCATGATTGATTCCGCATTCTGATGGGGTCGGCGAGCGGCGAACCGGATCATCTCACTGGTCTGGGGGCCCTGCAGCAAACGTCTCGCCAACTGACCCGGCAAGATCTTGCACAGTTCAGCCGGAATCCATTTTGGATCCTTTGGAGCGCCATAATTGACCAGAGGAGCCTGCGGTGCCACAAGCTTGATATTGTACTTGCGGCGGAAATACTGTTCGACAGAGACGTTCGACACCTTGCCCTTGGAATCAGTCTCCTGGAACGTGACATTCTGGCTGTGCTTGCCATATGGAGAAAAGTCAGCAATGACATGGACTTTACGCTTCGTAACAGGGCCGTTTTTGCCCATTTTGGTCTTTCCGTCCTTATCAGTTTCAGGGATGTAGTTTGTTTCGACCCTGAGCTTGCGGAAGAACGCCGCTAGCCGCCTCTGCTGTGGCTCATTTGCTGGGGGCGGACCTCCCGTCACTTCCTTCATCACCTCTAGGAGTGGTCCCGACTTGTAGAAGGCGCCAGTTGCTACGTTGACGTTGACGAGTATCCTGTTGACGCTCGTACGTACACTAGAAAAGTACCCTCGAAGAGCCTGGAGGCCAGAACCTAGGTCGGCAACCTGCAGCTGAGGGTGGTGACCAAAGGGGTAGAATTTGTTGCCACCGGCTATTGCGATGTTGCTATCGCTGCCCGGGCCATGACCCATGATCACGTTTAGAGCCTGGATAGTCTCCGATTTGAGCGGATAGTTCGAGGTCGGCTGCGCCAGGTCGTTCAGCAGGTCTCTTACAGAAACGGTTCCTATCGCTTCGACCAGAGCTCGATAGGTATTCTTCTTCCGAGCAGCCTTCACTCTGTCCGACTCGTCCGGGCTCTGAGCAGGAAGTGGGGTGCCATCCACTGGGAACCATTCAAGCAGGTACTCTGTGCGCTTAGCCTCAAGCGGGACTTCGTGGGTAGTGACCAGTATCTGTGACCAGTCGCTAGCGATCGGTAGTCCTTTGAAGGGCGCAGTCTGCAGTAAAAGCTCGACTAAGCGGCGTTTCTTCGGTTTCGGTAGTTCGGTATCCGGTAGGAAGGCGACGGAATATCGATAGAGAGTGGTTTCGGGCTTGATGCCCTTCAGCTCAAAGTAGTTTGTGTATAGTACAATGGCTCTGCCAGTGGTGCCATATCCGGGACGGGCTGGGAGTTTGATGTCGAGAGAGCTATTGGCAAGCGCTGTGGACAAGTCGCCCTTCACCATAGCATTCTCGAGCTTTGTGACTTCGGCATCCGGTTGGGAGAAGGAACCGTTCCTGCGGAAGTAGTGTCAGTTGAGCGGCCAAGAGAGATTCTACTATGGCTTACCCAAAGACCTTGGGTGCTTCGAAACCACCTCGTCCACCGCGAAAACCACCGCCTCCACCGCCACCACGGAAGCCACCTCGTCCTCTGTCTCCCCCGCCTTCATAGCCTCCACCTCTTCCTCGTCCACCGCCAAAGTTGCCGCGGTCACCGCCACCGCGACCACGGAACTCTCCGCGACCTCGTCCGCGGTCCGCCATCTATGCGTCACTTGGTGGAGTCGGAGTGAGGATATGCCTCTATCGGTGTATTGGTGCTGTTAGGCTAACGCACAGCTCAGCTTTTGTGCAATAGCACGAAATGATAGTATGTTCAAACAGGTCCCAAGCAAGCCAAAGCTGAAGAGATGATCTTGTCGGGACAATGTAGATGGTACAAGTGAGGGGACAACAGGGAGAAGTGGAGTTAACAGTTTGCCCAGAGCTCTCGGCACATTGTAGAAGCGAGTGTTGCTAACAAAGAACGGGTACGGGTACTGGATACCAAGATAGCTCAGAGTACAGCAGGCAAACATCAAACGTGAAACGTGAAACTTAAGATGCTGTAGAGCGACACAGACAATGAGAGACATGGGTGGTTGAGATGTAGTGAAATGGTAGTAAAGACAGGTAAGATTGCTTACACTTTTGTCAAAGGCAACTAACTGAAGATAACTGGGTGCATGCACTCCCAAGCCCGAAACAAGACTAGACAAATCACGAACGAGAAGTGTACAACTTCTTGCTAGTTGCTATAGTTGATTGAAAATGGGTGGCGAGGTGAAAAGAGGTGGAGCAGAGCTGGCGGGGAAGTCTTTAATGTTTAGCTTGGGGGCAGTCGCCAGGCTGAGGCGCGCTAGTGAGACGCGTGGGTGTCGGGTTGTCACAAGGAATGGGCGTAGCGGTGAGAGTGGGGCATGGACGACGTCGCTGTCGTTATAGGATAAGAGAGTACCGATATAATATATATATATATATTGGTTTGTATCACCTCGACATTGCCTCTGTCGTTTCAAGAAGCTCAGTATTCAGGGAGAAAACGGCAGCACAGGGCTCTCAGCTCGCGACGACACATCGTTTGCTCGCAACACTTTTGCTCCATCTAACCAGTTTCCTCCCCCATGTGTAACCCGCTGTTCCGGCATACATACGACACAAGCAATCCCATTATGTCGATGATCATCCTATACCACCAATTGACGCCCGCCGTCTGTCCTCCCTTCTGCAGCTCCGGGGCGGGGAACGCGACGAGAGCGATTGCTCGCTGTTGGCTCTGCCTCAACATACCGCCATGGCCAGTTGGGACAATCTGCCCTGTTACACCCACTGTCAAGTTGGCCTTGGTTTGTTATCGAGGGAACATTAGGTTTTAGTCCATGCATTGTCATGCGAGCGTGCGAGAAGTGCATGGGCTAATGTGACCATCGAATGAAAGTCTTGATGATATCGTGACAGCATGCCCGTCTATAATTCAAAATTCCCTTCAAACATATTGACTAGCCGTGAGACAATACATTTCAAGCGAGTAAGCAAAGGTTGTCTTTGAGTACGATGGGCTCGCATAACGCACATCACGTGACTGCGTAGCGCGATTTGGCGGGCGAGATCAAATCCCATCGTCATTTCGCATAATGGACATTTCTCAACCTCACAACGCTACACAATGCCGCCACGATTAAACATCACGACTTTCACGCGATCAATTGCTTTCAGGCCGCAGCCTCGACTCCAGTGGCCCGCCCGATCTGCTGCGCGATGCACGCCGTCGCAATGTCGCCTCTACTCCGATGCGAATGCAGCCGACCGATCGAAGCGAGTTGATGCGAAACCAATGGAGCATGTTTCCGAAGAGAAGGCCGCCGTGGCAGAGGCTATGGGCGAGCAAGGCCCTGATATGAGTCAAGGTACACCGGTCGAGGAGGTAAAATGGCCCTGTTCCCTCGACAATGGCACATACTGATGTTCTGCTAGGTTGTCAAGGGAGACAAGGCCGCGCAAGAGAAGTTGCCTAAAGTGATGCAGGACAAGATCAAGGCGCAGTCAAACTCAGCACCAAAGGGGTCACGGTCCTACTCGACGACGACGACACAAACGAGTGGAAGTGGCGGACTAGACATGGGGCTCGTGGACTTGAAGTCTGTTGCGACCGTGCCGGAGACACCAGGCCTGAAATTCCAAATGCCGACACTTCCTCTCCCAAAGGACGGCCACGTCAAGCATCGATACGATCCGGTAGTGGAGCAGGTCACCAATCTGCTCATGCGACACGGCGAAAAGAGCGTTGCTCAGCGGGTACGTTTTGCAAATGCCTCCAGTGCAGGCCCATTGAACTAAATGCGCTTCTAGAACATGGCACTAATTCTCCAACACCTCCGAACATCACCTATCCCCACCATCAACCCGCAAAAGCCGCTCCTTCCTGGCGCCCCTCCGCCATCGCATCTTCCCCTGAACCCCATTCTTTACCTCACGCTCGCTATTGACTCGGTCGCCCCCGTGATGCGAATCCGAAGCCAAAGGGGTGCTGCCGGTGGTGGTGTCGCTCTGCAGATCCCGGTTCCCCTCGGGCAGAGGCAACGAAGGCGGGCAGCAGTCCAGTGGATCATGGGCGCTGCCTCGAAGCGAAGGAACATGGGAAGTGGCAAGGGCAGCTTTGCGCAGCGGATTGCACAAGAACTCATTGCCGTGGTGCAGGGAACGAGCAGCATCTGGGAGAGGCGGAATGCGATTCACAAGCTGGGCGTCGCTGCTCGGGCTAACATTGTGCTGCCCCGGAAGAAGTAGAAGGCACAGGACAGGCGTTGGAGGTCGTTAATCAGGGCGTGCCTGTACATTACTTGGATGCGGCTGCCTACTATTGGAATGGATCACCGAGTAGACAATATAGCAATGCTTCCTATACTGCTTACAGATGCTGAGGCGCCGATCTGCGTTGGCTCGGCGAGCTCTAAATGAGGCCTACAGCCCGCCTTGTCTTCTTTGCGTTACCTCGTTGGTTGGCCTGGAGGAGTTGATGCCCGGGATATAGCCACCGCCACAGCCATGACTAGCCCCATCCATGTACGGCAACGGTAATGTAACCGTCACATGAAAGCCAATAGACAAATTCCGGTGTATTCAGAGCGTACTTGACATGGCTCGACTCCCCCCTGATCAGGCCACAAGATGCTGTGGTAAATGGGGGACGGCGCCAAGGAACAGCCAAGAGTCTATCCAGGACAGCCGTGGTGGAGGGGGGTTTTGGTGCCCACCTCCTCCCATCGCCTACTAGCCTGAGGGTACCCACGACACGCATCGTGTCGCGCGCTGACTGTTCCCGACTTTCTCCATCGTTTCCCGCCCTCTCGCCGTTTCTCTTCCCTATGTCGTCTGCCTCCATCAACCTGCTAGGGAACAACTTGTTCTCCGACAGCGGCTAGCCAAAGACGTACCAGACGGATCGGCCCGCCATCATTGCTTTCAGCTACGCTACCACGACAGCCTTTCAATTGCTACCCCACCGCTGCTGGCTTTCTCCACCCAATTTCTCCTATATCACGCGCCCACCCCACATCCGTCCAGATCAGCATCCAGTGCGCCGTCGTTTGCATTGCTAGACCCTCCCTTCGCGCGACAGCTACCTAGCCAGGCCTATGATGCCATAGCTATACACCAATTGCAACCCCCAATCACCACACCTGAGCTACCCCGCGACCACCACGACCGCACTTCATTCTCCATCTGTTTGCCAAACCTATACACGTCCTACTCCGTACCACGCACGCGACTTGCACCCTGTCAACACCGAGCTTCTATACCCCACATCCGCCTAGTCCGCTACCATGGCGTCGCTGGAGGCGGCCATTGACGAGGAGATGAGGGAGGTTGTGGCCATTTTGGAGGGCAAACAGAAGCCTGGAGGCCGCCGTCCTGAGAGTCCCGCTGAGCGCGCACAGAGTCCTGCTTCGCCCATGCGCAGCATGCTCGATGTCGACGATCTAGGCCAACGCCGCAGCTCAAGTCGAGGTAGCACAGGCATCCCATTCGCCATGCCCTCGTCGCCTCGCAGAGTGAACCCCGAGTCGGCGTACAAGTTCGAGATGCTGCCCTCGATAGATGCGCATGCCATGCCCAAGCGCGTGTCTCAAGGCGGGAAGTTGGATCTCGCTGCAAAGCCTCGTGCCATGTCTTCTGTCTATGGTAAGCCATCAGGCTTTCTGGGTTCGTCGAATGGGAAAGACCGAAATAGTCCTATGAGGGGCACTCTCGTCCGATCCAAGTCAGGTTCTCCTGCGCCTGATCGATCCACGTCTCCAGCAACGCGCATGCTGAGCCCAACCCCGTCCGCGACCACGCCCACGTCGAACAACACATTCCTGACCGACTCGGGCAAGCGAATTGACATGGATACCGCTTATCGCAAGCTTTCCGACTCCGCACTTGCCCGTTCCGAGGGAGGGTTATCAGCACTCCCAAACCGCAAAGGCTCAGACCCTTCCAAAGGAACGACTACCGCACCTGGCGGAGGTGTGCGCCTAACCACCGACGATGATGGCGATGGCGACGACAGTGCTGTGGTAGAGAGCAGTGACAACGACTCTGATAGTTCAGATTGGGATGATGGATGGGCCCCAGCCCAGAAAAAGCAACGCGGCAGACAACGAACACGGAAGGAGTCTGGTGGTGTCGACACCATGGGCAGGGAGATAATCACTGCCAAAAGCTTAATGGCCGCAGCAGAGGCAGAGAGTGAGTGTGCCCCATGGTTAGGTGTTGGTTATTCGGCCCGTTGCTAATGCTTCAACAGATAGAGATGTTTCGGCTTCGTACAAAGTACGTTCGTTGCTTGAGCCCGCAATAAATATCACCGGGCCCAATGGCGAAAGAATGTCAAGGAGGAACTCTTCGGGAGTCGTACATCCCCACACCAGCTTCGACCAGGGAGGTTCTGGCCTTTCAACTCCAATTCATTCGGATCACGAGGACAATATGGCCGAAATCAGATCAGCCCAACAGCTCTCACTAAACATTTCTCCTATTCAGTCAAGCCCTGAGGCCCATCGTTGTGTTCGACAGATTATCAGAGGAGACTACAGTCAGTTCGCGGATGATGCTCAGAAGGGGCTACGGCGACAGCGTGTGTATTTGGTGTCGACAGATCTGAGTGACGAAGCCGCATATGCTTTGGAATGGACGATTGGCACCGTTTTGCGTGATGGCGATACGCTTCTGGCTGTATATGCTGTCGATGAGGAGATTGGTGTTGCGGGTACTGATGCCTCGGGAGCGCCTATAAGTCAGGGCACTACGGGGAAACAAGAGTCTGACCACCTCAAGAGGACGTTATCGAATCATGACGGCATAGGAGCGACCAAGTCTGGGTCCTCGGCCTTGTCAAACTCCATCATGGCAACAGAAGCGAACGTGAGCGCCATGGGTAAAACGGAAAAGCAGAGGTATCAAGCATGTGTGGAAGTGTCTGATCGATGCGTCAAGCTGCTGAGGAAGACGCGTCTGCAAGTCCGTGCCGTCGTCGAAGTGTTCCACTGCAAGAGTCCCAAGCACATGATCACGGAAGTGGTAAGCTGCTCCGAAATGCCTATTTGACATGCGGGCTGTGCTGACAGATATTCGCCAGATCGACTTTCTAGAACCAACGCTTGTGATTCTCGGATCGAGAGGCCGGAACGCTCTGAAGGGGTAAGGTCACGTAACTAAATTTGGGTCCTCAATGCTAATTGTGGCAGTGTCTTGCTCGGCTCGTTCAGTAACTACCTTGTTACCAAGTCGTCGGTGCCTGTGATGGTTGCACGGAAACGCCTCCGAAAACATAGCAAATACAAGCGGCAAAATGTCCGAATGTCCAACGTACTTACCAATCCCAGTGACAGGTTGGCCAATGCTAAGATTGACTGAAATGTTTGTCTGGGGATTTGTCAAAGTGTTTCGGTGGTTTGGCATGCAGAGGGGTGGAGGCGGCTCACTAGAGGATCAAGTTGTAGCGTTGCGAAACGGACACAGTTTGGCAATAGAGGAGGATGTGCTTGGCTTGGGTTAGCTTGGAGTTTGGGTTTGTTACTTTGATCGAGATCATGTGTCTCCACTCTTTACTAGAGTTTCTCGGTCGCCGGGTGTCTATTTTTATTTAGATCGCTCTCAGGCAAAAAACGCTTCAGGACGAGATTATGACCAGGACCGTAAAAAGCAACAGGTCCGCGTCTATTTGACACGGCTTGGGGTCTCGTTGAAGAAGCAATGATAATATCACACCCCCACCAACTCGGACGTTGTTGCTCCACTCCATCGAGGTAGAGTTTAATTAAGCTGCAGGAGCTTTGCAGCCTACATTTCCTACTGCCTTCGAGAAGTTCTCTAGCGTGCCTCAGAACAAGCCAGAGGGTCCGATCGACCCGAAGAAACGGATGTTTCATGTTGCATACCGTATTGCTGTTTTGCGAGCATTTGGAGTTACCGTTGCGGGCGTCGAGGCCCGTGCCGCAACGTGAGATCCGGGGGTGGCCCTCTGGGTTGTTGGCCCCTCGCAGCCACTACAATACAACTCACTATCTGATACCCAGCTGGCGGCCTAAAGTTGGTAATATTGGCCTCGTGCACAGACGATGCGTGAGGGGCCCCCGTTTGTGGCGCTACTATTCCGACGGGAGGCGATCATGCAGGCTAGGCTGCTGTCACGCCGAGCAACCTACGGATGCGCCGCCAGCGTGCGCCGGGCGATGCTGGGCGATGGGGAGGGGTCAGGGATGTTAGGACTAGAGACTAGAGAGAGAGGGGGTCGTATTGAGAGCAACAAAAAGGTGTGGGTGCCTTGCCGCGGGAGGGTACTCATCATTGACGCTTCTTCGTTTCTTGCTCAAGTAGCCGTTTGGGACGGTGTCTTCTTCGGCCATGTCTTTTTCCTCTCAGTGCGTTGCCCGGTTCGGACAATGCGAGTTTCTAGAGCTTGATGAAGATGAACTTGATACCTCGAGCCTTCGTGCCTGTTTGATTGAGTCTCCTACGAGAGAGATCCTGCTTTCTAGCCGCCGGCCGTCCTGGACTACATCAGCCTCGAAGCCAGGCATCGACGCCTTGACTCTTTTGTCAGACCTCAGCCGCCTAGCACCCTCAGTGGCCAAAGATTTCATTCCCAAGGACCACGCAGAGAGCTCCTTCTCTTTTCGTTTAATCAGTGATGTCGACTTGCAGGGCGAGGTCGAGGGTTACATCGCTATGAGCTACTGTTGGAAGAAGGTGACCCGAGACACCCCCAGGACAGTGGTAACTCCTCTGGGAGACTTGCCATTTGGCTGGACAAAGGAGGTCGAACAATTCCCGTTGCCAACCAGTGCCGCCATATTCCAGGCGGTATTGAGGGAAAGGGGGATGGCCGAGGGACTGTGGTTTGACCAGGTCTGCATCAATCAAGAAGATGAAGCCGAAAAGGCCATGACAATTGGAGCTATGGACATGATATACAAGAACGCAAGGATCGTCGTTGTAGCCCTGGACGATGTTTTGGCTACGCTAGAAGAGGAACGATTTCTGAGATACTACGTCGAGCAGTACCGCCACTCAAAAGTCGGCCCCAGCCAGCAACCGAATATGGGTATGATCCCACCGTTCATGCAACAGCATGCTGCATGCAAGTCTTTCTTCAAACAAGTCATTAGCTCAGCATGGTTTGAACGTGCTTGGTGCGCACACGAGATGAGATTGGGACAAGGCCACATCTTCCTAGTCCCCTGCGATACAAATTACGAGGATGAAGTGCAAGCAGTGATTCGCTTTACGGGGGACTTCTTCCTTCACCTGCTGCTCCTTGCTAGCGAACTCCAGGCCATCGAGCCGGCATTCCACGCCAGCATACGGCCACTATTGTATTTCTTCCAGCGCCGGGCAACGACAAAAGAAAGGAGCCATTTTGCCGTACAAAGGCGGGATATGCCACAAAGTCCCATTTCAGAGCCAACTTCCTTCGTCTCGCGGATTGCCGAAACCTTTGGTAGAAGCGCGGGAGGAAATCCACGACTACCAGAGTACCTACGAAGATTGGATGCAAACCGGGACAAGACGTGCATTGCACTGAGCACCTCCGACATGCCATTGGCTCTGATGCCTTCGAGTCCCTTCTCAAGACCGAGCACCGAGGATGAATGCCTCCGATCTCTCCTCCTACTGGGGCTCGCTGCACGAGATCCAGTCGCATTATGTACAACAGGCACACCATTGCGGCTTCACGACGGCTCAATATCGTGGCTCTGCCGCCCAACACCTCTTGATGATAATTCTGTCGGCCCACCACCATCCCGAATCAGCAAGACAGCGAATCGTATAGTTCAGGCTTCAGACGGCCAAGCAGAATATGCGCAGCTAGACCTCATATTTCTCGACCTTCCCCATCGATCGAAGCCAAACCCTCTCTTTCCAGCCCACGTTGGGCGAGCCCGCACGTTCATCGATCTCTGCATACAGTATCAGGTTCCAGGTTCAGGCTTGTGGAACTTCTGGCAAACACCAAACC
Organism: Cucurbitaria berberidis CBS 394.84; assembly: GCF_010015615.1. Lineage (NCBI taxonomy): Eukaryota > Fungi > Ascomycota > Dothideomycetes > Pleosporales > Cucurbitariaceae > Cucurbitaria > Cucurbitaria berberidis. The sequence goes on along the minus strand of NW_024468937.1, from coordinate 2,025,619 downwards.
ATCCGCGAACAACATCTTTGCGAAACATCTTCGTCCAGGCGCTAGCTTGCGTTTTTGACTGTGGAGCACAATGGCTGTTCGAACTATCATCGAGCCTGCAACAGCCGCATCTGTTGGTTATAGAACCATACGCTATCGACATGCTGCTGAACCCTCATCTCAACATTCAGGGTTATGTACATCTTGCGGAAGGGCAAGCCGCGCTGTCTCTTCTCATGAGCTTTGTATCTACGCTCATCGCAACTGGTATTCCGTGGGCATCAGGCGCATCGGAGCGCACACACGGCCCTCTCATCATTTCCGCACCCACCTCTCCTGCCCTGCATGACACTACCTCCGCCTCGCTACCCCCCGGTGGCAAAGCAATCATCTTCGCCCCCTTCCAGCACTCCAAGACGCTCCTCATCGCCGTGCCCGACGCTGCAAAGGAAGCCGAGTACAAAGCCCTAGCACGCGGCTGGATCCTAACGAGCATGAATCCGTATACTGGCAGTACGAAACCGACTGTGAGTTGGACACTGCAAAGCAAGGGTGTTGTTTTCGGGGATAGTACGTTCAATGCGGGTCTGGCAAGTAGCGGGGAGGTGGAAGTGAGGAACCATCGGGTTTACGGTCCGACGGGTCGTTGAAAACTGTTTGCGTTTGACCCAGTATAAGTATATCCTTTGGATGGCGTCGTTACACTTTGAAAAAACCTGTCTTGGTGACATTATACCTATTTGTATATATCCTGGCTGTACTACTATCTTCTCAATGACCGCGTCATGTCGATTGGAGGAACATCCGGTGAGTGAGAGTGGGTTCTAGACATTGCATGCCTTTATTGACGTGGACCTTTCCCTCGATTGAGCAATAAGACACGAGATTAGACATTACATCATGATTGGAGAGGACGTAAATTGTAACATGGTTCGATATTTGATGCTTCTTGACGTCCGAAGTAGGAGTACCTCTCCTTAACCCTCTTGTAAGTCGGCGGCTTAAGCGCTCTCTTTGCCCAACTGTGCTAGTTCGCCGATGAACTCAGCCGAGTTGTACAGAGCTGTGCTGCCATAGACGATTCGTCGTTTTGTGCCCGCAACACTAGCCCTCGTTGCCCAGTCTTGCAAATTCTGGAATTCGTCCATGGCGCCCCCTCCGACTACGAAACAGATGGCCTCTGAAAATCCCTGTCGCCGCTGACCAAACGACGCGTCAATGCCCCGAACAGTTTGCTGATTGCGCGACTGGCTCGCTTGAGGTAGGGTGCCACGTGCATTGGCAGACCGGGGATCGAAGAAGAGATAGCTCTCCGTCTTTGTGAGTGCCCCAGATGACGCAGCCTCCGGGGCCATGAGAGATTGTGTGATACTGGTCAGGGTGAGGTCGGTGTTCTTGGGCAGGAAGTTTTTTATGCCAGAGAGCACGCCGTCGAAGTTGGCACTCAGGCCAGCTTCCTTGAAGCGGTCCGTGACGAGCGAAAGACCAGAGAAGCCTCCCCAAGCTTTGGGCGGCTGGCCCCCTGAACTTTGTTGTGTAGGCGCGGCGATCATGGTCATGCGAGTGAGTTGGCGCACTGTTTTGACGTAGCTGATAGCTGACGTGTCAGCACAGCCTGCAGTCGCGAGAGCTTGCGTGAAGCTATCGAGGTCGGCCTAAAGGTTGAGGTACGAGATCAGTACATGTCTCAAACGCAACTTGTACAAACTACTTACACGAGAAAACTCCTGATCTGCCGTTAGATAATATTGGAGGAAAAGACGTAGCTTGTCCAGAGGCTCGTTGCCTTTGTCTGAGTCCTTGATGATATCCAGCACCTGTGCTTTTGTTCGTTTCGCGAGCTCTTCTTCTTCAGTAAAGTAGAAGTCGATCTTGCGATTCTTCAGACCCTCCATTACGTGCTCTAAGATGGACATGTGATTCTCTATTATTGTTTTCCTTTCTCGGACTAAACGTTGAGGTACGCAGTCAGTATACGTTTCACGTGTATGTCGCACACTGACGTTACTTACGCTCTGGCAACAACGCCATAGCCCCCTTCAAATGGGCGGCAAATTTTGTGTCGCCATCTATATCCTCGATAGAAGAGGTGCCTGTCTTCTTTGTAATGTTGTCGGCGTCTGCTTGGTATTTGTTCCACTCATTCGTCACGTCGTCGGCAACATTGGGAAAGGGAAGCGAGGCGTTCCGTGCCCAAAAGTAGTCGGAGGCTGTGAGGTCGTATGTTTGTTTCTTCGCCCCCTTCTCAGGGTGATCCTTGTCCACCGGGACAGACATGCTAACTTTACCGAGGTGGAAGTCCAGCACATCATATACTAGAGATTGGTAAATCCAGGAGTGACTTAGCATGGGCACCAAATCGAGGTTGCGGTCCACTAGGATCAAGTTAGAAGAAGTTAAAAGAGTGATAGAGGAATGCTGACCGAGGATGAGGACCGGTCTCGAGGCGGAGGAGGAGAAAAGCTTGTTCCCTGAATTTAACAAATGGTCTCTCAATTTTCTGTCAAGCATTGCTGCAACTTGTTCCGCTGCACCTCCCTTTGGACAGCGGATGATGGGGACAACGCCCATGGTTACGACGACGGAGAAGAGGCCCGAGACTACTTGGTCGATGACTTTGTCGAGCTCTTGGTCCGGCGTCTGCGACGAGTTGATTGTGTGGTAAGCTCCCTTTTGATTGAGATGGAATAGATTGTCATCCGCAACGACAAAATTCAAGTGCTGATCGTAGAGCTGTGCCACGTGCTCTGCTGTGCCTGTTGCCACCATTTGTGCTCCTAGGGATTCGAGGTGCTCACGGGGGATACTGGAGAGGAAGTTGAGGTACGCTGGCGAGTATAGGCCTTGGGCGAGGTCGTTTGTGATGATTTCTAGATTTTGCGTATTCGGCTCGACAAGATATATTACCGGTGTCTATTTTACTATCAGCATAGGATTACGGCCATGGCAGCTACCACACATACATCAGGAATAGGATGCCTCTTTGTGTGGAGGTTTAGGTGTATGGTGACCTGCACGTCTTAGCATACCGTATACAGCCCATAGACCATTTGTAATATACCCCAGCAGCTCGCAAGTCGTTTACATGTAGAACGGAGGCTACGGTGTCCCGGGCTGCACCGTCCAGGATCAAGATCTTCCATACTGGAGATGTGCTGGAAGCTTCGTTGCCCTCGCCATCTTGCGCATCGGTCTCGGTGGGTTGGTTTAAATTGAGGAGGCGTTTTAAGCTGGCTAAAGTTCAAATCAGTCCTATCCCGCAATGCTGGACGAGGCAGAATACCAATTTGCTGCCTGCGGAGACTGGGAGGTTCAAGTGTTGAAGCCATTGTGGTTGTGAGTGATCACTCACTGGCACCCTGCCGCTGTGCGGGCTACCTCATGCGCGGGGAGATTGAGACAACTGTGGTGTGCAGCGACCGGTTTTGATAGTCAAAGAAAGAAATAAAGACACGGTGGCACGTTGTCTGTTCAAGCACACGTCGGTGTGGTTGCGTGGTGGTGGGATTGGTAGGTTTGGTCTGCGCAAGCTCACAGCCGGGCGGCGGGCGGGCGGGCAGCTCATGCTGGGCCCTAGTGTAGAGCTGGGCCTAGTGTGGCACGCGGGGCTTGGCAGCAGCCAGAGTTTGAAAACGGCCTCTCCCCCTGCGCTGCCGCCCGCCCTCTCTCTCTCTCTCTCTTCAACTCACTCACTCACCTCGCCCACACTCGACGCAACACCCTCCCTTCTTCTTCCCTCTTGACACTCATGCTACTTTGCAGTGAACTCCCGCCCACTTAATAAGGGCATCTGATTCTAGTTCTAGATTCCATCTCTTCGAGCCGTCGCTTTGGGGAAAAGGGCGCGCTCAGACTGGCAGCGGGCGTTTGTCGGAGGGCTTCGCGGTCGTGGGAGAGGGCAGAGAGTGACCATCATTCACATTCACATTCAGCTTCGGCTTCAGCTTCAGCTTCTGCTACTAATCCAGCTCCCATCGACGACAGATCCGGGCTTCGTCTGCCCGGCCATACGCGCAAGGGCGAAAAGGCGCTCTTTCGCTCGCTCGCACGCACGCACGCACGCACGCAAGCAACAAACGGCTGTGTGTCTTGTGTCATCTCAGGCGGACGCTGCAGGCGCGTGTCGTGTGCGTTTGAGAGTGCGCAGACAAGCCAATCGTCGAGTGAGGCAACAGGCAGTGTTTTCTTGATCGCAATAATACGCGAAAGGCTGGGTGTGCCGTTACTCGTAAATCCAATCCAAAGCTACATTGTTCGTGGACTGGACTGGGGGACACGGCATCGCGAGGACACAGACAGCACAGCACAGCACAGCACCACGACTGGGCTGCTACCGCTCCAAACCACAAAAGTATCATCGACCATTTTCACTTCTCCGCATTCCCCCGAATCGGCATCCTCTTCCAAACCCACCCCTCCTTTGTGTGACTCTGCGCCAGTCCTGTTTTGGCGCCTAGTGCACTCTGCATCTGCCGCCTAAAGTCCTGTTTGCTGTTTGCTGGGTCCCAGACACTTTGTTGTTCCTTTGTGCGCGTCACCAAGCCAATCAAGAGCCCGCACCTGCCGGCTGACTCAGTCCTGCGCCAAGAAGTCCGACCCCCATCACCCTTCATCACAAAGCCAGCCAGCACAACCATGGCCTCTAATCACGTGCCGAGTGACCAAGTCCCCATGCAGGGCCAGAACGTCTACGCCGACCCATCCTATCCGAATTTCTTCTCTTCTGTCGACCGCTATGGGCCCTCATCATGGGAGCAGCTCAACAACCAAACTTCGGGCCTCGCCCCGCCTACTTCATCCAGCCAATCTTGGCACCAGGGTTCCTTTACACAACAACAACAACAACCACCACCATTCAACGCCCTCAGCCAGCCCTATGGGTCCCAAACGCATGGCCTCCGAACCGCCTCGCCCTACCAATACGGTCAATTCGGCCAGCCAACCTCGACAGCCAACTATGCACAACAAGCCTCCAACGTCGATCCTTCGTTGAGCCTAGACCCCAATGCGCTTCGACAGCAGCAGCAGTCCCCCTATCAGATGCCCATGCGGACTGCCACCCCACAGGGCCAATCTGGCACCGTGACACCGCAAGCTCTACAGCACAACACAGCACAACTTCATAATATCCGCCCTGCAGCGTCTCCCTTCCAAGTACGTTGGCCCCCAAGACATGCATGACCCAAACAACCACTGACATGACCAGATACCCAAGAGCACATCAGAACTCTTTTCTCAACAGCGGGCGATACCAACACCATTAGTCAAGCCTGTGCGTGTTCCAGAGTATGAAATTCCAAAGGGCAGGAAGTCGGGTGGCCTCTATGTTCTTGACCCCGCTGCTCTGGCAAAAGCCACAAAGTCTAATGCTCTGAATAAATTCGTCACCCTTGGCTCAGAGCCTTTTCACTTGGCTACCAATAGAAGTAAGCTCTCATGCACAATTATAATGCCGTGTAGCGCACCATCTAACCCACCTGTAGCTGCGCTTCCATTATACACCGCGCGACTGTCCCTAAAAGACTTGAAGAAAGCGGGAGCCGGTAACAAAAAGCTTGCCAAGCTATCGTCCTCAAAGTCATCTCTATCAAGACCTTTCAAGTCCGAGAGGAAAACTGCAAGCAGCCCTTCAGGACTGACGAGGGAAGTCAGTGACAGTGAAAGCTATACGGAATCGTCAGACGACGACAGCGAATATTCGGATGATGAAGTGGAGGAGCAATCTCCATTGCCTGCCTCGAGACCGGAGGAGCCTCATGCAGCTGTCCGCTATGACGTCATCAAGGCTACCTGGTATCCTCGGGCATCGCCCGTAGGCTCGGAGAAGATTAAGAATAGCATGCGCGACATCTGGGAAGTACTAAACACCATCCAGAAGCGTTGGCGGGCCGACAGCAAAGCTGTGTCGGAAGCAGAAGAGCAGAAGAAGACGGGCGAGCTGCCCGTGCTCAAGAGCCGGGTTGCGAGTCAGCGAGACCTGCTTCAGTCTGCCCTCAAAGCCGCCCTTGAACTTGCTCATCCTGATGTGCTTTATCATTTGGGACAAATCAAGCCTTTCTTGTACCTGTGCTATCAGTTTCTGGCGAATCGTTTCCATAGTAAGGATTACGATGGGCCACTTGCTGCCGTTATATTCGAGATTTTGTCACGCTGCGGTACTCTGACTTCTGAGCTCCTCGAAGAGACCAAGGTCATCAAAGCGCTCGTATCGATGAAGAAGCATGCCAATGAGAAGCATAGAGCCTTTATTCAGCAGGTAGTTGATGGCGCAGCAACCAATACTAAGAAAGCTAAAGCAAACTCTCCACCTGGAGCTGAGCCAACGGAAGCCAAGGGTGCAAAGCGACCTGCGGCAGACTCGGGGACCCGTGCCACAAGTGAGGGTCCTGTGGCGAAGAGGCCAAAGCCAGCAGAGTCTCTTGCGACTGCAACGAAAAAAGACAACGTGAAGAGCACGACCGCAACATCTGGCTCAGTCCCACTGAAACGACCAGGGGAGAAGCCGGCGACAGCGCCTATACCTGTAAAAGCCCGCGTCAACCAAGTGTCAAATAAGCCATCTGGCATCTTTGCTTCCCTCAACGCCGCCAGCAAGAAACCGACAGCAGCAGCCACTGCACCGACAAGCACAAAGGTTACTGCTCCACCCAGACCTACTACTACCGTTGCAACCAGGGATAAGAAGCCCACACCAACAACGGCATCAAAGCCTGCATTTTCGTTTGCCCAAACCATGGCCTCACTCATGAAGCCCAAAGAGCAAGAGGCAGTGCCCGCCAAATCCGAGAAACAGTTACCTCCAGAGAGTGCCGAAGAAAAGGCGAAACGCCTGCGAAAAGAGTCTCGTCGGCATTTGCGCGTCACCTTCCGCCCGGACACCTCTTTGGTGAGCATCAGATACTTTGACCATGCGCCCGAAGAAGATATGGGTCACGAGGAGAATTTCGTTCGAGACGCCGGTGACATTGGTGGAGAGGGCCGCATGTTCAAGCAGCACAAAGAACTTGATGTCGATGAAGACGAGGATGATGCAGAAATGGACCACCAACCTTGGAGAGAACCATCGCGGGTTGATTTCAGTGTTATACCGCCTGATGAGCGCCAACGCAACTACATGCCGTTTGGTGGTGGAGAGAATCAGCCTTCGTGCCCTGAAAGGGAAGCCAACGTACGGCGCGAGAACGCCACACTGATGGTCTTCTATTCACATCCAAGTGATATCCCATCCTCTCCACGAGAACCACTAGAGGAGTCCACACCTGCCGTTACGGTCACGAACTTTGGACCCCCACCCGATGTGTGCTTACAGAGGTGCCCACAAGTATCAGTTCCTGCAACTGTCCCGGACCTCAGTAATCTCGAAAACATCTTCAAGCAATTCGCCAATCCTTCAACGAGTCAAGCTCCAGCAATAGCGCAGCCAGCCCCGGTTGAAAACACATATGTACAACCTGCTCTTCCAACCCCTGCAGTTGATCTTGCGAGTATTCTCAGTGCTCTGAATGGGCAAAATGCATCACAACCTCCGCCTCCAGCACCAATTGCGATGCAAGCGCCAGTTCAACCGTCGATGCCAGCTGGTCTCGACTTTAATGCTATGATGGCACTTATACAAGCGCAAGCTGCCACAGGAGGCGCCTTGCCACCACCACCGCCGGGGTTACCACCAGGTTTCCCTCCATTCCCGTTTTCCTTCCCACCACCACAACAGGACACTGCTGCTGCAGCATATCAACCACAGATGCAGCAGCAGCAGCAGCAGCAGTATGATCAACAACCCAATGGCGGAATGAAGCGGCAGCGTGATGATGTCAACAGCAACGCTGAGCGAGGACAAGGAAAGAGACACAAGAACCGCAGCGATCGACCTCACAAGGTGCTTGCATGCAAGTTTTTCCAGAAGGGTACATGCAACAAAGGCGACAACTGCACGTATATCCACGACCTCAACATGTAACGACTTTTCTTCCCGGGCTATCATCAACCTAGCATTGCCAACAATGTAGTCACCCGCATATGTGTCTAAAACTTGTATTCTCTTCTTACCACAGCTATACTCTCAAGGTAGACAGAGTGGATTTTGTACAATACCCAGTTTCTTTCTTTTCTATTCTATTTCTCTATACCAATTTCTTCACCATCAGAATGGCATGCATATCCGGGCAGTGTGCCTGTTCATTCGCGTGGGTCTCTATGCATTTACCGGCGTTTGTCTTCTCAGCGGGTCGCAAGAGCAGAACGGCGCTGGTTTGAGGATCATGTCGAGCATGGAATACATGCATCGTTTAGGAAACGGATGGGATCACGGTTAGGCAGTATGTCTCAGACGAAGAGTGTCTGAGCAGGCAGATATCATATGTAATCATCACTTCACACATTGTTTTTGGGGCCAGCGCCTGGTGATGTTGCGTGCTTCGGCTACCTTGTCCGAGCGTAGATGCAACCAAGCCGTTCGCCTGTGAATAGAATCCGTTTGACACTAGAGGTCATATATGACTCCAATTGCCAACCGCTAACATGATAATGCATGAATGAATATCACGTGTGTTTGCAGCCTGGAGAGAAGATTCAGACAGTCAAGCGTGTGCATGCAGAGCAGTCGCCTAGCCCAACACTTCTAGCTGCTACGTAATCTCACTCCAGATACCGTAGATTTGAACAGAGCATTACACGCGGACAAGTCCCCTGTTTAGTTGTTATTTTTATTTTTATTATTATTATCCAGGCTATTGTCGTGCTGTTGTTGTGTTGTGGAGGAGGGTGCAGGCCTCCCGCACGGCTGCGGCAAATCCCGTCATATTTTCTCAGGCATCAGACATCACGTACACGTCCGTCACCCCAAATCCAGCCTTCACCCGAACTCTCCACGTCGATCCATCACGACTGCAATCTCTGCAGCCCCCGGACCCGCACCGCACCCTCCGCTACTCCGCCTTGCTGGCCCCCTTCTCTCCGGCCCTTCTCCGCAGCTTAGGTTATCGATCGCTTCGCCGTCGACCAAGCTGATCCAGAGCAACCCCACGCCGGACGTATCGCGTCGACAAGCTACGTCACGCCACATTCTCTACGCAAACATGGCTGCCCCACGCAAGAGGACGAACAACATTGCCCGCCGCAGGCGGCTGGACGATGAGGATGAGGGCCAGTCGGTGGCAACCCTCGCCGACGACTCGCAGAGCGAAGCTTCAATCTTGAGCGACGTCGACGAGGACGCCGATGCCGACAACAGCGACCTGAGCGAAGTCGACAGCGCCCCGTCACGCACCCCAGGCAAGACGAAGCGGAAAGCAAATGGCGCCCGAGATGCGAAGCCCCTGCAACACGTGGTGGCTGCCCGGCAACCCTCGCCGCCTATTGCTCGCTCGGATGCCGCTTTCACGACCTCAAAAGAGACGGAGATGATGCTGAGCGGCCTGAAGATTGCAGACAAGGCCAACGAAGTCGAAGCAGTCGATTTCGAGACGGGGCACCCAGTAGGCGAGCCGGCACCCGCTGTGAGTGCCCCGTCATCACGGACAGAGACGTTGGGGGAGCGCCGGCGGCGGGAGCATGAAGAGTACAAGAAGAAACGCGACTCAGATCCCGCCTTCATACCAAACCGCGGGGCCTTCTTCATGCACGACCATCGGCACTCGCCTGCCCAAAACGGCTTCAGACCAGGCGCCGGTAGAGGGCGAGGGCGGGGAGCCCCTGTTGGGGGGCCCTTCTCCCCAGCAAAGTACGTCCACCTTCACATGGGCTCCGCCAAAGATACACGATTTACTAACTTGCGATATAGCTTGAGACCGCAGCCCCCTGAAGCTACTGACTCACCGTGGCAGCACGACCTACACGAGACCGTCAACGCACCAGGCTCCCAAGCCCAGTCTACCCCTTCTACCAGTGCACCCGCACACCACGCGTCGAATGGCTTCCAACAATCGGCAAGAGCACCGCTTGTGCCTGCCTCAAATACTTCCCAGGGTCGCAACTTCTCAACTACCGTGCACACACATAATGCCCTAGTCCGGGTATACTTGCCCAACATGAAGGCACCTATACTGTTCCAAAATGTCCCCATCAAGCAACATACTCGCCTTCCGAACCACCGCCCTCCGCTCCGACGCGACAAGCCCGTCCGTATATCGTTGCCTCCGGCTCCACCGCGGTACATATTCCCCACCGTGGAGCGATCCTTCATCTTCATCCCGCGAGCGCTTCGACCCAATCAGCAGGGCTTTGGCCGGGGCCGTGGACGATTTGGCTCGTTCGGCGGAGGCTTCTCGAGCAGGCGAACGAGCGCATACGGTGGCAGCGTCTATTCACCCAGCGTCACCATGAGTAGGCGGTCTTCGATGGCTCGAGAGATGGGTCGCGACGGTCTAGTATCTCCTGCTGGTTCCATCATGTCTCGGAATGGCGGTTTCGTGGATCCCAGCCGACCAGTCGTACGACTACCGCCTGGTGGCCCTAGGATGCCTACCGGACCATCACTTGTCTCTCCTACAAACGGCATGCCAGTGCAACCTCCATACCCCCTTCCGCAGAAGCCAACCTTCCGCGAGAACTGGCAAGGCCAGCTTCCCATGCATCAACCTCGTCCCCAGAAGACTGTGTCTGTTGCTGGCATCGAGTCCCCTGCGTCCATGTCTTTTAACCCACCACAACAGCAGGAACAACAACCCTTCCACCAGCAGGTTCCTGCGCACATGAATGGAGCCGGCCCAGCCACGGAGCAGCAGCCGTTTTATCAACATACTCGCCAACTCTCTTACCCAAGTCAGGTGTCAACTGGTACGCCTTTATCTAATATACCCGAGCGAGCAATTCACGCGCCCGCCTTTCAACCTTACGCACAGCCTGGCTACCAGCCTCAAGCCTTCGTGCCCCAGGGCTACTACTACCCACAGAACGGTGCGCAGCCTCAGTATATGGCTCCTGCTGGCATGCCACCCATGTTCGTTGCAGGTGCTCAGCAACCCGGCTACGCCATGCCGGTAACAGCACCCGCCGCCGCCGCTCCACCGGCCCCTACTGGCCCGCCAAACATGGTTGCGTATGAATCCAACGGCATGACGTTCTACGTAGACTCCGCTCAACTGTATCCGCCGCCTATCGAAGGTTACGCTCAGCCAAGTTATGCTGTACCTGGCATGGGCGGTATGATGACGCCAGGACCAGACGGGGCATACTTTTACCCTCAGCAGATGCAGTCGGCGAACTACTATCCTACGCAATAGATGCCTGGCGTCTTAACAAGCCGCTTTGTTTCGGATATCAACGAGTGATCCCTGCCTTTGAACTTGTTGTTTTGGGTTCCACATATCCTTCATCGCAGAGGAGCATGGTGTTCTTGGCATTGACGATCGAAACCCGGCGTTTCGGGCGCGTAAGAGACGGATTTTGCAGACTTGGATTTTTTACGATCATGTTAGCGATAAAAACTTAATCATACACAATGGGGAGGTCGGCTCGGTTATCCGCTTTCTCAATATTCTCTTTCGATCCCTTTTTTTCCTGCTTTGGCAGAGAAAAGATGTTTTTTCTATTGTACGACATGGCGTTTCACGATCTCCAGCTGGATCCCGTTACTTTTGTCCTAATATACCTTCCCTGATTCCCCCTCACTCAAGCTCTGAGCTTTGTTGGATAGTCGTTTGTGCGTTTCTTGTATCATGGCATGGCATGAGCGTGCTGTATTTGGGTTTTTGGGGGCGGCGAACTGGGTCATACATTACTCGAGTGGTCTGCAAGTAGGTGTGCAGATAGGATTTTGTCTAGACGAATATACTTGGTATAACACCGAGGCATTGCGACTTGAACAAGCTCACTACTTTCATGGGCTATCCCTCTCCCTTCTCCTCCTTCTCCTCCTTCTCCTCCTTCTCCTCCTCCTCTTAGTAAGAGTATCAAGAGATCTAGAACTTCTTCTCCCTAAACGAGAGCCTTCCGCCGTCGCCAGTCCCTGGCGACTTGCTGCGGGCGGTCCTTCCCGCACCCAAATTGTGGCGCCGCCCCTTGGTGAGGCTGATCAACGCTAGCAGCTGAACCTCTCCTCTAGAGCTCAAACTGTTCCTCGGCAACGAACACGCTCTACTGCTTTTAGATCAGGCAGCCAGCCACCGCGTACCCTTCTTCAATTGTTCGGCAATTCCTAGACAGCATGCTGGGGCGAAGTATTTGCAAGGTCTCGACCGGGGGCTACGATACCTCAGGTTGGGTGCCACGGAGGGCCGCATCTTTCTTTTCTTTTGCCTCTACTTTTTTTTCATTGTGTTGGGCAGCAAGCTATCGCGATGCTTTGACGCACCGATCACACTCGCTGTAATATGTTGACGCTATACAAGCTCTCGCATTACAATGAGTAAAACGATTGTACATACCTCATTGTACACCTTGGACAACCCCGAGGAAATTCGAATTGGACAGACAATATTCGTGGCTGCCTTCTCTTGATTCAGTATCAAGCAATATGGGTCGACGGGATCTCCATATGTATGTAGGACTAGTCTTAGGGTGAAACATGGGTATTAGCGAATTGCCTAACTATGTACTACACAAATTGTATGAGACGGCACGCACATACCTCTCCTTGGCGTGTATACTCGGATTCAGGCTACATGGGTTTCGACAGTTGTTCAGCTGCATTCTTTACCCTCACGCGGAATGTTCATTGTGTGGCTGATACGCCACCGCCTTGGTGGAAGCTGAAGGATATCAAACTAACCAGATTCGTTATTTCGGATACTTTTCATGCGCCTCAACCTTAAACGATCACAATATCGGTTTGATTGCTTCGGCCTCGACTCGTTTACCTAACGAATTGATCTGCTTTTTGCTGCGAAATGAGATCAACAGCTGCTCGGAGACGCCTTAACATCCATGATGCCCCACTCCAGAAACTTTCAACATGGTTTAAAAGAAGCGAGCACTCCTGACACTTAAGCTCTCCTGAATTTCTTGTGGGTTCATGAGCTTAGGTGCTCTTATCCAGTCTTCGTTCTTCCAGTCTTTTATCTGCTGCCTCCCCGCTCAACGTACCCTGCCGCATCCTCATCGTTCGGTCAGGGGCACCTAGTAAGTATTGCCTTTTTGTTCCTGGTCTTTTGACCCTTCACGACTGTGGAGCTACCCTGAACCATTACTGACACCGCCACAGCAAAATTGCGAACATGGCACCAGTTCCTATGGACTTCGTCAATATCCCTAATGGTGTTTCCAAAGCCCCAGACGCCTCCATCGCGGAGCTTGGGATGCAGTCCCCAACTCTGGAGCCTATGCAAAGTCTCCAGCCACCCAAGCTGAGCGTGAACCGGGAGCTGTCGAAGCTCACCCTGCCTACGAGACCAGGCTTCGGCCGCTCATCGAGTGTTGCGTTTGAAGGTCGCGGAACCGTTCACGTCTTTTTGTAAGTCTCTACAGCCATGTATATGTATGTGTCATAGACTGATTCATGTCTTTCATCAAAGGAAAACACTCGAGAACGAACGCTTGAAGCACATGCCACACGATGGATCTAGTTGGGACAGAATCCTCAAGTGGGCGGATAATATTGGTGGAGTCGTCTTGCTCAGCCTTGGTGTCTTGAGCGAGTTCATGCTCAATAGCGAAGATGCTACTCGTCTCATCTGTGACAGCTGCACGTCTCTTATCCAGGTAAGTCTCGTCTGCTTATAGACGACCATTTCAGTACTGAAATTCGCAGTTGGGCACTGGACACACGAAGATACTCCTCAAAGTCTTCAGCCAGTTTCATAAGATTGCCGTCTCACTATCTGTGTTTATTCGCCAGAACCATCTGATCAAGTCAAATCCCGACGTACGACGCGAATTGGCACACGCCTTTCAAGATTTCGCCCACTTGACACGCGACGTCAGAATCTTCTGCTACACTCGGAGCCGAGGTACGTATCTACAAGTCTCAATCGTTGAACCAACTGACTCTGGGACAGGTGTAGGACTTGTCAGCTCTACTGAACTCGATCTCTTCATCGCATTCGAATCCGCAGCGTTTTATCGGCCTCTGGAGTCCGTCTCCATATCCTCTTGGACTTCAAGCAAGCAATGCTCCCACTTCGATGTTCGCGAGATCCGCAACTTCTTGTCACCGCAAGATAGCGTTGTAAAGAAAATTCTATCGAATCAGCTTTACTCCGAATCACGACGTGCCGAATTCACGTGCGAATGGTTCGCAAGTCCATTGAGACAGTTCATGAGAAATGGTAAGAAGGTTTTGCTCGTTTCGGGTCCAGCATGCTCAGGCAAGACGGTACTTGCCCGCTATATTCACGAGAAGCTTCAAACTGATAATGTCGACAATGATCCGTTTGACGTCATCACATTCTCTGTTGGTACGTCGCCTGTTAAGCTTTCAAGTTCTTGTGACTAGCCGCTCGACAGATACCAACGTCAATTATACTACAAGCTCGCTGAACATGATCAAGACTTTGCTCTTGCAGCTTCTAGACCGAAAAGTTGGCTGCCATAGCCTTCTTTCACACATCAAAGAAGCAATGGAACATGCACAAGGCGGCTGCTCATCCAATGAAGTCGAAGCTGCGCTCTGGAAGGCGTTTGAAGTTTCCCTAGATGAGCGAAAAGTCCTTGTCCTCATCGATGGCTTGGATCAACTGATCGGATCAAGGATTGGCAACCCGCCAGCTCTGGAGAAGCTCGATGCTATCACTCGAACCAAGCAGAATGTGAAAGCTATTCTGCTCAGTCGACCTATAGGCGATGCTGCTCTGAAACATTGCCAGGAGCACATTGCTTTGGATACTGTTGAGGAAGCCCTGAGTGACATTAAGCATTTCATCGAGGACTTCCTTTACCACCACTCGGAACTTTACCACCTCAAGGACTCTGAGCGGCATGACATCGTCCAGAAGTATGCCTCAGCTGCGAATGGCTCTTTCCTTTTGGCGGGATTGCAGCTTCAGTATGCGAAGGGCAAGGATTTCGATTGAGACTGTTGATTGAAGAAGAATTGGTGAGCAACCTTTGTTGGGCGCGAAAGGGGGGTGTAAGGTAAAAACCAACTGGGAGTTGGATGAAGAAAATGTTCGTTAAGCGTTGTAATATGAGCTTATTGGGGCATTTTCGTCAAAGTTGAACATGGGAAAATTGGATATCCTGAATATACACTAGGAATGATCCTGCATGGACCTGCCTAGTCCTATTTTGTGCAATACACTGCACGCTCTCGCTTTCTAAACTCAACTCGATGCTCATGGAGTTAGTTAGGTGCTCCAGTGCCACGAGGCCTGACCTGCATTTGACGATGCTTGTGCGGGTTATCACGGAACCTGTTCAATTATTAGTTCATCATTCATGATCGTTATAAGCGTGGGCAAAACTCACTTCTTCACGATCTTGGCGATCGAATCCAGACCCTTGGCCAGGACATCCATCTTTGGGCCGTAACTGAGACGCACAAAGTGATGGCAAGGGCTGTCAAACAGATCCCTGCGCCTGGCGGGATTCAAGTCGAAGAAAATACCTGGGACGACGATGACCTTCTCCTCTAGACACGCCTGGAAGAAGTTTAGGCCGTCGTCGATACCCTCTGGCATACTAGACAAGTCGAGCCATAGGTAGAATGTCGAGTTTGGCATGTAGGGGAACTTGAAGCCAATCTCCTGTAGCCTGCCAATGACATAATCCCGCTTGGTGCGGAAGTGCATCTGTAGAGCGCGCATCTCGTTGCGCACACGTGGTGGGGAGAGCATTTCCACGGCGGCCTCTTGGAAGGGAACATTGCAGCCACCGTCAAGGTAGGAACCGCAAGAGCCGATAGCTTGGATAAACTCTTTAGGTCCGAGGACCCACGCAACACGCCAGCCAGGGAGACGGAAGCGCTTCGTTAGCCCGTCGATGATAAGAACGTCGTCCTCATCGACGTCCTCGACGTTGTCGGCAGCGGAGATGACCGTGCCGTCGCAATTGGTGGTGTAATTGTATCCACAGTAGAACTCGTCCATGATCAGGGTAGCGCGGTCTCGGCAGATGTTCTGAATCTGAGCCAATTCCGGGTTAACGACTGATTGGCCTGTTGGATTACGAGGATTCGATGTGAGAATGACTGAGGTACCGCGAGCGATTTCTTCAGCAATCTTGTCAGGCGACATGTGGTATTGGTCTGCTTCGCCGAGAGGAACGGGGATGGCCGCGATGTTTCGGAAGAGGGACAACATCTCGTTGTACGCAGTATAGTCTGTACTCGTTAGTTCAGACGTCCACCGTGTGTAATAATATCAACCTACCGGGAATGAAGAATCCCAAATAGCAGTTACCCAGGACAGCAGCGATACGGATCAAGCCTGCACGCCCACCAGGTACAATGCACACATTCTCCCACGTATACTGGCTTTTACGCCATTTGCGGTGATGTTCATTGTACAGCTTCGCAACCGCCTCTCTCAGCGGTCTGATGCCAGCAGTTGGACCGTACTCCCTGCCATGAGCACTAATGTCGACCTCTGTCGGGCGCACAAAGCAACCCTCTATGTCATCGTCGACCTCAGGCGCACCCTGTCCCAAGTTTGCCCATTCTTCGGGGTGCTCGAGGAATCCATGCTTGTAGGCTTGTTCTGATGTCCAGACGACGCCAGTGGAGGCGCGAGTGGCGTCGAGGCCGGCGTGTGGCCTATGACCTTCGTGTGACTGGCGGAACTGACGATGGATTGAAGAGCCGAGTTCTGCTTGATATTAGCTGGCTGCTGTGGGCGCCTTATCGAAAGTGTGGAGTTGTAATTGTGGATTGTCGGGTGGGCTGGGAATGAGGGGCCAAGGAACGTTGAAGGACTAGGCATGCGATGTAGTGAAACGAAGCGAGGAATCGAAATTCGAGGCTCTGGGAGCTGGGGAATATTGAAAAGGACTCGAAGCCAAGTCTGGATGCTCCAAATCTTCCCTGAGCTTCGAACAAGCCCCCGCATTTTCCATCTCCAATCCGAAGATATCGAAGTCCTGCGAGATGACGTAGCACAGGCTACCCCTCGTAAAAAAGCAAAGTCCAGACGTACCGCTCTCGCTCGGATCCTTTGAGCTTGAAAATCGCCTCTGGGAAAAGGCTCCCTTGAGCATGTTGACCTTGTCCGCCGAGAAAGACATTGTTGGTGTGAAGTTTCGATCAAGCTTTTGCTAGCTTGAAGATGCAGGGAGCCGCGATTCGAGTGCGAAGAAAGATCGGAGGACCCTGATCGAGCGCCGGGATCCTGATTGCGATAGCAGCGCTGCCTTTGAGGAGCCTCCAGAAGAGAATAGAGAGGAGTCGAGGAGGAAAAGGCAAGAATTGGGAAACGGTCAAGCTGCTTGGGTGCACCATCGGGCCTTTATAACACACGTGCGCGTCGTTGCGGCTGCACCCACTACACAGCGCACGCAAGAGCAGCTAGCTACCCTGGGTCCTACACCTGCAAGCCCCCCCACCGTGAGGACTCGTCTCAATCCCCGGGGAGGATTCCGATACCAGTATCCGTGTGATTTGCACACAGACAGCCCAATCACATGCCTCAGGGCAAGAATCCTTCCATAGATAGTGATTGATTGACTCTCAAACCGTTGGCGCGCCCCGCAGACATTCATGGCACGAAGCGGTGTAAGATTGTTGCTCACTCACCTCTTCGAGTCCGGTATATGGACCTGTAGGTTGCCGCTAACATAGCAGAATGCTACATGTACAACCTGCTCTGCATGCGGAAGATACACAACGAATGGACTAGGGGAAGACTCTCATGCATGTCTTTCCAAAGCAGCCCAAACCCACCCCTTGTCAGCTTACGTCTCAAGCGCCGCAGAATGTCATCGCAAACTGAACACGGGTTGCTCCTAGCGCATTGCTGCGACACTGGCAAAATGTCCCACCCCTATGTGGCTAGCCATTATCTTCCCGTGTCGCAGATGGTCCTGGTCTCTGCGCAGGAGGCTTGTTGTGAGGCGGTGCTTGACGCAGCATTTCCAGTCCGACATGTTCCGTGCGATATTGGTCTTCGAGGAAATTATAAATGGCCTACGACTAGTGCACCTAACACAAGTTTTGGTAAAGCATGCTATTAACGATGCGCAGTACATTGTACATTTCTATATACAGACCTTTCAGTCACCTACGCAACTTATAGGCCCAGCATAATCCTACACTCCATCAAGTCACAAACAAAAGAAAACACTACCTTACTCAACCGGATCCTCCTCCAATAATACCTTGAAACTAAACGGCTCGAACGGCACGCCATCGCCAATAAAATGCTTGCTCATCGCCTCAACCCAGTGCAAGCGTAGTGAATGCAACATGGCACTCGTTCCCTCCATAACACACAGCACAGCGACAGTGAGCGCGAACCAAAAGTAGAAGACGACAACCATAACAATAGCGCCAGTGACGCCAGTGATTTCGAACGCGTTCTTCATAGTCATTTCCCAGAGGACAATGGAGAGACGTTGATGCGCGAGGGAGAGGGCCCAGAGACGGAGGTAGGAGGCAGTATGGGAGACACAATTGAGACAGAATTCTGAATGGGTTAGCATTTCATCATGGCACTAAAAATCTTGGAAGGCTTACCAATGGTGTGGATGATTTGGTGAATCATTTCCTCACTAAATTCGAACTCTTCATGGTCTTCGCCGTGGCCAATGTCTTGGGTTATCATAGCAATACCATCGTCGTCATCTCCGAAACTCTCTCGTCCACCGTTCATAGGACGACTCTCCTCCTCATCATCGTCGTCATCCAAAGCACTGACACGAGTGCTCTCGCCGATGCCACGGTAACCTAGAGCGCGAGCCTTGTTGTGCTCGTATCGGAGGTAGAGCGGCTTAAGGAAAAGGAGTACGGGAACACAGGCCAGGGCCATCAGCAGCAGAACAACCTGAACGGCAGCCTGCCCGGGATACAATGGCTTGACTCCAGCTTCAAGCGTGCCAGGCTGCAGGAACATGTAGATCAACATGTTCAGGAGACTGGGGGGGTTCTCGCCGCGTGCTGGCCAGTCAATGCACCACTTGTACACGATAGTGAAAGCCAAGTATCCAAAGATTGACTGGAAGAATATCATGCCAGGAACAAAATTGCCCCAGATATCGATCTTGGTCTTGAAGTACCGAGCATTGACAAGAGACCACATCAGCGAAAACGTCATGTGGGACCAGCCAAGAAGAATACTGAGCTTCATCTTGTAGCTATTCGAGAACAGTAGGTCGTTTTCGGTGTCGTGCCATCGGTAATCTAGACCGAATGGGTATGTGTAGCCTTCGACTCGTGAGGCCGTGGGGCCCGCGCCGTCATTATCCCACACCCACATCGACTTGAACCATGGAAGTCCAAGCGAGAAAGCATCGCAGTAGAGCAGACCAGTATAGATGGAGAAGAGGCCCATCATGAAGACAATGTATCGACCGTAGAACATCATGGAGAAGAGTTCATCGAGCTTGCTGCGCTGAAGTCGCTTCTCGAAATAAATCATGGCACACGCCGCAAGGAGGAGGATGACACCGTGTCCGGCATCACCAAACATGACCGCGAACATGAACGGAAAGGTGACGATCGAGGGCAGGGCCGGATTGACCTCGCGGTATTTGATCGTTCCATAGGCGTCGATAATGGTCTGGAAACCGACAGTAAATCGGTTCGACTTGAAGTAGGTTGGCGGAGTCTTGGTAGTCTTGACCTGGTTAACAATGGTGGGTACGGATAGGCCAGCACGCTCGTTGACGTCCGAAAGGGTGGACTTGATCAACCCAAGTGAGTTGGTAGGCGCCCAAGCCTCAGCGATAAGCGTCTTGCGCTGGTGATCGTAGGAGAATTTATTCAGCGTCTCGTATGTAGCCTTCTCTTTCTTGATGATGACCATCCATGCCGCAAGATTGCGGCTGATCGCAGTCAATTCTGCGTCCAGCGTAGATTTTGTGTTCTTCAGGACGCTCGCCAAGTCACTAAGTCGGGTGTTGACCTCGCGAATTTGATCGCGACGAAGCTCGCTGTTCTCGTCTACGCTGTATAGGTCGGCACCAAGCGACTCAGAAATCTTTCGGATCTTGGCGATGATCTCCTTGCCATGAGCGAAGATGATGAAGACGTTCTTGCTGGTCTCCTCGTTGGTTTCAGGGTTGATGATGGCCTCCGGAATCTCAGACTGATTCATGTACAGATTGCCACGAAGCGTACGCCACAGGATCCTCTCAAAAGCCGCAATGCGCTCACGGGGGATGACACCAGCAACGAAACCAATGTTCATGACAGTGAAGGAGCGCTCCGCGCCGGTATCGCCTTGACCATTCTGTTCAACATCCTGAAGCAGCGGGGCATCATCATTATCGTCGAGAGAGTGCCTAATCTCCTCGGTCTGGCCACGTGCCCTGTCAAAGAAGCCACCAGCCTCTCTCAGCACCCATCGCCATTCTGTAAGCTCGACCTCGCGTTTCTTCAATGTCTCATAACTCTCATTCAATGACGAGATTCTCTGTTCCAGGCTCTGGCTCTTGTCTGCGAGCTCGTCGATCTCGGAAGCCGAGGGAGCGGTAAATGGGTTATTAAAGTCGTAGATCGATCGCATCGTGATGCTCGACTTTTCCATCTGAGCGTGGAAGTACCCTGCATACCGTTAGCTATGCCCCAGGCCCTGTTGCCAACCTGACCTACTAAGCTGTCTTTCCACATTGTCCAGGCGGCGAATCTCTTGCGTAAAGGTACGTTGGAAGGCGGTCGTCTCCGAGTTGAGCTAGTAAAATCGCCTCGTCAGTTCCAATTCCATCATAGCCTGTACGTGAAGCTCCAAAACAAGCCTTGGGTAAGTCCTCACATCTCTAAAGTCCATGACTCCAAGCTCTCCAAGTGCAGAGACAACCTCGCGGCCAATCTCGTTAGCAATGTAGAGCTGGGTCAAAGACATGTCCGCCGAGCGGAACATGGTATCCTTGGGTGGCGCCATGATGGCAGCTCCAGACAAGTCCTCAGATGAAGGGTTGCTTGTCTCGAGGTCCGTTGGGGCGTCGGGGGCTTGATGAAGGTTTGATGGATAGCTGCCTCTGGCGTCTAACGATGATGCGCAGCTGTTGCTTGGCATCGTTTAGCCACATCACGTGAAACGCGTTCCACACGTCGCTGATGTCATCACGCAGGCACGAACACTACATTGCACTTATGCTATCAGCAAGTTACGCTTCTTCTTATGTTCCTACATGTTCATTATAAAGTGCGAAAAGACTGACAGTCTTATCGCTATCGTAATTTCATAACCAGCCTTTAACAACGATAATCAACCCACTCAAAACCACAACAGAGAACCCTTGTTATCTTGAGACTAACTCCTACATTGACTTTTATTTTCTTCAAATCAACAGTCACATATTCTCCCCTGTTATCATGATGTGACGAGAATGTGTGGGTAAACTAAATTGACCTCCTCTTATGACCTTGTACAAAACATGATTGAATACATGCGAGAGATGCCTTGGGAAAATGACATATAGATATAATATATGAGCAACAAGTACACTTGCTGGCTTTAGGTAGACACAAGGTGTTAGAAGTATGAGCTGCCACGCTGAAGACCTGGGCGAGGTGAGCGAAATTTTAATCTGACCTTTTTCACAAGCCGACTGCCTCCTTTCAGACTTTGTCGATAGACCGAGTAACGCCTGTCTTCTGAAGTCCATGGGCTAGACTGCATCTTACTGCTTATTCCTAGTGTTACATGGGTTCCACCTATTTCCGCTTTAATCTGCCTGGAAGCCTGTAGAGACGAAACGGAGACGAAAGGCAGAGCAAGTCACCGAGTGGTCATAGACTCCCCGCAAAACACGAACATGGGGTATCTTTCAGCCCTCCTACTTAGAGTATCGGTAACGTATCAATTATTTTCGAACATTGGCCTCAAGCCCGACAGCTTTCAAAATAGCATATCTCAAATGGTCAATGCCCAACCTCTTCCCATCGACTAGCGTCTCAGCACTACACGCCAGAATCTCTCCCAACGCACCTCCGCCGACCGAGGGTTGGATCTCATTTTTCAGATTCTCCATACCTTTCCTCAGACCCTCGACCGTTCCCCTGGATTTCAACTTACTCAATGCTTTTCCATCATGACGCTTGATTTCCTTGGCCTTTGGGATGTACAGTTTATCCAACTTCGACAGGATAATCTGGTGAGAAACGCCAGCGAGACGGAGTGAGGCAAGGAGAGAGCGGTCTTTATCTTTGATGCCATGCTCGGCGTCCAGAAGAACGAAGACGCGACGAAGTTGTTTCCTACTCTGAATGTACTTCATAATCTCGATGCCCCACTGCGAGAGCGAACCTTCGCCGTAGCCGGGCATATCGACAATTGTCAATCCACTTCTTCCGACAATCTTATCCCTCCCATCTGGCTGCTTCTTAATTGTAACGCCGTTTCCTGGGCCTAGACCGTAAAGATTCATCGTCTTTGTAAACCCTGGGGTCGATGATGTGCGCGCCAGGAGAGACTTGATGTCGGCATTTACAACAGCGTTGAGTAAGCTGCTTTTGCCGACGTTACTTCGTCCAACGAATGCAACCTCAGGCACATCCGACTCCGGGAAGAGCCGGAATTGCGGTACGCTGCGGAGAAGCTTTGCGTTCTTACCGTTGTTATTGAAGAAGTGGTGTGCTTGTATTTTTTGAGCAAATGTTGGAGCTATGCTTTCCCAGTACCAGTTGAAATCTTCTGGCGAGGGGTGATGAACTTTTGTATGTGCAGTAGGTGACTCGGGAGTATGGATCGTTGCAGACTTCGGCTTCGGTCGCAAACCTAGTGGCGCAGATGGCATAGAGGGTACAAGATCTCCTCCATCTTCATCCCCTCCCGACCTTACCCTTCTCATAGGTCTCCGTATGTCCCGCCCAGGTCGTTGCCGTCCTCCTGTTATTAAAGCCGCCGGTCGATTTGTAGTCAACTTCACTTTTGCACTTTCTCCATTTTCGCTGACATGTAAAGCGGATCTCGACGCCAACGTCAGCTTGAACTTTCCACGGAATTCGGTGTTCCAGTGGTTCTTGATTCTGAGCCGAGAGGCTTCATTTACTGTACTTGATGTCACATCCGGGATGGCATCTGTGGACTGAGAGTGTAATTGGTACCGTGTGAGGAGCGTGGAGTGTTGTCGCGAGAAGTGTTGTATGCAACGTCGGCATATGTAGCGGGGATTCGACGGGAGGTAAGTCATTATGGCTCCCAAACCGAGAAAAGTAGATGGAGAGAGCTGGGATAGTAAGGTTCACGTAGGCATGGTCCAAGCTCCTCGACGCTTTTTCGCCGCAGCACCTCCGCGGTCAACTTGATCGTTTCCACAACATCACATCTTGACTGTCCATTTGACCGCCTAGACTACACAATCCGGGCCAATCCAAAGAATCAACTCGCAATGTCCCAGGCACCGCAAATCCGCTCTCTCTACCGCCGCATTCTGCGCGAACTCCCCTCGACTCCCCAAACCACACGCACGCAGCACCAAAAGCTATCCGCACCATCACATCTGCAACAACGCATACGGTCAACCATTTCAAAATCATCGGCGAGCACAAGTGGTCAGATACACCAAGCAGAACAATTCATCCAGTACGTGCAAGCACAACGAACGTATGCGACGCTGCTCGAACGGTATAATCCGGGTATGGGGATGAGTGAGGAGGAACGGGTGAGATTGAGTGCTAGGAGAGTGGGCATGAATCTACCGGTCGAATTTGACGGTTCGAAGGAGAATCAGTGAAGGCGAGCGGAATGCTTAATGGGATGCAAGTGAACCAAAACTTCGCCGGGGACCTGTATGATTGCAAAATGCAATTGGAGGGCCGTATAATGCCGACTTCCTCGATCCGAGATTCAAGACGTCGTGCGATCATAGATGGAAAGGAAAAAAAATATCGGAGGATATCGTACCTGAAGGTAGTTGCAGGACTGTTCGAGTGTGGAGCTGTGTGAACACTGTAGATGGCACGCTCATCATCAACTATATGAGAGTATGAATGGGAATAAACAATATATTACTGCAAGACGAAGGTATTCTAGATGTTTCTCCTAAAGCCAAGAGTTGCAGATGCGCTTGCCGCCAAAGAAGGGTATGAAATAGCTTTTGGGGTTTCCACAACTCCTATACGCCATATCATATGTACCCGTAAGTAAAGCTCTCTCCTGAACCAGTCACTCCAGGCTATACTCTATGTACTCTAACGTGCGTTTTACTAAACTATCATCCTTGATGAGCTTCCATGTTCTATTTTAAACCCGAACAATTCGTGACCTCAACAACCCGTGTCACGACCACGACCTTGGCCAAGCCCTAAGGGAGAGAGAAAATTGGTCTAAGCCCTCAATCTTCAAACTTGATGCCTTTGCCCCCTGATGTATCAATCAAACCTCCTCGGTAGGAGCCCTTCTTCTTCTTGTTCTTCTCCTTGGTGAATCCCTTGCCCTTGGTGACAATCAAATCTGCATGGGCGCGGTCGGCATAGTCGTAGGAAACATAAGCGTTGCTGGCGAGTTTTGGATCGACTTGGGTATCGGCCTTGATGCGTTGGAAGCGGTTTTCGACGTGGTTCTTCTTCCTGGAAGGGGCTTCCGCAGTGGGGGATCCAGAGAACTTGCGCTTGTTCCCAGCCGTCGGTACGGGTGATGCGGCGGGGAGAGTCGTGGAAGAGTCGGTGGAGGAGCCCTTGCGATCGGCAGCCTTAGGTTTCTTCTCATCGTCGGAATCGGAATCGGAAGAGCTATCGGAGGAGCTGTCAGACGAGCTCGAAGCGCTTGAAGTCGAAGGTGTGGGGGCCTTCTTCCCGCCCTTCTTGATCTTGATCTCCTTGACCGGCTCAGCCTCTGACTCGCTATCAGAAGAACTCGAGTCGCTGGAAGAATCGGAGGAGCTGGACGCTGAGGATGATGAGACTGAGGCAGCCTTCTTGACCTTCTTGGCCTTTGAGACCTTCTTCTTAGATTCCGAGTCCGAGCCCGAGTCCGAGTCCGACTCAGAACTGCTATCGCTATCGGAATCGCTCGATGCGCTGGAAGAGTCGGATTCAGGGAGAGGAATGTTTGCGGGTTCGTCGTCCGAGTCGCTGTCCGAATCACTGGAGGATGATGCGGAGGAAGAAGAGACTGAAGCAGCCTTGGTCTTCGTCTTCGCAGGAGTTGGCGCAATGTCGTTTTCGGACTCAGAGTCGGAGCTTGAGCTTGAAGAGTCGGAGCTTGAGCTTGAAGAATCCGAGGCGTCCTTCTTTGCCGGAGCCTTCGCCTTGACCTTGGTGACTGTCTTCTTGACTGGCTTCTGTTCGGCCTCTGACTCGCTGCTTGAGTCGCTACTCGAGTCGCTATCAGAGTCGCTGCTCGAATCACTGCTCGAGTCGCTGCTGGAGGCGCTCTCTTTGTCTACGTCCATGGGTTCAGGCGCATCCTGAGCCTTGGTAGCAGCACCACTCTTTTCCCACTGCGCGAATTCTTGCAGCTTGCTTGCAGCAGTCGTCTCACCCTGCTGCTCTAAGAAGGACTGGACGAGGTGAAGCGGTGCCTGAATACTCGTCGTCGTCTTGGCGTCGCGTGCAGTTTCGGTTGCCAGTGTCTTGGATGCTCTTTGCTTCTTGTCGCCGCTGGGCTTTTTCGAAATTTTCTTGTCGGTCGCCATGGCTTACTATTGGCCTAATGAGCGATATAGTCGTGGCGTGTCGGGTGGTGGAGGATAGTGAGCAGCTGTTACCTAGGCACGAAAAAAAGTTATGGCGGGCGGAATTGTCGACGCCGCACCTGCAGGACGCTAGGCCCTGATAGTGATCCCTGCCCTTGTCACTCTGCCGTCTCATATGGAGACGACGTTAGACCTCACTCTCCATGCCGTAGTGAGACACTACGTTCTTTCGATCGCCACCCAATCTCTCGCCCACCGCGCACAGGGCTACTAAATCATCCGTCATTATCTGCGCTATACCCACGCTTTGCTGCCGGTGTGCGGCTTCACTCGTTCATGTCCCTAGTCACTCGGCATAACGCGACTCGAGCCCACGTATTGCTTTGGATGGCAGCCTTGACAGGAGTTATTCTCAACACCTAGTGGTAGCAGTTGGAGGAGAGCGCTTGCCCGTGTATACTACGATACATGAGGCCATCCTATCGCAATCGGCAACCTCACCAGCAAAGATGGATGGAAGACCGCGCAACTACCCCCCCAATGCTATGGGGGACCCCCGGGCTCCCGCCAATCGCCCGTCTACTGGAGGCGCAAGAGGTCCACCTTCCACTGCCAGCTCTAGCGCTCCATCATCTGGAATGTCCCGCGCCGACCGTTTCGACGACGAACGGCGTAGGATCACGGAAAGCTGCTTCGCCAAAGTAGACGACCAAGGACAGCGTACGTTTGACCCTGCATTAGCTCCATGTATAGACTAGACTTCACAAACTAGGGCTCCGTTTTGCAGCAGTTTGATTATTCTACTTTTATCGCAGCAGTTCTGACACCACGTAGTTCAGGAGTCGTATATTACCCATATCCGCGTTCAAGAAGATGGCCTTCATCCTCAGACTCCGCCTCCTCCCACCTCTCCGCCCTCCGGTAAAAAAAGTCGCATAATTATGATCTCTGTAAGAAATACGGGGAGGGTGAAGTTGCACAAAGCACGAGAGAACGCCAACGGCACCTTTTCAATCGGCAAGTCATGGCCTATGGAGGAATTATCTGCCGTGGAAAATTATGTTCATTTGACTCCCCGGAACGACGACGAGGCGCAGCATAAGCAGTGGGCCGGAGACAAAGGGTTTACCGTGACCATCACCAAGCCCTACTACTGGGAGGCAGGGACCGCGAAAGAGAAGGAGTTCTTCATCGGCAGTATGGTCAAAATCTACAACAAATACACCAAGGGAGACTTCCCCGTCTTGACTGGCTTTAGTGCAGCCGAGCTCAATAGCCTGACAAATGGGCAACCACACCTCGCAACAGGAGAGGGGCGTGCAGCATTTGCAGCTGGGGGTAGAGAAGCGCAAGTCCCTAGCCAACCTCGACAGGGTACTCCAGAACTGAGGCAGTTTCCGCCAAAGTCCCCGGGTCCACCTCCAAGAAGGCCTGGAGAGTCGCCACTTGTACCTTCTGATGACGGGAGGAGAGGTCCCATGCCCGGCGCGAACCCGAATTTTAGAAGACCACCAGGAGAATATCAGGGTCCCAGGAGACCTGGCCACCAAGATGATCAGTTTCGCGGCGGCAGCAGACCTGGCACTGGAGATGATAGCCGAAGGCCTTCACCTTTCAACCCAAATCAAGGCACGCCACCATTACCAGATCTCAGGCAGAAGCGGTCCGTAGAGCAGAGCATTCGTTCGCGGCCCAGTGGGGATAGCATGAGAATGCGTCCTGGTCAAGGTCCTATTCCGCCAACTCCACCCTTCCCATCACAAACATTGACGCCTCAATCTTCAACTTCAGAGCTTGCCCGGCCTCCGAAGACCCCAGAGTCAGGCAATATTCCGTCAAGTTTAACCCCTGGGCGAGCTCAACCCCAAAGACCGCAGAGGTCCCTGGAGGAACTCTCGTTTGATGGAGCAGCACCAGCTTTTGCTCCGCCAGAGCAACGCAGACAGAACGGGTATCCCTCGCTTCGGCGGGATCAATCTCCACGAGGTCTTAGACCTGGTACATCACAAAGCAACACCAGCTCCAACCTTACTCGGAACGACGATGTGCCTCCAGAAGAGCCTCCACAACGGAGGAGACCGATCATGGAACCTAAATCTTCGCAGATGTCGCAGCGGAGCAATGATAGCCAGGGACCTGAACCGCGCACTGTATTTCATACCCCTTCGCAATCTCCAGCACCGTCGATAGACGTACCACCACGAAGACGGCCTCAGGAGATCCCAGAAAGACCCAAGGTCGCTCCTCAGGATAGCACGGAGCCTCTTCAAGATACGTTGTCTGGTGCAAAGCCTGCACCACCTCCAACATCCCCCCTCCCACAAATACCTAATGCGCCAATAACACAAGCGCCACAACCTGCTGAGGCTGTTCCTGTAGTGCCTATTCAACACGAGCCACAGCCTACTGAGACTGTACCCGTAGTCCCCATACCTCAGGCGCCACAGCCTGCCGAGACTGCACCTGCAGTGCAGCCAACGTCTGCGACCACGGAAAAAGATAATGAAGTTGCTCACCGCCCCGGCCTTGGTCCCATGATTAAAAACAAGATGAACAATGCTGATGCAGCAAATAAATTTCGAAAAGCGGCAGCAGCTGCCGGGGCATTTAAACCCCGAGCTGGCGGTGCCGCTGCAAAGCTGTTCTCGAAGGAAACGAAGACATCCGACGAGCCGGACGGCGTCAACGCGGTGTTTGTACCCCAGCGAACAACACCAAAAGCAATGCCTCAAGAAGAAGTAGAGAAGAAGCCCGAGGAAGGGCCCAAGACGCTACCGGATAGATCATCGAAGGACCGACTGCGAATTAGCACCAAGGTGGTTCCAGCTGTAACAGTTTCTAGTCCTTTGTCTCCCGCCCCAGCTGTTGCTCTACCTGAAGTAGAAGAGACGCCCATTCCACCGACCCCGGAGAAATCACCAACAAGGAAAATTGAAGTTGAACCCGAACTGAAGCGTAAGAAGCGAAGGTCCAACCAGCAGATCATGAACATTTCCAAGCTTGGTATAGACCCAAGTGTCGTCGATGAGCGAGGCCTCGAGTTCGAAAGTCTGCTCTCGGAGCTGGGGTGGGGCACCAGCGAGCTATCAGCCAAGAACATCGAGTCATTAGAAATCGATATCAAACGCGAGATCGCCCGTGTTGAAGCAGGCAGCTGGCTCAACCATTTGGAGCAGAAAGACGATCGTGTCGAGGCCGTTGAGCGAATGCTTGATCGCGCCATCGCAGAGTGCGATGAGCTAGAAGGCCTACTAACACTATACAATGTCGAACTAAGCAGCTTGAACGATGACATCGCTTTCATCGAAGCACAAAGCCAAGGCTTGCAAGTGCAGACAGCCAACCAGCGATTGCTACAGCATGAACTCCAACAACTAGTTGAGACGATCTCGATCACTACCGATCAACTCGAGCCCTTACGCCGTGCTCCTATAGGGAAGATCAGTGGTCTCCAGGACATTGAATTCTCCCTAATTCTCCTCTACAAAGCACTCATTACCATAGATCCTTCATTCGTTGCAGATGGGCGTTCAAGTGGTGCCGAAGCGATCAATAGCCGATCAGGTTTTGGTAACAGTGATCTGGCTACAATGCAGGCTCTACAGGAGAAACGAGACAGATACCTCAGTGAGGGTGCTATGTTTCTGGATCGACTTAAAAAACACATGGAAATTACATTCGGCGCTGCCTTTATGTCAACCAAAGATGCCCTTTCAAACATCGATCAGGGCTCTATGCCATCTTTGAAGAAGAACATAGATGCACATGATGCAGGCCGAAGCGAGCTGTGGATGTTGAGTCCGGTCATGCTCTTTGCCAAAGAGATTGATCGGACCTCTTGGGATGCGCTGCTCCGGATGTATCAGACACAGGCTGCTCAATTGTACCAACAGGAAGTCCGCGACAACATTCTTGCGTGGCGGCGGTTTGCTCGAAAGCCTACCGGCGAGGAGCAGGAACTCTTGTTCACAGCGCAGGAGAAGGAGACGGAAAGTATTACAGGCACGGCAAGGAAACTGACTGTCAAGCGAAGTCAGACCCTTGCCCGTGGCCTACGATCAGCGTCTGGTGAGAAGGAGAGCAAAGTAAGCAAACCTAGCCAAGACGGCAAGCTCTATGCCTTCGACGTCTTTGCTAGGGTACTAGACGATACTGGTCCTGTACTTTTGACCGAGCAGAACTTCATAACCGAGTTCTTCCACGCGACCTCCACCGACTCCGTTGACTTCCCCGAGGCAGTTCAAGCAGCGCCTCCTGAGGCACGTCGGGGACCAAATCTTTGGCTAAGAAAGCAGTTCGAAGCTGATCGGGCGATGGCAAAGCATGTGACTGGGGTCATGGAGGAAATTTTCTCATTCTGGCCCACTGAGATCCAAAACCTCGTAGAATGGGCTGTACAAGGAGATCCTTTGTAAGTGGCTTTAGCGCGATTGCGTAACTCTCACTAATGCATCTACAGGCAGGGCGTAGGGATATTATGTGCGGTTGACAGAAAGATGGTCGACATTGAAGATTCCAACCAAGACTTTTTGACCAGAAACCTGCAGAAGATCCACGAGCGTCTGCAAGGTCTTTTCAATCGCTTCCTTGATGAGCAAATACGTGCTATCGAAGATACCAAAGTCAAGATCAAGAAGCGCAAAGGAGTTATCGCGTTCATGAAAACCTTCCCTCACTTCTCTATCGCAATCGAGAACATGCTGCCGCCTGCATCTGAAGGGGGCGACCAGCTAGAGATCAGACGTATGGTCGATGAAGCATACCAGCGGATCAATAAAGCCATGTTCGAGAGCTTGAAGGTCATCGCTAAAGAGTCACCTGCTGTCATGGCTTCACAAGGTCAAGGCGATCCGGAAGACAAGGAAGCACTCAATTACCATATCCTGCTCATCGAGAATATGAACCACTACATAGAGGAAGTCGATGCACGCACTGACTCAGTGTTGGACTACTGGAAGGGCAAGGCTCATGATGAGTACGACGAGCATATGGGCCTTTACGTCGACGCCGTCATCCGGCGACCGTTGGGTAAACCTCTGGTAAGCACGTTCTATTCTGTATAACTATGTCGCTAACACTCTCTAGGAATTTATTGAGTCCACTGAAACGCTCCTCGCCCAACCCGGCGCTAGCGCACAGTCCATCGCGCAACGCTCCTCCCACTCCAAGTACGTCTTTAAGAAACTTGTGCACGCGAACGACGCGAAAGAACTCCGCAAGGGCATCGAAGCTCTCAAAAAGCGCGTCGACAAGCATTTTGGTGACGCAGACGATCCGTCCATCAGTAGAGACTTGGTCTTCAAGGTGCTTAAAGAGTGCGAGAAGAAATATCTTGACATGTCGGAGAGAATGGTCACAATCAATCAGGATGTGTATGCTGGGGAGGTGGAGATTGATTGGGGATCGAATGAGGTCAACGCTGCATTCAGGAGGTAGATTCTCCGGAAGAGCGGTAGCCTCATGTTTCTGGGGATTTGATGTTTTGTTGGTTCGGATGAAGCTGGTTTGTACATGTTGGCATGTTGTACTTGATTCGCTTGGCTTGTCATGGCTGGATATGACTTCTGCGAGGAGTCAAAGGAGCTGGCTTGCTGCAGCAATTCTTTTTGGGGATGAGTTTGAGGGCTTGCATGACATACCGTTAGCTGCCCTCTTCCCAATGTCTCTGCGTCCCTCATATTTCAGAAGCATGAAGCACGATGTGCATGTGTTTGGCGATCTCGAACTAGAGTGTGTTGAAGCTTACCCCTGTAGATGCTGGATTAAGCGGGGCATGACGACATCGATCGCAAGCCCGAGTCCAGCACTGCATGCATCTCGGACCAAAACAGACGACATGCGCAGACTCTGGCGCCTAGAACTAGACAATGCAGCAGATAAATGCCCTGATGGCCCCTAGTGTTTGAGTCCAACATTCACCAATATTTGATCGTCCTGAATAATCAACCTTTAAGAGCCGCGTACACAGCAAGCATCATGACGCTCGTGCAAGCACTCCTCCGCGCAACCGCGTTCAAGAACCCGCTGCTCCGCACACTCATCCCATCTATCGCGCTCGCATATGGCATCCAGACAGCCGTCGCAGTGCCTTCCATCGCGGCGCAAACAGAGCGCTACTATGATCTCTCTGGAAGCTTGACGTACCTATCATGCACGGCAGTGAGCCTCTTCCTGCCCTATTTGAGGGCTAAGAATGCCGGTGCTATCACTGGAGGGCTGGCGGAGTACTTTGGCAGCAAGGGCTTGGGGCAAGGGACGTGGTGGTGGAGACAGGCTTTACTTAGTGCTGCTGTGGGCGTGTGGGCTACGAGACGTATGTCCAGTCCAGTCTCAAACAGACTAGATTAATCATTGCAAGACGGAGCTGATCTGTGAACAGTGGGATCCTACCTCTTCTCGCGCATATCCTCTGACTCTGGCCGCGACTCGCGCTTCGACTCGATCCGCGGCTCGCCCTCGAAATTCTACGTCGCCTTCTTCGCCCAGGCAACATGGGTCTCGCTCTGCACGCTCCCAGTAATTCTCATTAACTCTATCCCGCGCTCTGCATATGCCACTTCCGTGCTCGGCCAAGCTGTTTCAGCGAAACCGTATCTCACAGACATTCTGGGTCTCGCCATCTTCGTCTTCGGCCTGACATTCGAAGTTGTCGCCGATCGCCAGAAGAGCAAATGGGTAGAGGGAAAGAAAGAGAAGAAGCATTCTGAGGAGTTCCTCACGCGTGGGCTGTGGTCGAAATCGCGTCATCCGAACTACTTTGGAGAGGTGACGCTTTGGTCTGGCATTGCGCTCGCAGCTGCTGGTCTCCTCGTTCGCCAGCCCGCGCAGGCAGCGCTGGGTCTGAGTGGATCGACTATGAGCCAGGTGCTGGTGACGGGTATGTGTGCCGCGAGTCCGGCATTCGTGAGCTTCTTGCTCTTGAAGGTTAGTGGTGTGCCGTTGAGCGAGGACAAGTACGATAAGCGCTATGGCGACCGGAAGGACTATCAGAAATGGAAGGAGGAGACGCCCATGTTTGTCCCTAAGTTTTGGTGAGAGCGTACATGTAGTGCGCCACTGTAATTGTCCGTTTCACAGAAATGTTAGGTTCAACACGTGACCAGATGCAAAAAGGCAAAGCTTAAATGCGACAGAGCAATAACGCGAGTAGGGAAGAGGAATGATACAGGGTTTTATCTATACTCCTCTCTAGGCTCTACTCTCCTCACCACGTTCGAACACCTGACCAAAAGAGCAAAAAGATGCATAAATGCAAAACTTTAGTGCAAAAAAAGTGCAAAAAGGCAAAATGACACGAGTGGGGTTCGAACCCACGCACATTTCTGTAGTAGAGAGGTAAGCGCTGCTTAAATCTACCGCCTGGTGCAGAGTTAGCACGAGCACATGCACGACAGCGGTACGTTGAGCTTACCTTAGACCACTCGGCCATCGTGTCTCAAGAACTTTTTAAACAATTTTTTGGACTGTAAGATTTATATTCTTTGAGTTGAGAGGTGATGTTGACTAGACCAATCGCTCAATTAATGCTAAACGGACCTTAGGCTTTGCGTTACGTGACATCGGCAAATTGCTCCCCAACTACCGATGCTAGCTCTACCGAGCATCGCGCTCTGTAAGCGAATTCAGCCAACAACTCAAACGCACTACAAACGTGTGGTGTGTACAAGCTAGGACGACGAAAAAACGGTTGGTAGTATCAACCCCCAAAATTCGAGCGCGACGCCCTCCGTCTCCCGATCGGTTGCACCGCCCCAGGTAGAGACAGCATCGTAGTCGAGCTCGGCCAGTACCAAGAGCTTGGAGGGGATTCAGCTGTTGGAAACGTAGAGTGGAATGTCATTGCGAGGGCGGACAGCTGTAGAAAATAACTCGGGGCCCAGTTGGGGAGTGGGAGATTATGGAGGTATACCAAAAAGTCATGTACAGGAACCGCATGTAGGCTTCCCCATCAGACTGAGGTCTTACGTTGTGCTTGTATAGATAGCCCATGGGCAAGCGAGCTCGGTATCTCAACACCAGCGCGCCCTATCTCAAAGCACCTGCGTTCATCATGACCTCCTCCTTTCGCCGTCGCAACTCGAGCCTAGCCTCTCGTTGCGCCATATACAGTTCCCTGGCCTCCTTCTGCTCTTTCTTCTTAGCTTCGTGCTCCGCCTTGCGAATTTCATAGTCTTGCAACTTCTTCTTCTCTGCTTTGATCATGCTTTTGATTTTCTTATGCTCCGCTGAATCTATGTGCCATGGAGTCGACAGAACATCCTGCTTGAACGCAGCAGCCTCAGCCCAGGCATGTGCCTCCTCGTTCGTTGTAGCAACTATCCACACTCTTTTCAGATCCAACTGCTTGATGCCTCGAAATTCGGATATCGTGCCCTTTGCCTTTATGACTGTCCCAATATCCAATGGCTGATTGTCCACCATGACCTCGAAGACTCCAAACTGACTGACGACATTGACGTTGTCAATGGTAGTGATGGTAGTGTTTGACGCTGCGTCGCCAGGGTTGTGTTCTGCTGGAGGAATTCGAACGATTTTTAGTTCGATGTTTGCGCCGCTCCCGTCATCAATGGTGAGGACGGTGTACTTGATGTTAATGTCATCGATAGCTACGATGACGCCGACGAGGCGGACGAATCGAATCGGGTGATTGAGGTAGAAGTATATATGCTGTCCTGGTGTGAGAGTGTTAGTCGTGCTCATCGAGGCATCTTCGGAAGAACTACCTCGAAATTCGGGCTCGGAACCAAGACCTTGCACATCAGCAGCGGTGAGCTTCACCCAGGTATCATATGTGGGCGATGCCCGGAAGCAATAAGCCGGGTATAGTCGGTATGAACGCGTTGGTGGATGCGTTGACATGTCATATTGTGTTGAT
This sequence comes from Cucurbitaria berberidis CBS 394.84, assembly GCF_010015615.1. Lineage (NCBI taxonomy): Eukaryota > Fungi > Ascomycota > Dothideomycetes > Pleosporales > Cucurbitariaceae > Cucurbitaria > Cucurbitaria berberidis. Next base: position 1,991,163 of record NW_024468937.1, on the reverse strand, counting down.
GATGCGTAAGTTGGGATGGAGCCGGAGGACGCGTCGCGGGAAAGCGCCTGTTTACGTTGTCACGTGTCAGGTCTACACTAGCATCTTGAGTGACCCGGGATGATGGCCTTCATGCAAGACATGCATACACATCACCACGCGAATGCAATATCCATCCGACTGAGCCGCTTCCACGGCCGAAGCTTGCTTCACTTTGCAGGGAGCAATCAGGGCTTTTGTGCCGCTGACAATCAGCCCCTTCGCCCTGTTCTGTGCTGCCAGCAGATGCCTCGGTGGGGCAGCACCACTTCGTCACCAGGCTTGCCCGACCAGCGCAGCTACATCACACCTCCCACCGCTATTTTAAAGTCATTCAGGGCTACTCTTTGACTCATGAACGAGCAGCTACAATCGGATGAGTTCACCGCGAGTTTGACTTCTGTTCGTTTCAATACACCGATGATGCGGCTACCCCACCAGCACACCATGGAGCTGGCCATGCTGAGCTAGCCTGACCTGCAGCAAGCCTGGAAGCTATCCCAGCTTTCCCTCGACCTTCCAAGGAGCTCCGACCAAGGTCATAAGGCAGGTTGGCACCCCGTTATCGTGCCAGATGACCGCTGCCACTTCTTTCTCACTCTCCGAGGCAGAGCCTCTTCATCTCTTACGGTCGTACTAACCAGCTCATTTGAAGTCTGACCTTCAGCTTTCAGTTGCTTCTCTGTGCTTCTTTGCTTCCCGGCCTCTTCCTCCGGCAGCCTCACGGCGTCTAGCATGATGCAACTCTTTGCGCCTTGGAATCTGGTCCTGCCACTTTTAACCTTCTGTATCGCAGAGCCGATACCAAGGCCGGAAGCTGTACCACAACAGCTTACAAACAATGCGCCTTTCTCTGGCGCGGTCTACATCGTAAATCCGAACGGTGAACAGATTGTAGCGCAGGATAGCAACTGGTGTCCATCGTCGGCGTCCGTGAGCTGTAGTAACGTTCATCAACCTAGCTGGTAAATTCAAACTATGAAAAGCTTCATACATGGACAGTGCTAACCTCTTGAAGGTGTTGTCCGGCAAACTATGCTTGTGCGGTACCCGGCAATTCGAATGGGCTCATCGGCTGCTGCCCGAATGGCAATGCATGTGCTGGAGCCGTAAACGTTGCGCAGGTCACCACCGTTACTGTCTATCCTCAGCAGCAGACTGCAGTTGTGTATGCGGAACCACCGCATACGACTGTGTATAACCAACCCAACCAAGCGCAAGGCGGTTTCTGCGCAACGATAACAATGGATGGCCCCGGTCTTCCCCGGTCAGGGCAAGGGCAGTGTGGAACGATATTGATTGTCAGTGTAGGCACACCAAGTCTGAAGACTCTAGGTGCCGGGATGAGTGTAGTCGTGGTGCTGTTACACCTAGTACTCGGAAGAATGTTCAACAGGCTTTGACAGTAAGTCGTGCCGTATCTTTCAAATTTTGACTTTGGTCGGGTTCTGCTATGATGTTACGATTTACGAGTACATGTACGTTACAAGAGCTAGATGCCTGATATTCAATTCAATCAGATATAAGCTAGTTGCCCCTCTTCGCATCTTCCTCTGCGTTTTTTGGTACGCTGATTATCTTCGGTACCGTAACGGCATTGAGGTGTCGGAAAGCCTGCAAACTCGGTCAGCATACATCCCAAAGTCCTAGTATCAGGGATTCCACATGCGAAGTGACACGCACTTTCCAAATGCTCGTCTCCCACGTGAAACTCCACAGCGAAAACGCCCACGCGACCCAATAATGCAACCACCAGAGCGGGCTCAGGAGTGGGAAGATAGAACTCACATTGCTAATCGCACCATCCGGCAACTTTCCGTCCCACTTGTCCTCCACCTTGCTAATCTTGCCCTGGTCATCAAGATGAATAGCAACCACACTCTGAATCGTCTGTTCCTTATTGATCCCCTTGATCACATATCGTGTTTTCAAGTCCAGCAAGATCGGATTACCCGCATCCTTCACCTGATGATGCAGGCGTTCAATCTCGCTGAAGGCTGACTGAAGACCGTACCATTGCGCAGCGTAGCGGTCTCGGCCAGTTGCGATGGTGAGTGGGTCGGCGAAAGTAGCGTCGTCGCGCCAGAGGGCGAGTTTAGGGAGGGAGGGGCGACCTGCGAAGAGGTCTAGGATGGACCCTACGACGGTCTGCTGTTCTTGTGAGAGCGTGATACCCGGGGCTGTTTGGACATCCTTGGTCTCGATGTTCAGGGTCGAGGTAGAAGGGATTCCTATTAGGTACTGTAAGTCTTAAAACTTCCGCAACGAGGAACTGGTATACTAACCGATAGACATCTTTGCGGTACTGATTCTGGGTATATGCTTGAATGCTGGCTTTGTGAGTGATCTTACAGACTTGGTGCAGGTCTGGAGAGAAAATGGACGCATATTGATGATACAGTCGTCGATGCGATGTTGTTATAAGTAATTGGGCATTCTTTATCCAATTACCGCATTTCTACGTGCCGCATGGCATCATACATAGCACGCGTTCGGACTGTCTCGATGTCCAAAGTCATGACGCCATTGTGTACATTGATCTGGAGGAATTTGGTCAGGGTCCCAATCTAGTGGGACTGCGGGGTATTTACCGATCAGGAGAGGTGTCCCGATCAAACGCTTGAGCTCGAAATATTAGACATCATGATCTCGCTACTATGGATTTCGACTGGTTTTCTCGATATGTTGTCGAACCGAGAGCGTCCTTAGCTTTGTATGGCTGCCCATGTGGCCTCGGGAAGTGCCCCCACCTATGTAGCTCCTCTACCGATTTCAATACCATGCGCGCGATCTTAGCGGCAAACAGTCTGTACGAGCTTCTCCCTTTTCTTACAATCCCACCAATTTAACATACATCCAGTCCATGTCTAAACATGAAGTCTGTGTATAGCTGAAGAAAGGATCTAGTTCCGAGATCATGGGGCTATGCGACTCGGAGGGGTTAGGACAGCCAGCCAACAATGCTTGGCTGCTGCCGCATGGGACTGTTCAGCGAGGAACTGCATCTCGAGGCTTAGGATATAGTCTGAGATTGGCCCGTTCGAGGTGTGTGCATTAGTTGTCGAGCACGGCTTAGGCAAGCTTTGCTTGCTTATCCTCAGTTATGTACGGCGACTTCCAGGGGTCACCCCACGGGCGTAACTCCTGGCGTAGCATCTCATTACCGTTGGTTGAACGCCTGAAGCGGTCGAATAACCAACATCATATTGGCTAGGTGAGATTATGTACAAGATGGGCTGAGGCCACATGCTGGGATGCGGCGGTTCAGCAGCACGCAAATATAGAGTTGTGGCTGTAAGCCATTGGTACAGCCGTACGTTTAAGCAATTCAGCTTCAAGACCAGTGGTCTGCTGGCTCAGAAGCGAGCATCGTGGGGTTTTCGCATATCTGTAGAACCTGCCCGTGTCGGTTCCTCCGCCACAAGATGTTGCGAACAATCTCACGCCATAGTTCCGAGACGGCGGGCGGTAGCTCTCGCACTTTTGGTAAATCCGAAGAGCACAACAAATCCAAACCGAGAATAATCTCAAAGCGCAAGATTTCCACCTCGAAACCCAAGGTTACGTTTAAAACTCAGACTTGGAGCGATTTGGCATCCAAACCTAGCGCTACACACAAGGCTAGGACCACAACAGTGACCAGGCTCACATCGCCAGGCTCGAATGACTCTAGACTTGGGACCAAGCGACATAGCCGCTTTGGATCACTCTTCATATCTCTTCTGGCAGTCAGTCCCATGGCGATCGAATTTAATGCAACGAATCAACAGACTATCGAAGCTGCTCAGAAGGCTACTACGCAGCCTACACAACCAACACCACCGAAAAAAGCTTATATACGGCCAGGCAGCGGTGTGAGGCCTTCAGAGACCTGCAAGACGAAGTGGAAGCGCCTGAAGTACGAGGTTAGGCTAAAAATGAAGAGTCGAAGTAAAGGGAATAGACAGGAGAGAGAAAAGTGGACACAGATAGAAGAGTTGGAGCTAGAGGAACTGAAGGTTGAGGAGAGGGAGAGTTAGAACGAGAGGAGGGATGACATGATGTAGACTTTGCTTCATATTGTTTTGCGTACGCGCCGGCCGCAGGCTTTAGTGGAACAACCACAAAATGCCAGTGTAGCTCGGATCAATGTTGAAGGCTACGGCACCCATAATGGCGACAGAAGAGGTGGTTCAGGGTGCATTAATGGGATGGCGAAGGAGCGATCTAGAAAGGACCCGGGCATCTTCATCACTTATTGCGCAAGCGGGCTTCTACAACAAGTCGGCTTATTGTACATTACACTTTTCTCGACTGCTTACCGGAGGCTTTAAAGCCTTATAGGTAAAGCCACGGACCCTACTACTGTAACATTTGGCGAATTGAAGCGTTCAACTTTTATGACCAGCAGTTGCAACACTCAATATGCGTTCTTCCAGTCCAGGAATATGGACACATTCAATGCCGTTCTCTTCCAGCTTTGTCCTCCCCTGATTCTCACCCACAAACTTCTCCGGCTCCTTCACGCCCAGATAGACTTTCTTGATTCTCTGTTCCCCGTCTTTGCCTTTGGTACGGATGATACGGTCCGCGCATGGCAAGTTGCCGCTAAGCCGTAGATTGCACGGCTCCATAGTAGTGTAGATGACCGTGTTGGGTGGCAGTGCCTCTCCAACTCTCTCCTCTGGTAGGTCATGTGCTTGAGCAAACTTGAGAAGACAACATTGCTCAGCGTGTGTATTGCCTTCACACTCCAGCGTATAGCCTCGAGCTAGAATAGTTCCAGTGTCTTCGTTGACTAGCAGTGCCCCCACGCGGAAGTTGGATGGCTTTGGTGGTGATTCGTGTGCCTGGTCCAGGGCGAGACGCATGTACTGCATGTGATCATTGGGATCTGGCGCTGGTGCTGGCGGTACCGGACCATCCCACATCCGAACTGGGCCTTCCCATTCTTCGGGCATCTTGATAGTGATAGTGATAGTGAGAGGGAAGTACGAAAATGATCTTTAGCGGATTAACGAGTGTCTTCAAATGAGAGACAGGTGGGCCGTGCTAGCCCCGGCTAAAGTCCGACTTCACGTTGTGACGCGACGCGTCGTCGAGCTTAGCGCCACTAGCTTTAGTACACGCACACTTGCATCACGAAAGAGAGGCAAAATCATGGTGCGCAGTTCTCGTAAAGCGGAGCAAAAAGCGGAGAAGTCGCGCAACGATGCGTTTATCAATGACGAAAACGACGAGGAGAATATCGAGGCAGAGGATGGCCCACCTTCTATCGATCCGTACGAGGTGCTCGGACTCGAGACAGAAGCCACAGCCGACGATGTCAAGAAAGCGTACCGCAAACTCGCACTGAAGCATCATCCAGGTATGTTCCCTTATCGTCACTGCAGATTATTGCTGACTGCGTTTCAGACAAGGTTGCCGAAGACGAGAAGGAAGCAGCGAACAAAACATTCCAAGAACTCGCATTCGCATACGCCGTCCTCTCAGATGATCGCCGACGCAAGCGCTACGACCTCACGGGAAGCACTGCCGAGACTCTCGAAGGCGATGACGATTTCGACTGGCTGAAATTCTACCGCGAACAGTTCGAGAATGTCGTCAACAAAGAAGCGATCAACAAAGTGTCAAATGAGTACAAGGACAGTGATGAGGAGCGACGAGACATCATCAAGGCATACAACAAGTCAAAGGGCAACCTCCGTGCAATCTACGAGCTAGTCATGCTCTCTGACATCCTGTTGGACGACGACCGGTTCCGACAAATCATAGATGAAGAGATCGCAAAGGGAACGATTGAGGTATATCCCACGTACGCAAGAGAGACGGATGAGACTCGTCAAAGCGCAAAGGATGCCGAACAGAAACGGCGCGAGGACTACGACAGGCGCCAAGGCAAAAAGGGAGAAGTAGAACAGACGACCGGCAAGCCCAAAGCAAAGAGCAAGAAGAAAGGTGCAGGCGACATGGCAGATCTTGCAGCTCTAATACAGCAACGACAGAAGTCAAGAGCAGGCAACTTCTTTGATAATCTGGAAGCGAAGTATACGTCCACGTCACGAGGCTCGAAGCGATCAACACCCATGGAGGAACCGCCCGAAGAGGCGTTCCAGGCTACAGCAGCAAGGAAGAAGCAGAAACAAAGTGGTCGCTCTAAGAAGAAGGCTAAGGATGAAGACGAAGATGAGGAGATGAATCTTGGTGAAGAAGATGTAGGTGACTCCGCTGAAGAGCAGGAAGAAGCCCCGCGTAAAAGGAAGGCAAAAACTAAGACGAGGGGACGTGGACGGGTTAGCACTGCGGCTTAAGGTTATTATCTAACCTCGTCGTATGCTACTTGCATATACAATGATTGATGGATGGCGTTCAAGGGTAGGAACAGTCAGCAACTTGCATAGCACGGTGTTCGGTCTTTGGCACAGGCCTCATTGATAGCAACCGGACAGGTCGATGCGCGACCAATGATCCCGGATGCAAAAGGTTATGTATCAATTCCCTCAATATTTATCGGGCCCAGTATGCTCGTTCTAGGCTCTAACGAGGTTCTCTTTCTTTCTAAGAGCTACACATCTGTTTACTTTGAGGTTTCTCTGCCTTGGTCGTTTGCCATGTCAGTGATTCATTTCGTACTTTCATCATAGCAGTGATTCATATAGCATTGTCCACTAACGTACCACTCTCCATGTCTCTACCTGCCCACAACTTCCTCCACCGGCTACAGTATTTACTCACTCACCTTAGGTACTGGCGCTACATCAGCAAACGCTCTCCCCAGTTACTCTACACTTAACCTGGTTTGTTATCGCATTTGCTGCTTAGCTTGTGATCCAACTCGCTTTCACTTCAAGTTTTCCACGTGCGAAATCTGGTCCACAAGGCCACCACGCTCGAACCACCTCACCAAACAACATTACTATAATTCTATCGCTTGGCGCCATTACGTTGTCTCTCACCTGTCGATCTTGAAATCAGGACGTAATCGACTTCAACTTTGTAACTTCAGAGGGCATGCTGACCAATCCCAAGACTCCAACGGCGCGTAAGGTGCGTGACATGGATTTGAAAGCTACAATTGAGTACATTCTGACAGACAAAGTGTCCACCGACTGCAACAGCGTCTAATTCAAGTTCGCGAGGCTCTACGAACGGTCAACAGCAGCGGAAACTGTCTACAACCTCACAAAACTCCCAACAGCGAAAGACATCTACTAGCTCTCAAGGATTACCAATGGCGGGCAATAAGCGCAACGCTAAGACTGAGGTGAGTTGGAAATTGAGGGCATTGCAGGCAACAGGATCATTAATGCGATGAAAGGGCTCATCGCGGACGAAGAACACGAAAACACCTGCGGCCAAGGGCGACGTTCCGGCGACCCAGAAAGTGCCACCTCAAAAGAAACAGAAGATGGATGATGAGACGATGGATGCAGTGAGTATCAGTCTGATCATTTCAGAAGGAGTAGACACTCCAAAACGAATAGCTGCGCTGAATACCTCATAGACAAAACACCAAACAGCCGCAACTTCTCCTCCAGCCCAAGCCCAAAGCCAACTGCTTACACTTATACCGACACCCCAGCAAAATGTCCACTCCAACCAAGGCCAAGTCGGCGCTAGTACCATGGCGACTGATCTGCTTCTTCACACCATCCGCAACAATTCTAACCTTCTCCCTGCCGACCCATCCCATGGCCCGATCAACAGCGCTCACATCGACAACATCGCCCACGCTATGTGGCAACTTGCCTTCAAACACGAAGCTATGCTGCAGCAAGCATGCAACTACAGCGCCATGTTCTCAAACCTTAAGCTTTCAGCGCTGGCAAAGTTGAATTTTCTGCCGAGTTGGTGGTTCTTTAGAGAGATGACGGTGAAGACGTTGGGGGAGGGAGGGATGGGATGGAATGTGGATGATAGGGAAATGGACAAACTATGGAGAGAGGCGTGCTATTGGAGCAGGGAGTTGATGGATAGGAATAGGGCGGTGAGTGCGGGTGACTATGGTGAGAGCGGCGTCAAAGACGAGAGATGGGGGAACACGTAAGGAAATGATAGTGGGTAGAAGCTTGTGGAGTGAATAGCTTCGCGCTTCCGGGATTACTGGGCGAAATGGTACCGGTGGACAGAGGAGTTTTATAATCTTTTCCAGCTGCTCTTGCTCCTAGTTAGAAAAAGCGATTTGTAATTATCCGGTTCAGAATTACGAATAGACTCCTCGCGATTGCCATATGCTAGAGCGCTTCATCAAGACACATCTAGAGTATGGCTAGACAGACTTGGTTCTAGTGTATTAAGAAAGAGTGTCACTTTAGCTTTTATCCAAGCGGACTCTTCGCTGCACTTACTTTCTCGCCCTCCATGAAATATTGGACGAGTTGTTCTCGATGTAGACCTTCATCAAATCCTGAAGAGCCCGAGGAATGAAGGTTGCCGGAAGATTAAATTACAAAAACCATTGTCCCCTTTGGTGGGCTACCATATTAACGCTTTCACCTGAATAAGCCCTCTAGCCACGGCTTAGATATGATAGAAACAAACCACACAATGTGCATCTATCGTCCGCTTCACTCCCGTTTCGACTTGTGTCGAGATCACATACAATTTCATCTCGTTACAGATAAGCTCAACAGGTTTTCAGTCAACCAGACATAAGTTCGACCACATCTACAACACTTCTAGTATTAACCCCCGCCCTTATGATCCAACGATGACGCAACCTCCGCTCAAAGGCTATGTACGCTCTCAACGATATAAAATGCCACGGAAAAACTCGTCACAAGGAAGAAAAACTCCATTTTGAAAGGGTCATTGACCATTCTACATACCATTAACATACATGTTGAAAAATAATTTACGAGCTAGTATATTCATAGATATGAACACGGCTACTCCAAGATGAGGATGAAGAGTCATCGTCACCATAATCTATTATTTCATCATCAGAGAAGTTGTTTGCCCCCTCCCGCCACGGCTCTCCAGGCGTAAAATTCCATGGGTACCACATTAGTATCTTATCCACACGCACAAGCTTCAGTTTACCATTATCAAAGTCCTTGTCATCGTTTTCAATCAACTTACTTGTCTTTATCTCTTCACGGAATTCGCCAGTCTCCACCATCATCCTCAACCTCTCAAGTACTTCTTTTCTGCCGCTAGCCCAGAATACAACTGGTCCACCATATCTTCCAACACACGGTTTGTCTTTACTTTCCTCCCCATTCCCTTCACCCCAGTGATCGGTTGGACATTTCAGACTTTCCGGTGTGCCGTCGTAGACAATTAGACGCAAGTACATACGCAAGCCGCAATATGGGTCATTGGGGCGCTCCACATAAGCACCGACTCCAATTTTCCCCATTTGCAGCATATTTTGACTTTCGATGTATGTACGCCGCTCGTGGTTTTTCTCGAGAGATAGTGTGAGAACAGAGCATTGGGTGCATATACCGATGGTTTGCCCTCGAGCATTGTCGTAAAACTCCTCCTTTTCTTCATAGCGAGTGCCCTCGGCTTCTTCCCGATTGAATGTACAGGGACTTCCTGAGAAGCCGTGGTCCCACTGATTTTGGCACTGAACGACGGCGGCTGGGTTCGCGAAGTACAGCATCTTGGCATGGTCTGAACCATAACTCTTGTGAATATCGTGGTTATAATTCTTGTCAATTCTCCTGTAGCCACGTTCCCAGAAGGCCCACTCCTGCGGAGAATGACTTTGCCAGTGGCATTTAGGGCAGAGCCAGAGGCCTCTATTATCGACTACAAAGTTTGTATATGAGTGAGTTGGTTCCTTGTTATATATATCCGCGAATATATCCTCGACAGCATAACTTTCAAAGTTAAGGGGTGTTGCGAGGTCTTGTGCCATCTCGGATAGGATTCTGCTCTAGAAGTTGAATGTAGAATATATATATGCTGATAATAGATAGTGTTTAGCAAGAGACTGTTATGTGTGCGAAGAGCGACGAAATATGCAGCAAAAATCCAGCTCTTATAGTTGGTACCTGTGAGTCCTCCATGTTGACGCGGTGGTCTGACTCTTGAATGACTACTCGCGAGATGACTATAGGGCACGCCTTCTTGAAGAATTCTTGCTTATCTATAGTGACCGTACTCCTATGACAGCATGAGGATGTTATTGCAACACAAGTGCCGTGGTTTGTACTATCTCTTCTAGTATTGTGATTTGCTATTCCCCAACGGGCCGCACACATTACCCGACTGAATTTTAAGTTCTTATCAATTCAATGCAGCTCTTATTATCTTGGTAGAATGTATGCAGGTGACAAGGTTTGTGTGTTGTGCGCAACTACGCTAGTAGTTAGAGTGAAAGCGCCAAATTCCTCAATCTCAATCTAGTATCTACGAAGATGACGTCAGGTGAGCTTGAGGCTTAATTTGCCATCTTTTGCTACTATCACGGAATTGGCTCGTGTAGGTTTAATGGGATAGTGAAAGGTGTTTTGGCAAAGGATATAGTGAAGCGCAGCTCCACGCGCACCTTGCACCTCGCAACCACACCTTTCTCTTTCACCAACCACCTGCCTCCCGCACCGTGAGACCTCTTCACCTAAGGTTAGCTTTAGCAAGCGCGTTTCTTCGTGCGACGTCCGCACGCTTGTTTTCCTCTCCTTTCACAAGCGCGAAGCTCTCTTCCTCGTTCCGCCTCAATCTCCCTCCCCGGCCACTTAAGATATTGCACGCGGAATTTCCCGATAAGTTTCCATTTAAATCATAAATTTGGACGTGTGTCTGCCTCCCGTAGACGTCAATCGGCTTACTCGCGCACCACACCACTGCTGGCGGCCATCATGCCACCCAAGCGCAAGCAGCTCGAAATCGACACCGCAAGCGATTCGCGCTCTCTCAATCCGGACAAGAAGATCAAAATTAGCTCGCAGTCCTCATCAATCGTCACTTCAAATTCTACCGTTAAGCGAAAACAACCAGCAGACGGCCCAGCCTCTCACCCTCCAGCAAAGAAGATCAAGCCGAGCCTAAAGCTATCGCTAAAAGTCGCCCCCAAAGCCACAACGAAGAGCAAGCGTGAGAACCCATCTGAAAGCTCAACAACGAAATCTCATCTCATCCCACGCGGCGTTCGCAAGAAAGCCACACTCGGACAGCGAGACGATGCTTTGTTGCGCATGCTCTGCGACGACTCCAAGACCAACGAGGTCAAGGAGTTGCACTTTCGCAAGATTTCTCATTCAATGATTGACTGGAAAGACGCTAAACACATCCGTGACATCAACGCGTGGAGAAATCAGATCTATGGCCGAGCTGGGCTGAAGGCTAAGGAGGTTGTAATGTGGCACGAAGAGGAGGAGCTGTGGTTCGAGCTATACTTCCACTTATCCATTGCAAAGTCTCGGACGCATGGAATCCTACTGCCAAAAGCCAAAGCGGTATTGGATGCATTCAACGAGACATTCGTCGGAAGCGTGTTGAAAGACAAGAATGGGAATGAACTTGAGGCTCGCGGCGAGCGTCAACCAAATGCGTTCACATCCAAATTCAACCGAATCTGTCCACATCTGAGATCTCGGCTACAGCAATGTGTATTTGGAAAGTCTGGTGACACCTTTGTTCCCAAGGTCACGCAGGCCATGCTAGAGAAGTACCAGCAGATGAAGGCTGAGATGTTTGCCAAGGGCATCACCAGCGAGTCAGTTTACTCCGACAACCTCCAAGAGTGGCAGAACTTCTTTTCGCATCTGCCAAACCATAACGCCTTCGAGATGCCTGAGGTGCCCAAGGATTCGGTGAACACTAAGGAAGATGACGCTGCTGCTACCCTTATCAGCCTTGCTCACCAGCCCGTTAACATTCAAGAGTCCGCGTTGATCAATGGTATGTTGCTATCGAATGCTCTTATATCAACATCACTAACCTCAACTCAGCCGCTCAATCAGGTCATGAGAGTATGACGCCTCCGCTTACTCCTCCCCAAGAGGTATTTGACGCTGCTATGAAGCCTTCCGATCAGTTTCGCTCTACTATAGCTGATCCGGAATCACCATTCAATGTAATCAAAAACAAAGCCACCTCGAAGCTTCATCGAGCATCTCCTAACTCAACCTTGTGGCCCATACATGGCCCTCAGACTCCGGTCGAGGGTACACAGTCCTTAGATAATCACGCTTAGTATAAAAGACGAGAGTATTCATTCATTTATGTTACGCGCCTACAATAACCCTCTTATCGCCGGCGATGGCAAGAAAGAATTGCTCGTATCTGCTACATCAAGATGCTAGACACCATCACTGCGAAAGAGGAGCTTCCTATCATGGGGTGCATTTACTCCTCGAAATGGGTCCTAGAAGTTACGATTGTCTCCTTATTTCATCGACACTGCTTCCTCGAGGTGAATTCCCGGACGATGACTGATGGCTCAAATTGTAATTTTGATTTGAAAGTGGCATCTCAAGAAGCTCTTTGGATGACCAACCAACCTATCACGAAAAAGGTTAGAGATTATCTAGACCTCGTCCGTTTGGTACCCTATTTCTGCTTTGCACACGCTATGTATCGTGCTCTCATATTTACAACATGCCTGCGTTGCGTCGGAATGGCACGTTTGCGCACTTGTTTTGAACATGTTCGCTAATAAAAGTGCGAACGTGGGCCGAAACCCATTTTGCTGTATCGTTTCTCAAAAGTTCGGATAGTTTGAGCTCCGGGCTACTTGACGTCTTGTAAAGGATTTTACGCCTTCTCCCCTGTGTATAGCTGGCGCATCCTAATACTCACGTATGCGGAACAGTATCCAAGCGACACAAGTATCTAACTGGTCAATGAGAGAGGCAAACAAACATGAAATACACGTCTGAATGCTGAAAGTGATGCATCCTCTCTTCCTGTGGTCTCTGATCATCCCGCCCCAAGACCACGCCTGTAAATACCGCCATGCAAAAGCTCTTTCCTCATACCATCTCCCCCACCAATCTGCATAAGAGACCCTACGCGAACCGCACCCCCCTTGTTACCGCACACTAAAAAAGTAGATTCAGGAGGAAAGGAACGTGAGCTAGGGCGAGAGGTAATATCTAAAGCGTGGAATGGGCGTACGGGCTGCGGCTAACGTTGACTAAGAGGAGAAAGGCGAGGTGAATTTGTGTAAATGACGCTCTTCAATGGAATTTTCTCTAATAGGCGCAGTCGAAGTAAATCTTCAATGAACAAAGTAGTTAAGAGTGTAAAAAGTATGAAAAGGCTTTGTTTACGTTAGCGGATCTTCCACTACAGCGTCGATGATAATGATCAAATCTAGATCAACTCTATCATTTAATAGAGATGATTCAAAGATCATGTTAACATGCCATATCTAGTGGCTTTGTTCCTAAATGTTCTTGTGTCGAGAAGGCAGAGAGTAGGAAACCAGGGAGCATATAAATAACGCAAGAAGATAATAAAAGTTCCAATAAGACAAAAAGAGACAACGAAATGTGGTTGTCGATGTTTAAGGGTATGCTGAGCGGAACGTTTGTTGATGCCGGAACGCAGTCGTCGACGCGTGGGATGCCCCATTATGAACTGTTTCGACTGTTGAATACGACAACCCATGAGTAAGGCTGATAGGTGGGCAACACTGCTCGAAGATGTCGATTTGTAGAGACATCTGATGTCATCATCCTAACTTTTCGAGGGCTAGCATTTGACAAGAAATGTAACTGTGAAAATTCAATGCTTTACCCTTGCAAGAAGTCATGACGCATTCGGGAACCTCAGAACAACAATTGCATACCGTTCCCTTCCACCCATCGCGAGATCACTTAGCGCTCGACATCCATGGTATCAAATTCCACTCGTTCTTACACATTGCCCCTAGAAATTTATCCGTCAACAAGCTCAACGATGTCACCAAACTCCTGAAATAGCCATGGCTCAAGGTCCTTGAAGGCTTTGGGAACAGGTTTCCCCTTGGCTGCCACGCTCTCGACTGACTGAGCCTCTAGCATTCCAGAGGCATCATCTTCTTGAACTATAGATTTTGCGGTCGATCTTCTATAAGAGATGGGCGGGACAACATTAGGCTGCTTGAGCTCCTTCAGCTCTAGCTCTTCCAGCATGCTCTGGCTTGGCTTCACTGTGACATGTGAAGCCTGAGAACTTTCTTTGTGCTCCAAGTATAGGAACTGAGGTGACTGTGCTGAGGCCTTGCGAAGGTGAGCTACAGCTGTGGATGTTTCTTCGGGAGCGCTAGAGCTGTCAACGCTATCTCCTTCGATGTCCAGAAGTAAGTCTTCTTCTCGGTAATTTGAATTATCCATCAGGTCTGCAGTTTCCCCCAGGGCTAGCATGACATCTGTTTTCTCACAATCCTCTGTTCGTAGGCTTTGTGAGTCCGCTAGCCCAATCATAGCATCTCCGAGAAGGGAGTCGTCATCACCAAATGTCTCGGACCCACAAAAGGTGACTGTTGCTGTCGTTGGGTAATCCATATCCTCATCAAGTTCCGGTAAATCACTAAATTGAATAGGGTCTTGTGTGGAGCGCTGTTGAGGGGCACTAAAGAGTGAAGAGGTTTCGGTGAATTTTACATCGCCGTAGTCGCTCGATGACTGGGGGCGCTCTAGAGAGGGCCGATGCATGAAAGCCAGATTATGTTCACCACCCTGAGAGTAACAGTAGGCCGGTTTCTTGTGCATGACCGAGTGAAGAGAAGAGGGAATATCCTTTCTCTGGACAGTCTTGTGTAACTGATGCAGCTCGCGAAACTCTCGGGGCCCGATGGTGGAATAATCATCCGACTTAGTCTTCTTCTCTTGTTGTGTCAGGTCCAGCTCCTCGATTGGAGCGGAGCTCTTCCGTTTCAAGGTTGTGAGTTGTAATTTCGTCTGCGTCTCCTTCCCTTTCTGACTTGCTTCCACCTGCCTAGGCTGAGGCTGTTCTTCACCCAACGAACCACGCTTCGTCATGACTTTTTTCTTTGTTGGTTTGTCCATGCCATCCTTACAGCACATATGTTTGCAAGTAATTCTGTTCTTGCAGGGGTGATTACAAGCCCATTTCCCATTCGTAAGCTGTACTGGCTGTTGGACATGGTCCTCAGCAGTGGTTTTCGTCTGCTTTGCTGTACTGTTGTCTTTATTGGACCAATTTTTTGGAGTGTTCTTTTGTGTGATGGCATCGGTAGGATTGATGTAGTTGTCGATGTGATCAAACTCTAGATAGTCTAAGGAAACCTTCATGAGCTCGTTATCGTCGATGCCATCATCTCCAAAATCTTCACTACCAGCCGATCGCTTTCGGGCTACTTTGGGTGTTTCTGTGCGGCGTTTGGACATGTTGGGTTGATGCGATGTGTCCAATTCAATCAGCTTAGGGGCCGGAAACATTGTGGGGGAAATCTGCGGTTTCACCGTTGCTGCACGCATAGTGCCCGCTAAGAGCTATCAGCGATTTCGATATGTTGAGATGTGAAGAACTCACCAATCCCATCACACATGACATAACAGTTGATGCTCTGATCTACGCCCGTCAAGAGTACTGGAAACACTAAGCTCTGTCCAGGACCTAGTTTTGGACCACTGTTCAAGATTTAGTAAAATAGAGAGACATCAAGATGCAAAGGCTACTTCCCTGATACGAGCGAAATGTATTTTGCGCCCGTCAGAAGTCTCCGCAAGAAGACAGACATAGACTGGTTTACCGGCGAAACGATGTGGCAGCTTCTCGTTGATGAATCCAATCTCCGCTTTGACTTGGATCTTCACCCCATTCGGCACTTTCGTGACCTATCGGCAATCAGCACCCTTTATTCCCACACAGAATTGACGGAAGAGCTTACTGATGGCGGCTGCACGTGAATTGACACACGAAGCTTTGGAAATTGTTTGACCTTATCTAAGATCCTGAGACCGAATGGAGGATTTCTGCCAACAATAGTCTCGATGCGATGGGGGTCGCAACCTTCGAGGTCATCCATGCATCTGATACCAGCGTTGACAAACTTCCGAACCGCGACGACGCCAATGCCTTCAATCTGCTTCATTTGCAAGGGGCTGTCATCCCATGCTCGAGCACCTAGGCTTCGTTCCAATAGCAGAGCGCTGTGGATACTTGTTGCATCGTCCAAACATATTTGACAGTCGATAATACATCGAATCAAGCTGTGGATGTTTTTAAAGACTATTTGAGTCTCTGCAATGTACTGTGATTTGTACTTGACCATCTCGCCGTCCCAAGAGATATCTGCAGATCCGAGAACAGATTGAATGATTAAGGACACTTTCTGGGCAGGCAAATCCAGGTTGACGGGGATGGACCAGCGAACCGATGGTGACTTATTGAGACCCTTGTAAAAACCTTTCTCACCTTGTCGAAAGCGTATGTTGGAAAATTCGGAAGCCTGAGAGATGGCCGATAGCTGGTGGCTTTGTCAGTGTCATGGGTTCAAAAATCTATCGCTAGGAATAACTCACGATTTCCGAGGGCGAAGATCTTGACTGAAGACCCATGAACACTTTCATAGTTGAGAAGTGAACGTAGTATCGCGCCATAGCATGACCAAAATCTGTGCATCGGAAGTACTCTTGGCCTGAAACGAGATTGTTTTCTCGTAGTAGAGTAATCCCACGGAAACAGATATCGTCTACCTGCTCTTCGATATTTTGACAACGTGTAGCACCTTCGAGCTTGTAGTGTGCAGGATTCTTCTGAAGCCGAATATAAAGAAATGTTCCACCGAGCCACTTTCTGGCCGATGGGAGATCACTGATAGTTCCAAGACCGATCTCAGCGTTCAGATGATCGATGAGGTTAAGATGAAGCTTGCTTTCCAGTAGCTTTTGGCCAGTGACCAGCGTCTCATAATGACGAACCTTAGTCTGCCGAGTCATGATGACTGCTATAGCGCTATCATCAAACTGTGGTCTACCTGCACGGCCCAGCATCTGCATCATCTCGAGATCAGAGTATTCTTGGAGACCCTCCGCCGTGAAAGACAGGGTATTCTTGATTATAACGAGGTGACATGGCAGGTTAACACCTACCGCGAGTGTCGACGTGCAGCAAATAACGTTAATCTCACCAGTCAAGAAGGCCTTCTCGACTTGCATTCTGTCGTCTAGATCAAGCCCAGCGTGGTGAAAAGCCACACCCGAAGTAACGATGTCCCGGAGGTCTTTGTTGAGTACAGCAGGTATTTTCGATGGAGGGTTCCACATGCGGTCGCGCACAGGTCTCGAGATCCACCAGTTCGCGATTAGCTTTGCGGTGTTAACGGTGGAATTCCTGGTTGCACAGAAGATCATGATTGGTTTGGACTCAGAGTACTTCGAGATTACCTCCGGAAGCCTTGCGTCGAGGCCCTTCTCGAACGCAAAGTCGTTGCTGTTGTTACAGGCATAGCCACAGACGTGTCTTCTAAGCTTCACCGGCCTAAATTCTTCACCAAACTTCTCGTACGCGGCGGGAGAATATGGCTCTGTCGTGCTTTTGCCCAACCAGGCTGCCACGTCTTGAAAATTTGGGACCGTTGCTGATAAAGCTACAAAGCGGACTTCGGTACCGATAGATTTCATCCGCGAGATGACCGCTTCTAGGACTGCGCCACGGTCCTCCTTGAGAATATGGACTTCGTCAATGAGAAATAGTCTAATAAGTCGCATCAGCTTTTCATGATCCTTCCACTTTCTCGTGATGCTGTCCCATTTCTCTGGTGTCGTAACAATAATATTGGCGCTCTGGACGTTACGAAGATCTAATGCATCACTGTCACCCGTAAGTTCAGCACACTTCAGGCCAATCTGATTGAACTTCGTCTCCCAGTCACGCTGGCGTTCAGAACATAGCGCTTTTGTCGGCGCCTGGTAGATGACCTTGTACTGGCCAGTTGCGCTGGTGGCAACAGCCCGACAGATGGCTAGCTCCAAGATAGCTGTCTTTCCACTTCCAGTAGGTGACGCGAGTACGAAGTTATCGCCAGAATTGAATACTTTGTCGAAGCACTTAGATTGGACGGCATTGAAAGTTGGATATGGGAACACCGTTCGAAGCCGATCTGGAAGACACGTAATTGGCACTAGCCGAATACCTTGAACAATAGGAGGGGCATGCAGTAGGTCCATCTGCCTAAGTGTTGACCTCATAGGAGTTATATGTTGATACGAGCGCTCGACATGATGTTTCGGTTGTGCGAGAGGGAACCGTTCTTCGTGTTCAAGTGTCTGAAGATTGGTCGAAATGGCCTGTTGAAGAGGTTGCGTGGAATCTTGGTTCTGACCAAATTGAGTGTGTCGCTCATTCCCAAATGACTGCAGCCCTGGGGCATGTTGTTGCGCAACTGGGCTGTTCTGCTCCGCTCGACGACGGGCCGCCCTCAAAGCCGGACTGGAGGATGGTCCAACTTGCACGTCAGAGCTAGACCCAGGTGGCTGAGTGTTACCGTAGGCGAAATGACCTATGTCACTATCAGCATCCGATTAACCATAGTATCAGAGCAATGAACTCACTCAATTGTCCGAAAATGCCCTGCTCAGGGCCACCTTGGTGTTCTGTCATTAATTCAGCAGCAATACAATGACCGCAAGAGACCATGCAAGTACCTATTCCGGCGTACCCGTCGTCGTCGTCGCGAGAATAATACTGGGTCTGTAACTGGGATGGCGCAGCATTACTGAAGTACTTCGATGGACCAGGAGCAAGCGACAATCTTCCCTTCCCTTGCACAGCCTGTCGCTGGCGGTCTTCATACGGTTGTTGCATTGATTTCTGATCTATGATCGTCAGTAACATCATCACTACACTCAGAGTACACTACGAACCGAATGCGTCGAAAGACTCGCCTTGGCTGTATTGGTCATCGTCTTCGACTACATCGTAAATTGGGCGATCGTATTGAGTAGCACGATAGCGCTGTCGTGGTGCAACCGGCGTTGCTGGCTGGTTGAGATGAGCGGCAAAGACCTTAGAACGCGGTGCCTGATGTGCGGAGTCTCCACGGTCGAGATCTTCGTGCAGGTAGTAGTCGTCATCGTCACTCATTGCGACTGCAAGAAGGCTAGACCTAGGATAAGAAGGAAACAGAAATTCAAACTAAAAGATCGAACAGAACGATGGCGCCGAGTAATTTCGGGCTGGTGTGGCGAATATCTCGCGAGAGGTGAGAGACGTCGGGGTGGAAGGGAAGGGACGCTGGGGGGAAGTCGCGACCAGATGTATCGTCACCTCGTCTCGCCAATCAACGCGACAAGGACAGTTTTGTTATGCATTTCATGCTTCATTTAGCAATATGTACTGCGCGTCTTACCAAATGCTCCGACATTTGGGCCCATGTCTTCGACACACTTGTCTATAGGAGTCTAATCAGCATCGGGTAGCTCAGGGCACCAAATATGCACAACAGCCCGCTCTCCGAAGTTCCCATGCTATTTCAAGGCCTTTACTGGCAAAAATAACGTCGCTCATAGAGATAGTGCGAATAACGGGCTGACGCGGTGCGCTGCAACTCGTTCATGTGAGATGGCTCTGCCTCTTTTGTCTACGACTTTACATCAACGGGAGCTCATGCATCTCGTTTGAGAGATCTCCGTTCTTTCGTGGGCGTACTAGGCCTTGAGGTGCTTGATCCATTTGATCGGAGTGGACCTTTTGTGGTACTGCCATGCACATCGTCATACTCGTGAGACAATGGATTGCGATCAACAGTCGTCTTCTCAAAGTTTGCAATCCCTACCGGAGTCTGAAGGGGGGTTCGCTCTGGTTTGGTGTACAAGTATGTCGCGAATAGTACAACACAAGTGCCGAGAAAGAACTGTGTCGTGTTAGTAATAAGACTCTCAAGGCACTCACAACACTCACCGATCGGGTGATCTTAAAGTTAAAGAAGTATACGCTAGCAATGCAGCTGAATAAAATCGAAATCGACGTTGCGAAGTTCTTCGCGATGTTGTCCGCGTAGTTGATGACTAGTGCCACGATAACGCCACCGGTTGCCTGGAACATGATGGCTGTCCACACGACCCAATTGTATCCGGCGAAGAAGCCCGTCTTCGCTATGATCTCGCCATCTTTCCACAAGACGCCGAGAAACAGCGATGGGAATAGAGACCAGAACGAAAGCTGACAATTGCGCACCCACAGTGATGTGTTTTTGGCGCTTGTTGAATCTTTCAAAATCTTCTCGAAAGTGACTCCAGCAAGGCCGGACAATGCACATGCGACCAAAACAGCAATCAGACCAACCTGACTATTCATGTGTGCAGTTTGCATAGTGCCATCTTCCTTGATACCCTCGTATGAAGCGGATCGCCTTGCCATCCGTGCTGCAGCATGACTACCGAGGTTGTGCATTGTCTCAAGTGTCCGCGCCCAGACTTTCGAATCTGCTGCCTTCAGCGCGTCCCCGGCTGGCTGAGAGGTGGCCTGCGGGACCTGTATTATGGACACGCCTATTATGAGAAGCAGTAATGATATCCATTTGCGCGACGAAAGCGATCTACCCAGCATCAAGACACTGAAGATAGCAGTCGTAAGGATCTTCAGCTGGTATGTGACCTGGAATGTGGCCGCATCCAAATTGCTAACTGCGACGTATTGTAGTGTGTTTTGGATCGTGTATAGCACTGCTGGTATCGCGAGCTTCCAGCTCTCGTTCGCAAACACGGCGGTCGTGAGGTTGGAGAACAGGGTCGCTGCGGTCGTGTTCGGAGACGCGGTTCTCGACATCTCGTATAATGCCTACCCACTAGATCAGCACGAC
This sequence comes from Cucurbitaria berberidis CBS 394.84, assembly GCF_010015615.1. NCBI lineage: Eukaryota > Fungi > Ascomycota > Dothideomycetes > Pleosporales > Cucurbitariaceae > Cucurbitaria > Cucurbitaria berberidis. The sequence goes on along the minus strand of NW_024468937.1, from coordinate 1,970,459 downwards.
TGGAGGACTTGTTCGCATGTGTTGGCATACCATGGTCAAACTGATGCCTAGTTTTATCACCTCGTTCAAAAATACGCTTGTGCTTGTGTGATATCTCTGCCCGCCAACCAAGGGCATAACTCTCGAGTAGTGCATGACCTGAGATCCCGTCAGCCTTTTCTAGGGCCCTTTTGTCCTTGTCTGTCCATTCAACTGTCCGGTCGTCGGTCGTACTACGGGCGTCGCGCGGGGTTGTCATACCAAAATGAGCGCCGAGTTCTGGAATGTGAGCTGTTGTTTATGTTAGTTTATGGGGCGAGTGAAGGGTTGGGCGGTTTCTGCGCGTACCGTGATAAGAGAAAGATGCTTCATCGACACGCCTCCCAGCGTCCCTGACGCCGTTCCTCTAGTCATAATGCCCTTTATTCCCACACTGCGTCTAAAAAACGCTTCAAACGCGTCCTCCCAAGCAAAAACCCAATTGCACGGCTGCCGTCGAAGTAGGATGGTGAACAAAGCGCAAGATAACGCGTATCAGAAAGGAACGACAAGAGGTTTACAATGTTGGCTAAGCGGCGCGGATCGAGGTCATCTTTAAGAGTTGTCAGCCCTGGCTCCTGCTAGCGACCCCAGACCGCCCTTGCGTACGGGGTCTAGTCCTCGCTACCAGGCGAAGCTCCATCTTTAGCGTCGATCCTCTAAGACTTATGATTTCGAGATAACTTGAGGGCGAACTTATCGCAAGCCAACAGGTATGTCTACAACCCTTCTCTTCCCCGATAAAATTCCGATTGCACTTGTAAGCCCATTCCTTGACAGTCCCCAAAGCTAACATCGAGGAGGCACCATCCCAGTCCTGTCGAAGCCACGACTTTCGATTCGTGAATTTTGCAATTAATAAAGCCGACGTTCGCGACATCCTGCACTTGAAATTTCATTCTGATATACGATGTCGCACGCCCAATCTTTGCTAGCATAGCTATAAGTTCGCAAGCTCCGACTCTTATCACTTGCTCTCGCGTTTTCGCATTCCCGGTTTGCATGTGTATACTATTCAATTGCTGGAAAAACACATCACAATATTTGTATAGCAACTAGTGGGAGAAAAAGGATAAACGTCTCAGGCATAATAACTCCCGTCTAGGGTCTATTCATCCGTCCAGTGCTGCACCAACTGTCCCACCAGATGGGTCAATACCACTTTGGGAGCTGATGCTTTTGGTCCCGACCTTGACCTAGGCTAGTCAGGAGGGCGACACGATGATCTTAAACAATCTCGATAGAAATACACGAATTACTTGTCTCTAGGGGATTTCTACGGTCTGTATCAAAAATGAAAGGGACGATATAAATCAACTTCATCTTGGACAAATCTTATCTCACTTGCCCTTGAAGGACCTCCAGCAACATCGTCTAGTAGATGTGCAGGCATCTCATTGGTTTCGGATAAGATCCAACCTGAACAAGGCTGCACCATGTGAATATTGTGCCTGCAGCTGTGACTGGTCAGGTCTAGAACGCTCAGCTGACTGACTGTGTGCGCAATGACCCATGATGTTCAGCTTCGCATTAGGCAACATATGTGTGCCTTTCAAGGTATGAGCAAGCAGCTATCTTCCAAGCTATGCCTCGCCTATGTCAATGATCTTCACAACAGATGGCCACCCCGTACCAGCCCAGCTGCGAGAGCGCCCGCGAACGTCTAGTGATACGGCAGGTGACCCCGCAGTCGAAACACTTGCCCCGAGGGAAAACCTCATACTTTCCACGCAGTGCCATCGTCGATGTCCTGAAGGAGTTTCCGGTTCAGGACATTTTTACTTGCAATTGTGCAAGATGTCGGCACTATGCCGGTCTTCAAGGTGGTTTAGACGATCGCAGGCAGCGCTGTTCTGATCGTGAACTTCTTGGAAAGTATGCCACCATCTATGCGCTGCTCATCTACCTTAGATATCCTAGCCTGATTTCAATCTTTCTCCGTCAAGAAGTTTCTCTCGACAAAGGCTACTTGTCTCGTAGAGATCTGAGGGTTCTCGATCAATACCATGTCCTCACAGACCGTCAGAAACAGATAATTCGGCAGGAGGTCTTGGAAACTCAACATCGCTTTCGTGTACGGCACTTTATCAAAAGGAATGAAATTACAGACGTCGACGAGCAAGAGATACTGCCGATTGTTGAAAGGAGTACTCCGATAGGGAAAGGTGATTTTGGGGAAGTCTACGCCTTTGAACTCCCTGACGAGTATGTAGACGATGATTTGAAGAAACTTCAGGTCAGTTGTGCTTCTCGATTTTCTTATATTCATTGAGATAGAATCTAATAACGGCTAGATCAAATCCTTTGCGCGAAAGATCTTCGATCGGCGTTGGACCCAGGCCGACACCGCTAAGGAATGGGTAAATCATCTTTACACCAATAGCCTGAAACACCAAAACCTTATGGAAGCTCTTGCCGCCTTTGAATATGGTGATTATTTCTTCATCGTATTTCAGCTCGCCCAGACCACACTCTGGAGGTTTCTAAAGGATGATGCAGGTGGCGTGACATTCACTTCGCAAGAGCTATGGGGCCAGGTTCAGGGTCTAGCGAGCGGACTCGCATACTTGCATGGACAGAATGTCACAGGTAACAGATGGGAGAATGGAAAGATGTATCATATGGATCTCAAGCCGTCGAACATCCTGATTGTCAATGGCATCATGAAAATCTCGGATTTCGGACTTTCTCGATACAAACCGGACCCAAATCCATCTGAATCCAGACTCATTGGAGACTCAAGACAAGACGGAGCAGGCGTCTATGCGCCTCCGCCAGGTCGAGTGGATGAAGGATGGGATGTCTACTCCTTAGGCGCTATTCTGAGTGAAATTGCAAGCTTTGACATTGGCAAGACGGTGCGAGTCGAACAATACAGAAGGGAAAGAGGAAGCGACACATTGAACGGGCAGCGCTATGGCTCAATACACTTCTATTACTCGGAGACGTTTAATCTGAAGCAATCCGTGGTTCAGGAACACTATGATCTTCTCCAAGAAGTAGAGAGTCGAGGCGCTCCGGATGACATAGATCCGCCATCTTGGCAAGAGCAGTTCTATCATCAAGGGCTTTTTGAGAATATCGAGAAAATGCTGCATCAGTCAACTGATGAAAGGCCAAAAGCATCCAAGGTTGCCGATGAGCTGGATATGCGTATCAGACAAGCTGCTAGGGTCGCCAGAGGGTCTCAACCGCGCAAAATTGACATATGGAATCACACAATTCAAGGCACAGTCATATCAAAACCGGAGCCTCCAAGAGAGGCATATAGGATGTGAGAGAAGAATCCTTCCTTCCATAGGATCCAGCAACTGACTGGAACACACAGGATTGCTTACTTGGAAGAAACCCCTTGTGGACTTTGGCTCTATCCAGATGACAAGGTCGCAATCGTTAAAGTTCGACGATTTATATATGACGAAAGGTTTCAAGAGTTGGTTATAGAGGGTATGTAGATTCCAGGATAAAACATCCCAGCAGCTGCTTACGTTGAGCCTAGTCGACCGCAAACGGCCTCGTTCGACCAGAGTGATTAAACCACTCTATGTGAATAGCGCCAATAGCTGTCAGCTGAGTTTTACACATTCAGATACTGAGACTGCGGACCTTTATAGATTTCCAGACCTTTCTGGTTAGTAAACAGTACCTTCAAAACCAACACGTACTTAACTCTTTTCCAGGAGCTTTGCATTTCCAAAGCATCATGACTGGCGAGCATGTTTATCGGAGGTAAGATACACCTTAAGTATCTAGCAGAATTAGCTCTCTTAGTAATCATCAATAGCATGAGCCTCGAGCTCACGAAATTTGCCTTTCTCAGAAAAGAGATGTTCGGTTTCCTTGGCAGGGGAGCAAATAGAGAGAAGTATTACGAGCACCAAGACGTCGCTGGTCCGGCCCACCTCCAAATCTGGACAAATTGCGACTTAGCAGATGAAAACAATGCTCCAAGTTCTCTAGATGTCACAATCGCCATAATAACGGAGACGCAACTTGATCTGGTTAAGTGTATGTAAAATCTTAAGTATTGTAACTTCCAGCTAATTACCTATCAGTCACAAATCCGAAAGGACTAAAAACGCCAATCGAGCGCGCAAACACCATCCAGCTCGTAAATAGTATAGATATGGCGTGTATCAAAACCCCAAACGGTATGCCTCTGACGCTTAAAGGCATTGAAAAATTCCGGAATTATGCCGAAAATAAACACGAAGGAGTGAGATTCTATCTGAAAGATGAAGCAGGTGAGTGTTTCTACTCCTATTCCTCTACAATTACGTTGTTCTTTGAATATAATGTGTGGAAGTACACATATCTAACCAATAATAGATGTTGCGATCTTCTGGGAAAACTTGACAAGCCTCCACAAGAGATGGGTCGAGTTGTATCCAGTATTCTTTGCCCCACCGGCCGCTATGGCCGCACCAGGAATAACATGAACCCAAAATTGCTCTATGCTAGAACGTTCCTGGTGTTGCTCTTGGTCTCGTCATCTTGGTCCAATGTAGTGGGCCTCCGAGAGTACCACCAATACCACATTGCCATAGTGATGGCGGAGACTGCGAAGGCTACTATTACGTAGATCCAGACATTTGACGCAATAGCTAGACTATGTCCGTCTTTGGTGTCTTCAAATCCGAAAAAGTTCGAACCGAAGAGCGTCTGTTGGTACTCAGATTAGACCTATCAGACTGATGTAACATGTAGAGAGTTAGGATACTCACTGCAACGAAGGTCGCTGGTAAAAATACTGAAGTGATGAGGGCAATCACTTTCATTGACCTGGTGTCCTGGGTTGACTGCGAAGTCAAGAGTCTGACAAGTTTATTCTCCTGTGCGCTTTGTTTGGAGATCTCATGCATGGCGGAATTCATTTCGTAGGTTGTCTCGGCTGAGCGAACGTCTAATATGTGCTCTATCTGGAGTGGTCGTACGTCAGATATGCTATAAAGCTCAATCTTGAGGTGTGCTTACCATCGAACCGACGCCTTCCGCTCTGCTCACCATTGTCGTCAGCTGCAAAGCATGCGTTTCGATCTGGAACATGCAGTTCCCCATCATCATCTCGTACTGACACAAGAAGCTAGCTGTTTCTTCAAGTGATGTTGGTTTCATGCGGTCGAAGAATGTCTGCAGGCGTTGACACACAGTTTTGTTAAGCTCAAGAAGGTGGACCAGTCGCTTCAACTTATCTGTCATTATCTGTAAACTTCGTATATCATCGAAGTTGGTATCAATCACTCCCTCTCGTGTAGCCCGTTTAACATTTGAGAAGAATCCTCGGTCCATCTTCACTTGTCAGCTTTTTAATATTTGCGGAATATTATCACATACCAAGGTTGAGAATTGGTCTTCCAAGTAGTTTAAATAGTCTCGCAAGTTCTCTGTGAGACAAAGAAAAATGAGTGCATGGTAACGGAATTGCGAGGTTGGACGGGACTCCTCAACACACCCGAGAGCCTTCGCTATGCGCTCGCTAAGTATCTCTGGGGGTTGGAGAAGGATCCAAGTGCATGTAGTCGAGTTGGCACAATATTTGTGGTAGACCCCCGTTTGTCGAACTGAGAAGGGGTCTTGCGGTAAGGATCGCCCATGTCGGACCACGTATTTAAAATTGTAAGAAATCTCTATTGTATTTAAGCAAGAGTTCTTCAACAGCCGAGTGGGACTCACCATAGGAGGAGTTTTGTGAGCTCGATAATGAAGGGTACAGCCTGGTAAAACAGGCGGCAAAGCTCTCCTCCACTGCTGTGATCCTCTCGCCAAATATGTGCACCACATCCAAAAAACAGGGATGTACCTCTAAAGCAGTGAGAAGCTTCCTAAAGAATTCTTCCGTGATCAGAAGCTGGCCCCAAGAATATGCTTGTGATATAGCACTGCTCCGAAGGTAAGCGGTTTTGCCTTTCCAGTGCCTGGAAGGCTCAACAAGCACTCACAAAACCCGAGTTGAAGATTGCTGCTTGAGACACAGCGCCAGTTGATAAGGAGAAGAAACTTTTACCCGCTTCAGCGCATTATTCTCTTCCGGGGAAGGCACCACTAAGGGATGTTCAGTATAGGTGTGGGTCTAAGATTTTGGAACTTAGAACACGAACCTTTGTAAGAAATCAAAGTCAACATTCCTAATTCACTTTTGGCCTCTTGGGGTAAGAAAAGTCTTTCTCCATCCTTGCTAAGCCTTTCGTTGTATCTATTTGCATCGGCATCAAAGGGAGATGTGGAGATGTTGTAAGGATATGTCTGCCACCCACTAAATAATCGAGACACATATTCTGCTGTAGCCATGGCAAACAAATAGCTTGTCACGTATTAATCTTTACCAAGTATCCATGCAGGGGACGGGCTACATATTGAGAGATGGGAAAACATGGCGGGGTACGCGATTTTGGCCGACTCAGCCGCACGCCTCATTACAAGCAGCGTCATTAGACGCTATGAGTAATTCGACCGGTCAATGATTTCCTCGCCATAAACAAGCTTGATTTACTTGCTGGGCCTCTCTAGTGTCAAACAAGAGCCCTTGGTTGGTCATTAAAGAACACATCGTAGAACCGCAGCCTAATCAAGCACCACTCTCATGTTCGCCACTGATCACCGTTGCCTGTCGAGATCCTCGCCCATTCAACTCATTATGATACATGTAAAAGCGCCTGTGGAGTTCCACTTTTTGGTTCTAGTCATCCTATTCGTCAATGAAGTCGGCACAGATTTGGGGGCTTCTCACATATTCCAACTTCCACGGAACCTCAACCTTCCATTTCCCGTAGTCGTCCGGTGGTTGCTGACGTAATTTAGCACATCATATACCGAGCGAAATAGTATCTATTGTCCTTACAATGATTTGGAAATTGCCGATCCCGAACCAAGCCGCAAGTTGCTCTTCAAGTATCCTTCGTACTGGCGTATATCGGCCCTCGATAGTTTCTTCTATCATCGTGGCGCAGAGAGGGATATTCCGTACAAGTTTAACCTTTCGCCTTTGTGACGGCTTTAAATGGCTTTCTGTTATCGCATTATCGCAAGGCTTTCTATATGGCAAGCAGGAAAAGTAGCGATTGGGCATCGATGGCCGGCCAGCGCGCGTCGTCAAGTACCCAATCTCATGCGCATGCGCCATGCTGCTGCCCTGGCCACTCTAATGCTGCCACGTCACTTCCTGTGACTTGCAAGGCTAATTTCTAGGCCCATTTGAAAGTGGCGCACGAGGCTAGAGCGGAGGGCTGACATGAAAGGCTGACTCGTAGAACTGCTCGGAAAGGCTGATTGTAATATTATTTTGACACGAACAAACTACTTGATAACGGAAGCTTGCTAGTTTTGCTCTTTGTAGCACACCTGTTCTATCGGAATATATTGAGCAACATTATATCGATATGGTTACAATACGACCCCAGACACTGGAAGACCTCGATCACTATACTGCGCATAATCTCATCTATGGCTGTATCTTAGTGAAGAAATCATTAGTGTCCTAACCAAAATGACTGGTTGTGCCTTCTCTGGAACACAGTACCAATCCGACGGCGTTACTTCCAAAATCTCAACGACTTCAAGTGAATTCTATTTGCTGGCTCAGGGTCCATGATTTCAGCTTCTGCGTTAGGCAAGCTCTGTTCGTCGCCTAGTTCAGGATTGCGAATACAGAGGCTGAAGACAACCAGCGGTACGCAGAGACCCAAACCAGTCATGGTCAGCATTCTCTGGGTATGCATATAGCTCTTAACTATGCCTTCTCTCACTGGCGTACCCATAGAGTAATTCTTCGCGTATTCAAATGGCGACGCCGAGATGTGATGTGCGACGTTACTGGTGTTGTACGGTGGGGGAAGATTTTTGAGTAGAGTAGGGATTAGGGTCTGTGTCCAGATAGCCCCAGAAACAGCACTACCAAAAGCCGAACCGATGTTGTACAGGGCGAGGTATAGAGCCGTAACGACAGCAAGGTGTTCGTGCTTAGTCGCCGCCTGTATGGAGACTTGGGTAGGGTAAGCGAAGAGGCCGCCGGCTAATAGGGGTTAACATTCTAGTAACGAGAGCAGGAATAGATAGGCCCTTACCTATGCCGAGGAATATCTGTCCCCCAATAATTCCAGCGTGACTAGAACCATCTGCTCCACCACGATATCTATAGAGGACACCAAATGCAGCGAGAAAAAGAAGGGTGCCCAAGACAATGAATGGCTGTACATAACGGACATAGCGCACAACAAGACCTAGAAGTGCGCCCGTAAGAACTGAGCAGAAGCTTCAAAGAGTCAGTAGAGAACGTTTACCTACTTAGCATCTCATGAAACTCACCTATAGAGAGAGGTAATCCGAGTGGCACTCTCAATAGACTCATCGAATGAAATAACAAGAACTGTATATAAAAAGTTGCCTTGCACATTCCAGCAGAAGTTCAACATCAAACCTATTCCAAGAGCGCCCCAGACCGCACGATCTTTTAGGAGCTGTTCAGGTAATTAGCGAGGCAACCAAAACTTGACGTGGCCAATTTACCTTGATTGGGAGCAGTGAAACTTTCGCGAACCATTTCTCCCATACGATCCATAGGGGTATGCACAAAAAACCAAAGACCAGAGGTACAATGATTCTGGGCTCTCGCCACTGCTCCCTTGCGGGTCCGGCAATTGTCAACGGAACGAGGATCAACGAAAATGTAGCAATAAGGAAGAGGATGCTTATCACATCCAGGTGCCAGAATAAAGCCACCGCAAAGTGCCACGGTCTCTTTGTGTGAAAGCGATACTCGCGTCCCGCAAACCTTTCAACTTTATGCGCTCGAACGTAAGGGATAACGAGGGAGGTAATCAGCAGAATAGACGCCACTGTGAATCAGTCAGCCTTAGATCGTATGAAATCGTTACAAAAAAGAAACAGCGGACAGCCATACCTGCAATCAAAATCCCCCACATGCCAATTGCCCAACGCCAATCTGTAATCGAAAGGACGGCCTTGCTAATTTTTCCGCTAACCCAAGTATTGATCTAAATATATGAACATCACCTTGCTGTATTTGTGCGCTCGAATACGTACTAGGAAAGGCAGCGTTGGAATATATGAATAGGCTAGTCGAGATTTCAAAGTTGTAATGTCTGCGATAATTATTTCCAAAAGCAAAATAATGCTAGTGAGCCCAATCTAGCGTATGGTCAGCATCAACCCATGTTTCCATGCATGGATTGTCCAAACCTGGTGAATTACGGCTCCAGCAAGAAATCCTTGTATGTTATGGCAAGTGGCGTCGATAATGGTACCTGGTTGGAGATTTTCAGTTTCAGCTTCACATATCAATTAATCTTGCATACCTGTGATATAAAACAAAACGCTCACGACAAGTAACTCTAATCTTCCGAAAACATCCGCGATTTTAGCAGCCGTCGGCTAGCTCTGTCAGTTGCGATAATCGAATGATCCCAAAATTTGCCGTACCTGAGTTGCCGCTCCTATCACACTGCGGAGGATATTGATCGTTGCAAGTGTTGAGTGGTTTCCGAGACCAGACGTCGCATACGGCTAATGGAACCTTCAGTAATCTTCTTGATATAGCAGATATCATGTCTCACTCACCTGGTACACCGGTCGAAGAAGATTATCAAGACCATAAACATATGCGACAAGAAAAATGCTAATGAAGATGCGCCAAAGATCTTGCCAGCGATCTGGCGTAGTAAATTCTGCCGTGATAACTTCCATTCGCCTCACACCGCGGCTGGCGTTCTCTGTGAAATCGACATCATTAAGACTAGGATTGGTTCCAGAGTAAGAATTAGTATGTGACCCAGCGCGAGAAACATTGGATCTATCTGCTTCAACCATTTCTCATTTGGCGGGAGGGACGATAAGTGTGATCTGATGGTTAAGGGTAGTTTTCATCTGATAACCGATTGCGGCGGAGGAACCCATTAAGACTCACATACATTGACGCCTTCTTTGCCTTCTCGTCTCACCATGCATTTGGAAGCGAATGGCCCCGTCGAGGCTGCATGCATGCACGCCAAGCAGACGGCGTTTTCGAACCTCACACACTGCCAAGCGAAGTAAATAGGGATCGGTTGGTTATCATTGAACACTTCTCTGTCGGCGTCGAACAGAGATTGGAAGTTGTGGCGCAGCGTTAAGCGCTGATACAAAACATGTTACTGCAGACTCTATTGCTTTCACGCTCGTTTGTCACATATATGCATAGGTGGACTGTAGTTGGAAAGCTGCCGGGGTCATATTCTCCCAGAAACATGTGTCCCAAAAAGGAGCACTGTCATCATCGCCAGTAGATCATAGCATACTCAAACAAGGTGTAGACAAAAGACGTAAGCCAAGGATGGAGGATGCAGGTATTGCCTAGTTTTGCTTGCTGCTCATGCACGCGGACCGCGGGGGAACGGAACGTTAGCACACTTCACTTTCCGGTCAATCAATATTCAGACCAGGCTGTAGCTACGCTGTCGTGCTGTAGGTTGGAAGCCAGCTACTGGGTTCCCCTTCCGGTGAAGCTCAAGCTAGTGCAATATTGGTTAATTGAGGATGATCTTCTCCTGAACGCCTCTCAGTATTTGACAGGCCTTAGCGACCCAGACGCCGCACGATCAGCTTCGTTCACGTGTTTCTCCGCTATAATAGGCGAAGCAACCCCTTCTGCATAACAATCTTATGCAAGCTGATATTGCATTTACGCCTTTTTGTCCTTGGTCGCTGTGTAGAAGCCGAGGTTGACGTGGATGAGATAAATGCACGTAGACTCCGCGGAGGTAGCTCTTACCCACAAGCACATGATTGAAACATCTTCCTGAAGGTCCTCGCACCCCTTATTAAACAGGTTGATCGTCCTGTTCTAGTCACATCGTAGTACGTATTGTGGCACCTACCTTCGATAGAAGAGCATGAGGGCGACAGGAAGAGCCTGCAGTTTCACCCAAATACTTCACAAACATCCATTGCCATTGCCAAATACGGGGACACTGCCATCAAAACCCACTAGAGAAGATATAAAACAATAGTCTCAATTCGCCGTGTGCGACATGTAATTTCGCGTCGAAATGAAAAGTGTTTGCGTCATCGTGCACATGTCAAAGCGTCTTCCTTATAGTACACCTATAAAACCTTCAGAGTCTCTTATGGCTACTAATTTATCTTCAATTCGGAGACATCGTAAACTTCAATAGATCCCATGCCCTCGAATCACAGCTTCGCCGAGTAGATGAAACGTAGAAAATAGAGCAATTGAGCGCACTGTGAAGAAGCTGAATCAAAGAAAATGTACAAAAAGAAATTCCAGGATATAGGCACCAGCCGGTCAGTAATAGTTATGAACTTATAAGCATGACTCTACTTCATTTGCTATTGCTTATATCAGCCCCAAGGTGAACCTCCTTGTCCTTTGAGGATAAACTTCGCACTCAGCCCTAAGTTCCTTCTTCTCGCCTCTTCATATTTAACTCTAGTTCCAATTCCTAGATGCAGAAACCATCCCAACGCAACCAACAGCGCCGGCCATATTACGCTTCCTCCACTCCCCACTCCCCAATCACCACCTCATCGCCCAGCTCGACACAACACACCCTAAGACACTATCGAGTCTCAAAAAGAGGGCAAAATTCGCCATCAACACCGTCCGATTCGCCGCATAGCTCGGAAGCTGCACATACGCATACAACCCCGTCGTAACCAAAGTCTTGGGCCGGGCTAGTCTTGCCGTAAGATTTTCGCCTAGATGCTTGAACGCGAGTAATTTGATCGGCGCTGCAATGGCAATAACCCCTAGGGCGGTTATAGTGTAAGACGACCAGGTGAATAGCGAGCGGGAAAGGTTATCTGGGTTCAGACACAGTATTGCAGGAGGAGCAGAAGGATAGAAGGCCGTGGTAAGCGCGTGCAGGAGACATAGGGATAAGGTAATGAGGCGTCGAGCTTGAATGCCACGGGAACGGGTGCCGAAGGTATCTTGCGGGAGGGATGCGGGTGCGGAGGAGTCCAGCAGACATAGACAAGATAGGCGGCTAGGAGGAGAGATGCGGCGAGGCTGAGGTTTACGGGGTCGTCAGAGGTAGCGGATATGGTTGCGATAGTTGGAACTTCTCAGTTTGCGATTTTGGATGGGAAGTATATAGCAGCATGGGCATAATTTGGTATGACGGATAACAAGCTCTGAGTGGGGCTTCCGCTGGGCTTGTCTCTGACTTGAAGTTGTAGAAGGAATACGTTCGAGTTTTCAACATCCAATACGATAACTTCAACAACTAGAAGTAAAAGCGAGAAAATGATAACAAGAGGGCAAAGATCTGCCTCGTAACGCTTCTCTATACCCAATATGTTCTCAATTACGACCAGGTAAGCCGCCCATGAGGAAAGGGCAAGGCAAAAAGGCAAGTTCCTGCCTTAAGGCTACAAGCCAACGGCCAACCACACACCCCATCGACACAAAACAGTGATGGTGAAGTTTCAACACGAGAGAGCAAGCCCCATGAGGCTGAAAGGCATGCCCGCACAACAACCCTTGATTAGCTTAAAGCACGTAATATGACGAAACTCCGGGATCACAGTGTTGACCGGAGAAACGCCATGATAACTATTATTAGTAAATGCTCGAAAACACTTGTTTTGTGTCATAGAAAGCGAGAACGGCACTGGGAGACTCGAAGGGTATATAAGCAGCTTGCCTAGGTGCCCCCATGATCTGGTCTCACATTTAAAAGCCCCCGGATCTCATGTTAAAGCAGTTTTCAACACCTTCCAATATCGATAGATCCTTTCACCATCATACTTATTGTCGTCTTCTCTCCTCTATAACGAGGCTAGACACTACAACTAACAAAGCTGGGTCTGTGAAATGGTAAGTAAACCCATCTATAGTACTACTTACGTTAGCCTATTACAATTCTATTTCAACGTTGCTAACATCCGTCTCTAAGCCTCTGAGCTGGACTTGGCGAGGCGACTGGCGGACGGTAACATGGGACGTGGAGATAGGACACGTTAGGAGATGACACGGAAAGCTCTATGCTAGTAGATACACGGGGGTCTTCAGTTCACGTTGCCTAGAAGGGCGGTTCTATCATTCGAGGATATAGAGAGTGAATCTAGACCCCACTTTCCCTAGCACGAACACGCTTCGATATGAACCTCGTCTGCTGCCAGTGAATCAGACAATCAGTCCGTCAATTATCGCGTTATACAATCGATCTTTAGTATAACAGCAAACCTTATAAAAGCTCAAATCGAGTGAGGGTTTCAGCAAAGAGAAGAAGAAATACCGTGCGTGGTATATTCAGTACAAGCTCAGAAAAATGCTATAATACATAGCTGTTCCTATTCGGAGCAAACCTTCGCGCTGAACCCCCTCATTTTACACACCCATACCGCCTTTTCTTGTAAGATTCGCAAATGATGATGAAAATGCCCCGAACCCACAAAGGAAATATAGCTGGCACCATGTTGCTACCCATAATTTTCGAAACATATCTCTTCACCTCAGTCTTCTTCAACTCACTCTGTACCTGAAGCTGGCGCTGCACCTCCTGCTCCGCCGCCACCGCCTTGGCCGCCGCGTCCTCGTGGGCGCTTACCTCCACGCGCACCGCCTTCACTGTCGTCCTCCGCACCACGCTTCTGCCCTCGTCCAGCACCAGGCAGAAACTGCAGAGCACTTGCGTTCAAACCACCTCGACCGGGGCTACCTTGATTCTGCACATTTGCTTGACCTTGAACATTGTGCGCTTGTCCGCGTCCCCGACTACCTCCCCGACCGCCCCCGCGTCCAATCTGCGATACGCCAGGACCTTGGGCATTGGTACCCGGGCCTTGGTTCTGGTTATGCTGTTGTTGTTGGCCGCGACCTCGACTGCCTGGGAGAGGAATGCTGGTTGCACCGCCGCGCGGAAGGTTGGACTGAAGGACGCCCCGAAGAGCTTGAGGACCGGTGCCGACGCCATCGCCCCGTCCGCGTCCGAATTGCTGTTGCTGTTGTGCAGGAGGTACCTGTGCTTGTCCCGTAAAGCCGGGTTGTTGAAGCCCTCGACCCATTTGATTCTGTGCTAGAGCGAAGGGATTCGGTGCTGTTCCGTGACCTGTTTGGAGGAATGGATTGGGCTGCTGCTGTGGTGCAGACTGAGTAGCAAGACTGACATTCGTATCGTTCGCTTGGGAAGAATTGGGTGTTGTAGCTGCGGCTTGCTGTGCCTGACTTGTTGACGCATTTGGAGTCTGTCCTGGTGCGAGGGGCTGGACTGGAGCATGTTGATGTGCCGGAGCTGGCACCTGCGGCTTTACCGGTGTATTCGGTGCAGCGGGAGGATTTTTCGCTTGTTCAGTTGCAAGCGCCCACACCTTGGCGACTTCCTCCGTTGGTGTCTCCTTGGCAGCTTTCTCAACGACGTTGCACTTGTTTCTGTAATTAGTGATCGTCGAGTCCTTGATCTTGCTCCTCATCGTGAACATCTTGTTCATAGCTTCTTCCTTCTTCGTCAGGGCCTCTTTTAGCGCCGCGTTGTGATCAGCCTTGACTTTAGTCCACTCCTCTTCCAGATTCTGAGGCTTGCTCTGCTCTGGCTCTTCCTTCACGGCTGCGGGAGCTTGTAACGACTTCTGAGCCTTAAGCTCCTCGACTTCATTTTGCAACTTTGCGAGCGTTTCGTTCTTCCCCTTCATCGCCTTGTTCATGTTGTTTTTGATTTGTTCTACAACAACCCTCTTAGCTCCAGGATTGGTCCTGATCCAATTGTTGAGCTGATCGTCGGTAACTGTTGGGCGCGGTAGGTCTTCGGTGTTGACCACACCTTCGGGCACCTGTTGGGCGGAAGGTTGCTGGGTTGGTGTCGGGACGTCTTGATCCGCTGAGGCATTGTTGGATGTACCAGTGGTGGGCTTCTCATGGCGGAGACGCTCGATCTCCGCTTGGTGAGCCTTCTTCAGAGTATCCAGTTCTTCATTGGTCTCTGATCGAATTTTTCGGACTCTACCGTTCGCCTTCTCCAGAATAGCCTCTGATTTTGCTTCACGGTCTTTGACATTAGTCAAGCGTCGCTCTAGGTCAGCTTCGAGGTCTTTCAATTCAGCTTCGCGCTGATCGAGCGCGGCCTTGATCGTAGCAGACTGCTCATCAGCCTGTGCAGCATCTGCCTTCGTCTCGTTTTCCGTCTCATGATTGGTGGAATTCGTCATGTCTAGCTGCGTCCGCAAGTCCTCGACCTCCTTTCGCGCCGTGGCGAGTTCGTCCTTCAGGTTTTGGATCTCCTCAGATGTACCCGGGGCTGATGAAGATTCGGCAGCAGCAGTATTTGATGTCGGCTGCGAAGATTGCTTTTGTGCTTCAGAGAGCTCATTTTGAAGCTCAAGAATGCGATTGCCTTTTTCAGCCTATGATCTAGTTAGGAAAACATGCAACTCAGTAGTATTAAGGTCGACTTACAACTTCGTTATCAAGGCCCGTCACCCGGTCCTTCATCAGGGAAAGCTGGACTGCAAGGTTTCCAGTTTTAGCGTCGGCATCGTTGGCCCTACCCCGTGCGTTGGCAGCTTTCTTTTGGGATTCCTCTAAATCTGCCTGCAGCTTTTGGAGCTGTGCGCTGGCTGGGTTTGAGTTGCCCTCATCGATTTGTCCCTCCTCACTCATGTTGACGTCCGTAGTCGTAGTGTTGGTGGCGCTCGCACGAGCCAAAGCTTCGTCGCGGGCGGCCTGCGCGGCCTCGAGCTCCTGCTGAGCTGTTATGAGTTGCGCTTGAGCCTGTTCGTATTGCTGTTGGAGTACGGTGAGCTGCTCTCGTGCTTGGCTGGCCTCCGTCTGCGCGGCTGTAATTTGCTGTTGTGATGTTTCGAGCTCTTGCTGGGCGGTTGTGAGCTGAGCCTGCAGCTCGTTGCGTTCATTAATGAGGCCGTCTATCTCAACTTTCTTTGCTGCCATCTTGTCATTGTGGATCCTATTGAAGCCCTTTCTAGCCTTCTCTTTCTCGTCGGCAGCGACTTCTTTGATCGTGGCCTCTCGCGTGTCCTTGATGACAGCTTCCTGTGCAGCCTCAACAGCCTGAATCTTTTCATTGAGACTGTTAACCTGTTCCAGTGCCCCATCGCGTTCCACTTGAAGATCCTCGATCTTCTTCTTGAGATCCTCGAGGTCCTTGGGGTCGATACGATCGTACCGTTGGAGTACATCCTGGTGACGCTTCTGCCAGCGGTCGCGGTCCTCCTCAACAGCCTTCAGGTGGCCAGCATTGAGCTCAACATCGCCCTCCAACTCCGACACGCGTGTTTGCAACGGCTCAAGTTCGCTTTGGAGATCCTCTACTGTCTTGATCTTCTCCGCAAGCAGACTTTGGAGTCGGCTGTTATCGTTCCGTAGAGTTGTATTGCTTTCGCGGAACAGGTTGAGCTGCTCGACTTGAGATTGTAGATTATGTAGGCTACTACCACTCTGTGAGCCTTGAGCCTTGGACTGTTCAGCGAGTAGCTTCTCTCGTGTCAGATCGAGTTGGTTCTGGGAGTGCGTGAGCTGTTGCTCCAGGCGTTTCACTTCCTGGTCCTTCAAGTTCAGCTGTACTTCCAGTATCTCCTTCTCACGACGAAGATAGACTTCAATGTCTTGTAGATTGCTTGAGCCAGGTCCAGCACTGCCCGCATCGCCAGCAGCTGTGGTGACACGGTCGTTCTTCAAAGTATCGATCTGCGCCTTGTATTCGTCGAATTGTTTGAGCAATGTCTCGTTGTACTGTTTTAGGTCCTCATGACGACGCTTGGCTTCGGTTATTTGTCCTTCGTACTGGCCTTGAGTTGACTTCCAGTGATCCTGGCTTTGCTCTAGGGTGACACGAGCAGACTCAGCTTGCATCCTGAATTGTGCAATCTCGGTCTTGAGCTGATTATGCTCGTCACGAAGAGTCCGCAGGTTCTTCATAGTTTCGCCGTGCTTATCCAGCTCATGCTCATAGTCTTGTTGAGCGCGAGCTGCAATCTCGGCTTGTGATTTGACCAGATCTGATTGTGCTTCGGCCTCGGCCTTGTAGTCGATCACATCATTCTCGAGTCGAGTGATCTCCGCTTCAAGAGTGTCCTTTTGCTGGGTGAGTTTTAAGTTCTCTTGCTCATGTTTGCCCCTCAGCTCTGTAAGCTCTGTAGTGGTCGTAGCAAGCTCAGAGGATATTTCCTCTACGCGTTGCTGCAGATCAATTATGGTCGCGTCTTTCTCTTGCTGTGCCAAGGTCAACTCCTCCTGGAGTCGATCATGAGCCTCGACAAAGGTCTGAAGTCGGTCCTCAGCATCTTGGGCTATGTTCTGAAAGCCTTCGATTTGAGTATTGACGGCTTCAAGATCTTCCTGTTTGCGCTCAATCTTGCGTTGCAGCTCCGAAAGCTGTGCGGTGAGCTCCTCTTCGCGGCTGACTGAATCCTCCTCTTCATTTGCTGATCCATTAGTTCGTGGTGTTGGACGCGGCTGGAGTGACTGTACTCGATCTTCGGCCGATTGGAGTTGCGTTTGCAATTCTTTGATGCGTTGTTCAAGCTGCTGGCGAGTTGACTCTGCGGATGCCGATTTGACTTCAGCATTGTTTCTTGCCGTAATTAAATCATCAATTCTCCGCTGCGCTTCCGAACGCTCGTAGTCGCGCTGCATTGTAGACTTCTTGTGGCCCTCAGCTTCGTCTTCCAGTTTACGTCGTGCAATCTGTAGATCTGCCTCGAGTTTGTCATGGCTGTCCTGAAGTCGGCGTCGGTTCTCGGCGTTTGTCAACTCCTGTTCGTTACGCAGGCTCTGGATCTCGGATACCATCTTACTCAACCGATCCCGCTCGTCCGTTAGCTCTTTGGTTCTGTCGTTGAGACGGGCCTCGATCGTCCTTGACATGTTCTGTGACGCTTTCAAATTTACCATCTCATTTTCTAGTCCTTGGATTCGAGTAGCGGCATCAGCAGCCTCCTGGTCGGCTTTCACAATCCTGTCATCCTGCTTGGCTAAAGTCTTCTGGACGTTGTTGTAGCGTTCTTGAAGTGTGTCCTTCTCTGATTGCAGCAACTTGATGGTACCTTCGAGGCGGCTGTACCGATCTTGCTCCCGTCGCACTTGTGACTCGAGACGAATCTTCTCACTGTGGAGCTGGCTATTGTCTTTTGTCAAGCTGTCTACCTGCGTTTTAGATGTGACGCGATCAGTAGCGCTCTCTTCCTTCAGTAAGTTGATATGGGCTTGGAGGTCTTTGATGAGCTTATCGTATTCCGGAATTGCCCTCGGTTGAGGCGCATGCTCGAACTGTAAAGCGCCTCCGGCAGCTGGTACAGACTGTGCAAAAGCAGACGTAGCCTGTGAATCGGATTGTGATTGACCACGGCTAGTGACAATGCGGTAGTACATATCACGCTCTGTTTTGAAAGTTTGTGAGCGGAGATTGAGCGACTTGATATGCTCCTCCTTCTCAGCTACCAGTGAGCGCAACTGGCCAAGCTCCTCAAGGTCCTTCTTATGTTGCTCCATGCTGTTGCGAGCCTCTTGCGCCTCGTGCTCTTCTCCTACTTTGCGAATCGTGCGTAACAGCTCCGTATTTTGATGTTGCATTTCAGCCAAGTCCTTGTACAGAACGAGGTGCTTGGTGATGGTGTTTTGCGTAGCAGAATCGTTTGGCAGGAGATGATCTGGCACCTGATTGTCGACGGCGTCGAGAATGAACTGTTTCTGCTCGGGCGGGAGGGTGTCGAGTCCATTCTGTTCCGCCTCGCGTCGCCACACAAGCGACCGTAGCTGGATTGTCATATCCTGGACTTGGTGACGGAGAAGTGCACACTCGTTGTGAACACCTTCCAAGTCGCCTTGAGCTTTGCGCGCGTCTCGGCGTGCTGCTTCCCTCTCTTCTATAGCGTCATCCAGGAACGTTGAGAGATCGTTACTCTGGGCGGTCAGGGCATCGTTCTGGCGACGAAGATCCTCGAACTCAGGCTGTCGGCGCTCCAGCTCCTCGAGCATGTCATTAACCATGGTTGTCTGCTCCTCTACCTTCTGCCGCACCTTACGCATCTCCGTCTTGAGGTCAATGTTCTCCTTGAGTAAAAAGGTGTTAGAAGGCCCACCCCTGGACTGCGAGCCCCCAGGCGAGAAGACTGCAGGTGAGCCTGCCCTAACGGGCGTTCCAAATGAACCGTTCATGGCATGTCGCGGTGTCCCCGGGGGGCGTACAGACGTTCTGAATTCAGTAGCTTCACTCTGGAGATTTTCGACGAGGGTCTCCAGCTCAGCAATGCGGGCTTCGGCCTCGGCGACCTTGTTGCGTTCCAGCTCGACATCAGCCTGCAGTTGTCCGACCTCGGCAGCGGCATCGTCCTGCAGCTTTTCAGATTCCCGCTGCAATTCTTCCAATCGCCTCTTGGCCGAGTCGGCAGTCTGCTGGTGCAGCGTGGCTAGTCGTCGCGCATTGTCGAGTTCGATGCGAAAGTCGGACGCAACTTTAGCCGCGGAATTCTCCAGTTCCTCGAGTCGTAGGCGGTCCTCCTCAGCCTTGCCCTTCAACTCATCTACATGCTGTCGCAGCAGGGTCTCGGTCCGTCGCAGCGAGTCAATCGTTTCGGAGGCGTCTGCGTTTTCGCGCTGCAGCTGGGCGATTTGGGCGTTCTTTTCCTTGCGATATTTGCTGTAGTCATCAGAGCGCGTCTTGAGTTCGGCGGTGTACCAGTCGTTATTCTTGCGCAGCTGCTCGATCTCCTGCTGCAGGTTTGTCTCGCGGAATTTTACGTTGGTCGCGGCGTTCTCAAGTGCCTGGTTCTTCTCTTCAAGCGAAGCTAGCTGCTTGCGCAGGTCGACGGACTTTTGGTGTTGCTCCGACAGCTCCTTTGCCAGTCGATCGTGTGCAGCCACCTTGGCTTCGTGCATAGCGATGGCATCGCGGTTGTGCGACTCGAGCGTCTTGATGCGGGATTCGAGGGCTTGCACTTCGGACGTTGAGTTGGTGGTCGTAGCCTGGAGAGTGTGCAGCTCTGTTTCGACCTTGTGCCGTGCACTCTCTGTCTGTAGGTTAGCATACAGCATAGGGTCAATCGCTTTGATATCACACGCACCTTCTTGGGTCAGTTTCTGCCGCAGCTCATCGGCTTCTTTCAATGCCTTCTCGGCCGTGGCCTTTAGTGTTCGCGCGCGCTGCTCGCCGCTCTGGACGGCTGCCTCGAGCTCGACATCGGTGCGAATCTTGTCTGACTGCAGGTCATCGTATGTGCGCGCCTTGGCTTCGATCTGGGTGAGCAGCGACTGGACTAGCTCGACCGTGGGCTCAGAAAGTAAAGACTGGAATGTCGTCTCTGGGACAGAATAAGACGCGGCCAGGTAGCCAGCGTCGACTGCTGCCGCCGCCATGGTTGTGTGTTCAATTACCGAATGCCGTCGCGCATCATCGAGCTCTCGAAGCTGGTCGGAAAGGGATAGAAAGGAAAGACAAAGGAGCCTCGAGTGTTGGCGTTGGCGCGGACAAGGAATTGGAGCAGCACCTTTGAAAGTCGCGAGCTTGGTTGTTTAATGACAGGCAGGTCCCGCACAGACCAGTGCGCCAGGGCTGCATGCGCTCATAGCATCCTCTCCAACAACCAACCTATTGTTCCTTCACTCGATACATTCACTCTCACCCCACGCTCTCTTCACCGGCCCGCTTCCCTCCTTCATCGCTGTGCGACTCTTTAGCTAGACGCTGCACACAGCAATACACCACTCTACATCACGCCTCAGCTGCCCGCTTCACTTATCTGGACTCAGTCACTACTCACCTCTACCCGTAACCATGTCCTTCCTCAAGGCGAACTCGTCCTCGCGCATCAACGCACCCTCGCCAACGCCCTCCAACACGTCGGCCAGCGGCGCAAAGCGCAAGCGCCCAGCAGAGGGAGCATCCACCGTCGTCTACTCGCAGCCGCAGGACCAGGGCACCGGCGAGCACGTCTACACCCGCCTCACCTATGCTACCGACTACCTACGCGGTCACCCGACAGAATGGATGACCTTCGACGACATCATGGGCTTCCTCAATGTCCCGCCCGGTAATATCCAGCGCGAGCAGCTCCGCGCCCTCATGCGCGCCGATAATCTCGGGAACCGCATATCATGGAACGCTCGCGATGAAACGTACCGCTACAAGCCCAAACTCAACATTCGCAATGCTGCCCAACTCAAGGGCTACTTGCAGAACCAGAAGTCGGCTCAGGGTTTAGCGATCAAGGACCTAAAGGATGGCTGGACCACTGTAGCTGACGACATCAAGGCTATGGAGGACAAGAAGGAGGTGCTGGTGAAGCGTACCAAGGACGGTGTGCCAAAGACGGTCTGGGACAACGACCCCTCGATCATGTATCCCATGGACCCGGAGTTCATGAACGAGTGGCATAAGATCGCAATTCCACCCAATCCGGATGATCTGCGCAATACGCTCATTAACGTCGGCTTGACAGCGGCCAGCCAGCCCCGTCAGATCATTACAGGGTCTAAGGGGAAGAAGAAGCGAACTATGCGCCGTGGAGGCAAGCAGACAAACACCCATATGGCACATATATTGAAAGGTATGCTAATCTATTGTTTTACCTGCTGTTTATATATGTAATACTGACATGGACAAAATACTTTTCTGGAATGCGAAATTAGAACTCTTGTACACGCATTGCGACGGCGTTTGGGATTACTTTTCACGGTTAGTATACCCTGGAGTGCTTGCACAGACCCTCAGAGGGCGAAAACGTCGAATAAGCTTATATACATGCGGATTAGAAAGGACTCCACGGTAGGTCAATGGCTTGAATGAAAACGCACATATCGGGCTTAGCCACATGTGCTATTTGCAATCCTCCAAAGTTCAAATCTCCTTTTCAACTTAATCTCATACGTTTCTTACACACATCCCACTTTGCATCTTACGGAGGCGTATACATATACGCCCTATCTTCCCTTTTTAGACGTAGATTCCCCTTCTTGTGACGATGATCTAAACTGTAAGACAAGGCTACAATATGCCTTACTCGACGTAGCCAGTAAGATGCTATTATTGCTCAGTATGAGTAGTTTTAGCCTGAGCTCTACTACACTTTAGGCCCCTCTCCTATCTATCTATTAATTCCAATATTACAACCCTGGATATGCTTCTACATTCTCATCGCTTGCATTCACACCCTTACAAATCAGCTTCGTCCAAGTTCCTAATCCAGCTCCACATCCACCTCACAGTATCAATATGCGCCTGCACACCCACCTTCTCATTCACAGTATGTATGTTCCCTAGGCCTACTTGCTCCTTGTCCCAGCCTGGTCCGTATCTGAAGATATGCTCGCTCAAGTTCCAGTAATACCGCGTGTCGGTGTTTCCTGTCATTATACCCGGCGCTACTAGCAAGTCCTTGCCGTACAGGGCGCGCGTGGTACCTGCGAGAATGGAGAACGGGGTAAGTCGAGTGTTATTGGACGATGAGTGGATTGACGTGGGCGTCACTGGTGCGGGTTCCAGAACCGTGTCCCTGTACGTGAGTGTGATGCTCGAGGGTGTCTCGGTGCCGTTGAAGGCGTGGAGGGTGAGGTTATATTTGTGCGCGATTTGGGCGGCAAGGGAGGCGATGTGCGTTTTTATAGCTGATGAGCTCGATCCGACGTTGATGCGATGGTTGACGGTTATCTGCGTGCGCTCGGGTAGCGCGTTGGTCTTTACGCCTCCATGGATGATGTCAACTGCGACTGATGACGTGAAGAGGTACTCAATTTCTGGTCCGGCTTTTGCTGCTTCTATAGCCAGCTCATCCTTCTTAGGCTTCTTAGAACATGTCTGACTTCTCGACGATCGCTTCTCTAGCAGCTTCCCAAGGTGGCGAGGAAAATTAGGTGCATGCTCTGCGCCGCAGTACAGAAGGTCTAGGTACGGATTC
Organism: Cucurbitaria berberidis CBS 394.84; assembly: GCF_010015615.1. Lineage (NCBI taxonomy): Eukaryota > Fungi > Ascomycota > Dothideomycetes > Pleosporales > Cucurbitariaceae > Cucurbitaria > Cucurbitaria berberidis. The sequence goes on along the minus strand of NW_024468937.1, from coordinate 1,947,584 downwards.
TCATCTGCGAGATGCGGCTCATAGGGCTTAGCTTCGATTAAGGTGATGAGTTCGCTAGCCACTCCAATCCCGTTGTGCTTAGGTGGGATACTCGAATGGCCTCCTGGCATCCTGACGACGATCTCGACATCGACGGCTCCTTTTTCAGCGACTCCGGGTATCGCAAAATTCGCCGCCCAGCTCTTCACATTCACAGCTCCCTCATCAATGATGGCAGCAATCGAATTGTGCCCAAGCTTCGAAAGGAGGTAGGCGGACAGATGCTTAGCACCCTGCTGGCCAGAAATTTCTTCGTCAAACCCAAATGAAAGGATAAGTGTCCGCTGGGGCGCAAAGTCTGCCGAGATGAGCGCCTCGACTGCCGATAGAATCGCAATAAGCTGGTTTTTGCAATCACTCGCCCCTCTTCCCCAGATAAACTTGCCATCATAGTGGCCAGCAAACGGAGGAAATTGCCACTGTCCTACTGTGCTATCTGGAACGGGCACAACATCCTGATGTGCCATCAATAGCGACGGTTTTAAACTTGGGTCCGTGCCTGCCCACGAGAAGAGTAAACCATGCTCATGGATCTTCTCCAGTTGAAGAGTCGCGTGCGTCAGCGGATAAGTCTTCCTAAGATAGTCTGCGAACGAGTAGAAGATGTCCCATCGTGGATCTGCGCCGACATCGCCCATATCATCGAAACTTTGGGTTGGTATTTGCACAGCGCCCGATAAGCGCTTGATTTCGATATTGCGGAACGTCTCAGATTTCAGGTAGCTTTCAACATTATCCAACTCTTGCGTAGTCCGTCCCGGATGTAGTGGATCGACTTGCAAACATCGTGCCTTCGACTCGAAGTTGCTTGGGTTGAGGTACCATTGAGGCGTTGCACGCTCGTTGTTGTAATAGCGAAGGCAACCCCAGCAGGCCAGATAGAAGAGGGCGAGTCCAAGGATGCGTGGGCCTTTGAAGCTCCTTCGCGTACTCTGGGACACGGTGGGTGTTTGCTCACCCCAGTTCTTTGCCATGGTGGTGGTAGTGTTGATAAGAATGAAGACCGTTCTTGCGGGGATAAGTGACGCAAGATGCACCAGGCTGGATTAGGAAGGCACTTTACACCACAACAACTTACCAGTATTGACAAAATCGCGACATCCGTATTTCGAACAGTCAACTGAATTGAAGTGGTATGTGCTATGCTTGTCGTAGCGAGCGCCAGACTAACTTTCCAGCTTCAGATCAGTTATGTCATTTACCTTGATCTTTTTGCCTTTCTCAGCTGCATCTTTCATACACTCCGTCATAAGAGGATTTTCAAAGCGCATACTCCCTAGTTGAGCTGTCGCCGGTTCTGTGAAAGTACTTTGAGTGCGGAGATGTTTGTGATTACATTGATTCGTCAGTGCTCGTTACAGAATCTGTACTCACATGGAGATGATATAAAGGATGATTCAGCATTCTATCATGTGGTGTTGGTATTTTCCTTGCAGTCTTGCCATTGTACGCTGCTTTTACCCAGGTTGTCTCCTGCAGCAGTTCCAGTCTTAGTGGCCGAAAATTCATCACGGGGGATCCCGAGCACGAAACAGGCAGTGCTCATGCGATTGTGTGCCTCGAGACAGGACTCACTGGTCGGTGGTAGAACCGACACACCTGGCATTGAGGAGAGAAGCAGCCAGAGCCACTTCTAGCCGGCTAGTGTAGGCGGCCACATTGAACGCATGTCGGTGCCTGGCGAAGCCTGCTCTTGGGCTACAGGTTGGGACGATTTCCCGTGGCTTTCGCCGCGTTGTAAGTTCCAGCTGTCTTTGGGAGAGCATCTATGGCTTGCGAGCCCTCTGCCTGTCCAGTCTGGTTTGAAAGCGAGGGTCTGCCGACTGGCTGCTTACTCTGCTGCTTTTCTGGCATGCCTTGTACGGCAGTAGAGTGTAGCCCCCTATCCTGCTTTGCGCGGAGACGAACCATCGTCTTGCTGGCATTGTACGCCTCTTTAAGACACGCGGGCTCCAGGTGAGGCTGTAGATGCAGATCACCGCACGACGAACACGCCTTGCGCTTCTTTCCTTTGGCTTCGTAGTTAGCCTTAGCCTTACGACGGAGCTCTAGCTATCGCTCGTAAGTTTTGGCGCGGATCTCAGGGTCCAAATCGCCATGAAGCCATGGGATTGCCACGGTGATATCGAAATTGACGCGAAGGCTGCCCTCCGAATCGAACCGTCGCATGCCATCCGTTTCGGTGGATGCGCTCGAGCTCGCAGGGTCAGCACCTGCCTCTTTCGAGACAGGCGCGACGCCTCAATCAGGAGGGGGCAGCGTTGGTATCAGCTATTTTGGCGTAAACGTTTGCGCCAAAGGTTTGCGTTAGGGGATGGTAGAGGAAGACATTTTGATGATGAAGAGACTTTTGAGAAAGAAGGGGGTAGATGAGTGTTGTGGGTGATACTGTCCCTGTCCTGTTGCGGAAAAGGTTGAAGGCAGGCGAAAAGTGTAGAAAGCCCTAAAAAGTCCGACTCTACGGTGAAGTGAAAGGTAAGCTTTTATCACCTTTAATTCGTAGTGTATTTGGTAGCTAGAAGAGTGTCGCTGTTGAAATATTGAAAACTGTCTTCGCTAAGTCTGGGGATTCAAAATGGACATGCCAATGAGTTTCGGCGTTGGGAGTATACATAGAATTGTACATGAGAGTATATAGAGAACTTATCTTTTATCGCACCGCATCTATGGTCGATGAACTAGCATTGATGTGATGAAAGAACAAACGCCCTCGACATGAGTGTAAATAAATGTGATAAGGTGGTGCCGGAGTGTGTCACTAGTACAACAATCCGACACTAAATAGAAGCTTCACCGCAATGCCTGCCAGCGGGAGCCATGAAGGGACTCTAGAGAAACCAGCCACCGACGGCGAGGTAAAAGATAGTATACAACTCAGGGTATCAAAACGAGCGACTAGATTACTTTGAACAAAGCACCTTCCGCATCCATACGTTGCCGTTCTCTTGGTCAATGTCCTTGCTCAACTGGCTATTGGCGCGTCCGACGTTCACAAACTTCGGCCAGGTATTGGTTAGGACGAGGTATTTGATCTCGCTCTCAGCAGGGTCGAAAACCATCTCGGTGAACGCTTCAGGAATCTTGACGTCTGCGAGCACCTCGTCTACGTAGAGATCTTGCATGCGCGATACCGCTCTAAAGTTCGCTCGGCCAAGCGCGTCGAGATTGACGCTCGACTGTAGCTCGGTGGTAGAGCTGTATGAGCTCTTGCGATCGTTGGGCGATTTGTGTACCTGATCAGGCAGAACATTGTCGAAGGGAGTGGCGTTGTCAGATGTTGAAGAAGCTAATGAGTGTCTACCACTACGGTAAAGCAGCGTGGCGGCTGTTTCAAAGACGTTGTGAAGCCGCTTCATCTCTCTGGATGATATGTTGATTGGGAATTCGGAAAATTCAAGAGATATGAAATGAGCGTAGATGCGGGTGGCAGCAATGAACTGCGTGCGACGGTGTTCTGTAGTGGAAGACTTCGGTGTGAACCAGTATCGTCGCCAATCTGCAACATGGGTAAGAAAGCTGACGTTCTCACCAGAAAAGTCCTTGAGAGCAGCAAACTCCAGAAGGGGGACAGCGTTCGTCCTGAGGGCGTTCTCTAGCGCGGTCATCGTGAGCATATCGGACTTGCGTGATTCGAAAGATTGCTTGCTGTTGAGGGTGTCGTCGCCTGTGGACCTGAGTGTTGTGTTGTGATAGGCACTGCTATTTATGGAGCTATCACCATCAAGGCCGCTTTTCGCTTGACGATTCTCCCAGTTCGCAATAGCTTCTAATGTCTCTTGACGAAGGCTGTTGCCCTTCAGCACATCCAAGATGGGAAAGCCAATGGCAAAGACTTCCATGAAGAAGATACAGACGGCAAACCATGTGGGAGCTGGAAAGACGGTGATCAGGGGGATAAACTGAGGGGCGTAGAGGCTTGCGAGCCAGAGAGGGGATGCAGGAAGTCTGACAACGTTAGCTCGAGTAATGTATATCGAGAGTGTTTACGAACCCAGCAAGACAGCAACAGATTGTCTGCAGCCGCCAACCATGGACGTCACGGATTCCACGAGATTTCCACAAGACGTAGGGCGCATAAATCCAGGACCAGAACAGCTGCCAAACGATCGAAAGCCACCACTCCCAACCCTTGGCGCAACTCATGCGCACTTCCATACCCGTGCCTTGCACGGTGTAGTTAAAGATACCGTAGCCTGAATGGAATTTCCTAGATCCGAAGAAGACCAAAACGGTGAGTGCAAGCTAGGGTGAAGAGTTAGTTACCGTGATAAATCTTGGAGGTGGTATGTCTTGATGGCTTACCTGAACCACCAACCCGACGCCAATGAGTACCAAAGTGCGCTCCACGTTGTCAGCCCGTTCCACACCGGCAACGATCCTCCTCCAACGACTATTAGAAACCTGCTGGGCCTTCTCCTCGTCAATTGACTGGTGATCCTTCAGTGTGCTGATGTGAGCGAAGTGCTTCTGGCGACTCGCAAGGTGCAGGAACTGGGTATTGGCGGCATGAAATAAGGCGATTCCTAGGGGAAGATAGATGCTCATTATCCAGAATTCCACATTGCATGGGAAGACAAAACGGATAGGGTAGGCGATGATACATAGATTTCCGTACACGTGTAGCGAGAGCACTCCTCCAAACATGAGTGGCAGCTTTCGCATCCGCAGTGAAGGCTGTTGGCGATGGGTCCAAAGGAAAAGCATTGCAGCCGCCAGTGTGATGTTCCAAGCAATGGCGAGACCTACGTAGGTCGCGCCTATGCGGTCGAGGCGCAGCTCGGGACGCATCGTGAAGCCTGCAGAAGTTGACGCAGGATGTGGGCAAAGATGTCAGTGGCAGGACTTGGATTGAATTGCCTGTGGATCTCAGTGGGCCTTATATTAGAGCGATTGCCAAGAGGGAGCTGTCCAGAGCATATTTTCCGGCGAATTGATTTTCCTAGGTCGAAGGCTGCAGAGAAGATTCCCGCTCCCCTCTTGGTGGTGCTGAGATCCACCTGAGATCAAGTAGTCGGTCTGGCTAAGGGGAAATTGGCATACCTCCCTTGCGCGGGAGGGTAGCGTGTTTTCCTCCCAATGAACGAGTATCTATACAGCCTCATCCTAGGGATAAAACACCTTATGCAAGGGCTGGATTACTAGTTCAAGCCTCTTTCTGTCGATAGGGTTAGAAACCTGTGCATAAAGACTAGCAAGGCTGCACAAGTCTACAAGAGGGAATAGCCAATAGAGAGAGCCTACGACAGGAAGAAAAGAATGCCACGCTCGCACGCTGAGGGTGGAGGATGTGTGCGATGAACCAACGTTGACGGACGTACTGCCAACGGGGGCTAGCGCCAACGGGTGACATCTCGACGGCCCAGATCTATGACAGGTGTAACGATGGCTAGATTTGTCCATCGAGTCTCGGGCTAGCACCAAAGCGGCTAGCGCTTTATCCGCTGGCCGATCGGACGGGCCTGAAGAGATGCAGCGAATCTCCCCACACCAACCGTCGATCGTCATCTTATCGACCGGCAACCAGCCAATTGGTATATGAACGATGGAATAGCCTCTCTCTGGTATGTGCATTCCACACTGGACTTACCGAAACACTAACCATGGAGATGAACGATGACCTTGTCAAGTCTGCGGGTTGCCTCTTCCACAAGGGCGGCGCGAGTCGTGATTTTTGCCACAGCTTTTTTCAACGCCTAGCTGTCCATGAATTAGCAGTCAGCGGCGTCTAGGCTGCGAGGGGTCGGCCTCTTGTTGTAACTCGAAGTCAGCACGGTGAAACTCGGCGTCATACCGCGAAGATAGCCAGGACGGGCTTCCGGAAGAAGTTTTTGAATGGCAGCAAGTGGAAATGGCAAGAGCATAGATACGCCACAGTGTCCACATCGGTACCTTGCCGCATATCAGTGCGCACAACTCTAGCATGATTTCGACTCGTGCGAACTCAACTAACCCTGAAGGTATTCCAAGTACATCCAACCTTATACACGGTACTCCCTTCTTCCGTCTTGCTCATCGCCTTTGATTCACGAGTTCCTGGTTAGGCTACCGTAGACCGCGCTGAAGGGTGGGAGATATTCGCATCTCGCTCAATAAACCAAAGCAAGCGTCGTGAGTTATCGTTAGGTGCATTATGGAGGTACAGGTTTGGCGCCTCTACTCCACACTTAGTTTAGGCTGGTGAGGATTGTTTTCACAATTTTTGCCATCTTAGGATCTCTATGCACGCCGTTTCTTTATTTGTTTGAAAGTAAAATCAACGCTAGCAAGAACGGACTCGCCATTTATATGCTTGTCCAATTGATCATCGTGTATGTAGCCGATCCAACTGCCGGGTACCTCTACTTTACTAATGACGTATTGCAAACAGCTAATAAACAACAACTTAATTATGGGTCTCGCTGTTTGTGTACTTTCTTCGCGAAATCATTCGAACGTAACTTACCTACGCCGATACCACTGAACATTGGTGAATGACGTGCGTTGGGGTTGACCGCATTTGTCAATCATTATGTCGTCAAGTGTGGACTTGACCCGTGTAGCTGTAATGATGCTTCCATGACCGGTACAATTCGAGTTTAACAACCATATATTCCGCATCAGTCCTGCACGTACATCTACCTCCCAGATACATCTCATCATGTCTCTGAAATACAACAAAGTACTCATCATAGGCGCAAGCTCAGGAATCGGCTGGGCGCTCGCCGAAAGGATTGTTCAGGACGGCAAACACGCCATTATTGTCGGTCGCCGAAAAGAGAAGCTCGATGAGTTCGTTCAAACATATGGGAGCGACAAGGTCGACTCTGTCGTCTTCGATATCACCAAGCTCGATGAAATCCCCAAGTTCGTTAAAGATGTAATGCGCAAACACCCTGATCTCGACTCTGTATTCCTCAACTCTGGGATTCAACGTGGGTTCGATTTCTCCAAGCCCGAAACGGTTGATTTGGATGTGCTAGAGTTGGAGTTCAGGACCAATTACCTGAGCTATATGCACCTCACAACAGCCTTTATTCCGTTTCTGCAAAAGCAAGAGAAGGAAACTAGTCTGATATACACCACCTCTGGGCTGGCATTGCTACCACTTCCCCGATGCCCCAACTATTGCGCATCCAAAGCTGCGTTGCATCATATGATTCTCGTCTTGCGGGAACAACTGCGCTCCGGGCCAGGAAACAGTACGTTGTTGTTTCCTTTCCCGACTTGCATTCATGCACCGACTAAAATTTCCCTTAGTCAAAGTCATTGAGATCTTCCCTCCAGCTGTGCAAACAGAATTACATGATGCGAAGCACCAGCCGGATATCAAGGATGGAGCGCATCTTGGGATGCCATTGGCGGAGTTTACGGAGGACGCATGGGGAAAGCTGATCAAGGGAGATGAGCAGATCCTGGTGGGATTCTCAGTGAAAGCTTTCGAGGAGTTCGAAGGGAGGAGACAAGAGATGTTTCACGGACTTATGATGAAGATGAAGTAGACGAGGGTGACGCTGGTGAAGCTCCAGCGAATGGACCCTGGTCTTGGCATGGAAGGTACATCTATCGCAACTCTAACGCTACATAGGGATAACATACCTAGGTATGTAGTTGAAACTGTACACTTTGGTTGATTGGTTCTTGCGAGCGTGAACGTAGTGACAGTGTTATGCATCCAATACCTAGGTATCAGCACAGCCTCAATCGCGATCTGCGCGGCATAGCCTTGCCGAGCGCATGGACTAGTCCGCTCCCGCTGCGCCCAGCGATCACCTCCGCCGCGACTGCGAACACTTCTCACACCACTCACCACTACTTCTTCCTCTATCCGGTACATTTGCTTTTGTATCTGTCGCTAAAGTAAATACCACATCGAAATCCAAATCGCTGCCAGGATGGCCGACAGCTTCAGAAATGCGATGATCAACAGGGCCCTAGGGGACATCAAGAATGCACGTCTCCTCAGCACAGTGTCGATATAACTTCTAATGTCGTGTATAGAATATTCAGTTCCTCGTCGAAGCCAACGTCATCACTCCCGCACAGCACGACACCATTAACTCTCAACTCCCCGTTTCCGCCGAAAACAGCAGCCGCGCCCTCCCTGCCGTCCCAGTCCAACAACTCTCCCAAATGAACATCAAGAGCGAGCCCACGCCTCCTCCCGAAAAGAAGACAAGCAACATTGGATACTATGCCGATACCAACGTCTCCAACGCGCCTCCGCCAGCCTACCCCTCCGCCCCAGTAGCCCCTGTCGGCCCCACAGTCCTCGCCTACGCGTCAGCAATGTACCAATACAACGCGCAAGACGCCGGTGATCTAGCGCTCATGCCGAACGATCAGGTCGTCGTGACCGAGTACATGAACACTGAGTGGTGGAAGGGACGCAACGAGAGGACGGGCATGGAGGGTATCTTCCCAGCCTCCTACGTGCGCAAAGACGAGAAGAGCGTTGTGCCTGCTGGTGTGCCGGGTGCGCCAGCACCCAGCAACTATGGCAACATGCCATTAGATGTGAGCAATGGTGCGCAAGGCCCGGCAACGCCGCATGAGCCGACCAAAATGGAGCAGAATGGAAAGAAGTTTGGCAAGAAGTTGGGAAATGCCGCCATCTTCGGTGCAGGTGCGACAATTGGTGGCAAAATCGTCAACGGGATTTTCTAGTTGACTTTATTCAGGTGCTACTATCGGTGGTAACATCGTCAACAGTATTTTTTAAGCAGTGGGAGTGGTGCTGGAGAGGTCGAGGGTCATTGGCGTTGTAGGTCACTTGGTTTCCTATTCATGACAGGTTCATTGCTGTTTATAATCATCAGAGCGCATTTTCGAGACTGATTTGTATCAGAATATACCGACATGATTTCTTTTCCGCCAAAATTGATTTGTCTGCTCTTCTACGACACGTAGTATACTTCGGTCATTTTACCATCGTTGTCTACTGTAGGTTTAGGGTCAACCGAGAATCGACTTGATCACATGCTTGAAGGATTCGCCCATGGAGTGCTTTGCATTCACGATGCTTCGTCAGTGATTCGTGAGTGATTCACACGCAGCGTTGGGTTGATGCGTTCGTGTCGCAGCTTCTAATTCGGGCGCCTGTCAATGATCTCCCTCCTCTTCATCTACTTTCGTCCTCATAATTTACGTACCGCGTCCGCCGTCGTTCCCGAAACTCAACGCAGATTGTGGAAGCACACATTCGCCTCAGGCGAGTTACATACCTTGCCTTACGCACACAGCTTTGGTACCAAAAATGTTGACCAGCTGGCGGTACGTAGACTCAGAGACGCCAGTCATAGCAGGGAAGCACATCGATACAGAAAGGGGGGTGACACAGTGGCAAAATAAGAGGCCTAGAGAAGCAGACCAAGGCCAACGTACATTCAACGTCGTAGATGCAGGCATCGCAACAAGCGCATCCGCTCTACGGGTTCGAACATACTACGCACAAGCGCTGATCCTCTTCAATGTGTACGGCGCGCCTCTATCCTTCGGTCCATATTTGGAATACTACCACACTACGACGCTACCGACGACACCCCTCTGGTCGCTCTCTCTCATCGTCGCGATACAGATATTCTCCATCTTCGCTGTACCATATCCGATATGGATGATATACCACCAATGGCCTAACAGGCGAAGAATCATGATCTTCACTTCTGTTCTGGCAGTGGTAGGCGCTCAAGGGAGCCTAATCTTCTGCAAGAGTCACCTTGAGCTCATGCTTCTGCAAGGCCTGCTGTTGGGTTCCGGACTCGGCGCGCTGCTCACTCTCGGCACACTATTCCTCGGCTCACACTACAGATTCAATCTCCCAATGACATCGTGGATCAGCGCTATTGGCGGTTTTGCTGGGGCACTGGTGTATACTACAATAGGATGGCTATTCCTACGGCGCGATCAATGGAAAGCTGCAAACGCCGCAAACCTAGGCATTTCCATAGCCACACTTCTCACTGCTTTCTTTCTGGCAAAACACTCAGAGAAGGGCAACATGCAGCTGGATGTGGAGGCACCGCAGAGTCTAAAATCCATCTTCATAGAAAATGGAGCGTTATGGTTCGTTGTGGGCTATGTCCTTGTCTTCTTCGGACTCTTCATCTGGCCAATTTATGTCTTGCTGATCCTCTCACACGCACCAGCACTTTATTGGCCGGATTCAGGTGGTTGGACTCTCGTTGCCATGTTCGGCTCTGCTTTGATTTCGTCACCAATCAGTGCCAACGAGCGCTTCCGTAAACACGTACCGCCCGTCGAGTCCTTCAGTGCAGCTTGCCTCTTCGCTGGCGCGAGTATCATTGCACCCGCGTGGGTTCCGCAATTCTGGTTCTCTGTTGGTTGGGGCGCTGGGTACGGATTCGCGCTCGGCGCTATTTTGACTTTACACATCAATGTCGTGGCTATTTTCCATCCGCTGGGCATTGTGTGGCATCCGGATATGCCAGTCAGAGGCGCGCTCATGATGGCGCTTGGGGGGTTGAGTGCAGCTGCGGGTCTTGTAACGGTAGCGGTGCTCCTTGAGAATAAGGAAAACGGGACGAAGATTGCAGCTGTTCTTACGATGGTGTGTATGATGTTTGGAGGTACAATGATTGCTGGGATATGGTGGTGGAGGTATAAAGGCTTCCTGTGAGCTGTTGGACTAGACTTGTTTTGTGCCTTTGAACAGCAGTAAAATAATTGGATGACGAGCTCAATTGGTGGACTTCAATTGCTCAAAAAAATCCTTCTCAGTTTAATGCGGGCAATCTATACTATAATTACACTTCTACTTCAACGCAAATGTAGTATCTTTGTCCAGTTCGGATGAACAGCCAATCCGCAGCCACCAAGAGCTAACGCGAGACCTGTAAATATGATAAGGGGACCATAAGTGCTTCCATATCCAAAGTTTCCAACCGAGTCTGTGCTCCCAGCTTTTATCAGAGGGACACTAACAAGCCCACCGCCTACGTATCCGATGCCCCTCGCACCATTCAGTAAGCCATAAAGAACACCACTATCGAGGGCCTCGTTCCTTTCCGCGGCATCCTGTTCCATGTCGTTCATGATTCCGGCCCAGGTCGCACTGTAGCCGCTAGCGAAGAAGCCAAAGGTGATAGCAAAGAGCACCAATAACGCTATACCCCCTCTTGCGGCTAAGCCCCAGAACAGGAATGCAGCCAGAGCGGAGCTGATGGCGGATATCGCTGTGACAGTAGGAGCAGAAAGTTGAAAGTGTTTGTTGTCGCTCAGGAAGCCGAAAAAAGTCGAGGAGCAAATGCCGGGTATGTTGATCAGAGTGAGGAGGAGCGTTGAAAAGGTCGGGGACAGTGCGGAAACATTGCGGGCATATTCGCTCAAATATGTTTGCGGAATTCCGTATCCCGCGCTCTGGAGCAGAGTAGCCATACTGTAGACCCAAAATGTTTGATGTCGGATGAACTGCCATGCAATCTTCCGCCCTCGAGGAGTGCTCGTGACCATGCTTGAACAAGGTGTCTGCACCATGAAAATGGAGAGAATAGCGGTGGCAGCTGTTATACCCGCCCATATGATTAAGGTAGTACGGAAACCATATCGGTCGAGGAGGCCTCGGAAAATGAATGGACAAACCGACCCTACAATATTCTTGGTAGACAGACAGATCCCATAGGCTATAGCTCGATTACAGATTCGATTTGGGGTATTGAACCGTTCACCTAGGGAGAGCGTCATCGGGCTGTAAACGAGTGCGCATCCTAACGCTGCTAGGACTCCCTGTGTTGCGACTAAATGCCAAACATGTTTACTAAATGAAGATAAAATAAAGCTTGCGCATGCAAGAAGCGCACCGCAAATAGCTGCAGGCTGACGGTAATGGGCCAATCGCTTGCTGAACAGGGCGAACAAGAAGGGCATGGATAGGTACATAACACCATTAGATGTCGTGCCGATGATGCCGGTAATTCGGCGACTACCTTGTAGCGTCCAATGGTCAAAGTAGTATTCTTGCAGAACGCCGTAGCTCATGGCGAAGCCTATAGTGGTAAGCAGAGGTCAATGAAGCAGAAGAATCAACATACCCCATATTGGTAGCTGTGATAGCGCGGAACCAATAAGAGCCAAGGCTCTCTTTCTATCTAGCACTCGCTGTCTACCAGCGTGGTCGTTGTTGTTACCGATGTCAGGTTCTTGCACACTAAAGTTAGATCGCTGTGGCTCACAGAGAGACACCGCGCTGGTTTCTTCATTGTGTTCCATCATGAAAGACAGAAAGGGCCTCGTGAAGAGCAGAAGAAAGATGGGAATGGCACGGTAATAGCACGAATGGCGATAAATGATGTCACATGCAGGTGTGTAAGCACTAAAGAAAGGAACGTAAAATAGGCTAACCCGAACTAGGCAAAGCATCGCGTGCCCCCACCTCTTTTCCAGTGCCGTTAACATCCTCTGGCAAACAAATCCTCGTTGATTTCTTGAAACCTCTTCGAAAAGCGTGAAATGCAGTGTAATGTTCTTAACTGGTCTAAACTACCTTACAGTCTTTAGTGATAGACAGTCGATGTGTACGTGCCCCATTCAGACTCAAAAAGAGGATGTTATCATATGCAATATTCTAAGCTCGCGTCTTTAGGATCTTGTGATCGCTTGGAGCATAGAAAGTACAATAATAGCCTATCCGCAAATCTTATCGCATATCCATTACTGTTGATGTCTTCACGGGTGGAAACAGGGGGTGTACAGTTACTATAAATTTATAAGGAACCTAGTTGCATCGCTTGATACCATATCACCTTTTTTGCGAAGAGATAATTGCGAAAATACTAGAACTTTGTAGCAAGTGGCGCATCCAAGCCAAGTGAAGGAACTACCACTTGTTGCTATGTATGTGCGAAACTGGCAGGTCTGCAGAATCACACTGCGCAGAGACTGTTTTTAGCATCCAGAGCATAGAAAGTGGAAAAGAAGGGTGTGGTATTGTTGAATCTCAATACATAATCCATAGCTTTAAGGTAGCCAGATTAGCAAGCTACCTAATGCAGGTACGAAAGAATCACAGCACCGAGGTTTTCTCCTGCTTTCGTGCGAGTCAAAACCTCTCACCGAGCCACTTCTCCAAAACCTCATTGGTCTCCTTCGGCTTCTCCAACTGCACCCAATGCCCCGACTCGATGGTCGCATACGTCAAGTTCTTGACAAACTTCTGCTGGTTCTCCGCGAGTTTGGGGGCCACGCTGGGCGAGCAAACAGAGTCATGCTTCGCGTCGATAAAAAGCACAGGGAATTCCAAAATTCCACCGTTCTTTTCGCTCTTCGCATACTCCTCGTTGACATCGTGATTCAAGTAGTATGCTGTAGGCGGGAAGAAACCGTGTTTCTTGTGGCTCTTGAGCAAATTCTCGAGTAGCGACTCGTCCAGAATAGTATACTCGAGAGGTATGTCAGGTATTTTCTCGGGATGTCCACCGAACCATCCTCCATCTCTCAACGTTCTACTAGTAACAGCTGGCTTACCCCATTTGCTAGGGTCATGTTTCGAGTACAGGGCTTTCGTGATGGTCTCAATGTGTCCCTCAAAGCTCTTGACACTCTCTTCAGGATGAAGTTCGTAGTACCTCATGTATTCCCACGGGCCCCATTCGTACTCATCCTTTGGGTAAATATCTCGGTTCACCAGATTTACGATGTAATTGAGTCCCAGTTCGATACTACGGTATGGCACTGCCAATAACACGAGTCCAAGGAACAGTTCGGGGTGGTGAGCAGCGAGCGCGTTGACAACTCCACAGCCCCAATCATGGCCGATCCAGACTGCCTTTTCGATATTTAGCTTCTCTGCGAATTCGACGAGCTCGGCGACAAGGGCTTCCAGGGCGTAAGCGCGTTTATTGGCAGGGGCCGAAGAAAGACCGTAACCGCGCATGTCGGGGGCAATGACGCGGTACTTCGATCCCGCAGAAAGATGGAGAAGTTGGTGTTTCCACGTTTCTGCGATGTCGGGCCAACCATGGATGAAGATCAGAGGGATGCCGTTCTTGGAACCTCCTTCGTAATAGTGCGTTGTTTCGCCATTCTTCTGGGTGATGTCGTAGGCTGTGAAGGACTGCATCGTAGAAGAGTCGCGTTGCAATAATCTTTCCAAGGTGGTTTGACAGAAAAAGTCAGTTAGGTAGTGCAGGACAATTCGAGTTGTAGGAGTAACGACGACCCTTATATACCCCGGGTGGTCCCCGCTCCGCTAGCATCCGGCCGAATTGGAAAATGCTAGGCATCTAACGCTCGCCCAATAACAACCTTAGAAAGAGCGAGCGAGACAAGAGGGACGAAGGTGCCGAAACGTTGTGATGCCAAGGATGTTGTAAGAAATTAGTTGCGGTCCCACAGTTCTAACACGTTGTCAACAACGAGAACGGGCACATAACGTTATCGATTAGAAGCTGTAATATCAGCAGAACTTTGATAGAAGGAAGCTGCGCGCACGTTGACCAGTACCTGCGAAAGTCAAGGCTGGCAGTGTATTGCTAAATTCATGAGATAAGTCTAGCGGCAGAGCTCTGGTAGTTGTCCTGCGAGATACTCTAAAACCTAACGTAGGAAGTCTCAGTACATCTGACCGAATCATATATTGATAATTTAGATGGAAACCAATACCAAAAGAATGCGATGATGCAGACCGAGAGCTACAGTGCGTTTCGCCCTGTAATTGTGTTCTTAGGTGGGTGTAATAATTCGCCGGCTCGGACCGTCTGACCCCGCAGTATCATCAAAGTTGCGTGGGAACACTGAGATAGAACCCCACGGCACTTACGCAAGTAAAAATAAAAGAGAAGTGCTCGCACTACTGAGGCTTGTGAACTAGTCAGAGGCGTTCAAAATATCAAATCAATCAATCACCTAATACTGCATCGAGCAGCTTGTCCTTTGAGGTTGATCCACACTCGACTACACCCAAACGAAAGATAAGTGTGAAACGAATAGGCCGTATCTATAAGCAAGTAACCGAGAATGCACGTGTATAATTACGTTGCTATGGGTCCGTTAAGCAAGTCTCTAAGCACTATTGCATGTCTTGCGAGTCCTAACAATCAGATAGAGGAAGAACAATGTAACTAGCATTGCTTCCACCTTCTACATTGCAGAACTTAAGTTGGGCTACAGCCAGGATGAGAACAATAAGTAGCGTGAGATTTCGAGGAATTCTTATTGCTTTGAATGGGCTGTAGGGGCCCAACTATCGAGGTCATGTGAACAATGGAATATAGTTGAGCAAGCTCGACAGTGACGGAATGTAGTATATGTGTAATATGAACTTATAATGCTTGAAGTATAATTTTGGTCGAGTCCATGTTTTGAAGGTCATGCTAGCACGCAGAAATATTGTTCTTGCGATCCGCCCTTCGCCAATGCTCGAAAAGTTGCTGCTCGTGAAGTATGCCTCGCACCCTTCCGCAACCCTAAAAAAAGACGCGCACATACCAGTACACATGTTGCTCCTAAGGTAGTGGCTTTACGTATGAAGCGTTTGAATGAGGCTGTAAACGCTTGCCAGTATCTCACGGTTGTAACAGAATGCGTTGTGGGAGTGTAGATGGTGAGTCCTTGAGTATGTTTACACGCAAGAATTGTATCCGAGAATGCCACCAGCCAGGATGAAAGATGCTCCGCGTTCAAAACTCGTCAACAGCGCTATTGCTGATGCTTATCTCGCTACTAGTAGTGCCAAAGCCCGTTCCTGAAGGCTGGCGGCCAGGGCAGCACTGAGTTTGGATCCAGGGAGTTTGTCGGCGTAGAGTCGACCTAGAACTAAGAGACTGTATACTGTATATTCTGCGCAGTACTTTCACCGCTTGGCGAGCTGACCCTAATCTGAACGAGAAGTAGCTGGACGCCTTCGACTTCAGAGGTCGTGGCGACTTCTTTGGGTTCATTCTGCTCCCGCATGGTTGTCTCCAAGCGCTCTTTGATGGGTTGGAGTTCCATCAGGGTCACTTGCACAATCGCCTCCTCGCACCAGTGTTCTTTGACTGCAACTTTCCTTCTACACGTACTCAATATTCCATTGATCCCCCCCTCGAGCTTGCGCTATCTTCCCACATTTTACGGTATCGGTGTACCTCTGCGTCCTCCGGTCTTTCTAGCCAATCTTCAATCTGCTCATCAGACATTTCACTCGACGCGCCTCTTGACGAGGATTTTCTTGACACGGGTAGAGGCATGTAGGTTGGCTTCGCCGAAGTCGAGTCTTGCGATGCTGGCCTTCGTAGCAGGCCCTGTATGCTATGGAAATCAGAAGTTCCTTCCCAGTCGTTTTGCGCGGTGGCATGTTGGAGAGGAATCCCAAATGCGCCATCTTGTCGCAGTATGGGCGATAAATTCACATCGGTACGACAAAGCTCAGCTTTGACGTCGTAGTATCGCGATTCGAAGTCGAAAGGGTTGTGATTTGTTTGTGTTGTGGGCGACACCTCTTCTCCTGACGATGATGGTGTTCTTGAATGATCGTATTGCTGACCATGTTCGCGCATCATTGGCTCGCTTTTCTTGGAACGTATGTGAAGACTGAGCGATCCATGCCTCACGTTCAATTTCTCCAGGAATGACCTTTTCGGCTTCGGGCCTGAAGTGTGTTCATCGATATAACGGAATTCGGTGCTATTCGTCAACATTGTTGATGTCTACCAGAATGAATGAGAAGAACAATTGCGAGGGTTGTGGGCGACGTGTGCCTCGTTATTGTTTGTTATTGTTGATGTTGATGTTGATGTTGATGTTGTGATGGCTCGGCTTCAGATGAAACTGGAGCTACTATACCACGGCAACGTTATGTAAGGCGGGGCATCGAGCCCGCCGATGAATCTAGTGCTCCACATCGCGGTTCGCTCTATAGGTTGTGTATCACGAGGTGCTTGAAGAGTTCGAACAATCAGGTAAGATGTGGAGATGATGAGTAAGGTTTTGTTGTGATGCATGTGGGCGGCCCAGAGCGATGACATCAATTCCTTCTAGATGCAGGGATCAGGGGTATCAACTTTCAGAGCAACACAGCCTTCAACATTTTAACCCCGATACAAAGACTTTGTTTCCTCTATTCTAGATCTTCTAGGGATACATGAGCTTATTACTAGTTGTTTAAAAGCACAAAAATGGCTTCAATCCGGCGAGACACGACCTTTGGGTCGCTGTTCTTTTCCGAGTCCGTCGATTCTAGACTCTCGATTCCTTCTGCGACACGTAATTTTTTGCAAGAGATGGGCATTAATTTTGGGTCTCTCCGCCCCTAGGGTCCTCAAAAACTAGTACCTGCATCGAGATCTCGTGCTGGTTGCGTGGCGCCCGAGGCCGGCCTCGCTACTGCTGGTCTCTAGCTCAGGTACCTCGCGATCTTCTCCACGGCGTTGCCATGTGCTAGGTTTAGTGTGCACGGATCAAACACCTAGTGAGCGCACCGAGACGAAATGACTGAGATCATAAATGGCAAGCGAATTACAAGAAACAGGTCAACTAAATGGATTGTAGAATCATAATAATCAGATACCACCGGAAAACATACATAAAGGGGAAGCAAAATCGATGACATGTCTTACGAGTATGTCTTCTCATTAGATATCTATTAAGATGCTACCGTACTTTTACACAAGGCACTATCGCATACCACGTTACCCATGGTCTGTCATTACATCCGCTATTAACCGTCCTTACCGTCCTTTCCGCCCTCAATGTAGAAACTGCTGCGACACTAGGCTAGAAGTTATGGCAGTACTTCCCAAACTTCCTGTCCCCCAATGGCTGCGGAAACACACCATTATCCAGCAATTGAAAGACATCCCACTCACCCGCGCTTCCCTCGGTCTTGAAATTCCAAAACACCCAGCCTTGCGTCTTGGTCTCGAAGGCATCAAGTTGCACTTCTATATAGCGCCTGACACTATCTTTCCAGTCCTGAGACCACGAAGAGACAGGACCCGATTTGCCGGCACATGAGCCGATGTAGTGAGAACCCGGGAAGTTGCCTTCCATGCGCGAACCCGATCCGAATCCGTTGAGCTGTGGCGCGCAGTCTGTTAGGGCGCCACTCCACTCACCGACAACTAGAGGAGTCAGCAGGCTCTTAACATGTAATCTCGACGGGGATGTTACGTACTGGTCCATTTGTCAGATCCAGCGTAGTTGTTCACCTGGGACAATGTGTTAGCAAACAGAACGTAACCCAATTGTGAGAGGAGAGGTCCCATACAGCGTTGCAAGTTAGGCTGAGATGTTGGTCGACCGACATGCCAACGAGACCTGAATCGAAAATCTGGTACTCATGGTGATCGACGATGACGTTTTGCGCGTTATTATCCTGCGGCGTCAGGAACCCGTTGAGCCACGAAGGGTCCAAAAAACCATCATGCAGCATCGCAGGCGTATTGCTGACCTCTCTCAAGTTGTAGAACGCATCGCGATAGAACAGCTTCACCATCTCCGGATCTAGTTTCGACAGGAATGGCTCGTTGAGGAACTGAATCGCCACAACAACGTCTTGCATCTCCGGCTTCGCGTACTTCTCTTCGAGTTGTTTGAGCACGGCATGGGTGTAGCTGAGACTATCAGCATCGCCCCAGCTTGGAAATGCTGCCTTGTGTCCGCTATGATCGAATCCGTTTTGAGACTTTGGTGCGCCATGGAGATCGATGATGACCTTCAGACCGGTCTGTCGTGCCCAATCGATGGCTGCGTCGAGGTATGGAGCAGCTCCTTGCGCATATGGGCCCCATGGTTGGACATATGACCAGTAACCTTAAAGTAGCGACACGATTAGCACTTTTCTAAACAGTAAACACGAATATCCCCCAAGACATTCTAGTGTCTTATAAAAGATTAGTTACTCACTATCCGTATGTTAGCTAAAACATTCGAATAGTATTCGTGGTATCGCACCCGACGGGAATGCGGACGATGTTGAAGCCAGCGTTCTTGATCTTCCAGAAGTCGTTGAGCGTGACGAAGCTATCCCAGTGCGACTTCAGTGCAGCGGCGCAGCTCTGCTGTCCAATCTTCTCACATAGCGACCACTGTCCAATTGAAGTACGAAATTAGTTTGTTTCTCATATGCCAGTCGTAAATAGGAAACCTTACCTCATCGACCACCGGCCACTCAGGCGAGCTATACTTCTGGAATATCGAAGGTGTGATGAATCTGCTTTTGTCAACCCCGACCAAAATGTCGGCTGGTGTCTCTTACGGTTCGAGGACCAGCCATCCGCCGATGTTGATTCCGCGAACCTTCGTGCTTCCCCAATTAAAGTCGACACTACGCTCGTGGATAGTGCTGAGAATAAAGTTAGCCTATCGTAGGAACCATTGGGAGGCGGCTACATACTTTGCCGGTGCTGCGTTGACAAGGAAACTTGCAGCGGCCGAAACAGCTGCAAAGCAAAGTTGGGTCCGCATAGCAGTCGTAGTGCCTGTATTATTGTATGGTTGTTCGAAATCCTACGTGTAGGAGAGTTACCCAACCAGGGCTATGGGCTGGTATAATGTGCGGAAAGGTAGCGACCGTAATGTTGCGTTGAGGGTGAGCAGAGGTTGTTTTTCTTTCGGGATTGTCGAAGACGGGAAGCAAACTAGTGTTGGTCGCTCCTGTCACGGTGAAAGCCGAGGAAGCTGCGGTGGTATCCCCAAAATAGACGCGCGGGAAATTACCACCACAGCGCAAGTACTACCGTCATATACCAGTATCGTGATGCGTGCGCACATAGCGCTCCTTGAAAATGCTTGCACACCTACAGGTAGCCTAGTAGTATCTTTAAACGAACCCAAATCTTTTGTAGCGAGTGGCTTAGGCTCGATGCGGACATTGATAAATGTTCGTAAATATAAAAACCTCGTACAGCAACATTGAAAGTCTATTGCCACATGAAAACAACGCGAGACCATTTTCAAAATTGCTAACCGCCCGCAGGCCCATACCAAACGAACAAATATTTGTATCAAATTGGAAAGGTTGGACTATGATAACGAAATCCTTAGGTAGTGTTGCTGAGTGATGCTTAGGTGATGCAATCCGATGGCAAGCCGAACGCACGCTAGCCCGTCCGAGTTGCCCAGGTGTGCAGCTAACTTCAAGTTGCTATCTCGCTGCTTTCTCCAACCTGGCGGATATAAATAGGATAACGTGAAGATTGCTGTCTACTAAACGCCAACTTCATCCTTGACTCGGTGGAGTATGGTACGAGCCGTGCCGTTTGGATAAATGTGACTACTCTTTGTGACCGAAGATATTCGGGCAGCTTGCACGCCTGCCTTGGTTCGGATATGGGGAGGCTTCAAGGCTAGTACTGTCAGGCTGGAATCTCACTCTCTCCGACCATATGACGCTTTGCATAACGTCCATGGCGAGTCGTAACTTTGCTTCAGTCCATGAAACCCATCGTCTCGTCCATGATAGCTGCAAAACTCTTAGTTTCGCGATGCTCTCCGCTTGTGACAGGCGGGAACTGGGACATTTTGATCCGGAAGCCCTCGGATTTTCTAATGGCCGACGCAAGATCTCTACATAGCCGGTTAGTTATGACCAAGATCCGATAGCAATGAAGACATACTGCACATCGCCGCGAAGCAAGTATTGGTTACGCTCCATTGCGACGGCGAGCTCTTCTTGGTGGTTGTCAAGTAACCCAATATTGGGCACGACAATCAGTGGAATTTGGTATCGAAGAGCTTCTAGAACAGAACCAGATCCTAACGAGTTCAGCTTTTCATTATCCCCTGCTTCGGCATATGGGGATGGTACCAGCATGCGATATAACTAAGCCCTTCGACTTCTGAACCAGCTTGAATTGTGATTGTAGCCCTTCTGAGTTAAAGTCCATACCATCAATGATTATCTCTCCATCCTGTTTATTGTCTTGGATATGCAGACGAGCGGCGCTGGAACAAATGTCATAGACATCCTTGGCAGACCCATACTGTACTAGAAGATGCGTGAAGCCGCATTTCCGTAAGGTTTGTATAGATGAAGGGCTTAGCACTGATTCAATAAGCGCTGTAAATGGTGCTGTGGCGCCCGTAGTGACAAAGCACAGCTTCGAGTCCCGGGTCCAGTTCCACGATTCGGCCATGTTAAGTGAAAGGCGATCAAGGAAGATGCGAGTCCAAAATCAGAAGCTGCGGACACCAGGTTTCTCTGCGCAGGTCACTTGCAACAGCGTCGAGATGGTCGGGACGAAAGCGGAGGTCGGACATCTCAAGCTCGCATTGGTCCGGCGCTCGGTCGCACTTTCCTCCAAAGCGCCAAGCACGGGGCTCTCGCATCGCAAAAGTTGACGACCACATCAATCGGGCCCTCAATGACAATGGCTTCAATATCACGACGACTGCTGCTGCAATCGCGGCAATGCCCCTCTCGGATACGATCTCAACTTTCACCTAGTTTCGCGGCGCAATGGCAACGGCCGGTTTCGACTACACGACGACAATGCGCGAAGAAGGATACAGAAGAAGGCTCCGCGACCGTTGCGGACGCCAAAGCCCCAGCTGAAATCGAATACGTAGCAGCAGCGCCTTCATATTCGAACCGCCCCGTCTCCAAGACCAAATCGCACAAACACATGTCCAAAGAAGAGAAAGAAGCCACCATACTATCCTCCATCAAAGACTCACTCTCCGCCCTGGACCCTGAAGTTGTCGAGGATGCTGTTCGCAAAGGCAAGCAAGGCATTCCCTTTGCAAAAGACTTTGAACTGGAAAATGACGAACACTGGGACATTGAGGAAGATGATAAGAGGAAAGTCGCGACGGGATTCTGGGCCGAGGGAGAGGAGAGCATGGGGACGGATGAAGATTACTTTGGGGATGATGTGACGAGCCATGGACATGGGCAGCTACAGGAGCACAGAGAGCTGAGGGAGTACGCCAGATTGATTGCATGGGAGTTGCCGCTTTTGAGCCGTAAGTTCAGACGAAAGCTTGAAACTGCTTAACGGACGCTAATGATATCACCCACAGAACTTGCACGCCCCTTCGAGCCCCCTACAGAAAGCACCCCCTTCCGCTTCCGCTACACATCCTACCTGGGCGAATCACACCCAGCCGCAAACAAAGTTGTCGTAGAATTCTGCGCCAACGACCTCCCCCTCACCGCCCAGCAGGTGTCAAAACTCATCAAGCTAGCCGGTCCACGCTACAACCCCAGCACCTCGATCATCAAGCTTTCGTGCGAACAATTCGACACACAAGCGCAGAACAAGCGCTTCCTCGGCGAAACAATCGCCTCCCTGGTCAAGGAAGCAAAAGACGGGAAGGACTCGTTTGAAGATGTGCCGTTTGACTTTAGACATCATAAGCCTAAGCCGAGGTTTGAGTTTCCAAAGGAGTGGGCGCTGACGCAGCAGCGGAAGCAGTACCTGGAGGATAAGAGGCAAAAGGTGGCGCAAATTGAGGACGAGCGGCTGCATAATGGCAACTTGATTGATGGTAAGACGGTGATTGAAACAAGTTTGCCGTTCATAGAGCAGGCGCAGGCTGAGCCGGTTATGGTTGGTGGACCGAGGGGCAAGGCGCGGCGGTAGTAGTAGTAGACGAACCGAGAGTGGATGCTAGTGTTGTAGTATCTGTATCATATTGAATGGGGTAGACATGCAGGTAGCATCATCCGCAGTAGGCGCACGGGCAGCATAGACATGGACGGGAGATATTGTACATGTACGAACAAAGAGTAGCATTCTCGTAAAGAAGCATTGGAGTGCTCCCCAAGGGTATATATGATAACCCACCTATCCTACGCCATTTTCGCCCCAAGATGATAAGACTAGTAATACAAGACCAGAACCCTCCCGTTTTTCCCTGCTTACACAATTGTTCCAGCTCAAGGCCACCTGCAAAACGTGTAGGTTGGTTGATAATTTGACACATAGATCGGTGTACTTGGCTGTATTGCAGTGCTGTTAGCAGGCTCAGCTAGCAACGCCTGTACTCGCTCGGTTTTTCTTCCTCCCACCCTTGACCACGGGTGTGTCGCCTTCTTCCCGCTTACGCTTTGTGGGCCGACTGGTACCTCCCTTGGGCCGGTATGCGGTGTCATCATCTCCAATGGTCTTCCGACGGCCCTTGCCCGTCTCTGGTGCAGCAGAGTCCTCGTCCTCGTGATCTCGCGGTCCAGGTGTACCCCCCACGGCAGACTCCCGCTTCACCTTGCGTCCACCGGTGTTACCAGGCTTAGCAGCCGACTTCTCAGACATGTTCTCGTGGTGTGCAGCATCCTTGTCTTGCAAGAAGACCTGTGGTTGGTGTTTGCGAAGCCAATTGTAGACACTATCTGGGTTGCGCACTGTGAGGTCTTTTTCGCCGAGCGGCGGTTGGGCAGATGGGAGGCGGAGCGGGCGCCCCTGTTGGAGGGCGAGGTCGAAGCCGGGTTCTGCGAGAACCTGGTCCATGGCGAGGAGATACTCTTCTTCGTGCACAGGGGACATGTAGCCTGGCGCGTGTTCGCTGAGGTCTATGCCCTCGATAGGCTGCTCTGGCAAGTCGTCGCGCGTTGTGTGAGGGACCTTGGCTTCGAGACTGGCGAGGGACTTTAGGGCGTGTTGTATCGCCTGCGAGCTGTGTAGTTGGTCGGCCTTTTGTGCGTACTGTTCTGCCGTGATGGTGCCTGCCGCAACGTCATCACGCAGCTCTCGTAGCTGTTGCTGTATGAAGTCGGGACCCGGGCCTGCTTCGAGGGATGGCACAGCAGTATCAGCAGCGGAGAGTTGGCGCAAGTCGTAGCGCAGGCGGGCGTTGACGCGTGTCTGGTCGTTGAAGTCGAGGAGCGCGTCGAGGAGCTGGTCGTTGGTCTCTTGCAGGCGGCGCGCTGTGCCCATGGCCTTCCACTCCTGCGATATGAGGCTATTGCTTTCGGTCATGGCATTGTCGAACTGGATGCGCATCTTGCGGTATTTACGTCTATCCAACATGTCAACTCGCGAGCTCATGTGTACCATTCTCAGTGCGTGTCGACCTACCTCCACGACCGCTTGACCTGCGGCTTCTGTGTCGCATCTGCGCTTGCATCTGCATGGGGGGTGTCCTGGAGCTGCGTCTCAGCCTGTGGCGGCGGCGCCTCGGAGGCCATGTTGCGTTTGGATATTGTATTGATGAGCTGGCTGCTGTGTAGATGCCGTCTCCGGTCTCTTGGTGTTGAGGTCCGGGTCGCGATCTGATCTGGAGTTGCGGTTCAGACCAGGGCCTGTGCTTCGGCCATGAACACGAACGCAGAACACAGTCTTTCGAGCATCACTTGACCTTCACGCTTGCCCGCAGAGGAACGCACACGCACGCCCCTTTCCTCCTATACCCCATCCCGTGTCCAACCAATTCTACATCACAAAATATCCTCACGCAGCCATTCTTCTTTGCCATTCTCCCAGAGTCTCAGGCTGCGCGGACAAGCCGGAAGGTGTTGCGTACACAGTAAGACCCTGAAGGGCCCACCTCGCCGCTTTGCTCCTTCTGGCCCAGACTGACGCCCATTGCTCGTGCCAGGACGCCAAATCCGCTCCCATAATCTCTTCCAGCTCCTCCCAGTCTGCTGTCCGGTCCCCCGAAGGCTCCCTCAATACCGCCAAACTGTCACCCATACTTCTCAATCGTACCTCGCGCCTGAGCTTCGCTGGCGACCCGCGGCCCCGCCAATTGGACCCGTCCCATTCCACCATGTCTCTGGACGCGAAGGAGGCCAGAAGGCGCCGTAGCAGTAGTCTTGTCTACAAGGAGCCCCCAGAGTCGCTGGAGCAGCTGAGCGACCAGTCTGCCCTGCCCAACCTGAACGCCGAATGGGTCAACGCAAAGGGTACGTGTTATCAGGATACATGGCACACGGCACATTTGCATGCATGCTTCGTATCGAGGATGCCAGCTAACAGCGATATGCAGGCGCCTGGGCTATTCACTTCGTCCTCATCTTCCTCGGCAAAATCTTCTTTGACATCATCCCCGGCATGTCCCAGGAGACATCGTGGACCCTGGTCAACCTCTCGTACATGGCGGGCTCGTACCTCATGTTTCATTACGTGCGCGGTGTACCCTTCGACTTCAACGCGGGGGCCTACGATAACCTCAACATGTGGGAGCAGATTGACAACGGGGACCAATACACGCCCGCCAAGAAGTTCCTGCTCTCTGTGCCCATAGTCCTATTCTTGGTTAGCACGCATTATACGAACTACGACTTGACGTATTTCATCATCAACTTTTTAGCCACGATAGCTGTCGTTATTCCGAAATTACCTTCGGTATGCCCTCCTCCCCTTCCCCTCAGCAGGCAGATGCTAACTTCTGCCCAGCTTCACAGGTTACGATTCTCAGTATTCAATAATCCACCGGACGACGCATAAAACAAGATATCTCTCTGGGTTGGCTGTAATTTTGCATGTATTTCTAGGACTAGCCGCAATCGGACGTGGACAGATTGAGTAGCATCACTGCACGGTAGCGGAGTTGGGCACATATTGATTTGAACAGTACGGACGCTTCATGGATACCAGACAGTGGGCAGAATCCAAAGTTTCGCGTAATCACGTGTTTTTCATGCAGGTACAGGCCAAGTGCTAGGCCTGCACTAGGCAGACGGCAACCATGCTCCAAAACCTCGTTGTAATTAGGACCTTTGCGCAGGTATGCTGTTCCAACTTGATCTTTCTGCAGACATGTCTTCTCCACCACCAGCACGGATATATGCTCCACCCAATAGCAACGTTTCAAAAGGCAAAAGTCAACTACTGTCGTGCAATCCCCCTAGCGCGTCGGCCGCTTCGAGCAACTTCGTCATCGATCAACCGGGACCTCGCATGGATCACCATTCTGCCTCAAAGCTTATATTTTTTTTCTTATTTCTGCACGGCGTCATTCCTGCAGTGTTTGTGTCCCACAGGTTTCTCTCTCTCTCTCTCTCTCTCTCTCTCTCTCTCGGTATCACGATGACATCCACGTCATAGTACCCTCCTGTCTCCACCACTTGGGCACACACCACTGTCTCGCGCAGCATCATTGTCCCATTCACCACGCGACAACTAACAAACACACCTCTCCATCATCTTGGTGCACAGAAGCAATCAACTCAATCAAGACACACAGAATCTGGACGAAAGACAAGCCACCATGGTGTGGTCTCAGCTGGAACCCACAGGTCCTCACCTGACCTACCTGGTCCTCACTTCTTTTTTGATGATATACGCCCTCTTCTCCCTCATGATCCGGAATCGACTTCACCTTTCAGAACCGCCCCTAGCCACCGCCTTCGGTATCGCCATCGGGCCTCGCGGGCTCAATGTCGTCACACCTTACGACTGGGGATTCGACGACAGCCTGGTGCAAGAGATGACGCGCATCATCGTCGGCATCCAGTGTTTCGCTGTCGGTTTGGAGCTCCCGAACGGATATTTTGGGAAGAAATGGCGTGCCCTCCTTGTGCTCCTCGGACCCGTCATGATTGCTGGATGGCTTATATGCGCCATATTCATCCTAATCCTCTTCAAGACAGACTTTCCAACAGCCTTGACCATATCGGCATGCCTTACGCCCACAGACCCCGTTCTTGCCGCTTCAGTGCTTTCAAACAGCCAGTTTAGCACAAGGGTGCCAAAACGCATCAGGGACTTGTTGAGCGCCGAGAGTGGATGCAACGACGGCGTCTCCTTCCCATTCCTATTTCTCGGTCTCAATCTTATGACTCAAAGCACAGCAGGAGGCCTGAAGAAGTGGTTCCTGATCACCGTCCTGTATCAATGCGTCCTCGGCGTCATCCTTGGCCTCGTTCTCGGCCACATCTTCAACATACTCTACACCTTTTCTCATAAGCGCAAGATGATGGGTCAAGCATCGTACTTGGCCTTCTACCTACTTCTGGCTATCTTCTCCATTGGTTTAGCATCTACCCTTGGAGTCGATGACTTCCTTGTAGCTTTCTGTGCCGGACGAGGCTTTTCACACGGTGGTAATTCACCTACTGCCGACACCCGGTTACCAGTCGTCATCGACTTGATGCTAAACTCGACTTTATTTGTCTTCTTCGGCGCCATGATCCCATGGAAATCATTCAACCACCTGGACTCGATCACCCCCCTGCGGCTTTTCGGGGTACTCGCACTCATTCTCCTCTTGCGTCGTATTCCCGTCGTCTTCACACTCTACAAGTTCAAAATACTGCCGCATATACGGACAACCACTGAGGCACTATTTGTCGGTCACTTCGGGCCGATGGGTGTCGGTGCACTCTTTCTCGCTATCGAAGCACGTGCACAGCTCGAGACTGATACCTCGCTCCCCCTACCCCACCCACCAAAAAACCTCTCTCCGGAGCGTCAGAGGGCGGTCACCCTGATATGGCCGATCGTTTGCTTTGTAGTACTTGGAAGTACGGTGATACATGGCCTTAGTACCCTAATGATCAGCGTTGGCGGGCACTTCTCGCGGGACGAGGGCGAGAGAGCACCCTTAATTGGGGCAGAGCGTGAAGGCTTACATTATATGGTTTTTGATGAAGAGGAGGAACAAGACAACGACGGCGGTCATAGAAATGAAGAAGAGGAGGAATCTGAGGATCGTGGGTATATGCAGGGCAGAATGTAACGTCGTTGTTAACCTAGACATACGACACATTGGCTCTTAGCGACAACACTCGCATGATATCCGCGTTCAGTTGCCACATCTCGATACCTGGTACACCATCTCGCGGCTTCTTTAACGACATTTCCCACCCCATAAATACCTCACAATGTTATACGAATAACTTTATGTATTCCAACCTCGACTCTTGAATGTATTCAAGATGCCTACATAACGTCATTGTGCCATTATCATTCACTTTACCTACACAATTTTCATTATGTACGTATCATGCACCCTTGAGCTGCTATGCAATGCCATACGGACATGTATTGCACCCTTTGCTCCAACTATCTCTCCTATAATTTTGTACGACACTTTCACAACACAACAAATCAACCAAAAACAAAACTCACAATCTTCAACATGAACGACAGTAGATCTCTAGAGATGCTAGTTTCCCACATTGCAGGGTCGCTACATCTGCCTACATTGACCTTGCGTCGCTTTCCCCTCTCCGAAACGTTGACGACGCGGTGGAGTTGGTTGACGTAGACTCGCTGCCACAGCTACCAGTACCGGAACGCCCTGAGGATGATGAGCTAACGAAGAGCTCAGAACAACCGCTAACGGTCGGAGATACCTGGGACCTGTCATTTCGTCCATTCACAATGTACAAGGAATATATTGGTGAGGTCCGGTACTATGACCGTGATCACGACGGCCAACTGTCTACAAGGCTCCATTACGAAGTTACCCGGGAACGTGTTCAGCACTGCTTGGAGCACCATTACTGCCTGTGAAAGCATCTCAACACGAATCGGACGCTATTGCAGCAATATGGAGAAGGTGACCTCGCAACTCAGATCCCATCCACGGACCGTAAAGCAGGCAACCTATCTACGCTCGAGACTGCACAGAGCTTGTTCGCTATCCACCACATTGGAATCAGCGAAGGTCTCACCAACGTATGCATGCCCCCCAGCATCGACTTGGCTCTACCCGGCAAAAGGGATTTCCGGGACAGCCGAAACTTCTTCGCCCATGTCTTTGGAGGTCCAGACACTATGATGGGCCCGTATCGAACTTGGAAACCGTGATCAATGGTTAGACGATACTTTATAAGACTCTGCTAGATCACGTTGATGCTAACATCAAGATAATTGAAGACCAGCTGGCTGACGAAGACAACTGGAGAAAGCCTGGTCCGCCAGTGCCAACACCTCAATCCACAACTGACAACGCAGACGTCATATCATACGCGCCTCAAGATTGGAACGGAGAAGATGGTTCCGAAGGCGATTTGTGTACAAATGCCTGCTGTACTACTTTATTCAAGTACCTCTTCTTCCGTTCTGCAATCGTGCGCCATATCAGCGAGCGAGTAGAACACTATCTCTCGAATACTAACTTAGACTATACCAACGAGAAACTTGACGTCACGACCGAATAGATGGATCCTGACCGGAACTATGCATCTCGAGCGGACGAGGCCGAGTATTTTGATTCGGATAACCAAGAAGTGCAGCAGCTGACAAATAATAACGTCACTAATTGGTAGATGTCTTGCTGTTTCCATCGTTTGTTAGATGGCAAGCTGTTTGCCTGTCGATCGAACAAGCACATTGTAAGCATAAATATATCACTCTTCCTCCTGGAAAAGATCTTTCTCTCATCCTTTTCCAGTTATGACGTGCATTCTATATACACTCAAGTTCTTTGCAAGTCTTCTTGGTCAATCAAACTCACTGTAAGTATCAATTAATCACCTGTCCTACTAAACATGAAATCCTGCTAATCGTCCCACAGTCATACCATGCACGCTATATACACCAAGTTCCTTGCGAGCCGCAGACTACGTTTTTATACTTCAGTGAAGAGTGCCCAGTCTAAAGCTATCCTAAACAACATGAGCTTTACAGTATATTTGTACTCAGTCACACCAAACGTAATAACATCCCTCAAGTACGATACATAGAAGTTGAACAGCGTGCAACAGAAGTCCTGCAGAGTTTGAAGCATCTTTCACTAGGTTGATACATCCACTCGGCATTTACAAGTGAAATATCTTCCCTGAGGCCTACACGGGGGGATATGCACATTGTAATGGCACAAGATTGTTGTCTAGACACAATGTTTTCTCGACCTTACGTTCACTCGACGCATCTGTTGCTGGCCCTTCGGTATATATCCGCATATTCTTTTCCTCTTCGTATAATTCCAGACTCAACTCCACAACCAAATACTTCGACGACAACACTAGAATCACTATCCAAATGTCGAACTCCCAAGGATCCGAGACCTCCATCAGCCGGACTACGACGCCGCCTCCTGATTTTGACTTGTACGAGGGGCGTGTCGAGTACTACCAGATGCACCAAAACCAGCTGGTTCCTGCGCACTTCCAGGGCATCACGGTTCTCTCTGTTCGAGAGACACTCGGTCACATGCGCTGCTTGCGTAGACATCTTCGTGAGAACCTCCGAATTCTGGAAAAGTTCGGCGAGCAAGCTCTCAGCACGCCTCCTAGTATCAACTTCGCAAATGATACGGAAGATGGAGAAGCGTCCGAACTAGAGAAGGCACAAGACTTGTTCGCGATACACCACATCGGAATCTCGGAGTGTTTGCACACAGTGTTCGTGAGTTGCGTGCAATTTGGTCTGCCGGTATACTCCGGATACCGGGAGAGCAGAAACTTTTTCGCCCATGACTTTGGCACGGCCACAGGTTCCATGCCCGGAAAATACCAAACCATGGCCACGGAGATGCAGGGTAAGAAGGAGCTGTACGAGCCAATATACATACATGTCAAGGCTTCAATCAATTTATTTGAAGCCCAATTGGCAAATCACAGCATGTGGACGTATAGGCCTGAAGCGCCTCGCCAGTTGGATCCAAATGCCATGCCCACGACGACAACGCAGGAGCCATGGGAGGATAGGGACTATGTCCCACCTCCTACAAACTGGACAACAGAGGATCCTTATGCGGACGAGGAAGCGCGCCGTGAAGCACAACGACGCGATACGGGGGGCTGGCTCTCCCCAGTCAAATTTCTTTACTTCCGCGTCAGGGCTGTCCGCTGGATTGGAGACAAGATCCATGACTACTTCGATACATTGGCCACGCAGTATCGGGGATATCCCATGGCGCTCGAGGGGGGGACATTCGAGACGACTGGCAGTATAGTCGAGGAGGTGCAGGGCCAAGGTTCCAACGCTTCGCATGAGGAGAACGTAGGGGCTGAGCAGTGAGGTACTTACGAGCCGCCACCTCTCGAAGAGCAACCCCTTTTGCATGCTTCCCCTGGTCATGCCAGCCGTTAGGGAGACAAATTTTATACTGCTGTGATGGGCTTGGAGATGTTGGATGGCAAGTTTTGTACTAGTATATTCAGCTATCGCTTAATTAAATAGATGTTGTTGTATAATCAACTCTAATGAGTCTAAAGTCTCCGATTGATCATTAGTGAAATGATAGATGTCAGGATATTCAACCATGAAGAGCCCTGCTGCTTCGTCGAATTTTAGCATGTTAACGCCTCCACGCGGTTTCAGTGATGCATAGCCTCCCGAATGAGGGAAAATATGAGCCATGTATGGAGGACTGCTGAAGAAGTCCGCCTCACCTGAATGATTGTGGCTTATTTCACGCCACTTACATGAACATGTCAAACGTGGCCAATCAGAAATATATCAGGCTGGATTAAAAGCCTCAGCCTGTGGTACATATGCGGCATAGGAGCCTCAGCCTTACTGCGGTCGCTCTCAGAGATTTAGCTAGCCATAGTCTGTGTTAACTGACAGCACAAGGCTCTCCGAGGATGATCTGATAAAGACTGGAGCCTGGCAGAACCGGTCTCCACGGTGCAAGCCCGAGTATACGCCACAGTCTGCGGTCTGCCTCGCAAAATTTTGTTCGTCGTGGCAAAATACGTTTGGACAGTTGGGTTTTAATTGTCTGCGCTACTCTTGCGCAACTTATATAGTGCAATGCTATGATCTGTCAAGGCAATCTGGCGTCAGCATTCTTTCTCACATCTTATACCTACCCTACTCAATCCAGTGCTACCCTCGCCAAAAGGAAAATGGCTACTATAGCCCTCGAAGTATTTGGTCTCCTTGTTGGCGGAGTCCTCGGCATCGTCGATCTGTTTTTACCGGCAGCAAGTCCTCTCCACCTCAGCGCGCTAGAAGAGGGCCATTCTCTCCTTCGAATCGGCATAGGACTTAACGCCAGCAGTGGAGAAAGCCTAGGCGGTACCATCCCCTCGATAAACGTGTTCAACGAGGAGAAAAGTCACATTGGCTATGCAGGGGGCTCGCCATACACCCATGTAGAGAACGGGACCTTTATAACCGTAACCGTACTCCATGATTCTGGGCACACTTTCCAACAACCAACCTACGTGGAAGTTGCCGGGGGCCCAGACGCGGTGTGTATTGCGTATATTGCACAGACTTGGGCAGACGGGACGCAACTCGGATGGCTGGGCGACGTTGGAAAGTTCTGTGGTGCCAAGTGGTATTACTCCAACACATATATCAGCACTAAGAATGGCTCCATGCACAAGGTGAGTAGCCACATGGGTTATTCTGATAAAAAGACGATTTGAGTTTTGACCAACTTCCTCAGCCGTACTGCACCTGGATAGGTGGCCAGCGACCTCGTTCCTGCTCCGATACCCGCAAACGCCAGGATGATAGCCCAACCTACCCACAAAATTGCACCAGCGACGCACAAGACTCCATGTACACGTATTCCGGCTTCAAGGTTCATACACCTGATTTTGGCCCCGTAGGCTCACGCAACGACTTCACGGTCCCGGAGAATCCAAAGGAGCTGTGCAACTTCCCGAAGCTCGAGTGGTATAAAACCCAACGGTTCCAAACATCTCCAGCTTCGAACTTGCGGCCCTTGCCAATGAAATCTCTTCTATTCACAGCGCTTAGTATACTGAGCAGTACCGTCACTCATGTCGCCGCAGCCACGATGAAAGAGCGCTCCACTTGGCCTGGACGTGATAATGACGAAGGAGAGCATGTGTCTGTTAGAGAAAGTATAGTAGGCAGCCACGATCGCCAGCATAGCAGCAAAGCGCTTTGTGCTAGCCCGAATTCTTGGGGCCCGGACTTTGTTTCCTTTGGGGAGGGGCTGTTCTGTGACATGACGTTGAAAAGGACATGGCCGTTGTGTAACGGCAATGCTGGACTTTTTCAAGATTGCTACAATTGGAGCAGCCATACTATTGTGGGAGGTAAGTGGAAGAAGAAGAGGGCGATTAGGTATAGTCGAGTTCTAGAGTGGAGATGAGAAGTTGTTTAGTTTCCTACGCGGAGGTTCGCTTAAAGATTTTCAAAGCTTTAATCGGATTGATTTGAAGGACAGCATTGGGCATGAGTATTACAGTATTTCGATCCTTACTTGCACATTCACTACTTTTACAAGTACATTAGCATATCGGAACGCCTTCCATGTATTCATATCTACTTCTCAAGACATAAGATATTTTGTCTAGCCACTTCCAAAACAGTCTTATCTATTGTTACCTCCCGCTTCACATTTCGCAGAGTGTTCAGCGTTCGGAGATACAACTCTCAGTGACAGCGATCACTCTACTGCGGCTATAGAGAGATATACCCCGCCGACGCTCAGCAATGCTTTGTTTGCTAATCCAAGCTTTCCGTTGATGCTGTCTCAACCAGTTAATTCTGTCCAAAAGCCCCCTTCTCTTTGGAGTCGTATATGGAGAATTTGGGAACAGTATTGGTACACTCAAAAGCAACGAAATAAACGCCCATCTCAATGACCCCTTCAATGCGATCATTGCACTCTTGACGGCTTTACTCAAGCGGGCCTCGCTCTACCTCTTTCTGAATGTAACTATCAAGTCCGCTTGTTTGAGAACTTGCTAACCTAATCCTAGCTATTAGCCAGTTAACATGGGAGGTTTTCCAAGATCGTTCACGCCCCCTCATTACTAATTTAAGTTTTATATTAAGAAAAAGATAGGGTATTGAAAAATAGACACAAGAGAACAAAGGGTAGTAAATCACCCTCTACCAATTAAGCAAAAATGTAAAAAGCGTTGCCCCTATTCGGATGCCAGGTTCGACGAGGCCTTCAACGATATTATGGCCAATAGACTGCATTTGGGAATTTGCGTAATCTTCGGAATCTGTTATCTGCGATGCGCTTGACGGAGCCATTGGTCATTTGGAGTTAGGTTTAGACGTCTCTTACCTAATCCCGGTCGGGGAAGTGGCTGCTAGGTCAATGTGTATAGCAGAAGAGGAAAAGACTTTGAGAAGCGTAGATCAATTCATGCAAAATATGACAGATGTCTTGACTGCAACTATTAGAAGGTGCGGTGATGGCGGGACAGCAGAATACGTGAAAGGAGTGGCTACGTCGCAAGCTACTTGCATTCAGATTAGATGGGCTTGGTTTTCGTATCCAATCATTTTGGTTGTTGTTGCGACATCCTGCTTCATTTTAGTTGCCGCCAAGAGCCAGAATGGGAGGACAAGTATTTGGAAATCATCAAATTTGGCAGTTTTGTTGTGTTCAGTGGATGATACAATACGTCAGAGGGCATGTTCTAGATGGGGACGAGATGATATATTTCAATATGCGAAAAACACGCGAGCGCAACTAGTTTCTGACAGCGAAGGAAATGAAAGATTCATGTAAGGTAGTGGGTATCAATATTAGTGCGTAAATGATTTTCTAGAGACAGAAATTGCTTCTCTTCTGCTATGTGTACATCTATTCTGACCGATCATGGACCAACACCTATAGAAGTTGAGGTTCGAAATTACCCTGCAGTGTTTATCAAGCATTGGGTTGCTAGCTTACATTAGTCTTATCATTACGTATGTGCGGGACTCATACAATAACAACCTTCATCGCAACACCATCTTTCTCAACCACCCCGCACCCGACATCGATACATTACACTTTTTACCTATTATAAAATGGTTCACACGATCGCTTCTTATCAACCCAAGCCTATTCTCGCCTCAAACGAATAACCTACGCCATGGAAGCAGCAAAAGGAGTAGGTAATGAAGTGAGAAACCCCGCTGTGGCTAAAGCAGTGTGGTACAAGCTATCCGTCAACGACACGGAGAGCCTACTTTCCATCGCCAACAAAATCCATCCCGATCTCCCAGAAAGCCTCGAGGTCTTTATAGAGCGCATAAATCTCTATCCCGAGGGCTGTTTAGCTCTCATAGACGAGCAAGGGAAAGGTAACAAGCTCTACGGCTACGTCATCTCCCATCCCATTATACGTCGCCAACCACCAGCCTTGAATAGCCTACTGAAAGAAATATCGCCCGACGCAGACCAGTACTACATCCATGATCTCGCAATACTATCTGAGGCGCGGGGATGCGGTTTTGCACAAGAGTGCATCAGCAAACTTCTTGCTATTGCTGAGCGCTTTGAGACGACCAGTCTCATTTCCGTGTATGACTCAACTTCGTTCTGGGGCCGTTTTGGATTCGTTTCCGGAGAGAGCGATAACGGGTTAGAAAGGAAGTTGAGGGACTATGGAGAGGATGCCGTTTATCTCGAGCGCAGGAATGATAATCAAATATAGCTGATGAAGACGAATGCATGACTATTACCTATGATCAAGGAAAAGTCTTATCACTACCCAGCGCACGCATCAAAGATCGCAAACATCCCTTTCGCTCCTTTCCCACCCTCTTGTTGCTCTTCGGGAATCTTGCCATGCAACCACATGCGATGATAACTAACATCCGCGTACGTCCAACCGAGCTCCTCGAAGACCTTCTTCCCCGCCGGATTAGTCCCAAAAATCTCTGCAACGTAGCCCCTTTCCGAGAGTGCGGAGTCGTCCATCGCTTTATGCAGGAGCTGCTTCGCTTGCGCATACGTTTCTGCGTATAAAGGACCAATGCGACGCCCATGCTCGCAGTGACGGGCGTACACAAACCCATTGAGGTGGGAGTTGGACACGATTGCGAAGCCAGAGGCTTCGATGCGAGAAAGAAGGGCGTCAGCAGCCCAGTATGCAGAGCGATCTAAGCCGGTGTGCTCAAGGTCGAGTTGCGCCAACAGTTTGGGATCGATATCTCGCAAATCTTGCAATTCCACACCCTCGCGTAAATCGAGTTCCACATCCATTGGTCTCACTTTCAAAGAGTCTCTAACCATCAACGGAATCCGTGCACAATCCACAAAACCCCTTCTCTTATACGTCTCAACCTGCTCTTGCACGCCGTCTAGTCCTATGACTGTTGTGCCATCGGCGTGGAAAACAGATTCCATCTCGCTCCACAATTGGCGGCCGAGTCCCTGGCCACGAAATGCAGCGTTCAAGATAAAGAAAGCCACCCAGCCCGTACTATTAAGGTAGGTAAATGCTATCACGCACCCTTCAGGTTTGCCCGCCTCTTTTGGAATGAGCAGGAGCCAATTCTTGCCATTCTGGGCGACTTGAAAATGCGTTTGGGCGTCGGCTTGTGCGCGGTTCTGGTAATCGCATTGTAAGCGTGCTGGTCGTGGCTAAAGGATGTGGTTTGTGTCCAACGTACCCATCCGAGATCTTGCATCAGTGGCCACCATAATGCTGATGCTTCTTCTACGCTCAATGCTGGGCGTATGACGTGCTGAGGTACCTCGGTCGCCATATTAATAGATAGTGGGCTACTCTAAATCAGACTGCCCTGAACTACGAGGGAAGTAGTTTATGCCTACACAGTATGGCCAAAATTGGGATACCGAACTGCCAACGGTGAGCTGCTTGAGGGGAATGTTGATTTGTATTGCGCTTTTTGCCAAGAAGTTATTGAGAGCATGCATGATTTGCTAAGCTTGCCCGCCTGGCGTGTTTGTTGTCATTTCTGTCAGGTGTAGAAGTAGACGAATGCATGTTGACCATGAAACTACACTTTCAGTTAATCTGCAATGCGCCTAGGCTAGTTCTAGCGACATTTGTACGTTACGAGGGATATCATTAGATCGAAGAAGAATTGTCAGGCGTCATGACTCGCCCCACATGGACAAATGACTCGCGCGTCGACTCGACTTCCAAATTCTTGATCCACCCCGCAGCCCACCTTCATTCTTCAACAACCCGCCATAATGCCGCCTTCCCCTTGTGCGCTCTGCAAAGTGAACCGCGCCCTCATACTCCGACCAAAAGACCACTCCAAGCTCTGCAAAACCTGCTTCATCACCGTCTTCGAAACCGAAATCCACCACACCATCATTGCCAATGCGCTCTTCCACCGCGGCGAGAAAATCGCAATCGGCGCCTCTGGTGGCAAGGATAGCACCGTCCTCGCCAGTGTTCTCAAAACCCTCAACGAGCGCTACGATTACGGTCTTGACCTCATCCTCCTCTCCATCGACGAGGGCATCAAGGGCTACAGAGATGACAGTTTAGAGACGGTGAAGAGGAACGCAGAGCAGTATGGCATGGAGTTGACGATACTAGGGTACGAAGAGTTGTATGGGTGGACAATGGACCAAGTTGTTGCGCAGGTGGGGAAGAAGGGAAACTGCACATATTGTGGGGTCTTCCGAAGGCAGGCGTTAGATCGTGGGGCGAGTAGGCTGGAGGTGAAGCACGTGGTTACGGGGCATAACGCTGATGATGTTGCCGAAACGGTATTGATGAATTGTGAGTCCTTCGAGACGCCACAAACTTGAATGCTGGGAGCTTGGACTAACAGACATAGTACTTCGAGGCGACCTCCCCCGCCTCTCCCGTACTACCTCCATAATTACCTCCACGCCCTCTGCCTCCGCCAACCCTTCCTCGAATACCAATATTAAACGCAGCAAGCCACTCAAATACGCCTACGAAAAGGAAATCGTCCTCTACGCACACCACAAGAATCTCGATTACTTCAGTACAGAATGCATATATTCGCCCGAGGCCTTCCGTGGCAGTGCACGCGCCTTAATCAAAAACCTCGAACGCGTGAGGCCGAGCGCTATTCTAGACGTTGTGAGAAGCGGAGAGGATATGGCGAAGTTGGTACCAGGGAGTGACGAGGGATGCGGAGGCGTGTGTTCGAGTAGCGTGCCAGCTGCAGAGGAGGAGGAAGGCGGATGTGGAAGTGCACAAGGACGAAGTTCAGGCGGGGAGATGGCGAGCGTAGAAGCACAGCTCCGACAGAACGACGCAGCCAGCGAGCATAATCTCGAAACGGAGATCACAACTGCGGGCGGTAACGGCAGCGGAAAGCAGCACGGGCGGCACGATAGTGGTGCTGCGCCACTCTCGACTGCCGGGAAGAAGGGAAAGAAAGGATTTACGCCTAGAAAGGCGAATAAGCAGGTCATGGGCCGGTGCAAAAAGTGCGGATACCTCTCGAGTCAAGACGTCTGCAAGGCTTGCGTCCTGCTGGAAGGCCTGAACAAAGCTAGACCGAAGAACAGCATTGAAGTCGCCTACGAGGTGCAGGATGTGAGTGTCAATAGTATCAAAGATGAGCTGAAGAA
The DNA here is from genome assembly GCF_010015615.1 of Cucurbitaria berberidis CBS 394.84. Lineage (NCBI taxonomy): Eukaryota > Fungi > Ascomycota > Dothideomycetes > Pleosporales > Cucurbitariaceae > Cucurbitaria > Cucurbitaria berberidis. The sequence continues at coordinate 1,909,553 of NW_024468937.1, read as the reverse complement.
GACGAGCATTGGAGCCGATTGAGCAAGAACATGGCATCGAATCGACTGCAAACAACATAAAGACTTGCGACGTCTGGATCGAAGCATTAGAGCGAGTCGAAGTTCGTACTACAGCAAGCCAGCGTCTCTGGCACGAGGACCCACGGGTGGTTATTATGACCCAGTCGTGTAAGGAAACGCTTCCCAAAAATCGCGATAGGACGGACCGGTTCCTGCCTGTCGTAGGCTACTGACGAAAACGCTCCATCAGGAGATCCCCGTCAAAGACAGTCTGCACGCTTGACGAGAACTCGTGGTAGACTACTGGCACGTGCGACCAGCGCTCTTAGCGTGACCCACCCAATGTGAGGGCGGTCTCAGGGTCGTCCGAGTCAAAGTGAGACCATTGTGCTGGGGATCGTGGTAGAAGGACGGGATCGCTCGGGTTCATGGTGCTCTGTGGCCACGGCTGATCTACACTACATTACTAGCGACTTTGTGATTTGGTACGTACACATCCCGAGCACCTTGGTACAGTTGTACTTGGGTTACACACGCGGGTGGCAAGTTGTCTCGATGGGAAGGATCATGTAAGGGGCTATCAAAACGAAAAGCAACTTCACGGCGTGAGAGAGGAATATGAACACAGCATTATGAAATTACTAAGGATTACCGGAGAGTCTCAAAGTCAACTTGCTGAAGCAGTGACTTTCCCGCAATGTACCTGTAAACGCCCACCGGATGCAGTGATGCAGTGATGCAGATCCCGAGAACACCGTGTCTATGCAGTGATACCTTCCACCTCTAACTCTAAAGATGGACGTCTCAGAGCTGAAACCCCCAAGCGCCAGTCAACTTCCACGGTCCCTGAACCTCAATGGTCTGTTTGGTCGAGTCGAAAGTGCCAATGGCGCGGCTCTTATCCTGCCCCAGAACCACGACCTTTTGGACTGTAACGCTCTCACCGCTCGCTCCAGCATACCCAAACGAACCCGTGGCACTGAACTTACCTGACTCAAATTCGAACTCAATTTCGCTAATGGCAGGCTGCTTGATGCTCTCGCCGTCATCTAGATACAACCTTCCCTTTGCATTGCCCTCTGCATCAGGAGCGACCAGGACATAAAAGTCCTCTTTCCTTAGTGCCTTGGTAGTGTTTGCCGAGTTGATGCGGTGTGGGATAATGCTGCCACCGCGGATATGGACGGGAATATCGGTATATGTCAGGTTGCTCACCGTGACATTTTGGCCCTCGCCTTGAACCTTGGCGTGCGTCCAATAGTCGTAGAAGACATCATCGGGCAGGTAATAGGTCACTGTGTCAGAGTAGTCCTGCGTGACTGGCGAGATGAGCAGGCTGTCGCCGTAGAACCACTGCTCTTGAAGACCGAATGTATTCTCGTCCTCTGGATAGAGAAAGAAGAGCGGGTTGATCATCGGCACCCCAGTGGTGGTCTGATAGTACAGCGCGGTGTAGATGTAGTCGAGCAGCTTGTACCGCGTGTCAATCGCCTTCTTTGCAGCATCGGTGACCACCGGCCACTGGTAGAATTCCTGGTGTATAGTGCTCAGTTCAGCATGGTTCCGGTAGAAAGGCTGGAATGCACCGAGTAGAGCCCATCGTGCACAGAGATATTGATTCGTGTTCCCGTTGAAGCCGCAGACATCGGATCCCACAAGGGGCATTTGATGCATAGATACAAACGACAACATTTGGCGGATCGCGGTGCGGTAGTGTTCCCAAGTCGACGCATTGTCACCGAACCAGTGTGAGACCTTGCTGCCTGACCCAGCGAAGGTGGAGCGAGTCAAGACAAAAGGACGCAGCGCAGGACGGCGGGTCACCATGGACTCATGAGTTGTCATTGCCATCATGTGACCATACAGATTGTGTGTATCGTACTGCCAGCTACCGTCGTAGTTCGTTGTGTTGGTGTAGATGGTGAACTGAGACAAATTACCGCGGTGGCTGTTGATATGGTACTTTGGGAAGAACCACTCTCGATCAGGGAAACCTTTCATGCCACCTCCAGACTGGCGTGGAGAAAGGGACTTGGAACTGAGAGCTCTGGCTGAAGGCGAACCTGATGGCGTGGGTTGAAATGAGCCTGGAAAGCCAGGTATGGGTCGGCCGGTGTTGGGACGCGGCGGGTTGGGAGGCATTGGCGGAATACCGTCCTTGATGGCTTTCTGGCGCGGGTTACAGTTTTGGTCTTCGCAAAAATTGGAGGCTTCGTTCATGTCCACCCAAATACCATCGAGGTTGATACCGGTGTCAGCGTCGAAGGAAGTGTGGAGTTCGTTGGTCCACCATTCCTGTGTGTTAGGCGCAAACCAGTCAGGCCACGCTACAGCGCCAGGCCACTGTACGCCTAGCAAATCTGTGCCGTCTGCGTGCTTGAGAAAAACATTCTTCTCGTGGCCCTTCTCGTAGGTCGAGTAATTGCCAACTGCATGGATACCAGGATCCAGAATTAAAACGTATCGTTGGTCACGTTCATGAAGTGTTGTGACGAGTTCTCTCACCTTGGAGACGGGGAAGCGATCAGGATCAGTCGTAAAGTCCTCGCGCAGATGCATGTAGTCAATATCTGTCCACATGACCTCCAATGGGATCCCCGCAGTTGAGTAATTTGCGACCACTTCAGCCACCATGTTGACGTCCCAATACCCATACTTGCACTGGTGGAAGCCAAACGTCCAGTATGGGTACATGGCTGAGTAGCCAACAACATCTGCATACTGCTTGGATACCTCAGCGGGCTGCTTGCCAGCCATGAAGTAAAGATCGATGATGCCACCGATGGTGTTGTATTCGAGGTACTGATCACCGCTTTCGGTCTGGTTGATATTGATTTGCATGGGGCTAGAGTTGAGTAGGAATACGCCATGAGTGCCCTTGTTGCCTCGATGATCGAAGTATATGGGGTGAGTCCCATAAAGATTAGCGTTTGTAGGAATATTAGGTGATTCCGAGTTGAGTAGGACCCGCTGGTAGTTTGTCGTCGTAAAGCGGAAAGAGTCGCTGTGTTCTCCGAGGCCATATATGTTGGGATCCTCTGGCAAGCTCGTGCGCAGGCGGACATATTGCTTCTCAAAGATCAACTGGGCTGCAGACGTGTTGAACAGCACCTCGTTGTTCTCCTTGCGCTTCACCGTGAAAGAGAAGGGTTCCTTGGTGATATCGAACTGCAGAGCAGCGTCGGATGCTGCGGCATTTTCGTTCTTTGGACGCGGCAATACCTGCTCTTGTACCTGAAACACGGTCAAGGCGGCATCATAGATCTTGACATGAAGTCGTTTACCTGCGTCACGTCAGGATTGAATACACCCGGTGGGAATGGTCACATGATGAATGAGGTTTGAGAAATAGCCAGCACTCACTAGTCTGGTACTCGACCAACAACTTGAGGTCCTTGATATCGTCGCTGTATGCATTGCAGGCATCACCGGCGAGGGTGAGGTCGGCAGTGAGGGTCGAGTCTGTCGTAACTACATTCGAAGCCGTATATCCAGGACAGGCACCGACACTGGTGGTATTGGCGGGCCAGGGTGGTACCTCAGCTTGAGGATAAGGTACAGCGAAGGTGAGACTCGAGCACGCGACAAGCGCGAGGAGCCACTGGCTGAACATGCCGACACGCTTGTGAAGCTATTCTAGTCGTTTGAAAGGCTCCACGGAAGAGAAGAGGCTACGGGCGTCCCACGAGGGCTTTATATGCGCAAGGAGCCTCGGCGAAACATGACGTGAAGGTAGAGGTGAAGGTGAAGGACACGGTCAAGACTTCCGAGAGTCATCTCCCTTGTTAAATTGCAGTCGACTCTTTTAGGCCCTGCTGTACCTCAACCGCCTGACGCCTTTCTGGGAATAATAGTGAGTCCAGGACGAAATGACCCATCTCGGGGCGACCAGGGTGCTGGAGTCGCTTTCGCCCTGCATGAAGATTAACAGGGGCCCAGTATAGCCAGCCAGAGCGTAGAGGGTACCTGCAGGTGAGGGCCAGAGATGTGCAGCGATGCCAGAAGCCTTCCGAGCGTGTCGTCACTGGCGCGTATACAGTGCGACCACAAGGTCTTTTCGTCGTCTGTATGGACCGCCATGTTCTCGCAGGAGATAACCACTTGGGAGAGCGGCTACCACGGCTTTGCACCTTCTCGAGTAAACTTAGTGTAGCTTCCATTGCGCGCGGGCGGGTGTCCCCCGGTCATGCCTTCCTTCTGTTCTGGGCACACGGCGACTACATGGCACCTGGGCACGACTACTCAGGGGGCGTTTCAGATGCCATTGTCCGCGCCGCTGCCAACATGCTGGCTAAACAGGCCCTCATGACGGCGAGGACTTGGTTTATCGACTTGGTCCCAAGAGAATTAGACGACGACTGTCTTGGGAGCGAGCACCATGACTTGTCGTCCGAGGCATCGTGAGGCGTCTTCGTGACATGAACGCGTGTGGGGAAACATCAGTTGCAAGGATCGTGTGAACGCGGGGATGCGCCATTCCCGCGCGCGAAGCTTTTTAGTTCAACGCCTCGTTCTGTGTCACAGGCATGAGTGGTCCAGTGGTCACATTAGACAATACTGCAGTAATTAAACACAACAATCGGCCCGGCCTGTGTCATGGCGTCAACAGATCTTGAAGCCCGTGCAGCTGTGGCAGCTGCCTGCCTAATCAGGCAATCCGTGGACGCGTCGACGTCATGCGAATTTTCCCCAACCGTCGCACGCCACTCGAGCGCGCATCTCGAATCGAATCTCGAATCTCATCTGCACGCTGCGTCCCATTACCGTCACAATCATCGCAATAACGCTAGCTCTCTTTTCTCAAATCGCTTACTTTGCGCCTGACCAGCCTCGCAATGCCCCGCCGAAGCGGCGCCTCGTCGCACACAACCGATGCCACCACAACCACCACAGCGATTCCAGAGCAGACAGCATGGCCGTCAACCTTCACAGATGGCCTACCGCTCCCAAAGATTGTTGTCTTCGATCTTGACTACACATTATGGCCGTTCTGGGTAGACACGCATGTCACGGGGCCAATCAAGCCGGTAGAAGGAGGGCTGAAAGTCAAGGATCGATATGGAGAGGGCTACGGTTTCTACAGTGATGTTGGGGGAGTGTTGGAAGCAGTACGGTCGCATTTGTCCCTCCAGTCCCATCTACCCAGAAGCTAATGTGATTGTAGCTGAAGCAGAAAGACATCCTCATTGGCGCCGCTTCACGCACACACGCCCCTGACCTCGGCCGCGAAATGCTCAAGCTCCTCAAGGTGCCCAGCGCTTCTGGATCGTCGACGCGCGCGATAGACTACTTTGATCACCTACAGATCTACCCCGGCAACAAGACGACACATTTTGAGAGGATACACAGAGACAGTGGGATAGAATACGACGAGATGCTGTTTTTCGACGACGAGAGTCGCAACAAGAATGTCGAGGTGTTGGGGGTTACGATGCAGCTCATAAGAGATGGCGTGACGAGGAATGAGGTTGACGCGGGCGTAAGGAGTTGGCGAAAGAGGTATGGGAGGACCAAGGCTTAGATGAGTTATACGAACACAGATAATGAGACAGTGAACTCGAGACCGACAGAAATGGCTTGTGAAAGCGCGCAGGTGGACGGTCAAATGTATCTACCAACATCGAGAAGACAGGGCTAGCCGCCTTTGTCATGCTACACAAAATTTTGACGAAGATACGCATGATTGGGGCAGGTAGAGTTATTTGCAAAGAAGCTCAGCACTGATTTACAAAAGCTGTATATGACTAAGAAGTTCATCCGTTTTGAAGATACTCATACGCTCAGTATCGCTCTTCAAGTCTGCACCAGTCTGTGTTATACTCTAGCCGAACCTTTTCTGTTGCCTCGTCTGTTGTTTCATAGCTCTCCTTTTTGCAATAATCTCGCGTGAGATTATTGAGAAGTGGATCAGCAATTCTTTTGTCTGGTATTATTATCAATTCTATCGAGTAATGCTACATCACATCTGTTTCCAGTCATTGGACCTCTCCCATAAAAAACCTGCCTCGTAGACAGCCATCTCATCCCACCACTTGCCGATGATCTGCATGCTGACTGGCAGCTTCACGCCGTCTTCCACACCCGGACCCTCTAACACCTCCAGCATTCCAATTGGTAGGGCTAACGCCGGGTGACCACTTTGGTTGAAAGGCGCCGTGTTAGAAGTCAATCCGATTTGCTTTGCAATCTGCTCGAGCGGAGTGGCATCAGGTGCGGCATGACTAGTAGCCACATAAGGCAGAGTCGGAGTGAGCAGAATGTCGTACTCCTCAAGCGCAGCATCATACGCGTCTCGCAACTGGCGAGACAGATTCGTTGCCTTGGCAAGCAGGAGAGGGAAGTTCTCCACAGCGTACAGTCCATTCAGGTAAACATTCTTGGTTGCGGAATATGCGTTGTCCCAGTTCTCTTGGCCCATGGGATGGATGAGAGAGTTCAGACCGAGCATTTGGTGGCCTCTTCTACCGAATGAGCCGGAAGTTTTTGCAAGAAAACCCCCCCCTTTCGAGACGCCGGTCCAGATTGCCGCGCCCTTTGAGTGGATTGGAATAGAGACTTCTTCCACTGTGGCACCCAGCTCGACAAATCTAGACACTGCCAGTTTGAACGACTTGGTAACCCGTGGGTCCCTTCCTGGTGTTGAGAGAGATTCGATGATCACGGCGAACTTCTTTCCCTTGAGTGGCTTGTCTGCCGGTAGGTCTTTTACTGAGCTATACGCGGGGACTTTGGACGGAGCCGGCGCAGCAAACGAACGGTCATCGATGTTGTCATTTCCTGAAATGGCTTCAAGAAGAACGGCATTATCTAGGACTGTCCGGGTCATGGGTCCGAGGTGGTCATTCGTTGGCTCATTGCTACCACTACCAGTATACGGAACAAGACCGAAGGTAGGCTTCAGCCCAACGATGCCGCAGTTCGCAGCTGGCACTCGGATGCTTCCACCCTGATCTGCACCGATAGCGCCGTCAACTTCCCCGAGAGCGACGAGCACTCCTGATCCACTCGAACTTCCACCAGCACTGTAGCCTTTTGCAAACGGGTTCTCGACCACTCCGGTCGCAGATGAGTGACTAGTGGCTGATTGACACATGTTCTCGCAGACGGATTTACCGCTAATTTTTCCTCCGGCGTTCAGGATTCTCGTGGTGACGGTTGCATCGCAATCTGGGACGAGGCCTTTGATAAAATTGGTACCCAGGAGCATAGGGACGCCTTTGACGGCGATATTGTCTTTCAGTGCGAATGTCTTGCCTTGAAGCTTACCACCCTTGGCTTTCTTGTCAACGATGCTACATTTCCACGCCCAGGCGCCGTGTGAGTTATCAGCCTTTTCTGGGAAATGAATGTTTTCTCGTGGAAAGCGCTCCTCATCGACTGGGGGGACATAGTCTAAACGATCATATCAGCATAGCTCCATGCATCCAGTTGTCAGCAAGATTTGAAATACCTTCCATCGCCATCAGTTGCTCGCTAGCATCGTGAAAAACAGCCAACAGGCGTCGGTAATCCTCCTTTTCCTCGTCCTCGATCCTCACTCCAAGCTGTGAGCACAGCTTATCCACTGTTTCTGTAGTGACGGGTTTCCATGGCTGGGGTCGAGAGAAAAGACCGACATAATGATACCAATATTTTTAAATAGAAGTTGTGTTTGGTATCGTTTTCGAAAATACGATTATATGATGAATACTTAGATAAAGTGGGTGCCTGATCACAAACGGCCACGTACATAATGTTGACACATACCGCCGGACACATGGTCCGATTGCCAGTTACGTCGCCTCAAAAGGCTCAACTGTGTTACCTTCCGGAATTTCAGCTTCTCTCGAACGTTTCCTCCTATGGTTTTGCTATCGACTAATGGAGAGTACTGTCGGAGGTCCGAAGGAGCGATAAGCGCAGATCGGCCAAAGGCCCTCGCCTATTGCTGTCACACTTCCTTTCTGCTCATCAAAGTGCGGTAGGGCTTCATTTGGCAGCCTAGAAAATGTTCAGACAATTCAATTTTCATTAAAAAATATTTGAGCCCTCATTTCAGTAATCTGAAGTCATCAAGGCGTGCATATACGAAGTATAAACACCTTCTTCGACGTTGCTGCTCTCGTACTTAACCGTTGGCATGCTACCCTGTCCTACGATACGGATCATTTGGACAGGTTAGTCTTTCCCCTTCACTACGATAACATTAGCAATGGAGTGTCATGATACGAGCAATGCAACGATTTCATGACTTGGGGATGTACAAACACATCATCATCAACCAGCCAATAGAGATGCTCATGTACTAATGAATTCTCGTAGTGACCATCTACCTCATTCAAACTAATCACAATGGCACAGCAGCACCATCACCTCTTAGGTCGCTTCCACCACTCCATACCAAGATGCCATCATCCATATGCCGTCTGATAATTTGACCTCTGCCAAACATTCCGCGCCCGTATCCATTCAGTTGCTTGACGCTGTGGCCAAGCGCGCGCAGCTCCTCGACAACCTTCGGATCAATGCCTTCTTCCAGGTAGATCGTTGCATCAGTCATCCTTCCATCGTCACTAGGCATACCGGCTCCTATGCAAAAGCGTGGAGAGTCGAGCGCAGCTTGTGGATTGAGTTTGAAGACTTCCTGGTTGAGAAGGACTTGTACGTGGCCTTGCGGTTGCATGAAACCACCCATGACACCGTATACCGAGTGAAGACTGCCGTCATTGGCATATGTTGTCAACCCTGGAATGATGGTGTGATATGGCCTCTTTCGCGGCGCAAGTACGTTTGGATGGTCCTTGTCAAGGCTAAAGTTCGCGCCGCGGTTCTGCAACGTGAAACCGCAGCCTTTTGGAATGATGCCTGTACCGAACCCACCGTAGTTGCTGTTGATGAACGAGATTGCATTACCCTCTTGGTCAGAGCAGCAGAAGTAAACAGTGTCGCTCTGAAGATGTGCCGGTGAGCCGTGAACGGGCGCTGATATGGCCTGCTTTGGGTCGAAGAGTTTTGCGCGATCAGCGAGGTATTGCTCGGATATGAGCTCAGCTGATGGGACTTTGACGACGTTGGGATCTGTGACAAACCAATGCGCGTCCGAGAACGCGATGCGGAGTGCTTCAATCACAGCGTGAAGGTGGCGGGTGCTGTTATGGTCCGTAGTATTCCATTTCGGGATCTTGCCTTGTTTCTCAAGCTCCTGGATGATTCCGAGTGCCATCAAAGCTACGATCCCTTGACCATTTGGAGGGTGTTCCCAGAGCTCGATGCCGCCCTCTGTGTTCTCGCCTACACCTTGACCGGTGTACTTGAGTGAAATGGGATCAACAGGCTCAGACCCAGTTTCTGCGTGATGCTTGAGGTCGTCCAGTGTGATGTAACCGCCAAGGTCGGAAACAACCTTTACAACCTGCTCGGCTACTTCACCCTCGTAGAAGCCTTTCTTACCGTGCTTGGCGAGAAGCTTGAATGTGTTGGCGATTGTTGGATTCTTCATAATCTCACCCGCCTTCGGCGCTCTATGACCATTTTTTGCAGACGGATCCTTCTTAAGCATCTCGTGGCCGTTGGGCGATGCCTTTCTAAGAGCCGACTCGCTCGCTGCCCACTATACACATATAAGCCAAGTCTATTACCTGTGAGAAGGATTGAGAACTCACGAATGTGGCAGAAAGTTCGGAGACTGGAAACCCCTTCTCCGCAAGCTCAATCGCAGGATCAAGTACATCCTCCAAGCTGACCTTTCCACTACCGAAGCGCTCAACGCAGTCAACCCACCCCGCAGCAGCACCGGGTACAGTTGCCGCATGGACGTGATCCATCGGAATCTGCCCATTCTGACCTTCGGCGATTTTAAGGTCTTTCCTGATCTTCTCGAGGGTGACATTTTCCCCCGATCGACCGGAGCCGTTCATAGCGGAGACCTTCTTTGTCTTGGCATCGTAGAAGAGACAGAACATGTCGCCTCCAATGCCTGTTGACCCTGGCTCACTGACATTGATGGCTGCTGCTACCGCAACAGCTGCATCCTGCGTACTGTGAGCACTCGATGTATAGACAATGTTACGTTACGTCATACCGCTGCGTTTCCACCCTTCCTGAGGATTTCGATGCCTGCAGCTGCTGCTAAGGGCTGAGTACATGATACAATGCCCTTCGTACTGTGTACAACTGAACGTCGACTGGGAAAGTGGACAAACTGGGGCTCAGGATGCGGGTAAACATTAGGATTCCCCATTGTTGGCTGGTAGCTTTTCAGGCTGATGGTGTGTTTTTTGGCTTTTGCTTCGTCGGGAATGTGCCATTAACAATTGATGTCTAAAGTACGTACGTGCTGCCTGTGGGGTAATGCGAAAGCCTACGTAAATAGCCAATAATGGACGGTTATCCCCGGAGGTTGCGCGATGGCGTTCGCATTGCCGAAGACGGTGGCGGGCAGCCTCGGAGCATCTCATAGCGACGCCGGTTACGCTCATGGTCTTTAGCTGTTGGCGAGCACGCATTGGATTGGAGAGTTGATGATCAGGCTGTCGGCCCGTAAGCACATATATAACGTAGACGATGAGTCACGTGCAGCGCGTTGCGCCAAGCATGCGGAAAGGCGCGTCACCCCAGGTGCTGGATCTTGACCTCTGGCCGAAGCTTCAAAATTAACCTACCCTCTGATTATGCTGGCTACCCCTTGGATCTGCCGCAATTGCCTCCTGCGGCTTAGAAACCCGCTGGTTAGACAGCAAATTCGCCTTCAGTCAACTGGTGAGCACATGGCTTACTAGTCAATTTTTTCCGAGCAAAGTACTGATATTACACAAAGCTTCCACGTCCGAAGCGATACCCCTCGCACTCCTCACACGAGCCCGTACTGTTGCTTCCGAGCATAAGGAACTGACTAAAAAGCTCGCCAATGGCTTTGACACGCGTGCGGCAAAGAAGTCGGGCGAGTACAGCCCCATTGTGAATGCATTACAGGATTGGGACAAGGCGAATGAGGTACGCACAACTCAGGACCTTTGGCAGGAGCGACTGGGCAGCTGACATCGACTAAGTCTGTGGCAGAGCTCACGACCTTAATACACGAATCTACGACTGACCCCGAACTACGATCCCTCGCAGCCGATGACCTGAGCGAGACGCGGACACAACTTGCCAATGCCTCACAGAGCTTGATCACATCTCTTGTGCCAGTGCACCCCTTCGCCCACCTACCATGTCTCCTCGAGATACGGCCTGGTGCGGGTGGTTTAGAAGCTGCCATTTTCGCAGGCGACTTATTTCGCATGTACCAAGCCTTCTGCAACCGCAACGGGCTGCGTACCAACCTTCTGAAGTACGAGAACATCAACGGCACAACTGAGGCAGGAATCCCGCTTTCTGAAGCCATACTCGAGGTGGAGAACGTCAACTCCTATGGCATATTCAGGTGCGAGGCAGGCGTTCATCGGGTGCAGCGAGTGCCCGCCACTGAGAATAAGGGGCGCACGCACACCAGTGCAGTATCAGTGCGTGTGCTGCCAAGTCTGCAAGAGAACTCCGCAGCCGAAGAAAATTTTGATGACCCAGAGAGCGACTACTATATCGACGTAAAGGAGGTGAAAGTCGAGGTCATGAGAGCGAGCGGCGCTGGTGGCCAGCACGTCAACAAGACAGAATCGGCTGTACGGCTTACTCATCTACCCACAAACACTGTTGTCTCTATGCAAGATTCGAGATCTCAACACAAGAACAAGGAGAAAGCCTGGGCACTTCTACGCTCGCGTATCGCCCAATCACGGCGAGAGAAGCGAGAAGAGGAAGTGGCTAATATGCGCCGGAGCGTTATAGGCGTGGCCAAGATGGGTCGCGGAGACAAGGTGCGAACGTACAATTGGGGCCAGCAGAGAGTTACCGATCACAGAAGCGGGACCACAGTGCATGATCTCGACGACGTAATGGAGGGCGGCCCGACGCTCGAACAGGTCATGGAGAGTGTCCGTAATTGGCTCATGGAGAGGGACGTCGAAACTCTGATCGCTGAAGAGGGTGAGAAGAAGTGATTGACCTCATGCTTACTTTCGTATCATATCCCTAAAGCTATGGACTCTACGCTCCCACATTGTCGACATCCCGTGGGAAGTTGTCCTAGGAGAACGGCTAGCCGACCTCGAAGCGTCCCACACCAGATGGTGAATCCTCCCGTTAGTAGAGATCACATTGCATTTCTTCCTGAGAATCGCCATCCGCCCCAATCACGACAATGGATAGTTAGTCTGATGCCCACGTCGATCCCCTCCGTTCACCCGTACCGGATCAAAACGAGATGACGAAAACTTCGCAATATTATAGCTATGCATTCTCAAGAATCTTGCTTCTCACGACAATCTTGGGTCGACACTGTATCAAAACGCACTCAAATATTGCATAATAAGACAATAATCGCGCATTTGATTGGTTCTTCCACTTCTTCTTTTTAAGCAGCCCATTATTCTAAATCGACCACTAGCGAAGCTACTCATATATTATCACTACGAAGGCGACTGTCGTTGTCATGTTGCCCCGTGCTGACGTTCACTAGGCGCTCAAGTCATCCTTTACTGCACGGGGGGCTCGCTTAGCTTCAGCGAAGAAGACCTGGGGATTCCCACGGTATTGCATGGTTTTCTACCACGAACATCCTCGCCATTGCTGCTGTTTGGGCGTACGCTGGATATCTCCAAGATCTGTTCGGTAAACGCTACATTGCTCTCTTCGGTTCGCTGTGTATCCGTCTTGGGTGCGTTCTTGTTGCTACAGGACACTCTTTTGCTCAACTTCTCGCTGGTATGGCGATCTCAGGTGTTGGTGCTGCTACGGGCGAACTCACTAGCCTAGCGGAGCAAGATCTCTAGTATCAAGGAGACTATACAGTGACTGACCGGATAGTAGGCTCGCAGAGGTCGTACCTGTCAAATACCGTGGATACTCAATCGCTTTAGTCACTGCGTTTGTTCTTCCGTTCTGCCCATATTTCTTGTACGTCTAGTTATGGGCACACCATGACACGAACGTGAGTTGGCGATGGGGTCCATGGGTCGCTCTAATTTACAATGATATCGTTGGGCTTGGTTTGCTCTTCACCTACTTCCCACACAACCATACACGAGCGGAGGGGTTCTCGCGAAGAGCTATTCTCAATTGCATTGACTACGCCGGTGGTGTTCTGTCGATTACTGGATTGACACTCTTGTAAGTTAGCGGGCAAATTTGGTTTATGTAAGTTCTACTGACTCTAAATAGTCTAGTCGCGCTACAATCCGGTGGTTATACTCACCCATGGGCATCTGGATACGTGCTCGGCACGATGCTTGTCGGGCTGGCTCTCATTGCTGCCTGGGTCGTCTACGAGTGGAAATTCGCCAAATACCCCATGGTGCCAGGAGAGTTATTCAAAGGCCAGCGAATAGTCGGTCTTGCCTACGTTGTCGCCTTCGCGGCTGGAGTTAATCTTTTTAGTGTACTCAAATTTTCCCCCTTGACTTTCACCAACGTTTACAATCCCATTCCAGTGCGAATCGGATTGAGGGGCATTGCACCAGGATTTACAACTGCAACTGGGGCAATCTTCTTCAATGGCGCGTCATCCAAGTACCCAAATCATACGAGGGAGGTTCTGCTTCTCGCTGTGTCTATTATGACGGGATTCGCAGGGGCATTGGCAGTCATGACACCAGAGAACGAGAGCCTCATACTCGCCATAGGTGCTTTAGCTGGCTACAACTCCGATCCCAGGTGTAACTCCAGCTGTGATCGCAGGTGCAACGAAGGGTACACAGTGGGCGTACAGCGAGAGTTTGAAATATGTTTGGGTAAATTTCACTTTTCTTGTGAAGAAGTTCACACCACTAACACAACAATAGTTCACCTCGATCGGCTTCGGATGCATGGCAGTTGTCTGCGCCGCATTGTTGCCCAGCACAAAGAAATATCAGACAAATCGTGTTGCTGTGCAAATCTAAGAGGCCTTTGCTTGTGTATGTCCACTTATCCAATCCGAAAGGTCAAATAATGTCAGTTGCGCACGACTTCCAGATGGGTTAATAATTGCGAATTGCTCTCAAAGTCGCTAAAATGATGTGTCATTCACCCTTCGAATTGAGAGTCGCTGCGTTCGGTCGTCTCTGCGCTACGGAGCCAGTATACTCGCCTGTACTTCTTAAAGCAAAGCGTTCTAGGTTCTGGCAACATGTTGTTTCTCCATCTCTCTCTTCGCCACCACGCGAGCGGACACGATGAAAGGACTCTCAAATGCAAATGCTCAACGGCACTGTTAATCTTGTTAAAGGTAGCTTTTCTTGGGTGGCGCGACAAGGTGATAAACTCGACTCTGTTTTGAGTCCAGACTCACTCTCTTGTATGAATATTTGGATAGGTGCGTCCTTGAGTTTGTAAAACCAATTATTGTGTTGTCGTTCGGGCAACAGCTTAGCCTTGGTTAACATGTCGTAGTAGAAGTAGCAACTGAATGGTAGTAGAGGTCTGTAGCATCGTGGGTATACAGCTATAGTTGCCTGATGGGAGTAGCTTAGTCAAGCAATAGTGACGCAGAAGTGTCGTAAGAGCCGGGCGAATAGCTTAAGCTTGGTATCGACGGAAACAGTTGGGAGATGCACGACTGAGAAGAATACCTGTGTGTCTGCTTTGCATTCGCGAGCCGTTGTTTGACGTGCTTTAGCTGCCTACGGCTTGCAGTGTGAAATCCGGTGAAGGGCGGGGAAACAGCTAACCCCACCTACTGCCCACCTCACTCGACGCCTCGCTTACGGCGACTGGTCAACATTTACTCTTCACAACCTTGCGACATCATGCAAAGTAATCTTGTGCTTCCTGAGGCATAAATTCCGTTCGTTCAACAACGCCCCGACAGCCTGATGCCTTGCTCATCATGCAGCTGCCTACGTGCTTCCAATGGAGATGGCCGAATCACAAAGCGAAGAGTGAGCCTACATAATGCCCCCTCTTTCCAGCTTCCATCTCCAGTTGGGACTCTCCATCCCAATTTTCATCGGCCATGGACCCAATGCCGCCGTTCACCATCATTCCAGTGCTCAGAGAAGCGGCAGAGTTGAAGATCGAGGAGCTCAACCGAACGAAGGAGTCGTTCAAGCGTCGATACCATCTAAATGCTAACCGCTCTACGGAGGGCGACTCGTTGAAGAGGATCTCGGGGCTTCTGGAAGATATCAGGAAGCTGGACCCGTACTTGCAAAAAGACGATGACCTTCCGATCATGGCCCGATACATCGAGCAAGCTCAGGACGACAAATCGGTATCGTCCTCAAAACTCCTGAAATTCGAAGAACAACTATGGGACAAGTTGAACAAGCACCTAAATCGTATGGAAATATCGTCTTTACACGTCGATCTCATGAAGGAAGTGATGGAGACACAGCCGTCTGCCGATTCGATAGCCGACAAGCTAGAGAAAGCTTCTCTCGATGACGACTTTGAGATGGTAGAGAATGAGCTCGAAGAAGTGCTCGAAGAGTTCGAGCAGGACACCTTCACAGCAAAAGATGTCGACGTCGAGGCGATCGAGACTTACCTTTCGAGCCTGTTCGTAGATGACAGGGACAAGCGAGATCTCGACGACCTCCGGGGCGACATGCGACTATATGGTGATGAGCTTATGGATAACAACGGGGAATTGGATCAAGACATTTTGATGTGGAACATCATGGAGTTGCTTAAGAATGACCTAATCAGCCCGGAAAAGAAGAAAGCCCTTGAGGGCTACCTACAATCGCCAATTGCATTACGAGAGCTGGTTGCTACCATGAAGATGAAGTCCTTCCAAAATTGGGACTACAACAATAGTCATGACGGGTTACCGGTCACTGCTCGTCAAAACGCTGAAGGACAATATTGCATCACAGTCGAAGAGGACATCATCGACATGCTATTCCTACAATGCTCTGCTATCGGTTGGGCCTCGAAACTCAAGGAGTGTCTAAAAGACTTCACCCGCACCTCAGTCTCATTTTCCACCAAGGACCTGACAGTTGATGAACTGAATCAACGCGAGTACTACCTCTTGGCACCTCGCAGAGCAAACCAGACCAAGCCTAGTGCGTGCAGTGTATGCCACCCCTACTATCCTTCCGCACCTATGCCACCACCTCCAGGAATTCAGCTCTTTCCTCCTCCTCCTCCCGATGTAACCTACCCTGTTGGAAAGAAGGCCAAGAAGAGACGTCCCTTTAACATGCCCCCTCCTCCGCCACCGCCACCGGACTTCAATTGCCTCAAATATGAGCGGAACACGGCTTACACCAAAACCTTCTTCATGTCCCGACTTCCTGCACAAGAAGGCTGTACGCCGAAGGTCACGCGTCCAGAGGATGTTCAAGCCAACCTGATCGAGACTCTAGCTGTCGAGACTAAGTTGCGCAAAGCCTTTGACGGCAAAGCACATGCCCTCGCTGTTGAATTCGATTCGTTGGCATCATCACTCCCGCACAAGACCATTCTCACCGTCTTGAAGTTCCTCGGAGTCCCCGAGACTTTCCTGGAATATTTCACATGCTTCCTGGAGGCTAGACTGAACATCGGCCCCGCTGTACGGGGAACACCTGACCGAATCCTGCAACGGACTTGCGGCGTACCTATTGGCCACGGGATGGAAATGCTGTTTAGTGAAGCAGTGCTCTTCTTCCTTGAGCTAAGTGTCCATCAGAAAACAGGTTCATACCTGTACCGTCTCAATGACAGGTGCTATTTTGTTGGGACATATGAACAGCGTACCAAGGCTGCGGAAGAGACTGAATCATTTGCTGGTCTAATGGGTCTTAAGCTGAAGGGCCTGTATCCTGGTGGGGGCAAACTGGTCATCGGTTGCCTGGCTATGGATACGATGTCGACATCGCCCGCTGAAACTGCGTCATTCGCGATCGACAACTCTATGGTTATCGCGTATGCCCACCGCGTAAAGAAGGAGCTTGACGCCTGCCTGGCTGTGCTCGATTGGGTTCGTGTCTGGAACAGTACGGCCGGTACATACGCATCCCACCTTTTCGGTCCACTTGCCGCTGTTTTCGGCAAGGCACATCTCGAAGACGTGAAGTCAGCCTACAACCGCATCTTTTCAATCATCTTCAATGGCGGCGATCTCACCACTCACGTCAAGAATCTTCTCAATACCCACATCAAGCGCGGCCTCAGTGACCCAACCTTCGCTCTCGAAGCACTGATCTACCTCCCACAGGCTTATGGCGGTCTAGGCGTCAAAAACCCTTTCATCACACTCAATCTTGCTCACAATATGAGTGAAGACCCCAATGCGGAAGTTGATAAATACTTGAAGGACGAGGAGACCTACTACGACCGCGCAGCCGAGATTCACGCCCTCCTCACGGCTGAGCAACGTCAAGAGAAGCTTGAAGCTATTTTCGGCGACAACAAAGACAAGCTCCAAGCTTCACTAGGCCCTGATTGGAATCTTGCTACCTTCATGACACGCGAAGAACTGGTAACCCACCGCGAACTTAGACAGTACCCAAACCTTCAGACTCAACACTTTCCACCCCCGTTCACGACATCCTTCCCTCCCTCCTTAGTAGACCTCTACCAAGACCTCCTCCACCAGCCCCACGACAACATCGACGTTAGCGAGAAGGTCTGCGATGAGATCCGCCGCCTATCTGGCACTGGTGATATGAAGCCCTGGCGTAAGTTGAGTGGAGAGGAGAGATGGGTACTAGAGATGTACGGCGATGAGTGTTTTGAAAAGTATGGTACTTTGGAAATATGGTGGGGAGATGGGGTACCGAACGAAGTCTACAAGGCGGTCAGAGGCCATGTATGGAGTGATGGTGATGACGATGGTAGTAGTTATGAGACTTTGAGTGAATGCTGAGTGGACTCATGGTGCGGAGTGGGGATAATATTAGGACGGAATTTTTCGATGGGAGAACAAGGAGGCTTGCATGTAGTTTTATTAGCACTGTCTTTCTCGGAGCTTTCTTACTTGTCGTAGCTTAATTTTTATGGGGCATTATAAGGATAATCTCACAGCTCTCTCGGATCCCCTTCCATTCGTGATAATCTTCATACAGCTCTGTATAGATTTGAACTAGCCTTCAGGTCTAGCAAGGTAACCTCCAACAATGCTTTTGGGGGACTTCTCCAAAGCATCTATTGTCGTTCAAATACAGCTAGTATTTCCTTCATTCCAATCCAAACGCATATATAGTCACTATTGCACACAGAATTGTATGCTTTTGCCCTTGTCGCAGCATTACTTCTTTATTTAAAAGTAAAGTCAACGCTACAAAGCGGATTATCAAACGCAGCATCACATGTTAGAGGGTATAGAAGATGTAGACATAGCTTTAAAGCTCCCTAAGCGCATGAAATTGCATGTTGAAGATCGCAGTTAGATCTGTTCAAAGAAGCATGTGTGGACAAGATGAGTTATAGAACAGCACAGAATCGACATGTGATGCACTTATCCTTCTCAGTATCAGCTTCCAGACTACACTATTGAAACTCGTTGCAACCTTCCAAAATATGATACAACGCCAATACATATGATACAAATGTACAGATTGCACATAGCTCCTCACTTGATCTTCTTGTTCTTCAGCTTGATCGTTTCCCCATTCACAAAGATACCCTTGCCCTTATACGGCTCAGGTTTCCTCCACTTCTTGATATTCGCTGCGAATTGCATAACCACCTCTTTTTCTGGCCCCTCCAATAGTAAGCGTGTTGGCTGTGGTGTACTTGCGGTAACGCCTTTCGGTATGCCAAGCTCGACTGGGTGAGAGTAGCCAACCTTCAAATTTACGAACTTCTGGCCGGGATATTCGGACTCGAC
This sequence comes from Cucurbitaria berberidis CBS 394.84, assembly GCF_010015615.1. NCBI lineage: Eukaryota > Fungi > Ascomycota > Dothideomycetes > Pleosporales > Cucurbitariaceae > Cucurbitaria > Cucurbitaria berberidis. The sequence goes on along the minus strand of NW_024468937.1, from coordinate 1,890,742 downwards.
GGTCGTTGCGCTGTTCTCGACCGAGGCACGGAAACCTACGCCGACGAAGCGGAGGATAGCGCTGTGCCCTTCGCTCACACCGAGGATGTGGTTCTGGAGGTAAGCGCGCGTTGTGCCTTGTTCAAAGTTAGCCCGGTAACGTTTCGAGGTAATTGACAAATTCATACCCCACATAGCTTTCTGTTTCGCATCTGTCGAATCTTGTATCGTTAATGTCGGCCCACCTAGGGCCGCATCTTGGTTGATGTTGACGTAGTGAGGGACCTCCATTGAAAGCTCGCCGAGCGGGCCCTTGATCTCTACTGTAGACATTGCCTGTACCCTTGATCCTCTACCCTTTGTGGAAGGCGCTATCACCCGAAATGTGACACCAGAAGGTACTGAGAGCGGTGCAGATCCAATCTTCGATTGACATGGTGCCGTGGTGGTAAAGGTCCTCGAAGCGGCGGGTCTCGAGAGCGCGGGTAGCAGAAAACTCGGTAACAGGTCGGTAGAATGAGCTGATGATTTAGCAATGCTGTGAGCGCAGCGTCTTCGTGCTGGGGCGAACATGATGTGTTGATGCTGGTATAGCTTGGCGGACATTTTCTTGAGATGCGTTTGGAGTTTGGTCGCAGGCTTAGTCATCTGGCCTCTCCAAGTCCCGTGCTCACGCGTCGTGACTTCCCCCCCTCAACACCACAACCTTCCCATGTTCAGCACTCGCAAGCGGAAGATGTTGTACGATAATGCGTCAAACTCTGATTCCTTATTCGTGTAGCTTTGCATATTTTCGCCCAAGCTCAAGCTGTTTGCTCTTCTACTAACCGCGCCTCGTCCACTTGCTTCAGTGCTCGCTCTCACTCAGGCATCGCAGCACCGTACCATGCCTCACGTTGTCGAACAGTCTGCCACCATCGCTCTCTCACTGTCGTAAGGCTGCTGTGGATGAACCCCACAACCTCTCTACCTCTTATGTACTTCGCTTTTCTCTACTCTTTCTCCACTACACTCTACTATCTGTCTCTGGTTTCAACTCGCTCGCTTCTTTCTCTACCCTCTCCCTTTCTTCGACAAGCTGCGAGCAAGCTGCCAACATGAATCTTCGAGGTGGGACTGTATTGCCCGCCATCATCACTCTCAGCCTCTTCTATCTCCCGGCCGCGCTTTCTTACTACCATTCGCCACCAGCTGACGCAGCGCCGACGGTTAACATCGATTCGTTCTTCCAGTATACGACCTCTCGAAATCACAAAGTGATAACGCAAGCTGTCGACTTTGTCGTTTCCATGCAGACGGCGCCAACTTGTACTCGGATGGCCGCCTCACACCTTATGAATGAATGTAAACTGCTCGAACACGCACCAGACTTCGCCAAATCTCGACCAGAGGCATATTTAGACAATGTCAAGACTGAGTACGCTGCCAAACTGGCTGTATGTGAACTTCTCAGTGCTCAACCAAGCAATCCGATTCCGCCTCCATATTGCGACATTTTGGTCCCTTCTTCGAAATCTTGCAGCAAGGGTGGTAGCTGGTGGCATACAAAGCAAGAGTTTTCGAGCGAAAGACAGTGCTACCCTGAGTTCAAAGAGTACCAGTATTCACAGTGCTTGAAGAGCTTGCAATCAACACCCCAGTTTTGGACCTCATTTAGCAATGCTCGGCAGAACGCAGTGGTCATGTGTCAAGCTAGCCGAGATGCTATTGAAAGGGAGAATCATCTAGAAACGTTCAAAAACCTCACTCAAGTCCTGGGTGTGGTGACTTCGACTATGCAGAAGACAACCGAGGACTATGAATCTCTGATCCGAGAGCAGAGGCAGTTCTCAGAAGAGGCTAGGAATGCGCATGACCAGCTCAAGGAGGACATACATGCTGTTCAGGAGAAGGCTGTCGCGACTGTGGGAGCTCTCGACGAGAAATTTCACACGTTCATGGAATCGTCGATATCTGAACTCATTACGGCCTTAGCTGACAGTCAAAGCGTCGAGATCGAGCGGATCCATCAGAGAATGCAAGATTTCTCACAAGATCTGATGACGGAGAGTTCCCAACTTGCAAAGTTCTTCTCGGGCGAACTTCAGCAGTTCCACGAGCGATCACTCTCCAGCCTCCAAATCCACCACCAAGCACAAGTGGACAGCTATAGCACCCTATCTGATCACATGGACACGGTCCATCATACTATGAACAAGACCAACGACTTCGCGGATTTATCTCTAGCCAAGGCAGATACTATCGCACAGCGGCTCAGTACATTTGAGAGTCAGACAGAAAACATCGCGGAGGGATTCGCTTTCCTAAGCGCAATCCCTGCCCTTGTCAGTTTTCTCGTTCGCGGCTTCGTGGCCACCATCGGCACTCTATTCATATTCGTCATCCTTTACAAGCTGAACAAGAAGCTAGCAGCGTGTACTGCTGGTGCTTTCAGTTCAGCGTTCCTCCTCAACTCCTGTGGCATTCTCGGATGGCTTGGAGACCTTCCCTCTCAGATCAGCAATATCCATGCTCAGCGTTCATTCGTCACTGATATGACGCCGACACAGAAGGGCGCTGGCATCGTTCTTCTACTCTGGTTCGGTGCTTACCCGATTACTCGGCTCAACTCATACTTCAGTTACATCTTCGACACTGCCTTTAACCGCCTATTCAGCTCCTTATGGGTGCGTCAGTATTGCAACGATGGTGGTGTTGGGCTCTTGCCCAGCATCGAGATACCGGCTACCACCCTTTATCACAGCCTGGATTCGTCCAACGACCGAAGATTTGCCACGATAAGCCCTCCTGCATACACGAAGGACATCCCGATGTTTAGTAAGGCATAGCTTGTCAATACCCCCTGTAGGCTGTATAGGTTCACTTCCGTCGGATCCTAGCATTTTCATATCATTTTCATTTACAACAGGAGGATATACATATGCGAAGTTTTCTAACGCGGTCTGTTTATGTTTCTCATAGCGAACCCTTATCTACCTACCTCCTTCCCGGGGTGTCAGTCTGTCTTCGGTGATATTTCCACGGCGTTGGAGCGGATCATTAATTTTTTGGAGTTGGCGCACAAGGGTTCAGGAAGGTACTCAGGAGGCATTATGGGATAGAACCGGATTCTGCGTTTTCATTTGCTGACTTCCCCTGCTGAGTAGAATTGGGAGCGGGTATGATCTCAATTCTTTACATACTTTACGAAAATGAAATTCAATATCATCCAATTCCTTGATGAGTTGTTTCATATCTACTCATTTAAAAGGCGAGAGATTGTAGGTAAAGTATGCTGGCGACTACGTTAATCTCCGTCAATTTGCCTGTAATGCATACCCGCTTGAGAACCAAACAACGCCCGCGCCAATACCGTACGTATGCTGGGTGCAAAAACATAAACGGGGAGAGTTGTCAGAGAGTATGTAGCTTAGTCCGAGTCATCAGGTAGCTCTTCGATACGGCCTGATTGATAAGCTTCTTCAACTGGGTTCTTCACGTCTACCACACCGGTAGCTTTGAGTCTAGGTGACTGTCAGCCTAAAACTCATACACAGTTAGGGGAGAGCACATACCGTTCAAAAAGCACAAACAACCTCTCCGCTTCCCTCTCCTTTTCTTCCTGCGTCATCGGCTTTTCTTGGGCGGGATCCTCTCTGTCCAATCTCTGACCCGTAATAGGGTTCACGGGTATACTCTGGTTAGAGCTTGTGGCATTCGCCTGTATAACCTCCTCCGGCATGGCGATGTTATTCGACATCAAGAACCCAGACGCAAAGCCGTAGCCCACGTTCTGCACGAACGTACTTGCATCCTTGCTGGAAAGTTCAAACATCATAGCCGATATTGAGCCGCGGAGATTCGGTGTCAGGGCTGATGTAGAGAGGTTGAGGAGGCGAGAGGAGAGTGTATCGGACTTTCCGATAGGCTTGTCTCGTTCCTCATTTGTGGGAAGGATGAGCTTCTCCATGGCCTTTTGGACGCTGGCTGGTGCTATCTCATAGATACGGCGGATGAGGGTTAGGACTGGCGCTATTGTGTTGTCAAGTTCTGACTCGGAGTAAGAAATGATGGATTGGTCGAGAATGCTAATGAGGTGCTCGGCGTTGCACTTCTGATCAAACCTGGGAAAAACAGCGTTCTGGCCTAGGTATTTGAGTTGTTGCCCCTTTGTATCTTCCAGATCTAGATTCAGCAGCGCGTTGATCAAGTAGTTGATGGGCGCAGTCAGCGGCGGCTTAGGAATGCCTCTTCGAACTAGAATCTTGAATATGTTTGGTATTGACTTGGAGAAGATCTCGGCGAGCTCGGGATGGAAATGTGTGATATTGAAGAGGAGCTTGAGCGTCTCTGAGAGAGCCATGAGCTCCATTGGATTGGTGTGTTCCTGCGACCATTGCCGCGCTGACCGCGAGTAGCGCTTTGCATGCCTTCTTATTGCAGCGTTGATGCTGTCTGCTAGTTGGTTTTCGTGGACGAGCTTCGTGTAGTCCAGGTTCGCGTCGTAGGTCATGAGGAAGAGGACGCGCGAGGAGAGGAACTCGTCATCAGCACTGTCGCCCTGCAAGGCAGTCAGAAATAGTGGAGGGGCGCATATCTCAAGGAAACAACCACTTGCCTTCAGCTTGTCGGCTGCATGTGGGCCATGTCCCAGGTCAACCAGTATCTGGCGCGTCTTGGGTACCAATAGTAGGGCATTGGCTATACATCGAAGCGCCTCTTGCGATGCTGGGGTGGTCTCACCGTCGAATGCACAGCGGCCAAGTGTGCGAAGGCCCTAAGGCGGTCATTGTGTGATTTCCAAAGCGCATCCACCCTAGCATACATCTTGTGTGAAGATCGGGTCCGAGTTGTCGACCGAGCGACCGTAGACCTTGAGCTGCTCGAGCAGGTGCTGTCTCTCTAAGTGGGTGATGAGCGCGTCGCGTGTTTCAAGTTACAGAGGGCGGCGTACGTTGGATAGAGAGCTTGGGAGCGTCGAGGTCAGCCTTCAATTCGGAGAGAATGCTATTCACATGGTCAAGTTTCGCTATGGATGGATTAGCCCGCTGCACGAATGCGCAATGAAGCGCAGGTTTGCACACAACGCACCCTTGCTAGCCTTTTGTGAGGACATTGCACTAGAGGAGACTCGAAAAAAAAGAGTCAATGGTGTACTGAAGAAGGCAGCGGTGTACTGTCTTGAAAGTCGAGGTAGTTGGATGGTTTTGAGCCCCACTACGGTGGACGCTGCTAGGGATCTGCAAATGCAACTCTGCAGGCAGGCATTGCTCAAGAGTTAAGACTAACAAGGCGCGAATCTAGAATCCAGAGGGTTTGCACGTGCGACAATAGGTAGTACAAGGCCAGAAGGCTTTACCCTAGGCTGTTCGTAGGTATGTAGTATGCAATGCTTAGGTTCCATGGGTGGGTGGTTGCATATGCTGCATAGCATCGCATCTTGCTGTGAGAGGCACTCGAACGCAATCACCGTCATATGACTTTCACATAATTCTCGTCTTGTATATGGCAACCTGCACGTTAACGGCTGCTGCGTGTTCCAAGTGTAGGTGATGTTTCCACGGTTGTTGAATCCATAAGCCGTGAAAGGGCACTTAACGCGGGCGCGGTAGCGCGTCTCCGCGGACGCGTCCGACGTGCAGCCCCCAGCCAGCCTTTCTCGCCTTTGCGCGCCGGGGTAGTCGACTGCCTCCACGGTCGCTCCTTTATGCACCCACCCATAGCACGCATTCACATCTTAACAATGCGAGTCCAATCCCGTACCTTTGTTCTTTGTTTCTGTTAGTCTGTTTCCAGCATAGCCATGGTGTTGTCCAAGTTTGATTCCCTTTTTGTTCGCCCACCGACTCCCCCCAAAGATCTCGAAGATCACGCCCACGACCAAGACGAAGACGAAGACGAGACACTACAGTTCCTCAACGATCACTTTGGCCAGAAGCCTGTTCTACCCAGGATCATTGCAACCAAGTCACTGCTCAATACGCCCGAGCAGTCGCCATCCTCCGACATTAGCATACCCTCGAGCTCAGCGTGTAGAAGGAAGAGAGTCAACTTCGAGTTGCAGACATGCGCAATACCGAGCAAGAAGGCTATTGTACAGTCCTGGACCCCCACACGGAGTTCACCGCTGCGACCTCTCCCTCAGACGCGCGTCTCGTTGCCCTTGAAGTCGATCCTGAAGCCCTCCGACGGCACACCTACACCTCCGCCAGCCGACGACGGCGCCACAGCACACAAGTTCAAAACTTTTGCTGACATGTTGGAGTCGATCGTCAAACTGCTCGCCTCGGCGGACCGCTCATCGCGGTTAGATGCATACCATTCGCTACAACGAACTATGCAAGCCTACGACAAGATACCAGACGAGCAGGCTCTCAAGCACAAAATGTCTCTGCTAACTCAATTCATACGGCGGGATGTCCAGTCTCCTAGCCCAACTGGAACTGGACTGGATTCGCAGCTCGTGGCCCAAGCCCTGAAGCTACTCATGGCTCTCTTTCGAATCACGGACTTGACCTCCGCTATGGATGACGACTTTTGCTCCTTCATCATGGAACGCGTTATTCACGTCGCCAGCGATGTTTCCATGCCCAAAGCTATAGTGAACACCCACCTCGCGGTGCTCATGCAGCAGAACTTTAGGCTAAGGACTATGACCACAAATCGCATCGAGAAGATCCTGGATGCGCTAGACACCATTCACGAGCGAATCAGCGGTTTCTCTGTTCAAGCATACCGCATTCGCATCTACAGGAAGCTGATCCAGCAACGACCGGATCTTATGATCAAGCACACGGAAAGATGGTTTAAGCATACGGTCAAGGCATTGGTATCACCTCAAAAAGATATCAATCAAAGTGCGCTAGACACCGCCTTGTCAGCTGCGAAAACAATCGGCCATGACCGTCACGTCGCAAAGTCTGTTCTCTCCGTTCTTAACCGTGTTAGGAACGATGGCGAGACTTTTGCAAGAGTCTTGACCTGGGAACTAGAAAGGATGCTGGGGGGCGACAACGCCACGATGGTACCCCAAATCTGGTCCGCTGTGACGGGCTTGCTACGAGACTCCCTAAACGGTCAGATGTTCTCTGCCATGAAGGACTGGCTCGAAGTATTCGAAAAATGCCTGAAATCCGACAAGGATCAAGTCAAGATGCATGCCAATGTCGCTTTCTGCTTCCTCCTTTATGTCGTCAACTTGGCTGCAAACACCTCCGAGGGCTGGACAAAAATGTTCCTTAATATTCCATTGCATCAGCTCAAACAGCGCATTCCAGCGAAGAAGGCCGACCGTGACGCTATTACATCTGGCTACGTTACATTGCTGTACTACGCACTTCGGCCGACAGCTTCCTTTGAACAGCTTGATCGGTATTGGACCGAATTTGTGGCGGGTTTCTGGAACCCATTGATACATTCGTCTTCAACTCAGCAAGCAATTGCCGCATGCCGAGTTGTCTCTGCTCTTCTGAATGGCTCCAGGAAACCATGGAACGAACACCGAGCCTTGGACCTTCGCCCACAATACATGACACAGCGTGGTGAACTTCCTTTAGTAGATCCGAAATGGGTCCGGAAATCGCTTTGCAAGGTGCTCCAGTTTGTGGAAACCCTCCTGGATGCAACACCATGGACTGAGAGCGAGCAACAGGAAGATGAGCCGGTAAAGACAATGTGGCTCGCTGTCATGGATGCCTTGGTCGAAGCAAGCAGCAAGGAAGTCATGGCTTCTAGTGAGACCAAGGATGCGATGGCGCACATAATCAATCTCCTCCGTCGAATATGGGATAGGCACACCACCAAGCTAGCGCTCCCACAGCAAAAGGAGGACCTTTGGGCCGACAAGTTCTGCTTTCTGATCGAGACTGTAGTGCAAAAGCTAGGCGCATTTCAGTTTGCGGACAAGTGCCTCATGCGGAATGGCAACAATGAATTCGAGGTTGCCTCAACGCCATCACATCGGGCACGACAGCAGGGTGCACGGACATCGCCTCTCCTCTACCTTGTTGATCTCTTAATCAATCAGTCTGAGGGCAAGCTTGCAGATTCTGTTCGACTTCGTGCCATCAAGTTGATTATCGAGCCTTGCTTCAATGTTCAGAACACCCGCTTCAGTAAACTAGAACTCCTTCGCGATTGTGGTGCTGCTGTCGATGGCTCATTGAGGGCAGCTGTTGCATTGAACTTTTGGGCGCAAACTGCTGCTCTTCTCCAATCCTCTATCCAAGAGCAACTCTCTGACTCGAATGAGCGCGTCTCACGTCCATTTGGCAAAGAGTATGAGCTTGTCGTTGATCTTCTAGGGCTGGGTTCTGCTTATATGCTGAACATGCCGCGAGGTCAGGAGGTCTTGTCCGCTTTCGTTGAAACGGTTCGATGCGAGGCTGGAGAGGGTGCAGTCATCCTTGCCGTGATCGAGAAGGTTTCGGAGCGCGTTCTGAAGCGTACCGCGGATGAAGACAAGGCTTCATGCTTGCCCTACACCAGCATACTACTGCGAAACCTTCCTAAACAAATGAGCCGACGGGTGTTGGATCAAGGTAGGCAGAACATATGGCCGTCTTCTCCAGCAACAGGCCGCCACCCAGACTTCGATCCGTACAGTCACCTCTATGGCGCGGTAATTTCTACCGGCTCAGCTGCATACCAAAATCTCAACAGCGAGGATGTTGAGCCGACGAAGCGCTTTCTCGCTGCTTTTGCCAGCTCTATCCACCACTGCTCAACCTCGCACCTCGCAGTTTATCTACGGAAGACTCAAGATATGATTCGTCTTTGGGTTGAGGATTCAGAGAAGAAACTGCAGAGCAAAGAACAGCCACTGAAGAGCCTGCATCGTGAGGTATGTCGGGAACCCTATTATAGAGTCAACTGTTAACATAAGCAGGTCGTGAATTTATGGAAACACGTCAGCGAAGCTATTGAAAGACTTCCACGAAAAGACAGCCAGATTCTTCTTCATCTGGAACCATTGATCACTGCAGGGTTTCTAAGCATGCGCCGTGGCATCGTCAATATCTCCATTGTAACCTGGAATTCTACCTTCGGCAAAGAAGAGAGCTTGCGATATCCATCTCATCTCGAGCAAGCGTTGCGGCGCTTACGCAACACCGTCGAAATTGCGTTACCCTCGTTGGAAGTTCACAGCAAAGATGCTGTAAGTGCTCATGCAGAAAGGGGCATAGCACAACTAACGCGGGAACAGGTCAACGAGCTTTCGTTCTACGACTCCGATACCAGCACAGAACATGCAAAGCATGCTTTCAAGAGTCCCCGAGTTAAGGAGTCACCCTTCAAAGTGTCCAAATCTAGGCGGAAATCTGTAACTCGGTCTCCGGCGGCGTCGACTCCAGGTAGCAGAAGAGCGTCTGCGCGGCAGACATCCAAAGCTCGCCTGCGACACGATAACTCACAAATTCAGTTCGAGCCAATTGTTTCTTCACCATCAAATCCGTTCAGCCATGAATCTCAAGTTTTGACTGATCGTCAGAAAGAGATAGTCGAGCGACAGAGGCACTCCACTGGTTTATTTGCCAACATGGGCGCCGTCTCACCTCTCCGAGAGACGGTACCGTCCCCTATGGAAATCCACTCTGATGCTCTAGATCGAAATGATCTGCCGAATGGCGCGTCCCGAACTACACCGTTAAAGGCTCTAGCAGCCATGGGCCCAATGGACGTTTTTCTTGGGTCGTCGCCTACTCCGTATGCACGAAGGAGTACGCAGCATATAGTCAGCGACGACACCAGTGTTGCAACCCCGACCGCTGTACGAACCATTCAGCTGACTACTAATGATGACTTGGGGTCTTCACCACCACGCTTCGAGAAGGATGCCGTTTCAAATACAGCACAGTACAATCACCACAGTCAGGTAGGGTCCAGCTTTGAGTACCAACGGCCAGAAAATTCGTACTCGGTGTCCTTCGATGAAGGAACTACTATAGACGAAGAATCGCTGCTCGATACTGTTCTTAAGGGGCCTGAACATGGTGAGCGCTCGGAAAGTGACTTTCCCTCGGACACGGTCATGTCCGAGCTACCTAGCTCAACCATCGACCTCCAGCTCACTGCCCAAATCGATGCAGACATGCAAACCCATGCAGATACAGCCTCTCAGCCAATTAGCGAAGCAGGACCGAAATCAATCACTGAATTCGTCGACGCTGCTTCGCACCAACAGCCTTCATTTAGCAATGTCGAGCAAGCTGGCAGTGATGCAGAAGTGGAAGACTCACAGCTTGCTTCTCACCCCGCGGCAATTGCCATTTCACATAAAGAGCCAGAATTCGAATCAAGCAGCACAAGCCGTGTTGGTGACTCTTTTTCTAGGCCAGCATCGGGCAAAGGAACACCAACGACAAGGAACCTTCGACGGTCTTCCCGTCATTCTACTAGTTTTAGTCCTGCTCAGCAATCAAGCGGGAAGAAACGCAAGCAAACACATGTAAAGCACGATACTATGGTACAAAAGGAGAAGGAGGCCCAAGAGGAGCAGTCACCGGCACAGTCTTCTTTCCAGTCCGACGAAGGCAGCATACACGATAACATCGTCGTAGTGTCTCCGCAGATACAAAATAACCCCAAGAAGAGGAAGCCCATGAGTAATTCTGACTCTTCGGCAAACGGCGACGTCATTGTTCCCGAGACAAGTCGTAAACGTGGTACCCGTCGTTCACAGTCGCTGCTTAGCCAGGTTGAAAACTCGCAAGACGTTATAGTCGAAGATACACCAGCCCCCAAGCGAGCCAGACAAAGTATGGGCCAGGACGTGAGCGAAGCAAAGAATGCTCAGCGTCCTAAGGGCTCAAAAGCTACTCAAACCAAGCGTTTGAGTCACGTACAGATTAAGTCGAAGCACTCATCGGAGTATGGGCCTTCAGTGGATGGATCTCCAACTGATGCCGACGTTGAACAGCCGATCAGTCACCTGGATAGCGACCAAGAAATCGATATCAAACCACAGGTAGATGCGACCAAACCTTCCGAGGAGGAGAAAAGTCAACGGCAATCCCCGCAAGATGCGCCTACTGGGGTCAGCACACCCAGCCGGTCCTTTGCCGAGCGCGTTATCCTCACGCCACGGAGTATCATCAACCAGCTCAAGAGCCTCAAGGACTTCTTATTCAGTGCTCCGCAGCTGGTTCTTGCAAGGGAGGAAGAGAGAGAGATTGATGACGTGCTTTTTGATATTAGGAGGCAGGTACATGCGGCGGGCCAACGGGGCTAGGAATATCGGCGCGCGGTGACATTTGTCCAAGGGAATGACGGGGTGCAGCTAGGGTAGAGACGGATGGGGGCAGGATTTGCTATTTTCTATGGTCAGATGTGTAAGCGTAGCATAGCGCTCTGAATTGCAGGCGAAGTACGAAAGCTTGGCCGTATCGTTGTTTGTGCTCTAAAGTGAATTGTATTACTTGTCTAGCTCGACCACACTCGCGAAGACGCTTTTCCGCTGCTATTGAATCAACCCAATATGTAGGTGACTGTCGCCTATGCGTAGAAGGTCTAGAAGACCCAATGATCTGCTTTCAGGCGAGTTAAGCGAATGCAGAGCAGTTCACCTGAAACGTGCTCCATGTTTCAGTCGTGCGTTGGTGCATCCATGGATGGTGGGGGTTTGCCAGCTGTTTGGCCCAGTCCAACAGTGCCCCTCCTTCTTCCCCCCGAACATCACTCTTGACGAAGGTACCACGCATTGTATCACTGGTAAGCTCCTGCTCATAAGCTTCAGCTTACGTCTACCAATCCTAACCGCCAGTAGTCATCTTCTAAACACAATCCCTCTTTACAGCAAACAACCTAGCTGGAGCTCCTAAGTACCCCGCCTTCCAACACCACCGCCACCACACCATACACAGCTCCATCATGGTCGACCGCGCGAACCGCCCCTCCAAATTGAATGCACCCGCAGCGTCTACTCCCGGAGCTCAGGTCGATATTGTTGGGCAAGGAGGAAGCCAGAAAGTTGTTGCGACGCTGCCCTCCGGTGAAAGCATAGAGGTCCTGCTGTATGGAGCTACGGTTACCAGCTGGAAGAGCAATGGCGGAAAGACTGAGAACTTGTGGTTGAGCGAGACGGCCGACGTGACGGGAACCAAAGCTGTGAGGGGTGGTATCCCTGTCGTCTTCCCAGTAAGTCACAGCTTAAGACACCCAGAGAAGCGTGAACAGTTGCTAACAGCTGTCAAACCAGGTCTTCGGTCCCCCGCCCAAATCAGGCCACGCCACATCCTCGCTCCCACAACACGGCTTCGCTCGCACATCACGCTGGGAGTTCTTGGGCAAGTCGACCGTCGAGGATGCGCTCGAGTCCGACTCGGTCAAGCTTGACTTTGGCTTGGATCGTCAGGGTCTCAGCGACGAGGCACGCAAAGCATGGCCGCTCGATTTCGGACTTGTATACAGTGTCACGTTGAGCAAGGACAAGCTCCAGGCCGTCATCACGGTGCGGAACGAGGGCGACGAGAGCTTCGAGTTTCAGTTCCTGCTCCATACCTACTTCAAGATCCAGGTAAGTCGCCCATCCCCGGGTAGTATCTAGAGCAATTACTGATCTCACTGTGCAGGACATTTCCAAAATCGCTATTACCGGCCTATCCGGTACCGAGTACATTGACAAGGTGCTCGACGCGACCACGCACACACAGTCTGACAACACCCTCAAGATCACTGGCGAAGTCGACCGCGTCTACAAGGACATCAAGCAAGATACCACGTCGATTACTGAAGACGGCAAGCCGCGCTTCGACATCATCCGCGACAATGTCAAGGACACCGTCACCTGGAACCCATGGATTGAGAAGGCCAAAGCGATAGGTGACTTCTCGCCGGATGCGGGCTACAAGAACATGGTCTGCGTCGAGGTTGGTGCTGTTGATGGCTGGCAGAAGCTAGAGAAGGGTGAGGTGTGGGAGGGTGGTATGCTTGTGAAGAGCTTGCTCTAGGTTACCATGGGATTCCAAGGGGAAGCACTTGGAGAAGATTTGGATAAGCACCATCATTGAAGACGGTTGTCAAATGTAAAGGCATCGCAGACAACAATGCAAATATGGATGCACAACGCATGCCGAACAACCTCGATATTTATGCAATACATTTACCAAGCGAGCACGATGAACCGCTTCTCGGGCATGCAGCCCTATGTGACATTATGTGACTATAATGTGTTAATCATCAGCCAGTCGTATGCTGCGGGCAATCTAAGAACGTTATTGCCGGAAAAGCCGCCAGACCCTTGCTCAATATAGCTGCATGGTGGTGCTGACCGGGGGGGTCCCTTGCCTTTCACAAGCTTCCCCCACCGGAATCTTGCCTGACCAACAACAATACGCCATGACAACAATCGGTGCTGTCTAGGTACTGCCATGTCCGGTCACTACGATAATAATCAAGCAGTCCGCCCTCCACACTGCTACGGCTCCTGGGCTGTCGATTGACATAGCATCCAGTCCATCGCATCCGCACCTTCCCCGCGTACGACGATTCGGCCATAGTAGGGCTGCGGGCGTAACACTTTCAACTCAAGAGGCTCGAGTTAGTTGAAGCGCGTGTGTAGCACCAGCCGAGGTACTGCGCTGGCAGTCTAGGGCCGTTGCGCGGTGTTCAGTGTGGGCTTTGGAGCGTACATTGAACCCAACCCATGGACGATCGCGAACGACAGAGAAGCATGTCCCTCATACCGTATGCGCCAGCAGAGTCGCGAGAAATCGTCTTGTAAGTATCGAAAGCTCTCACGATACCGTTACAGTGTAGACTGACTCTGGCTGCAGTCGCCACGGTTCCGCAGTGGTAGTGTACGACCAACGATCCAAGCAACTTTCCCTCCGCGATGCCTCACGATCCATCACCGTAGAAGCCACATCATGTCCATACTGTCGCCGATCCTACCGCGACCCCTCGCCCAGCGGGGAAGATGAAAGCGACGAGCATGAACATGCACCAAGTATACCAGATGCGGAGAATGGCTTCGTCAACCCAGGATACTTTCAGATGCTGCGTAGGAGCCAGCCAGGCTCAGAAGAGGGGTCGCGACCGCCTTCGCCACATAAACAACTAGCACCTGCCCCATTACAAGGCAGACCGAGCGAGTTCTATGCACCAGAGGGAGCTGAATTTGTGGGCAGCACCCCAGCACCTCCCACCAGAAGCCAGGGCATATCTGCGAGGGCCTTTAGCCCAAACTATTTCAAAAGCTTCTTCGTGGAAGAACGAGAGTTAGGACGTGGAGGCAAAGGCGTTGTACTATTGGTGCAGCACGTCCTGGACGGAGTTCAGTTGGGCAAGTTCGCGTGCAAGCGGGTGCCCGTGGGCGACGACCATGAATGGCTCGAAAAGGTTCTGGTTGAAGTGCAACTACTGCAAACGCTATCGCACCAGAACCTAGTATCATACCGCCACGTGTGGTTGGAGGATTACCAGATATCGAACTTTGGACCGAGTGTGCCGTGCGCCTTCATATTGCAACAGTATTGCAATAGTGGGGATCTGCATAGCTACATTCTAGACTCGGCGAAGACGACTGTTACCAAAGAGCAGCTTAAAGAACGGCTAAGAAGGAGATCCAAGGGTCAATTGGAAGACCCCGAAGACCTACACGGACCGCGACGAATGCACTTCGAGGAGATTATATCCTTCTTCAAAGACATTACATCTGGTCTGCACCATCTCCACGCAAACGGTTACATCCATCGAGATCTGAAGCCAAGCAACTGTCTACTGCACAACACTGGTCAAAGGATTAAAGTCCTCGTAAGCGACTTTGGTGAAGTCCAGTCGGCGAACGTTGCAAGAACGTCGACCGGTGCAACTGGAACCATTTCATACTGTGCCCCTGAGGTCCTCCGACAAGAGCGACCAGGGGGCGCGTTCGGCAACTTCACGACCAAATCTGACATCTTCTCCCTAGGTATGATTGTCTACTTCATGTGCTTCGCGAAGCTGCCATATAGGAATGCGGATGGTATTGACGAAGACAATGAGGACGTGGACCAGCTAAAGGCGGAGATCTCGACCTGGGCTGGCATAGACGACGAGCAACGCGTACGGTCAGACTTACCAGACAAACTATACAGGTCACTTAAGCGATTACTTGCCTTGGCTCCGGATGCACGCCCAGGCACAGAAGAGATCCTACATGTTCTCAAGTCTCCGTCGCTTTTCGATGAGTTCAACACGTATGCAGGCCCATCTGGTCTCGATGAGTTCAGTCCTCGCATCTCGCGGGCTGATACACCTAGCCCTGCTTCTGCTCAACTAGGCAGGAAGCGGTCTTCTATTAGCTACCCACGCTCCGGCCCCTCAAGGCTTAGTGCCTCGGTCATGGATCGCTCTCCCAGTCCACCTCCGCAGCTCACTAGAAGCGAATCGTCTGAGGATGGTGCAGTCGTTTTGAGGCCGAGAAAGCTAGAGTTCCCGCCGCCGTCACCTGTGCGCAGAACCCCATCACCGCAGCGGTTGATGCTGCCTCCACCTCCAGCTAACGCGCCTTTACAGTTGTACAACGTACTGCGAAACGCTACAATTATCAACACTCTCAAACTCGGTCTCTTTTGCGCGAAAGCCTTCAGCCTCCTCTCTCCCTGTCAGCCATTTGCGGCGGATGCTCGGGTTGTGTACCCCCTGCTTTGCATAGCATCTCTCGACCTCTTGCCCTTTGGTTTGGGCACTAGGTCAACGGAAAGATACGGTAGTCTAGGCGCACTGAGTGCCTCTATTGTCCTTTTGCTATTACATGTAATGATTCTGATCATCTCATTGAAGTCGGACAGACTGTGTGTGAGGAGAGAGGTAGCTTGGGATGAGCTCTAGTATTGACGCGAGGATGCAGTTAAAGTGCGAGAGAAGTGTAGAGCGGCTCTTTTGCATTTGGGATTACTCTACCTAGCTTTTAGTAGCGGTGGGCATGTTTAAAGAATCTCTGTATCTACCGTTATCGTTCTTGAAGTAGGAACTAGCAGCCACCAAATACAACAAGATCACGGCCTTCACACGATGTGTTACTCCCAGTTGGTCTGAGCAACTGACTGTTAGTGAAACTGTCTATGCTAATGACCGCGTACACATGCTGATTATTTGCGAGGTTGGGAGGGCGGATGATGTTGATTGGTGGGGCCGGTGGTGGTCGGGCAGGGGGTGCGTTGGCGTGGGCGCTTTGACTCCAATGTTATGGTAAACAACGCCTCATCCTCGATTCTCTACACAATTGCATCGCACTTTCCACCCCAACCAACACCAGGTCGCCCAAGTTGTATACAGGTCAGATAGCTTCTTAGGCCTGCTCCTCTTGCCAAAGTAGTCTCTACGAAGCATCTCTTCTTTTTAATATCCTAGTCACGTATCTACGACGCGCCCCGACTATCAACAAAGCTGCATGAGCAGCCTCTCAACCCTCCAATGCAGTCCTCTCCTCCTACAAGCGACGGGAAAGCGCGCGCTATACGCGAACTTTCACGCAGTTTGAGCCACAGCCCACGAAACATCGCCTCGCCGTCACCGCCGCCCAGCGACTCGAATCCCACGAAGCACTCGGGCTTCGGCACAGAGACATCTAGCTTCTTCAACGACCCGGACATTCTCATGTCAACTCAACACAGATTAGAGGACGACACAAACACGCTCCCCCAATACCCGCGCATTCGCTCGACCGCGAAGAAGATGAACACTTGGCATATGCTCCGCTCCGAGCAGCCAAACCCCAACACCTCGCTGGTAAACAAAGAGTTTGGCGATTTTGACCACAGCCTGTCGGACGACGAGGAAATGCCTGTAGAACAGGCGCGTGGCATGAACCGCAGCAACCGCGGTACACCGAACAAGATGAGCTCCCAGTTCAATAGCCTCTACGACATCACACCGCCGACCAACCGCTCGCGCAAATCTTATGCGGCAGAGACGGGCAGTCTCCGACGCGACGCCCAAATTCGACGCGCTTCACGGAACGACTTGGAGAGCGCCTCACCGCGCCCTGCGAGTGCGCGCAACTCAGCGGCCGTGCCTGCAAATCAAGACCGCAAGCGTACTTCCCTTGCACAATTGCATGCCAAAGTTTCGGAAGACGAGTCTTCGTTCATGGACCAACGGCCGCCAACATTGACCATGGACTCGACTAAGAACACACGCTGGGGCAACCGAAGCCGTCAAACTTCCCTTCAGATGGATGGCAAGGTCGACGCGTCTCCACACGCAAACTACACTTCCAAATCACGACCAGTTACTGCTCAAAACGCGACCGCGCAATCATTCATACTTCCCGATCTTCCAAATCTTACCGAGCTGGTCTCTGGGGTCTTCGATGATGGTACCCCAGTGTTCTCGAAGACTGCTCCTGCACGGTCACGGTTTTCCGCCCCACCCAACGGTGGTCGACGGCCACAGCACATTCCCGTAGAAGGTGTTCCAATACCTGAAGAAGAGAAGGCGATTTTCGCCGCGCTTCACCAGCTGCAGGACAAGCTTGCACAAATGGAGCATGAGCGCGCAGAGCAAGACCAAAAGCTCGAGGAGCAAGAGATGGAGCTCATTGAGTTGAAGGCTACGACACAAGCTCAAGAGAAGCTTCGAAGAAGTGACAGCGCGCAAGACTCGGATAGCGGCAAAGGTAGCTGGAAGGTGGAAAAGACGCGTAAGTATAGCTAATAGAGACCATTTCGGCGAAAATGCTAACAGGACTCAGGGCTTGACGCGACTGTACAAACACTCCGAACGAAACTCGACCGAGCCGACCGCAAAGTCGCCGTTCTTGAGATCGAGAAGAAGCGCTTGAACACTGAACGAGACAACATGGCTGGCCAGCTTGGTGTGGCCTTCCAGACCTGTGAAGAGCTGAAGAATGAAAAGGGAGCCTTGAGCACTGAGAACAATGCGCTGCGATTGGAGATCGATACCCTTCGAGCCGAAAACGAGGAGCTTCGCGATCAGCTTGAGCAGGAGCATTCGCATCATCGGGAAGAGACTGTTCAGCTAAAACGACAGTTCGACCAGGCCGCGAACGCAACAGAAAAAGAGAACGCAACCTTGCATGCTGAGTTAGCTCGCGTTCGCGCTGAGCATGATGAGCACACTCAACGGCTATCCCGCAAAGACATTGAGTTGCGCAAGGCGCGTCAAGAGCAAGCCGAATATGCCCAACTAAAGTCCAATCATGAGTCTCTCAAGTCGCAGCTAGCGAGCCTTAAAACCAAGCGTGAAGAAGAGGTCAAACGATGGACTCGCCAGGAGGCAGCTCTGAAGGCCCAAGTCGACCGTCGCGATGAGACCATCCGTCACTTCCAGGATTTGACCCAAGAGCAGACTAATGAGGCCATGCGATTAGACAACGAGCATCTTCGACATGAGCTTGCCCAACTCTCCGCACAGCACGAAGATGAGAACGAGCAGTGGGCTAAGAAGGAGGTGGAGTTGAAGCGAAAAGTCCAACAACGCGAGGATGTAGCGAAGAGGACCTTGAATATGACACGCGAAGTCCTCAGTACTCGGGAAGCGAATGAACAGCAATTTGATGTCTTTGCTCCTACATGGAAAGGCAAAGGCAAGGAGAACGCATTCGCGGATCAGAAACCAAGCTACCGTCGCGATGATACCCGCACTCGCATCAAGAACCGCGTCCAGCAAGAGGTCCGCAACAGCAGATCAGTGGGCACCTCACAACAGTCGAGCCGAATTGAGGAGAGCCCTCGCAAGTCATATGCTGGGGTCTCGAGATTTTCTAATCGAAGCGTTTCAGCACCCATACCGGTTGATAAGAACGCCCGCGTTGAGAGCGACGTAGAATCGACCACTGACCTTTCTCTTGCACCTCGCGGTACTCCGTATACCTCTCGAAGTAATCTTTCAGCGAAGTCGACAATCCAGCCTCCTGTTGATCTTGATTTGACTGAACTGAGCTTCATCGATAGCAACCAGATTGCTCAGCTCCGACGCGCCTTAGAAGAAGAGCGAGCTGCGGCGCGCCACCGAGCTTCGTTTGCCCCCGGGGAGCAAGCTCGCGAGGACACTATTCGCTCTCAACGACAAACCCGCGAGGATACTCTCCGATCTGTCGCATCCGCTAAGAGCGAACGCCGACCATCTCTCCCACGCAAGTCGTCACTTAAGGAGATTACCCAGCGTACCAACATGACTCAGTTCGAAGAAGATGTCACTGGCAACATGTCGAACTTGGATGCAGATGCGGAAGCAACGCAGACCAAGCAATCTGCTATTGACACCTCGATGCTGAGCAATACGAGTCGCCGGCGCCGTAGTGCACCCACTGAAATGACATCTGCATTTATTGTTCCAGACATCAAGCTCGATACTCTTAAGCAAACCACGACTACGATCAACATCTCCCAAAAGACGACCAGCAAAGATCACGACAACGCCAACTGCACTGTCTGTCGCCGTGACGGCCTTGCAACTACTACCGATGCCTTACGTGTTCCTAAGCTCGTACCTGTATCTTCGCGTACGCCGGACGATGTCGACGCTACTCTCCGCCCCGCCCGCTCACCTAAGGAAGCCCTAGCTTTAGTAGTCAAAGAGCTTCAAGATGAGCGCGCCCATCTGCACATGGAACTAGCTGTCATGCGCGCTATGTTAGAATCCCACGACGTCAGCCTAGGAAACCGCAAGCGCCGCGACATCAACGTCTCCATTCAGGAGATCCTTCGCCGTCTCGAAATCAAGGATACGCAAATCTACAATCTCTACGATGTCCTTGAGGGCCAGCAAACCGATGATCTCACCGAGCTGGACGTTGAGAACCTGACGCAGCAAGTTCGTGCAGAGGAAGAGAAGACTCAGGGTGAGCCTGAAAAGAAGGCTAAAAAAGTCACAATCAGGAGTTTTGTGGATGAAGATGACGACAGCATTGAGGTTGGCAGGGGTGTAGGCCAGGACCTGGAGGATGGAGAGACGCAGGAGTTGCCTTGGGAGGGATTCGAGGATACGGGAAGTGCTCTTGAAGGGTGGAGGACAAATGTCCACTAGAACGCTGAAGGACGTGTATCAAGAAGTGGCGTTGGACTGGGATTCATCGTTTGGATAACGAAAATTGTTGGGTGCTTTACGGTACTGGTTGGCGGTCATGGCGTTTTGGATATGGGTGCATTGCTATGCGGGCATTGGGTACTGCGCTCCCGCTGAAGGGTTGCTGCTTTTCTTCCTCATTTTTTTTTTTCTCTCTCAGGATGCTCCTATCCGTTCTTTTCATCATCCTTCCTACCCCGTATTCGTTTTCAACTTCCTTCTTTTGGAGCTCCCGGCATTCGACGCTTCACACAGCCCATTAGGCTCTTCTTTCCCCTCGGCTTGAGCCTTCGACTCACCCTTCTCGGGTTCGAGTTGGTCTCGCCGACGGGGTTGGGCGTTCTCAGTGGGTTTGTCAGGGCTGTTGTAGCTAGGCAAGGTTCAGATGGAGGGTTGGGAACCAAGACAGGATGGGAAGGGTGGATGGAATGCAAGAGTTGGTCAATATCAGAGATTCAGTTCGATGTGTTCATCAATACTGACTTGTGGACCTATTGTGATGTTGTAGTCTCTGTTGCTTATTGTCAACTTTGAGATTGGGCAGAGGAGGCTCAGCGGAGCTTTACAAAATGCTAGGTTCCACCTGTAGAATCCAAGTTCTAAACGAGCATGCTACCAAGAAACATCAGAACCTAGCAGCACGTTCACGGCCCGCCGACCGAAGGATTCAGTCCTCGCTTCGTATTCGCGTTCGTATTCACGACTCCGGGTAAATAGTAACGGTTGTAAGCCTCTTAGTCTTTGTATTAGCCCACTAATGACCCCAAAGTAGTCGTAGAAGAATCCTAGAATCCTGCATGGAAGGATTTGCTTAGGCTCCGATCGTACTGGCTAAATGACTTGCAACTTGCACTATAATGAGGGGAAGATCTCTGGTGCATGGTATGGGTATATGAGACGTGCAGTAACTTTCGATCCCTCTTGCTACATTTAGTAGGTCACAAACGTTTCTTGTTAACACAGTTATACGTCAGTCATGAGACTCCAACTTGCAGTATTTCTTGCGCTAGGTTGGCACCCTGCACCGAGGTATTAACATTCAAAACACTTACACATCTAGTAGCTGTCTCACCCGCGCTCAGCTCCCCTCTAAACCAAACGTGGGACTATATCATAGTCGGCAGCGGGGCCGCCGGTATTCCCTTAGCTGACCGCCTATCCGAGGCCGGTGCATCTGTCCTTCTCCTCGAACGCGGCTGGGCATCTTCTGGTCGCTGGGGCGGAACTTGGAAACCCTCATGGCTCCAGGGTACTAACCTAACTCGCTTTGATGTTCCGGCGCTGGCGCAGTTGATTTGGACTACGGTGGTCGATAATAAAGGGATTTTGTGTGATGATGTACAGATGACGGCAAGTTGTGTGCTTGGTGGAGGCACGGCGATCAATGCTGGGCAGTTTTATCTTGTGAGTAGGGTTTGGTTTGCTTGTGTTGTTAGAAGAGGTAAGTTGGGGTGACAAATGCTAACTAACGATGGTGTAGCCGACGCCAGATGACTTCGACATCAACCAACCACCTGGATTCCGCTGGGCTGATATGACAAGTGCCTTTCAGAAAGCGAAGGACAGACTACCGTGGACGGAACATCCCAGTCTCGATGGAAAATCCTATCTCACAAACGGCACGCAAATCGCCATTGACGCCTTGACGAATTCCTCGATGCCGAATCCACATCGATTTATTCATGCAAATGATGAACTAGATGATAGAAACCGCGTGACTTCATTCGCAGAGTATTTCTTCATCAATGGGGAGAAGGGAGGGCCTATGGCAACGTACCTGGTCTCTGCGAGTGAAAGGAAGAACTTCCACCTCCAGCTCAACACCACCGTAGCACGTGTCCTTCGCGATGGCAATAAGGCTACTGGCGTTGAAGTCGAAGCTACTAGCCCCGGCGGACTCAATGGCACCATCAAGGTCACTCCAAGGACTGGAAGAGTCATTCTCTCCGCCGGCGTATTCAACACCTTCAAGATCCTCTTGCGCTCGGGTATCGGCTCTGCTGATCAACTCCACCTCCTCTCCAATCACTCCACTGAATCCGCAAAACTCCCGCCAAAGGAGCAGTGGATTAACCTTCCCGTCGGCCATAATCTCGACGACTCGCCGGCCATCGTTCTTGCTGTTGATGTTCCGCATCTGGAAATCTACGATTGGGAGAGCCTGTGGAATAGCACGGGCAATATACCGGAGATCAGAGCATATTTGGACAATAGAACGGGACCGCTAGCAGAGATACAACCGAGCTTAAGCCCAATTAGCTGGGAGAAGATCAGAGGGGAGGATGGAAGAACGAGAGTTGTGCAGTGGGATGTCAATTCAAATAAAGGGATGGGCTTAGTCGAAGGTAAATCACTCCAGAATGCCATTTCTCCCTTCATTCCCACCTCTTCAATTTCAAGAACTTAGCTCCGGGTTTCCAGTATGCTAACGTAAAGGGGAAATAATAGGAGGCTTGCTTCTCTTCACGTCCAACCTGTGTTCCGGAAAGACCTCCCGCGGTCGGCTTTCCCTCGTTCCTTCCCCGTCAAGACTCTTTGTCAATGTCACAACAATGCCATATTTTAACGATGAGGGGGATCACGATTTCAAGGCGGTGTTGGCTAGCGCCACGTCTTTGCTGGATATCTTGAAGACAATACCGGATTCTTCAATCCTGCTTCCGTCAAAGGACACGCCGCTGCAAGATTACCTACGCGGTTTCATCGCATCGCAGGCCTTGACAAGAAATCATTGGGCTGGAAGTACGCGTATGGGGGAGTCGTGCAGTGATAAGGAGGCGGTGGTGGATAGTACCACGGCAGTGTGTGGTATGAAGAACTTGCATGTCGTGGATGCAGGAATTATCAACGGGGTTCCGACGGCGAATCCACAGGCTACTTTCATTGTTGCTGCTGAAAGGGCTGCTGAGATTATCCTGGGGTTGAGTGGAAAGGGTTCTGCGGGTAGCTGATGGAGCTTCCTTCTCGGAATCTTATGATTTAGTCTCTGGTACAGTGTAAATGTTGTATTTGATTGAAGTTGATGTACCTATACTGCTGACTTGTCATCGATAATATCCGCAGCATGTCAAGGGCGTTCGCAACTACCCCACATTCTCCGAGGGATCCGACTAGCGTGTAGTGGGTGCATGATCTCATTGGTGTGCCTTGCAGAGTGATCCTAGACACCACATGAACTACCGCTTTAAAGCCTGTCAGGGCCGAGAATGCGGAGCTGAGATGGTGCAGTTTCGTATAAAGACGAGCCCCCGCTGTCGTCGTCAGCTTCAGCTCAACATTATTCAAGTGCTTTGCCCATTGAAGCCTTGCACTGAACTAGTTGGAAGCGACACAAGCCCAGAAACCAGGAACCAGAAGCCGCAGATTATTTCTCGCCATAGCAAGAGCAGGAATCAAGGAATAAGATGCCATCCAAAGGCATCAAATGTTTTGCCTATATCGCTGTTGACGGCGTCGAAATTGAATTCTCTGTTCCGAAGCAGAGCGTTACGAGAAGCAATCAGCGCGAGTATACAATCGACCACCTCGAAGTGGAATCATCAAACCTGGGTGCCTTCAAGGCAACTGGCAAATTTGAATTTGTCGTTCGCCGCGAGGGCCGTGAGCTCACGAAGCAATGGGTCGATGTGAATTCAATAACCGGGAAGGTCGACAATGGGACCATGTTGACCATGGATCAAACGCCTAGCATCTTCGTCGAAGACCTCATTGTGGTGTATGGATTCTATGATGCTGGGCCTGGGCTAGCGGGGCTGCCGAAACAGCATCAGTGCTATGTCACTGTTACGAGGAATTATGAAAATTGGATGAAAGAGGTTATTCCACCGGAAGATGACAGATCAAATCGGCCGTTCAATAGGATGGTTTTGCCTTCTGCTCATGATATTGGCATGAACGGCCTGCAGACGAGTCTAGGCCTACTTAAGAACGCTGGAACGGGGATTATAAAAGAAGTCTTAGGTCGAAGCCTCCCTCATGCACTCGAAATCATCAATAAAGTCGGAGATGGAGCAATTAATCACATTGCACCAGACATCATTCGAGCTTTGGCCGTTACGCAGAAAGACAGCCTCGACACCATCCTCAAGATCGGAGCGCGATACTTTGAGTTCAGACCCGCAAAGTGCCATCGCCAAATGCAGCGTGTCAGTCCGTTGGAGGATACATGGTACTTCCAGCATGGCGCAATCCCGGGAATGCCATACAAGCAACTACTCACCGGCATCGTCCAATTCCTCCAAGACTATAGCGACGAGATCATCGTCGTGCAAAACCGTTGGGACGGCGTGCCAGGCGACTGCCCACGACCCAATGATGATGAGCTCCGAGACGTACTAAACGACATCCTACGCGACAAAGATATCCAAATCGGAAATGAAGACGACATGATGGGCAAAAGCATACGGGACTTGCGAAACGAAAACAAACGCCTTCTTGTCCTGCAAAATGTAAACCAAGTCTCAAACTACGATGACGCTGCAAACGCTACTTTGACCGGCGACTCCATGGTGTCCAAGTTCAATGACATGTCGCAAAATCCACCGCAGGGTCATCCTATCACGCTGTTACAGTGTCAGGCTACAGCGACGAATATCAGGGATGTGATTATTGCGAGTGTGCTGGATTCGGATGTCAGTACAAGTCCGATTTTGGCGACGAAACCAGTGTGTGATAGCAAGATTTTACCGCTGTTGAGAGGGGATACTGGGAAGCAATTGACACGGGAGGAGAGCGTAGTTGTGCTCTTGAATGACTTCTTCGACGGGGCGACTGCGGATGTCGCTATAAATCTTTGTCTGGATAGGTTGGGGTGAGCTAGGTACGAGAAGACATAAGTCGATGCCTTGCGTATACAGCTCTATAGTTCCACCTTTCGTCGCTGTGAAACTACTGCGACTGGGCACATAACGGCAACAGATATAGAGTGAATGTGGTTTCAGGTAGAGGGAGTAATTAGACGGGGGAAAACATAGCTGGTGGCCTATGATTTATTTTTGTTATAATATATTTGAGGGGTTCTTTACGACCCTTACTCTTTAGCGCTAAGTACCTCTTTGACCACTTCAATCACCCTCTGGAACGCATCCTTTGGTGCAGCGACAACACCCTTGTTCTCCCTCAGTGTTCTTCCAATGCCAAAGTTCAGCGGCTTACCCCACGCATCACTGACTTCTCCGCCCGCTTCTTGTACAATCACGACACCAGCGGCGTGGTCCCAGATCTT
Source organism: Cucurbitaria berberidis CBS 394.84 (assembly GCF_010015615.1). Taxonomy (NCBI): domain Eukaryota; kingdom Fungi; phylum Ascomycota; class Dothideomycetes; order Pleosporales; family Cucurbitariaceae; genus Cucurbitaria; species Cucurbitaria berberidis. The sequence goes on along the minus strand of NW_024468937.1, from coordinate 1,865,550 downwards.
CTCCTGATATGTCTTGCTAACCGGTAGCCTGAGATACAGGTCTCCTGCTCCACGTGCGATAGACCCGTATTTGGCCTGCGAATCCATTCGTACAGAGGGCTTAGTGATGCCGAGCTTCGAGGCAATAGCGGCGTTGTCGCCTTGCGAGGAGTGACCTGCTTCTACTGATTCACAGAAGGTGGCTTGGGAGACATCTGGGAGAGGCCTCATGGTGATTTTCTTTGCTTCTTGTAGGCCTCCTTTGCTGAGTGGTCGACTTGTGGCTCCCTGGCCCTTCACAGCACCAAATAGCACGCCCTTGCCCTCCTTGTCATCCGCGTCTTGTCCAGTTGATGAGTCGAGCGGTGCCTGGTCGTCCACTGGAAGGTTGGGGCATCCGATGACACCCACAGTCGGTACGCCATCAACTAAAAGCCCTAGACAGACTGCATACTGTCCACCTCGTAGGAATCCCTTTGTACCATCAATGGGATCAAGCGCCCAGATCCTTCCTTTGCTACCACCCTCACTCCTTCCACTATCAATGGCGGTCAACATGTCGTCGGCGCTCTTGATTGGACCACCAATCTTATCCTCGGCGGAGCCATCGTCGAGTTTCGCGGCCTTGACAAGATCCCATACGAGGTCGCGGAGCGAATCGTTCTTGCGAAGATCATCGGCATCTTCCTCGCCAACTATCTCATCTTCTGGAAACGCGTGCTTTATCGACGCGATGATGAGGGCCTGTGCGCCAAAGTCGCCGATGGTGACAGGAGACGAGTCGCTCTTGGAGAGGGTGCCTTTGGAGTGGCTCGAGTATACGGATTTGGTGAGGAGGGAGGCTCGTTGAACGGCTAGGAGAGCAATGTCCAGTTCCTTCTGGTAGGCCATTGTGTGTGGCGTGCGACTTGGTTTTGTATGTAAAGATTTGGAGAGGAGGGCGGGGGAGGGGTAAATGTGCTGTTTCAATTGACTGAGTCGCGCAGCACTTCGAGAAAGCAAAGATGGATTGAGTATTGAGAAAGCCAGGATGACGAAGGCTAGAAGGAAGAATCTAGATGGCGCGATGTGGGCTGGCATGAGCTAAAGCTATGCAACCGGCCGTTCGCTGGTGGGGTCGGGGGCAGATGGATGGAATTGACGTAAGACGCGGTGGTGCTCGGCGCGGCGCGGCGGTCGGAGGTTTCCTTTTTCGTTTGTCGTGGATGCTGGGGTAACGGGCACAGCAGCTACAGGCTCATCCACGCGTCGAAAGGCATCCGGGCCTATAGCTTTCTTTTCTGACTTCACCTCTGACTTTTACTGTTTAATACTACTTGTTAATACTACTTGTTTGTCTTCTCGACCGCTACCCATTCCCGCCTTGGTATCCACATTGGGAAGGAGTAAACAAAGATCTTCACAAAGGATCGCTCCCAGACCACACAACCGCGCATACATTCCGTACAACCCTAAACACAAGACGTCACAATCCCGGGCAGCGATAGTGCTACTTATCCCATCAATATGGCGTCTCCAGATCCACAACCAGCACTCGCGACGACGAAGCGCAAGTTCCACAAGCTCCTCGACAATTTAACCGCCAGCACATCGACGACCTCACTGGCCAGCACGCTCCAAGAGGCCAATGTATCGACCACATCACTGTCACAGTCAGGCAGCCCCGAACCCCCGAACAAGCGACCGCGAAGCTCCAACATCAGCATGGAAAGGGAAAGGAACATATCTGCCGGTCAAGAGCGCATCAGAATCTTGAAGGAACAGCTTCTCACACCACGCCGCCAGGCCACTATCAAAGTCGTGGGGAGCAAGCAAACGCCTGCGGAGTCCACACCGCGCAAGTCACCGAACTTCCAGCCATACAGTCAGGAGCAGTTCCTGGCACGACTGAAGACATTTGCAGACGTAAAAAAGTGGACGTCGAAACCAGACGCAATTAGTGAAGTCGAGTGGGCCAAGAGAGGTTGGAGTTGCGATACCTGGAATACCGTCGCTTGCAAGGGAGGGTGCGAGAAGCGTGTTGCGGTCAAGTTGAGGCCGAAAAGGAAAGATGCGAATGGAAAGGATATCGAGACGAGTGAGGATCTATCGGAGGAAGTGGAAGTTGCGCTAGTTGAGAGGTACAGAGAACTCATCGTCGCGGCGCATTCTGACGAGTGTCTGTGGGTCAAACGAGGCTGCCAAGGTACGTTATAGTGATATCCAAGTGTGGAAACGAAAGCTAACTATCCGTACAGACGACATATATCACATTCCCATCGCGAGTCGCAACAAGAGCTCAGCTGAGCTTCTCACCCGCTACAATTCCTTCACAGCCATAGCCGCTGACCTTCCCCTCCTCGAAAACATTACATACCCCGACCCTCCAATACAAGACATACTGAAACGCATACCTTCTAACTACTTCAAACCACCCGGTTCTGAAATCACCGCTTCTCCACCATCATCGCCCACAGAAATTGTAGCTTTCACCTTTGCGCTCTTTGGCTGGTCAGGCGTGTCGGAATCTCGCATCAGCCTCGCGGTATGCAATCACTGTTTCCAGCGTCTTGGTCTTTGGCTATCTTCAGACGCTCGGCTGAAGGAGATGAGCAAGAAGCTAGACGTACCGATTGAAAGTTTGCGCCTCAATCTACTCGAATCACACCGCGAACACTGTCCTTGGAAGAACGCCGAAATGCAAGGAAACTCAGGCGATAGCCCAATTGCGAATATGGCGGCATGGCAGACGCTTGAATTCATGTTGTTGGGTAAGGCTAAGGGAGCTTCGAGCTTAGAGAAGCCTGCACATGGACATAACAGGAACCTGGAAAGCGTCGACCTGGGAAGCGAGGTCACATATCCTCGTGGTAGTCTAGAGAGCGACGCCAGAAGTACGAAAGAACAAGGAGAAGAGGGAACGGATTCGTTGCAGCAGAAGTGGAAGAAACTCAAGGCGAAGCTCAAACGGAGTGCGAGCAAGAAGAGTCTAAAGAGCGTGAAGAGCATGAGGAGCGTGAAGAGCGGCAAAAGTGTTGTAGACAAGGATGGCGGCAAGGAGAACTCTTAGGTTGGGCTCTTCAGGCGATGACCTCTACTTGAGTGGATGCCAGGAGTTGAAAGATGAGAAGGGTGGATGGAACATGGCTTTGGGCATACTAGCTTGAGCACATTTGATGATACCCGGCTAAGCATTGTGTAACAAATAATATATGGTATTTCAGATGATACGAGCCACACTCCAGATGAAGATAGCTAACGCCGAACCAAATGCAAGCCCCAGTAAATCCCAGATCAAATGTCTCCCAAATCTTCTCAAAGCCCTTGAGTACTTTTGTGCGCCACTTTAGGCATCACCGTCCATATCGATGTCCACATCGCCCTCTTCCTCTTTCGCAATCATAGCCTCATCTGCCTGCTCGCCGTCACTCACATCTCCGTCTGCCTTCACATCTGCCGCATCTGCCGCATCTTCCTCGTCCTTGGCCTTCTGATCGGCCTCTGCCTTCGCCTTATCAGCAACATGGTTAATGATCTGCGTATCCTTCTCGTTGAACAATCGAAGTAGCATAGCCTTTCGGTCGTCCTTGTCAACCATGAGGTTGGCGGACCCTGGATGTCTCCACAAGGGCAGCACCATGCGGAACGGAATGCCCTGCTCGTCATCCTTCTCCACGCGCACGAAACAGCATCCAATATCCATTTTCTGCAATTGGTCGCCAACTTCGCCGAGGCCGGTTGGGCCTTCTTTGGGAAGCTTGGGGAACATCTCCATGACTAGCTGATGTAGCGTCTCCTTCTTGTCGCACTTCACAATGCGCTTACTCGCCCATGGCTCCAATATTCTGATACCCTCATTCTGTAACCGCCACGGAGCGTGGGTGTAGTCCTTGTCTTTGATCTTGTGCGCGACGAACATGACGACACCGCAGTGGATGAATTTCATACCACGATCTTTGTTCTGGGTGATGATGGTTTTTGCGAACGCAGAGGTATAGTAGATTTTGTTGAGGGAGAGGCCTTCCTTGTTCTTCACCATGAAGCGATCGCGGGGAAAGCGAGAGGAGATACCGAAGAAGTCCATAATGGAGGCAACCGTTTCGTCGTCGGCTGCCAAGTACTCAAAGTACTCCTTGTTCTGACTTTGGTTCTCAGGCTTGAGACGAGCGTCTTTAGGTGTAGCTGCTTGTGTGTTTGACCCGTTTGTTGCGGATCCGTTGGCGGCCAGAATGGGCTCCTCTGTTTGTACTTCCGTGGACTCAGGGGCTGCGTCTGCGTCTGCCTTGGCTTTTTTCAAGGATGCAGGCTCTTCAACCTCTTCCAACTTACGCTTCAGTGCGCCCGCAACGTCAGGAACATCGTTGTCAGCATCCTCCTTGGTGGCATCTGCCTCGATCACGTTCTCGTCGGGCGTTGGGATGGATGAGTCGGTCGTGGTCGTGGCCTTCGCCTGGGACCTTTGCGCTTTGGCTGCGTTCTCCGGGTTTTGGATCTGTGCAATCTTGATATCATCCAACTTCTCAATGATAGCAATGAAGAAGCCTCCAGTATCCTGCTGGTGAGGATAAACCCGAATACATCGCTCGAGCGGGATGCGCTCTTCAGGAGACTTGGGGATTGGTGGGAAGCACCCCGAGGTAATCTTGGTGGAGAACTGGCGCGCTGGCTCCTCGACCTCGTACTTCGCCTTTGCCTTTTGATAGGCTTCCCAGTTGGTGAACATGTGAGCAGTCTTCTCGCCTGCAGCAGAGACCGAAGATGTGTCGAGAACCTTCCAGACATTAAGGCCTGGCTTGCGTTTGAGGTTGGGAAGGTGATCGGAGCAATCTACAAGCTGAACCTTGGAGGTGCCTCCGCAAGCCTCGATAGCTGCAGCAACCACCGCCTCATTCTCAACAGGGTTCATACTGCAAGTAGAATAGACCAAGCGACCGCCCTTCTTCAGCATCTGCAAACCTCGGAACAGAATGCGTAGTTGCAGATTGTGAAGACCAAGCCCATCCTTGGGTGTCCACTTCTGCCAAACATTTGGGTTCTTGCGGGCTGTACCATCACCGGAGCATGGCACATCAGCCAAGATTCGATCATACTTTAGATATTGCTTCTTGCGGCCGTCGGTGCTCGGGAGCTCGATCGAGGGGAATATCGACGCGTCGTGTTGTGTGACAATCAGGTTGGGGAAATTGAGTCGCTTCACCTGGTGGACCAACATGCCGGCGCGCTTGTAGTCGGTGTCGTTTGCGATGAGCAGACCTGTCGATCGGCCGTCGTCACTGTAGTCGCCTTCTGCGCTCAGATCAACAGACTCTCCGTTGGCCACTCGCGTAACACGCTCTTCCTCGTCGCCGTGGATCATCTCAGCCAGCTGTGCCGACTTGCTTCCAGGCGCAGCGCACATGTCGAGAACGACCATGCCCGGCTTGACGTCGAGGAAATGTGGTGGGATCATGCTGACAACCTCTTGTCTGCTGATATTGCCTGAAGCAGCTTCGGCGACAAGGAATTTCTGGAAGTCGGCGAAGGGCGCATGTCGTCGAATGACTTTCTTGTGAGTCTTCATGTGCCAAACGAGTTCGTCCGGGAAGGCCTGTACTGCTTCGGGAGGCGGCACTGGCTTGCCTTCAAACTTCTTCTCCGCAATGGCTGGAATGTATCGCGTCTTGAAGATTTCGCGCACTGCGAGGGCGTCGGACTTGGTGCCGGTAAAGCGGAAGCTGTTGGGCAAGTCGGCCTGGAGAGTCGTCCACATCTCCTCGAATTCTGCTTCCTCCAAGAAGCCACCCATGCGGTAGTAGCTCTCGAAAAGCTCGTTTTTGCGCTCAATGGTCGACCATGGCTCCGATCGAGTATCTCGGCCTCCTCCTCCGCCGCCGCCTCGACCTCTGCCTTTACCGCGAAACGGTTTGCGACCGCCGCCCTGCCTCGAGTCAGTTTGAAAGTAGTTTGTGGTCGGAAGATGCTGCTACTCACGCGACCTCCTCTTGCCATTGCTATGTATGGGGATTGTGAAGGTGGTACTTTATTCGCTACTGAAGCGCAGCAGCTGTCGCAAGTTGAGAGCTCCAAGAAAATGTCAATCAATAAGCTCGGGAGGGGAGTGGGGTCCTGGGCAATTGGCTGCAGATTTTGGGGTTTATCCATATCGGTACTAGCGCCATCGTTACTCAGCACACACAACGGATTTCGCTCTCGCCTACCAAAGTTTCTGACTTCAGCTTTCTGAAAATCGACAGCCCGACTAACCACCAGCAAAAATGGCCCGCTCATCGTAAGTCAAGACACAGCAATGCTCGCAATTGACCCTTTACTGATTGCCGCGTGTGCAGCGTCCCCACCCACAACGACATCGCCGTCCCCGAGTCGGTGCTCAAGAAGCAGAAGGCTCACCAGAAGACGACCGACTCGCAAGCGGCCGATCTGAAGAAGAAGCGTGAGGTACGATGAACAGCCTCCCAGAACCTGCGAAAGCGGATAGGAGCATCACAGTTGGCTAAGACTCTCTTAGGCCAACAAGCAGAAGCGCGAGACGCTCTTCAAGCGCGCCGAGAAGTACAACCAGGAGTACGTCAAGGCCCAGCGCGATGTCATCGAGGCAAAGCGCGCCGCCAAGAAGGACAACTCCCTCTTCGTCCCTGCCGAGAACAGGCTCGTCTTCGTTGTCCGTATCAAGGGGTATGTCAAAGTTCTCACCTCCACATCAGCTTGTACTAATCCGATGCCAGTATCAACAAGATTGACCCCAAGAAGCGCAAGACCCTCCAGCTTCTCCGTCTCCTCCAGATCAACAACGGTATCTTCATCAGGCTCACCAAGGCTACCCTCGAGATGCTGAAGATCGTCGAGCCCTTCGTCGCCTACGGATACCCCAACTTGAAGACCGTCCGTGAGCTCATCTACAAGCGCGGATATGCCAAGGTCAACAAGCAGCGCATTCCCATCACCACCAACGACATCATCGAGGGCAGCCTCGAGAAGTTCGGCATCTCCTCCGTCGAGGACCTCATCCACGAGATCTACACCGTCGGCCCCAACTTCAAGCAGGCCTCTAACTTCCTCTGGCCCTTCAAGCTGTCCTCTCCCACCGGTGGCTTCCGCACCAGGAAGTTCAAGCATTTCATCGAGGGTGGTGACCTTGGTAACCGCGAGGAGTTCATCAACCAGCTCGTCAGGCAGATGAACTAAGCTCTCCCTTGGTTCACTGGGTGGAGGAACGGTTAGCTTTGAACGATACCATGAAGATCACGAAGGTTGGTCTCGCCCACTTCTCGATTGAGGAATGAGGGAAGGCCGAGCCACATGCTCTGGTTAGCTTAGACAATTCTTCGGCACATCCGCCGAAGAACAATGAAAAAGTTTATTCCACACCCTGTACACGAAGTTGAATATCGTGATAGAAATTTACACATGACTAATACCACAACTACCCTATGCTCGGCAACCCCGATATGACCCAACAACTCTGCTCGACATTTCAGCAACCATCGTTCACGCTACATCTGAAAGAGAAGTATGGGCCACTCCATTAGATCTATAGAGTTCACTAGGAACAACTTTCTCAATTGATAGACAATAGATTACAATGCCATTCCTCGTCAAATGTCTGAGTGCTGTCGATCCAAAGTACAAAAGAGACAGAAAGGACCGAACATATGTTCCTAGCCTTGGCCCTCCACACTTTGATAAAATGCAGCACTCTTCAAGAATCGAAAGAATACTCAACCTTCTCGTAGTCAAGATCATTGTTGTAGATGACGGTCGCAATAGTCTCTTTTCGCCCGGTAAAGTCAATAGTGCAAACCTTTCCAAACTCGGCAACGTTGACAATGCGGCCTGCCTTGTAGTCACCAGTCGAGATGTAGTAGATCCTCTTTGGCGTGATCTGGTAAGCCTGGTTTGGCTTCGCCTGCCACACCGAGACGGGAACCACATCTTCAATGTTGGGTACCGGAGATTTCATGCCCAAGCCACAGAAAGCATTTTCTATTGGTATCTTGTTAGTAGATTCATCAGACGGTTGCTCCAATGTACAAAGTGGGGACCTACTGTACTTTGTCAGATCATATTTATCCGTCCTGATACCAAAGGATCCGTTCTTGTCCAAGGTGCCCACCTTGCTCTGGTTGAACACGGCGCCCCCGTCCACAATCTCCAACAAGCAATCGGTTCCCTTCTGTTCGCCAACGCCGAGCTTGACGTCTTCATAGTCGGACGTCGACACGACCAGGTCCTTGGCAAGGGCCTTGGGTTCCATGCCACAGACAGCATAGAATGTCTCTTGGATGCCGAATCGACCGCTGCCGTGCTGGGCGCCGATGCCGGGCGAGGTGCCCCAGACATTGGTCCAGGCTTCGCCGACTTCCTTGGAGTAGGCGGGCTTGTCGTTGAAGATCATGAATTGCTCGACTTGGTCGGACTTGTTTTTGATGATGATGGTGATGTTGTCGGACATGATGGGCAGTTTTGTCTTCGAATTGATCGATATGACTGAACAAGTAGAGGGTAGATAAGACTGGGGGGAAACACTGAATGTAATGGCTTCTGTATGTTCTACTGAGACGACTTTGCTTCGGGCTTTATACATTTTGGCAGACAGCTCTACTGCTCAAAAAAGAAGTGATGGAGCATTAGTGCTACGCGAAAACAACGTGACATACAAAGTGGCGGGCTAGAGCTAGCTGAGAAGTCTGTACATCTTCTAGTTCATGCAAGCCATACTCGACGCATGCGTGCTTCCACTCTATGCTTTCGAGGCAGCAGTCAATAGAACAACAATGAAGATGGCGGTGGCGTCTTCATCGCAGCTGGGCCTTCAGCACACATGCGGAGACTGTCCGACTCTAGTCCAATTGAGTAAAGCGGAGTAAAACCAATACAGATGCATGTATAGTGGTCAAGCCTACCTAGGTAGAGTCATCGTTGCTGAGTGGGGGCGCGGTGGAGCAGCATGATTCACGTTACTTGGGTAAGATTACATCCACACAAAAAAACCATCCATCATTGACTGTTCATTCTTTCAAATCTGCCAGGCGACTAGCAGAAATGCTTGAAGTATAACCATATAAACTTGGGGTCGGCGGCGAGAGAGCGCTTCCAGAGTGTGGCACTCCTTTCTAGGTACCTTGCCAGGGGGTCTGCCGCCACATTCGACGGCTGCGGGCTGCGCACCGTCCCGACTGCGTAGGATAAGTCTAGAATGCGCCCTGCATGTGAATGTGACCATAGTCGTATCTGCACGGTTCTGATCAACGTTGCTCGCTAGCGCGGTGAGGCTTGAGCTGCGACGGCTCTAATGCAGCCTATCCTTGGAAGATTCAATGTAATCGCAAACATCTCTCCGCACTCAGAGTACCTCCACAGAGCCAGTAATAGCTCAACTAGTATGTAGGCGCTTTGGAAATCCTCTTAGGCTAGAGCTGCTCGAGCTGCATGCATCCTGGGAGATAATGCAGAAGACACTGTAGGCGACCCTCTTCAGCTCCACACTTCTGCTTCAGCTTTAGACTTCTCTTGTTGATGACGAGTACACTTCTCGACTTGTTTTAAGTGTGCTTTCCAAGATCATGATCTCGGTACTTCAATGGGTAGGTCAAGAGACGGCTCGCGTAGCTACTACGCTCGGCGGAAGTTGGCGTCCAGCCGTACCATGGCAAAGCCATAATGTACTGCTTGCAAGTTGAATACAGTGCTGCGCATAGCTGCAGTGGGGATGCAATAGACTTGGTTCTCAAATTTTCATGTTCCTGTGGTAGTCCGTCTGCTGCGGTGAAAGCGATGCTGACCTGAACAGCCGAAAACTTTATCTACGTATTAGATGTAACGCTAACCGTATTTAGACTCGTCGTGCCGCATTTGGCAGCCGCATAGTCCTCAGCTGGGCTTGTGGCTTGGTTAACACAGAGCTGTGTACTCGCATCACACCCTTTGTGTGCATCTTTCCACCCGTCTTGGAAGCTGAGGGTGCGGTTCTACTGCTGCCCCGCCCAGTTCGCTTGCATTGTAGGTAGCCACATATCTCAGCTAACGACGAAGCAGACCTTCGTCACTCAAGTGTAGAACAGGTATAAGGCGAGGTGCTGCCAGTCTTGTCGGAAAAGATATCAGTCGCATCAGACGGCAATCTCACCCTTATGCATTTCTTCCAGGCCATTATCGCTCCGGCTATCAGCCTCACTCTTTTTCACTCCACAGCTCATGCCGTCGGCATTTCCTTCTCGCAAAACGCAGACTGCAGCCAACCCACCCTACGATGCAATAACATCCCCGCACAGATCTGCTGCAACAACAACCACGGTTTGATCGACTGGTATGTCAAATTCACGGACTATGCCCACAGCCATAGTACTCTCCTCGTCGCCTTTACAGGAGGGCAAGCGGGCTGTGGTACCAGTTGTGCATCGCGGGTTGGTGTTGATCCACAACAGCCACAGGGATGTTTCTCGTGCGATGACGTAAACAATGAAAGGCTTCGCGGTGCCCAGTGGATCTTTAAGTCTGTGGATCCCTTAGGAAGTGAGGCCACGAGCAGTACGAGAGCGACTGAAGCTACTCCGAGTGGCACCACTCAGCCATGTCGCCAGCCTGATATGGCGAACATTGACGGGCACTGGTTCCATATCAACTATGGCATTCCACAGGCACACACGGATGCCATTGTTGACTTGGCAGTCAGCGGAGCGTCGTTGCAAAAAGTGGGTGAGGAGTTATTGCAGTGGAAGGTTGCAGAGCCGGTCACTGAGGTGAGTGTGATACAAAATCCATTACCAGTTTTACTTGGCTAACATGCTAATACAGCCAAATGCTTCATCGTTAGGTGGACATAGCGAGCTGTAAGCTGTCTAGTCATGAATAGTTTTTCAACCTTTGGAAGAAGTAAGAAGGGAGGACGAAGTTTATATAACAAATAACAAAGCAACATGTATTTCAACAAGAGCCTACGATACACAAGCATGCAGCCGAACCACATCTTCACAGGTCCATGTTAGTATTCAACCACATCAACACGAACAGCCATGTAGGATCCCGAGTTATGAAGCCAATTATCACCAGAAAGTGCAAAGTATAAATTCGAGAACATGTTAATCCACCGAGCCAACCCCATTCCCTGGATATCATTGCTATGTATTCCCCCCACCCGCCATCTGCCATTTGGCATTGTGATCCCCCCCTCCCATACTTGTCAGTCTAGACCTGGATTGAACCCTACGCTAAATAAAACAATAAAAGATGCTACCAGGAAAATTATGCGAGAAAACATATATGTTGAAGCTTCTTTCAATGCGCCCGTCCCGCCCTTGCAAACCTGCCATCGTACATTGCAGCAGTCAGTCTATTAGTCGTGAAAACGTCAAAATGCTTGTTTTCCATCGTCTCGTCAAAAGTATATTACGCGGTATGTGTCATGGTTGGCGTGAGCACCCCTCCATCCGCTTGTCCTTCTGCATCCATGAACTCCTCAATAAAAGCACTCTCGGCATCCGTGTCGAAGTCGTCCATATCCATATCCGCCTCTTCTCCAGTGTCATTGACATCGTCCCCGTCCTGCACATGCCCCACATGCAACTCCGCTTCCGTTATCAAGGGTATCATCATCTCAAACGTGTGCGCCGGAAGCTGCATGTGCGCTAGGTTCTGTTGTAATGTCTGCAGATCCTCGTGTAAATCTTCCGTCATCTCCACGTTGTTCTCTTCATCGTCCAAATGGATGCTAACGTGATGCAAAGGCGATGGGCCAGCCGCGCTGACAGCTGTTACGTTTGCCGGCTCCTCCATTACCCCAAATTCAGTCGTCACGGTGATCGAATCCGGACCAGGAATCGGTGGTTCGCTAACAGACGACGCACGCGTGTCGGCCGGTAGCTCATTTTCGGGCGCTATATCATCTTCGTACACCCCGGCAAAGAATTCATGCATCGCCCCGGCCAACTCATCTGCCTGTCCTCGCTCTTCTCTATCCTTTTCAAGCTTGGCCAGGGCACGGAGCTCTGCTTCTTTCTTTGCCTTTGTCTCAGTTTCGAGGCGGCACTTTGCGCGTACGTTGGATTTTCGGGCGCATGTGGGACAGTGGTAGTTTACCGTGCAGAAAGTGCATGTGCATGCTGGGTTCAATGCGGCGCATTGCTAATTGCCATATTAGTATCTCAACTCTAACTTCATCATAGGAAATCAGAGCACTTACATCACAAACCAGTACAGCACACTCGGAGCACTCCTTAAGTATTCCGGGGCACTGCGGCCTGTTGTCTCCCCCCGGGCGCGGATACTGGCAGAAATACGCTCCGCAACCCTCCCATTGAACAGGATGCCGTGGGTTACACGGCAGCGGGGGAGGGTTCGTTATTGAAGTTGGCGGTGCACGAGGCGAGTTTGGCCAGGAACCCGAATTGCGACTGCGGACACCGGACACGCTGAATGAACGAGGCCGAGATGAGCTGACGGGGACGAAGGATAGGGAGGCGGCTAGCGAGAATGGATCAGAGGTTGAGGTTGAGGTAGAGTTGAATGATGTGGTCGCGGACATCTCAACGGACGCAAGAGTAGCTGGGGCGACAAGAATCTGTGACTGTGACATGGGTGTCTCGGAAGATTCAGATTCATTATCAGCAGTTGAGTAAAGATCGTTGTGTGATGATGCGGTAGGTGTTCGCTCCGGGTCTGGTGTACTCGTCCTGTTAGGATTGAAGTCTGGAATGACTAGACGCTGAGGAGGCTCATTGTGTGACCGAACATGTTCTCGCTCAGTATGCATATCTCGGTATCCACATTTGCGAACCTTCAACGCTCTGAAGTCATGTTCTTTGCAAATCGGGTTCTTGCAAGCTCGGCAAGTTACCTTCCATCTAAAACTCCGATGGCAGTCCTGACATAACCCTCGCGGACATGTCTGCTGTTGTAAGTCAAGGGTATCTTGCTTTAGGTACGACAGCATATCGACGTCTTCGCCAAGAACGTATTCATAAAGGCCGTTAGTCTTCAGTTCCCGAATATAATCAACTGGTCGAAGCTGATTGGAGAAGTCAGGGTCCTCGAAGTGCTTCGTTCGTGGTAGAGGCGCTGCTCGTATCTTATCCGCACCTCTGCCGCCTAACCCGTTGCCTAACACCGCTATACCACCGCCACCAGAGAAGATGGGTTCCAGGCAACACCAATGCATGTTCAATCTTGGTGGCTCTCGATTTGCTGGTGGTACAGGCATGCCGTTGTTGAAATTCCCACCGTCTTCTGAGTCGGATGAGTCGTCGTCATGGGCAGTCTCGTTCATGAGATTGGGTGATCGTGTTGACCCTGGGGCCCACCAGAAGCGATTCCGCTCCACTGTTTCTTGTCGACTCCGGTCCTCCAATGACGAAGCTGACCCAGCCGCCTGTCCAAGTGTACTGCCCAGTGTGGTGCTGTTTCCGAATGCTAGATTTGCGAAATGCCGTGTCTTGACTCGTTTCCTCGGTATTGGGCGATTGAATGCACAGCTCGCACACAGCGTCTTCCGGCATCCCATACAGTGCATGCGGACACTGCAAGACTCGCAGCGCTCCAAAATGACATCGTTGCACTGCGCACACTTGACTTCGTCTATGAAGGTTGTGTGACTTGTCCTGAGATGGGCTGGGACATGCTTGCCCTCTCCAGCGTATTCTCCATTCTCGGCACCAAGCGGCTCGCCGTCTTCTCCAGTCTCGGAAATCTCCCACAGTCTGCCATCGTGGGGGCCTAGTTTCCGTGTGCCTTCCATGGGTCCTATGCGATTGCTTGATCTCCATAACCGGTCGAAGGGTACCCAGACCTCCATGCTCTGCGGACCTGCTCTTCCAGCATGGTAGTCCTTTCTTCGATAACACCTGCCTCCCGGACTTGGGCACCATGCCGTATCCGTCCATATTCCCAGCTGGTGACAGATCTCGATGAGCTGGTGAGTGGGGTCGGAGTCGGAATCTCGCCGTATGAGCGAAGACGGAAGGTAGGGTCGTCGGCGGTGATGTCGACAGCGATACGTGTAGAGGCTCTTGAGAGCGAGGTCCCTCTGCATCCATGGCGCGTCCTTTAGGGTATAGGGCTCGAGAAACGGCACAATGTGGTATTTGATGGAGACGTTCTTGCAGCCCCGTACGGACAGATGCTGGAGGGTATCGATGCGCGGTGCGAGCACGCTCCCCACAAGGGCTATGCCGGTCACAGCGGTGTTGCAGAGATCCAGACTGGTCAGGCGAGTTCCATTTGGCGCTATGATCTGCTTCAAGAGGGCGTCGAACGAGTATGCCTTGGATTGGCGCTCCCTGTTATCGGGCGTCTCGTTGCCCGGTGAGCCCACGTTGGTGACAGCGGGCTGGGGCAGCCGGAAGGAGAGCGTCTTCCATGCGAGCGGATAGTTGCGTAGAAAGTCGCGCAAGTAGGGTGACGTGTGGTAGAGCTGGAGGAGGGCGGGGGTGGAGATCTGGGCGAGGAGGGATTCGAGGACGGGCGGGTACGAGGTTATGACGGACTCGAAGAGGGCGAGGGTGGCATGCTGCTTGCCAGCAGCGCCTCCTGCTATGGCATCGGTGGCGGTAGTAGCAGTGGCTGTTCCGGTGCGGTCGAGGCGGTCGGTGTCCCACAAGAGGTGGTCTGTCTGGCTCTGCTGTTGCGTGCTCATGCTTGCTGGACGTGGCAAGCAAACGCCGGTCCTAACGAGGCAGTCCTGGTGAACGAGGCAGCACAGCAACATACAAAAGAGACATGCAGAGGAGACCAAGGGCGTCTGCTTGCGCCGCGGTGGGGATCAGGGGCGTAGGACAGTGTCGCAGAAGCGAATGTGGTCGTGTGCCTAGGAGGCGTTGAGCGGTGGTCAGGCAGGCCCAGGGTGGTTCACGGGCCAGGGAGGACGGGAGAGGACGTCGATGGCGAATAGACTAGATAGATGTAGGGGGCGTGCCTCACATCCATCTAGGTATACAATAATTGCCAGGCAAAGCCACCTTCACCTTCACCTTGACCTGCTGCTCACAGTGTGCTGCTTATCGTTTTGCTTGCAGTCTACCAGTCGTCCAGCGCATGCCAAGGTGAGATTGCGCGACCGAGACACGCATTCGGCCGGTTGGAATGCACCCATCCACCAGCCTATCAGGCGTCTGCACATCATCACTTCTATGCTCGACGACGCGTTTTTTCTGGATTCATTGTATTCTTATTATTAATATCATCCAAGAACTCGTCTGCTGTTTACGCGCAATAGCGAACAATATACAGTAGTTGACCACACCTCCTTCGCCACGTAACCGGGATATCAAGTGCTTCTTCTACAAGACACAAAACGGAAACTAAACACGCAAAAAAACATTACAAGCCCAACTTCCAAAGCGCCAAACTCCACGTATCCATGCCTTGCCGCTATGCTACACTTGCCCAAAAAAGGAAGAGAAAAAAAGGAGATCCTGCGCTGCTAACGCGTCGCATATGCACGCTAGCGTTCACCGTGCCCCAGTACAAGCGCCTTCCTTTCTACCAGCCTCAAGGCACGAGGGTATTCACAGCGCCATCAGAACATCCAGTTGCCCTCCGTATCCCGATCTTCAAGCCCGTCAAACAGTACAATGTCCCAATCAAACTCGTCGGCAGAGCCCCCAGCCACAGGTGGCCAAAGTGCATTGCTGATGAACGAGAACACCGGGAGGTGCTGCCCAGTACCCGTTGCATTCATCATCTTGCATATATCCGAGTCGATGTCGAACGCTGGCCTCCTCGGCGGCTTTTTGAACTCGAGCTCGACCGTGCCAAAGTAGGGAATGCATAGCCGTGCCTTGCCAGCGGGTTGCTTGCTCGGGTCAAGTGACGACAATATCTTCTTCAGAACCACAGCAGTCCTGGCCGCAATCTTTTCCCGGGGACTTGCTTTGGCCAACTTCTCCATCTCGCCTATGAGGCGGCAGATCATGGCGAAGTCGGTCCCCTTGCTCTTTTGCACCTCGCTCTTTTCCTTTGTACCCAGTTCGATGACAATGTCCAGCGTCAGAGTAATAGCAGCGATGAACACACCAATCTCAGCAAAGCGACAGCAAGCTTGTGTAATGTATGCGTTCCGAAGAGCGAACCACCTCATCAGAACGTTGCGACTGGCCTGCAGAGCCGTCACCTTTGAGAACTCGTAACGGCTTTCTTGCGATGCCCTGAGAAGATAGGGCAAGTGTATGAAGATCTTCATCTCAAAGTGCCACATCTGTACCATCAGTCGATCCAGTGAAGCGAATGACTCTGGTGATCGGGCTGTCGATGGAATGTTGGGCACCTCCCAAAAGTCTTTCGGCATCTCTCTCATGATTGACTCCAGTTTCTCGTCCATGGTGAGGGCCGCCGCATAGGCCTGTGGTGAAACTTCGCGGTCAAGTTCCGCTACCTGCCGCGATATGGCATTAGTCCTCGAGCGATGGATAAGGTGCAGCTCAGCGTTGTCGGCGAGCGGGTAGTCATCTGCCGCAAATGGGAGGCGTAGATGCAAACCCAAGTATCTATCCATGTCCACAAAGGTGCGCCAGATTCTCTTGGCATCAGAAACGGCGGGAATTGGCGGTTCGGTATCTGGTTGTGTGATGATGCGCTGGAAACCCATGAGGTGAGCCAGGTTCATGCCTCGTCGGATGATAAGCCAGGACTGGCGAAGTGACGCGCTGTTCACGTGGTAAAGGGCGAGAAGCAAAAGTGTCTCAAGTCCATGGAGGGTTAGCATCTGTTCGTCCGAAGAAGTGACCAGAGATGTCACCGTGGCGACATAGTTCTGCATTGTGGCTTCGAGGTTCCACATGCTGGACAACCGAGCCTCATCAAACTCCGGTGGAAGCGAGTTGATACATATGGCTAAATGGAGGAGTGTGCGGGCGACGATGATGGATCGTTCTCGCGCGACAGCCTGCATATCCAAAGCGTACGACTGTTGGTCTCTGTTGACGCAAATCTCTTTGGCCGCGCTGTAGGTGTTCCCAAGAATCATCCAGCCGTTGGAGGACTCGAAAATGATGTCTGCATCATGCTGCAAGGGCAACAGAGCAGTCAAAGATCGATGAAGTTGGTCATTCCCCGAAGACTGTCCGCTCTCGGGCTGTGAGACGAGCGTGCGGATGGAAGGTGCAGAAGTCCATGTTTGGGCCCCCAGCTATCTCAGTAAGTACGGGTGCGGTGGATGAACGAGCGACAACTACTTACGATTCCGTTGCCTATTGACGACATGCTTTGTGCATCACTCGAAAACTCGGGCAGGCCAAATTTGGACTCCGTATCGCTAGAGCTAACAAGTGTTGGACTTGGTGGAGCCTCTGATGATGCGCCCATGGTAGAGCTCTTGCGACACACGAATCGGTCAAAGAGTTGCTCAAGCTTGGACAACCTCTCACCAATATGTATTGAGCAGGTACTGTTTTGATCTACCCGATCCGGCCCGGAGCTATTCAAGCTGGGATGAGAACTCATGTCCGTCGGGCTTGAATTCCCTTGGATCTTTGGTCTTTTGCCTATGGGAAATCTTAGCATGGCGGTAGTGGGTTCAAGATTCACTCTTACACTCCCAGCAAGCCCGGCGTAGACCTTTCGATGGTCTCTTGTTGTTTCCGTCCTGGCTTGCCATATTTTTGGACTCCATCATACCGTGCTAGGTGACGGCACAATTTAAGAATGTTTTCTATCACGACTCTCTGTCCTTGTTGTCGATCAAGGCATAATGTATAGCAGCAGCCATTCTGTACATATAGTGGGGTGAGGGTGTTGTGAAGGCGAGATTGCTGATGTGCGAAGTAACCCGTTCAGCTTTCGGCCTAAGATTCGTCCGCTGTTTGCCATGCGGGCTTTATCCCTGAGCGCTACGCAACCCTAGCAAGTCATACAAGAGTAGACTTGGCAAGGCCCGGGTTAGATCTACAATGCAAATAAAGATGCCGCTCATTATAATTGCAAGTTTCGCCGCGGGAATAGTTTCCAAACGTGGTCGGCCCCTTAGGACCAATGTAGAATTTCTCACTCGCTCGTTAACTTGAGTGTTGCTGATGGAGAGTCGGCAGGGAGCTAACAATGCTCCGGCTGGAGCTCGGAGAGTACATGTAATCTGTCAGGCGACTAGCGCGCTATCTCCGGCTCGCACGAGTACAACTGTCACGGCAATGCGCAACGGGGCGAAGAACGCGCGCGCGCATCGACAAATACTTGAATTACCAAGATGACCTTCAAAACCATCCTCACCGGCGTCACTAGTCGCATCGGATCGACTCCGGAACCCTTCCGTTTCATCTCTACTCTCTCCTCGGCCCTTGCCCAATATCGAAAGGCATGACAAACCAGAGGTGGTGATACTCGAACGTTTCACACACTGTTCCAACGAGGTGATTGCGAAGCTTTCGGGGCCGAAGGGGTGCATTTTTGTAAGCACAAAGCGACGCACTTGTGTAATTCCATAATCGCTGCTGATGTCAAGATGTATGACAATTACAGTCGGAAGTCCGGCTTTGCAACTAGATTATCCCAAAGCCTTCGCAAACGCGTCGGCATGAAATCGGCGAAGGTGGCAATCGCTTGGGTCTCTGCATGTAACAAATGCAGTGGTTGAGCGTGACTAGAACGAACCCAAAGAGCTCAGTGCGGAAGATGAAGTTATGTCATTTTGTCCAACCTGTTACAGGACTCGTCCAAGTAGCACATGGTGCGGCGTGCCCACGAAGCGAATAGAAAGGGTTGATGGGTGAAGGATAGACGCAGATGATTAGGTTCGCGCATCATCACTGGGCCAGCGATTTGAGGGTAACAATCATAACGCGACCCAGTACGGCGATCCGGTGCGGTAGCTATATTGGAGAGGCCTTAAACGGTCACTGGTTCATCCGGCTCTGTCATTAGGTCTGACGAGCTTGCCTTTGCCCTGCTTCACGCAGTGATGCATGGAAGCGTAAAGCTCCTGCTGTTTTTGGCACTGCTGCAACGAAGTCAGAAGCTGATTAGCGGGCACGAGGTTTAAAAACGTAAATGACGGACACGTGAAATCGAAGGAAAGAAGGTTGATCGGACGATCCATTGATCCGCCAAGTGGTCTGGTCGCCAAAAGATGCCATTATTCCGCTTTCGAGAGACGACGGGACAACCATTCGGCCGCCGTAGTCATATGCGACAGATGCTTTTTATACGCATCTACTCAATGCAAATGCGCATGCTACAATGCACTGGTATAATCCAAACTCCATAATCATGTAACTGTGGGTCAGGGAAGACTCAAGCGTACATTTCGTCGTACTCCCCATCGTCGTCGTCTTCTATAGGCGGTGGCTGCTTCTTCGCCAGAAGCTCCTTGCGATCGAGAGGGCATGTTGAGTTCAGTTTAAGCCAGGGTCGTATGCAGTCCAAATCGAAGCGATGCTCCTTGTGACAGGGTAGTTGAACTACGAGCGGATACTTGTCTGATGCGCGTCCCGGGTTAGCCAAGCTCCACTCACACCAGATTGACAACTCACCCTCGAGGAAAGGATTCACACAGATTGGGCATGTATCTGCAGCCTTCAAGGCCTTCTTCGGCACCCTCTCCAGTTCGTCCAAGAAGGTATCCGGTACGCCTTTCAGCTCGCTTGGCGGGTCGTCTGCATTCTGCCGTAGTACTTCGATCATGTCTGCAAGCAAATCGTTTTCTCCACTGCTCTCGTCCGCAGGCCGTCCGCGCATCATCTCGAAGGCATTGGCCAGCAAGCGAAATGCCGCTGCCATATGTTCGGGTTGAGGGAGTGCATGAGCATTTGTGTGCGCCTGCGGGTCTGATGTGTCCACGAGCTCGAGCTGCGAAAAGAAGGTAGAGAGGTCTGGTCGACGGGGAGGTTGTTGCTGCTTGTCGTCCGCGGCGGAGATGTTGTGTTCGACTGCTCTAGGTTAATTGCAGTCCTGACTATTCTGACCACCACCTTGGGTTTCGCGTAGACTCACCTTCGTAGCCAGACATGATGACGGTAGGCTCGCGTAGGAAATACAAATGGACGCCTCGGCCGTTGGAGCTCGGAAGCTGAATTTATGAAGCTGCGGATCAAACGCGTCACGATTGGAGCCTGCCAGCGAGGAGATACCCCGCTACGCCACATTGCACCGCCACTGTGGCGGGTCAAGTATGACAAGCCGCACGATGATGGCATTACGCATTATAATTTGCGAAACTTGACCACAACAATGGACACGTACTCGTAGAATAGACTGAAGCTGGTACAGTACTACCAGATACAGCAAGAGGAATTTGCATTCAGTTATCTATTCCCGCAAGTCTTGTCAAAAATCCTAGCTCGATGCTGTATAGCGTCTCGTAACATTGTAGATATATAGACATTTCGATAACAAGCGATGCCAATATTTCTGGCTGTTTAAACTTCTGAGTGTAGCTTTCCTAGAGCCTGGTTCATGTCCAACACTGACGATGACTTATCGTAGCATTTCGTGGTAGTCACTGCTTTTGCTGCATCACACTGACTCAGCTTCTACCGCAATGTGAGTCGAGAATGGCTAGCTACACATCTAGTGACCATAAACCTAGATATACCCTGCCCATTGAAAGCTATAACCGCTAACGCAACATGCCGACTCCACCCATCTGGAGGGCAGAGTCGCGTGCAGTTTCAGCGTGGACGGCATAGGCTCGGCTCCACCGGGTGTCCAGACCTTGCTGCACAGCCACAAGACCGCCTCCATTGTCTTTGCGCTTGGTGCCCGACGGTCGTCACCACCTCCTGACCATGATGGAGACATAGCGAAAGGGGCGCAGTCTTCACGGCGGCAAATTGTCAAAGGCGTGTTGGAAAACAAAAGGCGTGGCCGCATCTGTGAGTCCTCAAGGCCTTATCATCACCTTGAAGACCCTTCTACATTCTGCACCTGTCACCAAGGAAACACCAGGTAACGAGCTATCCGCTGCTGACTCCTGGACGCCTTGTCATCGTTTTCGACAGCTCTTCTCCATTCTGTACCTGTCATAACGGTCATCGTCACTCAAGGAACTATAAAGCTTTGAGCTATCCGGCTACTTCACCATCTATCTCCATGTCGCTGCTTCTCGTCATGTCTACCGAACCACCACCTCCTATGGATAGATTGACGCCATCCTGGATGCGCCGCTCCAAATCACGGCAAAAGCAGCCAACACAAGGAGAAGATGTAAGACCCACAACATCGAACGGGCTTCTTTCGCCACGGTCAGCCTCAGTATCCAGCAACAGCGACGACTCCCGCTCAGCACGCTCAAGCAAACCTGGCCGTCGAGCCTCTATCCAAGATATGGTGAAAAGACTACGCTCGCCATCGAACGCAAGCATAGCAAGCAACCAGTCGCAAGACATGGAGTTCAACGAAATAGATAACTGGTTCTACGGGTTCCGAAAGTACAATCGATTTGTCACAACCAGGAACTTGGCGGAACAGGCGTGTCCATCCCAGGAATTTTCCAAGGCAACGAAAGCCCTCACTAAGAATTGTGGCGGCCAGTTTCTTCACGGCCTACCGGAAGCAGCATTCGACTTCTCGCTACTCTGGTGTCCGGCAGGCAAATTGTCACGTAAAAATGCAAATGAGCCAACATGGAGCTGGGCGGCGTACGAAGGGCCTGTCAACTTCCCCTTCGACCCAACAAGTTGCCCAGACGTCTACACGGCTCCAATAAGTGACGGAGAGTGGTTTCGCTCAGAGATCGTAAACCTGCACGTGGGCCCTGAGGCGTCACCTTACACCGTCCGAAGAGAGAAAAACTCACTCCGGATCAAGTATCCACCCTACTTCCACGCCCCACGGGGCTCTGATTCTAGCATCGAGTCAAACACTCTAAGTTTCACGACAACGACGATCCCGGCAGCAGGTTTCACAGCCGAGCCATTGCAATACCAGGGAAAAGAGATTCCCTGTTCGCAGCTCCTAAACGACAAGCAGCAGCACTGCGGCGTCATCATGGACTTTGAATCTTCCATTTCAGAATCATCACCTACCGGGCCTTTTGAGTTTGTGCTGCTATCACGGAATCTACGCCGCGAGCCAGGCACGCAGACTAGGAAGCCCGTTGTACCTACCATGCATCCGTCAGGAACACCAATCTGGGATGGGGACCATTTCGTATGGGACGAAGAGGTGGCTGACTTTGACGATGAGCTGTTTGAGGCTGGGCCCTGGAAGATGCTCAACGTCATGCTGATCAAATGGGTTGGAGAGCATGCTGAAAGGGTGGCGATTGCAAGGATACACGAAGATGTCTGGAAGCAGCAGAGTCCTGTGAAGAAGGACATTGTGCTCAGGTGATGCAGTGTTGGTCTTTTCATGCAAAGTCAAGGAGTCAAGGAAATCTCATATTAACAGCATGTGCTGGATTGATGTTTGTATTATCTACTTACAGCTTGTCTAGTAGTTTGATTCACTTAGATATTAGCCGAGTGGCACAACCAATTTAAATCATTGCACAATCTCAATGTGGGCATATAATTCATCTATCTATTTCTCTCGCGGTGGTTACTCACAGTGCAGACAGAAGATATTCAAGATGAGCTACCTTCCGAGAGAGCATCATGTCCACGGCCACCACGCATTTCGAGCTTGAGCTGAGATTGCCTTTGAGAGAGGCCTTCCTCCACCCACCACTCAATCAGTTCCATACCCATGCTCAATTCCCAGCCTTCTTCGCCTGCGCAGCCAAACTCTCCTCGCGCTTCTTCTCCATCTTCTCAACTGCCTCATCGATCTTCTTGTAGCTCCAGCTTCCGTAAAAGCTGGGGTACACGAAGGGGCGCAGATCGTATCGGTTGTCGTCGGGAGCTGGCTTTCGTGTTAGTAAACTAGAGGTAGCGGGGCGGATAAACAATGGGCTTTACAGTAGTCTTCCATGTGGAGTGCCTGGAATCATATAGTTAGCTTAGGTTACCGCGACGGATAAAGCAGGGGTAAACTCAACGGGAGTCATTGTAGTCATCTTGTGACGGTTGATAGCCTATATCAAGAGTGTTAGCGTGGGGGTCTATTCTAGCAACAATGCTACCGAAAGGAAGCGGTGTTGTTTGACTTACGTAGCAGTGGAAAAAGTGCTTGACTTTGGCCGCAGTTTCGCGAGGCGTGCACTTGTCCCGCCACTCATGCACCAAGCGCTGCCACATCCCGAACTATTAAGAGAACGTGTCAGAATTTTTCAAAAGGTGTTTGGGTACTCGATGCACGTTCGAGCAAGGCTCTCAAGCGAGCAGAGATCGGACATGCATTTCGATTGGGGTGACATACAGGACCTATTGTCATCAGTGGTACCCTTTTATTGTCGTCGCAATGAATCTTACCTAGCTTGTACTCTTTTCGCAGACGTCCAAATCTAGGGTAAAGTGCGAAGTTAGCGAATAATTCCTGTGTTTGACAATCGACTGCACTTACTCGGACAGTTCTACGTATGCTGTTGGATTGTTTGTCAGTTGAATGCACTGAAAGTAGTTCTACTGAATGCTTACTCATGCCCATACTGTTGAACTCTACATTAGTCAAATTCAAGTCATTCGTTTGAGGAAATACTGACTCTGCTTCATCACTTTGCGCATAGTCCCTATAGGTGGGGTCCTACGTTAACAAGAAGTTCTATAATCAAATAAGGTTGTATAACGCACTCTGTCAAGGGTTCGAGCTCCGCGGTCGGGGTTGCCTCGAGGAACTCCCTGTGTGAGATTAGTAACGAGCTCAGTCCGTCACAGCCTACATTGCTTACTCCAGTATAGGAAGCGAAAACTCTGTTTGCGCGTAGGCGAGGAAGCGCTTGAGGTCAGTCTTAGATATAGACCCAATCCTAGATTAATGTTCAACACATGCTTAGACTATGATCCAATTGGGTTGTGTCTTACGGATTGAGATCCTAATTTTCGAAACTAGTCAGCAGTCGACTCGGGAACGAAATCGTGTCAGGAAACTTACAGCACTCGAGCAGTCATATTTGGTGAGGTATCCGCGTAAACATTCGTCAACGTTTCCAGAGGCTAGGACGAGCAGCGAGCCGCCACCTCGTCGTTGCTGCACGGTAGGAAGCATCTGCGCGAAGTAGTAGCTGGTAACCATGCGACTCCGAGCCTGAATGTTTCTGCGAAGGTTACTACGTGAACGATTGAAGCATGTTTTCGGGATTTTAGCATACTGTAGACTCAGATTCTCCGCCTGCGTGCCTCCGTGAACCCTGGTAAATGTTAGCTGAGCTAGAGGAGGAATTCTGTGATCGGCGTACTTGAAGTTTGCCTCGAATCCTGTCGCTTGCGTTAGAAGTTCTTTCTGCGCGAGGAACACGTTGTCAATGTCCATCGAAAGATGGCGGGATCCAATGCTGTCAGCTAAACGCTGAGCACGGCTACGAGTCTCGCTCGATGACTGTTTCTGGAGGTGCTGTGTCAGTATATTGCCACTTTCGGTTGTTCATGGGTGCTTACTGCCATCCCAAGGTACACGGTGCTAAGTAGCGATCCGCACAACTCTCGCGCATCCTTGGGCAGCCATTGGTCTCCGTGGTAAGGCCCAGCAATCCTCCTGACATCGGCGATGACTTGCTCGTTCCCTTCTTCCAGGGCAGACATGACTATTCTACACATACTGTAGACCAAAGTAGCCGTGCTTGCGGAATCAAGCCCTTTTGAGAGTCAGTAATCTCAAAAAATCGCAATTTGAGCAAATACTCACCACCAGAGAGTGGAAGGCTAGAAGTGGAGACACAAATTAGTTCACATCTCATACGCATTTCTTCGTGGTAAACTCACAGAAAACCAGCTTGTTTCGAGCGGCGGAGGAACGACCACATCCAACAAGCCTACGAAATTAGTGGAACTCCTGAGAAAAATAAAGGATGATTAAAACCTACTGGAGATAATGCGATCTCTTCCTCGGGGCTATGTATCCTAAGCGGGCGGGCTACATTTGGAAGTGATGAATCAGCAGTTATCCTGGAAACATCCAGTTGTGACCCTTACACGGTGTGGGCATGACATCCAAATCTAGATCATCGCCGGTGGTAGATAGATTGAAGTCGACGTGGATGTATTTAATTCGAGGTGCAGAAATGGCTTGGAGTCCTCTGGATGGAGTAGATCTGTAGGCGCGGACCTCTTCCAGGTCAACTGTGCTGACGATGACTTCGATATCGTTCAGTGAGAACCTGAATTGAAAAATAAACGTCAGCCTGGGTCTCTTCCATAATGATAGTGGCGACTTGACTCACTGAGTACCCTGTCCCAGAATCTGTCCGTTACAAACTTGAGTAAACATAGTTAGCTTAGAAGACATAAAGTTAGATAGGAATGAAGATGAACTTACGAATCATGGAAGAGCCGTCATAGTAGAGACGATCACCATCGCCTATATGTGTCAGTATAGAAAAAATGAGGTGTGGTACATTCCGCTCTACACTAGTATATGGCGTCTCCATACTATACAATATGTGGATATTGAATGAGCTTACATCCTTGTTGGTTCCTGGATAAAGGTTAGTAACCACTTCCTGATGAGGCCAACATGAATTCTTGAAGTATGTTTTCGTTTGTAAAACTTTGATATGAAGACCGTTCCACTACCAAATTTGAATGCACTTACGAGTAGAGGTAGATACCACCACAGACCTTTGTGGCCTGTTGAAGGAGACCCAAACGAACCTGAGGAACAAATCAGCGTTGTTTCAAAGGAGGAAAAGGTATATTTCGAATGTCACGTCTCAAGCCATAATGGCCATAAGTTCCCGAATTTTGCATCTGAAGACACCAAATTTGTACAGAAGAATATTCTTACGTCAAGCTTGCGCAAGCTGTGATGAGAGCCTGTACTGAAGTCAGCAAGTTGAACAAGTTAAAGAGTCCGATCTTTGAATCAAAACAGGCACAATAGCAAACCAAAAAGATTATCTGCGAATGAAAGACGGTTCGATTCTAAAATACGTACCAGAACTGTTTGTTATGATCTCTGCTCCGTTCAGGGTCAACAGATTGTGAGGAGCCAGAGGCTCAAATAGTTCTTGACATGTTTCCAAGCCAATGCTGCCTGGGGCGGAGATACGGAGTCAGCGACTGTGGCCCATACAATTCAATTGGTTTTACTGACTGTCTTTTGTTGACACGATGGCATTGCCGATTGGGCACGTCTCCGCTCCTTGCAACTTATGGAAGAGCTCGGGCAAACGGTAGTCGTCAATCTCGTCGGTCTGCCACGGGGTGAAGTAGCGCATTTCGCGATCTCAATGAGTAGTCAGAAGGGTTAGAAATCAGAGTGTAAGGCACACGTACTGCACGTAAGTTAGCGAAGCTCTTGATAGGGATTGTTTCTTGAATGCGGCATCGGGATGAGATGCACGATTGGAAATACAGGATACGTACCAGTTGCCATCTTGAGCGAGCCACATCTTAGGCCTACGGTGGTTAATGCAAGCCCTACTCTAATTTTGCAAATCATGTACCTGATAAGAATGATGCGGCCATTGAGAGAAAGAACACGGCAATTCAATCTGAGGCCCTTGAACATGATGGGAAGGCCGATGTCGAGTAGGATGTCATGGGTCGCTTCGTTGCTGAGGATGGAGTGCAGCATTTCCAGCGCTGAAGTGCGATATAAAGTCAACGTCTGTCACATAACAACTTTGTTCTGGGCCTTACAGTGGGTATACACGTCCATTTCCAGAAAGTGGTCGAGACATCCATATCCAGTGATTTCCTGATCAAGTTAGGGCTCGTGGTGGTACAAATATAGCTATGGGGTGTCAGACCAGCTCAGGACCTGTTCTCAGCGTGGCCCCCTTCTCTTTCGCTATTCTGATGCTCCTAGGTAAGTTAGCAATATGTCCGATATCAGGGCGTATGCATATTTGAGATGACTCACTCGACAATGCGATCTCTGTTACCCTCGAAATCGACTGAGCGGGTTAGCATATTTTCCAGACTCGTATAAATCAGGATACATACGAGCCCACTGCGAGAGCGTGCAAGTCGCCAGGGTGACTAAACGTCTGGACATGATTGACGATGTGCTAATTGAGATATGGATGCGTGGTTGGCTTGATTCAGGGCGGGCGGTACCCCAAGTTTAGAGACGAAAGTGGGGGACTCTTGAAAAGCCTCGCAGCGAGAGTACTGCTTGAGGGCGTAAATTGACCACGACAGAAAAGAGTATCTCAGGTCGCGATGAGGCTCTGCTCTGCTTGGTCTGCTGTCTGCAGTGTATCGGCGGCTATCGGCACAATGGCGGGGCACGTGAGATTGTCACGGCTCTCAGAGCGGCTTGCCAAGTAAGATCCTAGGGTCGATCTAGACCCACAAACTACCTGCACTTACTCCCTCCCTGCCCCTACTGTGGTGTGTGCGAGCAGCTGCACATAAATCTGCATAGGCCCCGGTGGGTTTGATGTAGGGGGGCTGCACCAGCCTGAGATTCTGCGCTGCCGGAGGACTCCGCCTTCTGGTTCGCATCGCCACTCCGGTAGCTTTGCAAGGCTTCCAGCCATCGACTAGTCTTTTCGACTTGTCCGGCTGGCTGACGACGTTGGGACAAGCTCTGATACGCTGCGTCGAACTCTTCCAACCAACCCACAGGCTGCTAGCCAACGTTAACCGCCTGCGAGGCCGTGATTCGATCATTGCCTACCCGCTTCGGCTGCTGCTCTCGACTAGGTCTACCCAATTTGCAATTACGATTCTGGCCGCATACAATAGTGGCTTGCGTTGAGGGCATGGTCCTTACTTCTCTCCGCCGCCGCCACGCAACCGTCCCTAATCAATCGCCATGGCCGATCCCCACGATATACCGGCCGCACGCCTCCATGCTGGCAAATCTAGCAGGAAGAAGATGCAGCAAGATCTGGTTTTGAAGGAAAGAGAGTTCTATCTGTTGGTAGCCCCCCGCGTCTCCTCATCGCATAGCTACATGGCTTCCAGGACATGGCTTAACACTACTTCGCAGGTACTACCCTCAACACTCAAAGTCTGATGGACTTTTAAGTCGCCAGCCGTCCCCGCCGCCAGTCCCCGAAGCACGAACACCACCGGGTACCCCTCCGCCGTCCGTAGACTATGGTCCACGACCGTCCGAGGACAAGGCCTTGACAGCCTTCGCGCAATTGGGAGCGCTTCGTTTGAACGCGCGAAGGTGTCTCATATCCTTTTTCGACCGGCGGGACTGCTACATCCTCGCCGAGGCCACGAGGTCGCTTTCGTTGTACACTGGAGAGCCAGAGTTCCATGACGATTGCCTGTGCTGGGGCAGTACCATCTTTCCGAAGCAGCAGAGCATCTGCTATTACACGGTTAACCTGGTCTCGCGTTACACTGATATGCCCCTCGACAGAAATGCCGATATTCCTTCGCTTGTCGTCAACGACTTGACAAAGGACGACCGGTTCAAGAATTACCCTTTCGTGGTAGGGGCACCCTATTCTCGTTTTTATGCTGGTGTACCAATACGGAGCCCAAGCGGGCATAGCATTGGCACTTACTGTGTCTTGGACGAGAAACCGCGAGATGGTATCACTGCTCATGAGCTGGACTTCCTCAAGGACATGGCCAGCACGGTGATGCGTCACCTTGAGATGACGAGGGCTACCGAGGATCAGCGCAGAGGAAAAATCATGGTGAAGAGCCTGGGATCATTTGCTGAGGGGAAGAGTGGCCTGGAGAACTGGTGGCAGGATCCATGGGATTCCACGTCTGAACAGCCACCAACATCTGAGCCATTTGTGCTGAATCGACACGATAGTGCCGAATTAAGCACTCCTAGCGTAATGACTTCAACCCCTACATCGACTTCCAACGTTCAACCTACGAGCACAGCACCAACATCAGCGTCCAACGCTCTGCCAGACAGTCAGCGTCCACAGACCTATCTTACAATATCCTCGTCGTCCGTAACGGGCGGTGAGACGGATAGAATAGCCCCTGAAGTTAGAGCCGCCTTCACTCGAGCAGCAAATATGATCGTTGATGCAACAGAAGCAGAAGGCGTGGCTTTCTTCGATGCTAAGATCAGTACATTTGGCGGACTCGTTGATGATGACTTCTTTTCGGAACAACTACCAGAACCGGATAAGCCTTGTGTGCTTCTTGGCGCATCTCTTAGCAAGACCATTCGCGATTCAAGGCCTCTGCCCAACACCGAGACCTCGATGTCTGAAAGTGTTTTACGGCACCTTCTCAGATTGTACCCACACGGCCATATATTCAACCTCGATGACGATGCCACCGCTCCGCCTATTAGCTCCCCTTCGGGTGGCGGGGAGCTGGAGACTTCTGATGGATTTCCGTTCACCGCGTCTCGGAAGTCAGATTCCATGCGAAGTATGGATGACGAGGCTTACCTCAGAAGCGTCTTTCCGAAGGCACGAAGCCTCGTGCTGTATCCGCTGTGGGACCCGCATCGTGATCGCTGGTTTGCCAGCGCAATTATTTGGAGCTCAGATCCCATGCGCGTTTTCACCAGTGAGCAAGAATTGAGCTACTTGGCTGCCTTCAGCAACTCGGTCATGGCGGAAGTTGCTCGTTTGGATACAAAATTAGCGGACGCAGCAAAGGCCGATTTCATCTCATCCATCAGTCATGAATTGCGTTCTCCCCTTCACGGTATCTTGGGCATGACCGACCTCCTAAAGGATTCAGCTATCGACAACCAGCAAACCTCACACGTAGCAACTATAGAGACGTGCGGCAAGACCTTATTGGAAACGATCAATCACGTAAGTTGTCGCGCATAATGTGGACTTGATGTGTCTGTACGGTGTACTAATACGCTTAGGTTCTGGACTTCGCCAAGATCAACAATCTTACTCGTGGAGCTTCAAAGCGCCAGAAGAAGCGTACACAAAGCGCGAAACACATGATCAGTCCCAGTCAGGCTCATACAAACGACATCATGACTCTGATCAATGATGTGGACATGAGTGTATTGACGGAAGATGTAGTCGAAAGTGTATTCGCCGGATACACGTACGCAAAAACGTCCGCTCAGACCTACGAGTTGTATGCTTCGAAATCGGACAAACCTCCAATCTCGGTTATACTGGATATCAATCGTAGCGACAATTACATCTTCAGGACCCAGCCCGGTGCCTGGCGACGAGTTATCATGAACCTGTTCGGAAACGCTTTGAAGTATACGCCTAGCGGTTATGTCAAAGTTAAGCTCGAGGTGAAGCGGAAGCCGCCTGCCGCTGCTGATGACTGTTGCGAATTTCGGTTTACAGTGACTGACTCTGGTATTGGCATGTCAGAGGACTACGTTAATAATAGGCTCTTCCACTCGTTTGCCCAAGAAAACCCTCTAAGTCAGGGTACAGGCCTCGGTCTCAGCATCGTCAAGCAGATTGTCGAATCTCTGGGAGGCGAGGTTGAAGTACGAAGTGTGAAAGGACGGGGCACCAAGTTCACGGTCAACTGTCCACTCAAGGAGTCCTCGATGTCTCCCTCATTCTGTGCCATCCCCGAGCAAGACAAAGAGAAGCATTTACTCGAAGTTAGCAAGCTTACAAAGGATATGAAGATACGCTTTGCCGGCTTTGATGAAGAGGAGGAACACTTCGTGGAGAGCCTCAAGAACAAAACCGCCTCCAAGCTCTCCTTGAAGGCCATCGATAGCCTTTGCACCGAATGGTTTGGCATGGAAAAATGCACTGATGGAACAGAGCCAGACATCGTCATTGCTACCGAAGCGTGGGCGAAGAAACTGCGCGCCCAGCACAGCCAGGACCCTGGAATGATTTCTGCAGCCCCTGTCATCGTTGTCTGTCAGGGCGCGGCATCCGCTCAATCAACAACCGCCATTACTGTTCCCGGCATCATATTCGAGTGTATTGGCCAGCCCGTTGGACCACACAAGATGACAAAGGCTCTGAATTCCTGCCTTGATCGTCACGCAAACCGACTATTAGAGCAGAGCACCGAGACTGACACTACTGTCTCCATGTCGGAACTTGATCTCCAGGATAACACACTCCCTGCTCATCGCACCGACATGTTTACGCACATTCCGGAGGCTTTGCGGCCGCATCTCACCTCAGTGAGTAGTGCTCCTGAAATACGACCCGTCGGCTCAAGCCCCATCAAAAAGTCAATATACTCGAAGCCCAGCCGATCCTTGAATTGCCTCTGCGTTGATGACAACCCGATCAATCTGCGTCTCTTGCGTACCTTTATCGACAAGCTAGGGCATCAACACGTCCTCGCGCCGAACGGCCTCGAAGCCCTCGATCACTACAAAGCTGTTCATCCGTCTGCCTCGTTGACGGATACCGTTGACAGTATTGATGTCATTCTCATGGACATCCAAATGCCCGTAATGGACGGCCTCGAAGCGACACGCCAGATTCGCGCCCACGAAATCAGGAACGGTCTTCCAAAGGTGACGATCATCGCATTAACCGGTGTAGCAGACGCAGACATCCAGCAAGAGGCAAACTCAAGCGGCGTTAATCTGTTCTTAATCAAACCGGTCAGACTTGCGGAGTTGGAGGTGGTACTCAAGGGCGTGGTGACGGGTCAGGACAAGGCCAAGCTAGAGCTGGAGCTAGAGAAGGAAAGAGTCGAGATTTCACTCCGGAGCCTGGACGGCGCGGACCAAAAGGAAGATCTTGTCAGTATGGGAAGCAAGGCTCTTCAGGGCGTCGAGCAGGTGCAGAAGCTGGTTACGATTACGGAGTAGAGGAGCGAACAGACGGGGTTTTGTCTCTCCTTATTCCGCGGGTAAGACATACGCATTATAGCGTACAAGGAAGCTGATTTAGACGGACGAAACATGACGACAAGCTGCGCATTTTGGTCTACATTTCACTCGACATGGTATGCAGAGGAAAAGTGCTACGGTGGTTACCTAGAAGGCGTTATACCCCCCCACATTTCCCTTTTGATTCTATTATATTTTAGCATAGGTGTTTAGCATAGCATGGCGTTTCTCAAGTGCTAGCTTGAATGGCGCGTCACGACTAGTAGATATGATTGCATTACAAGTAGTGTCCTGGACGATGTAAACATATAAAGTGCATTGAAGCAGGACTCTGAGGTCTTCGATATTCTTACTTGAAAGCGATGTATATTCAAAGGAATGACGGCTAGCGTAATATACAACGTGTTGTCCGAACCCCAATATTCAACTCCGGCATATACCAGTCCCTCCTGGCTTCCAACCCCTATCTAAAAACCATCTACGCCACTTTCAATTTATACGACAGGTGTAGATGCACTCGAGTGGCGTTCTCAGTTAGCTATTTAGTTTGCGACCAAGATGCCATCATGCTTTGCCTGAGCCAGGAACTTGCCAAGCGCAGGGCCCATAATGGCGAAGATCTCAAAGGCAAGGACATGTACAATGACGAAGATGAGAGCGAAAATGATGAAGAAGACCTTGACAAAGAGCTTGATGAGACGGCGACGAGCCTCCCAGTTGAAGCTGCGCCACGCGTCCAAGAAGCCCACGACACCGGTTCCGCCGACCACCTTGCTGACCACCTTGCCGCCAAATGTGCGGTCAAAGGGCACAATGGTGTCCTGGTCCTCTGGGAGGATGGAAGCCTCGATGCGGATGAGCGTGACGATGGCGGGGAGGCAGAGGAACAGCGTGCAAGTAATGGCCAAAACGACAATGGAAACCATGCGGACGACGAGCCAAGTCCACTGGCCACCGTTGTACTCGCCCAGGTTCTCCTGGTCCAGCTTGTGCAGGCCCATGAGCATGGCGAAGCCACAGGTGATGTAGATGCTGACATACGGCATGGCGGCCTCGATGGCAGCGGGAAGGGCAAGCGTCTTCCAGTTGCTCTTGCCAGGGACGCGCTGCCAGTAAGACTTCTCAGTCGGCATAGCAACGACCTTGTGTGTCCATGTGGCGTGGATATTGGCCAGTGCAGCACCGGACAAGCCAGCGACGAAGATGGCTTGGCCAGGGACGCGGGGTAGGGCAGCGGCAAAGAACTCGGTGACGAGGGAGAAGCCTAGGGCGTAGATGACATGGCTGCCGAAACCGCGGAAGCGCGCGAGGCGGCCGGCGTTGGCGACGAGGTGCTTGATGGTGCCGCGAATGCTCGAAGTGATGGGCTTTTGGTTGACCAAGGTGATGGTGGGTCCGCTCTCCAACAGGCCCTCCTTCTCCTCCTTGTCACCGGACTCGTGGGTAGAAGGGGAGACGGTGATGGCTGCGACGGGAGATTCGATCATGCAGAGGGTGGTGACGACCTCCTTGAGCGTGTAGTTTACCTGAGAGCATATTGTCAGCCTTGTGGTTCGGCATGAAGGAAGGACAAGGGGGTAGACTCACGAGGGTTGCAAACACCACGCTAACCATGAAGCTCACATAGATCAAGACGATGCCCCAAGTAGGCATCTCGATCTTCTCTCCCTCTCCATTCTGAGCCGAGACAGCGCGCTTGACAAACGACACGGTATTGGGGTGCGAGAGCCCACGACGGGCGAGTTCAGTGAGGATTGCCATATTGCCACCACTCAGTGCTCTGAGTAAAATTAATAACAATAAGAAGAAGGTCGGTGTTGAGTAGAAGTGTAGTGTAGAAGTGTGTTGGCGAAACAAAAGAAAGTATGTATCGTGTAGAAGTAGAAAGCTGACGGGAGGTGGTCGTCGTCCGTCCTTCAACGTCCGCAGTCACGGCACAGGAGGCGAAGCCAGGCTGTGCTGACCCTGACGCAACGTCCGGGGGGCCGGGTGTTGCCTGGCGCGTATTAACCCTGTTCTGGCCTAGCGTGTATGCTATAATTGGCCTCGTTTCACTCACATGCAGTCCATCACGGAAAACAACGCGACATGAGACAGGCTATTGTATAGCAGGCGGACTTTCAACAGTTGTGAGAATGCCTTTTCTATGTAATATAATCAAGGAGTAGTCACTGCAATGTGCAAACGATGCGAAAAGATTGCTTTAGCCATCTCATCTGTGAAGCCGCTGCGGCGAAGCACCAATACAAGGCGTACAGTGTATCAGCGGCACGGTGACAGTTGATTGAACCGTGTCCAATCCTTTTAGGCGACGTGTTGGGTCAACGTATTGGTACGAACCGGACGCCCAATGAAATTGAATTAGTCTCGGAACTTCACCTTACCTCGCCTCCCCAAGATTCATGCACGAGTTCCAGAGGTCAGGGTTTGATCAGCTCGACACATCACGTCGCAGGAAAGGCAGCAGGCCATAAGTAGACAGTAATTCATTACACCTTCCCAAAAGCATATGTGATCAGAATCACTATTCTTGTATTCCATTACCGTCGAACCAGATCCCCGTTGTGAACAGACAAGTCTGTCCTCTCGAGGAGATGAATGTAGAAGGAAGATATGAGGGCGCTAGACTAGATACCAAGAGAGCTTTTGAGGAAAAAAGGTGATACACATGCGCTGGTTATGTCCAATTTGAAGCTTCGAGAACGTTACGTCGAGACCGAGCGTAAGTCGTCATCCGTAGTCATCGTGAAGATGTGTGCGTATGAGAGAGGGGCATAACGTAGAGTCGTTGGTGGGTTAGCTGCACTAGCCTCCAAAGATTTGGCCGTTCGGAGGTTTTGTGCAACTGCTGGCCTGTGCGGGTTGGCTTACAAGGCCAACGGGGCGACGGGCTTGGAGGCAATAGTCTCCTCGTTCAGCGTCTCAGCACCAAGATCATGCCTGGGAGCAGCGGGGAAGTCCTCCTTCTTGACCTTAACCTCTGGGGAGGTGGAGCGTCCACGATACTGGTTGACCGTCTCCTGAGCCTTGGTGGTGGCCTGCTGAGTGTAGCCCTGGACAGTCTTGACGGCATTTCCGGCATGTTGGTTGGCAAGATCCTTGACCTGCTTAGCCTGCTGGTTGGCAATGTGGTAACCCTTCTCGAGCTGAGCGTCGATGGCCTCTTTGTTCTGGATGTAGATAAGGGGGCCGAGGTAGGTGACGAAGGTCGCGATCAAGCTCAAGCCCCAAAGAGGCACAAACTTGATGAGGAAGTAGGAGGTCAACGATGCGAAGAAAGCCTAAAAAAAGTAGGATAGTCAGCCATCGGTCTAAAAGGTGGAAAATGCAACCATGGTGTTGATAACGAGAGTGTTGGAAGCCTTGAACTTACAGCAACCGTGACATAGACATTCTCGGCGAAGACGATCCGCTGAGACTCAATGACGAAGAAGTTGATGAACTGCTCGACATCATCCGTCAGGCGCTCAAGCGAGGCCTTGGGGATGGTGAAGTACTGTCGTGGCCTGAACTGGGAGGTAAGACCCCGGCCGAAAGCCACTTGTCCAAGGATCTCGGCAGCAGCAGTAGCACCGAGCGTCACGTAGGAGGCCTTGAAGATGTAGCGGATCAGGTTCAGGTATCGTGCGGCGAAGATGAAGACGACAGTGAGGGCGAATGCGATACCGGTCGCGCGGGGGTTTTTCCAGCTCAAGAGGCGGTAGAACATGCTGTGGTAGTCTGCTCCTTGTTAGCACCGCCGTGACAAACAAAAGCGTCTGGGCTGCCTACGGGTGAGGTTCTGGCCAGTGGCCGCCTTGTGATCTGGGATGGTGCGAGCATTTGCGAGGTCGGCAAACTCATCGCGCGTCTTTGCACCCTCTGCCTTGACGTTCTGTGCTACGGGACCTGCAAAGTTTAGCAAAGTGTCGCGTGCGGACTTTTTTGGGTAGCTGTGTTGCGAGATAGCCGTTAGCCGTGGTTCTGGAGCATGTCATGGGTGTTGGATTGCACTTACCTCACCGTTCAGGACAGTATCCTTTGTGTTTTGCACCGCTGGGTGGTTATTTGCGGCCGACATGGCGTGCTGTGCTGCTTTTTGGTTGTGAGTAAAGGAAACGTGGTGGTGTGCGAGGTGCAGATAAGACTGTCGTGTATAGCGTTAGTTTGGGTCTCGGCAACGCTCGGGGGCGTTTTGTGGCACATACCTCACTCTCCAAGATGCTGTTCTTTGCGTTGATGGCACTGCTCTGCAGGTTCGAGTTGCCGTTGGGCTGCTGGTACTGGTGGGAAGGGGTGGTAGGGTCGAGATCAATCGAGCCCGTGTTCAGCTCGATGCGCGGTGCTTCAGACATGTCTGAGACGGACGGGCAGTTGGTTGGGCGAGCGGGTCTGTTCAATTGAGCAGGCGTGGAGGCGGGGTTATGGGTTATGGGGTGGAGCGAGGTACAGTAGTAGAGGAGAGAACTGGAGGGCACAAGAGAGTTGGTATAGTCGTCTTTGTCGTGGTGACGTCCTTGTTATTTGGGCGGGCGCGACTGTCGTGTGCGCAATGTTTCCAGTGCTCCGCTATGACGTTGAAATTGTTCACCCAACAAACAAATCATGGCCCGGCCTGGCTACCACCAACGCCATTTGCACCATACAGGTTTCACTGCAGGCGTGCTATGTCATAGCTACGAACCAGCACCGATGCTGTATACTTTAGTACACAGTCTCTCGACGCACGCCGTGTTGCTGCGTGTCCAAGTTGCTCCTTCCGAGGGCTGCCTCGTGCTTTCCAAGTCACGACCCAGCCTGATTTTGGGGGTTTCGCATGTGAAAGCCGGGCGGCTTATTGATTAGCCCCTCAACCAGTGCATGACGCAATAGCACGACTGATGCAAATATTCCAATTCCAATATTCAAAGACAGTCGTAGGATAGTGCTCTGGCAGAC
This sequence comes from Cucurbitaria berberidis CBS 394.84, assembly GCF_010015615.1. NCBI lineage: Eukaryota > Fungi > Ascomycota > Dothideomycetes > Pleosporales > Cucurbitariaceae > Cucurbitaria > Cucurbitaria berberidis. The sequence continues at coordinate 1,829,037 of NW_024468937.1, read as the reverse complement.
GATTTACTGGTCGTGTGAGCCGGTTTATTATTAGGCGTTAAGAAAAAATCTTTGGTATGCCAGGTCCCGAAGCGTGCCTGGATTGAGGTGGGACCTAGAACGGTACCTTGACACGGCGAATAGCACCACCACCAATGCGTGATAATGTTGACATGGTAGTGCCCTGCATAAACAACTACAAATGCCGACTGTTGTACGGGAATAATGTTCAAATATGGATGGAGGATCGGCGCAAGACGGTTCTCGTCAGCGCCCAGGACCGGATCAGGTGGACTGGGTGCATTGAATCCATGGCTAGGAACCTTGGAAGCAGGTCCCTGCTGCTCTCTACAGGCTTGCATATTGACAATTGTCTGTTCCGTGGATGGCAGGTGACAAGCGAGTGGCTCTCCACGTGCTTCTACCCACTCTGCCTCTAGTGTTTAGATCTAGGCCGATGAATAGGTGGGCTTGAACTGTGGAGTTTGGTACGCTATAAGTGATGTGCATTTGCAAGCCGTGTCCGAGGCCCATGTGCCGCTATCGGCATATGTATTCGAGGGAGAAGTGATGGGAATTATGCACTGTGCCTGCTACGCGCTGAAGAGGTATCTTATTACCACCTCCACGCGACAGTGGGGGCATCTCGCCACCTGCATCTGCGATGCGAAATCGCGCAATCACATCCGTCTCCAGGCCTTGGAAGAAGTGCGATAATGCGCACTTGTCGCGCTGGCTAGCAAGGTTGGTCCAGGGTCTAGCAGGCCCTTAGCCCTGGAAATGGGGACCAGTCGATATCTGGAGCGGCCGACTGCGATAGCGAAACACGTCCCCGGCCATGGCAGCCACACAATTGGGGGGGGGGGGGAGCAACTTGGCGTATCGAGGGCAGCAACCGCTCAGGCTTCACCGCAGAGAATAGAGGCAAGGGCGCTGTCACGGGAAGCGCTGCAGGTCGTCACAGGGGTCACAGCAAGCGGTCCTGGGCGTCGTCTTCACACGAATCCTCCACGTCGACTCTGGCTGAGAGGCTGATTGATGGATGGGAGTGGTGCTCCTCCATCCTTCAGCCACTCCTCTATCTGTCACGCCGTCGCTAGGTGGCGCCTATCAGCACCCCCCAGGCTTCGGGCCCAAGAGAGCAGGCCGGTTGGCACAAGGACGTGGCAGCAGAGCGTCCGCGCGACAAGACGATCGCGCAAGGCCACAAACAGAGCTGGCCCGCGCCGAATCCTGGCCAAGTCCCTGCCGCCGTTGCGATAACGTACCCACACGCGGCCCAGGTCATCAATCATCTCCACCTTCGCTCTCTTTAGCTGTCACCTCTCCCTCCTCCTCGCCATTCATACCGTCGTCCAACTCTCTTCGAAACCCACATCCAAACAAAGCACTGTCCTGCATCCTAACACCATCTACTACCCGCGCTCCACACCCAGTCTCTCGGTACGGTACGCCAGAAACGTCAGCCAGCATCGCGACATGGTCAAAGCGCTCTCTCACCGTCATCTGCTTACCGCTATCGCTGCGCCTCAAGAAAGACACTGAGCACGCGACTTCCCAACAGCTCTCCCTCTACGGAGGCGAGAGTTGCTGAGGCCTGCTCCAGCACTATGATACTACCTCGCCATCTCTACAACGGCTCGCCTCCAGAGCCCCGAAGTCGAGTCACCAACAATCCAACCCTGCTCTACAGCTGGTGGTGCACCATCTTTTCCATCGTCATCATAGGAGTTCGCTTGTCTGGCCGCTACATTCGCAATGAACGCCTCTTTCGTGAGGACAAGATCATGGCCTGCAGCATTGTTCCCCTCGTGGCACGCATGGGCTTCGTCCATGTCGTCCTCATCTATGGCACCAACAACGTCAACACCACGGGCCTGACCGATCCCGTCCAGATCCACCATCGCGAGATTGGCTCGCAAATGGTCCTGGCAGCTAGGATCTTCTACGCCATGTTGTATGTGTGCCTTTCAACCGCTTGGAAATCGACTAACACGTGCCCAGCATCTGGATGGCTAAATTCACCGTCTCTGAATTCCTCAAACGCCTAACAGAACGGTTTTGGAAGAAAGGCTACGAGTGGGGTCTGCGTGGAATTCGCATCTTTCTCGTCGCCACATTCATCATCGTTTTTATTGCTACACTGGCAGAATGCCATCCCGTCAATCACTATTGGCAAGTCATTCCGGATCCAGGACCGCAATGCCGACAGGGTTACGCACAGCTCCTTACCATGGGCATCACTGATATCATCACGGACATTCTACTCGTCGCCTTCCCCATCCCCATCATCTTACGATCTGGCATGCCTATAAAGCGCAAGCTCTCTCTCATCGGGCTTTTCTCCTTGTCAATCATCCTCATCATCGTTACAGCCGCACGCATGCCCGCAGTCATTCAAAGAAAAGGCCTGCAACAGTTTCGCACAGTATTCGCATCCTCTGAAATACTTACGGCTGCTATCGTGTCCAACGCCATCATCCTAGGGTCGTTCCTTCGGGATCGAGGTGTCAAGAAACCAAAGTTCAAGGCACCATCGACGACAGACAGCATGGAACGTAGAGGTTCAGCACGACGCTACACAAACCAGCCGTACAGCAGTGACGAAGACCTCGCGCGATCGCTTGGCTACCGGACCAAACCCGAACTCGCAGAGAAGACATCAAACGTACCGAGGCCGGCCCCCGTCGCCGACCTGGACCTTTTGTCGTCGAGCCGACAACCCGGTCCATTTGCGAACAACAATTGGCAGTTTCCCTCTCAAAAGATGATCATGCCGCAATTCAATGGGGACTCGAAGCTGAAAGTGGAAGACATCCGAGATCCAATGCCGAGTCCTCGCGGCGGACGACGGGTGTCGTGGTTCGACGTCGGTGGTTTACTCGAGACCTCAGCGGTTGTCCCTTCGCCTACCGACTCTGTCATTGCGCACGACTTCGCACCCCAACCCAGGCGAGGTTCGAGAGCTTCCAACTCAATCATTCCCAACAGTCGGGCCTATCCTCCACCAGCACGCCGGTCGTCACGGCTGTCACAACAGTCTGAAGACTACGAAATGTCGGTCCGGCCAAGCCATCAACTGCAAGACCTGGGTGGCTTGCTATCAGAAAAACGTGAGCAGGAAAAAGCCCAATCCACTCCATCCTCGACCTCAGGCTCGTCACACGGCCTCCCTCCCTGTCACGAACAAACTGCGCCCATTGAACGCCACTCTACACAGACAAGCTACGACGTCCCTTCGTTGCAGGACGCAGGTGGTCTCCTTTCATCACTACCCCCTCGTTATACTTCTTCCTCTTCTTCTGCGTGATACCCCTTTCCTTCTGGGCTTTTTGTACTTATGCATAGCCTGCCTATTGCTTATGCTTTTGTTGTATTTTCCTTTTCACTACATGCACGATATCCACTGGGCATGGTCGGCGTTTATGGACTTACGATTTATTGACCTTGTATGACATGATGTGAGCAAGATGTAATGTATCGATACCGATCTGCATTGAAGATCCACCAAGGTAGATCGAATCGAAGAGGCTATTGGGCTGTTGACGGTGTAACGTAGGATATTATTAGCACTGCCGATGGCGTCGCTATCAACCTGGTAGATGCCAGATCAATATATCAAGTTAATTTGCGTCTTCGGCTTTCTGCTCTTCTGCGCCGAACGTGGCACAATCAAATACAAAGTCGACTATGGCTGATGCACTCAATTTCTGAACCCAAGAGACTGGGTCGCCAAATTAACGTTTGAGGCTTGCCGCTGGACTTGAGTCGCGTTCGGGTATTATTCACGATCCATGAATGTCTTGGCCGCAATCGGGAACGTGCATGGGGTCAAAGCTCCAGGCAATAGAATAGCTTTCGTCTGAAGCTCCACCTCAAATGCTTCGCTCAGGATCTCTTCGCAGAGGCTCCTGGCCTTGTATCACAAGGGCGCGCCGCATTAGAAATGAACACAAACGCGCCCACGCTCCAGGAAATCATCCAACTGACCAGTCAAGAACTTACGACAGCGCAGAAATCCGATCCCATTCGCGAATGCGGACGCGCCGCGCTATCGCTTTTGCCTACCGACCCAGACCTATGCTTGAAGCTTGCATATCAGAACCTTCATAGCGTACCCTATAGAGAGGTGAAGACATGTTGGCGACGGCTGTACACCGATGCGAGCCTGTGGAAGGTGGTGTGGCTGGCGAAGGAGCCGGCCTTTGAGGATGCTCGACAAGAAGAGGACAAAACAGGCAAGGAGTGGATGGACGAAGTGGTTAGGATGCTTGATATGGCACTCATACTAAGCGGTGCGCCGGGCAGGGAAGAGCTTGTGGAGCTGTGGTTCTCAGCGCTCAAGGCCAGTCTACAGTCCATTGACTACACGGAACGCGAACTCGACATCGACATCGAGCCCTCGGAACGACCGACAAAACGAAGAAAACTAGCCTCGTCCTCCCCAACCCCACGTATCCCGTCGACCTTCCTCGCCAGCCTTCCAGAACCTGCACTTTCGCTACGATACCCAGTGCCACGAGCAAGAGAACTCGGTCTGTCCACGTTCCAGAAGAGGGTTGCCGACCCTGTTATGCATACTCCGCTCATTATAGAGGGCGCGATACAACATTGGCCTGCTTTCGAAGAGCGGCCGTGGAACAGTCCTGGGTATCTGCTGGAACAGACGCTCGGTGGCAGGAGACTGGTTCCTGTTGAGGTTGGCAAGAGCTACACAGATGAAGGTTGGGGACAGAAGATCATCACGTTCAGAGACTTTATGAACATGTACATGCTCGAAGACGGCACCACGAAACAAGAAGAGCAGGTGCAACAGGTAGGCTACCTAGCCCAACACGATCTCTTCGCCCAAATCCCTTCCCTCCGTGCCGACATTTCGATACCAGACTACTGCTACTGCGACCCCGCGCCATCTCCTCACCTCACACACATCAAGCCCACGTCGAAACTCGACGAGCCGTTACTCAACGCTTGGTTTGGTCCCGCAGATACCACCTCCCCCATGCATACCGATCCATATCACAACATCCTCGCTCAAGTCGTGGGATATAAATACGTACGCTTGTATGCACCTGAGGAAACGCAGAAGCTATATCCGAGGCGTGTAGATGAGAACGGAGTGGATATGAGTAATACCAGTCAGATAGATCTAGATGAAGCTATGAAGATCTATCCTGGAATATCCTGTTTGGAAAAGAGTGGTGCTAAAGACGCTGATGAGAGGATAGGAGAGTTTGAGAGGCTGTTTCCCGACTTCAGACATGCGCGGTATGTCGAAGGTGTTCTTGGCCCGGGAGAGTGTCTCTACTTACCTGTGGGATGGTGGCATTATGTACGCAGTCTTACGCCTAGTTTTAGCGTGAGCTTTTGGTTCAATTGAGAACGTTTACGCCATATGCAAATTCCACGAGTTGTCATTGACCTTCTCTTGCCATATTCAAGTTCCCAGCCCGCTTTTGTTAACATCCACTGATGCCCTTGATATCGTTTCAAGACAACCAGCCCAGGCGATTCCTCGGCTAGACCGGATCACATCTAGGCAATACCCACTTTCTGGCCCCCAAACATCTCAAGCGCCCAGCCTCGTAAGCACACACCCTACTACTAGCGATCCGCGTTCAATGGGCCTTTGATTGGGTACTCGGCTCTATTGTACTGGAGACTTGCAACTTGAGACATGAGCCCCAGCCGCGTGCATAATAAGGCACACCGCCAGCCACATCGCATATTTCCACGATGCCGCCACTCGTACGGTCAGCGTCATATGCGTCTCGTCGTTTTCCTTTTTTCTTGATTCGTCTTTCAGCGCATAGCGATGTCGTCTCGGGATAACGTTTCCTACGCGAGGGTCCCCATTCCTTCGCAAGTCGCATCACATAATGAGGTACCCAAATCTGCCGTACAAGCAGCAGCTGGAGGACGACGAAGCAGCAACTCCTTTGCTGGCGACATACAACCAGTACAATGGCACATCTCCCTTTACACACCGATCTCCATGATAGCTTTGTTCGTTTCTGGCATTCTCGTCGCCGTTGGTCACCACCTCTTCTACTCGCGCTTCCATGGCAGTGCTGTCCTCGGCCGTGAGGACGGCGCATCGCAGTACACTACTCAAACATGGATCATCCGCTATGGAACAGCCTTTGCGTTTGTAGCAAAGACTCTGCTGGCTGGAGCGGTCATCGTCGGCTATAAACAGCACATCTGGATCACCTTGCGCCGAAAAGCAAACACGATTTCTACTATCGACGCCGTCTTCGTAGCCACTCACGACTTCCTTGCTTTCCTCAGCCCATCCTTTTTGTTGAAGGCGAAGATCCCGGCGTTGCTAGCTTTGGTTGCATGGTATTTGACACTGTTCCATGCTATGATGGGGTCGTATCGCTGATCGACATGGTATAGGTGTCTCCCGCTGGCAGCGTTGATCACCCCGTCGACTCTTCTTGTTGTACCTGCCATTCACGTCAACAACACGATGCTCCCTGTTCCAACACTCGACCTCAACAACACCTTGCTGTATCGATCTGATGGTCTCGGCGACGGCTCATCACCGGTAGTGCATCGACTGACGGTAGCTACTGCAACCGGAATGCAGGTCCTACCTATGAGGAGAGTCCTAGCCCCGAACACAACGTACCAACACATCTTCGATGGGTACTCCCTAAGGTGTGAACAGGCCACGGGAACACGACTCCAAAATATCTCCGCTGTATATAACGAAACTAGTAAACAGGTATTGATACTAGGAAAGGGCCTCGCCGGATCTGCCGATATCAAATACCTCTCATTCACCATGTACGAAGATGAGAAGGGCACTGTGATCCAACGAAATGTCACAGAATTCGTCTCTAATTGTGTATTCGGCTCCACGTATAACAACTGCCCAAAGGCGGACGTGGGTCCCGTCATCTGGGCACGGATGGGTAACGAAAGCATCACCTGTGCCGCCCATAGCACCCGTTATACGCTGGACTTCACGGCTCTAGGAGACACGCAGACCATTACAGGGGTGGGTTTTGAATGGAAGGAGCGGGTAAAGAATGGGGTGGCTACCAAGCTCAATACAGCATTATCAACCATACTCAACGGATTCTTCGGCGCCTTCACAGCCGGTGGTAATGGAGGCGGCATCTTCACCGAGAAGACGATGATCATCGACACTGCGCTGTTGGAATCGCTCCAGAGGACTAATGCAACCCTGAGAAATATTGTTCCCCAGGAGGACTGGATGCCCGCGGAAAAGAAAAATTTTCCCGAGATGATTGAGGAGCTGTCGAGGAATCAGACACTCAGTCTGTTCAGCACGGAGAAGCTTTGGATGCCAACAGCCAATGCTTCCATGGCGAACGTTACGCAGTCGACCTTCTCCACCGTATATGATTACCGACCGCGTAACCTCTGGCTGGCATATGGTATTGCTATCGTCTGTTCATTCGCAGGCGTACTCCTCGGTCTGCAGGCGCTATGGCTGAACGGCGTATCGCACGACAATTCCTTCTCCTCCATCATCGCAACGACGCGGAATAGCTTTCTCGATAAGCTCACGTTGGGGTACTCGCTAGGTGCTGCCCCTCTGCCGAAGGATATTGGACAAACTAAGTTGAGGTTTGGCGAGTTGAGAGGAGATGGGGAGAAGATGCGGCCTAGAGCGGGTTTTGGGTTGGATGAATCCACACAGCCGTTGAGCAAGGGGCAGGCTATATTTTAGGCATGCCAAAGAAGAATGAGCTCTAATACATCCAACTATCATCTACTCACAGTTCTAAAAGTGTACCAAATTTTGGACAAGTCGTACCTGCTCCACGGATTCAGACAAAGTGGCTGCCTTGGACGATCTCCGTGCGCGATTTAGACATCCCCCACCTTCTCCATCCAGCTTAGAATCTACAGTGCCGAGCTTATGTGCGTTGAGCATGTTTTACAAGGAAGAATACAGGCCGTACCATGACGCGGGGTTAAGCTGACACTTGCCAACTATAAAAGCATGGGGAAGCCCATTTAGGCATCAACACCAACAACTCTTCAATGCCCCAAAAATGTCTTCGAACACCTTGGTGCCAACAGTCTTCCCTACAATGGAGCAATATCTCCCCCACTACACGTCTGGAAACTCGAGTCTTTGCAGCCCTTTGTCCTTCCCTAGTGTTGACCTCCCGAACATTGAAGTCCTCGCCCTCACGGCAATACCGCGCGAAAACTACACCTATATACCGTCTACTGCTCCTCCACCCTTTTCTACCCCTATTACTGGTCTAAACTTTTGCAACGTTACTGTCTCGTACACACACCCCGGCTGGAACGACACTATCGTGACAAGTATTTACCTCCCAGCGAAGAACTGGAATGGACGGTACCAAGCGCATGGCGGCGGCGGCTGGGTGACGGGTGGGTCAGGAACACTATTCACTGGCTTCATGTCTGCACTGGCAGACGGCTTCGCGGTCAGCACCACCGATGGCGGGCATATCAGCGACTTTGCCGCTCTAGCAGGTCCCACGATGCCCTGGGCGCTGACGAGTCCCGGAAACGTGAATTGGCCCTTGCTCGTTGACTTTGCGTATGTGGCCTTGCACGACACGGCTCTGCTGTCCAAATCGGCGATTCACGACTTTTACGCAGATCCACTCAAGTACTCGTACTGGTTCGGTGGGTCACAGGGCGGAAGGCAAGGGCACATGTTTGCACAGCGATACCCAGAGGATTTCGACGGTATTGTAGCCTTGTTTCCGGCAGTGTGTTATATCCAGCTGTTCGCGCTCATTGCATGGCCTATGTTTGTCATGGACAAGGAGGGTGTATATCCCCCTCCTTGCGAGATTGAAGCCATTACCGCAGCTGCAATGGGAGCCTGTGATACCCTCGATGGGGTAGAGGATGGCATGATATCGCGGCCGGACCTCTGCACGTTCGACGCACACAGTGTCGTTGGCCAAGCGATCGATTGCGAAGGAGTGCCGTCCACTATCTCCAAAGGCGCTGCAGTCATAACACAAGCCAGCTGGGACGGCCCACGCAGCTCCACAGGCGAGTTTCTGTGGTACGGATACCAGCGCGGCTCCAACATTTCCGTTCTAGGCGCCCCAGCAGGAACCATATGCACGGCTGACAACAGCACTGGCACCAATACATGTGATGCAAATACCTCGTTGCAAGTCTGGTTCAACTACTGGGTTCAGAAATACCCTGATGAAACTATCCGCAACATTACACACGAGCAGTGGGACGATCTCGTCTACGCTTCTGCACAAGAGTACGAATCTGTCATTGGGACATGCAACCCTGATCTCTCGCGCTTCAAGCGTGCAGGCGGAAAGATGATCGTCTGGCATGGGCTGGCGGATAATCTCGTTACTGCTAACGGGACGGCGGATTATTACGACCGTGTCACAGCTCGCGATCCAGACGTACATGAGTACTACCGTGTCTTCCTTGCACCGGGTATTGGGCATGATGCTGGCGCGGCAATCAGGGTTCCAGATATGAACAAGTATATCATAGACTGGGTGGAAAAGGGTGTTGCTCCAGAGGTGCTGCGCGAGACGGGTATGGATGTCAAGGGCAATCCCGTGGAGAGGGACATTTGTGCTTATCCCAAGGTTCAGCATTATATTGGTGGTAATTCAACCAAAGCGGAGGCTTTCAAGTGTGTGTAGTTTAAGCCAGTCTCAAGTTAGGTGTACATGGAGCGCCTTCCAATACGGATAGCGTTCTCTGTTTTCACTTAATCTCTCTTATTATCATCAAACTGTAAGTGTCGTACTAAAGTAAAGAAGACAACCCCAGATACTTTGCATTCTAGAATTAGTATCTATTATAATTATCTATAACCCATCATAAAGTACCCTTAACGTGAAAATCCTCTTTAGCGATAATTAGTAGAGGGTTGTCTAGGCAAAGGTTAAAGAAGGAACAAACTTGTACTGCACACCAGGACTGATTAAGAAACCTGCCGCCCAGCCTATAAGCTCAATAAACGTATAGGTTACCGAAGCAGTAATGCACAGCGAATCATAGCTGCTGTGCACCCTCCGACTCGACCGATTTCGGCCTGGGGTAGTGCCGGCGCGCTCGCTTGTAAAAATTCCTTCGCTGGCCTTGTCGATAAGGCATCGGAGCATAGAGATGGCTTTCAGTCGTGGGAGCTGGAAGGGCTGGAGGAGCGCCACGGTGTCGGGACCGCCTTGATCCCACGCCCTTGTAGTTGCCAGTATGCCGTTGCAATGCCAGCCGTACAGGCTATACACATCACCGAACGTGCAGCCTACTGCCGTCTTTTCCGTCACTTTCCAGTGGCTGTCCAGGCCTCGTTGGACGCGCTGCAGCAGCTCCCGCTCTAGCGGAGACGCAGTTGCCTTGGTATGTGCTAAGAGGGCGGACATGCCGTCCTCGAACTGATGGGCGGCCTGGGAAGCGGCCTAGCCTCATAAGTGCCAAATAGGAGCGTGGCCACGTCTTTAACGTTCTGCATATGTATAGCACTCTTGGAATTCTTAGGCTTTTGCCCGATTAGCTGGCAGAGCGCTAACTGCAGCTCGATCTGCTTGCGAGCCATGTACTGACAGTTATACTCTCCCCGCTCATCCAACCCCATCGTGCAGCTTATTACTGGCCATGGAATATCTTCCGTAGGAAAGTCACCATCACTGCCATCTGCTGGCCGGATGAGATGCAGCGGCTTGCCAGCCTTACATTCTATCCACGCAATTGTCTCGTCCAGGCCCATGGTGCCGTCTTTAATGGCGGCGGCCACGGCCTGGTTGCTCACGGCGGAAGATGTGTAGACGGTATGCTCCTGTCTATAGTAACGCCAGCAAGGCCTCTTTGGGTAAACCGAATAGCCTAGGGGCACGTCAGTTAGCTGTGAGTTGTTAGACTAGGTGCAGCACGTACTCAACCCCCAGTCCTCCTCTTCCTACTTTGCTGCTTGTAACAGCCGCTTTCTGCCTTCAAAGAGGGGAGAACCAGTCGAGGTGTGGAGATAGTGGCCTTTGGGTGGATGGCTTTGGGTGGGTTGATGGATAGAGAGGTGTGGAGGACTGAGCTCGGGGTGGCTTGGGTTGAGTTGATATGGGGGGACATCGTGGTTTGATTAATATTTTGTCCGCCTTGCAGTAGAAGTGGTGTGGAGGCACTCATAAATTTATGGGGTCCATGGCATGACGCTCGAAAGTGGGGTTGAGGACTACAAAACACAATTGCAGCTACAGAATGAGGCGTATTTTTATCTGAATCCCTCCTGGGCAAACTTTCAGGAATTCCTCAACCACGACAACCCAGCCCGCGCCTGCTCCTCTCGACAGAAAAAGACGCGCACGCGGGCCACTGAAGGCGTGTTTATCAAGCGTAGGCTACCGTGAACATCCCTCCCCATACGTAGAGCTACCAGAAAACATGATAGAGGACTTTAAAGTTGCCTTAAAAGCTTCGTGCAGAAAGTCGAACCTGCATTCGAGTTTCCCCAAGCTCGTCAAATCTGTGCGCCGCACGAGAATCTCGACAGCACTACATGGACAATAGCTGCTATATTTTCTCAGCCTCCTAAGGATGGCAAGCAGGGCTACAGGCCATTGAAAAAGCCCAGCGCACCCTTCGACGCTGTTACAAAAGCCAAATACAAGCATTATAAGGTCACAGCCTGGCTGCTTGGGCCTAACGACGAGAAGACAGCCTTCATCTTCTACAAGCAATCCAATCTAAACTTCACAAAAACCAAGGCAAACTGCAACAAGATCATGGATCTTATTGCCAACTTCGCGAATGCCTGGCCAGATGCACCACTAGACGATGATTTGTTTAAGTGGCAGGTCGTAGCGGCCGCAGTCGTTGTATTGTCCCCAGGCAGCGTCCGAATCAAGGTTCCAGGCTGGACGCAGGACGGTTGGCGTATAAGAATTCCTTACTACGACACTGATACTTGCACAATCAGGAACTTCGAGCGCACTTGCTACGCAGGGGTCTCATTGGAAACCAGTTTTCCAGACGTCCCCTCGAGCGCTGAGCTGTGGCAGTCTGGTCCATCATCAAAGGAGATAATCATCCCAAAAGACTTGAACGGTAAGCATGCGTCTTGCCTGCCTGCCGACCGATCGAGATGTCTTCCAGGATCGTTGTTTTACGCAAGGCAAGGAAAAGACAACTACGACTTTGGAAGAGCTCCGTGCCCGCGAGAAGTTTGACGGTTTTTGTCCTGGAAGCTTGCAGGTAGGACGGCAACGAAGAAAGTGATGGAGATGGCAGCGACCAGCTACGAGGAGCTATACCTAGCAGTCAAGCGCCATGGTGGTAGACACTCTAGTGCGCATCGACTGATAAAGGTGTGGTACCATTCCTGGAAGAAGGTAACGTACATTGACGCCCGTGATACGCTCACGCATGAGCTTAGAGGCGTAAGCTTACTAATAAGGTTAATTAGGCTTCAAGTAAGAAGAGTAATAATACCGTAGTAATAGTGATATAAATGATGACTTTTTCATAACTATTTTCAACTGTCCACGAATGCTGCAACTTCCTGATATCTCATACTCATGCTCTCCTCCCTCATGCGGTTATTATCCCGTGAAAACTCCTAGCATCCCAAAAGGTCAAAAGTATGTGTAAGAAGCCATCGTCTCGGTCGTCGTCTCAAGGGCGTGATCGATAATACAGGCAAGAAACTTAGAGAGATAAGAAACCCTGGTAATGAAATCCATCCGTGGGCTTATTCATGCCCACAACCACAGAAGGGAATAAGACCGCTGACGTCGATTGATTAGACCGCGGGGGAACAGGAAAAGGGGGCGCGCTCGCTAGTCAGTCTGTTAAAATGTAAGAAAGAAATTCCTCATCGCCTTATACTCTAATGCTTGGTGGGGCAGCAACACACATGTGGGCCAGCCTTGAGTACTTCCGGTGTGGCCTCATCCTCGTACTTCTTAAAGTTCTCCATGAAGAGCTTGCCAAGCTTCTCGACCTCACCCTTGAAGTCTGCAGTGCCATTCCAGCTCTTGGCAGGGTTGAGCAACTCGTCGGGAACGTTGGGGCACGTCTTGGGGACGGATAGACCAAAGGTCTCGTAAGTCTCGAACTCAACCTTGGCGAGCTCGCCCGAATGGATGGCGTCGAGGATGGCGCGAGTATATTTTAACGGGCATCTTTTCCCTCCTGTTGAAGCGCCCGCGCCGACCCAGCCGGTGTTGAGGAGCCATGCGTTGGTGTTGTGCTCTTGAATCTTCTCTGCGAGCATTTTGGCGTAGCGCATGGGGTGAAGAGCGAGGAAGGGCTGAGCAAAGCACGACGAGAAGGTGGCCTGCGGCTCGGTGATACCTTGCTCAGTGCCAGCCATCTTGGAGGTGTAGCCGGAGATGAAGTGATACATGGTCTGCTCGGGGTTGAGTTTCGAGATAGGGGGTAGGACACCACGTGCGTCGCACGTGAGGAGGATGATGTTCTTGGGATGCGCGGATGAGATGCAGGGGATCTTGGTGTTCTCAATGTACTCGATGGGGTAGGCACAGCGGGTGTTCTCTGTCAGGGTGTCGTCGTCGTAGTCGACGAGACGGTTTACCGGGTCGAAAACGACATTCTCGAGGATGGAACCGAAGCGGATGGCGTTGAAGATGTCGGGCTCCTTCTCGGCAGAGAGACCAATGCACTTGGCGTAGCAGCCGCCCTCGATGTTGAAGACACCGGTGTCGCTCCAGCAGTGCTCGTCGTCACCGATCAGGGCACGCTTGGGATCGGCGGAGAGGGTGGTCTTGCCAGTACCGGACAGACCGAAGAAGACGGTAACATCGCCGCTCTTGCCCTCGTTCGCCGAGGAATGGAGGGTAAGGACGTTGTGCTTCACAGGCATCTCGTAGAAGAGGACTGTGAAGATGCCCTTCTTCATCTCTCCGGCATATTCCGTACCGAGGATGACCATCTCCTTCTCAGCAAAGTTGATGGCAACCGAGGTGGACGAAGTCATGCCGCTGGTATACCTGTTTGCAGGGAAAGCACCGGCATTGTAGATGACATAGTCGGGGTGGAAGTGTTCCAGCTCTTCCCTTGAGGGACGGATCAACATGTTGCGCATGAAGAGGGCATGGTAGGCGCGAGCGCACACGACGCGGACGCGTATCCGGTAGCGCTCGTCCCAGCCGGCGAATCCATCGACGACATAGATGCGATTCCGTGTGTTGAGAAAGTCAATGGCTCGCTCGCGGTTGATGCGCCAGACCTGGGAGAGGGATTAGTAAGAAAAAGAGAGGTGATGGAAGACACGTGATGGTGTTGCAGGTGACAAGAGGGGCAAGTGCCGTATCGTGCATGAGCAGATGCGGGGCAGCCGAGCCCCAGCGCGGCGGGTGCAAGGATTTGAGCATTAACCTCGTCTTTCGGCGTGCATGACGTCTGGCGCCAATTTCACGAGCTAAAACTGCGAACTGGGCGCAGAATTTTAAGGGAAGAAGGGCATGCCAGGAAAAGACTTACGTCAGGCTTCATGGGCTTGTTAACGGGGCCCCACCAGACTTCGTTTTTCGACGAGTCTTCCTCTACGATGCGCTTGTCTGAGGGCGAGCGGCCAGTCTTTGCACCCGAGTAGGCTGAGAGAGCGCCTGATGCTGTGATGGCAGAGCCAGTCTCGTAGACGAGAGCATCCTCATAGAGAGCGGCGACGGAAGGGTTGGCAATCTGGGAGGAGAAGTCATTAGCATCTGTAGTTGGAGAGGTGATTGGCGAGCACAACGTACAATGGCTACACGGTCATAGTCGATGTGTGCTTTATCATGGAGCTCTTCCTCAATCTCCGTGTGTTCCTTGTTCGGCCTGCGAGACAATTGTCAGTCATTGTTTCCCAAAGTGAGACAGACGCGACTGGAGCAGCAAGGTGACTTACTGGACGCCGGAAGGGTGGAGGTTCGTCTTATTGACGGTTTGAGAGACCATTGTGTTTAAGAGTGGAGATGTAGAGGTGGAATGGAAGTGTGATCTCTGTTGCTTGGACACCTGATGACGGACAAAGTCTGGGGCCAAAGGAGCTGCTGGGGTTGCAGTTTGAACCACGGGGTCCCAGGCCTCTTTAATACCGTGACGAGATTCCATTCTGACGACGCCGCTCACCTGGAGTTTCGCTGTGGACCGGGCGGTCGCTAGCGCGTAGGGCGCTGATTGGGTGAAGGGGGTCCATCTCGTAGTGGGAGCGCCGTTCGGCTCTGGAGTGACGAAAATAATGCGGGACCGGCCACGAGTGCTGGGTGAGGTCGGAAGACGCGACCGGCAGACGAGACGGCCAGCATATTGGCTGGTGTAGCGTGCAATGGTAGTCAACCCAAGACTCATGGAGCCGACTGTCTCCTTCAAAATTCAAACAACGTCTACACGTTTGCGCTGACTGACTGCTCACGGCTCACATGTCATCGTTTGCGCGGGCTCTCTCACTCATCAGAGTGAACGCCCGCGTCCGCGTGACGGCAGCCCCCAAGACGAGACGCATTGCATTCAGGCCGCAGAGATTGGCCAGACGGCTACCGGACGGGTTACCCCACATTCAGCTGACCGGATGCGGCAAGGCGCCACGCCACAGCCATTTCGTCATGTCATGGCCTCACTCGAATAATTTTCAGCTCCAGTGCTGTGCTGTGCTCATACGTAACTACTAGCTGTTTGCCGTTGCAATCGCAGGCAATTCACGGCTGTATACCGTCAGTCGCGGTGCAGTAGCCAAGTGGCGCCCCATGATCCATCATCGTTGGGCTGCATCACGACCAACACGATAGTATAGTCGATGCCGCCCGCCCACAAAGAGGCGGTGCAAACAAACAGTTCCGATTCCAGCTCGTGAGCGTCCACGGTCCAGACAACCCCTGCGACATCTTGAATCGTAAAAACACACCTTCGGATTAATTAGTGTAAGACCATGCAGGTGTACATGCTCGGACGGATGGGAATGGGGATTCCCGAGAAGATGCGGCATTTCATCCCATGGTTACTGTCGAGAGCCTATTTCTTGCGTGAGGCTGTGCCTGTTAATCGCGCAGATACTACGACGACGATGCCTGTCACGGGTATGCGCATAGCTATAGCCGCGGTACGCCAACATGCACAACCGTTGGATTCCTTTGCCCAGGCACAGTCTGACAAGATTCACTAACAAAATATTACTATTACATCTCACACAGCCATTCTATCGGTATCCGACGACAATAATCGCAACCCTCGAAAGGCTGTTAGACACCACGCGTGCTCCCAACTCCGAACGAATGCTCCAGATCCGATCCCAAATGGTATATCGCGGGGAAGTGCATGCGAAAATGAGCCCCATATTTCCTGTCTGGGATGCACCTCCTCCACATTCCGGCCGCGGGTCGAGCTACGACTTTTCCCGAACCCGAACACAGCAACCAAGCACGCTGCACACTGCACAATCCACCAACCACTTCTAATCTACGCCGCATCACCACGTTGCCTCTTCTTGCTCTCCTGCTTTTGTTTACGTGCTGCAGGGCTGAAGACCGCCTTGATCTTGCGGAAGCCACCCAGATACAGCCATGTGCACACAAACACGACGGCGAAATTGAACATGATGTACGCCCACATGATTCCTGGAGCTCAAGTCAGCGCAATGCTTTCGGAAAAGGGAATTGTAAACGTGAACGTACCAAAGTCGCGCCAGATATTCTTAGGGAAGACGTTGAAAGAAGCCGCAAACGCCTCGCCCGTGGCGTACTGACAGTACCCACAGTTCCCGTCAGGCTGCGTCTGCACGTAACCACCAGACTGCTGCGCAAACTGACCAGCATACGTTTGACAGTCTTGACCAGGCGGAGGTGGGAAGATGGCAAGCTCCTTTGTTTTGCATTTGATCTCTTGGCCTCGGACCAGCAATGCCAAGAAGCCTTCGAGTAGGTACTTGAACGGCGTCAACCAGTACATCCACGATCGCCAGAACGATGGCAATCCTGCGTACGGCACGACAACACCACAGAAGGATACAACTGGCCACATTAGCACAGGAATCACGCGACAAGCTGGTAAACTTACTAAACGTGAAGAAGATGGGCACAAACAGCGATGCAAGCAACTCATTGGGACTGAAAGCAGCAATAGCCTGTCCGAAGCCCAGATAGAAAATCTCGAATAGCATCATGAAAAGCCACACACTTGCCGCCGTGTACGTATCACGTGGGAAGTTTGGTGGGAAATACCAGCAGCACCAGTAGATCGTCCCAGCAATGATGCGGTAGGGTAGCTCGCTGAGTATCGTTCCCCACACCATGGCCGTCCAAGAGTAAATCTTCGCGCTACCCTCTCTTGAAGAATAGAGGGCCCGCGAATTAAGGAACCGCGGCTGCAACTGCTGGATCAAGGGAGGCGATATTGTCAGCGTCATGAAGATGGAAAAGAGGCGGGATTGCATGTCGATCTGCGACTGGCCAAGGTTCCAGAAGGTGAAGCCGTTGAAGAGACCAGTGATGATGTGTAGGCTGGTCACGCCGATAACATAAGGTGGATCGCGCCAAATGGCGACAAAGCTCCTCCTGACAACTGCTAGCCATTGCTGGGGATAGGGCATAGCGTATTCGCGGTCATCGCGGGCTTCCTCATTCTTGGCCGCATTGCGTCGGTTGGAGATGATGTCCTGGATCTCTTTGCCTAGCTTCTCGTTCTCCGCAGACTTGGCCCACACATCGCCCCAGTCCTGACCCTTGTAGTCCGGGTTGCCGGCACCAATGGCGTCAAGCATGTATTCAGCAGGGTTGGTATGTGGCGGGCATTTCTTCGCTCCATTGCCTTCAAGGTATCCGATGAGAGTTTGAGAATCCTGGCCCAACTCGCCAAAGTAGACCGTACGGCCACCAGACTTGAGCAGGAGAACCTGGTCGAAATGTTCGAAGAGAACGGCACTCGGCTGATGAATCGTGCAGAGGATGGCTTGTCCAGCGTCAGCGAGCTTTCGCAGGAAACGGACAATGTTGAAGGCAGCGCCAGAGTCGAGTCCAGATGTTGGTTCATCCAAGAACATGAGGAGCTCCGGTTTGCTAGCCAGCTCCACTCCGATAGTGAGTCGCTTCCGCTGTTCTTGGTTCAGGCCAGAACCCTGCGTGCCGATTGCAGCCCCAGCAATGTCTCGCATTTCAAGGAGGTCAATGATAGTCTCCACATAGGCGTATTTCTCTTCCAGTGGCGTCTCTTTCGGCTGTCTCAATCGTGCCGAGAAGCGGAGAGCCTCGCGCACCGTAGCCGTCGACTCGTGCACGTCCATTTGTTCCGCAAACCCAGTTGAGCGCTGGAACGAGTTGGGGAGCAGTTCCCCATCAACAAGAAAGTTCCCGCTAACCACACCAAAATTGATGCGTTGTGCGAGCGTATTGAGCAACGTCGTTTTACCTGCGCCAGAAGAGCCCATCAACGCAGTCAGCTTGCCAGGCTTCACGAAGCCTTGGACGCCCTGCAATAATGTTCGCTCTCCTTTCTCGAAAGGAATAGTGTAGGTGACATCCTGGAAGGTGAAGATGGTTTCGTTCTTGGCAACACCTTCCACTGTGGTTTCCGACTCATCGTTGTCACTGACAGTTTGTTTCTCGATAACAGGCTCAGTCTTGCCGGCTTCCTCGTCTTTGGGCAGGCTGTTCATCTCCATCTCCTTCTCAACAGTCTTGGGCACTTGACCTCTCTTGTAGATGGTGACCGCTCCGCCACCTTTGTTGGGCTTCTGAATCTCCATTCCAAATGCTGTGAGAGCAACGAAGAAGAAGAAAAAGGCACAGATGATGCCAAAGTTGCGCCAGAGGTGGGACCTAGAGTACTGGTATGCCGCCGATATGTAATCGGACCCCGAGACCGTGAGAGAGCCGGGCGTGTTGCCCTGAATGGCACAGGACTGATACCGCTCCTGTGCGCCTGGAACTTGAGGGGCGATGAACGGCGGAACACACTGGATGTCCAGGTTATAGAATTCGTTCGCAAGCAGGGCTTCAAATCCGTACTGCAAAGGATTAACCCATCGTAACCAGGAGAACCACGGGTGCATGGATTGAGGAGGGATGAGATAGCCCGTGTAGACAACGACAGCCTGAATAGCCACACCAGTAATCCTCGTAGCAACGTCCAGAGATCCGACCAGGGCTCCGATAGCTCGGAAAAAGGCATACATGGTCATCGTAATGATCCAGAGGAATAAAATGGAGATGAAAAACTGCGACGCCGTTCGCGAGAGGTTGGCCATGAAGTAGACTACAATATTGAAGATGAAGACTTGTATGAGCACCAGCGGAACGTCGATGACTGTTTGAGCGATAGCGTAAGCGGCCGGCCGGTAGAAAGAAAAGCTTTTGTGCTTGAGCAGGATCTAAAGAATGAGTGCGGTCAGTATATGTCTCATGAATGTGGTACAGAGTGCTACTAACCGGTCGCGATTCGAATGCGGAGGTTAGTTCTGCCAGAGCTAGCAGGGCGTTGAAGAGCAGCATGAAGAAGATGACACCACCTCGAGGGAACACTCCTGCAGCGGTGTTTGGTAGATTGTAGAACAACGAGCCGACGATGAGAGCTTGGAAGAAGATTCCTCCCCACTTTCCAACAAGTGATTGCGGATCTCCAACCATCACCAAGAACTGGCGTTTGGTACACGCCGTGACCTGTTTCGGGAACGACAGCGTAAAGTTACGTTTCTTGGTGGCCTTGGTGCGAGCTTCTTGTCGCTCTTCCGCTTGTCGCTTCGTCTCTCGCTCGAACTCTGCGATTTCAGCAAGGTTATGTTGAGCCTGCTCGCTCTTGGCAAATGCATCGCCAAATTGTGCTGCGGTGCGGGGAATACGATCTTCCCAGCCGTCTTTGATTTGTCTCTCGTGGCTATCCGTTACCGAAGTCAGGAAGTCAGAAGTAGTCCAGCGATCAGGCTGTACGAAGCCGAGAGCTTTGAAGTAGTCTGCGGCGCGATCTGCTGGGCCAAAGTAACAACACCGGCCTTCGTGGATGAGGAGAACTTTGTCGAACAAATCGTACAGCGACTCTCCTGCTTGGTACAGAGCTACAGACGTTGATATCTGCGCCATATTTGTCAGGGAGCGCAAACTCTGGACGTACTCCAAGGCAGTGCTGGCATCCAAACCACGTGTTGAGTTGTCCCAACATTGTACGGAGGCCTTGGTAACCATAGCTTCAGCGATCGATACACGCTTCTTCTCGCCACCAGACACACCGCGAATGAGCTCGTTGCCAACCTGCGATGGATTAGCGAGGATGATGCACTGGAAGCAATCGACCTACTTTGGTGCCCAACGTATGCTCGATCCAAAATAGCTTGGTAACTACCCGGAGGAACTCATTCACATAGTCTTTCCGAGACTCGCCCTCATTACGCGAAGCTTTGCCGGGAGTTCTGGTCTTCAGGGCAAACCTCAAAGTGTCCCTGACCTTCAGAGTCGCATAATGTAAATCGTCTTCCGGGTTGTAGAGCACCTCACTGCGATACTTCTTCGCCATCTCTTCAGCGTCTGTACCACCATAGGTGACATCACCAGTGATCTCCTCGAACCCAAATCGCTGGTTACCGATCACCTTCAAAAAGGTTGAACAACCGGCGCCCGGACGGCCGAGGATAAGGCACATCTCACCACCCTTGATACTTCCAGAGAAGTCGTCGAGAATGGTGCGAATAGGCGGCTTGCCCGCTGCCTTACGAGGCCCTTTCGCGAACAGATTCTGGATGAGTCGTACTGGATCGAGGAAGAAGTCGCCTACCGAGGGCTGCAAAGCTGCCCCTAAGCCCATGCCCTTTACGGTTAGGTTTTTGAAGATTACACCTTGGTGTCTTGTCTTTTCCTCTTCGGATCCTTCTTGTCGTGTGCGTCCGAACATCTTGGACATCAGGTTGTGGATCTCATCTTCCTCTTCTTTGCTTACTGCGGAAGTTCCTGTATTGGTCTTGGCCAGTGCATGGCTCTGGCTTGTTCTGCGTCTCGACAGAACACGGAATATATCATCCTCTGTAATGGGCGTGGAGTTTCGTGATTGCAGCGCCGGTCTCGTAGTAGGTTCCCCCGACTTGATCGCTGCATATCGACCGGCTCCCTCATGATCGGAATCGGAAGAATCGTTCTGCAACACCTCCTCCTCCACAGGCTTGGAAGGGACCTCATTGCGTACAGACTCCGGGGCGTGCTCGAGAGTGCGATTGTCAGTTACATCTGGTGTTGGCGTGGTTTGGGTGGACGGCACCGCAGTACTGTGGCTGGATTCTGCAAACCCTCGTCCTTGTCCACCGTAGTAGCTTTCACTCCTCACATCATAGGCATTAGAGATGAATGTTCCATTTGTGTTTTCGTCTTGGCGGCTCGTGTGTGTTTGATGATGAGATCCAGAATGGGCCTGGTGTCCGCTGGCGTCTGCAGGTGAGGCGAATGGGGGTTGTTGCTCGTTCGAGGCCATTGCGATGGCTCAAACCGTGGTATCGAATAGACACACCAATGCAGCGTGGTGACAGTGTGGTAGTACCGGAAAATCTAAAAATGCAGGGCGGGTTTTGGCTGTCCAATAACTGATTCTCGAACAATGGCTGACAGCTGAGGCTGTTTGCGACGTTCGCGTAAAACTGCCGACTAGATTCCGCGAGTGAGGCGCATGTAGGCGGGGATCCGGCGAAGAATATAAAAGGATCCTCAGAGATGAGAGAAGGATTGCGCGTTCCCAAGCGTTAATACCGCCATTTCAAACTTAATCGTCGTAAGAATTATGTCTCAGTGTCGAAGTCGTGATGTCATATACAGATATTGCCAATGCAGTTAGTGGGTCCGTAGCATCGCGTCGGCGCTTCTTCAACACCGAGATGCGTTGGATGCAGCCCTTTGAGCGCGATCGATGCGCGCTTTCCTGTCAATTCAGCCTCATGAAACGGTCGGTTCGAAAATGCATTAGGAGCCCGCGGTGCCCGTGGTTTGATTTTCTGGTGTGGCGATGCACTTGTGTTGAGTCCCTCCGCTTCGTTGACTGCCTGTGAGATTTTTTGACCGAGCACCTTGGTCTGCAATCCACTCTCGCACCGAGAACGTGAAATGACAAGTATCAAAGTAAAATAGCTCCGGACGAATTTGGTCCAAGACCCTTGCATCCGCCCACGTTTGGTGCGATGCAAGACGACGCCAAGAGCTCTTGTTTGTACGACCGCTTGGCACTGCTGTTGTCCTAGTCGCTGCATTCGGCTGAACTGCTGTCTGCGGTTTCCTTATCTTGTCTTCAGCGCCCCTTCGCAGCGATTCCCTGAGCGTCGACGCTCTCTATTTTTGTGAACTTCCTGGCGGGTAGGTGGCTGTACTAACATTCGTCTATTGTCTTACGGAGGGTTGTCCATACACGTATTCAACATGCAGGACGTCTATGTCAATTAGCGCCAGTCTGCGAATCTGTCACCCGAAGTATCGCAGCCTTTGTCGCCTTCATTTTGGCTACGCGAGCGCTCAGAGCGGTAGTTCCAGTATCTTCAGGCTCTAGCTGGTTATTAATCAGCATCTTCTATTCAACATCGAGGCCACCTTTTTTGGGATACACAGTAGTGCCCTTGTTGTGCAGATTCGCGCTATACACGTGTGCACGTGCCCAGCTGGGTGTTCGTTGGAAGTAATCATACATCCACATCTGTCCTGGACAGGCATCATCTTTTTCACTATACCATTATTTAATCCTAGTCTGCGATAGTATAAATTGCCTGCACTCGTGTACTGTTCCTGGCGACTCTGCTTGTTCCCTCCCGCCCTCGCTTCGCCCAACCGGCCACCTGAAGCAACCACCTGTCGGAGCATAGTAAGCGCCGACGCACTTCCTCGGGTAACCAACCTCATGCACAGTCCCACCCTTCGTGAATGCAAGTGGTATGTTGATTGGTTGCCGTTATTTACCCAGTAAATCGGGACTGAGATACTCTGACATGCTGACAAGGCTGCATCGCTACAACGTTGCTTTAGTGCAATTGAGTCGCTACATCTTCGTGTCCTATAGATTGCAGAATCAACCTTACGTCTGGTAAACGGGCTTCGACACCGGATCGCGTCCATTCGATGGTTCTTTTGAACACCGCGAGCTGCATGTGTCAGCATGCATATGCAAGCCGCGCTTACGGTCATCGGACTAAATTAAGCGTCAAGGGTGCGAGGTATTGCCTGATTTCTTGAACCGTGCCGCAAAGTTGGGTGTGCAGCCTCATTCATGGCTCGTAGTTCTGGTGCTGCTATGTTCAACGTCGTCAGAAACACCTCCGTACTGAAAGTACCTCCACAGATTGGTAATAGCAGAACATATAGCCCTGTCAGGTCTACAGTCACTGCCGTGACGTAGTCTTCTACTAAACCTTTCGTCTGAATCAAGACTGCGTACCAGACCGAAGAGTCGTCGTCTTTCACCAATGGCGCTTTCCAGGCTGTTCATCACCATCGGAACGCCGATCATTTCGGCTGTCATCTACGTACTTTCAATCGGTTATCGACACCGTTTAAGGATCTCCCGTTTACGCAAGCAAGGCGTGGTGAGTTGGGAATCGGTTGCCCTTCAATATAACATACTGATAATGAGCTTCAGGCAATGCCTGCCGGTTGGAGCTGGTGGTTTGGGCATCTTCGCGTTCTAGATGAGAAGCTCAGTCGATTACCTCCAGATGCCAATGTGTATATGGCAATGGAAGATCTCGTGAGTGACCATGCAGCTACCGAAGTCTTCCTCATGGACTACTGGCCTGTATTCCAGCCGGTTTTAATGATATTTGGCCCCGAGCTCGCAGTTCAAGCTTCCATCAGACATGATCTTCCAAAACCCCATGATCAACAAGAGTCTTTTCGGCCAGTTGTAGGAGGTCCAAGCCTAATCACCATGAACAATGAGCAGTGGCGCATGTGGAGATCTCTCTTGAGCCCTGGATTCAGCGCATCGCATATGCTTAGTCTAGTTCCAACCATAGTGGATGCTATAGATGTGTTCTGCGAACGCTTGAGGAAGCATGTTGGTGGTGGCGTGTTCTCACTGGACGATATGGCTACTCGGCTAGCTATGGATGTCATTACTAGAACAACTCTGTAAGAGCATTGAGTGATTCACCACATTCATCACTGACCACTATCTTAGTGATACCGACTTGGACAACCAGCGCTCCGAGCACAAATTGTCGCATGCGCTGAACACCATTCTGAACTGGCATTCCTTCTGGGACCCTCGCATCCTACTCAATCCGCTTCGAATCCCTGTCCAATGGTATTACGGCCGCGTAACAGCCTTATTCATCCGTCAAGAGCTCCAGAAGCGATTCGAGGAAATGAAGACAGATAGAGCTACCATTGGCGGTACACTTGGCCGCGCAAGGAAGGCTAAATCAGTCATTGCACTCGCGCTTGAAGAGTATATCACTATGAAGCACGAAACCAACAAAGAAGCGTTTGATAGCATGGAGCTCGATAAGGACTTTGCACAAATTGCGGCCAACCAGATCCGGCTCTTCATCTTCGCAGGGAATGACTCAACTGCAACTACTATCGTATACACATACCACATGTTATTTCAACATCCCTCTGTCCTCGCTAAAGTGCGCGAGGAGCATGATGCTATCTTCGGTCGTGGTCCCGATGCCGGTGATCGCCTTCGAGATAATCCTGTCTTGATAAATCTCTGCCGTTACACCCTAGCCGTTGTCAAAGAGACTCTCCGTTTGTACCCACCTGCTTCCTCAATACGCGAAGGTCTTACGGGGGTGTCCTTGACTGATCGAGAAGGCAACGTGATTCCCACAGAACATCTCAATGCAACCATCATGCACCGCTATGTGCACGTTAACAAACGTATCTGGCCGCGGCCAATGGAGTTTCTCCCGGAGCGCTGGCTCGTTGAGCCTGGGCACGAGCTTCACCCACCCTCCGGTGGGTATCGCCCCTTTGAGCTTGGCCCGCGCAACTGCATTGGACAGACACTTGTTCTCAATGAGCTGCGCATTGCACTAATCATGACGGTTAGAGAGTTCTCCATTCGGCCTGCTTATGACGAGTGGGATGCTATGAAGCTCGCTAACGAGAGCCTGTATGGGAAACTACTAAGACAGCTGGGCTTGAGGAAGAGTCATTGTAAAACGGTACTAGGAGAACGCGCGTATCAAACGTCTAGGGCCGGTGCGCATGCCGCCGATGGATACCCATGTCGTGTGAGCTTGCTGAAGGCTGAGGCTCACTGTTGCTAATCCTACATTGAGCAATTGAGCGGAGATCGCACTAATTGTCATGTGGTGAACTTTGTTCCCGACTAAAGTAAAACATATTGGGAAGACAGACCTTCCTCTTTTTAATGAAAAAAGTGGAAAACTTCTATTTAGAAATACGTTGATACTGTTCATTGTTCAATGCCTCTCATGCTCAGAGATTATCATAACAAGGCCTCTCTCTTAGTCCATGTGATTATTGAGAGTCACTAAAGTACCAGCCGGAATTATGTACCCGCGGACAGAGATATCTGAACAAAGGAAAACCTTCTTCGAGACCGTACTGTCCGTATCCACGCTTTTGATATTGGCACCTAAGATAACTTGTATGATATTTGGGTCGCTGACAGCGACATGATAGATTCCAACACGCGTGACTTACACAGAGTACTCATTAGCCCAACTTCCGGCTTGCAATACCGCTCGTGTACTTACCAGATTGGTTAGATATCTCTTGATCCTGTCCAGCATTTTGGTCCGTAGAGTCTTGGAAGGAAGGAGGTTCTGGCCAAGTATCTTTTGTAGGGCGGAAGTTCCAACGAACTAACAGTGGTATGAGATAAGTCACTTTCGTGCCGAGTGCGATGGCTGTAAGTAGTGGAACAATACTGATGGAAATGGTTGTTCTAAGGACAGAGGATAGAAGTTGCCCCGTTGCCATAGTCACTTTAACCATGAATGAGAATCGACAAAGTTTGCGGTGTTTTGCACGTATGGTCGCCCGGAGAAGGACACAAGTGATAAAGCAGAATAGTGATTCAAAGGAAGAGAAGAAGAGGCTTGATGCTCGCCCTGAGCCCTGTCAATCGTAGAGGCGGTGTTGCAATCTGAACCAATAGAACTCAGCCACTCCTACTAAACATGATTATCTGATCATGCTGTTGGGTCAGAGTCGCTGTCCGAACATCCCTGCATCCAACTGTCGAATTTCCGGGCACCAACTCATCTACTCAAATTAAAAGGACAAAGAAATTACGAAATTCAGTGAGGCGTAGCCCGATCTCTGCATGCCGCTCAGAAAAGTTAATGCCCGCTGCAACCAGGGGGTGCATGTCACCTGCATGCAGGTAGCTACTAGGGTGCCCGTGGGGGCGCAGTAGTCAGGTTGTAAATGTCGCTATTAGTAGAACCAAAGATAATCGTTATCCTTGCTCACCATATGTACCCTCCTCATTGAACTAAAGCAACGATATTAGTTATTCTACCCTTCGGTAGACTGGACTGACGGAACCCCTTGTATAAACCAAGAGTCAGTATTGCCGCCTAAAATAGGGCAATCGCATGTTTGCCGTTCCACATAAGCTCAGCGTTCATAGTACACTTTGCATCCCGGCGATTAGTGCGCACTCCAGAGGAGTCTCAGTATGGTATTTGCCACATGATACGTGTGGGTCATATCTCTTGCGGCGGTTGTTGAGGCCCCACAGTTTCACGGAACCTTTTATATTTGACCACTGGAGTTCTCTTGGAGAACTGGACACTCAATCAGGGCCCCACATCTCCCTCTTATTGCTACGCAGGATATCTGCTTTTCAAGTTTTCTAACCATGGCTGGTGTAGATATTCCAAAATGGATGTGGGCACTAGCGGATGATTACCCATTTGCTCCACCTCCGCCTGTGAGTTTCTATCCCTCGACATGCTACCAACCACTGACTTTCAAAAGAGGGTAATCCCAAATTTCGACCATCCTAAGCGGGTTGGATATCACTCCCTCACCATCGCCTGTAGTATTTGCATTTTTCTCCTACTGCTTTTTAGCAGTGTACGTCTCTATTCGAAGAAACGACTCATCCGTAAAACAACCGTAGATGACTGCAAGTAGACTTGTAACGAATTTAGTATCTCTCGGGTTAACTTCTTTAAGACTTTTTCTGGGTTACCTTACCAATGCTCCTGCTCTCCCTCTCGCTTTTAATATTCTGTAAGGACCAAGGCACACCAGAAAATTAATTCTAGAAACTACGCTAATCTGGAAAAGTGGACAATAAACGTTCCTACGGTTATCATGCATGGGACATCAAGATTCGCAACCTTACCAAGCCTCTCCTGGTGGTAAGAAACCGCAGGATTTTCAAAACCTGTCCACTAAATAGTCATAGGTGACCTTTGTTTATCAGATGTTTCTACCAGCAACCGTCTGGCTCGTAAAAGCTACATTGATGTTCTTCATTCTCAGCGCGTTTAAACCGATCAAATGGCTGCGATCGCTTTGCTGGGTGGGTATTATAACTACTTTTACCTTCTATGCCACAAACTTCGTCATACAAGTAGTATCGTGCCGGCCTCGAGGTGGCACAGACAGAGTGTCATTCCTAGCTGGAATGGCGAGCCGTCAGTGTGCGGGGAGCGATGCCGCCATTCAGAAAATGAGCATTGCTACGGGCATTTTCGGTGTTATCAGTGATTTCTATATCCTGATAATTCCGCTTCCTGCAGTTGCAAAACTTCAAATCAGGAAGAAAAGGAAGCTTGGGGTATACTTAATCTTTTCATCTGGAGCATTGTGAGTACCTTGTTAGCGATTCTAGTATTTTTACTCACAAGAACAGAGCTTGTATGGCCAGCATCATCTCTTTGATCTTCCGAGTCCGATCGTTCGGTAGCAAGGACCTGCTCGTCGACAGTATGCCAAGCATGGCTTCGCAGTAAGAAGTTGGCTCTGCCCTCTCACAGTTTAGTGATTAATTCATTTGCTAGTATGGTCGAGCTTACGGTGGGCCTCGTTATCACTTGCATCGCACCTACCGCAAAGCTTGGTCGTCATATTCGTAATAAGCGATTTCAGTCATTGCTTGGAGAATGTACGGATGAGGTCGTCGGGCCTGAACGAGCTGTTCGGCTCGCGACTCGAAGAAAGCATGCGCCCGGTGGTCTTTCCGAGCTCGATTCCATGAAGACTTTTGGAACTACTGTAGACATGACTGTTACGAAAGATCCCTGCTCGGTGAAGGATTCGACAGCCAATGCCTCGCCAGACGGAACGTGCATATCATAAGAGAGCATTTCGTTAATGGAGGAAGGCATGAATTTACCAGCTTTAGCAATCAAATCTTACCATATGAGAGAAGTGGCATCAGATTCCCACAGATTCAACTGACTATCTCCACCTGACGATAATAACGGACTGGCGCTCGTCTCCCCGGTTAAATGTAGAATATCCTGGAAAGGATTGGAATCCAAACCAATCATTACCGCATGACTCGATACCGACACTCAGGGTGCCTATAGTCAAATACTGTGCCTCAATTTGGAAAATGTACGTCGGTACCCATGTCACGGCGTAAAAATTGGGTGTGCAGAGCCAAGTTCATTGCTTGCATATCCAAGCGCGCACCATGTACCAGGCCTGTAATCGGCGGGCAATTTGTGCAGGGTACTTCCAGGGCTTATGGAAGACACACTGAATTTGGCACGGGTAGAGGTTGAAAAGTCTTGGCTCGCTGTGAATGCTATGTTTTACCGAGAGCAAGCTCTTTCAAATCTACTTCGAAAAGTTCTCGTCCTACATTCATTCATACATTTAAGTTCAAAAACAACTCAGCTTTACAAGGAGTTCCTAGCCAACGTCAGCCTGTGTCGTTAATCGCCGCACAACCTCTCTCCGAAATCATGTCCACAGTTGTGAAACCTGAGAGCAATCCAACGCCATTGAACACATCCGACACACCGAAGCCCAAGGGACTGGCATTCTGGCTGGTCATTTTTTCGCTGTGCTTGATAGCTTTCACCTCGTCGCTTGATGGGTCAATCATCGCAATAGCCCTCCCGGAGATATCCACGGCGCTCTCTTCAGACGACAAATACATCGGTATCGCGAATTGCTTCGTTCTCGCGCAAACCGTTGTGCAGCCTGCTTTCGCGCAGTTTTGCGACGTTTTCGGTCGACGGTGGCCAATGATCACCGCAGTGGTGATCTTTGCGGTGGGTAGCGGCATTGCTGGCGGAGCAAACGATACAACGACTATGATAGCGGGGCGTACAATCCAAGGGCTTGGGTCCGGTGGTATCATGCTGATGGTGGAATTGATTGTTTGTGATCTGGTGCCGTTGAAAGAGCGAGGGACTTACCTCGGTGTCGTACTGTCCGTCGCAGCCCTTGGGGCTATTGCCGGCCCTATCGTCGGCGGTGCACTGGCGGAGAAAGATTGGAGATGGTGTTTCTTCATCAACCTGCCCATCTGTGCGTTAGTCCTCCCCATACTCGTTGTCTTCCTTCGTATCCGCCATCATAAAATCTCCTGGTCCCAACTTCTCACTCGCATTGACTGGACTGGAAACGTGATCTTCATCGGATCCATTTGCGCACTTCTTCTAGGCTTAGTCTACGGTGGTACCATTTACCCATGGTCATCGTGGCGTATCATAACACCTCTCGTTCTCGGGACGATGGGTTGGGTTGGTTTCCATTTTTACGAGACCAAATGCCAAAACCCTTGCGTACCACCACGCGTATTCGCCAATCGTACCTCTTCCGCAGCATTCTACATGATATTTGTTACCTCAATGGCATTGCAGTGGGTGTGCTTTTTCTGGCCAGTGTACTTCATGGCGGTTCGAGGTACCTCACTCATGGGCACGGGCGTCAACTTCATGCCCTTCATGTTCCTCCTGATTCCAGGATCAGCAGTCGCTGGTATTATATTGTCAAAAACCGGACACTATCGCAGGCTCCATCTCATTGGGTTCGTGCTTAGTACGATAGGACCAGGACTCAATACGCTATTGACGGCCGACACGCATGCTGGAATATGGGCAACCTTTCAGATCATCGACGCGGTTGGAAGAGCTATGATTCTTCCAACAACACTCCCTGCTGCACTTGCCGCCCTCACGGAAGAAGACGTTGCAGCAGCTACAGGCGTATATTCTTTTCTACGTAGCTTTGGTTACGTCTGGGGGGTCACTATCCCTGGTATTATCTTCAATAACTATTTTGACCGTAACAGGTTTAAAATATCGGATCCCACCGTCCGAGAGGCTCTAAAAGGAGGAAGTGCATACCAGTTCGCTACAGGCCCCTTCATTCACTCGTTACCTATAGTCACACGAACTCAAGTTTTCACGGTATACCTAAGTGCGCTGAAGGCGGTTTGGTTCGCTGCTATGGCATTCGGAGCTTCTGGCTTTATTGCAGTGGCACTTGAGAAACATGTTCCGCTCCGAACGAGTCTTGACACACAGTACGGGCTTGATGCGGAAGGGAAGAGGCAAGATATGGAAGTTGTCAATGAGCGGACCGAGAAAGAGAGAGAATAATAAGTGAGAAAGCTCTCAGTCGTAGGGTATAAGGTTCAATGAAATCACCACCACATTAAAACCTTCTATCTTGACAGGCTGCAATGTGTGTATGAAACCTATAATCAAGCAAGTATAAAATCTCAAAAGGTATATTTCTTGCACCAGTGAACACGGAGACACATGTTAGAGTACGAATCTATTCCAAATTGACGAAAGTCAGCAAGCTCTTGATACTTGAATCAGCGCATGTCTAAATTCAGAGAGGTACATGGGCTTGAGGTCCATGGGTGTGGACTGAACGTAGGAAAATTGGATCTGGTTAGCGCGGCCTTCCATATTTGCTGATAATGAAGGACTAGCACAGGCTTACCAGAGGTAGTATTAGTCCCCGATATACTCGGGGTTTCGGGCTTCAAAGAGCCTATAACAGCTCTTGGGTTGATATCAAACCTACGGCCCCTGTTGACCGTCAAATCAATCACTTGCCGCAATCATTGATCGCTCTGCGGGGATGTGCGGACGACATGGTACGGGCCTTAATAACCATGTACGCAGGGTCACAATGGAGGCCAATTTTCGGTGTCATGCTGTCCGCAACGCCACTTACCTGCATTCAGGCAACAAGATGTATGTAAGGATTATGCTATTAAGCATGCAATAAACGCGGCTTCTAACGAACGGGAGCAGCCATGCGGCTGCTCCCACATTCGTTAGTGTCCACATATGGAGCTGATCAAAGGACGAGTCGATTTCCAGACTGAAATTGGAAAGTGGGCAACAGCTGAATCTCACTGCGGCTTTGTGGCGAAGTTAGCATCGGGGAATACACAGCATACCGATCTTGTAATGAAGGGTATCGCCTACACGAGAATCTGCCACCTTGAACACAGTAAGATGTATCTGTTACGATGTATTTGAACTCGCACCGGCCCAAACACTGAATTATCTCAATATTGATCATCGATCATGTTTGAACATCGCCAAGTTCTCTCTACTTTTCTCACATCCCATTTAGCCCTTTGTAGTATGATTGTTTCACTCACAAGCTGCATCCTGGTCATAGGACGATTCGTCCGGTCACAGGATCGACTTCGGGAGCCGCCATGTGTACCACCATCCATTCCGATTCCTCACATTGGACACTTGATTGGTATAATGAAACGAAGGATGCAATACTTCTCGGACATTGGGTAAAGGCCAATTATGAATTACTATAAGCGTGATTGTCATTGACGATCTGGCAGTGTAACATTACAGGAGCCAATAGCGAAGATCTCCATTCTGGGCACCAATTTTTATATTATCGGATCAGTGAAAATAATGCCGTTTATCGAGCGTCAACCCCGAGTATTGTCTTCGCGGTCGTGGTTTGCGAAATTTGTCTGCACGCTAGTTGGTTGCAGCAAGCGCTCCCTTGGTAACTTCGAGGCCAATTTGGGCGCTACCACGGAAGGAGACTCAATGCTTCTAGAGGGTGTAAGAACTACAAAGCGCATTCTCAACTCGAAGACCGGAGCAGATATGAACTACGACGCTGCAAGAATCGTCAGTGAGCGATTCAAGACGATGGAAACGCCGAATCCTGGCGTAGAGCTAAATCTTTTCGAGTGGGTCAAACACGAGATTCTGTACGTGCTCAGTGAGAGTACGTATGGTCCAGAAAACCCGTTCTGGGATTCGGAAGTAGAAGCAGCGTTTTGGTATGTCACTCAGCGTGTAACAATAGTATATCCGCTTACACATGGAATCCAGGGAATTTGAGAGAGATACCCTCGCGCTTTGCGTGACCAGTTTCTTACCAAAGTGCATTGTGTCCAAGCTATTCCAAGGCATGAGAGGTCGTGAGTTTATCGTCAAAG
This sequence comes from Cucurbitaria berberidis CBS 394.84, assembly GCF_010015615.1. Lineage (NCBI taxonomy): Eukaryota > Fungi > Ascomycota > Dothideomycetes > Pleosporales > Cucurbitariaceae > Cucurbitaria > Cucurbitaria berberidis. The sequence continues at coordinate 1,796,772 of NW_024468937.1, read as the reverse complement.
CGCTCGACGAGTATTTGCGTAGTGGTCATCTCGTCAGAGGTTCACCAATCGTCAACGCTCACTACCCAATTTTCAAAGCGAAGCTCGATGACCGCGATGTTGCTCGATTTGAATGCGCAAGTGCTCTTGGCTCTTTCGCTAACACAGTTCCTACCTCATTTTGGACAATTTTCCACATTTTCGCGGATGCGAACTTGCTCACGGACGTTCGCAACCAGGTCTCGGCTATCACGACTACGGTCACATCGGAGGACGGAAGGTCTATCCATCGCATCGATTTACGCCGATTACGTACTGCAACGATACTGTTCTCCGCCGTCGAGGAAGTATCGCGCTACCGAGCTACTGGCATTGGTGTTCGACTGGTTACTGAGAACATTGTCGTTGGTGATGGAGATAACCGCTACTACCTCAAGAAGGGTGGTTGGCTTATTATCGCAAATCAAGCTTTGCATTCCGATAAGAATGTATGGGGCAAAGACGCGGACAAATTTGTCGCTAGTCGCTTCAACGAGAAAACGCCACATCTTTCTTTTCGGGGTTTTGGCAATGGTGCTAGTGCGTGTTGTGGGAAGAATCTTGCGTTGTACCATATCGCTAGTTTCATGGCAATCATGGTCATGCGATATGACATTTCGCCGGTTGAAGGCGTGTGGAAAGAGCCCGAACAGGATGGGAGAGACACGGCGGCGCAGGTGGCCGGACCAGTGCATAAGCCTATGGTCAGAATGACTTTGAGGGAAGATGTTAAAGCGACTTGGGACTTTAGCTTCTAAATTGGGTCACATCTCTTCCATTTGCAAGCTGTCATAGAGTCTTTTCAGAGCACACAATAGACACAGAAATTATACCTAGCCTCATTGTTGCTTGGAACCCATGTTGACAAGATTACGATGATATAATCCTTGAATCGCTGAGAGAAAGCCTGTCAGTTTTGGTACTGTAGAGGTTGCAATGTACAATTCGATCGCGAAATGAGCAAAGCACTGAGAACTAGCTCATAAAATGTAGCTGATGATGTGTGTTAAGTGTTGGTGCATCTCTGTATGAAGTATGAAGTTTAAGGGAGATACGGGGTTCATGGTCACGTGCTTCGGCGATACGCTACCTCCGGGACGCGTCAAGCGCGTCTTCAAATGTCTCAAGCTTCACTTTACTTAACAACAAGAAACGTTAAGGTCTGAAGATTCTTGCAATGTCAGCACAGCCAAATCCAGCACGGTCTGCGCCCGATCGCCGCTCTTCGACCGCCCCGAAGCGTACCTCACTCCTACCGAAACCCTCATCGATTACCCTCGACGCATCCGTCCTCGTCGCACAGCACGCCCAGTTCACTGGTACGCAGCCGATCACCATTGGCCCAAACTCGGTACTTCATCCACATAGCAAGATCAGCAGTGCGCTCGCGCCTGTAGTTCTTGGTGAAGGATGTGTCGTATACGAGAGAGCGAAGATTGGTGTGGGCATGGGCGCCGAGTTAGATCATGAGAGTAGGCGGAGTAGCATGGCTTCAGCTAGAAACAGTACAAGCGCAGGTTCATTGAGAGGTGAGGGTACGTTTTTGGGTAAGAATGTGGTGGTGGAGTCCAACGCCATCGTAGAGGCTACAGAGATTGGTGAAGGTAGTGTGGTTCAAGTAGGTGCAGTGTTAGGAAGAGGATGTATTATTGGAAAGGTAGGCAAACCCGCACACGTCACTAACCTGTGAAATGACTCATCATGGATAGTATTGTACCATCTCGGCTGCCTCGGTCATCTCTCCATATACACGTTTGCCTGATTACACGGTTGTTTTCAGCGGCTCTGAGCAGCGCATCGACAAAACGCTGCAACTACGACCTGAGATACTGGACGCGAAAATGGCAGTCCATACAAAACAGCTGGACATGTTCAGAAAGCTCATTCCGAACAATGTTGCGAAGTGGACATAGAAGGCAGCCGCCAAGACCTAGGCGGACATGAGAGATGCCTCCAGGGCTGTTCATGGGATCTTCCAACCGCGTGGCCATAGGAGCAATGTGGCTTAGTACAGTACTTGGCGCGGAACTCAACGTCGTTTCCAGCGGCAAAAGTCCTGAATTAGGCTCGGAAGTGTTGGTACCGGATATAGGAAGCTTTCATTGGCCAATATTGTTTTAGGCATACCGAGGGGCTGAGCGGGCTGTTTCATCGTCATCTGTTCGTGATACGAGTATACTTTACGCTCCCAGCCATAGCTGTACCAACATCTAAACAATCAAAAATGGGCAGCGGTTCTTGCCGCTACGATTGTTCGGACTCACCCACAGAGCTATCACCATATCCAGATATTTCAGGTATCGGTGTACGTATCAAACCGTTCATTAGTTGCATGACCCTAACCCCTGCGTAGGTCAGTCTCTCATACACTCTCACTGCTGGATTATCTCTGCTCATTGTTCTCATCTACTATGTCTTTATATATCGCCCAGATATACGCCCTTTTGGCGACCCAAACAAGCAGGTCACAACTCATGACAAACGTTTTACAACGAACCCGATAGATAGATATTTTCTCAGCTGGAGACTGAAAAGAAGTCATCAAGGTTCTCATTGTGACTGGAATGACCCGACCTGGAAGGATCGCACCGGCAATGCCCTTAAACATGTACACCAGTCAACCAACTCGTAGCTGGAGTTCGCTAATTAGAATAGTGCATGTTGATCTTGAGTGACTTTCAATTAGTCACGGGCCTATCAATCATAATCAGCGGATTCACACAGCTACGGTGTGGCATATCAATATACCACTGGCACAAAATCGTTCAGCTAGCTTGGTTCTCAAGCATTACCCACCTTTGTTGTTTGACCTTCCTTCGCGACCACTTCCGCAAGCACAAATTGGCACAATTTTGGCGAATACCCGGTATGGTTATACTGGTGATCCTACTCACCCTCGCCCTTATTCCTACCGCGCAGTATACATGGTATTTCGATGACAAGATAACCCGCGAGGATGTTATACTATTTGTTTCCAAGCCTGCCATCTGTTCGTTCTTACCACATCAAAATCCGACTGGCTTCAATAATAGGGCAGGGAATCAGCGCGCGGGGATCTCGATAACTCTCCTGATCATCGGCATGTTTATTCGTCTTTGTCAGATTTATCAAGCATCAACCGACGCGTACCTCGCGCTGCGTGATTGGTGTAGCACTTGCTCAAGGAAACTGCTGAGGAGAATCCACAGCTGGAGCAACCTTGACTCGCCGTTACCTGTCTTCTCAACAATATTTCTCTATCGTCCCTTGCTCGTAGTCTTTCTTTGCTATCAGATCCTATTCAATGTGGTGTCATCGAAGGTCTTCGAGGTAAACGTTCTTCATATGCTTGACGGACTGTTGCTGACAAACTAAAGGTCTGGTGGCTTGCAGTCAGCTATGCTTGGGGCGCACTAAATTTGTGGTACCAAAAGTACGATATTGAGCCCGAGAGTCGGGAGTGGACATTCGGGCAAGTCATCGCAATTGTGCTCCTATTCGCACCAATCGCCGCTCTGATTGAGGGTTACCTAACCAGTTAGTCAAGCACTGCAGCTGCAACCATGTCTTGAATACCACGGGCTAATTGAAATTATCTAGACGTCTTACCATCCCCGCCTCTGGGCCAACAAAATATCCCCGAGGAGACACACTGTTTAGTCTTACAACCACGCATTCTCTCATCGCTCCATCGACAGGAAGATCCAATTCAGGCCCCCGACTTCCTCGAACATGATCCAGACTATGACTTTTACAACATTTTTAGTTTCTCTACCCTCATACACGCAACACTGTTCACGATTGCACAAATATGCATTTGGACAGTAATCCTCCTTGCATCCGGGGTCTTCACGCCGCTAGATGCATTCATTATCTACACGCCATACACCTTAGCAATGTCTTTTGCGACCTGTGTTCTCCTCTCGCTCATTCTCAGTAAATTGGAGCCTCGCTCGCGGAAGAGACGTTATTTTTTGAAGGCCGTGTATTTCTTTCTCTACTTTGCCATGATGCAAGTTGGCGTTGTAACTGGGTTCATGGGGCTGCTCTTTGGGTTTGACATGTGGCTCAGGCTTGGATATCTGGGGATTTATGTTGGGTTATCTTGCTGGCAGGCTCATCGGGTACAGCGCTGCCTGCATAACGGCCGTGATGGTCTATGGCGAGATGAGTGAAGGAAAGGAGAAGAGAAGAGTTCTGGGCCTAATGTATTAGTAGCTTCCTTTACATCTGTTAGTAGCCAAGTCAGGGAAATGCGCGAGATGTTTACACTTAGGAAGAGCGCATCGAATGAGCTATTGCGAAGAAAAAAAGAGTAATAGAGGGTTTCAAGGTTGCACCAAAGAAGGCAGTGCCGCCTCTTTCCTCTTGATGACAGCCTGCTCCCATTCTGAAGATTGATAGAGCTAACATGATTGGGTCGAAAGGTGATCAGCGCCTTTTGAACGCATTCTTCGATTTTACCTACGGAAGCTTGAGGATAAACTCCATCTACTATCACTCATCGGAAGTGCCGCATGTGCTACATGAGTATGAGCTCGAGCAATGTTCCTTGGAAGGTATATATCAATGAATTATTCGGTTACAAGGTTGCGTGTGAAGCTATCAGCTCCGACCCGTTGCTACCCTCGATGAAACTCCAGCTCTGGATTTAAGCCGCACTCGATTGGCAACCCCAAAATGACGGTTCTGTACTCCTCCCTTGCTGCTTTCGCAATGAGAAGCAGTTGCTCGCCTATCTTTGATACGTGACGATCTGTCGACTCTCCTAGTGCCACATGCGGTTCCTTGATCTGTCCTATAATCTCCTTGACAGGTTTCATCACTTTATTGAAGTCCCTCTCTTTCTCAACCACCCAAGTGTCCATCATCCCATCCAGGATGGCTTGATAGGGACCATCAGCAGCACACGAATGCTTTTCCAACGCCTTGCTGACGATATCATACCTGGCCGGTCGTATGGGAAGCATCAACTTCTTCGCAGCATCGTAAGTGTCGTTCATCGGGCTAAAGAAGAATTTTCCTCTTCCGTCTTTGCCCGCTCTTGTCAGAATAGCCTACAACAGATCCATCGGAAGCGATTGGATATCATGGAGCTCTCGCATATGCTTGGGCTTCTTCTCGTCGAGGTTTCCAGAACATTTCGCTCTCCTCGCCCGATGCCTGATTGCGCAGTTGCTTGACAGAGTTGTTCAATTTGTTGTCCATGGAGCATGTGCTACTAATTAGTAGAAGCGGCGTATGTTCGGATAACTGCAGATACGATACCGGTACCGGCAAGCCGGTGATAGTCCGGTGAAGACTGAAATAGAAACGCTAACCTGCATAAAGATTGTTCTTGTGACTGATCAGACTCCTTAGCGTGAAAGCAACACTTTCATGTTCAAAGAATGATATGTTGAAATTCGACTGTGAAGCAATTCAGTACCCTCAGATTGATTTATTATTCCCAATCCTTAGTCCAGAAGCTTCTCAGTTGTTGTGAGGTGGAAAGGAATGAAAGTTCAGATTCGGACTCTGGCAGGTGAAAAGCTCATGGGTGCGACAGAGTTATCGTGACATACGGCGACCATCTTTCATCTCTTAAGCCCAACATGGTGTCACAGTATTTGGATATGACGGCGTTTGTAGCCCTAATCTCTGGTCCCACAACTTGCGGCCAAATGCAGCCTATCGGAGATTGGCCGGGCCGGGTGCTTGGCGTAATTCTCGAACATTCTGCCTCGAGCTCCCATTCTTCCTTCCACCTACTTCAACCTGACAATTCCTTCAACTTCACAAAGTCCATTGTCACGACTGACACCATATACAGCTCTGGGTGCAGCTGAGCTAGCTTTCGGTAAGTAATGCACTGGAATCCACCCATTTTTCGATTGTATGATGAGACACACGCTGGCACCAGTCTGAGAAGACTTGTACTCTTTACATGCGGATCAGCTACTTGGACTTCAAGTCTCCCTCTGACACTACATATGAAACTCTGTTGTTACTTGACAATTATTGAATCTTACAACTAATTCACTCTGGCAGTCCGTACCCGCCCAAAATCGCGCTCCGCATTCGCTACCATGGTTCTACACAACCCGAACAATTGGCATTGGGTCAACAAGGATGTGTCGGGCTGGGCGCGGGAGTATCTTGACAAGGAGCTTGGTCAGATTTCTGCCGAGCATGATGGTGTAACAGCCAAAATCGACAAGGTCGTGAGCATGGACGGAGATGTGGACGTGAGCCAGCGGAAAGGCAAGGTCATCACAATCTTCGACGTGAAACTCAAGCTAGAGTACTCAGGTATGTGAGTGTTTTGTTCTGTTCTTCCTTCGCGTGCTGACGCAAGTCGGCAGGCAAGAATGAGGAGGGCGAGGAAGCCAGCGGAACTATCACAGTCCCCGAGGTTGCGCATGACACAGAGGAAGATGAATATGTCGTATGTTCCTCCACTAACAGTCATCATCTTGTTGTCAATTCAGTAGTAAACGCGCTGACTAACTTTGCTCTAGTTTGACGTAGATGTCTACTCCGAGGACAGTAGCAAACAACCTGTCAAAGACCTGGTTCGATCCAAGATCTTGCCGCAATTACGCACAAGCCTTGCAAAGCTTGGCCCAGCGCTCATGGTGGAGCATGGAAAGGATATTCAGCACGCGCCAGGTGCAAATCCCGCTAGTGGATTCTCGACACCTAAGGTATATTCGAGCTCGAGTGTCAATAAGTCCACCGGCTCCAAGTCTGGCACATCTGGTTCCCAGACGAACAGCTCTGGCGCGGTCGTCAATGTGACCACAATCACCGATAGTACTGAATTCCGTACCGATGCTGCCAACCTGTTCCAGACATTTACAGATCCGCAACGCATTGCCGCGTTTACTCGCTCACCACCAAAGAACTTCACCGGAGCTAAGCCCGGAGGCACGTTTGAGCTGTTTGGCGGTAACGTGAGTGGAGAGTACACTGAGCTGGAGGAGCCAACGCACATCGTCCAGAAATGGCGGCTAGCACAATGGCCCGCGGGACACTACTCGACACTCTCCATCTGGTTTGATCAGAATGACGTTGATGCTGTAACGGTCATGAGGGTTGAGTGGAAGGGTGTTCCGGTTGGGCAGGAAGAGCCTACGAAGACCAATTGGGACCAGTACTATGTCCGAAGTATCAAGACTACCTTCGGCTTCGGCACAGTGCTGTGAAGTAGTGTGAGGTGTTGGCGTGGAAACTTCGTAATGGAGCATAGGGCGTTTGGAAGATTTTACGAATGCATACGAAGCGACGGTTATGGAAAGATATCAATGGTAGCCTCAATGGCATAGATAGGCAATGCTACATTCACAAGTCTAGCTCACTTTGCATACTGCGTGCTTGTCTAGTAGTGCCGTCTCGCCCTCTTCGCTAGACCTGCGTATAGCGAATGGCTTCCCTCTATGTCAAGCTGCACAAGAGGATTAACACGAATATTAATCCCTTCTAAACACTGTAGTGCACCAGAAGACCTGTCAAAAATGGATCGGACAAGCGCGGGTGATGACAGTGTGAAACTTGTAAGAAGAGGCCTACATTCTAGCTACACTACTATTTGTTGAGTCAAAAGCTTCTGTATTCGCCAGGAGCGATACCTTTGTTCAACGTCGGTAACGCACTCTCGAAGTACCTGTATAGAACCGGCAACAACTTTCCCAGCACCCGGATCGCTTGGGACAAAGCTTACTCTTCGGAACTCGGGGCTCCAGGAGAGTGGTGGTGTACCCCGCCCCTTCTTTCGTACCTGCCTGAAACAGCCATAGATCGACTCGTAATATCGGCATCCATGATAAGCTACAGCTCGGCACAAAGCTTACTTGGGCTTCACTAGCGCTGGTGGGCTCCTCTGCATGCACACGAAGCTCTCCCTTGAACACGAAGCTCTGTGATGACGCAATAAAAGCCCTAATACCACAGCTCCAATGCTGTGAACCTCGCAGTTCCTCGGTCCCTGGACTCTGGTAAACAGCAATGAGCTTTTAGAACCCAGGATGAAGGCGGAGCACGTTGAGATTTTACTCAGACATGAACTCGTAGGGTTACGACGTCATCAGTAATACGAGCGGATCCTCCGATAGTTACATCCTGGTCTCTGAATCCAGACAAGCTTTCATTAACCTCTAGTGGAAGGTGACTCTTCTAGTTATCAGGGCTTCGATGCAGAGTGTACGGCAGGCTATGGGCCTGTATGAGCTTTAAAAGATGGGTTACCAGCAAAAAATCACCTTTCCACGTTTGCCTGCTTCCCCTGTTCCTCCAAAATTTGAGCCATTGCGTCGTGGAAAATCGATGCATCTCTAGACAAAGTTAGCTTTTTATTCCTTTTAGTATTTAACATTTCTGACACTTTCTAGCAATACTAAGTCTGAAGCTCAAGTTGCGCGATGAAGAGCATCTCAAAGTTCTCCACAGTACCCTTGCTGGTAGCCAGCGCCCTCGCGCAATTTGTCCCAGCTCCAACAGATTTAATTACAAAAGAAGGATATGCAGGCATCAATGTGCGATATAAGGAGGTTCCCGCGGGAATCTGCGAACTCGACCCCAATGTGAAAAGCTATTCGGGATATGTAGACGTAGATGACGACCAGCACATCTTTTTTTGGTTCTTTGAAGCGCGCAATCAAGACCCAAAGGACGCAGAATTGACAGTCTGGGTCAACGGTGGCCCAGGGTCAAGCTCTATGATCGGATTGTTCCAGGAGTTAGGCCCATGCGGTGTTGGGCCAGATCTGAAGCCGTTCAACAATCCATATTCGTGGACGAACGCAAGCAATATGCTCTTCATCGACCAACCTACGACCGTTGGCCTCTCGTACTCAATCCCAATTCCCGGTTACAAAGACGATGGCTTCATCATTCAGGTGCCCAACAACACATGTCCTGATTATGCTGAAGCCCATGGTGGATGCGGCACATTTTCAAAACCAAACCATACCCTGACTGCCAACAGCACCGAAGGCGCGGCACCAAACATGTGGAAGACACTACAAGGCTTCATGGGCGCGTTTCCAGAGTACGCTCGTAATGGCTTCAGCTTCACCACTGAGAGCTACGGAGGTCATTATGCGCCTGTCTTTAACTGTGAGTATGCTGGGTCTTTTGGAAGTTGAATTATTAATGTGTTGTAGCCTACTTCCTCGATCAAAACGCGAAGAACATTTCTGGCGCCCACAAGATTGACCTGAAGAATGTTCTGATCGGCAATGGATGGTTTGATCCGCTCACCCAATACCAAGCGTATTATAACTTCTCCGTGTTTCCTGGAAATACGTACGACTACGACCCATACAACGACACAGTCAAGGCGGAGTGGTACAACAATCTATATGGCGAAGGCAATTGTCTCGATCAAACGAGGGACTGCTATGCGACAGGCCAAAACTCAATCTGTGCCCGTGCGGATAGCTTCTGCGCCAACAAGGTCGAAAACCTGTACGATATATATTCTGGCAGGGATGAGTACGATATGCGATACCTCACCCCAGACCCGTTCCCGTATTCGTACTATGTGGACTATCTAAACACACCAGAGGTGCAAAAGGCGATCGGTGCTTACCAGAACTTCTCTGAAAGTTCCAGCACAGTCTCTTCAGCGTTCACCAACACTGGTGATGACGATCGTGAGTCTGGAACTATTGAGGCATGTCGCAAGTTGCTGGACGCGGGTGTGCAAGTTATGCTTTACTATGGCGATGCGTAAGTCACGGAACCCCTTGACTCTTACAATGCTTACCGACATGCAGTGACTACAACTGCAACTGGCTTGGTGGCCAGGTCGTGGCAGATATGATCAACGCGGATGGATATTGCGACGCCGGTTTTGTTAATATCTCGACTTCAGACGGCATCGTTCACGGGCAAGTGAAGCAATCCGGACTTTTCTCCTTTCTCCGCATCTACGAGTCAGGCCACGAAGTCCCCTTCTACCAGCCGCTCGCCTCGCTCGAAATCTTTGAGCGCGCTTTGAAGCAGGTTGATATTGCAACTGGCAAGGAGAACATAACCGACAAGTATTTGACTAAGGGAACCCCCACAAGCACGTATCGAGAGGGCAATGCGACGGTACAATTTGATGTCACACCTAAGAATGCGACTTGTAAGCTACCCGAGTAAACGAACTGGACGTGAGGCACACACTGACCCCACCCCTAGATAACACTGCGTTGAATGCGCCAGATCCGGAGCCAACGTGGACTGTCGGAGAGGCGGTGAGTAGGAGAAGTGTCAACAAGAGGGCGGTGGGGACGCTGGGCAGGCCTATGAAGTCAAGGGGAGGGAAACGACTTGCTTGATTCGCCTTCGCTATGAGCGAGTTATGAAGCTGCACAACTTGTTACTTAATGCCTAGTATACTCTTAGACTACATGCTCTGATCCTTCCTCCATGATATGATGTGTCTAGTGCGGGCGCGGGGCCATAGTTTAGTTTAGTAAGCTCGCACAGCATACCCGCCTACGCTAGTTAGCCCAAACGTCATAGGAGACTGGTATCGATCGTCGGGTCTTGACCAAAATGTCTTATTCCCGCTATTCGAGACTGTGGACATTGCGAAGAGTCAAGGCGTCCATGGTAAAGCACACTCGAGTTCCAAAGAAAGTAGACGTTGCTAGTCAGCATCGAGTGAGACGCAAGCGGGCTGATCCCTGCATATGCATGAAGCTTGGTGTTGGGAGAGCAGCAGCAGCAGCTGGCCACACCACCACTACCAAGGACGAGCACGACAGCAGCAAACCCTACCTACCACGAGACGGCCAAGGTGCTGCGCGACACTTAGCCTATGCCTAGCAGCTCTCCCATTGAGTCGATCGCAACCCATTCCGCTTGCCTTTCCGAAACTGTGCGACGCCGGAATCGCATTCTCAACTTTTCCAATCACAGTCTGATAGACCCTCAACCGCGCGCCCTCCGCCGTCTCGACGCCCTGTGATGGTGCCCTTTGGCGCATGGCCTCGCTGAGAGGCACTATACCTACTCTACTACCAGCGTAGACTGGTAGCCAGTCCTTTCCCGCCGCCGCGTAGAAGCAACGCAATAGCGGCCGCGCGGCGACACCATCCCAGCATGGCGCCCTCCAACATGTTCTCCTACCTTAGGCCCGGCCACGCAAAGCGTAATGCCTCGAGTCTGGCATCCCCAGAGCCTGTCTCTAGTCCCGCCGCCTATCCTATACCCTCGCCCTCGCATACCCCCGAGTACCTCTCGTCGCCGCGCTTCAACGACAATGCCAGCTACACGTCTAGCTCGCCCATATCGCCGTTTCCCCCACAATTACCACCCATTACGCGTGTTGCCTCGAAGCTGGACAAGTCGGCTTCTACCAACAGCTCCCAATACACGCCCAGTCAGCTTTCATCGAGAACTGGTGGAAGCAGTCAGCAACGAGGGATGTTGTCTCCACCACAGAGGGCACAGGAACAACTGTCGCCGAGCTATGAGAACAAACCTCTCTCTGCGCGGTCAACCATGGGTAGCACGCCAACAGGCCTTGGTGCGCCGGAACTGAGCCTGCCCCAAAACATGGACTACCCGCAGCGGTCAGAGGCTCCCTCACAGTCTTCAACACATTTGACACGGCCGGTGCTCGCCCCAAGCAACTCGAGCTTCTCGAAATCGCAGGTATCATTGATTAGTGGCCTCGGCGAGAAGCTGACGGGCAACTCGAAGGCTACAACCGCACCCACTGCGGCGCCCGCCAAGGGGAGGTCGAGACTCACCCTGCGGAATCCCATGTCTCTTCTGATGCGGCGGAGATCTGGACAGACGTTGGATCCACTATCAGATGAATCGCTCGTCACCCACCGCGCACCTGCAGTCGTCCAGCCTATGCTTGACAATTACGACCCCAGCATCCGAGGCCACATTGTCCACGACTTCAACGCGCCTAGAATCAATAGAAACTTCTCATACAACAATGCATACACGGAAAACCAAGCACCACAAGACTTGGGTCGTGTCAGTCCCCCCAAGATAGATAGGGAGCATACGCCTGTCTTCCGGGAGCATTTTGACGATGATACGAGTTATGAAGAATCACAGGCTGCTATAAGAGCCGAGCAATTGGTAAACAAAGATTTTCTCGCAAGGAATTCGGTACAGTTTGCACCACCCGAACCGTCACCTCCACCGCCTGCACCCTTACCCAAGGATTCCCCGCCTCCACCACCAGATACATACTTATCCAAGCCTCGGCCGCCATTTCAGGCATTCGGTAACAGTCACCCCGTTATCACATCTTCGGTTCTATCCCCAGTACAGGAAACGTCTAGTCCAACAGATGCATCCACTGAAGTCACACCTAGGAAGCGAAAGTCTACAAGAACACCACCTTCAGCACGTTCAAGAGCTACTTCGGTTACAGATCCATCGTTCCAGCCTGCTGGATTACCTGCACACTTTAGTAGTAGAGCGTCTAGATTCAGCTTCCAGATACCCGGTGGCAGTGACTCTACGCAAGAAAAGCTAATGGAAGAGAGGCACAAAGCGAAAGAGGCCGAGAAAGCGGAGAAGCAGGTTCGTATGTCTACAAATACGATCGAAGATGACTACGATGAATACGGCATGGATGACTACGATATGGACGACGGCTTTGACGAGGAGATTCCCATGCTCGGTGAAGAGGATGATTTTGGAGGCCTCGGAGATCAGACACTAGACTCTGGCATCAACGCCTTTGACTTCTCGACTTTATCGATACAGCCTGGGATGAACAGCCTTTTGAGCCCAGTGAACCCATCCGGGCAGCTTCAAACACCGGTTGATCTGCACGGTAACCCTATTGGGTTTGCCATGTCTGAAGCGATGCTTCAGCAGTATCAACTTCAGGCGTTCAGTAGTCAACCCAGCGGACAAGATGTCTCAGGCCACGATACACATGGGCTAGGGTCGATTGGCTTCCAAAATGAGCTTGGCGATCCTTCCCCATCCCATCTCTTCGATGCGCCTACAGGCCCTGGTCACACTGAACACAATGAGCCGAGCCCAGGTAACAATGGCCTCGACGATGACATGTACTTCGACGACGGTCTCATCGGTGATCAGGAAGACGGTGATGCCGCAGAGTTCGACGAAACCGTTTTTGATGATCCCAATGGGCCACTGTACGAGAAGAAAGTCAAGTTTACGCCAGTGTTAGACGCAGCCAGTCCACCTGTACTCCGCCCTCCGGAGCTCTTTAGTTCAGAGACAGACTACGACGCGGATGACGACGCCGTTTTTAAGCAGCTGGAGAAGTCTGAGCCTTCGCTGGCCCACAAGACGTCTGTTGCGGCGCAACACACGTTGCCCGACTTCAACAACATGGATGCCTACCATGGCGCACTCGCTGATGCTGCCAACCGTGCTGAAGCTGCCGGACGTTTCGCTAGAAAAGCGAGTACTGATGCAGGACAGCCCAGGTCTGATGTTGACGACTTCTCATTGAGCAACTCGCGCCCCAGCCTGGTCCCTGATGACGGTCGCTTCAGTTTAGACACAGATGTTTTCCCACCGGACGATGACGGTTTTGGCATGAGCTCTAGCTATGTTGATGACTACGACTATAGCGATTTTGACTCGGCGCTAGAAGACGACCCCATAATTGCTGCTGCTAATGCTGAGGCATTGGCATACGATGACGAAGGCTTTTATGGGCAAGAGTTTGGCTTCTATCCGTCTGCAGTTGGTGAAGCACCGAGCGCCTGGGGCGGTTTCTTTGGACCTTCTGGCCTCGGTCGTACTGTCAGTGGCCGTAATGCTGTGCGAGAGCCAAACTTAACGCCCATTACGGAGCGCAGCGAATACAGCACACGCAACTCGTTCATCAGTCTGAATCACTTCCGCGACGGACAGCAACCGATTCAGAGTCCTGCTCTAGCACAACTTGCACGAATGAGTCCGTATGGATGGCCGGAAGAGGAGGATATGAGCCTTGACTCCCTGATAAAACTACGAAAAGGCGCGTTTGGTGGAAGTGCTGCCAGCCTACCGGGTAGCACGTCACAAAGTCCGCGTAATTCATCGCCAATGGGCATGCAGCTCTACCCGAGAACAGCTAGTGCTGCAGGCAATCGCATGAAAGAGCACAACGAAAGCGAGCTTGAAAGCGACGAGTCCGCAAATATCACGGATGACTTGGAAGGCAATGAAGAAGAAGATGACGAGGGATTGATGGATGCTGTCAATGCGGTCTACGACGACGACGACGAAAACGAGGATAGCGATGGGCATGAGCGACCTGGAAGCCCAACGCTCACAGCCAGCGATTATAAGTCGCTCTCACGCCCAGCCAGCCACCTCTTTGCAACAGACAACCCACTACTTCCTCCGATATCAGAACTACATGCTCAGCATAATACGCAGTCGCCGTTGCATAGCGCCCTAGCCTCTCCATCTGATATACCCCTACCCATGTCACCATATGGCGTGCCTCTAAGCTCACCATTCGTGCCTCAACAAAGAATGTCATTGCCTCCGTCAATAGACACCTCTGTCTCATCGCCTTCGGCGACTGCCTCCACATCCACTGCTCCTCGCCGCCAGTCTATGGGCCTCATATCCCCTATCTCGAACTCCTCGCCAATAACGCCGAGCGGGAGTGGATGGCGAGGCGGTCATTCGCGAAAGGGAAGTGCGGCGGACAGCGTTACTTATGTCAGGGAACATGACGAAGCGGGAGAGGGGAGATGGGTACTGGAGCGTAGACGAACGGCTGAGAGTGGGGAGTTGGAATTAATTGGAAGGGAAATTGTTGAGGGTGGGAGAATTTAAGTTCCCATTGATCATTGAGAGTTTTCGGGCGACTATTCTTAATCGTCTGCCCTTGGGCTGTTTTGGAGATGCCCCTGTTTGGGTTTCAATGTTTGCATTGCTGGCGTTTGAGCGATTGGAATACTTGACGTATGCGTCATGAGTAGAGGCTGGACCTTTTGGGCATTTTTTGTATGAGACTTAGATACCTCAGATATTAGATGGATGATATTGTTAAATCCCATCTGGGCAGCCATGTTTGGCATCACTATATGATAACACGATGCCCGCGGGTAAGGCGCCCTCATAAGCGCTACCAGGCGGATATAACCGAAGCTCTCACCCCACGGGTTACGTCCGGAGCTGGACCGCTTGATCTCCTCACCACTACCAATTGTATTGCATGTATAAACTTGAGTTGCTTTTGATAGAATATCTTATCCCTGCCCCATCGGTCTCTAGTTACGATACGCGTCAGCGCCAAGGGAGATACATGCCGATTTCCGCCTCCATTAGCCTCTTCCGTCATCCCGCGTCGCAAGGGCAGGGAAGTTGAAGACATGGAGTCGCGTCGACAGCAGGTCTTGCGCTGGACGCCTCGTTCACCCTCTCCGCTGAGCTTCCCTCTTGAGCTTCTTCCAAGTCTTCCCATCAAGGCGCCGATGCAGACCTCGTCCTTCCCAAGATCAACTCGTCCTTCCGCCGACCGTGCACGCGACCCTCTAGCACGCTCTCTTCCTCGCGTTTGCCTACCATGGCGATACTGAAATCAAGCCTCATATTTGACCGCCGCATAATTCTTGGCCTTGCAGCTGTCGTCATCCTATCCTTTACCTTCGCCTTCCTCTACTCGCCCGATCTGCGTCCCACCACCGACTGGATACCACCGCTCACGGCAAGGCCCGCACCTGCCTTCTCTGCGCCCCCCAAGAATCCAGACGACCCGTATATCGTTGAACTCGATTACTTGGCGATCAAACCCAATGTCTCGGATAAAATCAGGTTCTATTGGAATATACCGTATGCAGCGAACGCGGGAGGAAAGAATAGATTTCGAGGCCCACAGCCTGTGAATCGCACATATGGGCTTAGTAGAGGCAGCGGAGGAGATGGACAAGGGCCATTGGTATGGGATGGGAGCCTGGGAATGTGCCCGCGGATACAGAAAATCGACGCGACGCAGAGGAATAGAGAGGATATCTCAGGCGAAGATGTGCTGGGGATAAAAACAAAGTTCACAGAGGACTGTCTGAGTCTGAATGTTTTCACGCCGATTGATGCTGAGGCCGGCGACGATCTACCTGTCTTGGTTAATATCCCCGGGGGAGGATTTCATCTACCGGGACGCAGTAATGGTGGGGAGATGGTAATGAAGAGTCGCCGAGAGAAGGGCAGAGATGGGAAGCTGGACAAAGGCATCATCCTGGTGACAATGTACTACCGCAACGGCATCTACGGCTTCTTATCTGGAGAAGAGATTGCCAAGGACGGGGACTATAATAACGGGCTGCGGGATCAGAGGGCCGCGCTAGAGTGGGTACAAAAGTATATTCGATACTTTGGAGGGAACCCGGATCGTGTCATCTTGATGGGCACGAGTGCGGGTGGTGCCTCAGTGTTGCTGCAGCTCACGGCCAACGAGGGAGATAACTACTACCCGGTTCCTGGAACTGGGAGGAAACCCTTGTTCCACGGAGCGATTGCACAGAGCCCGGCGAGTCCTACGTTCTTCACACCAAGCCAGGCAGAGAAGTTCTGGAAAGAAGTGGCTGGTGGGCTGAACTGCACCGACATTACCTGCGTACGGAACTCAAGCCCGGGAGATCTTTATTACGAGAATTACCCCATGTCCTTCCCCGGCCGCAACACGCCGCCACGATGGATGTGGGCGCCCACCACCGAGCCAGCAGGAGGCATGTGGACGGAATCAGCGCCTTCTGCCATAATGAACAACCACTACGCCAAGGTCCCTACAATCTTTGGATTCACAACCAATGAAGGATCAGACCAAGTAAAGAAGTTCACAGACAGCGAAGGGGACTTCAGATCCTACCTTGCAGACCACTACCCGCTGCTCACAGACGAGGACCTCAATTTGCTGGTAAAGACATACCCGAATGAGCGCCACTGGCCCGACAGCGGGAAATACTGGGATGCTATATCCAAGGCACAAGGCGATATCCGATACATCTGCCCTACTTACCTAGCCTCGAATGCCATGGGCACATACAACCCCTCCTCCGTACCCACCTACCAATACCAATGGGACGTGATGTGGGGCCCAGACATCCACAACGGATTCGGCACCAAACACGCCGGCACCGTGGGACAAGTCATGGTCAAGCGTCCCAACGAGATCAGCGACTACTTCATCTCGTTTATCAAGCACCTCGACCCAAACGCTGAACGCACAAAGGGCTCGGCTGTTTGGGAGAAGTTGGATGAGCGGAAGAGGAGGATGTTCTTCACCAACATCAAAGAAGGGGGCAAGCACGGCGATGGAGAGGACATGCTGGGGAAGACGAGGACGTGGATGGAGAAGGTGGATGAGGGGAGAGAACACAGGTGTGGAACCGTTATTGGTGGAATGCTAGAACGCCTGCAGATGAAGGGTGTGGAAGCGCTGAAGCTTGACTGATTGCATGCATGCATTGTCTTGTGCCCTGGAGACCCTGGCGTTCCATCCTTTTATACCTCGTTTTGCAGCGTCGAAACGGCATTTACAGGCGTTTTAGAAGCTTTAGAGGGTTATATATCTAGGCCTTACGCCATGTTGAGATATGCTTCAACACAGATTGCGGTACAATGTATACTTCAAGTCTCGTAGATTTTGACCTTGGGATGTGGTGGGGAGCCGTATTGCCATGCTGGGTTGGTGCGGCGAGGGGGTTCTCCCGAGGTCACGTCTACTGCCCAGGTTGTCTCCCTTCTCTCATTGAAGTCCCTTTCATGTGTGCGCGGATATCTTCAGTAGATCGAAGTCTAGATCATGGGTTGACTGACTGAACAGCGAAATAACCGCTACAGAACAAGTAGAGACCGGAGTGTGGAACCTAATCGAAATCCACGTCGCATCGAAGAAGATGGTACCTACAGATTTACGTTTGTCACGCATCTGCATCGTATTTCATCTTACCTGGGCATGGCTAGCTTGGACTCCGCGTTGCCTCCTATCTCAGCTAGCCTCACCTTGCTGTCTTTCTCTCACCTGAAGCGTCTTACGCCTGTTGCGCTTCCCATGGGTAAATCCCACATTGCTACTTTAGTTCCCACTCCATCAACACCTCTTGTTTCTCTTCTTTTTGCATACTTTCCAATCAATCACATCAACCACTGCACCACTCTTTTCAAGGTGCGCACACCACGACAGACCGTCGAGACTACCCTGCTTCCTCACATGCAGGTAGCGACGATCAACCTTTCGGCACAGTATGACGAGATCGAAATCAAAACAGAGACTCCCTGTCCGGGAAGACAGTCCCTTGTTCGAGCCTGAGACTTCGCTGGTACCTAATCGGGACGAACCGCTGGAGCACTTCCAAGCAAGATCACATGAACGAGTTCATCTAAACGGGCCTCAGCGAACAAACATGAAACCGCAGAATTTTAAGCCGAATATGGTCCCAGGTCCTTCATCGTCTGGACTAAACATAGTGCCACACAAAAGAAAAGGTATGCCAATATCACTTCCCCGAAGTGCCAATTCTTTAAATATAAGCTGACTACTAACAGCCGACGAAATCCTTGATACTGAAGAAGACTGGGGAATTGACGATGGTGATGATCTTGTCGAACCCCATGATCCCGATAGCGAACCGCTACCAGATCTACCCATGTACCATCCGTCAGTCAAAACAGTGGAATTGATGTGCACTCATCTCATTCAAGACTTCCACGCGTTCATAAGTAAGAGCGCGTACCAAGATGATGAGACGGAGTACTTGTTGAAAGAGGCCAAAGAACTCGAGCACGCTCCTCATGAGTCGCACATTCTTCGTTTTGCTGTTATTGGAGATGCTGGCCAGGGAAAGTCATCTCTGTTGAACTCCATGCTTGGGCATGAGAATTTGGCTATTCATGTAAGTTTCAGCTAGGAGTGCTTTAAAAATGCGCGAACGACTAACAATATCAAAGGCAGCGGATGGTAACAGTTGTACCTTTGTTGTGGTGGAATATGCTCAAGCACCTCCAACCCAGAAATTTCCATTTCAAGCTTCGGTGGAATTCCTCTCTCGTCAGAGCTGTAGAGAGCTGGTCAAAGAACAGGTCCAAAACTTCTTCCAACATTTAACCATGAGCGAAGACGTTGATGAAGAGGAAGCGAATGAGAAACGACTCGCCTCTGGCACTTGTATCACGCTTCTTATGGCGTTGTTCATGGGTGAACCCGAATTCCAAGACAAAGAAAGAGCGGAAGACTTTTTGACCAGTGCTTCGTCACCAGATGACCCTAAGCTTATCAACAAGCTCATGGGTTGGACTGAGCACATTCTCGATGGCTTCATGCAAAATGGAGATACCAACGACGTTGCGACTCTATACGCAAACACATCATCTAGTATCAGCGAAATGATTCAGCCCTTTACGATGACAGTTCAGTACCCGAGTTTTGAAGGTACGGAACTGTTCTGTTGTCCATGGCCGCTTGTCAAAAAGGTGCGTATTTGCATGCACTCTCGAATACTGGAGCAGGGAATCATCATTGCCGATCTCCCCGGTACGACAGACAAGATACGATCTCGTGTGGAGGCCGCAAAGCGGTATCTACAAACTTGCGACATAAGCATCGTAGTAAATAAGCTCGACCGTGCGATCGACCATGCGTCTTTACATAACTCTATCAACGAATCATTCAGGAGAAGAAGATCTGGAAACACGATTGTGGTATGCACACGCTCCGATGATCTAAATATCAATTCGAAACAATCGTTTCCTTCCATCCCGACGGAAGAGAAAGGGATGGCGGAGATCATGGAAAAGGAAAGCGAGCTCAAAGAACGGTTACACGACATTCAAGTTGCGTTGGCATCTCCTGGAGTAAGACGCCACCCTCTTGAAAAGTACAAACTTGTCGATAAGAGAGAGAAACTGGACCGTGAGAAACAATCTCTTTTTAGGAAACGATTCGGAATCCGTGTATCAGCACGAAACCGCCACGTCAAGCAAGGCATCGCAGAGCAGTACCGGCAGGACACCAAAGATCGCTCCACGCTGCCAATATTCTGTGTGTCTAACCCGATCTACATGCAACATCTGGGCGGTCACTACCCCAAGAAGAACCCACCAGACTTGGAGCTAGACTCGACCGAGATTCCAGCTTTGCGTAATTTCATCTTCTCCAAGCCCTCACAGGGAAGGTTTGCATCACTTGAACATTATTGTCGCTCCCTACTTCCGACATTTTTCAACACGATAGAGATCTCTTGTAGCGTATCTAAGATTAAGAGGAAAGACGACCTGAATAGAACCTTTCATAAGGCTCGAGGCGTATGTACTTCCATATCTTGTTCGGATATATGGCTAACGATAACAGAGCTTGAAAGCGACTGTTCAAGACGTTGCAGACAGCTTCGCGCAGTTCGAATTCGATCTTGTCTACAAGACTATTGGTAGGCCGAGTCTCGAGTGTTCTCCATGATCATGTCTAACACGGACTTAGCGAAGAACGAATTGAAGTGGATTAACCGTGGCAGACGCAAATGCGAGAAGTGGAGCCAAGTGAGTCCATGCACTATAGTCTGAAACACTCACACTCACGAATGCAGTTAAAACCGGCCGGGTTCACAGCAGTTATTCGTCACTGTGGTAAGGTTTCTCCGCACCTAGGATTTGAATCTCAATCTGACCTAACAAAGGCACCTGGGGGACGAAGAAATGTCCTCAGCAGAATTGGAACCCAGAATTGCTATCGTCCGTTCAAGAGGACCTAGACCCCGTCTTCGAAAGTCTCTACAATACCAAGTGTGACAATCTATCCACGGAAATTTCTGAGCGCGTAGGTGAAGCTGTGGAGAAGCTTAATGACGCACTGAAAGGTAAAGTTGAACTTCTCTGCCACTTTATGATGCGGTGCTGACTCCCTATAGTGGACCCTGCCGCGTCGCTTTCAGGTGCTATAGAAGCGTTCCGTAACAACCTCAAAGAACGCCGAAACCAGATTGATAAGCTGTGCGAGAAATTCCGAGGGCAGATCAAGAAGGAGATCAGGTATTACATTTCCACCATACTCATATAACTGCAGCTAAGGTCACCAGACAAATTCACGTCCGCGCAATCACAGACGACGAGGGACATTACCTCACTGAAGCTATGAAAGAAGTCTATTCAGCAACCATGAGTGTAAAAGCCACTCGCGGCCAAAGAGTTCACGACGCCCGCTCCGCTGCACTCACCCGTGGTATCACGACGCTCAGTGGTACCTTCATGAAGATCTCCCATGGTGTCCGGGGAGACTTTGACAAGATGTTCAAAGAGCACATCAACAAGCTTATCAAGGATCTTGACATCGTCTTTCTGCGGACCCAGCATGATGTCAGTCTGGTTTGCTCTACCAAAGAGGATGACAGCCCGGACGCGAAGAAAATGCGCGAGGAGTTGCTGGCCAAGCTTCCGGATGCGAGACAGCACCTCCAAGATGAAATATGGAAACACCTTGGGCACTGCAAGATGTCTAGGACATGACCGCTCTAGGACTACTGAAGTTGACATTTCATATGTTCAGACGGTAAGCAAGGACGATACAAATCAAGACTTACTATTTGGTATACAGCTGAAACATGGCTGAGTTGGTAAATATCTTTCATTTTGGAGTGCTTAAGACAAAAGATTTGGAACTTCAAACTAGTGCGACTGCATGCAAAGCGGTGGTATCACCTTTTTCATTCATTGAATCTTGGCGGCAGACTCAGCTGCTTATGTGAGTTTACTGAGATTCACATCGGATACTCGAACAGACTAGTTCTCATTTTTCGAGGAGCATTGAGGAATGCGGTGATCTATAATGGGCTCTTTATTGTCACTTTGCATGTTCATCAAAGGTTCAACCTCACTAGTTCTATAAATTCATTATTCTTTTATATGTATTGACTTCTTATTCTCGAACAGGCAACGTCTACATTCGCTCCTAAGACGCTGCGATACGATACTAACTATAAGCGCCAAAGAACCGTACCTCCCTACTTATTAAGATGCTAGTGGTCTGGAGGTTCTTGCGGTCGACAAAAAGACGAAGCTCGCCAAGTGCATGTATTCGTGATTGATAAAATATGATAATTGAAGCATTTAGAGGCTTTTGGGCCCTCGTTCGCAACATGAACTTTCCTAGCATTGATCCAAGTAGTTCAGCCATCTGAACATATGCAAGCTACATAATCGCAAACCTGAGAGTTTTGTGAACTCCTCAAGCGAGTGCTCTAGATAGCACTACTCACATGTCTTAATACGTATTTATTTCTGTTTTAGTACCCTTTAGCAAAGTTTTGTGCTGTGAGAGCTCTAAGAGCTCTTTAGCCCCTTCTTATACTGAGGCCCCCCAGGACACCTTATTGGGTTCCAAAGTAAACAGGCAAATTAGCGCAAGGCTGCTACGAAGCACACAGAAATTGATGCATACACTGAAGCTTGCCTTATCGTCATGATAGCTGCCGAAACGAAAGTGCGACCTAGAAACGCTCGGCCCAAAGATAGGCTACTAACGGGTCGTGCACACTACTTGAATGGTAGACAGCTGATATAGTATACGTACAAACATAGCAAGAACCTGGTGCTGAACATGACATACAGTCAAGACAAGAGCGGCCAGCGAGCGCCAACGAGCGCCAGCGAGCCTGCCGCTCCTGTCTGGCGCCGCGCAGCGGCGTCGACATTAGCATGGCCCCTGCACTAAGGATGACACGCTCAATCAAAGAGAAGCTGCCATTTTTTTGCTCTTATTCTTGCTTCTTGTACCAATTTGCAATACTGCAGACACGGCTTCCTCACAGGACTCATAGTCATAACATTCGCTGGTGTGCCAACAGTTACAGTTATTCGGTGACTAGGTGCTAGCAGAGGGCTCAAAAGTGTCGAAAAGCAAAAAGAACGCTAATTATTCGTTACAGCAACGGCTCGAACTCACGCCACCACCACCCCTCTCAGATCGCCTCGACGACTTGTAGGATGATAGGAGTAGGTAAAAAGCAAGTAATAAGAGCAAAAAAATGGTAGCTTCTCTTTGATTGAGCGTGTCATCCTTAGTGCAGGGGCCATGCTAATCTTCTCTGTATCGTTTCAAATTGACCAAATGCCCGAAGGCGTAGGTAGGTGAAGTTTTGAATTATATATAGTCCAGCAATAGATCTGTGGACCTATTGCGGACTATTGCAGGCGTTGCGCAATAAAAGGTTTGGTTTCGCGTTTAGTTTCGCGTTTAGTTTTGCGTTATGTGGGCGACAGGCAAGAGCGAGTGCTGCTAGCGCGCGGGCGGACCATGCCGTGGTGCGTGCGGTAGGCAATAATGTGAGACAGTCGCGTGCTTTGCGACATATTGTGTGCGCTACGAACATGGATAAACACTCGTATGCTGTGGATAATGAAATAACTTCTAGCTCTATACTCAACCCGTAAATCAGAAGAGCATTTCGTAGCCTGAATAGTTTCAGTATTTATCTTATATCTCAACTATCACCCTAAAGATACCTGACGACCTCCAGGCCTGCGTTAAACATGGTTGTTTCCTAGGTTAACGGTGGGTGGTTTAAGCGCGGACAATAGCAGAAATGAACCGGTCTCATCTCAGGCTTCGAGGGTTGGACTGAAATGTCGTTCTACGTTTCCATCTTGTTTGAGTGGAGATTTTGAAGTTTGCCCCTCGTCCCCACCTTCTGCGATCTTAGGCTCTTTCCAGCCCAGTCGCCAGGCTACTGAGGTCCACATGTGTCACAACGGATGTATGCAATTGCCATGGCTTTCGGGTATTTGGTTATTTGAAACAATACAGCGCGACGGCGCAGCTGAAATTCGAGCTATTCAAACGGCAAGGAAAGAATATGAGTGGGGAAGAGGGTATCATTATCTCTGTCTATGCATCCAACAAGTCCATCACCAGCTGCGGAATGACCTGCACGCCCTCTCCTTGCATCGCACTTATGGGCACAGCCTGTACATTGTGCCTCCATGCATTCTTCTTGCCGCTAGGGTGAGGTTGCGAGCCTTTGCTCACCTCCTCCAGAAAGCGTCGTAGAGCCTCAAAGTTCGCTTGCGTGTCTGGCAAGTCCGCCTTCGTTGCGGCGACGAACCAGGGCTTGGAGGAAATAGGCGTAGATGTAAGGAAGGGGAGAGGCTCTGGAGATGGATCCAAGTGTGGCAAATCGGACTCATCGCTGGGTGGTGGGCTACTGCCAGCTGGCTGGTAAGTCACCATTCTGCGCTCCGTCTCAGCGTTGAGCTCTTTTCCACGCATAGACTCGTATTCGGAGACTTCGCGCCAGAGAAGTTTAAGCGCTTCAACCGCGTCACCAGCTGACAGGTCGATGACGAAGGCAAGGACTGCTGCACGCTCAATGTGGCGTAGAAAGCCCAGTCCAAGACCTTTATCGAGGTGTGCGTCTTCAATGAGTCCTGGTACGTCGGCAATTGTGAAGTTTTCACGTATCTCGCCGTTCCGATTGCGCGATGAAACTAACGGCCGCCCCTTGTGGTTGTCAAGCACCACGGTGCCAACGTTCGGTTGCAGGGTCGTGAAGGCCCAGTTGCCCACTCGAGCACGGCTGTTACTCAATGCTCGAAGCAGTGTGCTTTTCCCGGCATTGGGTAAGCCCACGAGACCCAGGTCTGCCAGTATCTTCAACTCAAGCTGCAATGAGATCTTCAAGCCTTCATCTCCCCGCGTAGCCATCTTCGGCCTCGAGTTGAACGGCGTCATAAAGTGTGGGTTACCCAGGCCGCCCATTGCGCCTGCAGCTATCAACAGAGGTGTCTCCATATGCTTATCTAGGTCCAGCCACATGGGCGCTTGTGGTTCGAGGGCTGCGAGATGCGATCTTCGGGGTGGAGGGAGCTTTGGGAATCTCATCCTGTTGAGCTCTGCGGGTATTGTGCCGGGAAAGACGAGCCACCGGTCTTTTCTGTAGACGCCCTTCCCTTCTTCCGAGTCTTCCGCTTCTCCTTCGTATGATTCCATCTTCCAATGTTCTTCCTCCATGATCGCAATTGGGTCATGTCGCTGTATCTCGCGCACAATCGTCCCAATTGGCACCGTGATAAGGATATCCGCCCCCCGCTCACCACCCTTCACCTTGCCTTGCCCGTTGCGGCCTCTGCCAGCCTTGATCAGCCGCCGTCGAGCGAGCTTGTGCAGGGACGTCTCGCCGCGGACTGCCTGTATATAGACATTGCCTCCACTACCACCATCGCCGCCATTGGCGGGTCCTTCTTCAATGTATTTCTCGCGCAAAAAGGAGACGCAGCCATGGCCGCCGCCGCCAGCTTCAACCGTGAGGATGCATCGGTCGGCGAAAGGGGCCAGCGAGTAATCGTCCGCTGTAGGGTCCAGTCGTGATGGCTGTGTGTCAGGTCGAACATTGACAGATCCAGTAGCTGTAGAGTTGCATCTTAAATGGAGTGAGAATCTCTTGCGAACCCGACTTCTGCATGCGACCGAAGCAAGTGGTGACTCGAAAAACGCAGGATACAAGAATGGCGTTAGCGTCCCGCTTAGGAAGGACAGTCGAGCGGGAGGCATGCGTCAATTGCAAAGGGCGTCGTGGATGTAGAAAGATGTCTCGTACTGCCGCTGAAAGATTTCTGGAGATGACATCTGAAGGAGGGCAAGCGAATCACAGCCCGGAAGATCGTCAAGTGTCCCCGGGAGCTTTGACCTCCCCCTCCTGATGCCTCGGTGCACCACCACTCCAATAGCACGTACATCTAGATTTTCTTTGCTCGGGGCTTTTTCAACGACATAGACGAACAAATCTGATACTTCGCGAACTTGCAAGACTTGCGTGGCAATACCAGTATAGTGCTTACTTCCTCCCAACAGTCTCCCCACGTCACTACCATGCTCCGGTGTCTCCTACTTACCGCATCGTCTATTGTGCTGCGCATTGTGGACCCCGAAAACCTCCCGGCTGGGGAAATCGTGTCCCTCTCGAAAAATCAGCTTGCAACACTCATCTGGTATCTCAAGTGGGGGCTATCATTATGGGCTGTAGTCGACCTCAATTCTGCGTTGAACCGCTGGGCGGCGAACCGATGGGTGTGGAAGATTGATAAAAGCGTTTGGAACTTTCAGACCGAAGTCGCAGTCGTCACTGGTGGATCAGCAGGGATCGGAGCTTGTGTAGTCAAGAAGCTCGTTTCTCATGGTATTAAAGTCGCGGTCTTGGATGTCGGGCCACTTTCAGAATCTTTCACCCAAGGTACGTTGTCCGTGAAATACCTTGACTTGCGACCCTAACGCGCATCGCACATCAAGCCGAGAGAGATTCCATTCGTTACTATAAATGCGACATCACTTCTCGAGACGAGATACGCGGTGCAGCAGAGGCGATTCGCTCTGATCTCGGCTCGCCCTCAATACTCATCAACAACGCGGGTATCGGCAATGCAGGGACGATTCTCGACATTCCTCTAGAAAACTTGAAAAAGATGTTCGACATCAATCTTCTCAGCCACTGGAGCACTGTTCAGGAATTTCTTCCAGATATGCTAGCTAAAAGAAAGGGCCATATTATGAGCGTCGCAAGCCTCGCTTCTTTCGTCGCTCTAGCAGGAGCAGCCGACTACAGCTGCACAAAAGCCGCACTTCTGGCTTTCCACGAGGCCCTCACGCAGGAGGTGAAGCATCGATACAAGTGTCCTCAGATCATGACCTCTATCGTTCACCCCAACTGGACAAAATCAGCTATAACAGCACACCCAGCGATCGAAGCTGGACTGAAGCGGATTGGTGCGCGCCTCCTAGAAGCCGAGGATGTTGCTGAAGCTATGGTCAAACAGATCATTTCTGTAGAGAGTGGGCAAATAGTTCTAGGCCCCGCCATATCTCCAAAAATCCGTGCCTTACCTCTTTGGCTGCAAGAGATCCTTCGCGACAGTCAGGCAAACGTGGTCACTGGAAATGGTTCGACGTCGTGAGGTCTACTTTCACCGTGTCTCATCGGACCCGCAATAACAGAGGAACTACCCATGTGTATTCCACGAGCTAGGGGGCCAAGTTTCCCGAAATAGCGACCTCAAAACTACAACGCCGCAAGTTGGAGGATGAGGCTCAGCGGCTGTACCCACGTCGTTTCCAAACGCCCCAACTATTTGCGCCTCTTTCAGGCTGCGATTTACAAGCAATGGCGCTGGCGCACGATGCTCTAGGACTGGTGACTATACAAAGAAGCGAACCATAAAACCTATCAACTTTCCGACACAGCTTTTCTTTCTTTCCCATTTCCCGATCGCTTTGCATCTTCAAAATGCCTGCGAGATCTTGCGGCCCCATTTCTAAATGTGGGCTAATTAGAGTACGCGGTACATTTCGGGGTTGTATGCGGGCTCCGCCCCAGCTTGTACAGGGACCTTGCAGCTACGCCTTTCCAAAAAAGGCCCGATGTACGATGAAATCCAACATCCAACGCCGTATGCACAATAAGTGCGGCGCTCTTGAGTATGCTATGCTGGTCGTGTTGTTTCATTATTTCTGCTTGTTCTTCACCGTGTTGCTGCCATTCTCTTTGCCACTCGTCTCCCACCGAACATGCGATGTTGTTCAAGAGCGCTTTGTTCGTTTCGTACATTGGGTTACTAGTATTGAAAAGTGGGGCTGCGCCGAATAGACATAGTATGTTGCTTGATATGTCTCTGCCACTACGTCTGCTAACTACCATTGAATAGATGAAGCCTCGTTCAGAAGTCGACGTGTATCAGAAGATTTCGAATTCTCCGTTCTTCCGCGCCATGGGTTGCCTTACCGGAACTCAACAGTCCAAGCCACCTCTAAAAGTACGACTTCTTCCACAGTCGCTATCTCTAGAGTTGTGGGACCTGGGGTATCGTCCATATCGGAGAGCAGTACTGCTCCTGTTGTGGGGACCACGCAACCTCTAATCTCTTCCTACGGTCCCGAGTTACCCTGGTCAACATCAATTTTTGCCTCAGCGACGTCACGTAGAGACAGCGACAATGGGATACCGATATCAACTACGAACGACATATCCACGACTTCTGCGTATAGTTCCACGCAAGCACAACGATCATATACCACACGTATAGTCAGCGCTACAACTTCAGCCGAAGGCGTGATCTCAGATAAGATATTGTCACTCGCATCGTCAAGCGATGTACATACACGTTCTAAGACAAACACCAAGCTCACCACGAGCGATTTGAAACCAACACCTCATGGCAGCTCAACAGCATTGTCAGGATCTGCGCTCACACCGCAATCCTCCAATGTGCAGCCAACAGCAACAAATCTTCGCGGCGTAGAGACTTATTCGGTCACCTCCTCCATCCGGACCTTATCCAACGTGGATCAGCGAGTTGACCTAAGTAGCACCTTAGCATCAACTATGCCCTCCCATTCTGTTCTACTGGTAAATAGCTCGCTACCTAACAGTCTCGTCCCGGCCTTGGTGGCACCTACTACTGGAGATCAATCCCCGGCCTCTCACACACCAACGGCGACCGCCAGTTATACTTTGGCTGCCATAATATCTTCTATGACTCTGGGCACTGGAGAATTACATTTAGAACCAACTGTTCACTACAATGCTTCTTCTACGGCTGAGAGAAGCTTCGGAATGCAGCCAGCGGAATCAGGTGCGGTTACGACAATCACTAGGAGCAGCATGACGCTCAATATACCAAAAGCCAGTCCCACGAGCCTTTCTCTGCTTAACTCGACCCTAGATCCCGCTGGGGATGAGACTGCTGTTCATACAGCGAGGACGTCAAGAACGATACTGCCAACAGGAGTGATGTTAAGTCGAAGCAATATTCTGTCTACTCAGCCGACAAGCATGTCGGAATCTAACTCGACCTGGTCGATCTCAACTCTGTATTTGCCAAAACCTACCAAGGGCTTCTCTAGTTCGACCAACACGTCATTTCACTGTACCACTACGTCGATCATAACATCAAGTAAATCATCTCAACCAACTGGCGCATTCAGCAATTCCAATAGGACTCAACTTCAGGGGTGGAACACTACAGCCACGCCGGGCCTGCGTAACTCCACGATTGCAAATACTACTCGCGCTAGTATCTTGATCGCAGGAAGCAGTGTTACTACACCAACGGGCTTTCCAAGTTCTATACCTGACGATGCGAGCTATGAGACTACAAAGACTCTGCCCACGACTTCCACACCCACCAGCACCGCTACCGAGACCGCCGCAGCCTTGCCTCCACCTTTGACTACACCACAAGCTGCTGGTGTGGCTGTAGGAAGCACGGCTGGCGTTCTTCTCGCCGTTGTTGCGGCGATCTTCATTGCTCGTCGCTATCATGCTACACGGACGACGAGGCGTTCGAGTACAGCAAGCGTCTATCCTAAAGAGGCATACTTGTACGACCCTCCCGCTAGAGGGAGCAGTGGAGATGGCGACGATAACAACATTTCCGCTTTCTCGTCCAGGGGAACTGACGGCATGTCGCCACGGGGATTTATGCTCAGAGAACCGCAAAACATCTCAGATAGCGATCAACATTTCAGTACTGGGGCGACCAACCGTTATAGCGATCCTGGAAATCCGTTTAGAGACCCAGGCCCCCAGCAGACTTTGGGGAGCTCAACTAGAAACTCGTTTCTCGCCCCGACCGATGCAGCTGCTGCGCTATCTGCCGCGATTGCAGGGTATGCGGTTGCTTCGCAATGGTCTCCTGCGACACCTGAGTTTCAAGCACCCCAGCCTTACCGCGATCTTGACTTTCCATCTCCAACATTGAGTGCGAGCCATCGTCGCCACCGTAGTTATGCAGGGGCAACAAGTCGGTCCAACAGCACATATACACAGATGTCCATGAGCATAAGCACATCTCAAAGTTCCCCTACATCTGAGCACCCATCTTTCGAGCATGACCTCCTCCTGTTAGTCAATCCACGAACGGAAACGCCAGAATCCGTAATGCTATATGCGCCCCCTCTTACACCTAAATTATCTGCCCAACAAACCTTGCCATCGAAATCGCCTACAGCAAGCACTTCACAGAAGTCCCTTATCAGTCCACTTTCTTCTAAAATGGGGTTCACCTCAGACAAACCCACCTCGAGGCCTGAACAGTATTCGCTTGCCTACGATAGGCAGTCTTCGACTACCTACATCGGGCCATCAAGTGATGATGGGACCCCTACGCAGCCATTTTCGCCTGTCTCGCCTATATCACCACCTATCCACAAGGGCTGGGACGAGATCAAGCGCTACTCGAGCGAATCGAGAATTCCTCCGCCGTTACCTACATCTCCACCGCTGAACTTCAGTCCACCACACAAGTTATCTCTTCCGCCGACCAAAAAGAGGTCACTCATCCAGCTACGACGAAAGGAGCCCGCACTTGCTGGAACAGGACAAGCCATAATATCTAGCACGAGCCATCCACTGACCGTCCAGATCCCCTTCAAATATAACAAAAGCACAGGGTTCGAGGGCCCGAGGGCGAGTCTATTTGCGAAGCTGAATAACATGGGAGATGCGCGACGGCATGGTGTTTATAGCCCTGGCTTCACGACCACGGAGAGTGGTCACTCAACTGAGTCGATGAGAAAGGGAGAAGGGGAAGTTGCGCGTGCAAAGTTGACTGTCACTAAATCCTGAGCAAGACATTCACTTCTACATACATAGCATTTCTACCAGCATAGGTCTCGCGTTTTGCATCGAAGGGGTGTTGAAGGGCCAGCATATCATTTTCTGTCTTCTCCGGCGTCTTGGATAAACATAGTCGTATATTACGACCGTAATTTGTATTATTAGTTTCTAGTTCAACCAGACTGTTCGCTATGCACATTACACAGGTTTCTTGACATCGAAGTAAACTGCCATCAAGTAGGCTGCGCAGCTGAAACGAAAAAGAAAGAAGTGATCAACACCATGCGACGAGCATTCTAATAATCGCATCTGAGAAGGCTTGAGAATCAACCACACGGTTAATCTTCGCATAGTAAGAACTCTAAGCAAGGTTCAAAACCTTCTCCTCATCTTCCCATATCTCGGCGCTTCTAAAACCTTATTACATAGTCTTTCTGATCCTACCTATAAAGTTCTCGCCCAAGGCTCATTGCTGGGTAATCCAAGCAAGTTACCCGCACCCGCGCGCTCATCTACAAAAAGCGCATCCGGACACTTTACCTATCGCGTATAGAACGACTCCATGTCGATCGGCGATTTCCTCCCCTCACTTTCCCACAAAAAAACAAAAGTTTTGCCCCCCCCGCCGGGCCGCCCTTGCTTCGCGTGGCAAAAAAAAAAGCACAAAAGCAAACAAGCCAAAAAAACAAGAAAGGCGAACTAACACACCCGGAACCTTCAGTATCCGCTCGATCAATTCCAAACCAAGAAAGAAAGAAAGAAAGAAAAAAATGACACCGAAATACACCCTTTTCCAACCTGGGCCCCCCGCGCGCGCAGAAACTCTATTCTTTTTTTTTTGCGGAATGAACAGCCCACTTTCTAGAGCATAGGGGGCGGTGTAGGCAGGCAGGCGGGCGGGTGGAAGTTTATTATAGTCGCGGCAAAGATAATATGGTTCCCCGAAAACGCGCGCCGGGGTAAAAAAAAAAGCAATTTAGGCCAATGGAGAAAGCTTACTAACCGCGAAGGAAGGGGGCACTGAACTGAGACGAAAACTTTAATCAACTCTTGGGGTCAGTGCGCGGCTTGGTGGGTGGGGGAGTTCTATAACAGTACTCTATGTACAGGTACCTGTGTGGCAGCGGAGGGAAATCCGACAAAGGACCGGGTACCATGTTGCTGGCTACAGGGCGACTAACGCTAAGGAGATAATGTTTGCGAGACGAAGAGCTGGGGGTGCTAAGCAGCAGAGATTGGACGGTACCCATGGGCAGAGACGTTTCATCAACGACTAGGTTCTTCTTCTATCAAGGGGGATCTGCCGCAATCTTGCATGTGAAAAACGTCTCGTGACTATTCGTCGCTAGCTATCATACAGGGTGTGCGCGCGTAACTCTGTCGAGTAATCGCGAAGAAGCCCCTCCGCGGCAGTTCGAGACTAGCGCTACAGCCATCAACTTCGACATCATCAAAAGTCGTTCCAGAACATGACAGCCAACGGTCCGTCCCAAAGATTCATTGTTCCAGCACATGTCATCGTGAATCACACACCAAACTTCTCCGCGCAGTAGAGACGTATCGCCTCAGCCCAATCTTTACATACCATTGATGCCGTCATTGAGATTGTTGATATCCTCTTCTTGCACGACAGCCACACCCTTGCGTTTGCTCTTCTTCTTGTTCCACAAGTCCACAAGCCACTCATGAGATGCTTCGACCGTAATCGGGCCGGGACATAGTGGGAGCTTTTGTCGGTAGTTGTGCTTGTACTCTTGGATTGCTTGGTGGCAATCGATTTCTTTAGCAAGGCGCTCGATGAACCTTTTTGCTTCGTCATTGGTACCGGCCAAGTTAGTCAGCAGAGTCTCAAGTTCAATCTTGGCCTCGTTGGTCTTCAGTCGACTGAACCTATGGAAGTACTTGCGCTTGTAGACCTCCATGGCTGTGTCTAGGGGAGGTGCCAGACCACCCATTTCGCGTATGGCTAGTAGCGGAGTCTCGGTGTAGTTCCAACAATCCTCTGCGTGCAAGGAGTTACGGTGGAAAGCCTGCACGTCGAAGAGGTGAACCTTGATGGCACCGATGGCAATCGAATTCTGCAGTGTCTGTCTCAGACCCTTGATATCCAGACTCGAATTGAAGACAGGATTGCCTGATTCAAGATCGACACCCTGTGTCTCAGTTCGAGTGACGCGAATCCGCATAACGAAGGTATGAACTTGCCCAAGGCGCAAGACGGGAATATCTTGGCTCCCACAGCTCTCGATGATCTTGCAGCCATGTCTGGTACGTATATCGATAGACACATTGGTGAGCTCTCCAACAGGCTTTTCGGCGCGAGCATTTTTCATGATGCGCTTGATGCGACCGGGAAGGGACTGGTAGGAAGCCCAATTGCTAATGAACACATTCATGCAGCAGTTGTCGGTGCATATAGTGTCTAGAACCTCAGGATCGCGGCGATAAGGCAGAGCTGCAGGATTGACTCGGTGGATGTACAGATCGGGGAAGTATGTCGAGACGCCGTGTAGGATGTAAGTAGCGGGAGATAACAAGATGACGTGAGTGCGACCGATCTTTAGATCTTGATCCTCCAGTGACCTTGCCACGCCGATAATGACCTCGGCCATGGATGGGTTCGGGCGAGGCGGCTCCCATACCTGTGTACCACATACTGCGATCCCGGTAGTCAAGTCTCGGAAAGTCTCCTCGCTATCTGCGCTGAAAGGTCGGAGTGGATAGAGCATATCAGGCCTATTGCCTGTGACAGAATGATGAGTGCAATGCGTTGTGTAGAGCGCCAGGCGATCGCCACGGTCTAGATGGTATAGCGCAGCATTGACCGCGTTCAACGCTCTGCTAAGGCATTCTTTTGTTACGTAGTACCTATAAAGTTACCTCAGCTAGCGACACCAGAGTCTACGGGGGGAGTGCTTACCCGTTATCCACCACAAAGATCACATCAATTGTAGTGTCTGGAAGCGGTTTCCGATTGTGCAAGACTCCCTCAACATCTACTGCCACGCTATACTCCTGCAAGTCTTCGGTGAGAACCTTGATTTCGGGAAAGATCCTGACAGCTGCCCGTAATGTCGTAGGTATCTTCGACGCCTTCGCCAAGACATGTTCATCTGAATTGTCATGATCTTCAGTAGGGGAAGGTAGTTGTTTGGTGATGAGCTTCATCACCGATCCAAACTTAGTACCGCTAGTTGCAGTTAATATAAGCTATGCATAGAAACCACATTTGCATTGCAACAATCATATTGACGAATGACAATTGAAAAGCTGTATAGCAAGGGTGACGTACTTGCGCGCGTGTTTCCTCATATACGCCTCCACGGCTTCCTCGCTCGGGTCTTTCGTGTCAAGCTCCATCTCCGCCTCTGCATGGGTTGCAAGCACTACAGTAGTCGTTGGGGAAGATGTGTCAGAAGTGTCGCCCGCGCTACCACTCGTCTCTCCGGTTCCTGTGCGGCGCAAACGAGACAACCCAGTTGTGAATAGCCGGAGTCGAGACGAACGTCGCCTCGTAGCCTCAGGGCGGACATTGGCGTTGTGAACCACATTTTCCAAAGCCTGTTGCGCAGTAGTGTGTCTAGAGCCAACGGTGGACTCGGGAGGGCTGGACGAGTGTATGGGCTCGTACGATGTCACAGTGTCCAACAGCGGCCATGGGGTTGTGCTAGTGGTATAAGGAGGACCTACCGCGCCGCCGGTCATGGGCTCCTCTTGGCTATTGTTGCGCGAGAAGGCCATCTGATCTCCTGTGCTCGAGTCCGATGCTGACGAGAGGCTATTTCTGTTCTTGCGTATCGTCAGAGGCTGGTCGCTGGGGAGACGGCTAACAGGCAGAGGTGTCACGGCCCACGTTGACGGCACGTTGAGGAAGCTTGCCCAATCGTTGATAGAGGAATGGGAGCTATGATCGAGCGGTGACCCCCAGATGTCGCCTTTGATTTCGTCGATGATATCATCTAGCGGGCCGAAGACGTACTGGGAGTTGTTCTGACTATGAGTTGACTTACGAAGGATGCGCCGACGAAACGTTGCTCTGCGTGGCTTCTTCTGGATGAGGAGCGGAGGCGGACAGAGTGCGACGTGCGAGAGTAGAAGGCCACCAGCTAGCGTCGTGGCCATTGTGGACGTACAAAATGCATACACACAAAGCCTTTCACCGCGTCTCGTTCGCCTTCACCGCGAAGCTTCCCGGGCCGGGATGGGGTGCTGCCCTCAGAACTGCCGGTGACGTCGAGAAAAGCGCAGACAATATCAAGAGATGAATAAGAAGAGTAGCTGATGTACCAAGTTGATATGGAGGCCCTGGGCTTTACAGGGACACTGTCTAAACGGGTAGCGTAGAAGCTTTGTGGAGGAGGAATCGAACTACACTCCAAGGCTACAGAGGAAGTCGCTACCTCAGAACACGACACGTGAACAGACCTATAACGCTCCTGCCGTATGGTGTGCGGGACGGTCAGAACACGCATCTTAGCACCATGTAGCAACTGCATGAAGATGCGAGCACATGTCGTGCCCGGTCAGTGTTTCGAGTCGTTTTGGTCATACTTATATTGGGGTATCATATTCTAGTGTTGATGCATTGCCTGCGCTCAACCAGTTGCTACTCAATGTTTCCGACTTGATGGCAGACCAGCTCTTTTCACTCTCCCGGAGAATGATAGATTTTATGCCTCCGCAGTTCTGGAAGCGGCCATCTGCAGCTGCTCTCTCATCTTCTCCATGGTGTCCTGGTCACCCTCACGGAAGCGAATCTGGCTACATATTAGTGTGTGTGTTGTGGCTGCATGTTTGTATATAGCTTACTATATCTTCCCCAGCGCCAGTACCGAACAGCACAGGTTCAGAAAGACTGGCTTTGACTGCTTTCCCAACGCGCTCCTCCCACACGCCCTCCCAGTTCCACGCTCCTGGCTGGCGATTCCTTCCCAGTGCTGAAGGTTCCGCCATTTTCTCTGTTGGTTCGAGGCTTGGCGACGTCGAGGCAGAAGACTGCTGAGCTTGCAAGACAGGGCGTCGGTACGTCCTCCACGCATGATAAGCCCCCGGGTTTGCCGCAGCCTCGAGGGGAAGAGAGTCTAGAACGGATTCTTCATTGAAGGTTGCACGAATGTACTCTAAGATGCTCACGATGGAGATTTTTGTGGTAGCTAGAGGGGCACTAGCACTCCCAAAAGTAGCATTGCTGGACTCTGATCCACTGACGTCGCGAGAACTGGGTGCAGATCTTCGGGCTCGGCCAAACCAGTGCGGGAAGCCGTGACGGAGACTGAAGCCCCCCGGTGGTAGTCTCTCCTCATCCGTAGCACTGACCGTGTCGGTATCCGAAGAACCAGTCGTGTAAGTATACGTTGTCAGTGGCGTGAGCAGGGGGTGGAAAACATCGGTAGAAAAGGTCACCAGGGGTGGCAGAGTAGGATAGGTGGGCGGGAAGGAGATTTGGAAGCGCAGGACTGCCGGCGCATAGGGACCTGTCAAACGTGAATACACTAGACGGCGGCTAGCCCTACGGCATCTCAGTACCTTTTCGAACGAATATAACGCCGACCCATAGAGACGGGTCGCCTGGCGTGATGGTCACGAAGACGCCGTCGAGCTGTGCATAGCGCAGGCTGGAGCTGGGCAGCGTTAGGACAGGCTGCCGATTGGTGCACCTTGACCTACAACTCAACAAGAAGATGTTGCTTCCGAAAAGACGGGAGAGCCGACGAAGAGACGGGCAGCGGCATCTTGTGGACGGTTAGGAAGAGGATGTGGTTCTCGGGAACGGCAAGACGGGGTATCGAAGCCGATGATGGATGCGCGTTTGACGCTAGGGACCAAAGCGGGTTAGCCCGTCGATGCCACTGGCGGTATTATGGATATCAGTCCACCACACCGCAGTACCTTATGGATGATGATGATGATGCATGGATTTCTGACTTGTCGAGCGCAACCCCTCCAACTTGATTCTCACAAAGCTGTCATGGAGATGAGCGCACATCACAAGGGCCATGCCATGACGGCGCTGAGTCTACCGGCCGACGTGGATGGGTGCGACTGGCTGGGCTGCTCACTCGGCCATGGGCAAACTGTGCCAGTGGTGGTAAGAGTTTTGCTGTGCCACCACGATAATCGATGGCATCCTCCCTGTGTTGGACTTCGGTCCGTTTGGTGCCGTTGGCTGTCCATGTATCTATCTTGCAGTAGCATAGGTAGCGCCCTGCAGACTTGTTGTAGACCGGTCGCTCACTGCGTGTCTTCGTGCCCTGCTTGGAGAGAGAGGTAAGCCGTGGTGGTGGTGCTTGTAACGAGATGAGACTCTTTATTTTTATTTTCGACGTCGCATGTGACACATTGCGGGAGTGACAGCATGCGTCGCTCCAGACAACAGGCGTTCACGGCATTATTGGCAAGCCGTGGCTTTGTGGCAAACGAGGGCGTTCAATATTTATTAGAGTCGACGATTCCAGGTCGGCGGAAGAAGCCACGGCGAGCTGCCTGCAGCGCAGACAGGCATCGGAATTGAGATCGCCCGGCCTTGCCCAAGCTGCTTGGAGAGACCTTGTGTGCCCATGGACCGCGTCTGTTGTGCAACCCGCGCGGCTGCAAATGCGTTGGCCTCAATTGCAACGAATCGAGCCGCGGAAGACGGCGCTCACGTGCATACAGGAATTGAAGAGCGCTGAGGTTGGACCTGTCGATGGACATCGGAAAGAAATCGACCCACGCTGCCGGGTCCGTCGCATCCATCTGTCTATCTTCGTCTCTACCACTCACCTCTGCTCTGCTCTACTCTGCTCTGCCCACTCACTGAGCTGCCTTCTTTGACGCGCCCTACAGCAGCAAGGCCCACCAGGAGGACCACCCTGATCCTCCCAATTCCCACGAATCCAAGCGTGCCACTACTACCGCCACACGACTACTACACCAGTTCTGCCGGCACATGTTTGTCGCGGGTGCAGATGCATACTACTGTCCAGGGGGCAATCCTCCGATGGGCCCCTCTGGAGCAATCAAACGCCTAGGACGCTTCCCGCGAGGCACCAGAAGGCACTAAGAAGCAATGGTCGTCTCAAGCTTCCTCCCTTGCCCCCTGCCCATCGTGTTAATCTCGCGTGGAAGCTGCAGCCACCCCCCAGTCCGTTGCTGCAACAGCCAGCCTTACCTCTACACCGCCTGCTTCGCCAAGCTCTCGTCCTCTGCGGCATCCAAACAACCGCTCTGCTTTACCGGTTTTTGCCTTGTCCACGACTGGCTCGCACCTCTCTCTCACCACGCTGCTGTGACAGCTCAGCCTGCAATACGAGCATGTCCGGCCCACTACATACGCTGGCAGACGTGCTGCTGGCCCTGGGGGGGTGGGGGAAAGGCGCTGACAGACTGGGCCGCAGTACAGAGGATACAGAAGACGACGACGGGCGACGCAGATGGGCGCAAACGAGCGTCAGCTGATAGCATCTTGGGGCGGCCGTTCCAGTCCAGGGTTGCTTATTATTGCTGGTGACGGTGAAGGGTGACGGCACGACACGGCAATGCCAGATATGCGTACCAAGCCACGTCCTGCAACCCGGTTGGGCCCAGTCGCGACGTCGTGAGTGGCTCCAACATCACACATCACGCTGACTGCCCAAGGTTGCGTGGAGATGATACCTGGGGCAGCAAATAAAATCGCCGCATGCCGAGGGCCACGGAGTGGTCTGAGAGATACGGCGAAACGTGCTGTGTCGTCGTCCTGTCCTGTAGCCATTTGGACGACGCGACTCGTGCCTTTGCCGCGCTGACGACGACCAGTATCGTCATTGTATGGCAGGCAGACTCATGTGCACCGCCGCGTGATGGACTTGGGCTAAATCATTCTCGCCGTGTGTGCAGACAGCATGCATCGCAAGTACACCGCTATTTGTGGCGTTTGTGGTGGGAGCCATCATGGTTTGATACCATGTCATGGTGCTATGTCATTGCTGCTATATGTCATGATGCTATGTCAATCAACGTCCCCCCTCTAAAATGGAGCAAATGGAGCATGGACAGCGAGGGGTCCCCTGGGTCCTTGGTCCTTGGTCCTTGGTCGAAGCTGTGTGGGAAATGGAAAATGGAAAATGTGCGGCGACGCGCCCCCTTGCTCTCTGCTGGGCTGACTCGCACGCGGTCGAGATTTGGATCGCAGAACTGCTGGCGCCCCTGAGCGAGGTGAGGGTAGCAAAGATTGGCACTCTGGCACTGCGTCGGCGCCGGAGCAGGTCCTATTCGCCATCGGGGAACATGGGCCAAAGTTCCGCCTTCCGTTTGCGGCCTTTGACGGTCTTGGACGGCCGGCCTGTCGTTCCCTCGATCCCTTTTGTCTAGGCTGGGATCCCCGGTCCTCTGCGGTGCAAGCCTGATGGACCGCGCTAGTGCCTGGGACCGCATCCGCGGGTTTGGGCTAACTTTCAGCCCGCATGTTTTTGTCGGGACGTGCTGCTGATCCCCTTCGCCAGCTCCATGTCGTCTCAACGCTCTTGCAACCTTCCTCAGTCCGCCTTACTCGGTTGCTTCTAGCTCGTCCAATCTCATGGGTTCCGCCCAACCCGGTTCCACTCTTTTTGTGCGAGAAGCTTTGCTCTTCTCCAGCCCTGGCCCACGCTCAGGGGTTACAAGTCTACTGCTCGACTTGGGCACACAATTGCCCTTTTCCATCCGGTGACTTGGAGTCACAACTGACACGAGGCTAGTAGCCATTCGGCTGCCAGCACAGCATGGCCTGGTCGCCTATCGGCACACCAGAGTGTGAGGCTTTGTTACGTCCCAAGCCATGGCTTCCGGATCCGCTCTCATTACATTCGCTGGTCCTACCACTGTCCCTATCCGCCCACACTACGTATCCATACCCACTACTACCATCACCGCCTGTTTCTCCGTTTCCTCCCCGCCGCTACCATCCTTGCCCATCCCAGCGGTCTATCCGCTTTCAGGGCGCCACCCAAATCTTGCTCCTCCTTGTATATATATATACCTTGCAACCCTCGCCTCTACTACTAAACTGACTCTTTGCCTCTGAACCCTGGAGGTACTAATTCATCGCAAACACGCACATGTCTTACCTGTCTCCACTTGCTCATTCTTCAAATACTCTCTCCCATCTTCTGCCTTAGTAGTAGTATCTTTACACTAATCCATTTCCCTCTTCTCTCCGCCGTTGCACAGTAGCATCAATGGCTCGGTATGGCGGGGCGTCTGCCATGGGCAGAAGCAAAACACCTTTCCCAACGCGACAAATGGCCGTACTGGGTGAGTTTCCTCAATGCCGTCGTCGTGTGTCTAGATACTAACCAGTACCAGCATTGTGTCGGATATGTGAGCCAATCGCCTTCATGTCAATCTTCCCCTACGCCTACTTCATGGTCAAATCTTTCAACATCGCAAAAAACGACACGGAAATCGCAATGTACACGGGCATGGTCACCTCCTCGTTCGCATTCATGGAGTGCGTCAGTGGCATTTTCTGGGGTCGATTGAGTGACAGGATCGGACGCAAAAAAGTGCTGCTCGGCGGCCTTCTCGGCACTGGATTGAGCATGCTTCTTTTCGGGTTCGCGAAAAGCCTACCGATGGCTTTGGTTGCCCGGGCTCTCGGAGGTTTGCTGAACGGGTGAGGTCATGGTGCGAATTAGCGTCTTGAGTGACTCGCTAACCGAATATGCAGGAACATTGGCGTCCTCCAAACAACCGTCGCTGAGCTGGTCACAGATGAGAGGCACCAGCGTGAGTTTGCCCGAAATTGCATCACACGACCATCAGAAACTAACTGCGTGTAGCGCGCGCATATTCCATCATGCCTTTTGTTTGGTGTCTAGGGTACGTGTTTCTCCTGAGCACCACGCGTTTCGTACACGGCTGACCGCTTTTTTGTAGCACCATCGTTGGTGGAGCTCTTGGCGGTTTACTGGCATCCCCGGCCGATGCCTTGCCACTGTTCAACGGCACCATTTTCGAAACGTATCCATACCTGCTACCCAACCTGGTGTGTGCCGGTGTGGTTGTGTTTGGGCTTACCGTTGGCATTCTCTTCCTGGAGGAGACCCATGAGGATCGCAAATACGACCAGGATCGCG
This sequence comes from Cucurbitaria berberidis CBS 394.84, assembly GCF_010015615.1. Classification (NCBI taxonomy): domain Eukaryota; kingdom Fungi; phylum Ascomycota; class Dothideomycetes; order Pleosporales; family Cucurbitariaceae; genus Cucurbitaria; species Cucurbitaria berberidis. The sequence continues at coordinate 1,756,184 of NW_024468937.1, read as the reverse complement.
GACGCGAAGCGGGGCAATGGATTCTGCGCCAAATTTGGAAGCGAGACGCAGATGCAGCATTTAACGACAAGGATGCGGCGCTTGACGAGATGAGATCGATGCTCGAAGATCACAACCACGACGCACCAGCATATCGAAGCACCGACAGCTCACCCACGCTATGTAGCACACGCACGTCAATGTCGGAGCCACCGTCATTCTCCTTGGACAAGATTCGACCTGCGCCTACCATCCGACAGGCCTTCACAAAGCAGGTGTGCTTGACCGTCGTGTGCTACGGCATTCTTGCATTGTAAGTGTCGCCCACGGATGACATCAGTGGCAGGGACTAATTTGTTTCACAGCCATACCATCTCTCTGGAACAACTTCTGCCGATCCTCATGTCAAAGGCGGAGCCCACCAAGGATGATCAGCACCTCCCATTTCGATTCAAGGGCGGGTTTGGCTGGTCTACTCAAACCAACGGAGCCTTTCTCGCTGTGCAGGGTGTCCTCCAAATGTTCGCCCAGGTCATCGTCTTCCCCTGGCTCAGCAGGCGCCTTGGCAGCCTTCGCACTTTCTGGATCACTCTCTGCTTGTACCCGGTGCTCTACCTGTTGGCTCCCTATCTGGCGCTCCTTCCAACCAATCTCCGCGTCCCAGGACTGATGGTTCTACTTGTTGGCAAAGTCACGTTCCAATCACTCTCGTATCCATCGCTAGCCATCATCTTGACCAACTCGTCTCCGTCGAAGCGGGTGCTCGGCACTCTGAACGGAGTGGCCATGTCTGCTGCAAGCATCTCCCGGGGATTTGGCCCTACGATATCAGGCGCCATGGACAGCTTGGGCGACACGCGTGGCATGTCTGGCCTTGCGTGGTGGACAATCGCCGCAGTCGCTCTCCTGGGATGGCTTCCAGGCTTCGCTATGAGAGAAGGCAACAAGCGGCCAGCCTTTCTAGATCAAGAAGACGAAGAGGCTCTGGCAGATTCCGATTCCGATTCCGACGCCGAGTCCATCATCACGCTCACGCCAGATGAAGTAGTGGAGAGCACCCTCTCCAAGGAGACGGCTACATGAACGACCCCCAAAAAACGGCGCAATTTGTTTTCAAGATTCAATGACCGCCGCGCTGGTAGCGACCTTTTCTTTTCTCTCCTCTTCTCTTCTGACTTTTAGACTTTTCGGTATCTTTTACAGCTCGCATTTCACTCGGCGCACTCTATCGGTTCAACTTAGCGACATCATGTAATTGGGGGCAAATTTCTTTGTGGTCAGCATGTTTTAGAAGGAAAGCTCGATGGGATTAGACGCCAGCGAATGGCTGTCGACGAGCAGGCGTTTTATTTTTATTTTATTTTTAGAAACAGAATACCCCCAGTAGTTTAGTTTTCCCTATTGTTTTTATTACCCTAGTTAGACGAAGCAGCAGCGGTGGGCGCAAGCAATCAAAATGGAGGCGGTTTCTCCTTCTTCTTCCCAACAACCAAGCCTTCCTCTCGCTGTACGGTGTGTGTTTGTGAAGTGTGAGTTGGCTGTCGATCTGACTCACCCCAGCTCCACAGCTATGACTCTAGGACTCTGTTCATGCCCGACGGTAGGATTGAAACGCTTATACGCAGCTGCACGCGACTTGTGGGTCTGCGGATGTGACGGGTATGCTTCCATGTAGGTTTCTCTGTAGGTTTCTCTGTGGGCTGGTACCGGTGAGGTGAGAGTGAGGCTGCCGGGGGTCGTGAGCTTCCTTTTGTGGGGAGGCCAGTGTATGGAAGTGTAATTATACAGCATGGGAGGAGTGAAGGAATGCACCAAGGTGTTTCACAGATGGACAGAACCCGTGACTGCTGCTGCGTGCCTTCCAATAGATGGGCCTTGCCATACAAGGCTACTCACTGCACATGTCCAGACACGTCTTGTAGACCTCACTCAGCCATGATGGATCTTGACCATCTACAACCAACTCTCCTGGTGTTGCATGGCCTCGGATGACATACTACATGGCATACCGCAACCCACACTGGGCCCCACCCCCAAACCCCCAAGGGTGTAGCAGCCGGGGAAGCTACTGCGCATCTAGCAGCTGAACTGATAAGAAGATAATCTCTAGGCCGCCTACTAGCCATCCACAAGCCAGCACTCCCGTTCGATTGCTTTTTTTCCGCCATGGCAGCTGCACGCCACAGAAGAAGGACCAATTCTTACCGCACGCCGCCTCCCTTTGCGTCGCCGTCTTCGTCGCGGCCGCTGGCGCTTATTTCCGTCGTCCTCCAGAGAGTTGTTGGTGCGGGGAACCAGTCGAGCACGCCGCTGCTGCCGAGCAAACCAACCCATACATATCCGCCGTTCGTGTCTATCCTAGCTCGAACCCACGGGAAGAATTGCCATGCGCCCTGATGAGCGGCATCAAGCGCTCCTTGGACGAGTCCTCTCTTGATGGGGACAGGCCCTCGCCCGCCGACTCGTCTGCCTCGACGGTGAAGCCTCCCTCGCCCGCCGCGCCCTCGTCGTCCTCGTCGAGCTCCTTTCGCAATGTGAGCGCATGCAACCGCTGCAGGCTGCGCAAGAACCGCTGCGACCAGCGCCTGCCCTCGTGCGCCTCCTGCGACAAGGCCGGCGTCAAGTGCGTGGGCTATGATCCCATCACGAAGCGCGAGATTCCTCGCAGGTACGCACTCTTGGAGAGGGGATCCACCTCCCATCGCAACTCGCCTCGGCTCAGAGCTCCCTCACTGACCTGCGCATAGCTATGTCTACTACCTCGAAACCCGCGTAGCCTACCTCGAGACGCTACTGCACGACAACGCGATCCCTTTTCAGGAAGCCGAAGACTTCAACCCAGCTTTTGCCTCGAATGCTACCATTGCACCCCCACCCCGCGCTGCGGCGCCCCAGCATCGCAATGGCACTCCCATACCAACCGCCGCTCAGACCAAGGAAGAGAATGACAAGTACGATCGCGAGAAGCTCACAAAGCTCGTGGATAACATTGGAATGGTCTCTGTACAGGGCGCCAGCGACCCGAGATATCTGGGCTCCACCTCAGGCATCTCCTTTGCAAGAGTCGTGTTTGCTGCCGTCAAGAGCTCTGTCTCGGGCTCTTCCTCTGAGCGTGGAAGCAACCGGGGAGGCAAGGCTACGACCACTGTTGTAGATAGCGGCACCTCGATGCGCGATTCCTTCTTCGGCCTGCAGACCAAACCCACCATCCGACAGGCGCCCTTCCCAGACCGCGAACTCGGCTCCCGTCTCGTCGAACTGTACTTTGAACACGCCAACCCGCAGATCCCCATTCTGCACCGCGGCGAGTTCATGGACATGTTCGAGCGCGTGTACGACTCTGGAGAGCGCAACCGCACATCACGAGAATCCTACATGCTCAACATAGTCTTCGCCATAGGCGCTGGCATCATCCTGGGAAGCTCCGACTCTGAGGACTCGCCTTCGTCGGATAACGCTCGCTCACCAAACAGGTCGCGAACTTCACCCCCGAGCAACAAGAAACGCCGACTTGCAGGCCATCAGCACCAGCCAGAGGAGTACCACGCATCTGCAATCGTCCATCTTGAGAACTTCTTAGGCTCCTCACCCGCTGCCGATCGCCCAGATGGCTTTGGAGGGGGCCTGGAGGAACTGCAAGCCGTGCTACTTCTCGCGGGCTTCGCGCTACTACGACCTGTTGCACCCGGACTGTGGTATATCGTTGGAGTTGCGGTTCGTCTCGGTGTCGATCTAGGGTTACATTACGAGGACGGCGTGGGTATCGACGGTGGAGCTTCCGAGGACCAAGCCGCTGGGAACACGGATTTCAAAACTGAGGGGAACGAGAACGGATCGGCTACGGCTACCGGCAATGCGAATCCTGCCAAGATTGACGCGAAGGAAAGAGGCCGTAGACAGTGGGTTAGAGACCTCAGAAGGCGGTTGTGGTGGTGTGTTTATTCTCTGGATAGACTGGTCAGCACTTGTGTTGGAAGACCATTTGTGAGTCCTCATTCACTTCCGAGCTATTCTGCCCTTTGTGGTAGAGTTGTCTGATTTTCATGAAAAACCGGCTATACCCAATATGCAGGCAATTCCCTACGATTGGGTCTTTTGATCGTCGATACCTGCTTTGGACAATATCTGCGAAAATCTTATAGACCTATCATCAGATCAGCTAACAAATGTAGGGTATCACCGATCAGATCGTCACCACCGAATTTCCGTCACTCCTCGATGACCGCTACATCACAAAAGAAGGGTTTTTAGATCCAGCTCCGCACTTGGGTAAGCCTACGTACAAGATTGTTGCACATCACTATTTTCGGTTGCGACTACTGCAGTCTGAGATTCTGCAAGTCTTGCAGCACCGCCAAGCACAGCAAGCAAGGGCGAGTGGGGCAAACCAAAGTAACGAGTTCATGCACACCAAGCTGCCATCTCCGTTCCTGGCCACCTTCGATTCCTTCCGCGCCTGGCGGATGGACATTGACAGGCGGTTGCTCGAGTGGAAAGATTCCGCACCGACACAGCTGGATGCTGGCGTGCAGTTTTCGCCTCTGTTTCTGGAGCTCAACTACTGGCAAGCCTTGATCATGTTGTACCGGCAGAGCCTGGTGGTCCCCACCGGTCTACAGGGCGAACTAGGTAATACGGGCTCAGACGTCGGAAGTCCATCTATGGTTACTTTAGAAGAGCGGGAGGACGAAGACTTGGTCTTCCTGAAAGTCGCCGAGGCTGGCCAGAAGGTTCTGAAGCTATATCGGCAGCTGCATCGCGTGCATCTGGTCAACTATACCTTCCTGGCCACTCATCACCTCTTCATGGCCGGTGAGTTTTTCCATCCAACCATTGCGGCCTACAACGCTAATTCTTTCTAGGCATATCTTTCCTCTACGCAGTGTGGCACAGCATCCATGTACGCAGCTTACTGGTACGTCAACTAGTGCTTCTTTTTTGTGCAACCTTGGATGCCTTATCTTCACGTTTTCGTGGCTGACTAGCCTTGACAGTCTCTTGACGACGTCGACTTTACAGTACTGGCCGCAACATCCGTCTTGGGTGACCTCATCGACAAGTGCCCACCAGCAGAGGCATGTCGTGACGCTTTCGATCGGATGAGCAAAGCGACCATTCAGATGTGCATGACAACATCAGGCTTCGGTCCACAAGCCTTACGGGCATTACAAACACAGCAGAACCACGCACAACCATCATCCCACTCACCGACCGCGACATATACATCTACGTCAGATGCAGATGCAAGGCCAGATACAGACATGCAAGGGTACGGCTCAAGCAATACAGCAGGCTACTTCCAGCATCAACAATCCCGACGACCAATCCCAAGGTTCGACATGCACCTCAAGGATCTCTTCTCCGACGACGAAACGGACAAGCGGTCGTTTAGTCGCGTATCTAATCAAGTCAGTGCAATGGGGCCTCCGCCTCCGCCAATGAAACCAGAATCACATGTGCAGCCCTTCACAGCCGATTTGAAGATCTCACCACAGCTACGAACACACCAGCAACAATCGTATTTCGGCGCCTCGCCCAATATAACCTCCCCTAACCAACAACAATCAGCATTCTCCACGGCAGCAATGTCTCACTCCCCTCCAAACCCTCATGCAACTCAGTTACCATCGCCATATCAAGTATCCAATCAGCTCCCCTACAATTCTTTCGCACAATCCATATCATCAGCCTATCCAGACCTTGGCTTTTCGGATCTCGACTTTCTGGATAGTTTTCCAGTCCAAGGGAGCAGCAATACAGGAGGTGGAGATGGGAATAGCAGCAATGGAGGAGGGATGCAAGACGTGGGTATTGGGTTTGGAATGGGCTTTGGTGACGGCACGCATGATTGGAGCGATGGGAATGGCTTTGATCTTTTCGACGGGTTCTTCTTCGGGCCCGGGGGTTCAGGGTCGTGAACTCGGAATAGGAGATGGAACGAGTGCTTGGCCTTCTTACGACGTGGGATGTTTCGGTTTGTTGACTCGATGGCTTCTCGTAAGTAAGACCATGGAGAGAAAAGTTCGCTCCCTGACGGACTGGATAGTGCGGGGGAACAGCACTTTCAACGTGGGGAGTAAGTGTTGGTGCGGAGTCGTTGCTTGGGGAGAGGCGGACGTCGGCGATCTCCGATACCCACATTCCCACCTACGCCCTTGACATCTATCTACGAACTTGCATGCATTTCCTGTCGTTTCTTTGTATATTTGTATGATAAAGATACCAACGGCCTGCTGTATGAGCCAGATCTTAACGATTGGACAAGTTCTATCAAGAATATCACTTCCTAATACAAGAACGGAACAATATCACAATCCTCCGTCCGATCAAAACTTTCAAACTTGCCCTGCAGCCTGCCCCCCGCATTATTCAATCTCTGCTTATTAGTACCCTCATCCGTCTCGGCGGTGATGGCCTTGCACTTCCAACCTCCCAGATCCCTCTCGTCATGCAGCAAGACGCCAATTGGAGGCGACACCTGATACCGCGGGACCATGAGACCCTGGCTCGGGACCGCGGAATGCGAGCCGATTATAATTTTCGCCATGGTGTTCTGATTCGCAGCTGCTCGCAGTCCAGAGCTTTTGGTGCGGGTCGAAGGTACCCGAGACGTCGGCGGCGGGTTAGGGAAGAAGTGTAGGGTGCGTGACTCGGTGGTGCGGGGGAGATAGACGTCCTTCTGAACATGGCATACAGAGCTCCTGCCAGATTCAGGGTCAGGAAACAGCGGGATCCGCATGACGTTGAGCGTCTGGCCGCGGGTAGTGAGATACAACACCTCGTCCGTCCAGTGCAGAGTGTACGGTGAGCTGGAGATTTTCAGCGTCGGCACGGTGCCCAGGTCGATTGTTGTGCGGTATATGAGGCGGGGTGGACTCCTCGTCGTCTTACGAATCGACAGTCGGTGCGTGGAGATTTGGAGACTGAGGACCAGCGAGGCCTTTTCATCCTTCTCCTTGTTGGCGTCCTTGGTCTGCGCTTCGAGCGCTGCGAAGTGGACGTACTCTCCTGCGCTGGAAAAGTGGGTTTTGACAAAGACGTGGCAGCTCTTGAAGCGCGAACAGCATAGTAGGCGTGTGAAAAAGGTATTGGCTTTGTAGTCTGCGAAGAGGATTTCGGCGTCGCCGAGTGGCCAGACGAGGAGCGGTTTTGATGGGTGGAAGACGGGCGGAGAGTCGAAGATGCCGCGTTTGATATATCGTGTGAAGTGGAACGTTGGAGACCCGTCTGGTAGGTTCAGGTTGTGCACTCGCAAGGAGATGCGTTGCTTTCCTTCTTTCGAGCCCTTTCCGAAGATGAGGTTGTCGAGATGCTTGGCTGTTTCCACGTCAAAATCGCTATTGTCATCGCTATCGTTGTCGCTTGCGTCGTCGCTATAATTGCTGAGAGAGTAGCCACTCTCCACCGAGCTAGCTTCTTCAGAACTGCTGCTATCCCATCCATTACGCGAATTGCCTTTTTTCAACGTGAACCCTGAGAGCTTGATTTCCTCTCCTTCTCCCGCCGTCCAGATTTCGTCGATGTTCAATTCTTCGTCTTGTGATATAAGGCTTTCCAGGTCATCGAAGTCGGGCACTTTGCCGTTATCAGCTGAGGCTTCGCTGGCCGACGAGGAGAAGTCGAACTCTGTGGCCCCTATGTTGAGTTCTTCTATGGTCAGGCGCTCATTACCCCAATCGTTCCACTGATCTTCGTCCTCAACCTCATCCGAAAGCATGTCGCTCGAGCCATCGCTCCATTCTTCTTCTGCTGAGTTTCCGGATGAATCTGGATCAGACTTGAACAAAGGGTCGTCTTCCGAAAGTTCTTCAGCTGTGATTGCATCGCGACGAGATACGTGTGCAAATTTACTCGCATCTTCGATACGGACATCATCAATAAGTTCAGACTCACCGTCAGACTCAGGTTCTGCCGAAGTGTTGCTGGATTCGCTTGTCACCATTGTCCGACTCTCGTCGGTGCCTTCGCTCGTTGTAGGGTTTGTGGACGATCCATTGCTAAGAATACCGTTTGAAATCTGTATAATCACCGTCGGACTATGTACTGCCGACGGATCATTCATAATTTCAGTATTCCGCTTATCTATTTCGTCTTGTTGAACTTCTCTCCGGGTGGTGATAGCGACCTGCCGATGGAGGCTTGCAAACTCATCGATAAAGACAGAACGCATATTGATGTTCGATGCCAACTGGTATAGGTCATTTCCGTCCTTGGTGTATATCTGAGACCCGATTCGAAGCACTGCCAAGTCACTACTCAGAGCGATCACTGGTGGTTGTCCAAAGCCGCTAGTCGGCGCAGGGAAATCGTAAAGGGGCCAAAGAGTTTCAATGAAGCCTGCCGTTAGCCTCTGCGTCTGTCGAAGGATTGGCGTTTCTCCCGTCAGGTCCCATTGTTGGCAATCGAACTCAAGCTTTAGCGTATCTGCCTGACTGTAACCTTTGTTAGCTGGAGAACAATATCTAACCGTATAGCTGCTCTGTTACGAGTTCAAGGTGAATACGCTAAGGAGACAAGCTCAACACCCAGCCCTCGTCAGGCAAATAGGCAAATAATCTATCCAGCGTTTGAAGCAGCGGTGTAGATTCCACTTACATATCATGGAGGGCTAATACAACCATCTCCCTCCCCATCGCGTCGATAGCATCAAAGTACCTCGCGGGTGGGCTGTCCAAGGGAGTGTCATCATCGTGAACCTGATAGCTAGCGTAGCGTGATGGTCCAACGTGCATAAAGTTGTCGGAACCTAAGCTGCCGAAGAAACATCTGTCAAGTTCGCCCGCGTAGCGCGCATTCAAATTGATAATCTCGTCCAAGAGGAATCCCCAATCGCTTATAAAGAGTCGATAGTCGTGCTCTAGTGTTTCATCACATTGTGCACCTAGCCAAGCGGGGAAGACGCGTTTGATATGTGGTCCCGCATTCATGTCATTGGAGTTCCACCAGAACTGGAACTGTCCTTCAACTAGTTAGTCACGACGTCTGTTTGTAGTCTGTAAACACTCCTACCTCCAACCAGAAGACTTTGCACCTGGAGGCAGGTGAAGAACTGTGCACTTCTTACAAAATCTCTAACCGGCTCGCAGAAGCTCTTCCACTCCTTGGCTACGTCCAAATGCTTATCCCAATATTTTGCCGCATATGGAAGCAAGTGGTGGTTGTCGATATCGTCTTCTAGTCCGTCTTTGAAAGCATCATCTCCTCTCGTCAACAGTGAGCGAAAGCGAGACTGCGTAAGGTACTTTAAGCATATGTCCGCTAATGTGTCTGGACTGATTTGAAGTGTTTCTTGGTCATCCTCGGCGGTAGCATCCTTCGCTCTCTTGATAAGAAAGTTGCGAACGGTCGCGTGTGTCAGCGTGCATGTTGTTACAGTACCATAGGGTGTTTCGGTGTCTTGTACTCGAATCAGAGGCTGGCACAGAGTGGTAACCTTCCTCCTAAATAGCTTACGACTGCGGTCGATGTTTTGTCCATACTTCGTCTCTGCGGCGGCTGTGGCTTCGCAAAGCTCGTCTAAGCGCAATGGGCGTCTTGCATAGACAATACAGGCAAGGAGGATTCTGTGATTTCTCTGTTAGCCAGTCGCTTGATATGCCACACATGTTACTTACGAAGCAAGCCTGCGGTCTGATGGCTCGATATTATTTAGTTTCCTCAGGTAGTAATTCTCGTAGTCTTTTGGTAAACCCTCGTCGATTTGCTCCTGTATGACTTGCAAAGATGCGGCATTGGTTATTGAATCCAACATCAACGATGCCCACAAGAAACACCCATCAGCTCTCGCGCGGAGATCCGTAAGGACAAGCGTCTTGTAACCTTCATCTAGCTCCAAGCTGTCAAGCTCGGGGATCTGGCTTTTGAGGTATCTCTCGATGTCTTTGTTGTTCAGATCTGGGGTTATCTGCAATGTGGGGTACAACTGGAGAACGCCGTCCATGCAGGACCGTGACTGTGAGCTGCACCAAAGTTTCAAGGGTATCTTCTCATATGTCGCAAGTCCGATGAGAAAATCCAGCACTTGCTTCAGTTGAAGCCACCGCGTGCCATTGTCACATTCCTCGTCCAGCCCATCCAGAAACACGTAGGTTGTAGACATTCGCTGCATGAGCTGACGTAGAACGTTCTTGACATCTTCAGTCTTGGAACTAGTCGCGGTCCTTTGAGTGATGGCGTGAATATCCTCGGGTATGTCTTCGGTATGTTCCCATAGCCGATTACTCAACTGTTCAGCGAGGGCTCGAAAGACTTGTAGACAGGAAAACTCGTCGTCAAAGGTGTAGTATTGAAAGCAGGTCGCAGAAGTGCCGGGATTTGTTCGCTGAGCTTCCTCGATTGCGTAGGCTGTCAATACAGATTTGCCAACACCTGGAGCAGCCTTAACCCACAGCACGGGTGATGAACCTGTAGGCTGCAGCCAATTCGAGAACAATTCCTCGTTCAGCAACCATTGGCAAGTCTCAGGGTTACGGGAGCGAGTGTTTTGTTCTTGGTGGCGATGATTACTTTCGTTGACCTGCGGCATGCCACCGAGTAGCCATAGGTCAACGAAAGCCTTACGAGCACGCTTTCTTTCTGCGTTTCGGATCTTGAGCTCCTCGGCATGCATTTCAAATAGTAGTTTCTGCTCATCTCTTGCTATTCCCGCAAGTTGACGCTCTTTTGCCGCATCTTCACGTTCGCCTCGTGCAAGACGCTCTTGTACTGCAGGCACCAATAAGCTGATTCTTTGGGAGTTTTTGTCAATGCTAGCTATAATCTGGTCTAGCTTGGTCGCACTGAAAGATGCAAGTGCCCTCGCCATTCGGTTTGCGATGCAACGTTTACATTCTTTCTCGACTCGATGCCAGAAGCGGATGATGTCGATATAAGAAGCTTGCAAAAGCTCTTGCATCGTCGAAGATTCCCCAAATAGCTCCTCGTATGTTGTCAGTGTCTCGAGATGGGCTTCCAAGTCCTTGAGTTGGCTGCTGATCTTGTCGTAGAGATCTAGAAATCGCGAAGAGCACTGAATGGCGGCTTTGAGGCATCCCCAAATCAAGGCCGTTGGCATGGGATCAGCGTTACACATCGTGTCTACGACGCCCACGTATGTATTCAATACCGACACTATTGGATTCAAGACTTTGCGCATTCTCTGTGTGGCCACGCGGTCTGTTGATTCCCGTTCAAGCTGCACTATGGCATTTTTGACGGCAAGCCTATCAATAGGGTCGCCATTTTGGATCTGTTGCTGGATGTCACGTATGAAGTGCGGTGTCTTGCTTTTCTTCGGTCTTGAGTCGATGTACTCATCGACAGCTCGAGCGAAGGGTGACGCTGTTTGTGGCGTTGCGGACTGGGATGCTGGTGGCATTTTGGAGGGTAACGTGGGAGGTCAACCCATCTAAGAGTATCCCACACAGTTTCAAAAGTGTCGAACACACTCATGGGAAGATAGCGAGAAGCCCCCATTTAAGAGGCTGTGTGTGTAGTAGGACGGTCGTCTTGCAGGATACTAATTTGGAAAGTGGGGCGCCTTCACGGCCTGGCCGCTGACATTAGAACTTCCCGTCAGCTTCGCTGTCCATGGTTGTCGAATCAAATTAACAGTAGGGGTGATAGTGTGCGATACTGCTAGGATTGCGCATGCAATCGAACGCCTCTAGTGTCAATCGCCTGCGTAAGTAGAAATGCAGGATATTTGGCCCCCAACGTCCCTTCAAAGTCTAGCGAGCCCTCTTAATGACAGGCCGCCCCTCTTTCGTGATTCCGCACAGCTCGAACAATACATCAATACATCAAAATGGCCAGCGACAGCGTAGATAATCAAAATAAAAACAATGATGGACCAGGTCCTGGCATCAAGCGCGTCGTCACAGGTCAGTGTCTTCGACAATCAAAGCAGAAAAACACTCACAGAGAGAAGACCAGGGCAATAAGGCTCAACGACTGTTGCGTGTTGATCAGATGTAAGTCAATACCTATTCGTTTCGAGCCTTTAAGCAAATGCTAACAAACTTCAATAGCTACAGCAGAAAAGACCGCCAAGTACACTTCGTGAAGACGGCCAAACTGACACCACAACCTGATCGCTTCGGCAAAACCGCGCTGGTCGTCCGTCGCATCATTAGTGCGAAGGGCATGGTAACTGACTGTGAAATCGATATCAAATCGTCGCACTTGGATCGACTTTTCAAGGAAATATTCAAAGGGGTTCCGGATCTGCAACTGAACGAGTCACCTCCCATTGTAAGCCAGTCGACCTTGTCACTCTAGCCCATGAGATTAATGTTTTCAGGCGTCTCCGAGTCTTCTTTTCCACGCTGCACCTAAGCTGGTAGAGATAAAAGAAGAAGAGAAACAGAAACCACAGCCAGACCAGCTGCTCATCAATGACATTGGTACGGTAAGTGACGTTCCGGGACTATATATTCTTAAAGTACTCTAAGGACCTCCTCAAACTTGACGCAATAGTTTGTAAGGCCTCTAGGAGTATCTAAAACGTAGGATTCCGTTCATGGTGCCTTACCAATCTGGCATAAAGCTCTACTGACTGTACCGCGCGTAGGCTTTGCGGTTTGTGGAGGAAGATTTCGGCGGAGAAATCAACAACCTCCAATCTCTGCTATCTAAAGGCGAAATCACTTTTGATCTTCTATGGGCCATTTTCCCGCCTCGGGAGCTCATCGTTGCCATGGAACATGGGATTTTGAGACAACCCCAGGCCCTATCCATAGCCACATCGGAATACGGAACCCGCGATAATGGATCAAAGTACTACGAAGCCGAGGGTAGAGTAATCACGCACGACGGGGAAGACTTCGGCAAGGGTCGCTTCGCCCCTGTCATCGAAGCATTTGAGGGCGCAAAAAAACTTACAATACTGGAGTTCTATCCTATAAAGTATCATCCCGACGAGCCAGCTTTACGGAAGCGTCTCATTGCCAGAGGGAAGAAGTACGTGGCTCTGCTTGAAAATCCAACATGTCAAGACTATCCGCTAAATCATGCGGTCGGAGAAAATGAACACAATCTACAGAGAGCAGATAAAGACTCGGAGAAGATCAATGTCCGAATCTCCTTCCGCTCACGTGTAAGCGTACGCTGATTAAGTTAACTAGGTCAAAGGCAGAGTCATGGTCGACCCAGTGGCTTTCTGCATACACAACAGCTCATCGACACTCAACAGGCCTGGCGTGCCGCCTTCCCACTGGATGACAATGGAGGGTCTCACCGATGACGACTATCTCAACTGCGCATACTGGATAAACGGATTTAGCCTGACCCATAAAAGATGGTGTCGAATGGTAGTGGAAGCCATGGAAGACATCCAATGGAACCACCAGGCATTCCAGAAACTTGTCATTGACGAAGACCGGCGCCAGCTGATCCATGCCCTGGTAAAGGCGCACCGGAACGACGCAACGACCTTCGACGACATCATCCAAAACAAGGGTCAAGGCCTGGTCGGCCTGCTCTCTGGATCTCCTGGTGTCGGCAAGACTCTGACAGCAGAAGCTGTGGCGGAAGTCACAGAGCGTCCGTTATACATGGTCAGCGCTGGAGAGCTAGGGATTCAAGCCGACACGGTTGACAAACGGCTGGGTGTTATTTTAGATGTGACTCGCCGATGGGGATGCGTGCTGCTCATCGATGAAGTGAGTGCATTAACAACTTCTCACGTTTTGATTGCTGACCATCAACTAGGCTGACGTCTTTCTGGGGACTCGTGGGCACGATCTCCAGCGTGACTCGCTGGTCAGTGTATTCTTGAGGCGTCTGGAGTATTTCATGGGCGTGTGCATACTCACCACAAACCGCAAACAGGATATCGACCCTGCTTTCCAGAGTAAGTAGCAGTGCCAGACCCCCTAGACTCGTTGCTGTCCCAAAAAAACCAGCTAAAATCTTCATAGGCCGTATTCATTTCACACTCCACTATCCCGAGCTTGACGAGGCAAGCCGAAAAGCAGTATGGGCTAATTTCCTCAATATGGTGGGTAGATCTTCAGAGATCTCTAAGATCGGTCAGGGAGAAATCGATCAGTTAGCGAAGCATGTGCTCAATGGACGACAGATCAAGAATATCGTCGCTTGCACCGTGTCGCTTTCGAGGGAGAGTGGGGAGACAATCACGTCGGAACGGATCGAGATGATGATCAAGATGCTCACTAACTAATCAACGCGGGGAGTAGGCTAGACATTGGTGAGAATCAGGTAGTTAGGTGATGGCGTCCATGATATCACTTTTTTGTAGAGCTACCTTCAATTGACAAGGAACGCATTGGTCAAGTACCTAGCTAGCTTTATCAGACGCGTGCCTTGCACCCAAAAATATACATGTCAGATGTAGCCTCGAGATAAGAGCACTTGACAGGGATCGTTTCGATGTCACACAGGGCGCCATTCTTTACGTCTGCCGACCACCGAGGACTACGTTCGAGACTGCAAACTTCGAGCGGTCACAAACTCAATCCTAAAGAGATGCCATGTAAAACGTGCATAGGAGTGGAGAGAGACTTGGATTGTCCGCGCACGTTGCTCGGCTCATTGGCGCTCGGCAATCCGGACCATGGCCCCCGCCGCCTGGAACGGTTCTCAACTCCGTGCACTTTCACATGTCACGATCCCTTGACCTTTTCACGCGCAAATTTGAGCTAACGCTATCTCAGCAAGACGATCATGCAGTGGCTGTCAAGTGCCCAGGTTTATCTTGGGCCCAGCCTGAGTCCTCCGCCATGAACTTTGTCCTTTGCCATTATCTCTCGCCGTTTGCGGTCGTGGATTGGCGTGCCGCGAACGAGATTCTCAACATACCGGGGTCCGAGGGTAGACGTAATAGATAGACCGACGACATGCTGCGGATGGAACGGGGTAACGCCTCTGAGGCAGATTTGGGCTTGACCTACACGATTGACGAGCAGAGAAACGTCCGGCCCAGTATGCTGTACAATGTCCTCCCAACGATGGTATCCAACCGCATACCCACAATCTCTTCGCTCCGACAGTCCTTCAACGGAAAGCGCCATGGAAAGAGCAAATCGTTGACAGAGATGCTTGCTCCCTCAACTCCTCCTCCACACTACACTTCAAGGCCCGGAAGTGGCAGCGTGACCCCAAACCTCATTTCCGCAGAGATGGACTTCGACTTCTCAGACGACGCCTCGGAACGGCCAAGCTCGTCGATCGGTGCAGCACCGTCTCTATTTGCTGCGTATGAGGCAAAGACGGGAGTCAATTGGAAATATGCTAGTTCAGGTACGAACCATGTGCTTCCTCTTGCTCGCTAAGACTGACGCGAAGACTTGTAGGCATAGGCCTCATGACCCAAGCGTATCGAGAATCAAGCGTCCCAACCCGCGAAGCCGACGAGACGTCCACAAGCCTTACTCGCCAACTATACATACATGGCATGACATACCTACTACGGGGTCTGCCCGCTGAGCTCACACCAGAAGAGACGTTAAGCCTCCAGGCTGCTGTGCCGCAAAGCATAGCCAACTTGCAGGCAGAGCCGCACAACCACGCTTTAGTGCCTGTCTCCCAGCGTACAGCAATCTCACAAGAGACGCGTCCGCAAGAACGCACCATATTGCATCGGATGACAGCCACGTTCGTTCTCCAGACCTTTATCCTTGTCCAATTCCTCCTGCCATACATCAGGCTCTTCCTCTCGCATACCTACCAGTTCGAGCGGAAACACCAAATCACGAAGCGGCTAGTCAACACGAGCGTCACAACCGTAGATGAGCTGAGTCGAAAGAGTCTAAGGCTCTCGCAGACGATCTGCCAGATGAATGATGGGAAGGTGGGGCAGGCAATCAACGAGATGACGCTCTGGTGGGTGAGAGGTGTTACCGGCGGCGTTCAGCAGGGAATTGAGGAGGGACTGAGTGTGATCGGGGCACGGCCTGAGTGTTCGAGAGGAAGGGTGACGGTCGAGAAGATTTGAAGAAGAGCATACATTTCCATATTCCATAGCATCGGGAAAGGCGTTAGTTAGGCATCTGCTTTGAGCCCATAGATTCATGACCATAACGACATAACTTCATCTTTTATTTCCTCGAGAAGGCGTTTTCATAGAACTAGTTGTAAAGTGATGGACATCTTATCTTATCGGGGCGACGAGACCCCCTAGCGCGTCAAATCGGGGGCACGTCCCCCGAAAAAGTCAAAGCCCGTCGAAAGTTTTGGTGCATCTACAGAACACCATCAAGCATACACTGCCATTCTTTCATCCCATTGCGCCTTCTGTTTTATAGAAGCGCTTCCCTGAAATATAGCAGTTTAATACTTCGTTTCTTAGATACCCCTATATTTGAGGCCTAGTAGCGCAGCTTCGTTTCCCTTTCCGGCCACCATGTTCGGCGCATTGCGAAGATGTCCGGCAGCGCTTTCGAGGAACCTGCCCACGGCTGCTATTTCAGCTAGAGCCCTGCGAGTACCCCTGTCTCAGTCGTCGAGCGCCTTGCGGCTATCGTCGTCGCGCTTTGCGAAGGTGTCAATATCAGGATTCCACCACACCGCAAAGTGGCAACAAACACAGGCCGAGGCCGAGGCAGAAGAGATCATTGCAGAAGATGGACCAGCCACCGAATTCAAGGACCTGGCAACTCGGGGACTTGTTCATCCTAACCTCATCAACACCATCACCAAGCAGATGAGGCTCACGACCATGACAGATGTGCAAGCCAGGACCATCAACGAAGCCTTGAGCGGAGTAGACGTGTAAGAGATGCCTCTAGAAACGACGAGTGTGAACACGGACTAACTTTCCATAGCATCGCGCAAGCAAAGACCGGTACGGGCAAAACCCTCGGTTTCCTCATCCCCGTCATCCAGCGAATCATCCAGAACGACCCGAAGCTGGGTGAGAAGGTCCGCGGGTACAAGCGCGCCAAGCCAGACGATATCAGAGCCATTGTCATCTCGCCGACGCGAGAACTGGCAGAGCAGATCGCTGTCGAGGCCAAGAAGGTGGTTGCCAATACCAGCATCGTGGTGCAGGTTGCTGTCGGCGGCACTCAAAAAAGAGCCATGCTCCAGAAGACGCAGCGTGAAGGATGTCATCTCCTCATTGGTACACCCGGTCGTATCAACGATATTCTCTCAGACTCCTACTCCGGCGTCAAGGCCCCGAACCTAAATGCCCTAGTCATGGATGAGGCTGATCGCCTACTTGATGATGGTTTCACCAGGGAGATTGACGAGATCAAGCAATATCTGCCTGATCCCGACACAATCGAACGGCAGAATCTCATGTTTTCCGCCACGATTCCCCGCGACGTCGTTGACCTCGTACGCAAGACAATGCGCCCTGGTTTCCACTTTGCCAAGTGTGTCCAGGAAAATGAGGAGCCGACGCATCAGCGAATCCCACAGAAGTTGGTCCACCTCGCCGGCTTCGAAAACATCATGCCTTCCGTCTACGAACTCGTTCTGCAGCAACACAAGCTCGCCCAAGCTGGCGAGGCGCGCCCTTTCAAGGCTATCATCTATTACAACAGCACCGCAGAAGTCACACTCGGTGCATCCGTCTTCTACAAGCTCAGTGGCGGCTTCAAGCGAAACACTCCGCTCGCCGGTCTCCGCGGCTTCGAGATCCACGCCAAGCTCTCCCAAGCACAGAGGACTAGGGCGGCGGACGATTTCCGCAGTGCCAAGTCCGGCATCCTATTCTCCTCCGACGTTACGGCCAGAGGAATGGATTTCCCCGATGTGACTCACGTTATTCAAATTGGTCTTCCCCGCGAGCGCGACTCGTACATTCATCGCCTTGGCCGCACCGGTCGTGCTGGAAAGGAGGGCGAGGGCTGGTTGTTCCTCACGCCCTTTGAGAAGCATGAAGTCCGCCGTCGTCTCCGCGATTTGCCTCTGACCGACGCTACACAGCAATTGGAGTGCGCAACTGTAGATCTGAGCCAGAGCGCCGAAGTACCGGAGAACGTTGGAAATATCCTAACCGAGTGCGTCGAAGCACACAAGAAGGTCTACCCCGATCAGCTCGACGCAGCGTTCCGAGGTCTCTTTGGATCATACCAATGGTACGGAGATAAGCGTGGTCTTCTAGAAGGCGCAAACCGCCTTGCTGAATTCGGTTGGGGTATGCCGTCCCCGCCTTCACCACCCAGCAGTCTCTACGGTGGAGGACGCGGGAGGGGTGGTGGTGGAGGTTTCGGTGGAGGTTTCGGCGGTGGTGGCCGTGGTGGTGACCGCGGTGGTGACCGCGGTGGTGACAGGGGCTTCGGTGGCGATAGACGAGGCGGCGATAGGGGCTTCGGTGGCGATAGGCGAGGTGGTGACAGGGGCTTTGGCGGTGAGCGAAGAGGAGGCGGAGGATTTGGCGGCGAGAGGAGAGGCGGTGACAGAGGGTTTGGCGGCGATAGGGGTGGTGACCGGGGTGGCTTCGGCGGTGACAGGCCATCAAGGAGAGAGCCACGTATGGACTTCTAGACGACTTCCTCAAGTCGATGAAGGATTACTGCAGCTGTATATCATGTCCGCCTGGAGTCGTTTCTTGTACCATATGTATACCCAAGGGAATTTGGGTTGTCTTGATAGAGGTTGTATTGGGCGGCGTTCAGGTCACCTCACGCAGCAGAGGTTCACGGATCATTTGACATCTCCAATCACGGCGGAGTCCGAGCAAAAAGTGTAATGAAAGATTGTATTAATGTGCGATGATAGAAATGATCGCTCCACAAAAATTATATTATTCGGAACTTCCTTTCAAACACCAGACTGACTGTACAAAAATTTGAACATTGCCTATGCCTCGGGAGGACCTTTTTGGAGGTATAGCCTTGAAGAAGCGCCTAGTCGACAATGTTCTTGAGTACACTGAGATATATGCTTCCAAAAGGAATGTTTAAACAGATTCTCTGCACGGGTTGGTAATCGAGACATTAATTGCATGCGTACTTCAGTCCCTGTATCTTGCATTATAGTTGCGCTGCATGAGTGACTTACTATTGAGAAAGATGATTACACTCCAGGACCTTGTACTACTTAGTCAAGTCGATACCGTACATGACAGTGGGATTAGCCATCGCTACTCCATGCCCGTTGAGTCCGCACTATGAAAGAGCTATTAGACGAATGAGCTTTTAAGCCTTGCCGGACGACTACATGTGTGGTACTGGCTCTGATATCTGTGTTCACTGCTTGAGTCTGCAAAATGAGCTTACACACAACGGGCGCTTGGTGTGCAGACGCCATTGACACCGAATTGAAAGGCGCGGAAGCAATACAATGCTCACTTACAGCTCGTACTTGGTCGTTACTGTTTCCTTGTCGAAAGCGTGTTGAACACGTCTGTATTCGATGGAGTTATAGAAGTGGATGCTAAGTGGATGATTGCTTTGCAAGATGATCACGACTAGAGAGTACCTCTCCTAGACATCATACAGACTGTCTCTCGTAGCATGCCAACTCACTCTTTCGTACTTTGCGTTCATGAATGAAGACTGAAGCGTATGAACAACTAAGCATAGCTTATTGTTGTGTAGAAAAAGAGAGGGCGCGTGACTATGAAAGGAGATGTTGAGATACTTGAGGCCCGCGTGAGGCAGATGCCATGAGAA
Source organism: Cucurbitaria berberidis CBS 394.84 (assembly GCF_010015615.1). Taxonomy (NCBI): domain Eukaryota; kingdom Fungi; phylum Ascomycota; class Dothideomycetes; order Pleosporales; family Cucurbitariaceae; genus Cucurbitaria; species Cucurbitaria berberidis. Next base: position 1,736,640 of record NW_024468937.1, on the reverse strand, counting down.
ATAAAAGGATAGAAGCACATCAACTCACTGTTCATGTGACATAATAAAAGTCGAGGGTTGAGTCTAATGTCTGGGTGCAAAGGTCGGTTGAACCTACGTTTATGTTGGCGAGTTGGTATTGCGCATGTCATTAGCCATTCGTTCCGTATGATATGAGTAATGGGGCCGTCGTTTAGAAGGTTATCATCGGGTGTCGAGGCGCGGCGCACTCGTCCTGCTGATCTTTTGCTGGCTTATCAATGTGATAAGAAGACTCGTGCTCTTGACCTGGGAGGAGGATGCCTTGGACTGCCCATTGGCGTTGATGTTGGTGGCGTGAATGCGAAGTTGGCCTATCGGACATACCGCTGCACAAAGTAAGTTCTTTATCTAGCGCATGTGGATACATCTGGTGGCGATTATTCATATTTCAGGTTTGAGGCCGATGAAGATGCTGTCGGGCCATCGCATCGCGATTCGGGTCGTCGCTATATGTCCGACAATCCGAAGAGCGTATATCGAGAGCTGATCCTGAGCTCAGGAGTATTGGCGGGGTGTGCCAATGATCGGATGCATGACTGATAGGCTTCTCGGGGTGCTCGAGGATTCGCTGAAAGGCATGTGGCTGAACATCTTGTGACATGGTCTACACTGCGTTGACAGGCGTAACCAGGGTCAGGGGGAGCGTAGACAGGCGAGGATGCCTTATGAGTTGTCTAGCGTATGTGGAGAAAGAGCTGACGCAGCTGTGAGTGCTTTCCATTACATGCAGAGCTGAATGTGAAGGGGTGGTTGTTAGCGTATGTGGGGTTGAGCATATCTCTGACACTCGGGAGGACAGCCCATCCAGTCGAGGAAATTCGATCCAGAGATGCGAGTACACGTCAAGTGGATGTTGCTGCTGGTGTGTAAGACAAACATCTTTGTGAAACCCGGATAAAGGTTTTGTTGGGATTAGAAGGCTGTTGAAGAGCTGTCTTGGGTCTTGCAGATCCAAATCAGGTGGCTGAATTGCGGTGCCGAACGAGAATTCCATGGTTTAGCCATTGGAGTGTGATCTTGGGCAGAGGTGCATATGATCAAGGGGCATTTAAGTCGAATATTGAACAAAACATGAAATTGAAGAAGGGTGGTAGAAACCAGGAGATTCGGGAAGTCTTGCCGAGCTCCCAAACCCAGACTTTTGAACCTGACCGAATATCAGACAGGCTCTACTTGAGCACATAGCGTCTGAATGCTGCTAGTCCTGTTCCGTTGTTTACTTTGAGCGAAAACAAAGTATGGTGGCCGGTATGTGGGATAATTGCAGCTAAACCCGAGGGAGCTTGCCGTCACCGCCTGGTGCATGGACCCTGGCTGTCGCATCTCTCGCCAAGGACAAGGTAGGTCGTCAGAGATTGCTAGATATACTCCCAGCCGACAAGGGAAGGTGACCACGTGCGGTGCAGCGGGGTTGTCATTGAGCGCATGTAGGTGGCAACCGACTGGGTAAGAATTTTGTAGGTCCACGTGGTGCTTGAAGGAAGGAGCTTTGAGCTGCATCTTCCTCGAGGAGCCGCACATGTTTGTCGTCCAGAGCGGCAGCGCGCTATCGGTAGCTTGCAGAAGCAAATTGCAGCGAATAGTCGTGATTTGCCAGCACGGTAAGAGATTCCCTGCTTGCGGCTTAGTCCGATGGATGCCGCAGCTACGGATCACGTGCCGACGACTCGGAGCAATCGGGAGCAGACAGGAAATGCATAAGCTCTCGCTCGACGATGAGTGAAAAGTGCGGGCGAGGGAGACGTGGCTAGGCAATCCCAAGGCAGTAAGTTCGGAAGCTTCTTGATAGCATACAGTCGGGACTGATCTGCTGTGCTGTCGCTCGGCACACATATCTCTAAACTTTCGGGTCCGGTGACATTGGCGAATGAGTGGCATTTCAGTTTGCCAAGGCTAGGCCGTGACGACCTCGCTTGCTTCCAGACTTTTGACCAACTTCCTTCACGACTCGACGGACTGGTCTGATACCGCACGCTTGGATTGTAGATAATGTCCGGGGTGACTAGCTCTTCCTGAGGCCCTGCACCCACCCCTCGTCATGGCCTTTGCCCATCTCCACGTCCTGCGCTACATCCTCGACCCGGATCATGTACAGTAGTCTGTGCGTGTGCGCGAGAGATTCGCATTCTGTTATCCGTACGCGGTTCGCCTGGCGCTGTGAGTGCCTGCATTATGTAACAATGTGCGGTTGATTGCAGATGCAGTGATGCCGACGAAGATGACTGAGCCGCTGGACACTCTGGCTCCGCTCGACAGTGGTCCCTCGAGACGCAGTCGTCGTAGTCGAACTGCTGGCGATGGCGTAGCAGTGGCGTCCCGAGCGAAGCACGTAGTGTTGACGTTGGCAGGCCACCTTATGTAAAAGCGGAGCGTCCTTGACGGCTGTTGAAGATCTAAGGGATGGAGGTCGCTGTCGCCCAGAACGGCTTAGCGCGAACGATTGCGTGATTACCCAACGTAGAAGGCAGCACCACGTTGGAGTCGCAACTGCGCGTCAAGATCGCACTTTCCCCACATAGCAAGCGCTCTTACTATCTATAAAGCCCTGTCCGCCCTCACTCTCACTCTCACTTCGAGCTCGATCAACCAGTCTTTCACCGATTTTCTTTGACACTTGCTCGCACCTATATAACTGCCACCGCCCACAACTTCCACTCACCTTCCGTTCACCTTTTCCATCTTCAACTCCCATCTCCAACTTTCCCACCCCTCACACGACACTATTTCCCCCAGAACCCAGGCTTTGACAGTCCCTCAACTCAGATCAAGATGGCTCCCAGTATCTTGCTGGAGCCGGAGGAGCCGCCATCCTACTCTCACCCACTAAAGCAGACGTCAAAGACGCACGGCAACGTCTCGCTCGAGGCTCACACTCACGCTGACGGCAACGTCTCGTTCGAATCCTCTCCTACTAATGGCAGTGGCCCCGTTAACGGCAGTAATGGCGCCACGAACGGCAACGGACATCCACAGCGCCAATTAGACGGAAGGGATTTCATTACTTCTCAGTCTCTCCTTCAACAGTCAAACGCCTATGCGTCCGGCAACCAGCGATCAAATGGAGCCTCGAAGAAGCCCAATATTCTGTACATCATGGCTGATCAGATGGCCGCTCCACTTCAGAAGTTCAACGACCCAAATTCGGTCATCAAGACACCCAACCTCGATGAGCTTGCCCGGACTGGAGTCAATTTCTCCAGCGCCTATTGCAACTCTCCGCTATGCGCGCCATCTAGGTTCACCATGTGCACTGGACAACTTCCGTCCAAGATTGGTGGGTACGACAATGCCTCGATCCTTGGTCCTGAGGTACCTACGTACGCGCACTACCTTCGAAGAGAAGGTTATGAGACCGCTCTTGCAGGCAAGATGCACTTCATTGGGCCGGACCAGCTTCACGGATTTGAACACAGGTGAGTTCGTTCGACATGTGACTATAGCTTTTGTTGATCATGTCATTACAGACTCACTTCCGATATCTATCCCGGTGACCTTGGTTGGGCTGTCAACTGGGATAAGCCAGAAGAGCGCCAGGAGTGGTACCACAACATGTCCTCGGTCATGCAAGCAGGTCCATGCGTGCGATCTAATCAACTTGACTATGACGAAGACGTCATGTACAAGGTAAGCAAGCCAACGAACGGATGATCTGATTGCCGATGTGATCTTCATCTGTCTCTAGAACAACTTCCTAATGTAACCATCGCTAGGCTCAACAATACTTGTACGACTATGTACGGTCAGACCCGGAGACTCGTCGGCCTTTTGCCCTCACGATCTCCTTGACACATCCTCATGATCCGTATACCATGATACGGGAGTACTGGGACCGTTACGAGGGCGTCGACATCCCTTTGCCCAAGACGGAAATTGCGCAAGAGGACCAAGACTCCCACTCCCGGCGACTCTTGAAGACCATCGATCTTTGGGACAACCCAGTCCCCGATGAGGCAAAGATCCGTGCTCGTCGCGCCTACTTCGCTGCCTGTAGCTTTGTCGACGATCAGGTCGGAAAGCTTGTAAAGCTTCTCAAGAACTGCTATCTCGACCAAGACACTGTCATTGTATTCTCCGGAGACCATGGCGACATGCTTGGCGAGCGCAGCCTTTGGTATAAAATGTCCTGGTTTGAGAACAGCGCACGGGTACCTATGATCATCAACTGCCCCTCCAAATTCGAACCCAAGCAGGTGAAAGAATCGGTTTCCACGATGGACCTCCTTCCAACTTTTGTTGGCCTGGCTGGAGGAGATGCATCGGCAATACTACCTATTGATGGTGTTAGCCTTTACGAGTACCTCGTGTCGGACAAACCTGGGAAGGATGAAGTGTTTGGCGAGTATATGGGAGAAGGCACAGTCACGCCCACGTACATGATCCGACGCAACCAGTGGAAATACACCTATTCGCTGGTCGACGCCCCGCAGCTGTTCGACCTGGTCAATGACCCACATGAGCTGAACGACCTCGCTACTTCTCAGAAGCCACACTACCAGAAGGTTCTAGCTGAGTTCCAGGCCGAGGCCGATGCAAAGTGGGACTTCCAGCAGATTCATAAGGATGTCTTGAAAAGCCAACGCATGCGACAAATCGCCTGGAGCGCTCTGCAGATTGGTGAGCTTGGAAAGAATTTCCAACAAAGGAATTTTGATTGACTGACTGTGTTATAGGCCGCAAGGAAACTTGGGACTACCAGCCACCTTATAACGATAAGGACCGCTTCATCCGCTCTCACATCCCTCTGGATGATCTTGAGCGCCGCGCTCGCTTCCCGGTCGTAGACCACATAGGTCGCGAGAAGACGGCTAGTGCCTCCCATCACGGCGTCGCTGGGGCTTACGGCGAGTAACACCGCTACCCTTTTCCTACATTGGCTGTCGCACGTCTTGCCCGACTATTCACGAAGTTTTGCTACTCACGATATCATGAACTTATGGCGGATGCTATGCATTTAATTTACTAAAAGCGAGCGGCATTGCCAATTTGATTTACAGCAGGATGCAAGGCGTTGGGCGACATTGAATTCTGTGTATAATAGATAAGACTGCAAATAGGGAAAAGTCTCGGTGTACACCAAATGAAAATATACAAGTGTAAACAGCAGTACCATTATGCGCATAATCGCAATTTTTTTAATTTGTAGCATGACATTGGACAGCGAAGGGACAAGCTTTTGCGTGCTGGGTCTTGTTCCACTATGACACGTGAGGGCGTGGCGTTCGCCTCCACCAGCCGACTAGGTGCGGAAGGTTCCCTTGACGCCCGCATTTCCTCACAACCGTCATACCAATAGCACTCCCTTAACCAGCTCGCCCGTACTTCAACCTCGTTCCGACTCGCACCTACTTTCGATCTTCGACGCCCCTCCAACATCTTTGTGGAAAAATGTCGACCGCCGCCCGCCGCCGCTTGATGCGTGATTTCAAGGTACGCCACTACTTGTCAGTGCCGCAACGAACCCACGGCAACACGATATGGATACCTGATAGAGGGCCATGCTAACGGAGTATGCTACAGCGCATGCAAACTGACCCTCCCGCTGGTGTCTCTGCTTCTCCGATCGCCGACAATGTCATGACCTGGTATGGAGTTCCGCATCACCCCCGCACACGCGACATCCTCCAAGCAGCCTCTCCCCTTATACAGTCCTCCCAAGCCTTTTATCCACAATCACCACTATCAAATGCGTTCTTGCAATTAGCTCGCTGACTCCTGCACAGGAATGCTGTCATCATCGGCCCTGCAGACACACCTTTCGAAGACGGGACCTTCCGCCTGGTCATGCATTTTGAGGAAGCATACCCAAACAAGCCACCGGGCGTGAAGTTCATCAGCCAGATGTTTCACCCAAATGTCTATGGAACGGGAGAGCTGTGTCTAGACATCCTACAAAACCGGTGGTCGCCTACGTACGATGTCGCCGCGATCTTGACGAGTATTCAAAGGTAAGCCGTTGCGAAGGAGCAAGAAGAGCAGCTAGGATTTCGATAGATCGGTGCTGACATTAGGAAGCTTGCTCAACGATCCGAACACATCCTCGCCAGCGAACGTCGAAGCGTCTAACCTGTACAAGGAAAACCGCAAGGAGTACACGAAGCGTGTTCGCGAGACGGTAGAGAAGAGCTGGGAAGACTGAGCTGGCCGGTGCATGAATCGCGGCATAAGACCGTGACATAGCAAGGCAAGGCAAGCATGACATGGGAGTTGGGAAGGACATGGACAGTGTTACAACGGTTATCCTGGCGGCGCAGCGGTTTTATCCTGGTTTCTCTTACAGCGAGGCGTTTGGGGCTGTTTCTTGATGTGTATTGCATGGCAGTATCTTTGTAGTCAATGGACCTGCTCTTCAGTTATCCCGTGTGCTCATTCATGTCGATGGAGATGAGGTGCCACGGCATATCCAAGGCCGACTCATGCAGGGTCCCGTTCTCTTGCAGAGACGTGATGATTGCCATGTCTATGTTGCTGAGAAAAGGCTTCTACCATGCCAGGACTCTACATAGAAGTGCTCTCAGAAGTACTCTAATCAAGCGAGGGTGGGAATGCGTCACGGCCGTTGGACGACGGTTGCGGGGGAGGAGGTAGGCGCGCTACGAGGCTTGCAGGTTGACGCATCAACATACGCCGAAGCCTGCACCCCGACCCAACCCGGCAACGTCGTCTACATCAAGTCAGTCGCTGCACCCGCTGCTCACGCTAGACACGCTCCTTTACGGCTCTTGGCTTGTGCTACTTTGTTTGCGCCAGGAACAGCTCGGGGGTTGTTCCAGTTTGTTCCCCTTAATAAACAGCAGCGGGGCCCTGAATTGCCCACCGCCACGCGCCGAGACACCGCAAGACGTGACGGTACCACGACAGCCTTTCCCGCTGGGCTTGCAGCAACACCTGCAGCCAAGAGTGAGAGAAGCAAGTAGAGGGAGGCCTCTGGGCCGGAACACTATACCGCACAGTAACCATGTCGTAAGTCGCCCTGGTGGTGCGAGCTTGTTTGCGGGGTGGTATGTAGCTAATGATTCGACCACAGGGGCTCCAACACGATCAAAGGTGCGCAGCGATACCGAGAGAGCACGGAATGAGTGCACATAGGTTACTAACCATGGGACAATGTAGTGTTGGCGCGGTTCCGCCCGCAGAACAAGATTGAGATAGCCAGCGGCGGAGAGCCCATTGTCGACTTCAATTCCGAGGACACATGTACAATCCAGGTACGGCCCAGTGACAGAGAGTTGAGGCCATTCCACGCTACGAAACCTGCTAACAACGATATGTACAGTCGAAAGAGGCTGCGGGGGCCTTCACCTTCGACCGCGTCTTCGATATGGCCTCGCGCCAGGCCGACGTCTTCGACTACTCCATTCGCCCGACCGTCGACGATATCCTCAACGGATACAATGGCACCGTGTTTGCTTACGGCCAGACAGGCGCGGGAAAGTCCTACACCATGATGGGTAGTGATATAGATGACGATGTAGGAAAAGGTGTCATCCCACGTATTGTGCAACAAATCTTCGCAAGCATATTGGCATCGCCCAGTAACATCGAGTACACTGTCCGCGTCAGCTACATGGAAATCTATATGGAGCGCATTCGAGATCTGTTGGTTCCACAAAACGACAATTTACCAGTCCACGAGGAGAAGAACCGGGGTGTATACGTCAAGGGCCTACTGGAAGTCTACGTCTCAAGCCAGGAAGAGGTCTACGAGGTCTTGCGAAGAGGCGGAACAGCACGAGCGGTTTCGGCTACAAACATGAACCAGGAATCATCGCGGTCCCACTCCATCTTCGTCGTCACCGTAACCCAGAAGAACGTCGAGACAGGGTCAATGAAGAGCGGGCAGCTTTTCTTGGTCGATCTGGCTGGTTCCGAGAAGGTTGGCAAGACCGGAGCAAGTGGACAAACTTTGGAAGAGGCGAAAAAGATCAACAAGAGCTTGAGTGCGTTAGGCATGGTCATCAACTCGTTGACGGACAGCAAAGCGTCGCATGTTCCCTACCGAGATTCGAAACTCACGCGCATTCTACAAGAATCTCTTGGCGGCAACTCCCGAACCACACTTATCATCAACTGTTCCCCAAGCAGCTACAACGACGCTGAGACTCTAAGTACCCTCCGGTTCGGTATGCGAGCAAAGACGATCAAGAACAAAGCCAAGGTCAATGCTGAACTCAGTCCTACTGAGCTCAAGGCGATGCTCAAGAAGGCACAAGGACAGGTCACGACATTCGAGAAATACGTTGCTGTGCTTGAAAGCGAAGTCACACTTTGGCGCGGAGGTGAAACGGTCCCGAAGGAGAAATGGGCACCGACATTGGAAACAGGCACCACAGCAGGCAGAAGACCACCCACAACACCGCGCGCAGGGACACCGTCAAGACTGGATGCTACGAAGAGCTCGGAGACACCATCACGGCCGGACTCCAGGATGGAACTGGAGCGTGCAAGTACACCGAGCATACCATTGGACAAGGATGAGAAGGACGAATTCCTACGAAGGGAGAATGAGCTTCAAGATCAGGTTGCCGAGAGGGAAAGCCAGCTCGCCAAAGCAGAGGATCAGCTCAAGACTGCCAAAGATGAGCTCCAATACTACAAAGACCGGGATTCCAAAACCAACAAAGACAACGAGCGCATCACTATGGAGTTGAATGAGATGAGGATGCAGGTTGAGAAGATTCAATTCGAGAGCAAGGAGGCGTTGATCACCATGGACGGACTCAAAGAGGCCAACTCGGAACTAACGACCGAGCTAGATGATGTTAAACAACAGCTTCTAGATGCCAAAATGAATGCCAAGGAGACCAGCGCCGCAATGGACGAGAAGAAGAGAAAGAAGGCCGAGGCTATGGCGCAGATGATGGCCGGCTTTGATCTTGGTGGCGAAGTCTTCAGCGACAATGAGCGCAGCTTACGAAAGATCATCGAGCAGCTTGACCAGCTCCATGAGATGAGCTCCTCTGGCGAGGCCATTGCACCAGACGCGATACAAGAGCTCCGCGAGAAGCTCGTAGAAACACAAGGCATCGTACGGCAAGCCGAGCTGTCCCTCACTGCTCGGGGCGAGGAGGACAATGTACATACGAAGCGGCGCGATGCTCTCGAAGCACGCTGCACCAATCTGCAAAACTCATACGAAGAGTTGCTCGAGCGCAATCTTACAGAGGCAGACCGGGAGGAGCTCAAGTCACGTCTCGCAGACGCCTACTCGGCGCGGCAAGAAGGCAATCTGGAGCTTGTCGAGGGTCTGAAGCAGGATCTTGCGCTGAGGGCGGAAGAGAACCAGAAGTTCAGGGCCGAGGTTGACAGTCTACAACAGCGCATCAAGAGTGGTGCAATTGCTAGTGGCGCCGCCAATGGCATCAATGGGAAGACAGTACAACAGCAGATTGCTGAGTTCGATAACATGAAGAAGAGCTTGATGCGCGACCTGCAGAATAGGTGTGAGCGGGTAAGTACTCCCAGAAAGCTTGTACCACGCAAGACAATTATGCTAATTTGCATTCCCTCACAGGTGGTTGAGCTCGAGATCTCACTAGATGAGACACGAGAGCAGTATAACAACGTCCTGCGTACTTCGAACAACCGCGCCCAGCAGAAGAAAATGATGTTCCTCGAGCGCAACCTCGAGCAGCTCACCGTTGTACAGCGACAACTCGTCGAGCAGAACTCCAGCTTGAAGAAGGAGGTCGCCATTGCGGAACGCAAGTTGATTGCTCGCAATGAGCGGATACAATCTCTAGAGAGCCTGTTGCAAGATTCGCAAGAGAAATTGACAGCGGCGAACCATCGGTATGTACACACCCTGACCCCTGCCCTGGAATCTTCACATCCACGACATTGGCTAATGGTGAACAGTTTCGAAGCGCAACTTACAGCCGTCAAAGAACGTCTCGAAGCTGCAAAAGCAGGCTCTACCCGCGGCTTGGGTTCCCCATCTGCCGGCGCGTCTTACGCTTTCGGCGGCGGCGTTGGCTCAAGGATTGCCAAACCCCTCCGTGGCGGAGGTGGACCTGTACAAGACGGACCTGTGCTACCAATCATTGGCAACTTGCAGAAGCAGGATGGCGAGGGTGATGCTAACAAGGCGAAGAGGACAAGCTGGTTTTTCAATTAGCGGCAGGGAGTTAGTAGTGGGTGGCGGGGAAAGAGGGGCTGAGGAGTTGGATATCACTTATCTTGGAAGAAGTCCGGTGATCCCTGGGAGTTCAAGGCGTTGCGCCTCTATGTCATTTGGGCCTCGGTATGGGAGAGGTGCACGACAGGAGGCAGGCTGGACATATCTCCCCTCTCAGTCTCTTACGCGGTCCATGAGAGATGATGAGGGCCTGATGAACGCCGCCATCGCATACACAGGGAGTTTGGACGTTTGGTGGTTTTGCTGCGCTCATGCACTTATACCATAGACTCGTAAAGTTGACTATTCATCTCCGTTCACGAAACGATCACGGCTTCAAACTGTTTCAAGAGGTGCTCTGAAGCTACGACATAGGCACGAAGACTTCTCGACTACAGAGGGGGGCTGGGGGAAGTGCACGATGATTTGGTGAGTTGATGAAGGCAGAATTAGGTATCACTGCATTCGTTGATCTAGCACGAAGTTGTATATGACTTCCCACTCTCACCGTTATTCACAGAGTCAGCCTTCTCCAGAGACACACACAGTGCGGCCAACATCTCCACCCAAAAGCTCCTTCTTCGACCTCCAACTGATAGTTTGCTCACTTCTACCGTGCGAACTGCCTAGTAGTGTAGGGTATGGTTCCCTAGATGGCCTGCAATACCCCGTCGAGGGTGGCGATAGGAGTCTCGCTCCTCAACGCCCTGCATTCTGCTTACGGACTGGCCGACCTTGGGGACGGGATCGCCGACGAGCGCTAGAAGGATCAGTCTCACTCCAATCCGAGCTCTCAGGACGAAGGATGCTCCTACCAGGAAGCTGCTGACCGCGCTCATCACGGAAGCCATGCGCTACAGCCAAGTTTCCCTGCGTATCCACCACAAAGCCACCGGCATACTCCTTCTCCCTGATGGTGGCTTGGATTTCCGAGCAGTACGCGTGCATCTTGTCTGCGTCGTCGAAGATTTGGCGCATCGTATCCTCGTCCACGTCTCCTTGTTCTGCAACGGTACGCTGCCACTTCTTCATCGCGCGCAGGTCGTCCCATATGTACTTGCCCAGGTCGCGGATCAGCGCAATGTCTTCGCGGGACCAGCGCTGGCCGCCTTCGCTGTCGCGCTCGTAGTTGACTACTACGTCGTAGGCGCGTGACGTGCGGCCCATGAGGTCGTCTAGCTCCGTGTCCCAGAGTTGGGGGAGTTGCTCCTCGTCGCGGTCGGGCTTGTTGCGTTTCACAGTCTGTGAGCGACGTCGGTTGAGGGGGGCTGAGTTTGGATACGGAATGCCTTCTTCGAGAGGTTCTTCATGGTACGGCGGTGCAGTGTGTGCTGGAGGGCCATACGTTGGACGGTAGGCGTTCCAGTGCTGGGGCGGTTGACCGCGAAGTTTCTGTTGGTAGGACATGGCTGTTGGTTGAGAAGAGGGACGATGACAGAGATATGGAGTGTAGGGATAATGGGACACCCTTTATAAGAATCAGAAATGTTTTTACGTGTTTGCTGCAGTGAAAGTGAAAGTGAAAGTGTATTGTGATTGTGTCATGCACGCGGGGAATTAGTTTGGAAATAGAGGCTTGAATGACTCAAAGAGCGAGATGCGTCGACAAATAGTCATTTCATTCGTTAGTCTGGCGGATTTTGAGGGTTGTGGACTCTAGGGAGCGGAAAGCCAAGCTGGTGATCCAAGGTTGGAACCACGAGGAAGGTCACGAATAGCGGACCATCTTATTCTGTAATCTTAAAATATTGGGAAAGAGCAGCCAACTCTTGCGGCAGCTACGAAAATAATCAACGGATAGCTGCGTGCGAAAGGGGGGACTGAGTGTATGAGTGTATTCAATATTTTTGCAAAGCTTGTGGTACGAATGAATGGAGTGCCGATGATATGGCATGTACCGACTGCTTACATGAGCGTTGTTTAGGGACGGGCACTCCAGAGCTGAGCAAAGGGTGAGCCTACAGCAATAGGGCGCCTATATAAGTCTAAGGCCCAGCAAAGCTTCGGGATGTCCTGTCATGATTGTTGCCCGGACTTGCAATGTGTTGATGACTCCTTCTGCAGCCGGCATGAGAAGGGGGTGCGAAGAGCAGAGGGCGCGTGGAGATACGTTGGCCCGGACTGTAGTAGCGTCATTTTCCACGATGTGCCTAGGAACTGCACTAAAGAAATAACATAAACAAGGGTACCAGTCTGTTTATTTGGAGCCACAACAAAATTGCATTGTATTGTGGTCGGGCATGTTGACAGTGCAAGGGTACGCGGTTGGTTGCCGTGGAACCCTGGTGCATTGGCCCAAATGCACGCTAAGACGTTCGCGCCATGGTTCTCTTTCAAGCATCCACCAGCCTCCAGGGAAAACAACATCATTGGAACCTTCTTCGCTACAAACACAGACACCCGTGCTGCGACGCGCTTCTCCTTCGCTCAATTGCTTCTTGTTAGCTCCCCACCTGATCTCCCAAGCTCCAGCACCCTGCCATGGCTGCTACGCGCTGCTGAAAGACCCTCGACGTGCCCTGTTGCGTCGCGTCGTGAGCTTCCATAGTCACGCCTGCCCCTCCACCACTCATTCCCTCCCACCACGCCTCAGGCCCAACCACCGCTGATAACTACGTATGGCAGCAGTAGCCATCCCTCCTTCGCCTCAGGTCTCTGTAGTCATGTCGAACCGTCGCGTGCCCCTCGCAAACCTCCAGAATGCTACAAATTCTCCTCTCCGCGCGACTGCCATCGGAGGAAAGCGCCAACGCTCTCACGCGAGTGAACAGCGTGATATGCCCTACGGCCAGCCACCATCAAAGAAGCAGATCATCGAAGTCGACGACGCAGAGGCTCGCCGCCATGGACTAGTTCGCCGGAGTGGGGCCCAGCCCACTGCCTTGACCCGGAAGCTTGAAGCTGCCAGGGAGAACAAGGTGCCCGCAAAACAGGTGGAGAGAGTGCAGCGAGCATCAAACGACCTCGAGACTATAAGGCAATGGCAGCGTCATTACCGCAAGCTGTTTCCTCAATTCGTCTTCTACTTTGATAGCGTGTCCAACCCACAGAAGGACAAGCTCATGAGCAGAGCCCAGATCCTTGGATCAGTACGTGCAACTCCTCTCTCTTCTCCCAATAGTGACTGACCATACCCAGCGTGAGGTTACCTTCTTCTCTCGAGAAGCCACCCATGTCATCACGACGCGTCCAATCCCCGCCGACCTCGATTCGAGCTCCTCATCGCACTCCAAGGGCACTGTCAACCCAGCCCAGCTCGAGAACAAGAAGTCGGTATTCGATGCTGCTCTTCAGAAGTCTAGCCGTGGGGACATCCTGTACAAGGCCAAAGAGCTGAACATGAAGATATGGTCTGTCGAGAAGCTGCAGCGAATGGTGGACACCATGTTCAACAAGGAAACCGGCGAGGATGCTTCAAGTCACCCTACGCGTCAAGGCGTCGCCGCACTACAGCAGAAGGGTCGCCCAGCGGATCTACAGAGGCTGCTACAAAATGAGAAGATGGACCGTGACTATGTCATCGCCTCGCAGGATATGATCCCGTTGCGCGGATACTACATCTATGTTCACGACATGGACGAGGCCACACGACCTGTGATGATTCGAGAATATCAGAAGGTCGAGAAAGAGAAGGGCAAATGGCCACAGTTCCGTGCTTCAGGCAACGGCAAGTGCCCCTTCGTTGAGGATCCCCATTTTGGCCGTCGACAACTAGAGGAACAAGAAGCGCGTCGCGTAGCAAGAGTGGTGGCAGCAGCTCCTCGAACGCGTGCAGCGTCAGCGTTGGAAGAAAAAGCCGCTTTGGGTGAGAACAACAATCTGGCCAGGCGACCTAGTGCCCCTGCCGCGTATGTCAAGGAAGAGGATGAAGATGCGAAACCGTTGGATCCTCCGAAAGCGCTTCCACCGAAGCGTACGAGCACTGATGGTATCCCGCCTATGTTTGGCAGTGCTCAGGCTAGTATCCGAGCCATGCCTCGATTCATTGCCGGAGAGCCAGTCGCTTCTGGTCTCCAAGCATCGAACATCACCTCCGCTATCCGATCTCAGATGATCTCCTCGACCGCTGCTGGACCCCGTGCTGGAAACAGTAAGGAGGTTAATCAGCTGAAGCGAAAGGTTCTTGAGAAGAATAGCGCACCATCGGCAAACAGTGGCCATTCATCTGTCATGAACGATGTGCGGGCGGCACTGAACCAGGAACATACCGAACCTATACGAGCGGCCAAGCGTCGAGCTCAAGAGAACCTTGGTTTCATCCGCGAGGATGGTGACGAAGAGAGACAAGCTCGCAAGGTCGCTGCCCTCCGCAGACGCAAGACGGCTGAGAAAGAGCTTAAGCCCGGTTACTGTGAGAACTGCAGGGAGAAGTTCAACGACTTTGATGAGGTAAGAATTGGTCACGACTCCTTCTACGACAACATGCTAACCATGTTCAGCACGTTGTCTCTCGCAAACATCGCAAGTTCGCAGCAACCACTGAAAACTGGGCCGAACTTGACCAGTTGCTCGCCCAGCTCGATCGCCGATGAGCATTACGTATGCCACCTGCACGGCACACGACGAAGTTGCATCTATAATGGCATTAATGCACGACACAATACCCACGACATAGTTTCCTTTGTCCCTCTTTCTTCACTTCTTGCCCTCCGTCGTATGGCTTTACTCTACGTGCGAATACCCGTTACAATGCATTCCGGAACTTTGAGCATTTCCGAGGCGTGTCTTCCATTCCCTTTTGGCGGCATAGTCTAGTATGGTTATTTTCTAAAGGAGGTACGAGTTCGCTCCCTAGCTTACGATGCATGTGTCATTGTATATATCTATTGCATCATAACCTTTCTGGTTTCTTTTGTTGGGTGTTGCGATTGCAACCCCTGAGGACGGCGTTGACTGTGGTGGTTTGATGGGCATTGTCATACAGAGTAAGATGTAGCGACACATGTGTGCAGGTCTGCGCGATACTGGAGATTATGTTATGCATTACTATCGTATTAGTTATTTAGAAGAGTAGCAATGCGACTGTGATATCGTTCACTACAATCGCCCCCGTTTGCAAGTGATGTGGTTGATTTGGCGGTGGCCCTGATTGGTCAGGCAGCCGTTTACACTTCGCAACTTCCCTTTCTTCACTGTCGCGCTCTTGCTTTTCGCTTCAACTACCTTTCACGTAGTCACTAAACAACCACCAATTTTTTGCATCCGTTGCTACGCGATCATCTCGCTCATTAGCTCCCTCGACCTATTCCCTCTGCCTCCGCTGGTCGAGGGCTGTTCTCCGCTGATCATGTCTAACTCGCCCAAGGAAAGGATACCGGATGAAGACGATACGTCTGAGACTCCTCTGACGATGGCGGCCTCCGTCGTCTTGACGAACTTACCGAAGGATGCATCAAAGGCTCTGGAAACAGCGGGGAACCTGAAAATTCAGAAGAGTATGTGTCCAACGTCGCTCACCCCAAGTTTGATAGTCGATGTTCTAGCTATAAATCCATCGCAACGACGACGTACATTCTCATCGATAAACGTTCCGCCACCTCATTCGTGCCCGGATATTTTCCAGAACTAATGTCCTTGTAGTAACTGTCCGGCTACAACCAATCGGCTCGGCACCTCACTTGAATCAGCGCGTCTTCAAGCTGTCCACGAATCAACCATTCGCAACCATTGTTCGCTTCCTAAGAAAGCGACTGGGCGTCAAAGAGCACGAAAGCGTGTTTTGCTATGTTGGCAGTGTCTTTTCTCCCGCTTTGGATGAAGGCGTCGGGAATCTATGGACTGTAAGCCTCTCAGCAGCCTGGTAACGTGCCAGGGAAGATTTGGAATGCGTTGTCCGTGCTAATACATCTGTTTAGTGTTTCAAGCAGAATGAGGAGCTTGTTGTAGGATATGCAATGTCACCTGCCTTCGGGTGACACGATCCCGTTTCAATGAATTCTGCGGCTGAGGGCCATAAAGCGACAACAGAAGCTCACCACAACCTTTTCAAGACACCAATGCGAAAGAGATACCCACTAGTGAGTGCATGAGTCGACAGCTTTATAATTTATATACTTCTAGAATTGCAGCGCTATGCCAAATCTTGAACATCTTGATTCCTTCAGACCGTTTTCGAAGATGCAGAAACGTGAGTCGCTAAAGTAGCGTGGGTATGCAAATATACAATCACAACCAACGCCAATATCATGCTATTCCCAAGATAATCCCACTATCGTGTCTCCCGCTTCTCTTCGATCAGAGCCTCGAACTCCGTAAGTACCTCCTTCGACATCGGGTACGTGTGCTCCGGTGCAGGATATTCTCGGCTCTTCACTTCGGTCTTGTACTGCGAGATCGCCCTGATGGCTTCGCTCCAAACATTGCCATATTGCTTGACGAATTTGGGGAGGAAACGACCTGGCGGAAAGTTTCCAAGCATGTCAACCTGGACGAGCACTTGACCAGAGCAGCTGTTGCCGGCGCCGATACCTATTGTAGGGATACTAAGCTGCTTGGTTACAATTGCCGCAATCTCAGCAGGCACGGCCTCTACGACCACAGCGAAGGCGCCAGCTTCTTGCACCGCAAGCGCGTCTTCGAGTAATTTCACTGCCGAGGCAGTGCTCTTACCCTGTACGCGGAAGCCACCGAGCGCATTCTGCCTCTGTGGCGTCAGACCCACGTGAGCCAGTACGGGGATTCCAGCTTCTGTGATCTTGGCTATTGTCGGTGCCATTTCCTTTCCACCTTCAAGCTTGACAGACTTGACGCGACCTACTTTGATCATGCGGATAGCTGACGCTAGGGCTTGTTCGGGGGAGATTTCATAGCTGCCCATTGGTAGGTCTCCAACCTGTACCGTATCAGTATACTGACCAAAAAGGAAACCAAGTACCATCACCTACCGTAAAGGCTCCCTTCGTTGCCCGTGCTACGGACTTGCAGTGCAGTAGCATCTCCTCCATCAACACTTCGCTTGTATCCTCCATACCAAGCGCGACCATAGCTAGACTATCTCCGACAAGTATTATATCCATCCCCGCATGGTCGGCAACGTGGGCACTCGGAAAGTCGTGCGCCGTTATCATAGTTATGGGTTCGTTTTTCCGGTACAGACTCTGGAGCGTGTTGATGGTGACAGGCTTGCGGATAGTCGCAGGCGCAGCGCCCATGGGGGAGTGTGAGCTCCATCTGACCTGAGAGGCAGGTAGCAGTACTCGTGGTATCGGCAGTAGCCGCGAGCTGAGAGACCGCGGTGCCGACCAAGCAACCCTTGAAGATGTTCGAAGAGGGTTCATAATAGCACGCGACATCGCAACGGTGTTCGGGTAGTGGATTAGGGGGCGTTGAGGGAGGCGTTGGAATTGTGTTGGGCCCGTGAGGACAATGCGGATGAGTTTTCGGCACCCATCGCTTAGGGCGGAGCGATTTCTTAAATATGGACTGACAATGCTGATATCTTCAGCGCAGTTCTGGTGTTGAGCGGACCGAGGTGTCCGAGCTTTTCAGAGGAGTCAGCCCGGATTGCCCAGCCCGCGCCAGACTCCCTTTGTTAGGGTGGCTCAGCCGAGGAAGCGTGTGTTTGGTGTAGACCACCAGGCTGCAATGGCACAACACGACGGCACCTCTGATGGGAAGAATGAATACGGTCGACCTGGGTTTTGGCATACTGAAGCCCTGCGGAGTGGCCGTTGCACGCATCAGAAGGCGGCCTGGGGACCTCGGAGGAGCTGCGGCGTTGCTACACTGCGATTGGGTGTCTCCTGGTCGTTTCACAGTCAAACCTCTCAATAACTAATTCTGACACAGATTACTAGTTGGCTTAGGCTGATTGTTCTCAAGTTCTTTTCCTATGTTCAAATCAACAACCGTAACTTGTTTGAGGTTGTTTGCAAGATGCAGTCCGGAGTTGGTTAATAGGAGACCTCAGGACGGACTACTGTAGTCACGATGAGATCTAGAATAGGAGCATTGAGTCCAAGGCAGTGATGAGGCAGCAGGCCATATCTTCAGAATCAAATTCTCAAGTATCTCGGTAGATGTTTGCACGATTCTTCAAAGTCGCTTCAAGCATCGAACAAACCGCATGACCGCGCGGTGGGGCTCCGTCTCTCGGCGATGACCTACCGGACTCAGGACGTGCGCAAGCGTGACTTCCCGGCGTCGACGCTCGTGACCGCGACAACCTCAGTAGCAACCCTCTATTCCTTGATCCTAGCATCTTACATCATACTCTCTCCAAGACACGACATTTTCGACGTCCACGACAGCCAACAGCTCATACAAGCCCACAAACGGCCTTATACTGCCAACAAAGCATCTCCGCCCTGCCAGCGAGTCAGCCCCTCCTCCGCTATCGATAGCTCGGCACCCAACGTCACAAGAGCTCTCTCGACCGCATCGAGCGACCGTCCACCAAACTTCACTTGAACCTTCAGCTGGAACAATATAGGACGGAAAGAAGCTGTCTGAAAAAGGCCTGTCCTCAATACCGTCACCATGAGTTCGCCGAAGAGACGTATCGAGACGGATGTAGGTGATATCTCGATCTTTGATACTGTCAAGAGGAGAACAAGAGCTAATGAAAGCCTCCTTTGCTGTGAATAGGTTATGAAGTGGGTCGCGTAAGCTCTGAAATTCCAAGTAAGGTGCTAACAAATAGCAGGATGTATGTTTCTAGCTAAATGCCCGACTGCTTGACCCTGACCCAGACACCCCTGCGGCGTGCTTGCGAGCCAGTACTGACACCCGACAGGCTTATGAGCGACTATGAGGTGACACTGGTCAACGATAACAGTACGCTAGCATGATCTAAACTATACGAGAAACATGGCTAACAGAGTCCAGTGTCAGTCACTCTTCTCGTCCGATTGCCGATCCGCCGACGCACCGTTAACACAACATAGGCAGGAGTTTTACGTTCGATTCAAGGGCCCCGAAGAGAGTACGAAGGCCGTCATACTTGCTAGGGACAACGCTGATGATACACAGCTCCATTCCAGGGTGGCCTATGGAAGATTCATGTCGAGCTTCCCGATCAATATCCGTACAAGAGTCCTAGCATCGGCTTCGTCAACAGGATATTCCACCCCAATATTGATGAGCTGTACGCTGCACCCAGTTCTGATACCTCGGCGTTTTGCTGTCGCTTCGTTCTACAATGATTGTTGCTGACCTGCGCATAGCTCCGGCTCCGTCTGCCTCGATGTTATAAATCAGACATGGTCACCCATGTACGACATGATCAACATCTTCGAAGTCTTCCTTCCCCAACTTCTCCGATACCCAAACCCGACCGACCCCCTGAACGGAGAAGCGGCCGCGCTTCTCATGCGGGAACCAAAGAGCTACGAGGCGAAAGTCAAGGGTACACATACATTGGGCAGCGGCAGGGTAGAACCAGGCTAAATATGTGACAGAATACGTCCAAAAGTACGCAAACAAGGACACAGCCGAAGACTCAGATAAAGACAACGATGACGATGACGAGATGAGCTCCGTCGGCAGCTACGAGTCGGGCGACGAAGATGAAGCGGCGGGCAATATGGAGGACATCTAGGCAGCGATGCTTATGATCAAGTTTAACTCCTTCGTATTGTTCACGGTTATTATTCCTTCTGAATTAGACATGGACGGACGTTCAAGGCGTACACAGGATGCATTAGTACATATTCCCCACCAGTATTGGGAAGCATCAGGGTTGGTTACCGGGTTTGAATTTGTTTATGATTATCTCTTTTACATCAGCGGTACTTCCCATATCTACTGAAGCAGCGGGGTCTGTTCGCGATATGACTAGGTGAAAGAGATTGTATGGCTTCTCGAATTTCGGCCAGTTAGGCAGCAGCAGGACGCAGGTATTGTGTATGGTCAAGCTTTTCTTTTGTTCAATTATACACACTTTTTCTATTCAACTACTTGACTCTTCTCAATCCAATCTCCTTATCAGTCTTCTTGAAGGTCTATGAACTTGCGATCAAGCTCCTTCCTTTGGTCTCCAGGTCTTCAAGCTCTCGATTTGACATATGATTCCCTTCTTTCGTACCTCATTTGTCTGCGTTGCATGGGCCTGGTAGTGTCACTCGTGCGGTTTATGCCTAAGCATTCTGGGCTACATATCAATAAGGTCGGCGCCAACGTCATAGCGAGCGCGGGCAGAGATTCTCAGTGAGCCGATATGTATGCACAGAGCTTTCGAGGGCCATGCGTGTCGCTTCAACAGGGGTGTCCTACGTCTTTTGGGTTCCCGATTGGTCAAGAGGAGGATCGCAACGGTGAAGATTAGCACAAATCGATGCCACCGACCGCTTCTCCTTCCCCGCTTCATCTCTCTTTCACCGACACATGAATCCCCGCTGCCTAGGAGACCACGTCGTCGCGTCATGGCCCGAGCTTGTCCCGATCGCACTCAGGTGTATATAAACAACGCCTCCAGACGTCTCAAGAAATTCTACCGGCAACAACAACGGCAAGTACGACTTTTGATACACTTATTCAAGCCCATATTTTGAGCAGCCCATTGCACAGCGGGCTGCTTTTCAAAGCACCAGTTTCAAGATCAACATGGCCCCACGCAACGATCGCGGACCGCACCGCAGTGCTCATCGCCCCGACCATGGTGGTACAGAGCGCCGCAACCGCAACGCTTACACTGGCGCCGGTGTCAATGCTAGGCGTTCCACCAACGGTCGAGATGGCAATCGCAGGGTCCACTATGATCGGTATACTCCGAGGGCTCGTGGTGGAGATGAACGAGCGCGAGTTGAGCATCCTAGAGGGCCTCTAGTGAATCGCATGACATTTCCTGGGGATTTGCCACGCGCTCGAGGTGCCACAGGCCGTGACCGTCCTCTGAGGCCTCCTCCTCGGCGTGGTCGTTACGTTGAGCCCCAGGGTCGCATCCGCCAGCGCCATGACGAGGGCGGTGGTAGACGAGACGTTCCTCAAGGTCGACATAACAACAACGGTGCACAAGGGTTATCTGCGCGCATGACTGTCGATGGCAATGCCAATGACGTGCGCATGGACAACAACAACTCCCAGTTCACGACCGCCAACAACGCCACCGCAGCAACCCAAGAACCTTCTCTTTTCTACGGTTCCCAGCCTACCCAGGTCCCCAACATACAGATATCCCCTTCGCCCCCTCCTCCCCCTACTGCTCCTGCCCTTCGCGCCACTACCTTTAAGCCGATCCGCATGTTCAACCAGCCTCTTGATGAAGATCAGCCCAAGCCTAAGCGCCCTATCAACACCTACCGCGGCAACGACCCTATCAAGAAGCTGGTGCAGAACCCGAAGCTTCGGGCTATTCTATCTGGTCGAGGGCTTCCGAAAACACGCAAGAAGGCGCTGGACGATAGGCCAGACCTGCGTATGGGCGTCAGCAAGATTACCAAGTAGTGACTTGCCGATGGCCTGCAAGGTGCAGAGAGAATGGGAAGCAATCTGACTGAAGGTTCGGTGCTGAAGCTGCTGGGTTTTGAGAGACGAATGGTTGTTGCACAACGACCTTTATACCTTTCTTTCTTCCTTCTTCTTTGCATTTGCTCTGTGGCTTTTGGCCCTGATGCGCTTCGCCTCGTTACCCAGGGATTCTTATCTGTTTCGGAGGTGAGGTTGTAGAGAATGATGGCCGGCCAGGACACAAATCTCTCCAGCTCTAGTGAAATGTGCTTCAGAGTCATTATTTGGACTTATGGATTTGGATTTCGGCGTTTAAGATGGGCGGGGCATGGATGATACCCTTTTCATTACTTCTGGCATGGGATGAATGCCCTTGCATGAATTTAGGTAGTGCACCTCTTATAGGTACTAAAATCAACAGTGTCTTGATCACTATGAACTCTAGAGTGCTTTATTTCGGGTGTTTCAAAATGCGGTCGGATATAATGCGGTCTTGTAAATGATGCCTGTCCAGCGCGTAGGTTTTTGTCCGTGCACGCGACAAGCTTCAGCATCTGTCATAGCTATCAGTCCACCGGTCGAAATAGCCTACCTCACCACACTATGTCACGAACAGCAATACCGCGTGCAGCGCTTCGCTTAGGCTCGAGAAGCTCATTACTTGTATCCCCAAGAGCAATTGAGTCGCCATGTCGTAGCTTGTAAGCAAACTCTTGTTCATGCAGTAACTTGGGAAGCTCCGCTCACACATACCAGCACACTTCTCCGCGCATCACCATTCCAATGCCTCTCCCACAGCATCCGTAGCTTCTCTTTAAGCTCCCCTCTTCAGAAGAAGGCAGGGAAGGCCAACAAAGCCCATGCGAAAACCGACTCCACACCCCCAGTCAACAACGCAGGCGCAGCCACCCCGACCGACGAAGCGTACGATGTCTCAGGCCTGGAAACACAGATTCTCAAGGCCATTGAGAGGCTTACACATGACCTGAGTCAATTACGGGGTGGTGGGAAGATGAACCCAGAGATAGTTGAGGGGTTGAACGTGCAATTAGGCACAGCAGGGGGCCCTGACGGGAATACCAAGGAGACTGTAAAGCTAGGAGACATTGCGCAGGTTGTTCCGCGAGGGCGAGTGCTGAATGTTGTTTGTGGAGAGGAAGCGGTACGTTCACTACATTTACAAGACTGTTTTCGTCACACAGGCATCCAGCTAACACCACACCCAGCACATAAAACCCATCACATCCGCCATCGCCGCCTCGCCACACTCTCTTACCCCCCTCTCCCCCGAATCCAGCAACCCGCTCACCATCCAAGTCCCCTTGCCCCCGCCCACGGGCGAATCGCGCCGCGCAGCCGTCGAGTCGGCTGGTAAGGCTTCTGAGAGGGCGGATAAGTGGATCCAAAACGCGCGGCAGGAGCATAATAAGAAGCTGAGGAAGTATGAGCTTCATAGAGATGTGCTGCCGGATGATTTGCAGAAGGCGAAGAAGAGGATGGAGGAGGTGGTCAAGAAGGGGCATGGAGAGGTTAAGAGGATTGCGGATGGTGCGAAGAAGGTGCTTGAGAGTCAATAATTGGGTAACAACTTATAGGGGATAAATGAAAGAAGAATGTTGCATCAATGAGATTTGGACTAGCAAGTTGAGCTGCACAAGTCAATCCGTTCACTTGGGCAATTTACTGGAATTCAGGGCCAAGCATCCACGGCTTTACTTTCGCTTCACAAGTTGATACAATCGTACGTTTTTACAATATTGACTATGACCTTTAGACTATTGGACTTGGCCGAAATTGCAGATCTTGGACTCGACGCACCCCTGCGCGCGTGGGGTAATTGATCACCTTGGGACCAAAACGCGGGGAAGTTCGGTCCGTCGTGTTTGACTCTTAGGATTCTCCGGGTTTCTCCCTCTCTCCAACATCTCCTCGGGATATTACAGATTCCACATTCCGCGCTGGGGCGTGGCTGACCACATCGTTCGTAGGCCAGCCCGGCATGGCGTTGCAATTACTGTGCGTCGCACAGTGCTTACTTACCCTTTTCCCTATAGCAGGTGAACAAGACCATTCACCGCTATACTGCAAGTAATCAAGGAGGAATGCTGGACCTCTGAAGCTTGGCGCGAGGTGATTTACGGCGCGGAGTCTTCCGGTTGGGTTGCAATGGAGAGAGGTTTAAGGCGGCCCATCCGCCACACTTGCCTTGCCAGGGAGATTAAACGCTATTTGTTGGATTGCGCAGCCGGTCGAGTTGTCCGCCGCGCCACAGGCATACGCATCCAACCGTGTTTCGGTCTCAGATCCAAGACCAACTTCCCGTTGCAGAGCGCGTGTGTTTGATGGTATTGGACACGTTGTTGGCCAGCGGCGAGATCTTCACTGCAGTCAGCAGAGAATGACAGCCTCGCTTTGTTTTGCCAGACCGCCTCCGCCATGTAACCGGCCCGCTGGGCGGGGCTAAACATAGGGGGGTGTGCGATGGTCTGGGATGGATCTACCCGCAAGCCTTGCAAACGTCGGCCTTGTATGTAAAGGTGGGCCACTCCTGACACCTCCAAGCCTTTTTACTTTCCTGCGACGTTCAGCACCTGAAATTCAGTGCCGAGGAAGATATTCGCTCCAGAGGCCGTTTTTGATGTACTAGTCAATTGCCGAATTCGACATTTGAGGAGATGGAATCATGACATGGCGCCTCTTACCGATATCGACTTGCTAGCCCTGCGCAAGCGCTTCCCGACCCCCATACCTGAGCTATCAACACGTACTTCGCCGCCAACGAGAGCGAGCCTGTCGACCGAAGGAGGATTCCTGGAAGCATGGGCCCAAGGCTACAATGTGGGGAGTTTGATCATCCTGATCTTGATCGTCTTCTGCAATTATCGGTCTGGAATATGGCTCCATAAGCTCATCCTCCTTGAGGTAATTTGGATTGAATCGAACGTCCACGACCAGCGGCTGACTATCGCAGCTTGTGCTCGCCCTTTGGCACGGCACATTCATCTTCGTCAAAGACCCGGACTACGGTTGGTATCTCTCCGCCACCGCAGCTTTGCTCTTCATATCCTATTTTCTCCACAACGTCGTCTCGTGGATCAAGATCCGGCCCTTCCTCCCTCGCTGGGGTTCCCGCCTCTTCATCATCTCGTTGCTCTGCGTCCAGCCCTTCTGGGTCGTCGAGGCCTGGTCCAACTTTGCCTACTTCAATTCGCTCGGATCCGAAGCTAACGTGAAGATAAGGCCTTGGGAGGCCTTACTCCGTGATCCGTGGTGGATATTCACCACTTGGGAGCTTATCAATGCGATCAAGAAGACATATGCATTCAAGATTTGGGATCTCGTCAGGATCAACACGCGATTCGGTATCATGCTCCTCTGCATGATCATCTCAATCGCTTTTCTGCTCGTAGACGTCGTAGTCAGCGCAGCAAAACTTTCGGCGAACAGTGGCATCAATCCTTACTGGCGCTTTGCGCTCGTCTTCAAGTGCGCGTCCGATACAATCTTCCTCGACGACTTCAAGTCCGTCCTTGACGATATTGTAGCGCGCAAACTTAGCTCTAAGAACACCGCCGGACGTCACGGGTCGGTAGGAGGGTCTGGCGGCAGTGGCCAAAAGCTAGCACGATCTGTTTCGCGTGGCGCTGAGCTTATCGAATGCACGGCCCTCGAACAACCTACTCTTACACCCGTCCATACAACTAGCTCTTCGCAAGCGACGGCGCCGAAATCAAAATTCGCGCTTCCATTTTCAAAAGAAAGGAAGATATCGACCCCAAAGATCAATGTTCAGCAAGACATGGCCGTTGCGTCGCATGCGAGGCAACCGAGTCACAATAGCTGGGAGAGTGACAATCCGATATTGCCCAAGCCAGCGCGTACCGTCCATGGCAATATACACCTGAGAGCGAGCGAGAGTGAACAAGATTTGATGATTAAAAGAATAGTGTGAAGAGATGGAGACCGGTGAAGACATCTGGGAGTACAATAAAGTGCAGAAGAGGGGAATAGAAAGGATGATAGGCACAAGGAATCCTGAAGACCAACCCACGCGACATGGATTACTGTTGCGACGCTTCAAGGCGTTACGAAGTATTCTCCATGTGGAGAGCCTCGGAAGCACAGAACTTGAAGCTGGGCTAGTGCACCGTGGCCATATGTGCCCAGCACGTCTACGCTCAGAAGCGCATTATGCGGTAGCTAAGCTATCCAAGCGCATGTTGATGCGAAATGCAGATACTGGAGGGAGACATGCGCACAGAATATCGCAGTGTTGAAAAGGAAGAGAGGTAGTCAGACATGACGAAGAGAAGCTTGACGCTTTTAGCCTTACCATATACCCCGAACGCGAGTGCGAATACAATAATAATAATTACTCTTAGTTTTCCTCACACGCTTTCAACATGTAAGTTCACTTACCTCATTGAGTGCTCCAAACCTACCACTCTAGGGAAATAACACTGCCTCGGACACACCGATGTTTGGACTTTGTTTTGCATGAATGCTAATTCCATCAACTCGACTCGGGTCTCGCAAGCTTCGCTATTCTAAAAACAAGGCGCTCCTGTAGCCTGACCTGAAACAGAATGCGCTAAACCTTTTGAAGGAATGTAGCGACCGAGGCGTCCCGCCGAGCCACGCGTTAGCGTCGCCTGAAGGCTTAGCATACATCAAAACACAGATTCTTAGCCATGCTCTTATATCCACTTGGCTTCTTTGGGCTTATACGCGTATTTTTCAACATCAAGGTATAAGGGCCGCGCAATAGAAGTCAGGCTGATAATCGGGTAGTGGTGGGTGTAAGGCAGAATACGTAGAGGGCTGTAATATTTCTAGGGTGGAAATCGGAAGTGGAGAGGATATAAGAGGGTGAGACCACTTTGATGAGTCTTGGTATCATCACATTCATCTACCGCAAGTGGAAGAAAATCAGCTATTGCATACTGCTCTTTATCCTTTCTTAGATTTGTCTACCAAGACCATGGCAACTCCAACTTCCACCTCGACCTCTACATCAGAACCAACATGTGTAACAATAACACCCGGCAAATACGGCTACGTCCCTCCTGAAGCATGCAATTCGCAATGGAACTACAGCCCCTCCTTCGCCAGCGCAGTAGCCCTCGCCGTCCTCTTCGGCATTCTCACCCTCTCGCACATCGTCCTCGCATTTCTCCACCGCAAGCCCTTCTGCTGGGTGATAATCATGGGCGCAACATGGGAACTAACCGCCTTCATCCTCCGCTCTCTCGGCTCGCACAACCAGCAAAACGGCGCGTACGCCGTCGCATCGCAAATCCTCTTCCTCCTCGCGCCGCTCTGGATCAACGCTTTCGTCTACATGACCGCTGGCCGAATGGTGTACACGCTGCATCCCGACCGAAAGGTCTGGGGCTTGAAGGCAGTCAGCATGGGCAAATGGTTCGTCTGGCTCGACGTGATCTGCTTCATCATCCAGGCTGCAGGAGGCATGATGTTGAATCCTGGGTCCGACGCAAATCTCATGAATATCGGGACGAAGATCTACATGAGCGGTACGGGCGCGCAGCAGTTCTTCATACTGCTGTTTCTCGTGCTGATTGTGCGGTTCCACTTTGACATTTTGAAAGTTCAGCGCCAGGGACTGTTGGACGATCGAGCGAAGAAGAGTGGCAGGTGGTGGCTGTTTTTGACATATACGCTCTACGCTGTTTTGGCGCTCATTACTATGCGCATCATCTTCCGTCTCGCCGAGTTCTCGAGTGGGATTGACAAAGCTGCTAACTCGCTGCCATTCGAGGAAAGCTATGCGCTTGGTTTGGATGCGTTTCCCATGTTGTTGGCTATCCTGCTGCTTGCGGTTGTGCACCCGGGGATGATTTTGAAGGGCCCGGAGAGCGAGTTTCCTTCGAGGAAGGTGAAGAAGGCGGAGAAAAAGGCTAGGAAGGAAGAGAAGAAGAGCTTGAAGGATGCGAAGAAAGAGGGACTAGTGGATTGTGCGTAGGCCGACGCACATCAGTCGAGAGAAGAGCAGTTTGTGAATGACGATGTGGAGATGAAACGTTTTTGGAGGCGTTAAGGTTGCACGTTTTTGAAGAACTCAAGAGTAATTTGCTTTGAGAAGGGTGTGACATAGATTTGACTATTTGGAACACCAAGAGACATGTAGTACTTCAGTTTCAATCGCTATGCTACCTTCATATCCACCCGCGAGGAGCTTTGCTCGCTAGAGGCAGCTTCGGTGATGCACTCAACTGGTTATGACCGGACACCCTCCACCCTATATTAGGTAGTAGCCTGATACGAACTTTCTTGCCCCCTCCTTGTGTCGAATTCCAAGTCGATGGTGAAGCAAGCTGACTTTGCGTCTCTTTCGGTAAGCTGTAGATGAGTGTAGGCATGGCTGACGTCTTCCAGAGTCCTATGCCTGCGTCCCCCGACGTCTTGACTATTGTCAAGACCAGAAATACCAGGCTAAGGGTCAGAAGTAGGAGCGGGAACGTGAGCCATTCCCAACGAACCCTAACAAAGACTTGTCTTTCCCACGCTTGGCCCGCAACACTTTCACTGCTTACACTGGACGATCTCATCAAATTCGTGATGGCTATCGCGAGGCGTGACAGGTGCTGCGAAACATCGTTTGGTGGCTGCCATGGATTGTACAACAGCCTTCTTGTAATAGGGCCCTTTTTTGCCGTGTAGAATTTGTTCCGCATCAGAGGCTCCTCCGTAGCATTATGGGCTGTAACGAATGATGGGAAAACGTCATCAAATACAGCCACAGTTTCGGACATAGTCTTGTTTGACACACCGTAGGAAAGGGCAGTATCGTCTATCGAACCTGGTACAATATTGATGTTCTCCGAATAATAGATGTCAGTACCATTGACAGCAGTACTCTCGATAAAGCGTGTTGTCCATGGATAGGGGCCAGCTGTGGTGTTGGTAATACTTCCGGTAACTTCTTCTGAGTAACCACCCCAGGAGTAGCTCGATTTGATGGATTTTACACACCATGAGAGGACGCACTCATGTGCCGTAGGTGTTTCATTGCGATACACACCTCCAATTCCGTCTGAGGCACCGACAATAATAGCATCTATTATAGGATTCCGTATGTCTTTGTAGTTAATCGAGCCCCCAAACAACGGCTGTCGGTCAGGATTGGTGATCAGTGGTAAGGTTCGTGTTAATAGAGCTTCTCCTGGGCTTAGATCTGAAGACTTCAACCTATAGCCGGACATGAGGATAGGATATTCGCTTGATGAATTGATGAAATAGCCACATGAAGTGCCGTTGGGATATGTAGATTCAGTGCCGGTACCAGTCAAGTTCGCAATCCAGTCAATCCGGGTTGAGATGCACCCAAACCAAAGCATCTCTGAGACATCCTGGCAAGCACTGCACACTCCTAGCGTTTCGTAGATAGGCCAGGTACAGTTGCTGGTAGGACAATTGATGGGTATATCGGCTCGCGTTCCGTTCCCAAAACGGATAGGCTGAGTGCCATTATCGTAGAAGAACTTGGATGCAATAGTGGCGATGTCCTCATTAAACTGAAGCAGCTCAATGCCGGCTCTGTACTCGGTACTCATTCGTGGCGAATAACGCCTGATTTTAGGTACTGTTCCCATATCAACAAGCCACCATTCAGCTGAGGAAACCATGACTTGTTGAAAGAAAGTGTCAATTGCAAGAAGGAGCACAATCAAAAGCGCCCCTAAAGCAGCTAAAGATCGTCCCTTGGTGCGAAACAAGAGCATCATAGCTCCTAATGGACCACGTGATGCCTTGTCGAAAATCTCAAAATCCCACATGGCCTTGGAGTTGTGGAACCAGTTCCATTTCAGTTGGCCCAGAGCCTCTGAAGTTGGAACGATCAGCGCAGCTGAAGCGATCTTTCCCAAGAAATTCGTCAGTGTAAGGAGTGCTTCGCTTTCGATGGTTTTTCGACCGTTGATCCGGATATAGATGCCGATGATAGATACCATGCAGAATGCACTGATGAGCCAGCTCAATATTTCAAACAACCATCTCTTGAACGCATTCTCTGATGCATTGTATGCAGCTAATTTCCTCTCAATCCGCTGTGTGAACTCTAATGAGGCATCTTCCTCGGTGATGGAGGTTGAAGAACATGGTCTGTCGCGACCGTTCTCACAATCTGAAGTCTGCGTATCCTCGTACTGTAGGGGTGTTGTCAAGTGGCCATCGCGTGTTCCCGAGTGAACATGGGGAACTCTCGACTCCGGAGGTGCCATTCAAAAACTTGTACGGATATTGTAAGTCTGATGTGACTTTGATGTAGGAGGGGCCCGTATGTCGATCGATTCGTCCTGGTCCTTAGTAGTATCATAAAGTTTCATGGAGGCGCTCTATGGACTATTTGGAGGGAATTGGATACACGAAGATCGCGCAATATCTGAATAATAAAGTTCGTTCTTGGGATAGTTGAAACGAAGACATTTCCCTGAAGACATTAGAGCGTCTGCGTGTGTGCCTGAGCTGCTCAGCTACCGACTCGAACCCCGCAAGAGAGATACCTAAGCGCTGGGCTGCCTTTAAGACCCATGCAGGCTTTGCTATCTTACTTTGTATCGCAGGTTCGAATCTGAACGTTGATGTCGAATAGTGTTGCTCTTAGCGCTGAGGCCCAAAAGCCGGGCGGGTAATTAATTAGCGTGGGCTCGATTAGTGAAAGCCGGGCGGCAGAACTCCCCATTGGGCATTAGCGTTTTGCTTGGCTGCATCAACGAATGAGATGGGCTGTCTTGCCGCCAGTGAGCGAGAAACACTTGAAACCTGGCGTAATTTCGTGAGTTCGCAGATGAGGGACTACTCACAAAGTTGTTGTTGGTGTAGTGACCAGCCTGTAATACATATACATATCCCTTCAGCAAAGATCAACCATGAGTGAGACTGATGATAAATAATTTCATACTTCCCGTAAGCCCTTACAGCGAAATAATTAATCCAAGAAAGCTTCATTTAGAAGGGTTGAGCCGAAAAAGAGCGACTACTACTGATGAACCTCATCGGAAAATGGAACTATATCCAACCAGGGGGTGCTCGATGATTGTTATGTGTGATAAGTGTCGGTGACGTACACACTTGACCAGACACTCTCCAACCTTGTCTAGGAAGTAGTCTAATCTTTATCTTTTTGGCCTTTCTATCGGGGCCATTTTTCCAACTGCTCGGCGAAGCGAACTCCTTCTGTGTATCTTTTGGTAAGCTGTAGATCAATGCAGGCATTGCTGACGTTTTCCACATGCTCATTTCTCCGTCCATGCCCTTTGAAGTCTTGATCATAGTCGCTACCAAGAATGCAAAGCTGAGGAAGAGCAAAGCAAGCGGGAACGATAACCATTCCCAATGGACTGCAATAAAGGTAGTCTGGGTATATGCTCGCCCTCGAACAAAGTTGTGGCTATTATGTGTTCTCAGGACATTTGTCATGGAAGTAGCGAGTCGTTCCAAGTATTCGGTGACGTTATGTGGTGCGAGCCATGGACAAGTCGTAACGGGACGGAGCTGGTTGCGACTCCAAGCGTAAATCCTAACACGCCACCATGGTTTCGCTGTAGCATTCTCTGCTGTCATAGAAGAAGGAAATATCTCATCAAATAGTGTTTGAGTTCTTGCAAATGTCTCGTTCGACACGCCGTAATCGGTAGTAGTACGGTTTGTCGATGGTGGCTGAATGCTGATATTCCCATGGAAGAAGGTGAAGAAAGCATCTTCGCCTAAAGATCGAATCGGGATAACTTCCCAGGGGTATGGCTGTTGGCGGCGTGTGGTGTTTAGATAAGTTTCGGTTACCGACTCTTGGTAGTTGCCCCAAGCATAAGACGATTTGAAGGTCTTTACACACCAAGATAGCATGCATTCTTGGGCAACTGGGCGCTCCCTTCCATATACACTGGCAGCAGTCCCGTCGGCTGCACTAACGATTAGAGCATCGAGAAAAGGAAAGTAGATATCTTTGAAATTAATGGAGCCGCTATATCGAGGTGTTGCTGAAAACGGTACTACCGAAACCATTGGTGCTGTAAGTGGTAGCGTCCGTAGAAGGAGAGCTTCGCCATCTGTTGAAGCGTTGTTAGTGGGGTCGACTCTATAACCGGACATAAGCAGTGGCTCATCGCTCGTAGCATTCAGCCAATATCCACAAGCAGTCCCTAGTAGAATAAGTCAGTGTTGTCCAAGTTGGTCAACTCATCACGAGTGAAGCTTACCAATTGGTTGTGTACTCTGGTTGAAGTAAACGCTAGAGATCCAGTCCAGTCTCGTTGTGAGGCAGGCATATGTGAGAAGCTGGGAAACGTCCGCGCAGGCGCTACAGACTCCAAGAGAATCATAGGCATCCCACTCACACCGGCTGGATGGACATGAAAGTGGGATTTCTGGCCTTGTTCCATTGCCAAAAGCAATAGCTTGGTTGCCGTTGTAATAGAAATACTTGAGTGTGGCTTGCCTGAGGTTGATGTCTTCCATGGATTTTGGCATTCCGTCTTCATATAGGTCCCCATTGTCACCTTCATATCGAACTAGACGAGGAATCTCGCCAAATCCCTTCAGTGCCCAACGTTCTGGCAAATCCGTAACTTGTGCGAAGAACGTATCAGTAGCAAGCAAGAGGAGGGTTAAAATAGCCCCTAATGCTGCTAATGATCTGCCTTTCGTGCGGAAGAGAAGCAGAAAAGATCCCCATGCTCCACGAGACGCTTTGTCGAAGATTTCGAAATCAATGATCTCCTTCGACTTCGCTCCGTGAAACCATGTCCATTTCAACTGCCCAATGGCTTCTGATATTGGCAGGATGAGAGCAGCAGAGGCGATTTTGGAAAGCACGTTGTTGATAGTAAGAGCGAGTGGCCATTTACTAAGTGGTTGATTCCTGGAATACAAACAAATGCCGATTATCGCTGCCTAGGAGCATACTTTTAGTACCACACCCAATATTTCACAAACAAGTAACATTTGACTCACCATACAAGCTGCACTTGTAATCAAGCTAATGATTTCGAAGAGCCAACGCTTGAAGACATTTTGAGAAGCGTTGTATTCGGCTAGCTTTCTCTCAATGCGTTGAGAAATGTCCAACGAGGGGTTCTTGTGACTAGATAACTCATACGGCGGAGGAGCCGGGGTTCCTTCCTCTCTGTTTAATGCATTGAAGTGGGAGGGTCGAGGTCTTAGAGGATGTAACATTGGGGCTCTTTGCGACATCCTTCGTGTGACGATGTGAATTCAACGTAATAGCTACTTGGGAGCAAACAGAAGTGTCGGATAGTTCACACTTGGAGGCCCACAAGGTGCATATGATTGGCGTCCGACTTCGAATGAAAGGATGTTAGTGTTGTTGTGACTGGAGGTGGACAAGTTCGGAGACCAGTGCACGGCCCTCGGAGGGAGAACTGGGCGGCTAGAGACCACAACGATGGGTGTGGTCGTTCGAAATGTGGGGTTACGAAAGGCTGCGAGCCAATATTTGGCGATGTTTCGGGATTCTGCGATGCAAATACAAAGGTAGCCAGGTTATTGAGCCTCTCGACGGCGGTGATTTAGCGCCCGTGGGATGGACAATCATTGTTAGCGCCGCGGCACCGCAATCGGCGGATCTGTAATTGGGGGAGCAATGCGCAACGTTGAAGACCGCGTTGCTGCATGTCTCGCAGCGAATACGTGAGAAGAGCTTAACGCTGGCGAAACCTGCGAGATCGAGGACGGAGGCAGGTGGTACTGCGCTTAACCTGAAGAAACAAATCATGTGATACATCGTGACGTCACTTTCGACGCGCATCTTCTAGACAAGCATGCATGCATATTGTACAGAAATGAATCTCTAATGTTCTGAGGCTGTATGTGTATAGTATACCTAAAGACCCGACTGCTAACTTCTATCGCGTTTGCGAAGAGATGAACTCGGAACAGACACGAAGGAATATTGTTGGTGATGATCAACAAGTCACTACCTCCTTCCTAGCCCGCGATTTTGGATTCTCAATCTGAAGGTCATTGGTCGCTCCTCGCTCTATAATGTCAGCCAGTATCGGTTTGTCTCCTTCCTGTATTGACGACAATGTTGCTATACATCTTCTATGGTCATTCTAACGCGTGTGAAACAAACCCGTCTTGTTGAATTAGGGCGGGAAGGTTCGGGGGACAAACGTAGTAGGTATGCGATCGAACTGCTGTCATGTTTGCCTAGTTTGTTGGTCAAATGGCGTTACGACCATTACCGCATTCAAAGTACATCACCAAGAACTGACGATAGCCTCGAAGGCAGTCCTGGGCGGAGCGCTTATCAAGCATGAATTGCCACAATGCGAAAGATGGGCAACTTCCACATATAAAATCTGCTTGAATTTACTGATATCTTGAGTCCTACGCTCGATAGGTTATGTGCTCGATAGGTTATGTGCTCGATAGGTTATATGCTCATGCTCATGGTGATGAGCATAGATAGTGATGCATACTGCGAAGTAGTATAAGAGGTGGGTATATGGTGATCCCGAGAGCTAGGAACAGCAGTAGTAGTCACGTGGCAATGCTGAGTTGAAAAAAAGAGTTGAAAAGAGAATAACGGCTGGACGCTTGTGGAAGTCTCGAGCTAGACGGTGAGCTCGATGCACTGTAGCATGTTGGAACTATGATGCATGTGAAGACATGTACTAGATCATCATACGAGGCTATCTCGTTAAGATGGTTAGCGCTGCCGATATGTGAACAAGTCTCGAATGAAGGTGAAGTTGGGTGGGGGGCATGCATAAAGGGTCGTTTCGATAAGGTTGACGTGCAGATGGTGGTTGCGCCGTAAAAGTGTATTCGATAACGTCAGGCAGACCTCAGGCGCTTCGTGAGTACATACCATTGGTCGCATCCCTTTTCACTTAAGGCAAAAGTCGTGAAACCTGACTAGCGAATGTAGTGAGAATGTAATTGCAATTGTTGAAGCCGTGAACCATAGGAAGGGCTGACCCCCAGCTCTACAATCGCTTAGATAGTAGAAGGAGAGATATAATATACTAGCTTTAGTGCTATAGATGCTAGCATGAGGGTAGACATCAGAATGGTTGCATGCGCGACCGCTGTCAGGGTGGTTGCTTGAGGGGTTGCACTATATGACATCGGCAACGGATCATAAATCGATAGCGTACTTGGTGAGAGTATTGACGTATTGCATGGCTTTTTTCCTCTTGAACGAAGTTTATTGAAAGTCTATCGGAATCCAGAAATTGTAGGAAGCGTAGGAGCGTAACGCCGCGTACGAATCACGTGTGTGCGTGGGTTGTGACTCGGTCGCGGGAACGGCTGATTGGCGTAAGGTACCAGTTATGCAGAGCCAATCGCTTCAGCTCCACCGACAGGGCTAAAACGTCGCCAAGTCACACCCTACCGCGATTTGACCTTCGATTGGTTAGAAATCGTTCTTGCACTTGTGGAGGACGAGGGAAATTACAGGTGGAGAATCGTACGTACAGAATGTCTATAGATTCGCCTTGTAGAGAGCCCATTGAGCGCTTCGAAATGTGATAACTCGATGTGATGAAAATGCCAGGGGCTTTGCGATCCATTGCGACGCGTTGTCAGACCTCCACGAGGTCCGGCCTAACGCCTTGTGTTCCAGTCGCGTCGGTCTTCAAGTTTCAGCTTGCCGAATGTGTCCCCAACAGTTATGCTTTCCATTCTCCCTTCCAATGATTGATAACCTCCGCATACAATCATCGTTGTTCGTGCCTGGTCTATGCATGCAGCGTAGCGTCGGTGGCTTAAAGGCGGTTATCGAGGTGAGGGGTCTCGCTACGGGTTGAAGCGCCGGTGGAGATGAGGGTTCGTGCAAAACTTCGGGACCGTCTGTGATTATGGGTGTCAGAATGGATAAATGCATTGACACTTCCCACGTTCATGGTCGCATCCATCGAGGCGGATCCACAGGCCTACCACCTCTTCACCTAGATAATCTTGCTTGGCCGTGCCAACATCCTCTCATTCAAACAACAGACGCAGCCTCCCTCGAGTGCCACCATACTCTGTCAAAGACCATCAACTACCATCAGTCACCACAACAATGCACGGACGCACGATCCTTCTTGTTGCATCCTTGGTGTTGCCGCTGATCGCTGCGCCTTTGCCGTGGCATGAGGTGAGTTCATATACTCGACATCCAACAGACACAAAATAATAACAGTTGCAACAGAGTAGCTCCCTAAACGCTGAAATCAATCGTCGCGACGAAGTTTCCTTGGCCGAAGAACTTCCTGATGTCCTTAAACGTAACCCAATAATCGAAGCACTACCGGTGGAGGCTCGGCCTGACATCGTCATTGAGGGCAAGCGTGAAGAGTCTCTGACGAATGTTAAAGAAGAAGTCGACGAGGATGATGTAGATATTGGAGATAAGATTGCGGATCACACCTCTGAGAAGAGGGTGATCCGTCCAACAGATGGCTGGCACAAGAGGGTGATCCGCCCAACAGATGGCTGGCACAAGAGAGTGATCCGTCCAACAGATGGCTGGCACAAGAGGGTGATCCGTCCAACAGATGGCTGGCACAAGAGGGTGATCCGCCCAACAGATGGCTGGCACAAGAGAGTGATCCGTCCAACAAGTGGCTGGAGAAAGATCAAAAAGTCGTTCGTCGACCGGGCCTATGGAATGCTTTTTGGTTGATTGTCTGGTTGAGCAGGCCTCGGTCAACAACCCCTTCTCTTTTGGCAAATATTCTCGTTTTGCGAAGACCTCGACTTTAACGTGGCCGCTAGTCGGGACGGATTCAGAGGCAGTTCTTTTTGTAACCATTTCTTAATATCTAGTTTGGAGTTTTTGGACTATTCATATCCAGCCGGGAGGGGGCTGATTTAGCCGGGGTTTTGTCGTGAAGGGGGAAAACAAATTCCCAGATACTCTCCACCCTTGATTGGGTTGCAATTTCACTTTCAACTCTTTTGCCTTGGCTCTCGGCGTCCCAGTGCTTGCTGATCTAGTGATCTTCTGCTGCATCTCATCCGGCAATCCGTAAAGAAGAGTAGCATACGCTGATGTCTTCCATACACCAACGCGATCACGTTCA
Organism: Cucurbitaria berberidis CBS 394.84; assembly: GCF_010015615.1. Taxonomy (NCBI): domain Eukaryota; kingdom Fungi; phylum Ascomycota; class Dothideomycetes; order Pleosporales; family Cucurbitariaceae; genus Cucurbitaria; species Cucurbitaria berberidis. The sequence continues at coordinate 1,700,064 of NW_024468937.1, read as the reverse complement.
GCGGCAGACTTCGCAACCGTGGCGGCAAGGAATATGAAAGATATACAAAGAAGCCCGAGTGGAAGGGTGAGCCATTCCCAGCGAACCGAGACAAAATTTTCCTTGTTATACGCTTCGCCCGGGGTCATTTGTTTATTGTTGGAAGATCTTATAACGTTAGTCAAGGCTACAGCCAATCTCTCCATGTGTCGTGAAAGATTATTCGGTGCTTGCCATGGATTAAAGTCAAGTTTTCGAGTCGATGGTCCTCGGGCATAATTCTTAAACCTCAGAATAGCATCCGCGGAAGCATCTTCGGCGGTGTAGAACGAAGGGAAAAAGTCGTCGAATTTGGCCATTGCATTGAAGGTCGTGGTATTGTCTACTGTGTAGGTGGTGTTAAAAACAGTTGAGTCCGAGCGATGTGCACCCGATGCAGGAGGTTCAAGTGTGATGTTCTGCGTGTAGACAAGGTTCGCACCGGTCTGAGCCTCGAAGACCTCCCAAGGCCATGAGAAGGGCTCAACATCAACATTTAAGAATGTTGACGTGATGTTCTCGCTATACCTTCCCCAGTCATACGAGGACTTGATGGTCTGGACGCACCACGAGAGTATGCACTCATGCACCAGAGGGGCTTTTCTGTCATATACGCTGTCTGGACCACCGACTGCAGACGCGATCAAGGCATCAAGGAGGGGGTTGCGAATTTCCTTGAAATTAACCGAACCAACTCCGTAGTAAGGCTCCTTTGTGTCGAAGTCGGTGAGAGGAATGGTACGCACTAGCAAGGCCTCGCCAATTGTAGGCCCTGTCTTAGTTTCGTTGACAATGTATCCTGACAGAAGTATTGGTGCAGTACTCGTCGCATTCAAAAAATGCCCGCATACTGTACCGTTTGGATACGGTACCTTGGGTAGGGGTCCTGTCCAGTTGGCGCTCCAATCGATCGTTGCGTTGTCTTTGCAAGCATAGGTAATGTTAAGAAGGCTAGATACCTCAACACAGCTGCTGCAAACCGCGAGTGTTTCATATTCTGGCCAGGTACAATTGCTTGTCGGACATGAAAGTGGTATATCCGGGCGGGTTCCGTTTCCAAACGGAACCGGTTGTGTTCCATTCTCATAGAAATACTTTTCGAGAATTGGAACAAGGCTCTGATCGACCTGGCCTTGCTCCTCCCCGAGCATGAAGTATTTGAGATAAGATGGTTGGTAGGTCATAACCCTTGGAATTGCACTAGATGCATTCTGCACCATCCATCGATCTGGGAAGTCAACGACTTGCTGGAAGAAAGGGTCTAGTGCCAAAGAGCATAGCATGATCATAGCTCCTAGTGCTGCCAGCGCTCTTGCTTTGGTTCGTATCAAGAGCAATAGCGAGCCCCATGGCCCCCTGGAAGCATTGTCGAAGATCTCGAAGTCCCACATCTGCTTCGAATTCTCTAAGAACCAACTCCACTTCAATTGTCCAAGAGCTTCGGAAACCGGGAGGATAAGGGCAGCACCGGCCATCTTTGAGAGAATGGAGATATACGTGTTCAGTGTCAAGCCAGTCTTCTCAGCTAACACCCATTTTGACAGTGGCTCGTCTTTGAATTTGATAAGGACGCCTATGATGGCAGCCATGCAGATTGCGCTGAAGAGCCAACTGATGACTTCCAGCAACCACCTCTTTAGGATGTTCCCTGAAGCACTGTATCTCCACAGCGTCTCTTCTATCCGTTGGGCAATGTTGGGTGAAGAGTCGGACTTCTCTTTCTCGGGTGGTGATATCTCAATGGATGGCGGCTTAGGGAGACCATTGACAATGCCCAGGCCTGGGTGGATGCTGCTGATTGGTGTCTTCTCATTGATCTGTGGTATCTGCAAAGTTGGAACGCCATCGAGACGAACTCGCGGCCGCTCTGTAGGGAAAAAGCGGAGAGCTGGTCGACGAGGTTGCTGTTGCTGAATCTCTGGTGGTGGCTCAGGTATTGGCCATATGATAGAGCGGTCACTCGATGTTTGTATCGTTGTGGTAGGGCTTGGGTCAATTGGACTCGGTTGTGGGACGTGGACAGGCCCTGGTCGTAGGTGTGTAGGACTGCCATGGGATAAAATTCCAGGAGCAATTTCAGGAGTGGTAGGAGTTGTCGGAGTTGTACCGTATGTCTTTGCGGTTGCTCGTTCGTCGGCAGCTTCGAGGTAGATGGGAATATCTGGGAAGGCGGGCCAACGCATTGGACTTCGGAGTGGGCGTGACATGTTCGACTTGGAGCTGGGGATTGAAATTGGATAAGGCATTTGGAACGAATGCAAGTACTGGATCTACCAGTTCGATATAAATTAAAAAATAAACAAGAGAGCAATACTTCGGGGGTTGGATAGTAGAGAGATACCTGTGACTGGAAAGAGGCTGCATGCTCCTACTGTATACCTACCTGCACTTCACATGATCGCTGCATGCTGCAGTATAAGCCTCCACAGGCCACTTCTATGATTGGAGTATGCTTGAAACATCAAACACTGCTGTTACTGAGGCGTGCATGCCAACTATGCCTTCGTTCTAGAAAATGCTGCATTGCCGAGCTAACCCACCATTCACCGTACGGCCTACGCGCAATGACCCATCCCAGCCTCCAGAAAAACATGCCAAGAGAGGCGGCTGAGGGCCGTTTCCAGGAAACTTGCGTGCGGCGTAAGCTTCGGGAGCTGTCAGGCCGGAACGCCGGTGAGGGTGTAGCCGTACAGAGCAGTGGTATAACCGCTGGCGTGGTTGGATGGATAGGCTAGTGCACTGTTGCCGCCGCGTTATGAATAACATATGCAGGTAAGCTTATTATTAGTACTTGGCCCCATTATGAGGCTAAGTTGATGATGACGATGTGGCACAGTATAAAGGCGCTTCGAGCTTCATATTGCACTGAAACGAATGTCAAGGCCCCAATGTTAGAGAGTATTGTTGTTTATGCTAAGCTGAGCGAATGAGGGATGTATTTTCAAGACTCCGTGGCATCAGCATGATTTTGCGCGGCGTTATGGTCGTGGAAACGGTCGAGATGGAGTTTGTTTCGACGTTTTCTGGGTGGGGTCGTGCGGCTTTTGCGCGATCGATCTTAAGCGCGGAGCGCCGATCCCCCGGTTATTAATAGCGACGTATCATCATTGACGAATAAACAGTTTTGTCGTTTTTACGCACTTTTGCTTGTATTTGCTTGCACTTTCTTCTTGACAGTTCTTCGATATGGTTGTGGAAAGAATGGCTGTCGACCGTAGAGATGCGCTATCGAGCATTGGAGCCTTTGGTTCAACCTCGCACGTACGATTTACCTTCGCGAATAGCCTTGATACAACTACGCCTCTTAGTCTTCTATGCGATTCCACGATCGACAACTACTGACACGTGTGGTCGTAGTGGCGTAAGTCCATCATGCGATCCAGTCCATCGCGGCTATCGTAGCTTGTTTGCAACCTGATTAGCACTCTTATTGGTCTTAGTGCCTACGGATATAACTCTCGTTATAAACGCCACGTGCACTCTATTCGTTCGGCAAATCCACTCCCGACTATCAGTCAGAGGCTTGGTTCCTGTAGCCGCCTGCCCTTGACCGGTGTATAGTTGCGTAAAGGACGTCCTGATCGAGACACGCCACATGGGAACAACACTAAAGGATAGCCTATTTCTCAATTATTTGGCCGTTCCAATTCTCCTGGTTCTCTGAAAGAAACATGGAAAGAGTTGAAGTTGTGAGAATCCAGGCTCACATCTGGGCTGATGCTACAACATGGAACACCCAGGCGAGCCTTTGGAGAACAGCGGAAGCTAATCTTTCATTTGAGACAAGTCGAGACTTCCATACGCATCGAAGCGCTCGCTGTTAATTCGTTACTATTTCTGGAGGTAGGTATGAACCTTACGGCTCGTCGGATAAGTGATCGACGCGTAAAGACAAGTACATCCACTCAAGATCATCCGTATGTATGTTGGGAATATGTCTAGCCCCAGCAACAGTATCGCAATAAGCTATGGCATCGACACTGATCCAGGCAACAGTCAAAGCCAGGCTGCCTGGTGAGTGAACCGTCATCTTCACAACACGCTCTGGAAGGCCCCACTCTTGGTATCCGAGAGACATTCAGGATTTGAGTCTCTTTGACGCTAGCGTTGCCAATTTACCTTGTCTCTTATCAGTCGGAGGTCTGTTTTAGGAGCCACATGTAGAAGGATGGGGCAAACGTAAACTCATGATCATCCCTCACTCCTCCGATGTATAGGACGACGTTAAATTTTGCATCAGCAAACGGATTTGCAGATTGGGAGATCAAGGGCCCTGGCGTGATGAGAGAAGCTCAGTTGCTTTGCACTACAACGTCTAGCCTCACATCGGACTCACCAGTATATCCACACGTATGTAATACCATGATCAGCGTGTTCAACGGATAAGACTTCCATACCCGACGCCATTGCCGAGAAAACCAGCAGGATTTTGTCGCTAACCACTTGTGCCTTCACCAGGTTAGGCGAGAATAAGCAGTTTTCTCTTGGAACTGTTGACCGTGGCTTGCCATCTTTCGGACTTGTCCGCATCACCCACACCCACACCGCATGTTGTTATGTAAGAGCGAAATTGACAAGTCAGGTTCATGTAGCTGGCAACTTACGGTAGATCGTACGACCCTTGTATATGTCAACATATGTGCAAGCCTAGAAATGATGTGTCTAACTGTGTAATATCGGGATAGCGCGCTGCTGGCTCGTCACACGCACGCAGTCCACTGCCTTGTCCAGCATCCTAGCATGAAGTACATAAGATTGTGACTAGTCGCTCTTGGACGGGTTGAGCGATAGACTCAATCTGAATGTTGTAAAACGTCAGGTAGCAATCGATGTCGTCGCCTTTTGTTTGCTACCATCTCTGCATTTACACAACATATATTCCATGCGATGCGCAATGGCGAAACTAGCAACGGGCCGTCTTTCCGACCCGTTCAAGTCGCTTCTAATATGAAGAAAAAAACTCGTGTCTCCTGGACAGCTGGTGGTACTGCAGCCGGACGCCCCTTTTGGGTACCGATCGTGATGAACTGCGGCAAAGTGGCAACGGCCGCGAGTACATCGAGGAGCGTGGTCGCATCTGGAGAGTAACTGGCATGCATCATGTAGCTTGTCAAGCACGATGCCTGCACGCGTGGGGGATTGTCTGATCTAGGACCAAGATCAATCGATCAACTACGTACGAGGCCAAGAGTGAATCTGCAGAGACGCCGTGGTTGGCTAGCCGGCTGAAGATTATTTCCGTGTTGCAATGACAAGCTTGACAGCGACGTTCTGATTGTGACTATAACATGTTTGCTGTCAAGAGGGTTGCAACATAGGAGAATTCTAATTTCGTGAGGCGGGGACACCCGCGGCACAGCCCGCCCCCGGCAACACTAGCAGGCACCAGGTGGTCCTCATCATTTCTCCGCACGCCGCAACAACACAACAGCCGGCACAATTCTGCGCATACCCCCCAAACCTTTCATCTCGTCTCGTGAAGGAAAGAAGCGTTTGTCCTTTGCATACCTACCTGGCGTGTCCACATTCATGTCCGTAGGCAGTAGAAAAAGTGCGGGAAATAGGCACGTCAGGACCGGGCGGTCGCTACACGCTCCAGATGGGACCTCGCTCGCACCGCCATCTCCATTTTCAGCGCGCATCCAAGTAGGGTCGTATAGCATTCCAGGCCGACAGTAAATGATTCTGTACTCTTCTGGGCTGACGACCATGTCCTGCTTGAGCTTAACAGCACGTTTTAACCACGAGTGTGCCCCGGCAATAGTGACGGGCACGCTATCACTGGGACGCATAGCTTCCCAACATTGACACAAGAGCTGCGCAATAGTATCGACCCGAGGACGCACCACCGTGTCCTGGTAGTCCTGGTCGTCGAACAAGAGCTTGGTGCTTGCATGGTCTAGCTGCTTCTCTGCTTTGGCGTCTGCTATGGTGAGGTCAGTTGAAAGAACCATTAACGTCTTGTTCACGCTGCTGCTCACCAAGTTGTGCCACAATCTCGAGGATCTTGGTGTCTACTCTCCAATTCCCTACCTCATGCATTGGGTCGGGGGTTCCGAACAGTGAAATGACCAGTACAGCACTCAACATCCCCTGCATAGCATGAGAACTCCACAATGGTAGAACCAGCTGTTGGATATAACTGGGGAGGTCTCCGGGTAGGACCATTTCGTAGTTAACGATGTCTTCAATGCCACGGCCAACATAATTCGCAATATGTGGTGCGTCTAGTTCACCTTGTAGGATGCTGCCAGCGGCGCACTGGATCTGATACCGTATGGCTATCCATTCCTTTTCGAGTTCGTGTGACGAAGGCAATGGAGGAAATGTCACACTTGCACACCAATCTTGCGGCCCGAACAAATCGTTAAGCAAGTCGTCCTTTTTAGTGCAGCGTTCTTCAAGTGAGGCCAGGACTTCAACTACCTTTGCAAATGCGGTAGCTGGATCTTCTTCGATGATCCTCCGAACACTGGTGAGTCTGCTACGCACGATGTCTGATACATTTCCCACTAATGTCTTGCTATATTGGCGTTCCAAACGGTCCAAGAAAGATTGATCCAGGGGTGGATCGACTGATATCTTAGGTGTCGCGCTCTCGACGTTTGGCGCGATAGGAGTCAATCCTTGAGAGGCTATTGGAGCGGCAGTTCGTGGTGCAAGTCTGGGCGTGCGGTTGCTGCTAAGAGAGCGATGTTTCTTTGAGCTTGGTGTATAACTTGACGACGAGTATCGTCTCTTTTCCGATCCTGAAGAGTCAGATTGCGTTCCCTCAGAAGACATTGCTGTAGCCTCGTGGACAGGGTTCTTTCGTTGAGTCAACAGGTTGCCGTGTACGAGGAGTTAGTACTAACCTTATCCTGAATACTTGAAGCTATGCGTTCCTCACGCTCATCCAAGCTATTCATCTCCAGTTCTAGACGCTGGCTATTCATTGCGTTCTTGAGGTCTTCAGGCAGTGTTGATATATCCAGGTATTTGGTTCCGTTAGCGATCATGTCGGCTCCCTCTTTATGCTGCTCCACGCAAAATCGTAACGCCAATCTGTGCAGTTGCCTAGGAAAGCAGACAGCTGCTAATGTCTTGTCCGACAATTTCCGAAATTCCTTTGGGACTGATTTGATGAAATCGTGGCCTTCGGCGATGCATACGTCGGTGTAGTTGAGAATGAAAGCTTTCTCCTCGACCGTCCATATTCGTTGCGATTTCATAATAGAGCGTTGACAGCAATCTGCTTCCGGGTATTCTGGGTTCCTTGACTGGTTAGCCCTACTATAATGAATACCAGTCCTGTTTTACTTCTTTGGCTAGCTTCCTGTCGTCATTTGCTATTGTCGTACAGGGGCGCCTGCCCTGCGACTCTCGTCACCGACTTTTCGTCTACCCTAGATATGCGCATGTCCTTGACTGCATAATTCCGCAACAAGGATCTTTTTGGTCATTGTGCATCAAACCTGGGCTTGCCAGTGGGTCTTTGACTGACCAATCAATATCCATCAGCTGTAGCACACCTTGCGCCACAACCAGGAACCCTTCATGTCTCTCTATCCTCACCCGGGACTGTTACTTCCTGTTACTTCCTGTTACCTTCCTCTATTTTTCATTCATCACACAATCGATAGCCATCGACGTCTTTTTCCCGGCACAGACCGAAATTCGCGAGTATGCTGCGCGCGGGCCAAAAAGGTCGAACAGTGACACCACTCAATCGGATCACGCGACAGACCGGTCCGGGATGGACCCCTTCCTCTTACTCAAGTCGAACAGCTAGGAAGAGACGCCGCCCTTCGACCCCAAGTTCAGTTGATGAACATGATGAGAACATTGTCGACGACGTTATCGGAGCCGCCAACGAAAGCATCAATGTATCGCCCGGTGCGCAGGACACTTTGAACCCTCCCCAGCCCTCGGATTTGAAGAAACCTGATTGTCGGTTATCGTTGGATTTTGGAACGACTTACTGCTCGCTTTCATATGTTATGAATGATGGAGATCCTGAGCAGCCGCTGACTATCGGTGGTTTTAAAGGCGATCATATGCAGTACCAGGGTGGCAGACAGGTTCCTACCGAAGTATTATACTTAAAACGGCGAATCCCAACTCCCCCACTGCCCATTGGTCTGAGGCCCAGACCCAGGGATAGAAGGGTTAGGTATGAATACAAGACGTTATACGGCTACGAAGCACAGCAATGGTTGACCGGAACCGTTCTTCGAGAGGGCTACGAAGTTTTGTGTCATGTTCAAAGAATGAAGCTCCTTATTAACCAGGATGACAAGACTTGTCAGGATCAGCGTGCTCGTCTCGAGCAGTTACTGAAGGATCGTGGGCTGATTAAAAACTGTGACGATACGTTAATACATACCCTAACCTACTATCTCAAGCACGCAAAATCCGAGCTTCAGCGCAATCACGGATTGCGTCACGATAGCACCAGTACGTATTCCAGAATGTGCACTATTTGACGTTAATTGTTCCTTCAGTTGAACTCATCATAACTGTTCCTGTATGTTGGGGGCCAAAAGCACTCCACACCATGAGTCGCCTTGTCGAACAGGCTATGAAGGCTTCCCAGCTTGGGTACTTCGGAGAGGAGAAAAAGTCGACTCTCTTCCTCGTAAATGAGGCTGAAGCGGGCGCTTCGCATGCACTCAAGTCAAGGTCGCACAATTTAAAGGTACATCCATGTCTTCGTTTGCAAATTAGACGCAAGGCTAATAGCTGGTACTCTTTCCAGATCATGGAGACGTTTCTGGTTATCGATGCAGGAGGTGGCACAGCAGATCTGGCTTCTTACATGGTTGAAAACGAGTACCCATTACGCTTGAAGACTGAGATCAACACTCCATCAGGTAAACTTGTACTTGAGTCCTACCTTGATAAAGGTAAAGCTGACTGGTTTTCGTCAGGTGCAATGGTTGGATCAAGTGATATTAACCAACGCTTTTATGACTTTGTCCTACGCATTTGTGGGCCTGGTATCAAAACGATACTTGACGCATGCTGGGCATCGAAATTCGAAGACAGCTACAAGCGAAGTTTCAACTACCTCGATAAAAGACAGTTGTTCTCTTTCTTTATACAGGACCCGTCCGTCTGTGAGCCCAACCCTAGGCTCACAGGATCTAGTTTCGTTCTCTCGTAGTAAGTGTCCCATTGCGCACTTTAGGCTGCTGGTGGACTAAACCTGCTAGCGATGATATGTTGCATATTTTTATGCCGTCCCTGAAAGCCATCGGGGACCTTATGATTGAGCAGATCAACGAAGCAACCGCAAAAGGGGCCGAAATCGACAAAGCTGTGCTCATTGGAGGTTTTGGAGATTCTCCAGCATTGAAGGATTATCTGAGAATACGACTCGACGCTCAGAATGCCGCAAGCAAGAGCAACACTAAGCTCATTTGCTCGCCAACGTCAGTTGTGATTCAATTTTACACCCATTTCCATCCGGTCTAACCTTGATCAGAAATACCAGTGCAGATGGCGTTGCCATTGGCGGCATCATTCGAGCTTTGGATAAGACACATGGCCCAGCCCGGATCCCTCGACAGAGCATTGGCATCTATCGACACATTCCTTACGAACCAGAGTTGAATGTGCCACATATGCAACAAACGCCATGTAACATTGATGGAGAATTGGTGATCGACGGGACTATTGAGTGGATCATCAAAAAAGTAAGTGCATTATTTATTGAGTGACCAAATAGCCGCTAATGGTGTTGTAGGATCAGCCTCCACTGGCACCCATACATCCTGTGACCTTTAAATCCATTTATTCCTTCGTTGCCGAAGATAAAATATGGAAAGCAGGGCAGGTGCTGTATAGTTCACAGACATGTACACGGGACTTCTATCGACGCAGTCATCCCTACAACATAAGTATGGGAGCCACGAGATGTTCTGTACAAGCATTACTAACCTTTTCAAAGATAAAACTGATAAGCTCGGGAAAATCTGGTTTTACCTCTCATCTGATCAGAGAGAAATGATTCTTAACGATATGACGAAGGAAGGACCGCTGCGAAAGGGCCAGCTATGCGTTGTGGAGCTCCTCATTGAAATGACTTTCATCGATAGAGATATGAAAATTACCGCCCGGTGGCCGGCTGTAAGCGATGGCGAGGAACTTCGACGTTCTGTCGATTCATTCTCGGTCCCGGCTGCATTCGTGCCTGGAACAGAGTGAAGAGGGACACCCATCACGTAGCATCTCTCAAAGTTGTAATATCATCGTTCATAGTTTCAAATATTGCTTTCACGCATCGCTACCCTCTCGCGGAGTTAATACATGTAGCCCATGTCCAGTAAGCGTGTCACCGTTCATCTATTTCAGAACAACATAACTTTCAACATTCGTCGGGACGCACAATATTGCTGACCATGAAACTCACCCACATCTGAAGTTTCCACTGAATGACAGTTTCTGTCCTGCTAGCGTGGTCATCGCCTGGAACCATGGAATTGAGACCATGATTCCATGTGATAGTGTGCGGATAGCATGCAATCGCAAGGTGCATAGTAAAATCAATAGACAATGAAACCCACCCAGATAGAAAGCGGCTGCTTAGGGAGAAAAACCGGTCAGTCGAGTGACATCCGCCGGTGTTGTACTACACGTGGAGGAGCATACGGGCAGGGTTTGATGCATACGAGAGCAATTCTTGGAAAATGATCACCTATCGTTATTGGCTACAACTCTCGTCTAGACTGTTAGCAAACAAAAGCAACATTGCACCAATCTCGCTTATTCGTTGATGCGATTGTGGCGTCAGGCCCTTGGCCCGTTTTGAGAGTTGCCTTGTCACTTTTTTAATGCCTGTTATGTTTGCTTGAAGGTGACGACCTGCAGGACCACATGAATATTCCCTCTGATGCGTTGTCCTACAAGGTGTTGTGCAGCATACGACAAAACAAATGCACCATTGGGGAGGAGCTGCAGAATCAATGAGAAGCGGTTCGATTCATGCGAGTGGCCACACGCCGCGCAGGTCGCTCATTGGCAGTCTTCCCGATTCCCCACTGCAACCCTCTGTCCGAAAAAGCAATATGCACAGCTAGAGCCTTTCGCCAGAAAATTGGGGTGAGGTGAGCTGAAGTTTGGTTCCGAATACGATGGCGGTGGCATGTACCGCACAGAGCTCCGGCTGCTTGCACATGTCACCGGCCTAAGCACTATCTCGATGTTGCGGCACCGCGACCTCAACCATTTGAAGTTAGCCGAAAGAGATTGGCTGACCGTGTGCAGCTCTGTGTCTGCAACCTTTCCAACATTTGGCCGAGCAGGCGAAGGCGCATACTCGTTTGACCTCGACAATACAGTAAGAGAAAAACAACAAGTCTCCGACAAAGTGACAGGGCATATCTAAAATGAAATCACCTTGTGAGAGGTTTGAGAAGCCAGGCCCATCTGTGTGCGTATGCACACTCCCGGGTGCTGTAGCCATGGCAGCTTAGCCCCCACAAAGGCGGATACGAGCATCGTTTCGGTTACGCATGTCTTCCTCCAAGAGACAATCCATGTGGTCCGAGGCCGGGATCGATTCTAGACCATGCGGGGAAGCTGCAGACATCTGCTTTTGGATGCCTTGTTCCCCCCCTTCCCTCTTCGTTAAACTGAGATTTCGTCCGAGATTCTGGTCAACGAGCAGAAGGCGCTACAGGAATAAGCGAAACTTTGCATAACCCAGCAGTATACGAACGTTATGCGTAGTCGTTAGACCCCCACGACCGGTGTGCTACACATGTGCACCTCGACGCAGTCACATGCATCTTGCACTCAGTCTCATGCGCGAACCTTGTTGTCCAAGATGTATGACCAAGTCGTGCGCAGCTTGGCTTTTGATCGGTTGGACAGGAAGCAAGATAGCAGAAGCAAGATGCCAAGTTTCCATGCATCGCGGGTAGCGGAAGGTACCACAACAGCTCCTTTGGCCCATGCCTCCTGTAGCACGAATGAAGTTTCAAGTATAGTCCCGCACTGTTACCCTAGATAGATTATACCCCCAAAATTAACTTCGAGCAGAGAAATCCGTTGACACCGTTTTGAGCTCTTTGCGCAAGCGTACCTTCAAGCCTCTGCCCTCACATGACTTGCTGTTTTTCTCTACCAATTACCAACGCATTTCGACAATTGTGACTAGTAGAATGATAAGTTATAGACAATTTTGGCTTGTTGCAGCCGATTCGACACCGATGATGTACTTGTGGTGGTGGTGGTGTAGTAGATTTGCGCATATGATCGCGTAATCAGTGGAATAAATGATATAGGGAAGTGAGTAATAATGACAAAGACCAATGGCTTCAAACAGTCCTCTTGATGTTAAGTTTTACTTATGTCGTTGCGAATTGGATTTCATGATGTAGTCGAAGCGAAGTAAGGGAGGGGGCGGAGAAGTACATGACACCATGTCACAGATTTGATGCGAAGCTGGCTTTTATTCCCTGACCCAGCCCTTCTGACCTTCTTCCTAATAAACAACCATGCATTACAGCAACTAAAGACTTAAATTCGAACAGTGTGGCCATCTCCGAATGTTGCCCTGCTCCCATTCTTTTTTCTCTTTCACTCCTCGGTTTTCTGAAACGAGTGCTTCTGATTGACATACTGCCACAGCGTAGCTACTTGCGCCTTCAGTCCCGCAACCTCAAACTTCGCATTCGCCAGCTCGGCACCCATATCTTTGAGGACCTGGTACGATCGCAGCGCACCGGGAATGAAGTTATCCGTCATCACCAGCACCCCGACGATGAGCATTAACCACACGAAGATGGCGAGGGCAAGGACTAGGTATGCGACGACTCTTTTCTTCCAGTTTGTTCTCTTGAAACGAGCGGTGTGCTGAGCTTCGACGTCAGACTCGGACTCGATGGAGGAGCCGGCGAGGAATTGTTTGACTTGGGAGTGCGGCAGGTCGCTGGTTTGAGGAGGTGCATTTGAAGCGTTGAGGAAGGGGCTGTCACTGGTAGTGATGTAGGGAGCGGTCTTTTCGCATTCAGTCTCTGCTATGTTGGAATCCGAGTTCTGGTGGGCTTTTCGCGATATTCTACGGACGGGTGTTGCTGTGTTGGCGGCTGATGTGATAGCGGACGCCATTGCGGTACTGGTGATCAGAAGACGACACAAAAGAATGTAGTTAGTATCTAAGAAGTTTGAAGAGAGACTATATGATGCAACAGCTGCATGCTGGCAGGGCGATGTCGAGCCAAGTATCGCCTGACTGTTGAAGTGAAGCAAGGGACATCGGTATGAGCACTGTCTCAGCATTCCTCGCGTTACACATTACCACCGAGACAGCGACAGCAATGATCAGCAGTAGAGGCTGGTGTAGCTCAGTACGGCATGCGACGCCATGAGCTCATTAGAGGAAATTGGAAAAGATGTCGCGAGCTTCACGCGTCTCGCACGTCATCCTCAACTGCAGGAGGTTGCATCCCTCTGCTCATCAGACTCAACTTTGCGACTTCAATCTCTTTCTCATCGTGAGTCTGCTTGTTAAGAACTCTAGTCCGATTTCATTTTCAACAACTTGGTGCTTTGATCGCAGGTGGTATGCGGAGTGCCAGTGAGAGGTCAATCGCGAAGTTGCTGGGTTTGGCAGCGCAGTGCTCGCCATAAGGATCTAAACTTTACGAAGCAGTGAGTCCGCGACTCATACGGCCTATGAAGGGATGGCTAGGACGTCATATGGAGCCGGATTACATTTCTAGTCATACGAAGTAAGGCAGTCTCCAAGACAAGAACTACAAGACTGTACCACCAAGAATTCAGTCCTCTGACTTAGCAATAGGTACCACGCGGTTTTTCAACTTTCGTTCTTTCTTTCTTGAGGCTTCTTTTCCCAGTCGCAATACGATCTTTTGATATATATCGTCTTGCGCCGGGTCTAGAGACTCTTTGCATTCACCTCCTTCTCCTACGAAGTCATGTAGTTCATATATAGTCTCGTATGGCTGTAAAAGCAAGGGGCTCTAGAGCAACCTGAGAATTAAGGTGAATGCTTGTCCAGCATTACGGTATGAGGGCGGATTGTGGCTCTACAGCTGGTGGGGTTGTGGTACGGTCAGTGAAGGTTTGAACGGTTGTTCACCCATACTAAAGGATGTGTTGTTTGCGATGCTGTTAATATTACCAACGACTTTACCAACTCGCCAACTGTTTACTTCGATCAAACCCGGCTCTTAACTGCCTTGCAGGTTTGACCACCTTCCCCTGCAGTAGTGTGTACCTGATGATATTCTCGCAGTCCTCTGGCCGCACTCGACCAAGCCATATACACTGCGCGGCCTCGCCGTCAACCTCCGCCTTCTGCTCCTCATTAACATCGAGGACCACCTCTTGTCCATCCTCGTGCTCGAGCTTGAGCTCTTCTAGTGCCTCCTGGACACCATTGACGTGACCATTGGCTTCCTTGGGGTGCTCTACCACTGACGAATGCCGGTAGATTATAACATTGGCCGAGAACTTGTGCCCACCAACATGACTTATGAAGTAAATTCCTACACCGCCGGGCCGCTCATCGTGCAGGTCTCGGTATAAGCCCAATGGCCGCAGTAACCGCTCAAACTCCCTCTTGAGGAGAGGTGCTGACTGACCACAACGAGCGTCCCGCGTTTTCTGACTGCACATCATGATCAAGTATTTGTGGGGACATGGCCGCGCCTTGAGACTCGATGCCGTGGATATCGAGGGTGGGATTGTAGCGGGCGAGGCTGCAGAGGCTGGGTCAGAGGAAGAAGACTCGTCCGCTGGTATCGATGTAGGTAGCGCGGCTGTGGGAGCATGGAGCGGCGTATTGTTGGTCGGACCGCGGTTTACAAACTCGGTGATAAGCTCTGGTGTGTTTGCGGGCGTGACGTCGTCTATGAACTGCCAGGCCGGGAGTAATAGTACTGTGGTGCTGTGGTCGGAGTGGTCTGGAATGGGGATGTCGGAGGCGGAGAGCATGAGTTTCTGATTGGTATTAGCAACAAGCACATATCAGTGCACCTGGTGCAGAAGGGGATTAGGACTCACCCCATTGCTGGGCTGGACACTTCCTCTGTCCACGGCCTCCATGATGCTGCCCTTCTCATCCGCGACATCTCGCACCCAGTCGGCCTTGCCCGTCGCGACTAGGAGATGCGTACTCCATCCCTTCACGTGTCCATAGAGCTCTTCTGTCTCGTCGATGTCGAATTTGCGCGGGTACTTGATGGTGCAAGTCGCGCAATCGTGCAGGCAGTCATCACCATCGATGGCGGGGTCGGTGGTCGGAAATAGCTCCTCCGTCTTTTGCGCTTTGGCGAATTCGCCATTATTCTTCAACGTGGGCGTCTCCGACGATGACCAGGCGGAAGTAAGCTTGTACGAGAGGTTTTTGAACATGGCAGGAACTCTGTAGGCGTTTACCGGCCTGTGAGAATTTTTACCAGGCGACATCGTCAAGTACCTGCGGCACCTTTTAGCATCAGATTAGATCGCCAAGCACCAGCACTGACGCGGAATTTACGCCGAACGCTTGGTGATGCGGCAATTACAATGGCTATGTCCGGCTCAGTCGAGTCTTGCCGGCCGCTTTACGGGACAGCACAGTGAGAGTGAGAGAGAGCGAGAGAGCGAGAGAGAGAAAAGAAAATATAGCAGGTCATGAACGGAGTCCTCGGGTTTATGCATCTCATCTTGCTGGTAACCAGGCCTTCACATAAGCCTGAAAATCAGTGAATAGGAAGGCACCGGGCGTGTAAAGACCGACGGACAGCTCGGATATGGGCGCTTTCTCCGAGTCATTCACCCACCACTCCGCTTTGCGCCATACTCCAAGATAAGCACTTGGACCGTGGAATCACCGATGCTCCACAAATTTATCGAGTCCTGAGCCCAATCAACCCCTCAAGATTGATACGCAGCTACCTTCGTACAGTTAAGCGACGCGTTGCCAAAGACGCGTCGACGTCAATCTACCAGCCAATGAGGCTAAAGACCCTCAATGGCGCACCATTATGCGAATATCTAGACTTCGACGAGAGCAGCCTCCTCGACGTCGACGACTGCGATGAGTTCCATTCGCCAGCATATCATGCTTCATCCGAAGACAGCACAGCCGCCTTGAAATGGCGCCGCCTGACGAGCAAGCACACGCGCCTACGCACAGGATGGTCACAACCATATCTTCCAGCGTCCAATCTGCACCATACCCAGCCTCATCTATCATTCTCAATTCCGAACATAGAGGACGCTACTAACATCGATACCACGGCCACGTTTGACGAGCAGCCATCCGAGATTGACGGGCTCCTTCGACACTCATTTATCTTCCATGACACGCTGCTGTCTTCACAAGTCGTGCCAGATACAGGGGCCGAGGACACTATTTCTTCGTCTTCCTTTTTGACCACGTCGTTCGGGACCACCGTATCAGGATTGAGCGGTCCAAGTGTAGTTGATGGAAACAATGTGGCCCTTCATGTACCACCCATGATGGTCGTGACGTCTCTTGGGTCACTTCCTAGCGCGCCTCATCTACACTCCATTTACCCTCAGACGCCTGCACGGAACCTCCTTTGCGTACTAATGAGTAACCCTGAGCGGCGAGAAGTCTTTGTCCGAAAAGGCGGATACAAAATGAACCTGTGGGAGGTAACTGTGGCAGACGACACTCACTCAAGCTTCAAGGTCACTTTCTGGATACGTCCACCCCGCGAATCAAATGATGTGCAGACCAATGCCCAAAACCTACTTCTGCAGACCTTAGAACAGGTTAAAGTCGGTGATATTCTTCTCCTGCGCAACATCGCACTCACCTCTTTTCGCGACACTGTATATGGGCAGTCATTACACCCTGCCATTACACGAGCCAGAACAACCATCGATATCTTAATGAGAGGTAGTGGAGTATCAATGGGACAAGTTGGTGGGCTGCCGGCGACTATTGCCGAGACATTCATGCGAGTCAAAAGATGGGCGAGGACACATGTTGCTCCTGATCATGGCTCGAGGAAGAGGAAGGCTACCTCGACAAAAGGAGACAAACATGCTAAGCGAGTCTTTTCAAACCCAGAACCCGAGGAGACCTTGCCGCCAGATACCATGGAATCTGTCTGAAGCACATTACTATAAAAGGCTGGATATACCCCGCCGTTTCATCCTCCAGCACCCAATAACTCACGCGGACTTTCCCGAGTCGCTACCGGGTAGTTGCCCGAAGCTATCCTTCAGCCTAAGGTCAATAGCAATTACGTGCAAAATCTAGCCTTATTGCTAATTAGTAATAGGCTATTTAGTTAGTATAGCTACTTAGCTAGATCTAATTTTATATAAAGCGCCTGCCTAAGTAATTATTTTACTATTTTATTTTTTATTAGTTATTACTTTTACTAATTAACTATATTTTTATTTTATAAAGCTAATATAAGCAGCTTTTTTTTTTATATATAAATTTAGCACTTAAAATTATAAATAAATTTTTTTTATATAAAAATACTATAACTAACTTTTGCAAAGCTAAATTTATAAATTTTATATAGTATATAAAAGTAGTAAAGCTAATTTTACTAATTAATATAAGTTTAAAAGCAATACTTGCTTATTTATTTATACTAAAGCTTTATATAAATTTATTATTATTAAAAATAAACTTGCTAGCTAAATTAAAACTAAAGCTTATATTTTTAATTTATTATAAAAAAGCGCTTAAATAAAAGTAAATTTTTTAAAAAAAGTTGCTAGCTATTTTATAGCTAAATAGCATTAATATTAAGTAAAAAAATAAAAAATTAAAGCTTTATTAAAGCGCTGCACTTCCTAGCTTAAAAGAATTAGAATTAATTAACTTGTTTAGCTAAGGGCCCTGCAATACTTTGCCGCAGTAATCAGCACGTGCCGATAGGAACGAATGCCTGGCATGTCGGAATTTCAGTGGTTCGTCAATCTGCTCCTTGGGAGTGTCGCACTATCTGAATGTGGTCCGTGCCACCGTCCTGCTATTTCGCAACTGGCAACGTCAAAGTTGCCATCCCTCCTCACCAGAAACCAGCATGGTTATATTGTCCCTCACTACAACATCATCACATGGGTTACTTGCCCATTGCATAGCTCCGTACAGCTTGATCAACTACAATCCTAGTGCTCGCAGGAACTTTCCGCACCTTGTGTCGGCATTTGATGGCAAAGAGATCGCATAAGGTAATTTGCCCCGCTGGCTCCATGCTTCGGCTTGCATCGTACCATCCAAAAAGCGAAACATCATCAGGTAAAGAGCATGTCTGAAACATCTGCTTTGATTGGCAGCTCACCCCGATTCCTCACTCTTGAGTTGAATTATACACGGAAACCAAACATGTTTCGAATCACCAGTACTCGCAGGGATCATATAGAACCCAGAAATCCACCATTACTATGCTTGATTGAGCTTCCAATTGGTGAACTGCGTACTCTTGCATGAAGTACCCTTCGGCACGTCAGGCTTGGTCAGCGGGGCATTTGGCTTTCCTGTATCCTTTTCATCTTGCAGGCCTGTTAAATGCCTTCAAGTCCTCTGATTGAAAATCTACATTACATTCTAGTCAGCCCTGTCTTTCATTCAGTCCTAGTGACTTCCACTTCTCTTTTTTTGCGATTTCGCACATTACCTTCTTTCTGATCTTGACGATCACTTCCATTCATTCCAAGCTGGCCACAATGAAGTCTCTCTTTTCTTTCACTAGATTCGCAACCTTTGTTTCATTACTAGCAGTCACACAAGCTGCATCCAATTCCACCAATGGCACTTCATGTGGCGTTGCGAAGGTAGACGACAGCTACTTGAGCGTAGTTGGAGTTCAGGGAACTGGAGTACACCCACGACAAGAGCTCCGTGAACTTGAAAAAGACACGGAACTTTGGAACATCTTCTTGCAGGCCTTTTCTCGCTTCCAAGCTATGGATCAGAGTGAGAAGGTATCTTACTACCAGGTCGCGAGTAAGGATATCGCCCACGTAAAAGGACGTTGCTGACGCTTTCTAGGTATACATGGTGCACCCTTCAAAGAATGGGATGGGGTAACCGGTCAAGCAGATCAGGAGATGATGGGCTACTGTCCGCATACTAGTAGTATGTTTGGTCCCTGGCATAGGCCATATCTAGCTCTCTTCGAGCAGATTCTCCACGACCGCTCTCTGGAGATCGCAAACGAGCATCCTGCGGGCCAGGCGAGAATCAAAGCGGTGGAGCTCGCCAACAGGATTCGTCTTCCGTACTGGGACTGGGCTATGGACCCGCCAAATAGCGTGGAAGGCGTCATACCGAGCAGTCTTCGCCGTCGCATAGCAACCGTCACATTTCCCAATGGAACGAAGGGCGAAATTGCCAACCCTCTTTACCGCTACGATTTTCATCCCTTGAAGTACGATGACTTCTCTGCTTTGGTACGTCTGTAATGCAACTTTATTCCAATTCAAGGGAGCTACTCGTGTATTGTCACCCTGAACTTCCACTAACATCACTCAGAGTGAGTTCCAGTTTAAGAACTGGAACCATACCATTCGATATCCTCTAAATGGTTTTGCCGTAAATGCCACTAGCCGAGACGATGAGGTCAATGTGCGCGTCGGCAAGCAGCAGCCCAATCTTCGAAGCACGCTATATAAGCTGCTGACAACCTACCAACCCTTTATGCAAGTGAGCAACAAGGCCAACGGCGGCACCATCGGTAACTTCGAGACACTACATGACGGTGTGCATAATACCTTTGGGTTAGGACATCTGGGGATAGTTGAGGTGTCGGCATTCGATCCCGCATTCTGGTTTCATCACTGGTGAGCTTAACCGGTTGAATTTGAGAGAGGACTTCTTAACATGTAGTAGTAATATGGACCGAATCATAGCTATGTATCAATCTCGCTACCCAGACACGTGGATTGAAGACTCTGAGCAAGCAATGGGTACTTTTGCCGTCTCTAAGGGGAGTGTTCTTGGAACTGCGTCGTCCCTCGCGCCTTTCCACAGGAATGCACTCGGCGACATGTGGACCTCAACAACCGCCAGAGACTGGACAGCTTTCGGTTACACGTACCCTGAGCTCGTAGGCAACCCATCAAACGAATCGCTCACTTTGTCTATCAACCATCTCTACAAGCCGCAGACGCAGTGCTTAAATAATACCAATACAACCATCCCAGCTCCAGGTCGTAACACCACCAACACCACTCAGGTAACGGAATGGTTATGCGAGGTCAACATGCCGACCGATATTAAAATCTCCTACTCCGTTCGTGCTTTCTTCGGTAAACCAAATGCCAATCCCAAGAAATGGCCAACAGACCCAAACCACGTCGGCCAACTGGCTTCAATGTCGTCTCCGCGCATGAACTCATCCGTAATCGTAACAGGAACCATTGACCTGACCGAAAAGCTAGCACAAAGGCACCAATCCGGAGAACTCAAGGCCCTCGACAAGGAGAGTGTTACAGCGTACCTAAAAGCGAACTTGACCTGGCGCATCCAAGCCCTCGACTATAGCGAAATTCCACGCAAAAATGCTCCCGCTGGTCTCAATCTTACTGTTTTCAACGTGCCGGTCACAGTTCCGCAAAAGGATACGGACGTTCCTATTCGGAGTGGCGACATTGAGTATGTCCATGGGATTGAGGGTAACCCACCCATCTACAGCGTGCCTGGATCTGATGGCACAAACTCCACGCTACCAGTGAACCAAGTCGGTGGGACTTACAATGCTACGTCTGGGAATTATGAGTGGAAGAATGCTGCGGATCGCATGATGGGTGAAGAGGGGGCGGAGCGGTGCGAGAGAAAGACGAAAACTCAGACGGTGACGAGTTTAGTTACGGAGTATGTGACGCTTGTGTCTTCTCCGTCATCGACACTCAAGTCGTTGTCTAGTGTGGCGACGGTTACTGAGCAGACACCTACACCGACGATTTCCGCTGGGCCTAGGACGAAATACGTGACTTCGGTTATTATCGAGTATGTCACGGTGTAAGTTGGTTGGTAACAGACCAGTGACACTGAGCCCGTTGCCCAGGAAAACTCTCTCGACCCGTTTTCTGCACAAAACTTGTTTCCTATACTCTTTTCACTTTCTTGTCTATACTTCTTTTTTTCTTCCCTTTTCTGGAGTATAGGTACTGTTTGGATTTTGTATGGGCTGCACTCATTGCTGGTCATGAGTAGCGGGGCGCAAAGAGAGCTATGAGGGAACGAATACGACAACATGAAAATAGAGCCCGAGGCCCTTGGTGGACTTCTCTATCATAGTATAGATAAAACGAAATGTCAACACACTACTCACACACGTTCCACCTCTTCAACCACAATCGAGATTAGACCAGTGGAGCGAGAACTGCAGGGACGGCTATGTCGAGGAAATTGGTCGGTAGGAAATTTTACTTTGTGGAGGTTGGTTGGCGAAGCTGATATGTTGTTAGTAGGTGAATGAAAGTAGAAGTTGGAGCAAGAATAGATGAGAAGGTGCTTGGAGAACGGGGCGAGGTTGAATTTAATCTGTCATTTATGACTGAAGACGCTCTTGCGCTCCTCAGCTGTTCTTAAATCCAGTTGATTTATCGGGTTAAATGATCAATCTCCACCACAGTATCTTTACATGAAACCCTACAAAGCCGTTGCGAAACCCAGTTCATACGCCAAACCAACCGTCAACTTCGCGTGCTCCAGCATATGGCTGAAGCTGATAGTGCTAAGAGTGTCCTGCGCAGTGTGGATAAATTTGCTGGTGTCGTCCATGGCAGATTCAATGACAAAGGCTGAAGGATAACCGGCCTTTGAGGCGCTGGCGTGGTCGGAGCAAGCGTAGCCACACTTTGTCTCGACGAAGGGGATCGTGCAGTACTATACCACATCAGCATCCAGCCTAACGGATCTTTGGAAAAGAGTACTTACTGCAGTGATGACCTTCTTGATGAAAGTCGTGAGTCCCGCATCGACAAAGTCGGTAATGACACCAACGCTCTCCTTCACGCCGGGCTTTACGTAACCCGTCATATCCTGCTGGAGCATGGCCTTGACAACCTTGCCCTTGTTCTTGTAGTCGGTGAAGATAGCCTGGCTTCCCAAAAGCCCGCCCTCTTCGGCCGCATACCAATGGAACTCAATCGTGTTAGGGGCCTGTCCGCTCGCGACACGTGAATCGGTCAGCAACACCCTCAATGCCTCCAAGATGGTGAATGTGCCACTGCCATCGTCGTCCGCACCAGGAGCACGGCCTGCTGCCGGGCTGTTGCCGTTGACGCTATCTTGGTGCGCACCGATCACAATCGTGTTGGTGCTCTTGCCGGGGATGGTGGCGATCACGCTGTTCTGCGTCCACGATGGGTGGCTGAAAGCACGAACCGTCGCTCCTGATACGCCAGATGCGGTGACTACAGCTTGAACTTGCGACAGAAGCCATTCAGAAGATTGCTTGCCGAACGAACTCTTGTAGTAGCGGTTTTGGAAGTTCGAAAATGTTGTGAGTTTGGTCTGCATGTTCGATGTGCTGAGCTTGGCGATGAGCGGAGTCACGCTGGTCTTTTGCGATACGGCTGCTGGGAACGTTGCTGCAACGGCCCTCCGGTTCAGCGACGCTTCGTGAAGCTCACTGTAGTCGGTGATGTCCATGAAGTGCACACCAGCCTAGAAGTCGTCAGGGCCAAGATCTCCAGGTTGAACAGAGCTATCTTACATTGTGAAGCTCCCATTTCTGGGCTTCAGTCACTTGCTTGGTCTCTCCAGGCGCGAGCTCAACCGTGAAGAGCTGTTCGGCCTCCCTCTTCGGAATGCTGAGAGCAAGCGCCGCGGACGCGGACAGCGCGAGGGCGAATGTGGACTGAAACTTCATCGTGTCGGGATTGAAAGATGCTGCGACTGATTTGAGAACAGAAGCTCTGTTCGCCTTCTTATGTACTTCGTCCCTTGCCCTCGAACTGGCTCCCACGCCGATATCTCAGTAATCCTTGTGTGCCAAGTGCAACCTCATCTATAACGTGCTGTTAACTGATTCGTCGTACGCGAGGTTCTATACCAGCACTAATCAGGGCCTATCTCAATTCGACAGGCGACAAGACATCTGCAATAAGGCGGGACTTGGCTCTTGCCAATAAGGGCCTGATTGTGGGGTGTGCGGATGATCTGTTTGAAACCCTTGTTGCGGACACTTTACCCGAAACGGTAGGAGCATCGTCAACTGCCTATCTGAGACGATATGGCGGTGCGATGTGTAAACATCATTGTTTGCTTCCTCTTAAGCGGAGTGTAACGGTTGACGATAACACATCGCGGGTAGCGCCATGGCCGGGACTCTGTCCCTTCTAGGGCAGGTGTGAACGCATTTCCTTTGCGAAAGTTGAATGGTGTTTAAGTAGATCGAATACCTGTACATCACCGGATATGGCGCCATTTTAGAGACACGATTAAGGTAACAGACTCCGTTGCAGCGAGCTGGAATACCCACAACTAGCCACGAACATTTCGCATGCGGAAAAGGGTCGCGGTAGCCAAAAGAATTTGTCCACAGTCAAGCGGCAACACGAATTTGTTGACGCAGGTGTTGAGCGGCTAGGAGTTATGCTTGTGAGAGCTCGAGCATCTAGATGAGAAAAAAGGTCTTCGATCACCTTAGCCAAGGCGAAGAAGTTGCTCAAGTAAATAAGTCTTCCGGGAAAGGGCCAAGGCTGTTCGGTGCCAGGCGCATTTTATTTGCCGATCCATGCAGCTAACTACAACTAAGTACCCCTCAGGAGTGCGTCGCACTAGGCTGACTTCGTTGGCACTCGCCGTCGAGTCACCATAGTTTACCATCGAGAACAACACTTCCGTATCGGTAACGAAATGGACACCGTTGCCATAAGCTCGAATTTTCGAGAAGATAGAAAAAGTTCAAGCAACGGAGACGAGACAACGGCGGCATGCAGAGATGAGGAGAAGAAAATAGGGCCAAGACATGATGCGTACATCTCGGGTCATTGTTTGTTGCGCGCGTGGGCTGTGCTGCGTCTGGGCCTTTCCCGGCATCCGGTCAAGATTTGCATCGATGATCGTTCTGCCTTTACGCACTGCCCAGCCTACGCTTCGGAAGCGAAGCTTCTTGCGTCCCCTGCATCGCCACAAGAGCCGACTCTACCTATTGGACACAGAAGCAGTATAAGCTTTTTACTGCCTCTGCCGACAGCATCACAGACCAAGTGATCTCGTCGGCTCCTGTTAGATTGAGAGATCCAAAGGAAAGAAACGTTTTCTTCCAGCCTTGGAGACTTTGGTTGGCAGTTGCATCTCTATCGCCCCGTGGCGATGAGTTCTCGGCTGTTGTAATCTTCAATTGTATGTACCAACATGCTGCCCTGTGAAGGTTGTCTCCTTTGGCTTCCTCGACGCAAGCTTTAGGTTCCGCCAACGTCTCCCTCAAGTACGAGTCACTGGTAAACGGCTTGGCATGTGATCATTGTTGAGCCAAAAGTTCCGAGTGGCGCAGTCCTTAATGTCAGATTGTTTCAAATTTGGGCCAATCGCACACAGAAGAGGGTCGAAAGTTGACCTAGCTGAACGCTTTTGAGACGAATGAGAGATCGAGCAGGGAATGCAGTGTTCCCGGCCTAAAAGGGTTGCCTGCTTGTAGGCAATGGTGTACCGTGCATGCAAAAAGAAACTGGTCAGGACTGTGGTACCCTCGAGCTCGTTCTTTGAATTTGTAGTTTGCCTTTTCCACCGGCTGTCTCTAGGTTCCATTGACCCTCAAGTCCATTTGTGAGAGGACACCAGGGCGCCTTCGGATCTTCAAGAGAGATCCTACAATCGTTCATCGCGGCCCTCAAGCGGAATTACCCTATAGAAAACGAAATGGCTGACGCACCCGAGGCTGGAGAGCCTCATGCTCGGATGAATCAACCTATTGATGTCGGAACTCTGCAGCTAGGGGACAACAACATCAATAACGGGAATATTGGTCACAATCTAGCGATTAATGGTAGTATTAGTAAGTTGCGAAACACAACGTGCATACACGGTCGCTCAATCTACTGACGCTGTGTAAGGCAACACCATCCATAACCATTATTATGCATGTGGTTTGAACCACCCAGGCTGCATCGGACGTGAAGCGTCGCCAGCCGGGCCACGCGAGTCTACAGACGCGGAATCCCCGCTCAAGCACGTTGACGCCGGCCAGCATGCATGTGATTCGACCTGTCGTTTTGCTTTCGAGGCACAAACACTGCGCTACCTCGACACCTTACCTTTGGGGCTTCACCCACTATTGAAAGATATCTACGATCCGTTGCGCTTTGGATATCTCCGGAAGACAGAGGCGGAAAATGACGGCACGGAAAATCCACCGCCTTCCAACAGTACATTGCTGAATTATATTTGGGGAATGGAGATGGTCTTTGACCTCAAGAAGCCCATGATTGATCTCCACTGGTCGGAGTTAACCAGGGTCCTAATGAAGGAGGAACCGAACCTCGATGAAGATGACCGGCGTTCGAAATATTGGCGCCTTCTGAGTATAAGATATCTACTATTCGAGAGCTTCCTTGCTCGTCGCTATGCCGCCACAGCGATCGGCCTCAAGCCGAAGCCGGACCAATATCCCTCACTCGTCGAGAACTTGTTTTCGACTCTGATCAGACCCTTACCCATCGTTATCAATAGTGATGGGAACGCCCAGGATCCCCTGGATGCTACATTTACGAGGCGCTTTGTGGACGCCCTCGATCTACTCGACTTATTTGATTACACGGAGGTGCGCCTTCGATATCGAAATGGCTTTGAAAGAGCATCGGGCGGGCAGATGGGGGTTCCAAGCGCTCCCTTGGTTCCACCCGCTGCGTCTTAAGTATAGCCCAAGGGCTTCCGGTCTTCTCCTCGGCGGGAGCGACGGATCCCAGGCTATACTTGATAAATCCTTTTCAACAACCCGAAAAAGTGTCGTGACAGGCGTCGCCATTGCGAATCTCCTGAGGCCCAACGCGATACGATTGAAAAAAACACATCACCAACAGAAACAAAACGTACTACACCAAACCTACCGGACACACAGATCGGTGGCTGGTTGTCGGCATAGTACACACTAGGAAAAACACATCACCAACAGAAGGGAAGATTCGATTCATTCAATCGAGTACACGATAGAATGACATGACAGAACTCCCATAAAAAAGAGGTGCTAGATCGTGCGATACGAGAGAATCTATGCATTTAATCGCTCCAAATCAGAACTCCAGTGCGCCAGTGTTCATGCATTATAACATTGCTCCCAGGCAAGTATCGCCCTTATGCATCTCCATTGCCCCTGACATTGCCGGCACTGTCACCGCTACCGCCGCCGTTATTTGCTCTCCGCGCTGCCCACATCGCGGTTGGATCCATGCCAAACTATGCCAGTCAGCGATCGTTGACGGTGCATAACAGGTTAGAAGTACTTGCCGTGTTGGTGATGGAGTTATTGATACCACGTTCCACCGTACTGACGTTATTCCCCATCATTCCATAGTTCAAGTTTTTATCGCCCATTGTGAACGGAGCTGTAACATGCACCCCAGAGTTTTCCTATGACATTATCAGCCTCATCCCTAAGCAACCTTCCCAGTAGAGTATCCTTACCGTAGGCGCCTTCTCCCGTTTATCCCTTTCCACAATCTGTAAGATGTCACTGACGACATGGGTGAAGCCTGGATCGTCGATTTTCGAGAACTTGCATACGTTCAGATGGTCTGCGTCGATCGAAAGCGCGTCGTACCTACAGATGCGCGCGCCTCAGTCAGTAAATCGACCGCAGGAAGCGATGGTTTTACGTACCCTTCCAAGACCGCTGAAGTGTGGTCTACAATCTGCACTGACGGAACCCAGGGTGACCACGACCACGATGGCTTCACAGCAATGCTTTCGAAGAAGAATCGGACTTCCAAGCGCCGACCCTGTTCTGCACGGCTGTTGACCAGTTTGTGAAACTCCTTCCTTATCGTCTCGAGTCTATCTGCATTTCTCTTAAGATCGCTGATAATGTCGCCATTTGTCTCGCCGAAGTACTTATAAACTCGCTCGAGTATGTGCCCGTACGTAGCGGAGCCGGAGCCGCGAAAGGGTGTACCGAGGAAGATTGCGCCGATGGTGTGTGCGATGACAGCTTTCAAATCGGCGTTGTAGTTCGTAGTGGAGAGGGCGTTGGCGCAGACGAGTCCGCCGAGCGAGTGGCATATGAATATGATAGGACGCGATTCCTGTGACCATAATTAGCTGTTTGTTGAACTCTCCGTATGATCAAGAATATCCATACAGTTTTCGTATCCCGACGCAAATCAGCAATGCTCGCCAACAGGGAGGCTGAAATGTCTTCGATGCGGTTTTGCGTCACAACGCCGCCAGCGAACGAAACAAAATTCGAGTAGTATCCAAGGGTCAAGATGCGAGACTTTGACACTTTCTGAGGGAGGAGATCCTGAGGCCAAAATATTCTTCTCTGAGCGTTGGCAGGATCAACAATCTCGAAAGTATTCTTCGGATGGCCTGTTAAACCATGGAGAAAAGCGATGCTGCAGAATTGATTAGAGAGAACAAAGTGGCTTGAATCTTGTACTCACTCTAGAAGCGCTTCCTGTTGAGCATCATAAACAATGCTCAGACCGATATCAGAGATGTTTGGTACGACTGCGACGGACATGACTGCAAATGGTATCCAAAAAGCGGGTTTACAAAGATCAGACGGAAATGCGGATTGTATTTACACAAGCACTTCATTGCAAGTGACTCAACCGCCGAGGCTTGAATTCTAGGCGTCAACGTCAGGTTGGCGCTGTCTCCGTTAGCTTGCAGAGCGCCACTGCAGCACAACGCCTCGGGGCTGAATTCTGAGTTTCATGTCGTGCCGATGCCCAACCATGTCCTGTCATCCATTTTTAGCTCAGCTTAGTGCCATGAGGTTAGTGCTGCAAATGGTGTAAGCTTGCGAAACAATGTACCAAGAGCGAGATAAGTCTGGCGTTGCCAGCGGGGCGTGGCTATCGAGAAACCTCGGCTCATTGAGTGTCGTGGATGATGTCGTACACCCAACACAGATCTAATCGTACACGAGGCCGACATTCCCGCTCCGACCACATTACGCTCTCTCAACGAGCTTTTGGATGCATTTTCGCACACAAACTATTCGTTGTCTTTTAATCTCAGGAGTGAAAAGTTCGTATCCCGTATTTGACTTCACGATGTTTACCATGTCGAGGGGTATGGCGTGTTTAGACCAGTGCGAAGAGGTTCTGCGCACGAGAACATCATCAGACAAGGGCTCTAATCCCCAAGTTTTGGTATCTCGTTCCCGATCGTGCATTAAATACGTTGATGTAATCCATCGTCTCATCGCATACACACTAGACAACACCCCTTCCTTAAACTCCGAGGAGCAGACGCCATATCAACCCTACGCCACCTAAACACAGCCAAAACCTAAACCACAACCCTTCTCGACCCCTCATCTTCCTTTTCTTTGCCTTTCCCCTCTATCACACTATCCCCTTCAACCTTCGCTGCTTCCTTTCCCTCCTCTTTTTCTATCTCCCGCTTTCCAACTTCCTGACCCTCTACCTCAATGGGTCCTACAACCTCCTCGTCGTCCCCTGCACCTTCTATGTCACCCAAACTTTCGTCGTCGCTACTGTCATCAATGCCCTCGAACATGCGGGCGAACCGTTGATGGCCTTCTCGTTCCTCTTGTTCCTGCGTGACGGGCTGATCAGGATCGTGCTCCTGCTCGCGCGTCGACTTAAGTTCGGCTTTCCTTTGCGCGAGTCGGAGGGCAAATTGGCGCCGCGCGCGCGAGGGTGGGATTTGTAGGGGTGGTGGAGCCTTGGGCTATGGAAATTATGTTAGCTTGTCGAGACGCTATGGTTTTTGGGAGTGGGAGTGACGATCGGCGCGCGCGTACAAAGGGGCGGAAAACGAGATCAAGCAAGAACAAGATGAAAAAGGAAAAAGTAGAGTAGTGCATGCCAGGCCAAAGGACACAATTGTCCATTTCGTACATCACTAAAAAGGAGATACGAAAGAAAACGCCTCCCACGACGCATATTACTACATGTACCATACACCCTGTCGGATGGAGGAAGGATGTATGTACAGAAAGGATAATGGACCCTTGACGCGCAGCATGCAAGCCCTCCAGACTCTTCATCGTACATAAACAAGCAAAGGAAGAGAAAACGCACCAAGCGCAAAAAACGATCGTGATGTTGGTTCGGGATGGTGATTATCGATAGTCCATATCAGCATCGTCAAATGAGATTTCACCCACTTGTTCGGAGTCGTCAACAGGTCCCTGTCGTTCCCTCTCTCTGTCGTTGTCGACATCGTCCATGTCCTCGTCTTCTTCATCACTCGAGTTAGTAAAGCCACTAAGCAAGGAGCCACCGCTGAAGGTGTACCCACCACCCCCAGTATCACCATGATTGGTAAGCTCCATGCTGTCGAGGCCTATGTTGCCGTTGTTGGCGAGACTTGCGTTGGAGAGGCCGCTGCTGTCGCCGCCGAAACCGGACGCCGCGTTCACGGCATTCAACACCGCTTGCCGGGGCCCGACGCTCATGTCCGGTCGGACGCCGCCAAGGATTGCGTTATCGCGTTCTCGGGTTTCCGAAAGTATGTGTTCGACGTAGTGTACCCATTCTTCGCTGTGGACCTTGTCTAGGACCAGTTGGGACAAGACATCGTCTGGATGTCGTTCCGTGAACTTCAACACCTCTTCTGCAATGAGTGTAAGGTGACCCATGTAACCTAGTCGCATATGAGTCTCGCTTTGGGCCTTGTCGCTCGCCTGTTGTCCCTCGATGATTCGCTCTGTTATCCGTCCGGTGTCGAAGAGGTCAATAGCTAATGAGCGGTTGAAGCCCCTGTCCATCTGTCCGTTAAACACTTGCTGGACGACATCGTAAACTACATTGTGCAGGAAGTTGTTCCAAGGAAAGCGGAAAAAGAAGTCCTAATCTAGTCAGTACACAGCTGTCAAGGTTCTGCGTAGCAACATGACCTACAAGAATAGTTGGTACAACCTTGTTCTCAACAAAGGTTATTTTGAGTAGGTCACCAACAACAGGTGATCCGTCGATGTCGATCTCGAATCCTGCATTGCTGCCTTCTACGCTGCCGAAAACCACCGATCGCACACTTTGAGTCTCATCGATAGGTGTTATCTCCGAAGGATCTAAATCTGGTACAGGTGCAGTAAACCGCGAAGTGTCGATATTGGTGGGTTCTGCGTTGCTGTCGCGGCTCTTACCCGCGAAAAGCGGTGCAGGCTTGTCATCTGAATGAGGTGATAGATCCTCAGGTTGGTCAAGAGTGCTCGGTTCTGAGGTCTGAGTGAGCTGTTGTGTTAGAAGAGATGGCCGTTCCTTGGTCTCTGGCTCTGCTTTGGCATGCTCTGACAGTTCTTGACGGTCGTCCATGACGGTGTCGTTATCTAGATCAAGACCGCCAACCTTAGCAGACAGCCCTGCTGATGTGGGAGACTCCGCATCGTCGGCTGGTTTTGCGGTCGTGCTATTCGATGCAGCTGGCGCTGTGGTGTCTTTCGGTGGCGTGAGAGGCTCATCGACAAACTCGCCGTCACCTGCGCCAGCCTTTTCAGAAGGCGATTCCCTTGGTGCGACCTTTGGTGAGCGGACTAACGGCTCTCCAATCTCTTCCTTCTCCGTAGCACTCTCCTTGGGAGCGTCAGGTGCAACCTCTGGTGCAGTGACCTTCTCGAAGTCGTCTTCAGAGGTGTTTTGCACTTGAAGCGGTTTTATCTCAGCAGGCGAGTCCATAGATGGCGCGCGAGCATGATGAAAGCCGTGGCTATCAACGCTGGTCGAGAAATCGCCCAGGTTGCCAGTGGCCAATGTTAGCGTACCTTCGGCCTTTAAGCGTTCGCGCTCAGTGTCTCGCCTTCTGACTTCAGCCTCGCTTCCACGCTCGTTGAGCAAGGCCATGTTGCTGCAATGTAACAGCTCCGCCATCAACTCGCAAGTCTTAAACCGGTCGAACCCGAGTGGTTCAATCTTTTCGCCAAATGCAGTCTTGAGTTCTCGCTTCTTCGTTGTAGTACTTCCATCTGTCTGTGTAACAATTTGGCTCGAGCTGTTGACCAATGCCATGAACTGCGGGATGTGAGTGGCGAATTGGCGTAGTAATGTACCTAGATAGATAGGGTCTGAGTTCTTGGGCACAGGTCCAATCTGGTTCTCGAGGTCGTAATCGGAGTTGTTCTTCCTGATCACCTCGATGACGATACCGACACCCACAGTCAGAGGATTTCCGCCACGCAACATGAACTCTATCAACTGCTTGAGACAGGAATCAGACACGAGCTGGCGCGTTAGCTCGTTGGGGCCTATTACGGATTGATCTTGGGTGGTAGCGTTTGCGGATATGGTAATGATAGCTTTAAGAAAGTCGCCCGCCGATGTTTGGGTGGAGGTGGATTGGTCTGGAGCGAGGAAGGAGATCAGACGCGGAATGAGATTCTGCTGCTGTAGCCACTGTGCGTCTGTTAGCTTCCAAGTCTACCGGATGGACCAATGGACCTACGTCAACAATGCCTTGCCCCCCCTCGCTCTTCTCAAGGCTGATAATCTTCAACAAGAGGTCCATGATGACAGGGCAGTCGACGTGTTGGAGCATATCCGAGACGACATTGTCTAGCGATTTGAAGAAGTCAAGCATCTCTTCCATCTTGCGGTCTAGGAGTGACTCGTTCACTTTGGTGAAGTAGCCAGCCTGCACAGGGTCGAGGGGTGCAGGCTGCCTAATGTAGGCCCAGAAGTGGCGCAAGGTATCCTGATTCTCAAGCACTGCCTCGGAGATGGACCAGACCTCTGAGGACAGTATCTCGCACGACACGTATGCGTACTTCATGCGCTGCCTCTCCTCCTTGCTCTCTTCGCCATCGCCAGATTCAGACTGGGCGGTTGATGTTGAGCGAGCTCTGCCTGCAACCTTGCCGAAGAAGCCCTGGCGGTTAGGACTTCTAGCCTCGTTCGCTCCTTCGGCGACTATCTCCTCGTCGGGCGATGTAGAAGGCTTTGCAGCTATGACATAGCGCAGCAGGCGTTCGAGGACATTTTCGTCTCGCAGGTACTCAATCAGCTTGGAATTCTGCTGTTTTAGCTCCTGGATAAGGTCGGACTCGTCCAGCAGTTCCTCGACCGTGACATCTGGCTTGTCGAGTATGTTGTCCAGCGACGACAGCTGCGCGTACCCGCCGAAGCGCCAAAACATGGTGGGTTGTTGTGTTTGCGGCTACCAGCGCGGGGCAGAGGACAGGGCGTGGAGCGAGGGACTCCAGAGCGGTGGCAGCTCAGCGGGGCTCATGCGGCGTAGGAGGGCTAATGTGCTCAGGCATGCATGAGAAGATGATGTCGGTGCAAAAGCTGCACAGCCAACATGTTTGTTAGCGGAGAGCACAAGCGTGAGACAGGAGGGGGCGCGTGGTGGTGGATAGCTTTGGGCTGCACGAGTACACGAGGGCCAGGTACTTGCTTACCTATCTAGCTAGCGAGAAGCTCTGCGGGCAAAGTAATGTAGAGCGAAAGCGTTGGGAGAAAGCCAATCCATGCACCCAACGGTTCGTAGGCGGTCGTTACAAATACAGGGGAGTCGTCAACAGCGGGATGCGACCTTGGGTGTGCTGGTGTTGTGGGGGGTAGTTGCAGCGTAGTGACAGCACAAGGCTCGAAGCCGCGTAGCGTAGCGAGCGCAGGGGCGAACGAACGGCACAGCAAGCGGCCCATGACTTACATTTTGACTTAGATTTCATCTCAATGTCACTCCACTTGGACGTGTGCTATTCAGTCGGAGCGATTATGTTTTCGCTCGTCATACGGATCATGCCCCAGGTTTCATTGTTGCATGTCTGCTGAAGGTCCTGCATTGGACAACCCAGAACGACAAGCAGATTGCGAATCGCCCTTGGAAGGGCATATAAGAAACAGCAATAGCACATGGGCCCTTGCACTACACATTTCCAAGGCTCCTAACAGCTTTACTATCCATCTGGAAATCATCTGTACATGTGCATGGGCTATGTTTACACACGTTTACTGGCCACGTGACAACCCATGACGCGGGTCCCGCCGGAGCTAGAGCAGCTGCGGTCGCGACTGCCTCCACTCACTCACCCCTCATATCCACCAGGTCGCTCTCTGGTCCCAACATCGCGCAAACTCATATACCTCTACGTCACTCGCAACCACGTATAGAGCTAAATTGCAACCACCATCATGAACCGTCTCTTCGGGGCGAAGAGCAACGCGCCGAAGCCGACACTCAACAGCGCCATTTCCAACGTAGGCTTCCCCAAACAACGTATACTCATCTGGGACTAATGGGTCTAGGTCGATACACGCATAGAAAGCCTCGATGTCAAGCTCGCCAAGCTCAACGCAGAGCTGTCCGCCTACCAGCAGAAACTCGCAAAGATGCGCGACGGCCCAGGAAAGACGGCCATAAAACAAAAGGCCCTCAAGGTCCTCCAGCAGCGCAAGATGTACGAGTCCCAGCGCGACCAGCTGCAGGCGCAATCGTGGAATATGGAGCAGGCTGGCATGATGCAGGACAACCTGAAGAACACCATGACCACTATCGACGCCATGAAGACTACGACCAAAGAGCTGCGGAAGCAGTACGGCAAGGTCAACATCGATAAGATCGACAAGTTGCAAGATGAAATGGCCGATCTCATGGACATGGGAAACGATATCCAGGACGCGATAAGTCGAAGCTACGACGTGCCGGAAGATGTGGATGAATCGGAGCTAGATGCGGAGCTGGAAGCACTGGGTGACGAGGTCGACTTTGAGGGCATCGGAGAGTCATCAGGCGTACCAAACTTCATGCTGGACGATGCGGCACCACCACAGTTCATCGACGAAGCACCCGTAGGCAACAAGGTCAAAGAAGCTGCAGGCTGATGAGGGCTGTCAACGACATATACACCCTTGCCACCGTCATAGATCTGGTCGCGGGTAGTCCTTCACCATTAGGGTCAAGACGAATGCCTTCGTGTAAACGTATCTCAGTGCAGCGTCGGACTCGAACGTCACAAGACAAAGGTCCCCACAGCGAATCCCACCGCCCGCTGCGCACAACCCCGTAGACGACTTCTGACCGTTAGCGGTAGTAGAGGGAGGGGGTGCATTGCCCATAGTGGACACTCAGTCTTTGCTGTGATGGCCCGGACTACCACACTAGACCAGTGGAGCTTTGAATATACCAGCCTCACGTAGTCAATCAACATAGTCCTAATGCATCTGCGGGGCTCTTGCTACTATATATCTTTGAAGAGGTATATTTCGCCTTCCTGATCATGTCCCCTATATTTCGTTCCAGAACGCTACCACCTCGCGCATTACGAATGTGGGTATGCTAGGCCTCCAGCCACTATTTTAACCCAACTTAAACTCCTTACTAGTTATAGAATAGCCCTGGAGACTTGAGCCGTCCACCGGGCGTTGTCTCACTCTTTAGCTGATCGCTCGTGGGTCGTCAGGACCAACCAAACATAATTACTGCAACGCCATAACCTTAGCGCTTACGGACAAGCATCTCGAATAGTGTACATAGTCTGGAGCCTGTGCAACATCCAAAGTGAAGGGGCCTCTCTTGTGCTCACAGTCTCCAAAACTTTGATGCAAACTAGCCGCTACTTGAACGCTAAACCCTAGGATACACTGAGTAGCCCCTTGCTCTTCCTATCTACCACATTACGACCATGACCATAACCAAAAACGCAGTAGTGGTAAGAAACAACGTACCTGTTAATCTATCTCGCAGGCAAAAGCTAACCCACATTACAGGTCGGCGGTTCCCTAGCCGGACTAATGCATGGTATCATGCTCCGCGACAACGGGTATAGCGTGACGATACTCGAACAAGAACCCTCAACACATCGGCAAGGCCTTGACGCTGGAATACGCGTGGGCCCTGACTTCATCCAATTCATGAAACAGTACGATCGGGTAAAGCGGGAATACGGGATCATGGCAACGCATGCGCATGTTCTCGACAAGAACGAAACTATCAAGTTTAAAGTGCCGTGGAACGCGGCTCTGACATCTTGGGGCTTGGTCTGGAGTATTCTCCGTGCGAATTTTGACGGGCAATCATCTGAAGCTGTGCCGAATCCACCACCGTTGCCTAAAGATGCACCAGAGGCAAGGTATCGGAGTGGAGCGCGGGTGACAGATGTCCAAGAATTGAACGAGGTGATCCGCATACAGTTCGAGGATATCCTCAATGGAGAAACGCAGGTTGTTGAAGCCGACATTGTTATTGCTGCTGATGGATCCATGTCATCTGTCCGCAAGATAGTTTGCCCTAGTATCAGCTGTGAGTACGCTGGATATGTGACATGGCGAGGCACAGTTCCAGAGTACTACGTGGACAAAGAGGCGCATGGTATACTTGGAAAGAATCTCACAATACATCGTATGCACTGTAGTCATTTCGTTATGTGAGTCTATTCGTTCCTTTCAACATATGAGAAGCTGAAAGACGACTTACACCGCACAGCTACGTTATCCCCACGGACGAAGGTCAGATTACACCCGGAAAGCGCCTCATCAACTGGGTCTGGTACCACGAGCTCCCCGCAGGCTCAGCAGATCTTAAAGAAACGATGACCGATATCCACGGCAAAGTGCATCAAGGCACCGTCCCGCGCGAGCTCATCCGGCCTGAGGTATGGGCCAAGCAGAAAGCCCTCGGTATATCGAAGACGCCCGCTTGCATCGCGCAGCTCCTCGAGCGCACAAAGT
The DNA here is from genome assembly GCF_010015615.1 of Cucurbitaria berberidis CBS 394.84. Lineage (NCBI taxonomy): Eukaryota > Fungi > Ascomycota > Dothideomycetes > Pleosporales > Cucurbitariaceae > Cucurbitaria > Cucurbitaria berberidis. Next base: position 1,664,304 of record NW_024468937.1, on the reverse strand, counting down.
CGCCCTTCGTGACCAAAATCTACGAGAACACATCACCCCGGGCGGTCTTCATGCACGGAAAACTTGTCCTTGTCGGCGATGCGCTGGTCAAGACTCGGCCACACAGCGCGTTGAGCACGAATCAAGCGGCATATGATTGTCTGGCACTGGAAAGCGTGCTCAAGGGACGCGCGTCGATGAATCAGTGGGAGAGCAAGGTGCTTGGTTATGGTCATAGACTATTCCTGTGGAGTCGTATATTGGGGAACTTTCAGCAGGGGTATAAGTTGGCTCTGCTGTGGAGTATCTGGAAATATGTCGTGGGGTTCGTCGGATTGAAGCTCGGGCTCCTGCCTTGGAGGTCGAAGATGGAATGATGCTGGGAGTAGATGTGGTCGATGTGGCCAATGGATTACAAATAAGCTGGTGGTCCGGTGCGTACCACAGTTCGTCGAGCATGCACGAGTCAGCGAGTCTGAGCAGCTCCAGGTATAGCCGCAAATAACCCCGCTCCTCGCTTGAAAGGCGGTAGGAATAATTGCCGTTCGCCTTGAAAGGCGGGGTACTTCAAAGGAGGTATGAATTGAGCTATCCACAAAACCAGGGTCCGCATATCAAACTGACTGAACCAAGGTCTCTAGATCGTTGGTTTGCCACGAACTACGAGTACCACCCCGGTGTATATGGTCTTCTGATGAAAGTGTAACGACTTAAGGGAAATATCGCCCGAGCTATGCCTCCTTGTGCCGACCCATCGTTTAAATTAAGTAAACGCGTGCTGACCGTGGTCAGCTCCGAGTTGAATCCAGTTCATGCATACTAGATCCGAGGAATGTAGGAAAAGATTGGAAGAATGAGTTGGCACTTATAGCCCAATCAAGCTATTCCACTCCATCGGCGAGATTCTCCACAGACGACACAATTTCAGTCTATTGCGAATGGACGTGTGTGTGATAGGGAAATATACACACAATATGATAGCATCAAAGTACTGCAGCAAACTTACGGACTGTTTTTCAACCAGGGAAAGTGGAGCAAAGAAGAGAGGTTGTCTAGCAATACAATTCAGCAACCCACTCGACCAAGTGAAGTTGCCGCAAGATGATACGTGCACACTGACCTACTTTCAATGCTGGTGAGTGTCGACCAGTGATAACGGGTTATAGGTTTTCCTTGAAAGTCTTTTTCGAATCGAGTTTTACCCATTTGAAACCCATTGTCAAGAAGGAGAAATTTGATGAGCGAGAGTAAGCCATTGTACCTATCAAAGCTCTGAAATATGCGGTTGCAGCACCACTCGTGCCGTGTTCCACTCAAATCTATGGTTGCTTTGCGAAACTAGATGAACTCTTACTACCAATGCTTCTTGCAAACATGATTGCTACGATTTGCCGTAAACCCTGGGTGATTTCTGAATCAGCTCCACAGTCTCTACTTCTATATGTATAAAAGGTCTGAGTAGCCCTTCTTCACAACTCATCAACTCATCTTCTCACACCATAAACTTTCAACTACCACCAAGAAAAAACTCCAAACATGGTCTCTTTCAAGGCTATCACTTCCTTTTTGGCCCTCACCATTCTGTCGGCCACCGCAAACCCAATCGACTATGACGGCTCCCTCATAGAAGAGCGCGACAACAACAGAACCGTCACCATCTTCTATTGCGTCAAGAAGCGCTTCAAGGGCACCTGCCAGAAGCAAAAGGCCCTATTGGGGCAGTGCAGTACGATACTATCTTCATTTCCTCTTCACCAAAGTACAAATTACTAACTGTTTCGAAGCCAACATCGACAGCCTCAACGATCGGATCTCTTCCATCCGTATCGTAGGATACCCTCACCAGGAGCAAAAGTGCATCTGGTATCTGTAAGTAATCTCTTCTCCATAAAATTTTACCTCAAGCTTACAATATTTACAGCGACTACAACTGCGGCAAGCTGGGTTACGATAACCCCAGTGATTCCAATCTTGCTGACGGCGATGGCAAATTCAACGACGACATCAGCAGCTTCATGTGCGAGTAAGCTCTGCGGCCGACAAGAGCGGTTGTAAGCCGAGCTGAAGCGTTGGACTGTGCGTTGGCTTTTCTGCGCGGCTGTGGGTTCATGCGGTACTGATTAAGACTGAAAATGTTAGACAGCTTTCGATTTGTGCAATAGAATCAAGACTGCAGTTTGGTGCCGAAGAAGCTTCTCCTATCGCTGATCCAAGACAAGACTCGGTAGATATAGACCCGTAGACTACAATGAAAGCCGTCAAAATCGAAGCATTGGTATAATAAACGAGGTATATTAGTGAATAGTGTACCTACGACAATGCACGGTAGTATTTAACTGCAGAAACAATCAATGACTCGTTACATCACCTGCAGTATCCGTGCTAAGACAGCTATGATCGGGGCGCTAACACTTGGATGTCACTTCTTCTCAACAAAAAGAAAGAGTACACTATACACCTAATTTTCCCAATGTATCTAAGATCGGTTGAAAAAGGGGCCATTGATCCCATACCAACTAAAATTGATGAATTTCGCCTATAAACTACCACCCGCATAGAATCAAGTGACATATGCGAAGTCATACCTTCGCAGCTCGCTTCAGAATTGAAGACCTTCCTTCGAACAGCGACCACGCCATCGGATAACCAAACCCGGGCGCAATATTTTCTCCGGTGTTCAAGACATAGTTTAGGGTTCATGCGGAAGACATGTCCAAAAAACTCCACATGCATTCACCTCTGACGAACGCGTCACACGTCAAAGAAGGTGCACTTGAATTCGTATATTAACAGCCAATGAACACCAATGGATCTCAGTGATCCCTACAAACATGCGATACGTCACTTCAGAGCCGACGAAACGTTTTCATTGTCTGCCGCATTAGCACCAGATATCAAAGCGAACTCGTCATGTTGCGCCTCGTGAGTGGCTGTACTCGTTATGATATGGCACAAGAATCAAAAGGAGAGCAATGGTGATCACGTACGACCGCTTTTGAACCTTGCTGGCACCATCATCTTGAGTTCGGTATACAAGTATCCAAGCAACGGAGGTGCCCAGATAGTGACTGCTACAATCTGTCCGAAACTCCAATGATTCGCGTCTGTCATCTTGAGGGAAGTCGAGACTGAAAGCAGCGAAAGCTGCATACCGATCCCGGCAAGGAAGCAAAGGATTATGCAGCCATAGAATACGGTATTCGAAAATAGTGAGCGGGAGGCTGGTTTACGTTTTTGTGTTGTTGTTGTTGTTGTTGTCGTTGTTTGAGTGGGCGCAGCTTCCTCCACACTACTATTTTTCGCCTTGTTGGTAGATGGCCGATGCAGCCATCTATTGAGCTTTTCCCCCAAGGCAACCAGAAGGCATATAGTGGAGAAAGTCCAGATGATAGGTGTGAGAACACGCAATTTGTACGATGCCGAGATTATCTCATCTTCGCCCAGTTTGAGGTTGTGCGGGCAAACTGCTAGGGCCGAATACCCACCACAGGCATCAAGTGCACTAAGCTTATACATGAATTGCTGGTATGCTCGGTCTATTCTTTTAGGATCTCGAATCGTGCTGTTGATTGGGATAACATGCGCGTATAGGGTCCAATAGACCAAGGAAGCTAAAAGCCAGCATGCTATGGTAAGCAGTGTAGTGTCCATAGAGGCTTTGCGGCATCGCAGTAGTAGTACGTAAGCGAATGCTACGGGTAGTATGCCATTGGTCGCCAACGGTAGTAGTAGGAAAGTGTTGAGCATGTCAGTAGAGAAGATGCCGTAACTGAGCGACGCGATTTGAATGGTAGCACTGAAGTAGCACTGTGCCTGGTGGAACGAAACTAGAAAAGTCTCGAAATTCTCTTGGTGGCTCTGCTCTCTCTGAGAGTTTTGGGCGTGTCTTATAATTCCATTTTTATGCTCTTTCTCCGGAGTGTTGTCTCTGGAGCCCGACGAATTGGACTTCTCATTCCCTTGATTGGGGGTACCGTCTCCGTCCGAACAGCGCTTGGTATTCTTGTGCTTGAATAGCTCAAAGCTTGTGAGCCCGAATAACAGCATCACAACAAACGCACATTGCATGATGTATGACGCAAAAACCTTACACGGGTTAATAATTTATTCTAGACAGTACTTCATCAATGTACTTACTCCAATACCAACTACATCTGCATCTGCAAAAGGCAGAGAGTCATACTCGCCTGTACAGAGCGTGTTCAGGCACTGATTAATCCCGTGAAGACTAGGTGTTGTGCTGTTCACAAGCAGATTAACTCCCGAACATTGCACCTCACAGGCATTTCCGTGCCTCGCATTCCTGCATGTCGCTGTTAAGCACTCCGTGACCGCGAAAGTGATGTCCTTCAGACTCCGTTCCGTCGCATTCCGAGGTATGTACCTTTCGACTTGCGATCGTATATCAGGCGTCAGGACGTCTTGGTCGAGGTATCCAGCCATATTCGGCACATTGGCACAAGTCAAGTATCGACGAATAGGCGCGATGCCGGTTCCTTTGAGTGCATCGTCTTGCGTTAATGAAGAATAGATGACAGATACATCCTGGCAATCGCCAAGACAGTCTCCGGTTTCATCACACCCTCCGCTGAACGTATGGACGTCGGGGTTGTTAAAATTGTAACGGCAGGTTGAAGCATCCTGACTATCGGGATAGCAGCAGCGCAAATCGTCTTTTGTACTTCCAAGGTTTTCACAAAATAAAGGAGCGCCTCGTTTCTGCACCATAATTGAACAGAGATTACCGTTGGCGTGTGTAAAGGCGTGGATTGTAGCAAATTACGTTGGACGGCGTTCTGTGTTATAAAGGGAGGTTTTCGTGAGGCGGTGCAGTTCATCGTAACGAGCGCGTGGAAGTGAGGTCACACATTTGCTGACTGCATGGGGGCCAGAACAGCTGAACATCGCCGATCGCAAAGGGTGGCGCATGATTGGGGGAATCGAAAGAAGGCGGTGTATCTAGCTCGACTCGTGTGCCAGTTTGATTATGGGCGACGTAATGGAGATGTGTTTGTGAACGCGGTCGATAATGGAAAAGGAGCAACGGGTGGTTGCCGTTCGCGCAGCGGCCAAAAATTGCCACAACGTCCCGTGCTATCACACTAGGCAAAAGAAAAGCGCCCACGCTCCAGGTCTACCAGTTGAGGTATTGCCAACCCGTTCTATATCCTGTTCTGAAGAAATACCATATTGTAGTACTACAGCTAATAGAATAAATAGAGTACTTCCTATTTAATTACCTTCGAATGTCGTCAGCTCCGGCCGCTGTCTTCCTATGATAATCATCCGTGGTAATATTCAAATCATCTTGTCTTAAGGTAATCTCGGGCTACTTGTCTTCCTTTGCCTTGAACTTCAGAATCACCTTCATTCTTTCTTTCCACTAAAGCCTTCCGAACCTCGTCCTTTGGAGACCAGCAATACAGTTCTCGATTTACATCTCCAAGTACAAACTTGCCTGTTCGTCGATCAGCTTACTATTTCAAGACGTATAAAGCTGGACACTTACCAATCGAAGGAAACTTCATCAGAAGCCACAGAAAGGAGTATATAAAGTACTCCGCCACCACACCTATGTTAGCCTTCCGACCAGCTAGTTTCTTCCCTCGCTCAACAATCGCGTTGATCCTTGGTGCGCGTATCTCGTGAAACAGCTTGATCGCCTCATCAACTTGTTCATCAGCTCTTTCCAGCAGCCCCGCAAGTAATAGAGCAAACGTCTGCGAATCCTCCAAAGCCTGACTTGCGCCCTGGCCTGTCGTCGGATCCATGGCATGCGCCGCATCACCCACTAGTACAATTCCCCTCTCGCCCCAGTGGGGGAGCGTTGGGAGAGTCCAGGTCGGGTAGATGGATTCAACATTAGCTTTCTGAACGATGTCTTGCACAATCGGATCTTTCCACTGCTTGTGTCGTTCGAGTAGCGCAGTTTTAATAGCCTGAGGGTCGATAGATTTAGTATCAGGGAGACTATCGGTTTCGAAAGTAGACCACCACATGAGCTGTTTAGCGGCGAGAGGCCCACCAGACGAATACCCAAAGAAGCCGTTCCCGCCGAATGCAAAGACCATGGCTTTATTATCGGCGATGAATGGAGGTATAGGCGCGTTGAGAAAGCCACCGACGCCAGATTGGCCACTGAATAGCATCAGCATTGAAGGCATGAGTGCAGTTAGACGGAGAGAAGGCCAAACCTGTATGTCGGATTATACCGCTTGTCGTCTGCGAAAAGAGCTTTCCGCACCCACGCTCTTCACGCCATCTGCACCGATCACAAGGTCCGCTTCATCCACCTCCTCCATCCCTTCTGCATCCCTCGTCCTCACGCTAAGACCCCGCCTCCCATCCCTTTCAACACCCACGACCTGCGCATGCTTCACCACACTCTCACCATCATTATTCTTCCCCTCAACAAACCGCATAATCGTCTCCCAAAGCCCATGCCGCGAACTTGCGATGCAAACCTCCTCTTCCTCACCTACACTTCTGAACGCTTTGTCACTCGTACTCTGCACACCTAACGTCCACCCATTCGCGCCTTTGAAAACAAACTGCTCAGCTGGGAATCCTTGAGCTACTACGCGGTGATGTAGTTCTGGATCTAGATCGCGCAAGACGCGCATGCCATTTGGCGATATACCTAGGCCGCCGCCTACGAGGGCGGTAGAGGACGAGAAAGTGTCAAGATCAAGATGTTGAAGTGTATTTATGGGAGCGGAGGTCTGAGAGGTAGAAGTGAGTCTTGAGCTAGGTCTGTGGGACTCGTAGATAGTGATTGTATGCGTGGAGGGGTTGGGGAGGTGCTTGCGCAGATGGAGATATGTGGATAGGCCGGCTATGCCGCCGCCGACGATGATGATTTTCATGATGAGAGTTTGTAGCAAATTGGGAGGTTGAAATAAGAGATGGAGTTGAAGGGGGATGTAGGCTCCAAGAAGTAGGTCAGACTCGGTTTTATGCCTAATTGAGCTGTGGCACGTGGTCTCAGATTGAGGTTTCCGGCGGACTGTATCGCATCTCTATAGATGGTTTGGTCGGTTTAATGATATCTTTATGTACCTCAGGCATCGCGTATGGTTTCACAGAGTGATGTTCACGCGATGCAGACGCGTGGTCGATACGAGATACGAGTAGGCAGCCATGATAGCAAGCGTGGCGCCACACCCATAGTTTCGCCTGCATCGTTATAGACATCGCAATTGGGGATTGATGTTATAATTCAAGCCAAGAAAGAGACCAAAAGACTTAGTCAAAGCCATAGTTAGAAATGAAGCCATGTTGCTTCGGTGTGGTGCAAGCGTGGACATGTACTTGTGAATATTCGTGTCACTCACAGGCTGGTGACTATATTTTGATTCATTCATGAAGCGTTATCCCGAGCGACTCTAGTCACTCCTCTATATGCCGCGCAAACGCCAATCATGCTCGTAAGATTCGTGAAAACAGCCCCAGAACAATAAGCCAATTCATTCCACTGCCGAAAGACCACAACGCGGGGCCCAAGAGAGAGCGCTCCAAGAGGCCTGCCAATTGGGGTTCCTTGTGCGGCCACTACTGCAGAAGAGGATCGCGGAAGTGCTTTTGGAAATTGCCGCGCCTCTCGTTGCCAGCTTGATACCTGTTCTTTGCACGTTCGGCACGTCTTTGTTCGCGCTTCTCAACTGCGATGATCTCAGCCTTCTTAGCGTCGCTAACACCAATCATACCCATTCCACCATTGGCGCGGGTGATGAGCTGACGACCGCGGCCGTCCCGAGGCTGTTCTCCGTCTTCTCCATCCATGTTAACATCACCATCCTCATCGTCATCCTCAGTCGAACCACTAGTCAGCCGGCGTTGCGCGTTCTCCATGCGCTCGGCCACACCAGGGTAATTTCGCAGATTTTGGCGGTAGTACTTATTCAGTGACCTGTGACCAGCGGTACGTCCAGACGGCAGATGAAGCTCGTAGTCGTCATGGTACACGGCGTTGGGTGTATGGTGTGCATGCGAGTGGAAACCATCCGCTGCACGGTGCGGACGAGGATCTGCATGGGTATGGTGTCTTGACTTGTTGAGCGATTTGTGTCGGTGACTACGGTCGATGGGCACAGCTGTGATCTCGTCTGTCGGAACACTCGAAACAGTACTGTCAGTCTCCCAGCCCGCGTCTTCCTCATTGGTGCTAGACATGGCTGCATCGTCTTCTGTGGTAGTGACGGCTTCACGTCGAGCTCCAAGCTTGACTCCGCCTCCTGTTGTTGATGTTGAGTCGTCTGAATCGTCCTCCAAGTCTTCAAACTCTGCAGCGTCAGGATACGAACTCCGGAAGTCGTAGAATTCGCCGACCTCGACCAGTTCGGCATCTGATTCGAAAGCGATCATGCAGTGTCCCCTATCGCGCATGTGGGTCTGGATACCGGAGGCGGTGTGTAAAATCTTGTGGCACTTCAGACACTCGTTATTGATGTGGATCTTGTCGTGGAGATACTTGACGAGATTCTCAGGCTCGACGAGAAACTCCCTCTCTGGAATGAACATGCCATGGAAACGGCCCATGTGAGTGACGTTGAGCGTGAAGCTGGGCGACTTGTAGTTGCAGAACAGACAATCCAGAAGGGGATCGGTAGGCGCTTTGTTAGAGGTAGCTACAGAGTTATTGTCGTCGTCAACAGTGGATTCGTTAGTGGCAGTGGGGGAAAGCGGGTGCTCTGGTTTTTCTTCGGCTGCCGAATCGTGTGGTCGCGATGGTCTACTCGCGACAGGCGATGGGGCATCCAGGGCCGTGTTCTTCATGCTGTCGACAACTTCGGAGAACTCCTTCTCAGCGTCTCCGTTGAGAGTGATGTCTGACTCGGCCATGGACTCGCCTAGCGAAAAGGCCGAGCTGATGACGGATCCTGATACCGACGCCGTGTCGTCCAGATGCGCGCCCCCGCCAGCCTTGATAGCATTTGTCTTGTGCTTCTGGCTATTCAGATGGTTGTTGTAGGCATTCTCGCTGAAATACGATTTCTGGCACGCTGCACACGACTTTTCAAAGGATGCTTTTGCAGCTGTGGCGGCTGCCGTGGCCTTGTTCGCAAGGACTTTCTCGGAGAAGATCTCGGAGGAGAGGGGAGGAAGAGAGGCAACGCGACGCTTGAGGTTGTAGCGATGCCAGTCTGTCTGCATGTGTGCCCGCTGCAGTTCGCCAGAGCGGAAGGCGACCTGGCATGTGTTGCAGGTGAAGGGATGCGTGGACTGAATATTTGCCTGGGTAGGCGCTTGCGACGCCATGGTGTCTGCTGCGGAATGCGACCTGGTAGAGAGTGGTGGGGGGTTATTTGGTGAGGGGGATGGTAGGTGACGGAGTAGAAATATGTTCGGGATTAGTGGGGGGTTGTGGGCAATCGATTAGACCTTTTCTAACTGGCCGAGGGGCAAATCTGGCTGCGCCGCGTGAAGTGCGACGAGGAAACAGCAGTAAGCCGACTTGCTTCTTATCAGAAACGTCTCGCAAGGCCAAGATTAATAGAAGTCGTGCAAGAAACAGGGACTGCCGCGAATATTGAGTGTTTCCGGTCGGAAACGCAGTGCGGCGCACCGGCATGACTTCATATTGCCAAGCACCGACTCACGACCCTGGCCCTGTCTGCAGCTGTCGGTTTTCGGCACGAGGCTCCTTCGGACGCTACCCATCAGCCCTGTGGTAGTCGGATGCCCTAGGAATACATCGCTCACGGCCCTCTAGCCATTCACGCTCACCCTAAAGATGCTAGGAAGTACCTTCGGCAATGCGCCATGACCTCCGTGGACGCACCAACAGACTACAGCCTCCTCCGTCAACGACACACTTCGCTCCATGACATGAGCGCGCCAGACGGAGGGCTTCAGCACCCTCGCCATGCATCACGCAGCTGCTCGAGCTCCACTTCTTCGTCAGCGTCTACTGATGGAGAAGGCTCAAGGCGCCGAGCTCGCTCTTCGCCTGGATTGGCCCACAGGTTGAGCAATGTCATAGACTTGCGCGAGCCCAGCCGCATCGTTGAATGCTCACAGATCGAGAGACAGCTTCGCTTCCAGCACCTGGTCCGACAGTAGGACTTCACATCTGTTACCTCTTGCAATATACGCTGACGCTGTTGTAGATACCTATCCCAGATCTTGTATGGCTGCAAAAGCGCCTACTGTGACACCCCTACGTGCTTCTCCTGCAACAAACGCAACGCCTCCAAGCCGTACCGACCTCCTACACAGCTCACCGCCCGCACCTTGGCTCACTATCTCGCTAGCCAGAACAACCCAATTCGCGGGCTATGTCCACATGAGCTGAAAGTGCTGCCTAATTCTGTGGAGATCGATGGGGCCATTGGCACGGTTATACGACGAGCGAGTAATGGCGTCGATCGAGAGTGCAGCGTATACCCTGTATTGAGGGAGTTGGCACAGCATGGCGACACAGACAAGAGCGGTGCTACACATGTGAAAGCAGCAATCTCTGGAGAGAACCGCGCACAAGATATCCAGCAGAGCGTTGTGGACGCCGTCAACAGGCGGCACCAAACCAAAATCGATCCGAAGTCACTCGGGCAGAACTTATACGACAGCGTTAGCATGATATATTCCTATTCCAAGCAAATACCCAGTCCAATGTCCATTTTTGCGTTACTGCGCTCTCCCGAAGACGTGCCACAACGTCATACAGAAACAAGTCTTGGGGCCTCGTCCAATGCAGCCTTCCAAACGGAAATACAAACGAGCATGTCAAGTGAAACATCGCCGCTGCATTCAATCGCCCAACCTTCCACTCCTAGAGTGAATAATACTCCACGCATCGTTCGTCAACATTCACAGCAGAACCTCCGCGCTCATACCAACCTACAAACAAATCAGACTGTATCTCAAGTCCTCAGCAATGGTCAGCAGATTCACAGAATCCCATATCACCCGCCCAACGCAGCGATTCATAGCAAGATGTGCGAACCTACCGAGTCGGCTACACTTGACGGCACATCGGAATCACCTAGGCTGTCAATACGTAAGACTGGCAAGAAAAACTTTACAATTGGCGGAGGGAGCCTGACTACGCTGGATCAGACCAAGCCTCCAGCCGCACCGCATGGTGCCGAGAAGCCGCAAAACCTTGGCCACCACACAGCTCCTGCCATACCGGCCGCTTCAAACTTGAACTGCGACATTCTCGATGAGCTCAAAGAAGACGTGTATTGTCATCGCAAGGATCAATCGGCCGACTTTAACTTCGTCGTAGATTATGATACCAATCGTCGCTCTCGACCTACGAAGTCATTTGTAAACCGATCCTTGTTTTACACGCTAAGTGACCCGGATACGCTGCTTGACTCCTTCCATGATAGCAACAATGCCTTCAAAGACTCGCCGCTTCCGCATCTTGATTCCGCTCGTTTGTCCAATTCCTTCAGGGACTGGAATCAGCGAAATGGAGCGCTCATCTTTGATAGCCTCTGGATTGCCGTGGAAGCTTTGTTCACGCCACCCCCAGAAATCGACGTGCAGAAGAGTCCACGACTGAGACCATCTCGCAAGACCACATCAACAGACATTGGTTCGGGACAGTCTTCCGATCAACGAAAAGGCACAACCTTCACACCTCGCTATCTGAGCAACCGCGAAGCAGCCCATATTGTGATGATATGCATTCATGCTCTGACCTCTTCAGTCTCTCCTGGCTGGACACATACGTGGACGCAACTACGCAAGCTACGGTCTTGGGGTATTATTATCCCAAATGCAGCTTCAAATGCCGATGCTTTTGCACACCCATATCTAAATCTCATTGATGAGCTAGAGTACGAGCCAGCCATTCGCCTCGCTGATCGTTTGCTCCGTGGCATTGGAGCGCGCACCTGTTTCGAACACATTCTTGCAAGTTTGAGCCAGAAGAAAAGACGCCGAGACGATACAACGAACGCATCGACTAGTGATGCCCTTGTTGACATTGTAGTCCAGCATCTGAAAGTGGTCGAACGGGTTGCCCTCGTTGGCAAGCGCAGAATGAGGTCGACTCCCGATTCCAACGAAGATCCGGGTTGGACAGTAACGGCTACCTTTATGGAGTGGCTGAGAACGATCATCATCAAGAAGTGGGATAGCAAGGCCGAGATCAACAAGTGGAGCAGCGTGGGAACGGCAGTGATGCTACTCGACAAGCTCCGTAAGCAATGCGCGCCCTTAGTGTGGTATCAATAGCTAACTATTGCAGATGCGAACTGCAACCTCCTCAATCTGCGCCCCAACATGTTCGAGATACCGTTCTTCAACGAGCGTCTCGACATTGAAGTGGAACCCTTTAGATTTGTAGACTGGGAGGAGCAGCCCAATACATTCCATATCTTCCAGTACTCGAACCTGTTTCCTGCGCAGCACTTGGTGGCATATTTCCGCACCATCAACTTTACAAGTATGGTGGCGCAGTATGACCACGCCACGCGCATCCATCAAATGCACCGGTCTCTCGACATGTTCATACGCGAACCGTATTGGTGGTTGATCAAGTCTCGTATGAGGGTCACTCTCAGAGACTACCTCGTTTTGGACGTCAGTCGCGAGAATCCGCTCAAAGACACACTGGACCAGTTGTGGGGTCAAGAGAAGAGGATGCTCTTGAAGCCACTGAAGGTGAAGATGGGTCAGCGCGAGGGCGAGGTTGGTCTAGATCACGGCGGCGTGACGTACGAGTTCTTTCGTGTTGTGCTGAGTGAGGCGTTCAAGCCGGACAACGGTGAGTGCCTTCCCCCTTTGGTAGCATACAAGCTCACATCTTCAGGCATGTTCACTATCGATCCCCAAACACATATGACATGGTTTCAGCCCCGCACTCTGGAACCAGACTGGAAGTTTGAAATGCTCGGCATCCTTTTCAGCCTCGCAGTTTACAACGGCATCACACTGCCTGTAACATTTCCTCTCGCTCTCTACCACTTTCTTCTGCCCCCAGACAGCCCATTCCGAAATCGAGAAGTCCAACCAGACTCTTTGGAGTTCATCAAAGACGGATGGCCTGGCTTAGCCAAGGCTTTTCAAGACCTTCTTGCGTGGAGTGACGGTGATGTTGGAGATGTCATGATGCGCGAATATGCATTCAGCTATGACGTCTTTGGGCAGAAGGTTGATCATGACATGCGACGCATATTCGACCACCGCAAGCCTGGCCGACCAAACACCTCAACAGACATTCCCCAAGAGGAGCTACCAATGGTGACGAATGAGAACCGAGAGCAATTTGTGCGCGACTATGTCGGACATCTAACATATCTGTCCGTCGCGCCGCAACTCTGGGCTTTTTTCACAGGGTTCGTGACCTGTATGAACCCGAAAAGTCTGCATTTCTTCACACCATCAACTCTGAGGAACCTCGTCGAGGGGTTCCAGCACATTTCCATACCAGACCTCAAACGCTGCACACGATATGAAGATGGATACTCAGCTACTCATCGCACTATCCTCGACTTCTGGGCTACTGTTGAGCAATTCAATCAAGATGATTGCAGACACCTGCTCGAGTTTGTCACGGCGAGCGATCGCGTGCCGGTGACGGGATACGACAGCATCACCTTTCACATTGAGAGGGTAGGTGGTCAGCCAGAAAGCTTGCCTACCAGCTCGACGTGTTTTGGCAAGTTGTATTTGCCGGAGTATCCGGACCGTGAGACGCTGAGCAAGAAGTTGAAGTTGGCTATTCAGAACTCGCAGGGCTTTGGTGTGGTATAGAAACTGTGTTGGATACCAATCACCGACGGGGCATGAACAAGAATAAGGAGAACAATTTGTGTTCTGCGTGCGAAGATTGTGTACTTGAGAATTTATACAATTGAACATTTCAAAATGGCTTTTAAGCATCAGCACAAGCTGAGCGCGGCTTTAGCCTAGGTCTTAGCTAAACGATTTGTATTTCCTACACACTATCACGGACAGCATTCTATAGTTCAAGCTAATAAGCAAGCCATGACAATGTTCCCCACGTAACTATGTGTCCAGCATCAACGCGCTTTATGGACGCCTTACGTCATCCCTCCCAATCCGACCCTGCCGATCCCCCAGGCCAAACCCACCCAACCACTTACATAGCGCGGGCCTTACTCCGGCCTCCTCGGCTCACTGGCACATCACACGATGAAACCTGTCAAGGCCTACGCAGCCCACGAACCCAATGCGACTGGCAGGGTGGCCAAGCACTGATAAGCTTCAGCCATACCAGTGGTGCCCTCTCCTCACTCGATGCACGCTTCTGGCCAAGACGACGACCCGCCCGTCCCCAAAGCTTATGTGCGTTTTGGCGTGGGCCGCGGCTGAAGATATGCTTTTTGATCGTGAGTGGGTGCGGGCATAATCGGGCGGGCTAAGTGAGCTTTGGAAAAGCGGAGGCATTGCAGTTCGATGCCGCGCCGTTGCGTAGTGGTGTGCGATTTGCGGAGAAGAGGAGGCGATGTGGGTTAAGGGGTCCTATATAGCTGTAGACGCACTCGGCGTTTTTGGCTCGAGGTCTTGCATTTACTTTTGGTTGTGAGAAAGTTTGTTGTTTTAGTTATTCGTGGCTTACCTACCCTGGACTCAGTCTTCGACAGTTTGTTCATTCATATTACTCGATTCGGTGTACGGCTGGACGACGTGGGATACACATATTGGAAATATATCCTCCACGACGATACACAAGTAACCCGACAATTCGGCTCTACCTCAACTTCATCCATTACAAACCATGTCTCCAAACACCGAAATGGACCCATGTGTCTCCTACGGACGCGGCGGGGCTGGAAATATGCGTACCTCTCCCCCCTTGTTAACATCCTAGCATTGCAAACCTAACCTCCCATCAGGCCGCCGCTCCTCCATCCTCGACGCATGGACGAAAATCGCATCGCAACCCTCCAACAACAAAATCGCCCCCTGCTCAAGTCCGGACGACCACTACGTCAGTTCTAAATCAGAGCCTCGCGCTTCGTCGTCGTCACAACGGAGGAGAGCGAGTAGTATGTGGAGTTCAAGTACAGCCGGGGAGCATCGATCGGTGTGGAAGCGGCTGTTTAGGAGGGGGAGTTTAGTTGAGGAAAATGAGAAGGTTGTCGAGTCAGAGTAGGGATGGTGTGTTCCTCAGGAGGCGAAAAGAGGTGGAAGCGGTGTATTGGAATCTGGTGTTTTCGTGTTCACATTGCGCGCACGTTTTGACTGTCGCTAGCGGATGATACCACTGCTTATTCTCGGTTGATTTCTTTCTTGGTTCTAGTCTGTCTTTCAAAGCCAAGCTCTTTGGAAGCTAGGGACATTTAGTGCTTATAATGGGTAGAATTGATTTTTCTCGATTCGAGGTTGTGCAAGATGCGATGGAGCTCGTGGGAAGAGTCTCGTTCTTGTTTATCCAGATACCGAGTGACAGCGAGATCTCCCAACCTGGCGACACAGTTCAATCAACTCGCCGCGCTTACATGATTACGATCGTTTGTTTAAGGAAGGGTTATCCTACTCTTTCTTTACAGCATAGTTTGCGTATGATCGTAGAGGTGCAGAAATGACATGCTCGAGCTTCCCCTCAGCCCCACCTTCCTGCATTAAGGAGCTTCCTTCCTCTTCTGGATGGTACCAAGATGACTCCTCCCAAGCTCTATATAACTTTGCTCAGGACATTATTAAATTCATCATCAGCAATAGCTTCGACTACAGCTAAACTCCAACGCGTATCAGCATCCTCGCGAACGACTCATTCTCATCAGCATACACCTATTCTTTGTTGAGTCCATCATGCCAACCCCAACTCAATCACTCGATCATCTCATTCTCTTCGTGCCGGTAGACACAGCTACAAACCTCCCCAATGTACCAGCCTATCTCAAAGACAACTTCACCCTCACACCAGGCGGTTTCCACGCTGACGGCGCAACTTCCAACGTACTCATTCTCCTTGCCGACGGCTGCTACATTGAACTCGCCAGCTTCCTCGACCCCAAATTTTTGCCTACACATTGGTGGGGTCCAGACTTTAACTTTGCAGGCTGGAAGGATTGGTGTTTGACAAACGCCAGCACGCCTGAGGAGAACTATGACAATGTGAAAGAGACGCACGGAGAACCAGTTCACGGTGGCAGAAAGAGGGCAGATGGTGTGGATGTCAAGTGGGCTGTTACCTTCCCTAAGGGTGAGAACGGCGGTCAGGGTGTACGGGGCCGTATACCATTCTTCTGTCATGATAGTACGCCCCGCAATGTTCGCGTTGCGATCGATGACGAGAAGACGACACACCCATCTGGCGCTCTAGGCGTTCGGCAACTCACCGTCATCGTTAAGGATCAAGCGCTGCTCGACGAAACGAGACGTATCAACGCGGCAATCCTTGGTGGTGATGGCTTAGAAGGGAAAGATGAAGTATCCTTTCAAGCTAAACGGGTGTTTGAGGTTGAAGGCTTACACGGCGGTGCAAAGATCACGCTGCGACTACCGAAGGACAACGAAGAATCGAAGAAAGTAGAGAAATCAGGATTTTGGTATGGAGATGTGGTATTGGGTGCGAAGGCTTCATCAGGGAAGGCTGCTGGGACGAAAGAGAGGCTTGATGGCTCGGGAGATGAAGCTGGCGTACGTGGTATTTGGATTGAATACATATAAGCGCATCCTGCACAATAGAGAGAAGAAGAGGTTGTAAAGCTCATAGAGCGCGCTACAAATCGTGGAAGAGGTGTTGCAACAGTGGACAGTACAGTACCGCGACACAAAATTTTGCCGCCACACCTTTGCAATAGCCAAACTCGTCTCTACCAAGGTATCACGAAGAAAACCTGTTCTTTGCTGCTCTTTTGCTTCGTCCCGTGCTTTCCGAGGTCGGTGGCATGTTTGCCGTGTACCAAGACCGCCCAAGTTCGTATACGCCCTTTTAGCGGGCAAAGCCGGGTACAACCATTTAGCTGAACGCCGACGAGCATGAGTCAACCGCCGCGATGCATGCGCATGACCTCAATTCTTCCCTAGATCATTGGGACAGAGCGTTGTATCTCTTCTAGATGCTATAAATACCTAGCTACTGCTTCTTACTAAATATTCCATCTCACGGTTAAATTCCACACCACCTCATTCATGAACAGAATAATTACCATCTCCACCGCCGTAGCAGTAGCTGCAACAGGCACTTACCTGTATCGCATCCAAAGCCACATATCCCCCGTCCCTATCCACAGGATATCCAGCAGTCCCCAGATCCCCGATGCCTTGAAACAGTCCAAAGCTGCATTGGCCGTCAATCCAAATGGGCATGTTACCATCACGGATACGCGCTTCACCACCCTTGAGCTGCCCAACCGCTTATCCGACGAGCAAATCTTAGCGCGATTCGTGAAGGGCTTTTTTGGCGGATATGTATTCGGGCCTGAGAGCGGTGTGTTGAGGGCTGTGGGCAAAGATCTAATGCGCTTCGAGAGTACGTGAACTTTACTATACTCTCAGAAAACGCATTGTGTCTAATAAGATTGCACACAGGGTTAAAAGACATACCGGTATCGTCATACATCTGGGCCCAATCCGCACTTTCCAGGGAAACCGTACCGCCTCTTCACTCTGTTCTCTTCGGCGTCTTTAGGGTCGCTGATTGCCATTTTCAATCTCCTGGCGACGAGAAATATCCCGAATTATCACAGGGCGGCAGTTATAGCTACATTGACGTCGCGTTTGGGTCTGAAAAGGGGCCTATTGCAGGTGTACATCGCTTCTCAGTGACGCGGGATGGGAGAGTTAAAGAAGATGGAGGGAAGAACGAGAGTGTTACAATTGAGTTTGCACATGTGGGATGTAACCCGAAAGAGAACAAGCCGCTGAAGCCGGATTTTGTGCAGACTTTGCACCTATGGTATGCGATGCTGTTATTCAGAGAAGGGGTGGCGGAGGTGATGAAGTAATTGACCGGATTTACGTTGAATGTGTTGGCGTCTATAACTTTGTCTCTGAGCCTCTGAGTGCTTCGATGTCTACGATCTCCTTTACCGCTTCTGTAGTCAGGACGTACGGACTTTCCTCGTCCACACACACGCTATCCTCAATCCTAATACCGATGCCGCGCGCCCAGCTGGGCCATCTTTCGTCATCAGGGACATAGATCCCTGGCTCGACAGTGACACACATGCCCTTTTCAAGGAGTCTACTCCTGGACAAGCCGGGGCTATCATGAACATCGAGTCCAACGTAGTGGCCTACGTGGTGCGGGAAGAGCTTGTATATAGCGTCATGCGACATGTCGAAACCCAAATCTGTAAGGCCGGCAGAGAGGGATTTGGAGGCGGTTTGATGTAGTTTATCCAAGGAAAAATTTGAGCTTGTGCGGCAGAGCGATATGCATGTTCTTTGCACGGAGAGTAGGAGGTTGTATAGATCCTTTTGTGCCGGGGTGAATTTGCCGCTGACGGGCCATGTGCGCGTGATGTCTGTTACGTAGTCTCCATACAGCGCGCCAGCGTCTACCAATACTAGATCATTCGGCTTGAGCTGCATGTCGTTGGAAACATAGTGTATTGTATTGGCGTTGATGCCGCCCGCTACTACGGGAACATATGCCGGCCCATCGCAGCCGTCTTGCTTGAACCAGTAATCGAGGAAGGAGTCGAGATCTTTTTCGTTGGTAAAGGATTGTCGCATCGCGTCGGTAATAGCGCGACCAGAATGTTGGCCTGCTCTGCGCATATTTGCTACTTCTGCGTCGCTCTTGATCACCCTTAGTTCATTCAAAAGCGGCCGTAGCGGCTTGATTGACGCTTGCGAGTCGCGAAAGACGTTGGCGATTCCGCCTGTCCGTACAGGCTCAGTCCCAGCCAAGTATCGCGATAAGATGTTCTTTGTCATCCGGCTTTGAGGTAGATCCGTATAGACATTTTTACTCCTGTTGACTATTTCCGGGAGCAGCTTCGGAATGTCCTCAATGCTACCTGTGATATCGGCGTTGAAGACGTCTTCTGCCGCCTCGACACCTGATCGTGGACCTTCCCAGGCTTCGACCTTGGGGTCTTTCGGGCGCACGTAGAGATGGAAGGCATGC
The DNA here is from genome assembly GCF_010015615.1 of Cucurbitaria berberidis CBS 394.84. Classification (NCBI taxonomy): domain Eukaryota; kingdom Fungi; phylum Ascomycota; class Dothideomycetes; order Pleosporales; family Cucurbitariaceae; genus Cucurbitaria; species Cucurbitaria berberidis. The sequence continues at coordinate 1,645,319 of NW_024468937.1, read as the reverse complement.
TCTTCGTCATCGAGCTTCTCTATTATTGCCAATGCGTCAGGCTCTTTGAAGCCCGTCAGGTATAGGAAGTCGGGGTCCTGGTGGAACTTGTAGAAGACTGCGCCTGAGGCATACTTGAGGTCTGAGGCAGCTAGGACGGCTATGGAGTTCGGTGGGAGGTCTTTGGCCAGCTTTGAGCGGCGTTGATAGTACTCTAAGGCGGTGATGGAAGGCGTCACTGTAGTAGCTAGTTAGCATACGTCTGCAAAGCTTGTCATGGGTCGCACCTTCCCCAGCCTTCAGCAGATGCGGATGCGTCTCATGGAGCGGCTGCCCGAACCTGAGTTCTGCCGCGGGAACACTGGCATAGCCTCTCCAGCAATGTCTATCCGCAACCCTCCATCGTATCCGCGTAACGGGCCGTGATAATCTTATACAAGAGCTCATAATAACACAAGAAGAAAAATATTGAAGGACGTCTCAAGCGGCAAGCGAATCGTGACCACGCGCAAAGGTATAGCTTTCCGAGGTCGCGCTAGGCTTATCGATAGCACCTGCCTGCATCGTTGACGTACCTGCACCACAGCTACCCCCCAGTCACTTCCTTCCACTTTCCCCATTTCTGCTGCCTTACACGAGCCCCTCCAGGCTGCCACGTCCTACATGTACACTGCCCTTCTCCCACTGCATAGCTCAGGCTCACCACCAATATTCTGTTACTACCACATCTTATCCGCAGAATGGCTTCTTCGGCCACCAGACCCAGCGTCGTCCCGCCCAAGGATTTGGAGAGTTTCCAGACACACTTGAATCAGTCAACACGGATATTGGCCTTACTTGGGGCTGGTTTATCTGCCTCCTCAGGGCTACCTACATTCAGAGGAGCTGGAGGATTATGGAGGACACACGATGCCACTTCATTGGCAACGCCGCAGGCCTTTGAGAGAGACCCGGGGCTTGTGTGGCAGTTCTACAGCTATCGCAGGCACATGGCGCTGAAGGCAAAGCCAAACCCTGCGCATTATGCTCTAGCAGAACTGGCGCGGAAGAAAGAAGACTTCGTAACGTTGACCCAGAACGTCGATGGTGCGTGCACAACTGCAAGTCGCCTTGAATAAGTAGCTAACTGTGTGTTTAGGCCTCTCTCCACGCGCCCTACACCCTGCCTCCCAACTCAAACTCATCCACGGCTCCCTCTTTGACGTCAAATGTTCAGACTTCTTCTGCACCTACGTCGAGAAGGACAACTATACCGACCCTATTGTACCCGCCCTTGCCATTCCTACCGACGAATCTGACCCAACTACTACCTCTGCCCTCGCCGCACGCGGACCCCAACCCCACGAGCTCGACATCTCCGACGAGAACGTCGCCCTCCCGGAGCTCGACTATAACCACCTCCCCAAATGCCCAGAGTGCAAGCGCGGCTTGCTCCGTCCTGGGGTTGTATGGTTTGGCGAACAGCTACCATATGGTATAATAAATGATATAGAAGAGTATCTGGGGAAAAGGCAGAAGATTGACTTGATCATGGTGATCGGGACGAGCGCGAAGGTGTTCCCTGCGGCTGGGTACGTAGATATAGCGCGTGCGCGTGGTGCGAAGGTTGCTATCATCAATATGGATCCGAATGACATACCCGCTGGCGGGCTTTACGACGGGGACTGGTTCTTTCAGGGAGACGCTGCGCAAATTGTACCGGAGATTCTGAAGAGTGTGATTGGGGATATCAACATTGAGGAGATGCCTGATGCCGCCGAAGGTTCCTGAGCTAAACCTGTCGCCTGGAAAAAGCTAGAGGAGATGAAAGTCAAAAGAAGACGGCGCTGATGCAGAGAATGGTACGGTACGTCTTGCCGGCAAGGACGTACCAAGGATTATACGGTATTAAGAAAGATAAATCCAATTCATAGTATTCGGTCCTTTCTTTCACTTCAGGGACGCTTGATCCATCGTTAGCGTCACCCTAGCATCGACCTCACATTTGAGCAACACACACTAAATCCAAGTGCCCATTGTTATCAATTCACTATCGATATATTTTCATATACGACCGTATAACTCTCAGGCTGCCCGTCTTTACCCCACCTGCTAGTCCAGAACCAGTAACGCAGCCGTTCATTGTTAGCAAAGCGCGCCTCCCAGCAGCTGCGATTAAGTCTTTCCTTACCTAGCAACAATGTCGCTCCTTTGAAGAGTCCGTTGATGTTATTTCGAAACTAATTCCGTACTACGCTGATTTTCGGGATCAATGTACAGGAGCATATTGACGGACGGGTCATTATGACAATGGCGTCGACCATACATAATTGAAGCCAGATCATATCGTTCCAGCGATGGATACAACCTTTTGCAAAGGGTACTAGAATCTACGAAGAAATCCTTTTAGCCGTGCGGATAGCCCGTGTGTAAATTCCTGCTCTTCGTTGATGAGGAAGACGCCACAGCAAGGGATATCCTATACAGGAACAGCTCGCTAAGCCAAGTACCCCGCCTGGTTATATGAGCGTCTACGGGTTCTGAGAAATATCAAGCGCATACTTTAATCGGTGTTTTTCAAAGCTGGTGATCAACTTTGTGGTTTTGCTTTTTAGCTTACGCCTAACCTACGACAGGCGACACACTTCTCATCACATATCAACGCGCGCTCTACATTGCCGACAACCGACCTTATGGATTCCCGAGCAAGCAGATGTCCGACCTCGATGCCACCCGTCCGTTCCTTACAGTCCGAACGCTCAGCCAAGGCCAACTTTCTCAGTCTGCCCAAGGGGATTCGCAATAGCATTTACAATGAAGTGCTCACTCTCCCGTGTCCACTATACCTCTTCCAAGAGCCGGGTTCCCAAGTCGAGACATTTGCGCCCGACAGACCCAGCGGCTGGCCTGCAATGCTGTACATCAACCGACAAATCCACAGTGAGGCTAGCGCAGTGCTCTACAGAACGAATCAATTCCATCTTGTAGATATCACGCAGGAGCAACTCAACCTTCTACAATCATTTCTTGACGGCATTGGGCCTGTGAATGCAGCTTCACTATCCCACCTATGTCTCAACTTCCCGGTCGTGGAGAGTAAAAACGGCCACCTAGGCAAATTGAAGCTCAGGGACGATGGCTTACAGAGTCTAAAGCTCTTACAGGACAAATGCACAAATCTGTCGACACTGGAGACCCTTGTCCACAACAAGAATGCCGCTATCTTCAGAAAAACGGACGATTCTCTGCGAGAGGCATTGTCACTAGTTGACGCACAAGTCAAGGCCATTCCTTCACTGAAAAGAGTCATCGTGCGATTCGTGGTCCACGATGGCGTGCCGACGACTTCAGCAAAGGCCCTTATGGAGGGTCGTGGATGGGTGGTTATCTCCGGGGATGGGAATGAACGCTAGACATGGGATGGTGCCGTGGATCCACTTGTGCTGCATTGTAACTCGTCCAATGTCGTTGGCATTGTCGATGTATAGTCATGCGTGTGCGATACCGTACAGTTGTGGCGTCTTGATCACAAGTAAAACATCATTTTAATACGGAACTCTCATTTGTAGCACACTCTCGTTACGATCACAAGCTATTATTTGCTTAAGACACCCTTGTGTAAAACATCGCTCGAGGACGCTGTATTGTCGTGGATCTCGAACTGCGGGCTGTGAACCTGTATAATCCGAGCAAGTCTTGTAAGCGCCAGGAACACCGTCACACTAATAAAGTAATGTGGCACAGCACCCAGCAACCAACGAGGAGTCTGCACGGCGCCGATCTATGCATGAGTTCTGTACATGAGACGATAGATCAGAGGTTGCTCTCCTTCCGACGTCGATATTGACCAAGTCACAAAGTGGATCAAAGTTAAGCCCGTCGACTAAGGCTTCTGCCTCATTATACTCTAGAGAATACTAGCTGCTACACTTATCTCCAAGAGTCCTCTTAGGTTCTGCAAGATCTACCCTACGGCCTACAAAGTAGAATATAGCAAATATCATTGGCATGGGATGCACCTGCCGGGTCTCCAAAGATCACAAACATCTCCGCACTCAAAGTACAATCACATAACTAACGATAGCTCAACTAGGGCGTAGGCGCTTGGAAATCGTCGTCCGAGTCTCCAAACGACAAGTCGCATCCCTGTCGTTCTTTCTCACACCAACCAGAACACCTAGATATTTTGATATTAACGCTCTGATTCGCCCTTCACTTTACCTTTGGCGATCCTGTACGTGGCTGTGCTAGACAAACATGCCCAAAGTTTCAGGCTTTCCCAGGGCCCTGCTGCTTGCCAACACTAATACGCGCCGTGCGGCGGCTATATATAGTTATGCTACCCACAATTTCCTCACAATCTCCAGTCTATGTACTGTTCAACTCGACGCAAAACCCCACCATGTCATTCTCAACGATGCGCACCGCCGTCCTCCAAGCAACCGCCGTCTTCACCCTCTCATTGATACTTGGCCATCATCTATGCAAAAAAAATGTTCGATGAGGTGATGCAGAATGAGGGATATCTGAACATGTCGAACGCGATTAATAAGACGAAACCTATCACTTCGACGAACAACACACCTGTACGATTGGCCCTCGACGCTGGAGAGACCATGAACACAACGTTATCGCTCAACCACACCACTGGCCTCAACAACGGAACATTGATTGACCCATATTCACCGGAAATGTTCTATCGTTGGAGGCTACCTATGGAGGTGATCATTTCCTTGGTAACTTATGCGCTACAGTATTGGTGGCTTATCTTGTTAGAGAGGATGTTGCCTGCTCGGTCTCGGCCAGAGTATAAAGAGCGACCGCCCCAGCTTGAAGAGAAGGTGGAAAATAGCGAAGATCGAGAGGAAGAATTCGTCCAGAAATAGATTGCGCAGGGTAGAGTAAACCGGGCTTCGTTGAACTGCTGTAACACGTTCCTCAAATGGTTGCTAGAAATGACAGTGGGAAAACTGTGGTATAACACGGTGGACCATGCCATTAGGGTGCTCCTCAGACTGCAATCTCCCAAAACGATCCAATATAGCCTGAAAATGGTAAGTCGTCCCTTCTTCCGCCTCGTCCGCCCCAGGTCTAACTAAAGATAAGCATCTCACCATGAATATCATAGCCACGTACCTCTCCGTCACGCCCTTTGCGAATCTCATTGGCTTCATCATCATTCCAGCGCACCAGCAGATCGTCTTTAAAGCTGGAGCAGAACTGGTCGCGGGAATATTCTTCGCTACGCTTGTCCGCGTGTTTGCCACTTGGGCGGTCAAGACGGACTTTATGCAGCGCATAATGGCGAACGTGACTGCCAATGCGATGAAGTCAGAGGGCTATCAGGAGAATCTGGCGAGGATTCGATACGGTGATGAATTGTGAGGATTTTAATGGAGGGAGAGATTGTATGCAGGGATGAATGGTGACAGTGGGGGACTCGCCGAGAGTAAATGGAATATACTATTATATGCACAGGCATTGCTCTACCTGAAATTGCCAGCTTTGAAGCGTTGGGTTCGCACTATAGAAGGACCATCTGGTGAACTTTGGAGGAGACCAATTGTTATCTCTTCCTCGAACTGTGTCTACTTCCGTCCTATCGCTATAGTACGAATTGCCAAAGCTACTAGGAATACGAAGCACTACTAAAATGGCACTTTGTAGCCGTTTATCTCCTGGAAACTCATATAAAGTATGCTACTTAAAACTGATAGTAGAAGATAAGAGCAAAAAGTTAAAAGGCTTAGAGAGCTTTCTACAATTATAAAAGCAGTAGAGTACTAGGGCACAAAAGACCAGTCATAAATCTATGGCACTAAGTCTAGCTAAGAAATAGCGATGCTACTGCCTATAGCGCATTAGTCATTTTGTGCAAAGCTTCTCAAGCGTAGAGCCGATCTGAGTATGGGTAACACGCATCCAGGCTTGTGAAAGTGCACCGCAATAATCTTCGCTCTCCGGAATCAGTCTCTTCTTCATACTGGACTTCCTCAGTTTCTATCCCCCAATGGACTTTCTTTTCGTAATGCTTCAAAGACGGATCCTTAGGGTGGCAGGCGGCGCTCAATGCCCCACTACATGTGGCCGCGAGTGGCATTCGATTCCGAAATTTCTTCGCTCCAATCCACATAGCAAACCCGAAGACAATGAATGAGACCGCAAAGGAGCACAAGAAACCCATGATTGAATATCCCACTTGGCTGACGGAGAAAAGACTGACCTGCTTCCAATGATTGAGCATGTCGACGCGTACGAAGAAGACAGCCTGCGACGCAAGCCAGTGTAATACACTCCAAAGAACGGAATTTGCTATCCAATACTTGAAAGGTACCACCAGAAATGGCGTGGCCTTTTGGTCCGTTCCAACCTGAGGATTGGTGACATAGAGACTGCGTCGATCCGTTGGTAATGGGATCCCGTCTGCGCCCTTGGTAGTTGCTGCATACATATCGTATTCGTAAGCTGCTATCATGACAGTCATATGACTGTTCCATAAATAGTAGGCCATTGAGAGAGCGAGTTGTGGGGTGTTGGCTTGTATAACATTTCGCATAACGCCCCATCTCGTCTGCGGGACGACGCGGGCGGGGTCCCAGTTGCTCCACTCCCCAAAGAGAAATAACCCACTTGGGTTGCCAATTCCTAACTGCTTAATAGCACCAGTGTTCAGTTTGAGCTCATCTCGGAGCCAGCGCAATTTAATAAAGAGGAATAGGGCCGGTGCAAGAGGGATAAGAGACAATCTAAAACACGTCAGTAGAGCTGCCAGTCTGTTTATGAGCAACTTAAACTTACATTGTTATGCCGGTGAGCCATCGCCGCAGGCCTATAGCCCGGAACTGGGCACAGGAAAACCGCTCCCGCCAAGGTATGGGGTTGATATGAACCCACCGAAGGTCCCAGATACCGTGTTGAAAATCTGCCTTTTCGACAATGCTCATACCAAACGTCTCTGGATCCGGGTCTTCTAGAAATGATGCTAATGCGTCTCCAGTTGTAATTAATGGCGTATGTTTGTTTCTATTCCCTGTCTGAGCATTGTTGCTATTGTTGCGTTTGAGCAGCCAATAAGTCACCATGAAGCAGACTACTTTAAAGAAGTTTGCTCCTATCGTAACAATAGCGGCCATGGATGCATACTCAAGGGTACAGCGCTCTGGAATCTTTCTGCTGAGGCAATATGCTACTTTGGGGTTTCCGTAGTCCGGAAAGATCCATGTTGTATTTGATTGGAAGAGTTGTCGGTAACACTCGAGATTCTGACGAGACTCAGGTGGGCATAGCCATTCATATGGAAAAGCGCCCATGCCCCCAAACGCACCACCGAAGACCGTAGATGAGTTGATTTCGGGTACTGTTGGTTCCACAACGACGACAACATCAGCTCTACCACGGATATAGTGCTGCGCGTATGCCTTCTTACAGTCAGTTACAGAAAGATTCTCATACGTGTGAATATCGTCTTGGAGGAACTGAACGTTGTCCGGCCACTGTGAGCCAGCACCCTCCTCTGCAAACTGCATGACCACTTTTTGATCCTTGTCGAAAGGTAGCCCACGAACAAATCCTTCAGATACGGTGAGTTGGTTATATTGGTATGCGATTGGTGAAAATATGATAACAGAGTTCCAGCTTGATACATTAGCTCAATCTTCTGGCATGAATCCGGGAATATCTTACACGAGATGGAGCGGTGCAGAACTGATAGCAAGTAAAGCCCAGCAGATGATCCTATCAATGCCGATATGTCGTTGCCATATGTTGCGCCAACTTGATATCCCGATATCAACCCACTGCCGTTTCTTATGCGCTATATCTATGTCATGTCGTGTAGGTGATGCAAGTAACTGCATGCAATAGTTCGATAAACCTATAAACAACTACTCGTCTCTCAGTTGACATGCTTTCATGTATTTCTCGAGAGGAAATGTAGGACGTTAAACTTACAGTGCTTAGGACATTGATAACTCCATGCGCAAGCTTGCTCCCCCAGTCTATTTTATCGCAGGGTCCTTCAAGTAGTTTCCCTAAGCCATTTAATCTCGGCTGGTGCTTTGTCCATGCTATAGCAATGAACACAATATTACAACATAAAACAAGCATTCCGACTATTATAGCCCACACTACACCATATTCCCAACCGGGAAACGTGGCCTCGAACCAGACAACGACTCGAAGCTTGGACCACCAGGCTGTAACGGCTGGCCACACTTTGCGGCAAGCTTTATTTGATGCAGTCCAGACAGTGCAACATTTCCGTGAGAATATTCTCCAACCACGGGCGAAAATACTAATAAGACAGGAATAATGGAAGCAGGAAAATAATGAGGGACTAGATTCTAAAGCATGCGTCAGCATTTATCTGTAGGAAGCAAGGCATGGTGGCTTACGCTGGGGATGTGTTGTTGTTTGATGGCCACCTGGGTGAACACTGACTACATTCTGACTCATGGTAGAATCCATACATGTAATGGCAAACGAATAACTATTCCTCACAGATCTCGTGATATATAAGCTACTGAAGGGGAATGGTGCTCATGCTCGTGAGTATTGATTAAAAGAAAATGTAAAACGTTGAGCTATTGTGTCGTGTCTGTGTATAGACACAGGACTGGTATATATGACCATGAGTCTCCATTCACACAGCCACACTGTAACGGGGCAAAGAAGGCAATTGCTCAGCCTGATAAAAAGGCTGCAAAATGAGGTCGACACTTTTCCTTTGCCTTTTCGCCTCGAGGTTTCGGAGGTCGCCCACTCAGAACTCGTTACGGACGCCATTGGGGCGATGGCCTGACATCCAGTGAAGGCTTCGGCTCCGTTGCTCGGGCTGACCAATAACGAAGGTTTTCTCTTTGCCCACAGCCTCACTGTTCAGCCCCCCAATATTTGAACCGCGAATGAAAGCAATCTCAGCTCCACTCCCAGGCGCTGATGCATAATAAGCCCAAGATTCGCGTGTGGCGTTGGTGGGTTAGAAGTTCATTTAATTGTTCAAATTGTTCAAGAGGCAACCATAGCCACGTAGCTGCGACACACCAGCGCTCTAGATACCTCAAATAGCTGCCTTCTTGGCTTCATCTAGTCGCTTAGTATTTGTTTCCCGAGTATTGGGTCTTCGCAATCTTTCAAGGCGCAAATCAGGCGGTAGCCGTGGTCGGAGGAGAATACGGAGAATCCAGCCACTGGTTAACAGAACGTCACAAAAATGCGCAGCGATCCACAAATTGGTAAGTGAAGTCGTAGATCCGTTAGTTCAATGTAATCACTTACTGACATAATTTAGAAATCCATCGCGACGTTGCTCCTCCTTTGTGTGCGAATGGATCAGTGGTGCCCTCGTCGCACGGTCTGAATTACACACTCTATTGCGACTTGGGTATCACTGGTGACGACCATGGTACTCCTACTGTGCAGAGCTTCCAAGATTGTGTAGATGGCTGCACTAAAAAAAGACCAGCCTGCTTTGCAGCTGTGTGGGATCCGGACGGCGAGCACTGCTATCATCGATACGGAAATTTCATCGCTATTATGCGAAACCTTGTGGGCAGAACGGGTCTCAGATCCGCAGTGGTATCCGCTTCCCAGATGGGAGAGAGACAAAATGTTTCTGATCATCAGTGCCCATATCCAAATCTTTCGAGACAGAAGACGAAGACTGGGATGGAGTTTCAAGTGCTTTGTGGCGCCTATATTCGTCATTATGGTGACCCAGTGATGGTTCACACGCTAACAATGGAGGATTGTATGGAGAGGTGCGCTGAGCACCATCCATTCTGCAACGCCATTAGCTTCAATACCGACATCATTGGATCAGGATGGTTGAACTGTATGATTGAGGTAGGGGCGGACCTAGTTGCAGTTCCGTATACGAGGACGTTGGCGCACTCTGCCATCTTTGTCGAGCATCCGCTAGAGATAGCTAAATGTCGGAACGATTCGGTTGTGAGGAGTCAAGATGGCCGAGTATTCCGAACATCCTGCACCGATTTGCGGAAGCTGGACGATGCAAACATGCCACCTATATCCACTAGCCACGAGATATCTCTCGAGAGATGTCTCAAAACATGTACCAAGGCAAACTCAACATGCATGGCGATCATTTTCGATGATGGCCTTCAACAAGGTTTCCAGAACTGCTACCTGTTCGACGGCGTTCCACCTGTAAACATTCGGGATAATAACGTCACATTCGTATACCATGAGTCGCTCTTTTCTCACTATCAGTCTCCACCTCCAGTACAGAAAGTACCCCAAAGACGGGCTTGGATTGCCAGTGCTGTGGTCAGCCCGATTGTCGGCTTCGCATTATTGTTCGCGCTTATCTGGTATTGTCTCAAGAGGAAGAGGTCGACAAGCGAAAAGAAGTGTAAGAAGCTAAGTTAGCTGTGTATGGAACTTAGGTGGCGTTGGGGGGAGAGGTTCATTTGAGGTGTAGAACTGAATATAGCGTTTCGAGAACAACGGTTAGGCCTGAATATCGACGCATTCCTGTCATCTACAAATGATTTCACATTATTAGGATAGGGGAACGGCAAGGCATCGTATATGAGGTATGTAGGCGCCGGGAATTTTTCCCTCTTATCGCAGATATTCACTGAGAATTAAATAATTATAGTCAAGGCTTTACTGTAACATCAGTACGTATAAAGTTGGAGTATTAGTGTAAATAGCACCCTGAACGACGAATCGGTGCTTCGACTGCAACAGGTTCAAAGTAATCAAGATTATATGGCAACCGCGGTTGTTGCGCTGCCATATGTTTGTAACGACTATCCTCGCTTGATTACTTAACAAGGTTGGCCGCCGAGGTGTTTGGAGACGGCTTCCTTAAACGTGATTACTGAACAAGAGACCAGGGTGGATTACTCAGTGCGTGCCTAACGTTTAGCGCGTCCCGGGTCGCTGGATCGACGCTAACGGTGCGCTATTACGCTGAGTGGCTTTACCGGTCGACTCTGATACTTGGGCCGCGGTGCGTTTCTCAGCCAGATACTGCAAGACGTCAGACTACAATCTCCGCTGGTTGCTTGCTTACATGTTGCTATTTACCCAGGTAGCATGTCTAGTATGAGGTGCAGCATGTCTTATCTCCCGAGAAGGGCTGACTGTTAGTTTCGTTGGCGAAGTTGGAATCTAGTAAAGCAAGCAAATATTCGGCTAGTAGATGAAGCCCGCTGTCAGGATGATGCTTGGCTGTACTAGTACCCGGCGTGCAGCCACACAGATGGGATCTATGTTCCCCGATGGCGCAAGGATTCTAGCTGCATGTAAGACTTCATTACAGCGGCAACAAAGCCACTGCTGCAAGGCTATCTTGGGAGCACAGCATCAGAAGACAATAATCCCTGATTGCACGCTGCGGAGCCGCTTCTATGCTGGGTAACGTAATAGGATGTAGGTCCTGTGCTCGTAAAATATGTGTCGTGGTGGAATTTCCAGAACTGACGGACGGCGATATATCTTCAAAACCCGCGTGTCTAGACGTGACGGCGTATAGACTAGGTGCTTGTTGGCAACTGATCTTGTCCAAAGCGGTGTATCCGCTGATATCAAGTCCGACTTCGACCCCACACTTTCTCAAAGAACAAACACTTTTCTGCTAATCTAGATACCGCTAACGCCTCGAATCCTGCAATGCATGCGCCCTGACTAGGATGTATACCGAACCCAAGGCTCAACCCCAGAACGCGCCATTGACGCAAACGTCCGCCATTCCGCCATAGGTATATTTCGCACCCCCAAATCCAGGTTCCAGCGCAATCTGAGCTGAAACAGGACCGAAATTCGAGGCCATCTGTTTTAGCCCCGTAATATACACCATCTGGCCGGCCACCACTACGATGTGAAAAACTTGGTGACTTGATCCCTGCGGCTATTAGTAACATGCGGTGCACAGCGGTAGGTAGGGTGCGCTTACCCATATATCAAATGTTTCTGGATAACGCTTCTCTGGAAACCTTGTTATGTAAAAAATAACGCCTGTGAGGTAGCATGTTTCCATGCCGATGACATGAGCAAGAGGGAACAGGCCAAGGACGTCGGTGCCGTCAAGTGCGCAAGCGTGGATCATAGGCAAGAAGCCACTTGCGACGAACATGGCGAAGAGAATGGATCTAATAAAGTGAGCATTATGAGCAAATGTAGATTAGAAGCTACTAACCTCCAGAATGCCATCGCTGCCCCATCAGCCTTAGGCGCAAGTAAAATCCCGAACAGAATGAGGGCAAGAACCACAGAAGACGCAATATAGAGCAGCTGCAATTTCGGATGGTGGCGCAGACCGAAATATGTCGAGGCGATGCAACCAGCAGCTGTATTGAGGATTATCCCAAGATAATCTATCTTGAGCCAGCGACCAGCGACATATTGAGAATGTGCAGTCAAGGTGTGGTATCCAGCCTAACGAACATCAGCTATGCTATCATTTAGCCTCGAGGACATGGCGTGAAGCGACTTACAGAGAAGAGTAAACATAGGATACATGAGACGATGTATTGCCAAACGACCATCTGATCCAAGTACCGTTCTTCGTCCCATCGCTTGGAAAAGTGGTAGCATTCTTTCGCCAGTACTAGAGAGTGAATGGTACCCGGTAGTAGATGGGACCAGACGTTGACCCATTCATTGTGGAGATACAGCAGCGAAGAAACACAGCGATAGACGCTATCGAGCTGGCGACGATAGCCTGTCTTGATGTATGGATCGCCTCGCATCCATCGAGGAGCGTCCTTGAGATGAGTCGTAGCCGTTACGGGCTTTCTGATTTTGCAGTCCATAGTTGAAGCGAGAGTTCCGATTGATTCTATCTCCTTGTTTCCTGTAAACATTTTGCAAACATGCTCACTAGCATTACTAAAAAAACGAAGAAAGAACAAAATATCCGAGGTGTAAGTAGAAGGGGGCATGCCCCAATGATGAGGCTAGAGACGCACGTTTTTCATTGTCTTATCTCATCACCCGAGGTATGTATGCAGTACAGGTAAAACGGGTTTGCCACCACCACACGACCTAGATGCAGGTCGTTGAAGCAGACACCATGCATATGCGGGGCGTACGCGCTAAATGTTGGATTACAATAGCGCCCGCGATGCAGGCGCCAGGGATCCACCCCCCCACACCCGACCCATCGCGTGAAAATACTCTGCCCTATACTTTGAAATATGGTTGCAGTGCGGTGTGTCTGCAAATTCTAGCTCCTTTACATCCCAGTTCTTGCGTCGTGCATCATCGGCGTGGCTCGTAATGTCATCCCAGTCGACATGCGAATCGGCCTTGGAGAAGGCGTAGCAGATTCTCCTGCAGTTTACGAACTTCTGGTCCAGCAGAGTCCGTCGGTATATTCTCTCAGGCTTTTCCCATCCGATGAGCTGAGAGCCGAATAGCACGTTGGTGACAAACAAGATAACGATGGGTCCAATAAGACGCCAGAAGAGGCCTTTAGGTAGTGAAAGAAGCATGGACTGGAAGGATTTACGATATGTTCCACGCGCCGGTCCACTATCGCATAGAATCCCGATCACCGGAAGTGCATAACCGAGCTGTTTTTGCAGCACGATAAGCAGCTGCGTGGCTGAGTTGTTACCACCATTCGAGAAGGTGTGGATCATGATATTCGGTTTCACCGAGCTTCCCGTTAGGTCCCCGCAATCAGATAGTACTGCACGGACTACTTCTGCTGCGGGTTTGATGACTTCCCACTGTCTAGGGTAAGGGCTAGCGATGATCCAGACGGTCGATTCGATGAGTAGGATTTTGGCACGCGGTGCAATTTTGCGGTATCCGCCCGCGTACTTTGCAATATGCTTTTTCCCAGCACCAAGCCAAGTACAGAGGATGACGAGTTGGTCGGCTGCAGGGTTTTGGGGTGTGAAGAGTGACATGCGTGGACCGAGAGTGGAAAAGACAGGGTCTGCGTCTGCTGGGGTAGCCATTTTGGCGAAGCCGGGTTGGCGGTAAGTCTTGAAAAATAGAGGAGATTATAGAGAAAGAACCACAGAACATAGTGAGAACAAAAAGAGTGTTTATATACCGCGGTATGCTACGTTTGCCCTTCTGAGTTAGCCTAAAATCCTGCGGTCCGAGCTCCATCCCACGCCTCATCCATCCCACCCCTGCATCCTTTGTCTACTCCTCTCGTGTCGCGGACATGTCCATCAGCTCAGCCGCCCACTTTTTGGCGCCCTCTCTCAAGCGAAACTTCAGGTACGGCCCATCGTGCCCACATGTGATGTGGTCATACAGCTGGAATTCCTGCGGACGATGTCTGCCGTACTTCGCGCCAACATAGCCCCCACCCAACCCTTCCGCCGTTGTATCGGGAGCTTCCATATCCAGGTACCACACCGCCGCCGCGATCGAATCGGCCAACTCGGTGAGCGTAAAGTTCATTCCTGAACAGACACGCGTCCCGAGCGAGAAAGGGTTGAAGTACTTTCTCAAAGCCGCAACCTTCTCAGCCGGGTTCGATTCGGACACCATCCAGCGGTCGGGGTTGAAGGTGTACGAGTCTGAGAAGATTTTTTCGTTGTGGTGGAATGCGTAGAGCGAGCAGCCCACGTCCATTCCTTTGGGAACGTGATTGCCGTCCACCATAAAATTGTCGGAAGTCACCTCCCTCCAAAGGGCAGAACTAACAGGTGGTGACATCCTCATAGACTCGTCCATAACTGCGTAAAGATACTTGCAGGACTTGAGTTTCGCGCCGCCGCGAATATCATTGGGATCATCAAAAGTCGTGCGAATCTCGTGTGCTAACTTCTTGAAGACCTCTGGATTCGAAGCCAAATAGAAGAAAATTCCTGTCATACCCGTCGAGGTAGTGTCCGCACCAGCAATCAGCAGGAACCTGCTCTCGGCAGCGAGCTCCGTCTCAGTAAGACTTCTGCCAGTCTCGGGATCCTTGACGTCGATGACAAACGAGAAGAGGTCCTTCTTCGCGTGCTTCCCCTCCGAGACACGTTCATGCACCATACGGCCCATGAGCTCGAAGAACTTGGTGCGCATCTTCCAGGCGTTGATGTAGAACACCTTGTCCAAATTCCACTTCTGCAGCTGTGGATACTGCACATAGACTCCGGCCCTAGCGACTGCAACATGAATAGCATCGATGATGAAATGGTTTTTATCGCTCGTCTGTAGCCCGAAGGTCTGTCCGAACCCGAATTCGCCCATGATGTCGTATGCCATGTGGCGGCAGTTTTCAGTCATGTTCCAAACTGTAGACCATTTCCCGACGCTCTCGGGGTCCGGGCTCGATAAGAGCCGCTTGACGAACATCTTGGCGTGGTGGAGAATTATGGGCTCGAACTCTCGGATGCGGTGGTCTGCGAAGCCGTGGCCTAAGATGCGGCGCCTGAAGCGAGCATATTCTCTGTCCACAGCCGTAAATGTATTCCACGCGCCAGGAGTGGGAACCATGCTCGTGTAGCCTTTCGACTTTTGGATATCATGTTTTGATTGATAGATGGCTGTTCTATGATTAGTACGTTGTCTTGTCTAGCTGCTTGAATCAGCAGCACTCACTCATCAAAGCTGTTTCGCTCTGAAACATCAATTTATTCGGACCTTGTCGGATCACCGGGCCATATTCTTTGAACCCTTTCTCGGTCTGAATGTGGAGCTCGCCTCTACCATTGTAGTATGCCCCGTAGAAATTGGTGATCTTCGCGAGGAATGGCCCGGGGTATTTCGCCAGTGGATGGAAATAAACGCGATAGATGATGCCCACCACAAGCTGAACAATTTAGCCACGGAGCCACACTTTGCTACAATGGAAACATACATATACGAGCCAGGAGCCGAGCAAGCAAGAGCCCAAGAGTTTCACCTTCTCCAAGCCTTTCATGGTCAGAAAGCTCTCGACGCCCGTAGCAACGACATGCCTAAAGTCGACATTGGCGATCTGTTCGTATTTCGTAGTGACAATGTGATGGCCAAGGGTCTTCACCCTCTCCACGTTGAACACAGTGAGGTTTTCGAAGTTCATAGTGGCAGGGTGATGGCCAATGCTCTTCACTTTCTCCACGTTGAGTGCGGTAAGGTTTTCCGTGATAGTAACGATAGTCTAGAAAAGGGTTTCCCAAAATGATAGTTGCTTTGTTCAACAATATAAAAAATTGCGGGGACTAGATATCCCCCTCAAACTTATGTAAGGCCACCACACTTGAGTTTGCCTAGTTTAGCAGATAAGGAAAGAGTAGATACACAATTCGCATCTGGAACACGACGCAGGATTGGCAGCAACCGGGTCATGCCATGTCAGACTAATACTAACTTTGGCTACTGCGAAGATATCATCTCAATGCCCAAAACAGAGTTCAGCTGGTGCGTGTAGAAACGCCAGCAGGTGGCCTGACGTTGAATGGTATGTTGGTTTAGCCGACCAGGATCCCCGTTTTGAGTGAAGGTACTCCCAGGTTCTCACGGACCTCCCATGTACCCGGATTATATGCAAGATACCTGCACGATAAGGTCACCCCAATATAGAATGATGTTGGTCCAGCCAGCGTGCTGAAGAGCCAGAGCTGACGTTTGGCCTTGGCATGCATATGCGCCTAAGAGTCCGAACACACTTCCCTCGTAGCTGCTTATCGATACCTGCTATGTGAATTATTACCTGCTCTTTCGAGTCGAGTGGGGGTTAAGAAATCATCAATCTACTGATAGGTCTATTCACTTTCGTTGACAGGCGCTTATTAAGATGGGTTGAATGTAATTTCACCTACGTCACGCATATGTAAGCACCCTCCGTATTGGGAACACCATACCTTAGGTCTAGGTCTGCGTAAGATCTGAGTCCTGTAAGTCAGTACTGGGCATACTTTATCTTGCAGCAGAGGGTGGCATCTGTGTCATACGATGCACTAAATGCCGAAGATGGCAACTACGCGAAAGGATTCTGTAGAATAAGCCAAGAAATAACATGGGCTACAGTTTAGAAGCACAGGATGATTAAATTGAAGGTGATTGGTAGATATTGCTCATACGAGAGATGTTTATTTTTCTTGCTAAGTAGTTTGAGGTCGAAAGTGGCCTTGCAGGAATCAGAGAAAAGCGCTTTGCTGTAACAAGCAGGTCCAGAGACGAATTCTAAGCCCCCATTTTGTATCTGATAGAATATGGAAAGTAATTACGAAAAGACTAGTTCCAATTTCATTTCCCTATCTCAGGGTCTGATGAATGCCCACACTGAAGTGTGCAAATTGTGATCTCTCTACCATTCACCGATTTGAGAGAGACATGCCTTGAAATTCACTAAGCTTTTCAAGCTGTCTTTTCGGCTTCAGCGCCAACATTCGCAGCGATCGAAGTATCAGAAGCACTCGATGCACTCGAAGACTCCGCTTTCACCCTTCTGGCATCAACCACCCGAATCTGATCGCCCTTTCTCCAGATCATCAGAATAACGAAGATTTGCAGCGCAGAAAATCCGATCAATATCTTCATCTGCAAGTTGTATGCCTTCGCTAGCGCTATAACAATCTGATGCTGCACATCTGGCGAGAAGTCACGTGCGGATTGCACGGCTTTCAGCATATCAGACGTAGATAGACTGTCGAAAATTGATAAGTGGGTCTTTAGGTAGTTGTTGAACGCGGTGGTTGTGATGGACAGGCCTAAAACTCCGCCCAGTGCGCGGAATTGGAGGAGCGCACCACTGGAGATAGCTATGGATCCAAACACATCAGCGATGTCCCTATTGTTAGAAGATGTGAGAGGAGACTCTTCTTACCAGTATCCCTTTTCTCTACCACAAGCGGAGGCATCAGCAGAGTAATGCCCATTACAGCACCAATTCCCAAACCTGTCAAGACTTGCGCTCCATAGATTGTTGATGGGATCGTCCCGTCTTCGGGGAGAACGCAGAACCACGCTAGACCGCCAACTTGTAGTATAGACCCAACAAGAAGGATCCATACACAAGCAACACCTTTTTTAGCAATGAATCCATTTACCACGAAGCCTGTGAAGGATATGAAGATGTTGAAGGGAATCAGGCGTATTGCAGCGGTTAGCGGAGAAGTCCCGGTTACATCTTGGTATCGTTGCGGAACATTGATGATGAGAATGTTGTAAGGAATACCAGAGAGGAATGAAAATCTACATATGATGTTAACGAGCTGTTCTGTCATCTTCTATACAGTGGTGATACTCACAGCAGCGTTCCCATCCAAGGCCGATTATGCAGGAAACGCCAGGGGAAGATAGGTTCCAGAGTTCGCTCATGTTTGGTAAAGAACCATTCGTTCCCAAGAAAAGCAATCCACATTACTCCCGACACAACGAAGAGTGCAATGGCGGGACCACTGCTCCAAGCTATCGAGAGGCCACCCTCGAGGAGCACGGCAACGATGAGCATTGTTGCGCCGAGGAGTAGGAATGCGCCGGCGACATCAAGGCGAGCAAGTGAATGCCTGGCGATTCGGTCTCGCCATGTTGGGTGTTGATACTTAGGATCACCCTGGAACGGGAAAGAGGCAGGTAATACTATCAGAAGAAGGAGGATTGTCGCAGCTCCGAGAGGGACACTAATTTAGATTAACATGGCAACTTGTATAAGCTTTTGGGGTATTCTTACCAGAATAGAAATGCCCATCTCCACTGTCCATTCTGGCTCGTACCTCCTCCAATCAGAGGTCCAGCGAGCGAGCCCAGCGCTCCAGCAGTCATAAATTGTGCTCCTTGGATGGGACGTTGGTGTTTAGGGACCATCTCATATCCAATAGTCAGAGCAACAGACCAGCACCCAGCAGCACCGATGCCTTGGAAAACGCGACTAATGATCATCTGATTCATGGTCTGCGCGGCGCCGCATGCACCAGAGAATGCGGTGAAGACGAGTACGGTTGCAATGGCTGTGTATTTACGGCCGAAGATATCGCTGAGTTTCGCCCATATTATTATCATGCCTAGGGACCATCTGATTAGAAAACTTCAGCTTTCGAGTGGCAACTGTGACTTACTGGTGTATGTAATGAGATATCCTGTGATGACCCATCCCATCTGATTGATTCCATCGAGGTCTTTCACGACTGATACCAGCGCGGTACCAACGACAGTAACTTCACTGTTCACAAGGAACAAACATAAGCAAGTGCTGTGATCAATTTGGTTAGTGACGATAAGATTTGAATATAGTTGAATATCAAAACGAACCTCAGAGAAACAAGGTGTAGTCTCAATCCACGCAGATAACCTGCGTTATCGAGCTCCAAACCCATGGCTCTCTCAACACCTATGTCTTCGTCTTCCATTCTACCGCTGAAGACATTCGCGTCACTGGCATGTCGGGGAACCGAGACGTGAGGTTTAGGTTCCTGCATGTCTTTTCGTTGAAGAGTTGAGAGTCGATGAATAGCTAACTTCGAGGGGCATGGAAGAGACGTGGAAAGGCCTGGAGAGTGAGCTGTGGCGTGATGAAATCCTGTGTCGTTGCTACATGGGGCATGGGGTCCTACATGAAAGGATAATGGCGTTAAGCCATGTAAGCGCTATGGATTTCATCCTGCGAGCATGGTGCAACGCCTGCCGAGGCACCCTAGGGTTCAGGCTGGTGAAATACTAATCACTAACGCCAATGCTGACAACCATGTTGTGGCGCCTGGGCTTACTGGTACCGGCCCGTCCCTCGCCTTAACCCGATAACCTGGGCGTCGCTTCCGGTCCCGTTTTGGACAATCCTTGTAAGCTAACCTGCAACTGGAACTTTGTAATGTTGTTGCAGGAGCATAGTCAAAATATGCAATGTGGTCAGAACTGAGACATGCATCCTACGTGGGAGGAAATGGATCCCTGTGACAACAGGCATTGGAAGTCGGGCCTTCTTTGTAAAGCGTGCATGACAGGCATAGAACACTCTGTCTCGGTGCTTTTCCAATTTCAACGATGAGGTGATTGATAAAATGCCACATCTTATCTTACTGCGGGCGTCGATTCCTTGCTGTGCGGCGATGCTGTTATCTGTTGGTCGCACAAAGCCTTCCGACGAATCGAGGGGCTGCTAGCTTTGACTTGATGACGGCTGCTGCCTCGATACCAATCAGCACTTGGACAATGCACGAATTAGGCCACCTCGACTTCATTCATGAATATCCGCTGTACCATATGGTTCGAGAAGTCCAGCACGAGAGAACGCCAGAAAGACGGGGGTAGACAACGTGGCGTTGGATTTTCTGACCACCGGCTCAGGAATGTGTCGTATCTCGCGCTCGAGCAGTCCACACGGGAGGATAGTTGAAGAAGGAACCCAAAGAGTTAGGCAGCTAAGACGGTGGTAAAGTTCTAGGCGAACTCGGGGGATGATCCTACAAGTAGAGTTGGCTAGGATAAGCGTAATCGCTGAGACTAACCCTTAGCAGCACCGCTCGGACGCTGGTACTAGTGGAGAAGGAAGTGTGAGCGCCTAGGTCTTTGTTAGACTGAGATCCATCGATAAAAGGCACCTTAAGTGAGTGAAGTCGTCTCTGGACACACTCGAAAGATCAGTAAACTTGGTTTCCTGATCATTGTCATCATATTGAACATCCTTCCCAAAACGTTGTTTATCCAGTTACAGATCACCATGACACTTGACTACACCAGCCATCCGGCTGAGATTGTGGGATCGGGTGAGGTCAAGGGTGTGAAGAAGATGGTCACCGTCGACGACCTCAGACGGGCAATTCCAGCTTACTGCTTCAAGCCTTCTTATATCAAGTCGCTTTTCTTCCTCTTCCGCGACTTGCTCGTTATTAGCGCCTTCGGGACAGCTGCTTGGTTCTATATTCCCGAGATCCAATATACTCCTGCTCGTTATGTTGCTTGGGTCTTTTACGGATACATGCAAGGTCTGGCTTTCACTGGTTTCTGGGTAAGTCTTTTGGTTGATCTTCAAATAAGAAAAGGGGCCTGATAGCTCACAGGTTCTCGGCCATGAGTGTGGTCATGGATCGTTCTCGCCTTCCAAATTGCTCAACAACAGCCTTGGTTGGGTCATTCACTCCTCTTTGATGACCCCATACTTCGCTTGGCAATCGACGCACCGCCGGCATCATATCTACGCCAACAACCTCGCCAAAGACCACAACTATGTCCCGCCTCAAGCTGAACAATATGCTAAGGTTCTTGGGATGAGTACTGAGCAACTCGAATCCCTCGACGAGATGACTGAAGACGCTCCTCTTGCTGCTTTCGGTCGCATTGTTATGCAACAACTCCTTGGCTGGCCCATGTACTTGTTCAATAACATCACCGCATCTGCGGGAAGTTTGTACGGGAAGCAGTCTGAAAAGCTACTTGGCAACTCGCACCTGAACCCCTGGTCTACTCTTTTCAGGCCTGAAGAGGCGCATCTCATGATTGCGTCGGATATTGGTCTTTTCCTTACTGCGAGCGGACTGTACTGGGCGGGCCAGAACTTCGGCGTTGCAAGTATTGCTCTGCTCTATGGCCAGCCATATCTATGGTTGAACCACTGGATTGTCGCAATAACCTACTTGCATCACACCCATCCCAAGTTGCCCAAATATCAGGCCGAGGCTTGGACTTTCATGAAGGGCGCATTGGCGACGGTTGATCGCAATCTAGGCTGGTCTGGAAAGCACATGCTCCACAACATCGCTGATTACCATGTCATTCACCATCTCTTCTCGTAAGCCGTCACCTTTGTCCCTCTTCGATTCGTTTAAGGGTTGTCATTGACAGTTTGGTAGTCGTATCCCGCATTACTACACAAAGGAAGCCACCGAAGCTATCCAGCCTCTGCTTGGCGAACAGTACCATGAAGACCGCGGCAACTTCAACGCTGCCATGTGGGATTCGTTCAACAAGTGCCAGTGGGTGAAAGCTGATGATGTCGAGGACGAGAAGGAGAGGGCGTACTGGTTCAAAGCCGGGCCAATCCCACCTCCCGAGAGTGACATGAAGAAGCGCGCCTGGATCTAAAAGTGCGCTTCCACGATGCGGATTATATGTTTGGGGGTGTTAGGGGGCGGAGGGAGGGGGAGGGATCAGGGTTCACTGATCATTACTGTGGTATCGGGCTCGTAAATTGCCTGTGCATCGAACTGGGGTTCGATTGTGCACGGCGTCCAATCGCTTGACGGCTGTAGCTGCCGGGCTGCTGCTTTAAACGCTATCAATATTTCTTAGTGCTTACGCGGGGTATGTGGGCTCTGGGCGCTCTATGGAGACAGCCCGCTCGTAAACCCTTCTCTCCAACACAGATAACATTTTCGGATCCTAGTACAATTAGTGTCCCGGTTGAATAGTATTTTGGTTAGTAACTACTAACGAATCATGCTGTTGTACATTTCTTTTCGCTTTTTACTAAGTCTTTGGTTAGAAGCCAGCTCTCGTCGCAACTCCATGGAAGCTACTAACTATGACGAATACCAGAGTAAAAGAGGGCTAATATGTTCTTGCTACAAGTCGAATGGAATCAAGCTTCTGAATTGAGGCTGGTGTGAAACCCACATAAGTAGATTTGGCCTTACTTTAACCTCGCTTCCGTCCGCATCCATCCTCTAGAAGGTTGTGTACGTATCAGCTACTCTGTGAGTCGAGGTCTGCTACCCAACCCGTCTTGTCGTCGAAGTTGTGTCGGTCCTCGCCCTGCAAACCAGCTAACCCAACTTCTCGCAAATCCTTGAGCACTTCTACAGCCTTACTAAAACTCTCGTTCGACGCATAACCCTCTTCCGTCAAGATACCCTGTAGTCCTTTCCAGAATTCCTGACTCTTGTTAAAGGACTCAGCCTCGTCGTAATGTTCCTGGATCTCATCTGCTGAGATGTGATATGGACATGGTTTATTCGTACCAAAATGGTCCCATTCGCTGTGCTAATGGTAAGCAAGATCACCATATAAGGAGACAGGTCAACATACTTCTCAACGCGGATTAAACACTCTTCGAAAGGATAGAGACAGTTATCCCAGGTAGCGCCAGAAAAGGCCTCCAACTGCTTGAGAGTTTGACCATGGGGATGTCGCATCACCTTGGACATCAAAGGATTCTTCTCTGCCGTCAATTTTTCGTATTGATGAATCAAGATAGACTGAGACACTTGGTATCTAAGCTGATCCTTTGCAGTCTCGCCGAGTTCTTTGAAGTTATCAGGGAGCTTCATCAACATGTCAATCCCATAATCCAG
Organism: Cucurbitaria berberidis CBS 394.84; assembly: GCF_010015615.1. Taxonomy (NCBI): domain Eukaryota; kingdom Fungi; phylum Ascomycota; class Dothideomycetes; order Pleosporales; family Cucurbitariaceae; genus Cucurbitaria; species Cucurbitaria berberidis. The sequence goes on along the minus strand of NW_024468937.1, from coordinate 1,622,226 downwards.
AAGCAATGGGGGGTTGGCTCCGATAAATACTGGGGTAGTCCAGGCTCCCTGCCAGTCGATTATGCTTGAAATCCGGGCTTGATCGTCGATATAGATATTACCAGCATGGAAGTCTGGGTGCCAAAGTCTAGACGAAACAAGCTCTGCATCTTTAGGAACGATTTCCGGAATCGTCGATAGGTATTTCTGCAACAGATTTATGTGTGCTTCTGGAGAACACTGCTTCGGACTCGTGTATTGCCATGGGGTCTCGGTCGCTTTCTGTGAACTCGCTTGGGCGTTAATCCAGTCGATCTCACGGTGAGCGACAGACTTGAGGTACTCTGCCGAGGATATCCCTAGAACGACTGAGTATGAATATTGAGTTTTATAGGCGTCCCAGAAACTTACATGGACCGTGATATTGCATGTTGCTCCGCTGTTTATCCCAGAACTCTCTTCGAGTGATGGGTCCAATGCAATAGCGTGATTCGATGTGACTGATGGTATCTTCTGGACCAGTTGTAACGATGGCAGGCTCGCATCCCGCGACACCGCTATCTTGAAAATATAATGATCCCAATCTGTTGGTGCGTGTAAGTCATACTGGCCGAAAGCCTTACTTCTAACAAGCTGTAACATACTTTTCAAAGGAGACCGAGAGCAACTTCCTTTCAACATCTATGAACTCACGAATGATATCGCGCTTCGTTCGGAGTGAAAGGTCCTGCCAGACTTCATGCAGTTGGGAGCCTTTTGCTTCTTCCATAATAATATATTCTGCTTGAACAGGATTTTGGTCGGTAGCACTCCAAACAAGAACCTTTGGGACAGGTATATCCAAAACGGTGCGGGCGAACTCCATAGTCGCTACTTCCGATGTTGTGGTAAGTACTTGTGGGCCGGCATTAGGGTGGGGGATTTTTGCTATGACCTTTTTACCATCTTCCATCTCAAGGCTATACGCCTTGTTGTAGTTGCCTTCGCCAATCTTCTTTAATGATATACACTTCTTTGCCCCGACCGCCTGACAGGATGCTTGCTCGAGGCTGGGGATATCAAAACGTCGGTATCGGGCCCCCATTTGCTGACGCTCATTCCATAACCATCGCCCGCTGGTATAGCAGAACATCGGAATCCTATCGGTTCGGGGTTGTATGGGCATTGGATCGCTGCTCTTCAGGGTGTGAAGTAAGCGAGTGCATTTCAACTTTGCGATATTTATAAACACGCCCTGGCTAAATGACATTGCTAAAACCTGCAAGTAAAGGGAGATGTGATGTAGCGGAGACTAAGTTTATGAAATCAATAACAAGCGCAAAACCTTAGACGAGAGGCCGAGCTTTTCGTTGCTAACTTCCAAACCTATTAGGCTTAGCTCGTCTTTTAGCGCCTCACTAAAATAGCCCAGTATGGGGATACTGAGCGACTATGTGAACCTGGGTAAAGGGCTTCTTGTAGAATTCTCCCACGGGTTTTGCAGAGCTCACACCCACTGTCAGCCGATTGAGTTATTTAGCCGAAAGTAGGCTGGTGAAGTATAAATCTGTCAAGATACAATCCCCAGTCTTGTCACTATCCTCGAAACGTTTGCTGGCGCCTTCCGGCACTATGCACCGTGAGGAGATTGGCAATATTGTACCATTTTGGCAGATGATACAGAATGGCATGTTCTGTGTTAGATACCAGGAGAAAGTGGAGGAATTAAAAAGGGTGGAGCGTGTTACACAACTGGCCTGGCGGCTACCCCCCACTTACCTATATGAGATCTCTCTCACTCAACATGTCAATTATGGATTAATGGAGAAGTAAGCTCAGCTATATAGTTCATGGGATAGGCTCTGTATTTAGTCGTTTCGGGCGGATATCTCGACACTGCCACTTCAAGCTAACGTCGGAATTGTCACCATCAACTTTCAACTTCAACATCAGTTCTTAGACTTTGACATTTAATCAATCGCTCGAATCCTTGGTGCGCCTCTGAAAGAGGTGAGAGGATAAGTGGCAATGCAGGAAATGCTCACCAGCATTATATGGACCCTAAAGATCCCCAAAAAAGCCCAGTAAGATATAGCCTCCATGATATAAAGACTCGCTTTCCGGCATTGAAAGATTAGCAATCATACACACCTGCTTTATTCAGAGTAATATATCCATAGCTCGCACGTTAATAGTATAGAAACACTCTCGTTTCGATACTCTCCCTTGGCCTTTCTCCAGCCACGGTCTTCGGATTTCGAAACCCGGCATGTGGAACACCTAGGGGTTCGAGTTAGCTGTATTTCTCTCTAAATCATGGCCATGTTTGACCGGGAATGAAAGCTATTGACTGTTTTGAATCACCTCGGCTCCAGACATTCAAACGTGAAATATTAACTCACCCGTTCCACATCCATCCTTAGTATCTGTTTGCCGAAACAGGATGATCTCACTAGCCAACTGACCGCTCAGATAACAAAACCGCATATCCTCATGGTAGTACACTTGGTAATTCTCCGTAAAGCCTTCTCGTTCTACGACGTCGGTAGCTATACAGTCACGCGACGTAGTTATGGACCGAGAATCGCACACCGAGAGAGGCCAGTCTGTCAGTGGACCGTAGAGAGGTTTCCATATACTGTACATTAGAGACGATTAGTCATCATTATAACCACGAAAGGGCAAGACATTTTCTTTTGCAGAAGGATGGAACAGCCCATCTAACGTACTTCAAAGTTTGTAGTCGCCTGTAAGACGATGCATGGACGTTCAATAATTGCGAACTTGCAGCTCGAGCCGCAGTAGGCGTGAAATCTGCCACGAGTGATTAATCATTAAAATCCTCGAACACACGGAAGGCCCTTGGCTGGGTGAAGTCATACCGATATGAATAATAGATGTAGGTTGCAAGTATTCATAGTCCTTCCCCGTCGAAATCGGGAAGTCTTCATGTCGTTTACGAATCTATACATGCAAATAGAGTTAGCCCAAGTTGCTATATCCTCAATTATACGCTTTATTAGATAAACGCGGGAAGGGAGTCGACCCACACCATGTTCCAAAACCTCCACCTTTCTCGCATCAAATGTTCGTTTCAACAATTCTTTCAACTCAGCATAGTACACGGTCTTCACCTTCTCTCTATCATGAAAATCTTCTGGATTCAATCGCGATTCTAATTTGAGGACTTGAAATCCGTTCCTGTCGAGTGTGTACTTGGTCTCAATGCCACGAATGTCATGGATCAGGACGTTTTTCTGGACCTGGGTCTCGCAGTTCGTTCTTGGGATCGTGCCCCCGGGATCATATCGCAGTCGATAGGGTTTCTCGTGAAGATGCTTATCGTCAGGTTTAAGGAATACGAGATCGGTTAGGACGTCGCCTGTTGCTGGCATGCTTGCTGATTTGGATCGTGAGTTGCACCTTATGAGTCGTTACAGCGAGTTGCAAAGGTCCGTTACTTGTCCGAGTGAGCCGCACGGACAAGAGACTAAAATTGAGGCTAGACCGAAGTACAGACCGGTGAAGGACCCCTCCATAGCGGTGTATTTCGGGCTTTGGAAAGCGGGGTCAAGGAGGAGATCCATGGTGATTGGATAAACAGCACGCTAACGGACATGGGGTGGTATGTACGATCAGACGTATCATCGCATCAGGAAAAGGGCAGATCAAGGGACTTCCAGTTTTCTCATCTAATCTCTTAGTCTGCGAGTCAATGCAAGTACGAGGTAAAATTTCCATGCACGACGACTTTCTGATATGGACTGTAAAGTCTCACGAGAACGAATGTTTCATCAATCCTACTCTATGGTATCCGATCTCCGTTATTCTTCATAGTTCATAACAAGACATGAACCGCAAAATACATTGCGACTGAATTCACGATTCGACCTCCTTAAGATGACGCGATTGCAAGGCTCGTTGCCCGCGGTGTCCGGAAGCTGACTGCGCACTCTTCGCATTACTTATCATCCTTCTCCAGTGACGTCAAATGTGCACCAGATGCGGTCCCTTCCAGCTCAATCTTTTCGCCCTTCTGGAAGCCGTGTTGTTCGCCAACGGTGACAGGCGTACTGGGTGGCCAATGTGCTCTCCAGGGCTGAACCTTAGGCTCAGAGGGTGGGGTGGCCTGATTTTGCTTTTGTTCGGTAGGCATTTTGAGGCTGTACTCTGCAGCAGTGTCGAAGGTTAGTTGTCGTGCTGAAAGTGGCGCGCTGCGAGCAGCCATGAGATAAGAGCGGGATAAGATGCTTACAGATTTCGAACAATAGGATCGGCTCCTTAACGTTAAGCGTATTCGAGAACGTGATAGTGTTTAAGTATAAAATGGGGTGGTTAAGGTTTTCTTGCGATGGTGAGAGCGACCCGAGCTGGAAGTGGGGTGGCAATAGTGCGCCGGTTTATAGCCGCATGCCCAACCTTGGCATAGGAGGCGCAAGATTGTGTGATACAACGACATATAGCCCTCGGTTGTGGCGGGTTATGACGTGATCATCGTTCATAATCAAACTTCAAGACCTTATAGTGTTTGAAGAGGGTAACAGTGAATAAAAGCTCCTTTATGCTATAAAAGATGGGTTGTACGTAAGCTAGTCGCTGTGCAGCTATCTCGACCAGAACACAACCAGTCGGTCGAAATCAGCTTCCCTCACGGGTTGGCTCCCGGTGAGGTCTTGCCCTTTAAGCTCGTGATACCATTTGACACTTTCAGCTAGCTCCTTCTCTGCATCGGCGAACCTCTCCACTTGCTGCAGTACTTTGCTTTTGCAGAACTTCGCACGGGCAGTTTCTGCTTCGAAGGCAGAATCAAAATTATGGTATATCTGAATGGCTTTATCCACAAGATCTCTTTAGGTATATTAGCTTTGTTCAGATATTCCACAATAAAATTCCTTACAATGCTTCTGCTAATCGGCCCTGTCTCATAAAATGTTTCGTGATTCGAACGAACGCATCCGCTGTTCGATGATGCGCACTTCCAAGCGTATTTCGGTAGTGATTTAGGGAGCGTTGATGATATTCTAAGCTGACATCATAATCGTTGAGTGATTCGTGTACGTTGCCGAGAGCATAGAGGAAGCGGCCGGTGCTAGTCTAGTTGTGAGCATGGACACGCACAAAAGCAATGAAAACTCACATGAAAGATTCTTGATCGTTGAATCCAAATTTCCTTTCCCGATCACGAAGACCTCGTGACAGTATGTCGAGCGCATCGGTATACCGCTCTGTAAGCCAATAGACCACTCCAAGGTTTACACCAGGTAGAGAAACCTGCCACCGTTCATAATTGTCTAATTTCTCCATGCTGCTGATAGACTTCTCAAAACACTTCTCCGCATGCTCATAATCATTTTGCAGCATGTAAGCACACCCAAGCTCATTAAATGAGAGAGCCAGGCGCATATCGGTCCCAGGACGTCTGTCTCCTAGCTCTTTCATCATCATTGCGTTGAATTTCAGGAGGTAATTGAGGGATTCGTGCGGTCGATTGATTTCATTTGCCATAACGCCACGATTGTGATGAATCTCGGCGAGAAGGCTCTCGATATCCCGTTCCTTGGGATTATGTGATTGGAGATGATCCGCAGTTAGGGGATAGAAATTTTTGAGCTCCTCACAGAGACGCTGAGCTATGCCGCTAAATACATCAGACTCCAAGGTTCTTCCACGTTCGTGGCAATACCTATACTGTTAGTAGGTCTAGTAAAAGTACAATAAACGTTGGAGGCTTACCATCCGCAGTCACACCATAGTCGGGCGTATAGAAACGCCCCGTACAAGTGGTATTCATTGGTATCTATGTTTGAGGAAAGGCGACGCAAGCGAATGATATGTGGGAACAGCTTCGTTTTATTAGCGTTTTTAAACCAGAACTTCATTATTCTCGGACTGTTACCTCTTCACATTTGGGCCACCTTGAGATACCGTGTCTCCACGTAAATGTATGAAAGGGCCTAATATCAGAGTAAGGAGCTGGTCATTAGACACCTTATAGAAGTCTGCTTACCACTTTGCAGAGAGAAGAAGAACACAAGTATTAAAAACATCTCTCGCGTGTAAGGGTCTCATTTGCTTCCTCACTGCATCCTGTACGATTCGGTGAATGAAAATAGTCGTTGACGTGCGGCTCCGGGTTACTAAGCTATATTTCAGCAGCTCTTGCAGCGCTTTGCGCAAACCCAGTTGAGTCGTCGGATATCCGCGTATGAATACGTGAGGAGAATCAGTCAGTAGGATTTGCTCCGGTATGTTATCTGGATCTAGCATGGAGAGGACATCCAGTAACGGTCTTGAGTGCTTAAGACTTTCAAAGGCGGCTTCTAGAAATGAGTGCTCCTCAGCGACCACGAATCTAGCCAACTCTCCCTTCATCTTCTTTTGGAGCTTTTTATTCTCGCGGGTATGGTTTTGTGCTAGAAATTCGCTGAAACTTAGATCCTCTCCCATAATCCATTTTGTCAAGTGCCTCAATGCGTATGGCACACCTTTGACCTTCGAGCTAATAAGACTCGCGCATTGTTGTTCTTCTGGGGAAACACTTGTTCCGAGGAGGTTACACATGAATTCGGCTCCTTCTTGGGGTGTGAATCGTTCGAGCGTCTTGGAAGGGTATTGTTCAGGAGGCCACGGCATCGACCTCCGGCTTGTAATCAGGATCGAACCACATTCTCGTTCAGCCGGCCAGAATTGATTGAGAACAGCTGGCTCGATGACATGGTCAAGAACGAGCAGCCAATTTGCCCTGTCGAAGCCCGATCCCGGTTTGAAGGACTTGGCGGGATTTCCGAGCCAACGCTTGAAAAGGTCTCTCGTCAGAGCTTGATCGCCCGAGTCGGCTGATGTTTCGTCCACCAAGCCTAGCTGAACCGTGATTCGATTCACGTCCTCAATCATTTTCGAGGCTTCATCGGCGTGAACCCAAAACACCGCGTCGAAATCTTGCATGTGCCGATGCACGAATTCCACAGCTACTTGTGTCTTGCCGATTCCTGCTGGCCCATAAAGGCTGCATGTCTTCAGCACAGTTGTTTGTTGGCTTATACCTTCATCAGCTGCATGTCCAGAGCATAGCTGAGTTTCAATAAACTGAAGAGCGTCTTCTCGACTAAAGAAGTCTGTGTTTCGACCCAGTGGCATATAGTTACAGGGCAGCGTTGGCTCTCTATTGGTACTCCCGGCAAACGCCATCTCAACATGGTATTTTCGCACAAACGATGACAGAACATCATCAAACTCTTGGCCTTCGTATGGAGCACCTATGATAAAATCCCATTCTCCTTGATTGCGCTCGGGGGGTTCTTCATCATGGTCGTTGAAAGTGAGCTCTTCAAATTGTGCTGCGAGGTCTCCATGGCTATCGGCACGCGGGGTACCACGCACTTCTACCTTCTCACTACTGGTGGTTTCTGTTGCAAAAGAAATAGGTTTATCGCTCGCAACATCGTCATCGGTATCATCCAGCCAAGGGAGGGAGTAAGATGCAATCATCATGAGATGTGATGCAATGTGCTTCTGCATCTGTAGAGCTAGGGTAGATGCAGGAGGCATTTCGGTCTCTCCGCGGCTGGTATATGTGATTCCTTCGTTATATGCTTGGCTGAGGTCTCCTATGGAAATGTGGCACAATGGGCATGATTTGAGAGGGGTTGGATCCGGAAGTCCACGTTGTCGCTTCAACAAATCAATTTGAGCGTCATTAAATGATGCTCCTTGGGAGTGTTGTTCTCTGAGATGTGCTGCGTACTCGTTTCCACAGGTAAAGACCATCGTACTGCGGCCTCTCGGGTGACCAGGTAGGCGACACGACCATCGCATTGCATGAGACCGCAGATGAGTCATCCACGTACTTTGGTCTCGAAATCTGGTATCTGATTGCGAACAGTTTTCGAAAACACACACATACGGCTCCAGATCCTTCATCAGATGTCGTCTAATTTGTAGTTAGCCGGTGGATCAGGATGTCTACCAACAAGAATGGCCTAGTGACTAGCTACAGATGGTCCGTTGTGGTCACTAAATCAAATATAGGACGTTCGACATACCTCCATGCACCTTTACCGAGGATACTTGTCGGAACAAGTTGACAACAGTACGGGCACTCGAACTGAGTTCGAGTTTTTGGGACTCTTGGTGGAGGTGGTAAGCGAGAATGGTCGACAATGCTGGCTACTGAAGTCCCGCCAATAGAGCTAGCTGCCTTGGAAGAGGCGTCCGGCTTAAATTGAGATTCAACAAAGCTGGTCGCCTTTGCAATTGACGACTGAGCCTGACTGTCAGAGTGCTTTTGTGGTGTCGAGGACTCCGGAACAAGCTGGCTTGCTTTAGATTTCGTTTCTGGTAACGCTGAAAAGGTTTCCTGTGTTTGTCGTTGAGACATTGACGGACGTCGTTTCGGGGAGCTATGTCTTCTCCCATTCAATATGTCTTGATGCTTCCTCCGATAGAGAAACAGTCTCCTTCGAGAAGCATTGGCCTTGCTCAGCCGGTGATGCAAATACTCGGCTGCACCAGGGCAGCGCTGTTGGACAATCTGCAAACTGTATTTTTCAAAAGACTCAATTTCATTATTCCCAAATTCATCCGTGGGGTTGAAATGGTTCGCTTTGGAGGCTTGGGAAGCAATCCCCGGGTGCCTAATCGCCTTGGCAAGGCGATGTAACCGATCAATTGCACCACGTATGCTAATAAGGCATTCATCTTCAGTTGGAACATCGGGTTCTTCCGAGGATCCTGTTTCTGATTCGGAGGTCCCTAGATACTCAGAGAAAGTGGAAGGAATGTGTGAACGTTCAACTGCTCGCAATGAATGCGAACCTTGTACACCTTGTTTTGTTAGATTTAGTCAAACATATGAGAAAAGTGTGGCATACCGGGTAGTAGGAGTTCTGCAAGTCGCAGTTCAGCTGTTCGAAGAATCTCAAGCTGAGATATCACAAGTGATCGCACTTTCTCGCTTTCTCTTAGTCGATAGTCCAAAGAAGAGTGATGCTTTGCGAAGGTTCCGATGTGAGCTGCCCACAGCCTAAAGCGGGCTCTTTCTTCTTCGACCGCTTCGGCCAACTCAGCCCTGTCAGCCTGCTGCCGCAATGGATCGGAATCCAATAAAGCCGTAAACTCGTAGTTGCAGGACTCCGCAACGCTAGCGATCGTACTTTTTTCCATACTTCGGAGGAGCGAGTGTGATTGAAGTATTGAAAGGACTCTTGAGGGGAAGGGGAGGAGGAGCAACAGCAAACGGGAACGAGAATATCACCAGCAAGGCTGAGCCATGAAGCCAAACCTTATCTACGCAGTCATGTCCAAATGAGGGGTTCATGCATGGATGAAGCGACGAATGGGCGAGAAGGTTGGTCAGAAGGCAACGGGGCAACGAATCGACCGGTGAGCGCCCACCACAAGCCTCTCTAAGCCTCCTTACGAGTGAGCTTGATGAACAGTCTGGTTCCCCGCCAACCCACTGAAGCCTGCACCTACCTTTTTCTTCCCCTCTTGTAACCAAGGTCGGAATTTCCTTAGCCATGAGTGGAGTCGAGATAGCTGGGCTAGCACTAGCTGTATTACCTATTTTGATTGCTGCCGCTGAGCACGCGAAGTCAAGACGACTGGAGCCAAGACGAGCAGAGTTTATGGAGAACCTGGCCTTTGAGATCACTCTTCTACATATGAGCTTGACGAGACTTGCGAAAGGCCTGTCAGAGCTCTCTGACGAGCTGCGAGAAAAGCTATCGTCGCCGCAGGCCTCACAGGACTTGGAGGAAAGCTGGAAGTCGACCGAGGTAGTGCATGCGCTCAAGAAGCGCCTGGGTTCAGGACACGAGACTTTTGTTGTCACAGTCGGGGCAATTTTGGCGTGTCTTGAGAAGTTACTCGAGAAGAAGTCGTTGGGCTTGTCCAACGAAGAAACGGTACGCCATCTGTGTAGCCTCAAGCTGGCCGATCCTGACGTCATCATAGACATTCGCAGAACAGACGTACGCGAAACTTGACGCGATCCGCCACAGAACCTCATCAACACCTATCAACGCTTTGAGCCATCGGGTGCGATTCGCCATCCACGAAGCGAAAAAGTACGGTCAGATTCTGACCAAGATCAAAGAAAACAATGAACGCCTGGAGAAAATCGTCCTGTGGGCAGCAGACACAGTGTTTGCAACGCCGGAACTACCTAAGAATAGCCGACCCGTTGGCAGTCCTCATATTCAGCTGCGTCCTCTGATGCATACTCTGCATGCAGCTCTTGGAGGGCTGTGGCCGTGCGATTGCCCTGGAAAGCATGAAGCTCGTCTTTGTCTGCTACAACACCGAGACCAGCGCCGAGACTCCATGACCACTGATACCGGAGAGGGGGACAATGTGTACTTCAATATGCTTATGTCACTCCGTAGTGCAGAAAACGAACCATATTGTCGCTGGCTCGAAAGTCAACTATGTATCGCTCTGCAAGAGTAAGTCAGCTAATGTGACTTTTCTCAGCGCATGTACTAATCTTGTTGCTAGGGACATAGCACCGCAACCAACAAGAGGCGTTCGTTTCGAATTAGACACGACTTCATCTCCAATTGCCTCTGGAGGTGGCATTGAGATGATCACAATCTCGACTGGGAATACCGAGGCTGCGCTTCCACGACGACGACGAGCATCCACGGCAACTAGAAGGAAAATTGAAAAACTCTGCCATACACTACTGCAGGCCGAGCGCAACCTGTGCTCCCCACAAATCCTGTTCGATGGGGGTTGTCTGTGGCATGTAACTAGTAAGCAGACATCGCGCAGGTCTTCGCGGACACTGAGTGTCCAGGGCAGCGAAGTAGACACTTCCCTTGCATCACTCCTACGAGGCGAAAGGAAGTTCAGGCCAAAGGAGAAGCGTATATTATCCGTCATACTCGCCAACTCCCTACTCCACTTTTGCGAGAGCCCTTGGCTGAGCAAAGAGTGGAGCAAAGAGCACATCTCGTTCTTCTCAACTGCAGAAAAGGGAGGCTTGGACATTCATCGACCCTATTTGTCGACTAACTTCCAGGCCATGGTCGCCGAGGTTGAGCCTGATACCTTCTACCGGATACATGCAAACCCTAGTGTCCTAGCGCTAGGAATCCTCCTCCTAGAGATCGAGCTAGATTCACCAATCGAACGTGAACGCGGAGTCCAGGACCTCGATGAGCACGGAAAGCCCAACGTCAACACTGATTACTTCGCGGCGCTCAGGTTATTCGAAGGCATAGCTGACGATATCTATCAAAACCATCGGCAGGCAGTCTCCGCGTGTTTAAATTGCGACTTCTATGATGAGGAGACTATGGAACCAAGCTTGGACAATCCCGAATTTCGGCAAGCAGTCTACAATAATATCGTGAGACCACTGGAACAGGAACTTTACAGTGCCTACGACCTCACGCCAGATGACTTGGGCCTCAACCTGGTGTAGGCTACTGGTACGATATCAGCCTCGAATCTCCATCACCATGAACGATACTCCTCTTCCCGCATAAAGATTCCCTCTTCATGTTACATACTCTACTGCGGCTGAAGCACACCAGATAGAGCACCTACCTCCACACCCGCCTCTATTAAATTCGCTTCCATGGGCCCATAGTACCCCATACTTTAGCAACTCGCATTAGATACCCATTTCCTACCGCTTGGAGTAATTTGGGATGATATTTGGGACGAAAGGTGTCTTGAACAGCATTCTTAAAAGACGACTATTATCTTATGTTTACTGTATTGTTACTGAGGTTTAATATATGTACCTCTACGTGTAGTCCTAACGATGATTTATTTTGCACATTATAGGCATACCAATTGTATATGGACGTAACTTCCCCTCGGTATCTTAGTCATTGGCCCAAACATGGCCAACGATGCTCCACGTCTACTACTAATTCTCTCATGGCTACTACCTGCTCAACGAGCCACCTTTTCTATTAAGAAAAAAATATAAAGGTAACTTCCAAGATACAATTAATCCAGATCCATCGACACCGAACGCGTGTTCTGCGCTTAAGTTCACCTCCTACCGAAGTATCGCTGAATCTTGATCTTTCTCATTAAGCTTGAGAAATTCATCCTTTCCCCACTCGTCCCTCTCGTCTTCAGTGAGATGTAACAAGTGAGGAGAGAGAATCTCTACACAGTGATATCCACTTCGAACGGAGAGGGTTAGACGCAAGCAGCGCCACATTAGGTGCGAGTTTACGCTACTGTTTTTAAGGTAGATACTAGCCAGTGCGATAATGATAAAAGGGCGTGCATTCCGGCTACGAAACGCTTCCTTGCTGAGATACGGGCCCGATCCCAAGAATCCGTTCAGGTAAAAGATGAGTTCGACAAGGTCGCTTTCATTGTTTTCCTCATAGTCACCATGAGCACTGAGTTTCATGCTGCCGTCCCCTAATGCTCTCTCGACCATCTGCAGCTGCAGCATTCGACTGAGGCGGTCGAAGTACTTCTCGAGGACAGGCATGCCCGCTATTTGCTTCCCGCTTAGCGTTTGCAGGGACGCTGCTCTCCATCTTTTGACATCTTTCTTTGTCACTTTGATGTCCGGCTTCGCATTCATAGTGTCCGCCTCAGACTCTGAGTCGTCTTGCGATGACTCATACTCGCTCTCGTCGCTGGGGTTGAAGTCTGAATCATCAGATTCTTCGCCACTTTCGAGGCCTAAGCCCACGCCCTCTTGATCGCTTCCAGAATCGGTCGAATAATTGCTAGATTCGGAAGAAGCACTATGTGAGCGAGGAGAACTTTGGCTCATTACTCCATGCTCTTTTGCCTTTTCTGGCTCGTTTTGGCTTTGAGATATTTGCTTGTGGCCTTGAAATAGACCTGAGTCGCTACGACCGTCGCGGGTGTTCTCATTCATTTTACTCTCCTTGCAGGATTGGGTAAGCTTGGGGGTGTTTGATATGCCGTCTGGCTTCTTAGATGTCAAAGGATAGTTATGTCCAAAAAGGCGAAATGAGGGTGCGCCCGAGAAATCGCTGTGTGGAGTTAATGAGGGGGAAGTCGAGCTCTCCGCATATGGAGCATTAAATGGATTCCTCGAAAAAGCCTTTCCTCGTGATTTGAGAGCTCGTAGACGAGCGAGTGAGCGCCGCTGTAGGCACGTGGAGGGTGCGTTGTGTGCTGTTGGGGAATCTCTCTTGTTGGTAATTGGATTGTTAAAATCAACGACGGTTGGAGTGTTGATCTCTGGACTGCTGAACAGAGGAGGGTCAAAGTGTATTTTCGGGACTGACTCATTTCTGGGAGCACTTTGTGGTAGGTGTCTTGAGGCTTGAAACACCCACGCCTGGACTTTTGGCTTGAGCAGTCGTGAAGCCCATATATGCATATGCGCGACGATTTCACGGAGGGCCGTAACTCCCCAGGTTAGTTGAACAGTGGTTGACCAGATACAGACCATTCGCTACAGCGCTTTAGCTTCAATGCGGTATTGTTATTGAAAGCGACTTACCCGCTGCATCGGAATAAAGAGTACCGGATTAGTTCGATACATAAGCCAGACCTTGACGAGCGGCCCAATGCATGTAAACGCGATAACAGGTGGTAGTTCCGAGAAGCGAAGATCACTGTCCTTTTCGAAAAGCTGTGCTTGAAACTCGAGTGCCGCGGCTGCAGCATTTGCTGCCTGGCAGTAACATCTCTCCACAGATGCTTCAGAAACATCAGCTTGTTTCTTCATCTCAATGACCGCCCACGGAAAGCAAGAAAGATCCGAAGTATCTAATTTTGTTCCCTCGGGAGAGTGTGACCACCGACGCAATCCAGTTGTTGGTGCACAAAGTACTCCGTTTCTGTTTAGTCTACTAAGGGATTCGAGGGAGAAGCATTGCATGAACTCATCTCTCTCGAAGCCCCTCAGACTCGTTATGGCGGGACTCAAAATGGGAAATGAGTACGTCAGGTCAGGCTTCGGTTGAGTCCGACCTTTTACTTGTGAAAGCTGGGGTTCCAGACTTGGGAATTCAGTCCACAGCATGTCTTCTTCCCTAAGTGTTTAAGCTTAGCTTCGCCGATAATTGCGCGTATTTGACTTACAGCGACCAAGTGTCCAACATAGGGCTTTCAAAGGTCAGCATCGCCTTCTAGAAACAACCTCCTCAATCCCACCAATAGCGAATTTGTCCTCAAGACAGGCGAGGAACGTGCGCAAGTTTGAACTTCAACTCACCTAAATCCCGGCTGTTTGCAAGCTTCGTCACTGAAATTCCTGAAGAGTTTGCTTCTCCAGAACAATTTCCATCCACTTTCCGCATCTGCAAGCATTTGCCGCGCGGTTTCCGCTAGTTTTTCATCGTCTTTGAGAGCGTTGTGGGCTGGGGCCCATGAGAAATCGGAACTTCGAAGGCCAAACTCATATGCTTTCTTAGGAATGATCGCAGAGCCCGGTGGTTGGAGATTCCAGGATGGGCCAATTCCTTCCGACCCGTGTTCCACGAACTCATCGAGTAGATGACGTTCCCAGTTGTGTGGTACCAAGCCTTCGAAAGTCAAAAGCGCTTCTCGGACTGCTTCGACATGATCTGGAAGTATAACAGCGTCAGGCCGTTGTGTCAGTGTCAGCTCGTCACGACCTCGATAGACCTCCTCGTCATAGTGAATGTCGTGCAGTCGAAGGGTTTCCCGAGTGATATCCTTTTTTTCTTTGTTTTTGGTCATGTTGAGAAGGTCTCACGGCGGTAATGTAGAGGGGCTCTGCTCGGGCATTAGGCAAGTTATTAGCTGATGATGCTATAGGCGAGCATGGCTCGTGCTGCGGCACAGTGCAGCAATAGTTACAGATCTATCTCAATTAGTATCGATAATGCATTTTGTGGTTAGCATGAAGTAGATCCAGACCTGCTTTAGCTATAGCCCAGTCTGTATATATTGGATATGCACATTAGCTCAGGGCTAGCTCTAGCATCGTCGGGAGAGCCGGAATTAAGCTGGTAGTTAGTGGGATCCCTCAAATAACTCCATAGTTGCATTAGAAGAATTTATAGAAAGCATATTATCTCCAGAGACCTGATAAACTGTGGTTTTATACTAATTTCTCTTACTACATTATATAATCTGCTCTAGCGTTGACTTTACTTTCAAACAAAGAAATAGAAAGCATAAGCAGAGCTTGCTGCTATATAAATAGTTTCAGAAGCCGACATATTGTTGTTGATGTGCGGAGCTTTACATCTGTGTTCCAACGAAGCCAAAGGCTGGATCCTAAATACAAAGCCATATACAGGGATGCTCAACGAACAGAAGGAGCCAGATACCGTGCCCGTTGCTATGCTAAGGAGCGTATATTCTGATGGAGCGAGTCACAGCCCAGATACAGGACCATACATCTTTCTTGAACAAGAGGTGTA
Organism: Cucurbitaria berberidis CBS 394.84; assembly: GCF_010015615.1. NCBI lineage: Eukaryota > Fungi > Ascomycota > Dothideomycetes > Pleosporales > Cucurbitariaceae > Cucurbitaria > Cucurbitaria berberidis. The sequence goes on along the minus strand of NW_024468937.1, from coordinate 1,606,915 downwards.
ACGAGCACAAACATAGGCGCTGAGAGCTTTACGCAGCAGTTCAGGAATCTTTCAAATACACTAGATATCCAAGGAAGCAGAGAATACATGTTAGACTACTTCATTGAACAGTAAACTAGACGAAGTTGAGTTTGTTGCCATAATACTCCAGTATCTCCATTTTCCACGTGTACCTCCAGGGATATGTAGATTACATGTTCCATCTCATTTCGCCGGATTAACGCCTGCTGGTCGTCCGATGGTGGCTTCCCAACATTGTCATAACGTTACAAAACTCCTAGTAGCTGCCTCAAGGCACGCTCAATGAGTGACTAGCTTCGCCAAAAGCTCCAAGTATCCAGAAAAAAAGAAGGAAATTTCAGATCCGTGCGCCATAACGGCCAGTGAATGCAGTCGGACGCAGCAATTAGATAGGAAGCTTGTCCTGTGGTAAGCGCTTGAGAGCAGCCTCGACATCCTTGTGGTCAACGACCACACCGCTCTCGGAGCAACGAGCTTTAGCGCGGAGTTCGGAACATAAATTGTCGATATCGATCGTGCCGTCCTTGAAGTCGGGGCGACTGGAAAGCTTGTCCCTGGATGATATTAGCATGTCAGGTAAAGCGGAAGTAAGCAGTGGTACTGACCAGATTTTGTGGCAGTTGAGCATCGAATTGATATCTTCACCCGGAACAACCTCGTCCTCTCCATCCTGAATGCGCTCAATCTCCTCGAGAGGGTTCGGCTTCTGAACAGCAGGCGTATCGCCAAAGTGGAAGGGACTTCCATAGCCAGCATTGAGGAAGGCATCATTGAAGAAGCCACCGGTGAAGTCCCCGTCGCCAACAATGGCATTCTGAGTATCACGGTATTCCCCGAAAAGAGTCGGGTCAAATTGACCACCGTTTTGGTTCGCAAGGTAATCGATGCCGTTGAGTGCGGGGGCGGGGGTGGGTGAGGTTGTGAGGTTGATGACTGCAGGAGGTTTGTCGTCAGACTTGGACATGGCACGAGGGACAGGGTTACGAGGGTTGCCGCAGGCCATGTTGAGCTTTTCGCAGAAGGTAACCTCACCTTCTGAGTTGCCAGTACAAATATATCCATCGGCAATTGTATCCCTCAGCTGGCCAGGCGAAGTATGGCTCGGCTCTGGCGATGTGCTACACGACGAATCTTGGGCGTTTGGCGATGTTGAGGACGAAGCCGACTCTGAATGTGTCGAGGAACCGCTGTTAAACTGAAACACGCGTGACTGTGCTGTAGATGCGGAATCAGTACTGCCGCGGCTTACGTTGTTTGTCGCCGTGCTGTTAGGGCTAAAGAAGCCGTTTAAGCTAGCAGAACGTTGTGCTCCATTCAACGTAGGGCTAGTGCCCGTATTGCTTGGTGAGGCGGTGATGGAGCTGTTGGCTTGGTTTACGGGACTGATAGCTCCTCCCGTGCTGTTCTGTCGGCCTGACACACTTGGAGATCTGGTCGCCGTCTTATTTTTTGCAGCCACACCATTGTCAAGGAATTGCGCGCCCGGAAGTCCACCGAACCGCGGGAAATCGAATGAAAAGTTGCTGCTATTATTGTTAAGCAGTGAACTGAAGCCTGCCGCAGGAGGTGGAGCGCGGTTCAGTCCAGTGCTGTTAAGGGACAGCCGCTTTCGATACTCGCGGAGCTCCATCTGCAGGCGCTGCACCTGCGCTCGGAGGAGGCCGTTCTCGTGGTTCGTGGCATCGGAAGCCTTTTCGAGTTCCTGAACTTTCGTCTCTAGGTCTTTGAGGTGCTTCTCCTTTCGCTCTCGGAACGCTCGCTGTGCGGCCCGGTTCTGTGCTTTGCGCTTCTAATCGTATTGTTAGTTCCAGAGCTGTGCACGTTGTAGTCAGACATACGGTAGTGGGCTCTGATGTCAAGGGCTTTCGCCCAGGCTTCTTAGCCTGCTTATCGTCACCTTCTCGAGTGCGTTTACCGCCGCCCTCATCTTCATCCTCATCCTCATCATCCGGGCTTTTCCGTTTCTCGTTTCCATCTGGACTGTCTCCAGGAAGAGCGCCGATCATGATGTCACCGTTGTCCGCATTATCAAAGTCGAAGCTGTTGTCGCCGTCGATATAATCAACAAACGGACTCTCTTCCATACCAAGGTTGTCGAAGCCGTTGGCGGGAGTGCTCTGCTGCGGTGAGGTAAAATACGTGGGGTCGAGGCTATTGGCGGGATACGGGAATTGTGAATTGCTCAACGAGCCCTTGGTGGCATTGTCAATGCCTGACGAGAAGATGTCGCTGGGATTCTGGTTATTCGAGGCAAGCGCAGCGAGAAGGAGGTCTTGTTGGGTCGCGTCGAGGTAGAAGGGCGCGCCGTTCTGGAAGTCGTTGGTGGTTCCAGCCATGGCGGAGATTGGTGCGGGGTCTAGAGGTCAACTGTAGATAGTGCAGGATAGTGCAGCACGCGACTTGCAGACCAAGCTGATTGTGTGTATATAGGCGATCACTGGTGTCTGGTGTGGGTTCGAGTCGACTGGACTCTGGCGGAGTTGGGACTGAGGACAGAACTGGAGGGTGCAGCTATCAAGCTAGCACTCGCGATAACCGTTTCGCCACCCGCGGTAGACTGCCTGAGGAGGGGTGGTCGCGTCTGGGACTCGAAGAGGGTTGTATAGATGACGCAAGGTGGCTCAAGGCCAGCAATCACTAGTGGCCTGCGCAGCGGGCGGATTATGGCGGAGGCGGGCGAACTGAAAGGGCCTGTAGTGGGTGGCCTTGCAAAGTCGAGAGGGCTCTGCGGGCGCAGCAGACTCAATGACGGCCGCGGAGTAAGAGGGGGGTTATATGTAGTCCAGAGAGTGACTACACTGTAGTCGCAGATTGTGAGGGGTGGAGGTGGTGGAGGAGGGACGGTGCAACTTGGTAGCCTGGTGGCCTGGCCCCGATGTGGTGATGCTAGTACGTTTGGTACGGGCGACAGTCGGAGCGCACGAGGCCGCGCGAGCTTGTCGAAAAGCGGCGAACAGCGGGTGCAATGCAGTTTCAACGTCACTAGTAGGACTACGGCTAGGCTTGTGACTCGTCTCTTCAAAGGGCAGAGGCGAAAAGGGCGCAGCGAGAGGACGGGGAGCTGCACCCACTCGCTTATCAATCAAAGCCAGGCGTGGTGGGGTAGAACGCCATCGAAGACACCTAGAGCCAGATCGACGGCCCTGTTCCTGGCAGGGTAGAGATTGCGCATATAGATATTTTCGCGTCTGGTGGATGACTGACGAGAGAGTTTACTGTCAGCATGCTGATCTCTGCAGTGAATCGGGTTGTTCATGATTGATGGTGGAATAGGTACAGGCCGCGTGGAGGATTCTCTCCCCGCAGGCTATCGGATCGCTCGCATTGAACAGCAGGATGGAAGCTTTAGGGCTTTCATTGGACAGCAGATGACAGGTTCCATCACTTGATCTCGAACACGTCGATGAGATGAGACGTTGCAAGTCACATTTGACGTTTCCTACACGCCCAGGAGTGGACGACAGTAGCACCGGTAGGGCTGAACGATGGCTGCTAGGGTCTCTGGCCTTGGCGCCAAGGCTCGCGGCTGCCTGCCGAGCGTCACTGCCCATCGCGACTTCCTCAACTGCGACAGTTGTGTTTTCCTCCCAAGGCTACCCCACCACGCCAACCCTCACCAGCCAGTTGCAACCAGCGAGAGGCAACATGGCGGACCAGCTCAAGCACACGAAGAACAAGATTGGGGAGCTGAAGCGTAGCCTTCAGCATGAAGAGGCTCAGCGCGATGAGTGGGCCAGCACAGTAAGTTGCCAATGTAGCGTGATTGGCGAGGGCGAGTCTAACAGCCCCTCCAGATTCCCGCCATGGAAACGGAGATTGCGGGCTTGAAGCCTGGCCCCGAGCAGGACGAATGGAAGAACATGAAATCAGACGCCGAACGCTCCGTCGCCGCCTTCAGCGCAACGATTGCGAAGCTCCAGGAGCAGCTTGCCGCACTCGAGTCTGACCTTCCTCAAGCACCAGAACCTGCAGTGCCCAAGTTCGATCCCGAGAAGCACCCTCTGCTTCGAAAGACGGTTGAGAAGCAGGAGCCCGAGAAAACCGTCGTCTTCAGCACCGGCGACATGTGTGAGGCGCAATGGACCGACAAGTCTTGGTACAAGGCCAAAATTCAGAGTATTCTCGGGTCTGTTTCAGCGCCCAAGTACCTGGTACGCTTCATTGAGTACGACGACACCTTGACCGTCGACCGCAGTGCCGTGCGTCCCCTACCAAGCAAACGCAAGCGAGAGTCGGAGCCCGCTGGTGCGCCTCAGCCAACTGCGCCTGTCACTTCCACTCCGCACGTCATTTCTGGACCCGCTAGCATCAATTCCAATGCGCAGGCTGCCAAAAACAACGCCACCGAGGACGCGGAGCCGAAGCAGCCTAGCAGAGTTCCCACGAAGAGCGTCCTAAAGAAGAGGGCCACCAACTGGAACGACTTTCAGGCGAAGACTAGCAAGAAGATGCCCAAGAAGGAGTCCATGTTCCGTACCAGTACCGAGTTTGGTAGCAGAGGTAAGAGCGTCCACTGTAATTATACTCTTGACAAGCAATACTAACTATAACGCAGTTGGCTTCACCGGGTCCGGCAAGGGCATGACCGAGACGCACAAACGCACACGCTATGACCATAAGGCAGACACTGTAAACGACGACGAGTACAACGAGACTGCCCCTACGAGCCGCAAACGCTTCTGAACGGCGTACAGCGAGTCACATAATCATCTTGTGGTAAGTGATCATAGAATTGAAGACGTTTTGGATATCGTAGTACTTGGCTTACGTTGCCCCTGGGCCAACTTCAGACATAGGCAGATGTTCTGGCGCTTTGGCTTAGTAGTCATCTACATCCTACGCGATCACGCAAAGCTTGTTGGCTTCGCACGAGATGGGTCACATGCTGACTTATGCAGGCCTGTCATTGTGTATACTGGGTCAGCCTTCACGACTGTAAACATTGGGCACGCACACAACCACCATGCATCATCACGGCGTTACGGCATTTACATATATTCGGTATGACTTCTGGGTCCTCACTTCTGCCTCTTGAGCCTCTCCACTAAGTACGACTTGCTCAACAGGCGTCTGATACCCCGGAGTATTAAGGAGCACAAGCGGGAGTCGGTCTATTGCCAGGTAAGATACTTTACCCTTCCAGTATGTACATTAGCTGCCACTTTTGTACGTACTCCCACCACATCCCATGCTCATTCAGCGCTACGAAGCGGATTTGCATGAGATTTAGTTTATAGAGAAAAACATCGAATCTTCTCCAAATCGTCCATATTGTGAATTGTTAGTTTGGACTGTGAAGCGCTCAAGCTTAACTTTTTGTCGTACAAGCTGTACAAACATATGAAAAGACTACATACACAAAATCAAGTAATTACGTGAATGAAGCGCAAATATTGTCTCGGTGTACAGCGCCGAGGCCAACACAGTTATTAGACTATGCAAAGACAGAACTAGTTCGATCTCTACGAGGCCGGGTTGACTTTCAAACGCGGTGGACCCGCGGCTTTGTTTGCCCCGCGTCTCGCCAATCACGCATCATCGCGCTTTGTTACAATGGGCCGCCGACCTCACCCACGCCTCACATGTTCGAGCTCTTGCGCCGCGACAGTCAAGGAGGAGGCGCAAGGCATGTCGAAGTCGTGTTATAGGCTTAGTGGATCGGAGAACGTGCCTTCAGTATGGAGGCGGACTGGGACGAGGTAAAGTACCGCCCGCAGGCTGTCTTGGGTGTAGCCGTTGTCGCAGCTTCGGAGAGGATGCATCTCATGTACGCGCATAGTGACTGACTGGACACAGCTAGCGATTGCTCAATTACCTCTTCCAGGATCGCATCAACCTGCTGTACCCATTTCTACTTTCGCGTTCGACACCACCCAGGAACTACTATGGACCGGCAACAACCATGTGAGAACGTTCTATGCTACCAACTCTGAACAGCCAAGGCTTACGCATAGCTAGGGCCGAATTACTTCCTTCTATGGACCACACCTCGAGCGCTATACTTCATATCGCGGACACGTAGTCGCGGACGGCCCGGTCAAGCAATTCCTCTTCACCGACAAGGGCATCCTCTCCGTCTCGAAGCAGAGCGTTCACTACTCCCACCGCCGAGGGCTTACACAATGGCATATAACGTATGTTGGAGAAAAAGGGGAGACCTAAGTCATCGTAGGCACCTGCTGATAGATACCTCGTAGAAGCGCCGACTTCAAGGACCTCAAATGCATGAACTTCACCTCCAAAGGAACGCGCGAGATTCTAGTCGCCGGATGTCAGGAACAGATGTTTAAGGTGGATGTGGAGAAGGGCATCATTACAGATACCGTGGGTCTGGGAAACACCGCAGCCGCGCAATGCTAACAGGTTACAGCTTCCCGCTGAAGCTCAATACACTATCATGAAGCGTGCAGGGCAATACCTTTGCGCCGCTACAAAGAATGGAGGCATTCATATCCTAGACTCAGGTTCGCTGTCTGTTATCAAAGTATTCGAAGGCCACACGGGTAGCATCAGCGACATGGACGCCAAGGGCGACTTCCTCGCGACATGTGGCTGGTCCCCAAGACAGCAGTACGCGTACATGCTCGATCCATTTACTAATGTGTTTTCCTTGAAGACACTGAAACAGTTACCTCCTATACCCTTTCATACCGGTGCGGCCTTTGTACGAATGCACCCCCGCATGTCAACGACTGCTATAATCGCTTCGCAAAACGGCCAGATGCAGGTCATCGACCTCATGAACCCAGATTCTGCCAATTTGCGCCAGATCAACCTATACGACTCTTACTTGGCCGGCTTCGAGATGGCTCCTTCTGGTGAAGCGTTTGCTCTAGCAGACTCAAATTCGCACGTCCACCTATGGGGATCTCCTTCGAAAGTACACTTCCCCGAGTATAGCAATCCCACCGAATTTGCGGATTCCCATTCAATACAACCACCGGCCATGGATTGGACTCTAGACACGCCCCTGAACACGGTTGGAATGCCGTATTACAAAGAACAACTCCTTTCAAGCTGGCCAAGTCATACAATCTACGAAGTTGGCGCTCCTCCGCCGAAGATTGACAGTTCAATACTGAACAGCATGACACGCACGGAAATTGGCTTCTTCGCCAAGAATCCCAGGACAAAGCGAAGGAACCAAGTCGAGATCACTCGGCAGGCTGATAAGAGTGTTACACTGACACCACCCAAGTTCTTGAGTGAGAAGGCTCGATCGTCGCAGTCTTTTAGCGAGCCTGATACGAAGACCGCGGAGACTATGGAAACGCTGACCGACCTCCATCTTGACGATGTAACCCGGAAAGATGTCCCTGCGATGTACGGGAACGTGGAGATCAAGTACAGCAAATTTGGAGTTGACGATTTCGACTTTGCTTACTACAATCAAACGCCATACTCGGGTTTGGAAACACACATCACCAACTCATACGCTAATCCACTTCTTCAGCTCTTCCGATTTACTCCCTTGCTTCGAAACCTTGCACTGCAACACACTGCATCGCCTTGTCTATTCGAATCATGCCTTCTTTGCGAGCTCGGCTTTCTGATAGATATGCTTGAGAAAGCTGCAGGCCTTAATTGCCAGGCTTCCAACTTCCTAAAGACGTTTAGTGGTCTATCTAACGCGGTATCACTCAACCTGCTCGAAGAATTCGCGCCCAACGTTGCGCTCACCAGCATGATTCAGAATTTGAACAGGTTTCTGCTCGACAAGGTTTCGGAAGAATTTCGACAAATGCTACCAGGACAGCCTGGGCCGTCAGCGATGGATCAAGTCTTAGAGACACAAGCACGAGCCAGTATGAGATGCGCACAGTGCGCCAACGAGACCATTCGTGGTGGGAAGAACTTTGTCAATGAGCTTGTTTACCCAGCAAAGCACGTTATGAAGAACACACGGATCCCGCGTCCTACTTTCTCACAGATTCTGAAAGCTAGTGTAGAGCGACAAGACCAAACACGGGGGTGGTGTACGAAGTGCAATCGATATCAGCAGATGGTGCAACGGAAGACGATCCAGTCTGTTCCTGGTGTCCTGATGCTCAACGCAGCGATCCAAAGCCACGAGGCAAAGCTACTGTGGTCAATGCCAAACTGGTTGCCCCAAGAGATCGGGATTATAGTAGATCAAGGTCAGTTCTACTGCTTCGAGGGCCAGGATCTGAAGCTACATCTGCAGCGTGGCGTCTTTGACATTATGGTGTATGAGCTCGTTGGTGTTGTTGCCGATATCAACAGCGGAGAGCATCAGAAACCGCACCTTGTCGCAACCATTAACACAGCACCATCGTCTCGCGAACCAATTGCCGATGACAAGTGGCACCTATTCAACGACTTTCTAGTCAGGCCGATACCAAAAGAGGAAGCTTTACGTTTCGAACCAAGCTGGAAACTACCGTCTGTATTGGCTTTTCAGCTTAAAGCTGCTAGAAATAAGATTGACGACTCGTGGAAAGAGAGCTTGGACACTTCAATTCTGTACCGCTGGTGGTCCTCCAACCCAACGCCTCCCGAATCGAAGTTTAAGCTGCTTCAATCGTCAACGGAAACACCCCGCCCCGGCTACCCTGTAGCTATTGATGCGGAGTTCATCAGGCTACAATCCGAGGAAATCGAAATGAAAGCAGACGGCACTCGCCAAACAATTAGGCCTGATCGGAAAGGACTCGCTCGCGTATCCGTCTGTCGCGGCGAGGGCGAACTCGCCGGCCTCCCCTTCATCGACGACTACATAGCCGTCAGCGAACAAGTCATCGACTACCTCACCGAATGGTCCGGAATCTCCCCTGGCGACCTCAACCCCGAAACCTCAGCCCACGCCCCCGTCAGCCTCAAACACGCCTACAAGAAACTCTGGCTCCTCCTCAACCTCGGCTGCGTCTTCATCGGCCACTCCCTTGCGAACGACTTCCGCACCATCAACATCCACGTCCCCAAATCCCAAGTCGTCGATACCTCCAATCTCTTCTTCAAGTCTGATTTCCGCCGCAAGTTGAACCTCAAGTTTCTAGCGTGGTGCGTGCTCAAGGAGAAGATTCAGGAGGATACACATGACTCTATTGAAGATGCCACGACGGCGTTGAAGCTGTGGAGGAAGTATGAGGAGTTTGTCGATGCCGGCGTCTTGGAGCAGATGCTGAATGATATCTATGCTACGGGTAGCCAAATGAGGTTCAGGGCGCCGGGCAGTGGGGGAGCGGCGGTTGGTGCGCATGGGAAGGGTGCGGGTGTTATGGGGAGCGATACGCCCGACCCGTTGACGACGCCGAAGAAGGGGAGTACGTTTGGGAATGTGGGGTTTAGGAGTCCGATGAGGAGGTGAGGATGGGAAGGAAATGTACGGGGTAGACAAGGTGATTCGTCCTGCGGGTGGGGTCTTGAGTACTTTTTGGGATTTTGTACCAGACACTGGCTGATGTTAATAGAACTCATTTCTCAAGTCTTTTTTGTTTATGCTTGAGGCAGATGTTGATTATGACCTGTATTGGCACTACCTTGTCAACGCGGTTCCTGTCGAAGCACATTCGAGTGACAGTCTCATTCTGGCGCTAATCATGCAGTATGTAGCTGAACCTCGAGCTTGTTATGGGTTGATTCGCCAAGCGAATTTCAGCCTCAGCCCCTCTAGGACATCCAGGCTTCACCAGAGGTTCAAGGGAATTCGACCTTCAGTTCTGATGGTTCATTCCCAGGCGCCCCTCAATGACCGCAACACATGACATCAGTGCGCTCACCTTTCGCGACGCCAACCGAGCGGCTCGCAACCTACTTCGATGTCGCACAGCCTCGGGCCACCTTCGAAGATCGCGATATAGACGACGTCGCTCTACTCCTCGAGCAATGCGGGCATGTCGCCTCGACATGTCCTCGAACATACATTCTCTTTCGAACGATAGGGCACTTGGATATACTTGAGCAGCTAGTAAAAGTGGGGTTCAGCGACCAGTGGTTTCCTGTCGAGACGCGCAGTCTCCCCAGCTTTCTAGAACCAAGCGTCAAGGCGGCCGTGGTTCAACAACAAGGAATTATCCTGACAAAATCACTTGATTTGGAAAATGGCAGACATCGACACTTTGTAGCCGAAGAAGCTTTGCCATTTGAGATACTCGGAAGGCTAGGCAGCAGTGGATACGGTCAGGTCGACAGAATAGTGAGCAAAACGAGCTCACGACAATATGCGCTCAAGCGCATTCGCAGACGAGCTGCTTTCGGAAACAGCTCCTCTCGTGAAGCTGTCAAAGGCTTCTTGACCGAAATGAAAATCATGAGGAACTTGAAACCAGCATATTGTTCAGTATATTGGCAGCTACACGGACAAGAGTTATCTAGGCCTGGTTATGTCCCCAGTTGCGGAGACGGATCTCGCTACCTACAACGAACGTCTCTGTGAATATCTTCAAGCGACCCAAGCTGACCGAGTCTCTTCCCCGTTCCATTTGCAGGATCAGCCAGCTGCAGTAGAAATGTCATCAAATTTGAAGACCTTCTTTGGCTGTCTTGCCGCCGCGCTCACGGTAAGAAATCCTAATATGTCGAACTGCCTATGAGCCATACCCTGACTGTGCATCCCGGCCTTTTAGTACCTTCACGATCAAAACATTCGCCACAAAGACATCAAGCCGCAGAACATCTTGGTCGCCAAAGGAAGTGTCCTTTTTTCTGACTTCGGTCTTTCTCGCGACTTCGCGGACGATGTTGGCAGTACTACCTCTGGCATTACACCGGCCTCTCCACGTTATTGCGCCCCCGAAGTAGCGACATACGAGGCACGCAACACTTCGTCTGATATCTGGTCCCTCGGCTGTGTGTTTTTGGAAATGACCGCAGCGCTACAAGGCTTGAATGTTGAGTGGATCAAGAACTTCTACACGAAATGCGACTCCCGTGGTACACATTTCCATGCTAATCATGCGGCGACTAAAATGCTCATCCAAGAATGGGAAACCACGGGGAATCCCAGGTATAAACCCACGCTAGCCTGGACTGAACAGATGGTTCATCTCGATCGTGGTGCAAGACCTACGGCTGCGCGAGTACTAGAGATGATCACCCTTCCAGAGACAAGTGATATCGATGCGACTTCTACTGTGTTCTGCGGTATCTGTTGTGTACCTGATGTCGAATCTGACTCGATGGACAGCCTTGCAGATGATTTTGACACCATCACCGCTATCGTTCGACATGATTCTCGTCTTAAGAAGGCCACGTTCACGCAGCCTCATTCTGGAGACTCTGAAATGGCATCCAACACTGGGCTAGACTCGAAGACCAGCGTCGGACCTCAGACACCTCTTGAACCGGACACAAAGGCTGAAGTTGCACAGGTTGATACTACTTCTACTAAGACAGGAGATTACGATATGACAACAGAAAATGTGCTGAACCCTGTGGCCAGCGCGGAAATCCAGACATCCCCTAGTTCAGCTCTAGAATCTGGACTCGAGGCCGCAATCACAGCCTCTGTCGCTGAATCTTCACGCGGCAATCCTGAGGAAGATCATCTCCTTTCAAGTGCTATTCGTGTTTCCTTAATGGACCTCGAGAGGGCACCGACGGATGCCAGCGCAGAAGACGCGAAAGGTCTCCTCGACACGAAAAGATCGCCAGCACGCCATTCATATGACGAGGAGAATCGAGCGGTCGTATCTTCTGAGAACGTCAACCTCACCAGTAGGTTGTGTAGCTGCTGTCATGTTGGCATTCTCTAATTCGCTGAAAGCAGTACAACATAAGACGCAGAAAGTATTCGGAACGCCGCTGTCAGAGAGCATCAAGTACGCCTACCACAATCTCCTGCTAGTCCGGACTATTGGCGATTCGTATCTTCATGGACGCATTCCACTAGTCGTCGCTAAATGCGGTAATCTTATAAAGGAGAATTGTAAGTGTAGCTGATTCAACACTCTTATTACAAGGACAAAAGATTGTGTAAAATGAGGGCTGAAAAGCTTAGTCACACTCCAAACTATGCATGCTCTCACACAAGCTATAGAGTACAGTCTACACCAAACTCCTGCTGACACTTTGCAGTAACCAAACACAAACTCGACGATTTTTTCACGTACTGTAGAAGCCCATTGGCGGATAAGGCGTTGTTATCCAAGTTTGACACCTATGACTTTGGGCAACAACATCATTGGGCCCCCTGGGAGTATCGTGATTGCGGAAAGATTATTCATTCGTACCTATCGAGTCTCCCGGAACCGCTCATTCCTACGGATATCGCTGACGAACTCCTCAAGATCTGGCTACTTGATTTGACTCCCCAGCTAAAGATCCAAAGTATCCAAAATGTCCTCCTAAGCATCAGGACTCCCCATTGCATGCTTATCTTCTACATACTCGACTTTTTTGGATACTACACAACGCATTCAAAGACTACCAGTCATGAAGCTACCAGGAACTATTATCGCTATTTCTATAGGCGGCGCGGGCGGTCTACTATGGGGATGAAGACACATAACGATATTTTAAAATTCATGGTCGCAAATGCGAAAGCTTTACTAGGAGGACCGTTAGCTGGGCAAGTCATTCCGGTGACAGACACTGGAAACCTTGAAGATCCGACCATGTCAGACGCAAGGAACAGTGCACAGAATGCATCTGACGCATCTTCCAGCGGGAAGATTCAAAATCCCTCGAGTAGCGTAGGCCAGGATGCAGCAAATCGCGATATTGCGGAGGAGTCGAGGTTCACACGTCCCACTGGCGGCATCAGGAAGAGTATCCGCAAGTACTTTGACTAAATGGAGGGTCATGAGAGGAGGGTCCAGACTTCCAGCTCTTGCATTTTCCTTGGGAGTCTTCGATGTATTTTCCATTAATGTCTATTCACGAAATAGGTTACCGGAGTCTTGGTATGGGTTCGCTTCTGATATGAGATATAGCGTTGCTTGAAAGCAACCAGGCTCGTCCGGCACCGGTTGGATAGAGCATGGTGCCAAATTCCAGATGCGAAGTACAAGACTAAATACGACCTTAGAAGACGTATGGTCTGTTAGCAGGCTTTAGCCTAGATAACAGGAATGGAGCTGCCTGAAAAGTGAGCCCTCAGTTTAAATAACACAATGATGCTGATTATCCAGTGATTGTGTTTCGATGGTAATTGTACGTGATGATGTTTCGAGGTACCTTGTCGATCAGTACGAAGTAATGGTTCATGCATGTCAAAAGGTCCGTGCCCAAAACTTGGTGACATCAACGTAGAGACCAAAAGCTTCGCAATGCAAACATTCTCTTCAAGTACACACGTCGCAATGAAGCCTCAGAATCCAGCAAGAGCATTACGCTCTATACGAGGTTATCTATCGCCAAATTTGCAGCGCCACTCTCTCTCAAGAAGCACATCACTTCGGCTAGCTCCAGCAACAGCTTCGCAGGCCTTCTCGTCCACCACGTCTCGACACCACAACCCCACCAACTCAACCGTCGACCCCACAGAAGTCTCCCACTTCAATGCCCTCGCATCGAGTTGGTGGGATCCCCACGGACCCTCGCGCCTCCTCCACCTCATGAACCCTCTCCGCCACGGCTTCATCACACAATGCCTATCCAGCTCCCCCCCAGCCTCGCATAAGCTCCGATTCCTAGACGTTGGCTGCGGGGGCGGTATTTTCGCCGAGTCTGCTGCACGACTCCCAAGCACACTCTCCGTCACCGCGATCGACCCCACGCCAGAAGTGCTTAAGATCGCAGAGGGACATAAGAAGAGAGACCCGATACTGGCAGCGCCGGGCAAGCTGACGTACCTAAATACGTCGATTGAACAGCTTCCGCGCCCGAAGACACCGACAGAAGCATACGACGTCGTGACGCTCTTCGAGGTCCTAGAACATGTCCATGCGCCCGGTCCGTTTCTTGAACAACTGTTACCGCATGTGAAACCAGGTGGGTGGCTGATCATGAGTACGATTTCGAGAACGTGGACGAGCTGGTTTATTACGAATGTCATGGCGGAAGATGTGTTGGGTATGGTGCCGAAGGGGACGCATGAGTGGAGCAAGTACGTGAACGAGGAGGAGTTGAGGTCGTGGTTTGCGAAGCAGCCGGGATGGGGGAGTGCGAAGAGCTTAGGGACCATGTACATACCCGGCCTAGGGTGGAAGGAGGTGAGTGGGGGAGAGCAGTGGGGAAATTATTTCTTTGGGGTGAGGAGGGATGCGTAGGGTGTTTGGAGAGCGAGATTGTATGATATGTTTGACATGGGTTCAGATGGGAGCATACGTGATGATACCCACAAGTAATGTACAATAAAGTCCCGCATCTTAAGCTAACTGATGCTTGTATACCATTGTCCAAGCATGGTAACGTTTCTTCACCACCTAAATTCGACCTTAGAAGGTCTACTTCTTCCTCCAGTCTGCATAGATGTTCCCAACGCCTTGCAATGCCTCATCGCCTTATGCTGTGTACATGCGCCGAATACCCGGCCATATTATCATATCCAACGCTTCGCGCAGCTCTCTTGCTATCATGACTTCGTCGCGGGTCTCTCCTCAAAAGGCACAGGCATATTTCTACTCCGGTCGGCGTATTCACTCTCGACAACATCATGTCCACCCGCCGTCTTCCACGCTCTCAGATAGTCCTCGCCTGTGAATCGCTTGGGGTAGTTTTCAGCGTCGCCCGTGTCTACTCGTCGTGTTTTCTCTGTGTTTGCGGCCACGAAGGGTGTCAACTAATAGCTGTTAGCCCTGTCCAACTCCCGTCACAAGGGTCTGGCGTACCTCTGAGTTTTTTGTGCCGTGGATCGGATACACGTATGTCCGTACTTTGCTCCAGTCTGGTGAGAAGTTGCCGTAGCGGTCGATTGTGCCCATGGACCCGACGCGGTTGCCCTTGTAGTATTCCTTGCCGGCTTGCTTGGGGGAGAGCGGGAGGCGCCGGAGCATTTTCTGGAGGGAGGGCGTGGGTTTGAACATCTTCGCGGTTCAGTGCCCTTGGCGATTGTAGCGAGCGATGCGACGAAGTGCGGTAGTCGTTCAATCGCGTAGAGATTGATCGTGGTTGCGGAGTTCTAGCGGAGGTCTTGCGGGAGGAAAGGCGGGCTGGCCTGTGCTCACACGCCGCAAAAAAAGTGGTTGAGCCAAGAGTTCGACCATCAAATCCCGCCGCACTCAGCTTCAGCCTTCACGACAACATCACCCAAAATGCCGCCTCGAGTAGCGCGGAGCTCTATCCAGAGCAGCAGCCAGCCTGCAAAGGCTCGCCCAAATACTCGAAACCCGAAGAAAGCGGCAAAGCGCGCCCTGAATGCTTTCTCCATCGCCCAGTACGAGAACCCGGAGAAAGTCAAGGTCAGCAAGCATCGACTCGGCGAATTCGACCCAGCCTTCAAACGCAAGAGGTCACGCAACGACGATGAAGAGGAGGAGGATGAGGACGACGAAGAAGAAGAATCTGCGGGGCCGAAAAGACAGAAGAAGCGAAGCGGAAGTGAGAGCTTTGACGAAGGCAGCGATTCTGAGGGCAACACCTGGCAGATGGGTCATGTCGATGACGATGATGACGACGATATAGACTCAGATGAGGCGTTTGGGGAGAGCGACGAGGAGAGGTTCGAGGGATATACGTTCCGAGGAAGCTCGACAACCCAAAAAGGCGCAGCAAAGAAGCCAAGACGACAGGGCAGAGCAGCTGATGATAGCGACATGGACTTGGACGAAGGCGATAGTGCGGATGGCGAGGAAGAGGAAGATGATGGCCTGGGCGAAGACGCTATTGACCTAGCCACGGCGCTTGATCAGTACGACGAGGATGAGGCTGAAGAGAAGAGGGAAAAGAAGAGGAAGAAGAAGCAGGCTTCCGCCTTTGACGGCAGCGATGAGGACTCGAGCCAGGGCGAGGATGACGCCGCAGATAGTGCGTCTGATGTCTCATCTGACGACAGCGAGGAAGATGAGGAAGATCGGCAGGCGCAGCTGAATGATCTCATATCTTCGCTGGCGTCACAAGAGGAGGGCAAGCCCACGGGCAGGAAAGTCGAGGTTCATGAGTCTGCTGTTCCAGACGAGTTTGGGGTCTCTAGGAAGGTAGACCTTCTCAGCTTCAAGCCCAAGGTGGCTGACGAAGAGAAGAAGAGGGCGCTCAAGTTACTTCGCGACGACAAGTCCTCAAAACGGAATGATATTGCCAGGAAGCTAGACGCCCCTCTACCAAAACGACAACAAGACAAGCTCGACCGAGCTGCTGCTACTGCCAAGGCGAATGAGACGCTCGAGCGCTGGACTGACACGATCAAGCAAAACCGTCGCGCTGAGCATCTCATGTTTCCTCTGCAGAATAAGAGTGGAGGCGAACCCATGGGAGAAAAGACACTTCTACCTACAACGACCGCTGCCCCTGCCAACGACCTCGAAAGCACCATCCAGGCCATTCTCCAGCAGAGCGGTTTGTCGAATGGAAATGACGGCGAGGACCAAATTCAAAAGTGGGAAGAGCTACAGACAAATAAGCTCCCCATTGAAGAAGTAATGAGGCGCCGCGCGCAGTTGCGGATAGAGCGCGAACTCCTCTTCCGCGAAGAAGTCCGGTCCAAGCGTATCAAGAAGATCAAGAGCAAGTCTTACCGCCGAGTTCATCGCAAAGAGCGTGAGAAACTCCTGCAAAAAGAGCGGGAACAGCTCAAAGCAGACGGTGTTGATCTCTCTGAAGAAGAGCGCGAGTACAACGACCGTCGAAGAGCTGAAGAACGCATGGGCGCTAAGCACCGCGAGAGCAAATGGGCCAAGGGCATCAAGGCAACCGGTCGGGCAGCATGGGATCAGGGCGCTTTAGACGGCGTTACCGAAATGGCCAGGCGCAACGAGGAACTTCGCCGCCGCGTCGAAGGCAAAACTATACGCGACGATGATGACGAGGGCTCAGATGTTCCCAGCGAAGACGACGAAAGTGAAAATGACGACGATGAGCAATCAGACAACGGAATTCTACAAAAGTCACTTGGCAAGTTGAAGCAGAATCCGTTTTCAACAGATAAGTCGAAGCTGGGTCAAATGGCCTTCATGCAGAAAGCTGAAAAGGCCAAGCGTGCGCAGAATGACGAAGCCGTTGAGCAAATGCGGCGCGAACTTGCTGGTGAGGATAGCATGAGCGATGAAGAGCGCGAGAACACCGCGAAGGTCGGACGCCGCAAATATGGTCCTGGCAACAATATTGCTCCTGCGATACAGATAAATCGCAGTGAGTTCGAAGAGCATCCTGGCTCAGACGATGAAGAGACCAAGAATAAGGAAGTTGCGAATGATGAGGAGTCTGTTTCGAATGGAGCACGCGCCCAAAAGGGTAGAACCAATGGTCTTTCAAACGGCAATCGAAAAGTAAACCGGAGTGGAGCACCTTCGCCTGAGAAAGATGACAGCGGCTCATCGAATCCTTTCCTCGCGAAAGCTAAGAAACAGAAGACGGCGCAACCAGCGCCTGAGCTCTTCCCCTTCACAGACGGCACGGAGCCATCGGTAGCGGCAAAGGCCACATCTGGACCGAAGCCCAATTCAAAAGCTCAGTCAAAGCCTGAACCGGCTGCAGAAGTACAACCATCTACAGTTGACTCATTTCTCCAGCAACGCGTTACCGCCGCCGATGACGATGGCTGGGCGACGGTGCTGGGCGGTCAAGACGAAGATCAAGATCAAGATGAACAGGACATTGAAGATGAAGGTTTCGACCTCGACATCGTCTCCCGCAACCAGGCTCTCACTGCTAAAGGTTTCGCCGGTGACGACGTAGCCGCCGAATTTGCTGCAGAGAAGAAGGCTACCATCGAAGAGGAGGAATCCACCGAAACAACGAACTATCTTCCAGGTTGGGGCGCATGGGCGGGTGACGGTATGACTAAAGCCGAGAAGGCGCGTAACAAGGGCCAGAAGACTGTCACGAAGAAACAGGGTATTGATGCCAACAAGAGAAAGGATAGGAAGCTGGAGAAGGTTATTATCAACGAGAAGAGGGTCAAGCAGAATGTTAAGTATATGGCGAGTCAACTACCGTTCCCGTTCGAGACGAGGGAGCAGTATGAGAGGAGTTTGAGGGTGCCGAAGGGCAAGGAGTGGACTACCAAGAAGACGTTTCAGGATGCGACCAGGCCGAGGGTCATCGTTAAGCAAGGAATTATTGCACCACTGCGGAAGCCTCTGGTCTAAACAGATTTACAGCGCAGCTAGACACGTAGCGATATGGTCATCTCGGCTTCAATGCATCATTCGGAGGGCGAGCATCCCAGCGGTAATCCTGTGTAACCTGAATGTGGGGCTAGCGATCCTGTGATTATCATTGCGTGACGTGAGAGACTGACCCCGGCCGTGGAATCTGTATACGCGGGTGTCACCTTATTAAGGTACGAATATCGTTGACTTTGAGGTCCTCGCTAACTTATATGTTGTACATGACCTTAGAACTCGGTTATATTTGTTACCGTGACCTGGGGAATTCCGGATTTGATAGTCACAACATCAAAGTGCCTCAGCCTCAACCATCACGACATAGCTTTTGGCCCGACTAGTACATCCTATCCTTTGCTTCGAAATTAATCGAACGTCACGCTCTCTGTGTTCTTTCTTTGATCACCCTTTTACTCCTATAAGCCATGGAACCACCACAAGCATTCTTTGGGCACCTTCGACAGTCTTTGGACGCATTCAACCGGATATGTGGCCAGCTGGGTCCTGACGTCTGAACTTACACATGACCTGCGATCGAACATGACTACCATGGCTTTCTGCCTTCCTCACGAGATGTAATCCGGTCAGCCACGCAACCAGATACCATGAGTGTGGACGTAGTACCTGGCTGCTTATATGCTCTCTATACAGAAGTATACTACCATGGCGTTGAATGACTTGAGAGACGCTCCAAATACGCAGTCATTTCAGTTTAACAGAAGCCTTTCCATACGACCCTATAACTCGCAAACAAGCCCCGGTAGACCTAGAACATCACTAAGCATGTGGATGTCCACTTCGTATCACGGATCGGCCCTTTCAGTCTTGCTCTTCACGGCATGGACGACAGCGATACCATTGGAGATCACGAGTCTAGCATCGGAGGATGTAGTATGGGAAACAGTGTTCATCACGGAAATCATCACAGTTTACCCAAAGATGCCGGCAAGTTTGTTCAGTACAGAAAGAAACTCTATAACTACGGTATGGCAGTCCAGTACAGCTGCTACTTATGAGGCTCCGAAGCGATCAGGCACCACAGATAACGTCCATGGAACGGAGAAGGTGTCAGCGAGTTTGACTATAGGTGGCAGTGGAGGTCTTTCATGGACATCAGATCTACTAAAGGTGAGTGTAACGTTCTTTGGAAAAGTGACATAGAGGTACTTCGCAACGAGTCGCGACTTCTACCTGAAATACGACGCATTAGCACCTCGACACTCTCACGAAGTGTAGCAAATGTCTTTAAAGGCTTGCAACATCTCCTTCCGATGCACGGAGATTATCAAGGCGCTCGGAAGAGGGTGTCTAATTGTTGACGTTTGGCCGCGCAAATGCGCAAACCTCACGTTTCCTCAGCAAACTAACCCTCGCTCTTTCCCAGACTTCGACTTCGACGTCACAATGGATTTCCTCATCGATTGGCCGTTCAGAGTTCCTAGGCAGTATTTCGCCACCTACACCGCTATTTACAACCACCTTGGCCTCAGTTATATCACTTAGCAGTCCTATTTCTACACCTTCAGGATCCGACTTCGATTGGCCACAACTTCCCACAACAAACATACACTCTACATTTAGCTCCATTGCTAAGCAACCTGGTCAAAGCCCTACAGTCACTTCTATGGGCCAGTCGCTGTCCAAGCCAACATCATCGCGAAAAGGATCATGGAGAGACTCATTTCGCGACACACGAAAGGGCATCCTCACATCTTTCGGTCATAGCACGACCGCAGTACCCAACGAGATTCCTCCAGACAACATCTTCGTCCCTATCCAGAAAGACAGCATCCTTTCTCAGATTCCGATCGGCCGCCATCATCCAGTGCCTAAGACGGGAGTGGAGGATGATGACAAACGGACGATGCACACGAATAAGTTCTACGCCAATGCGTTTCTGGGCCAGCAGAATATGCCTATTTGGACGCACCCGTATTCGATTTGGTGGGGGAAAGGGTGGAATGAACAAGGTGTGCTACAGACGTGGGGAATGAACATTGCACATATTGAAGAAAGCGATATTGCCTATGGACTTGGTGACCCTACCAATGTTAGTCGAAACTTTTACCTTTTCTGGACTATTAACTGACCTATTTCAGGTCTACACAAATCCGCCGCACAAGCAATCACTTGTCCTCTCCGCAGCTGAGCTCGACTCCCAGACAATTCTGACTACCGATACCCATCTGCCTTTCTCCGTCAACATCAACATCTTCTCTCACTCCGCTCCGCAAGAACCAAAGATCACGTTTCCTGTCGTCCAGGGGATGAGCTTCGTCACGGCTGGCTACAGAAATGCTACACCCACGATACACACTGGTGGGAAAGGCTTTGTGGATTGTGTGGGACCAATTCCGATGGGTAGAACAACGAAGTATCGCGTCAGGGATATGGATGGCCGAGACTGGGTCATCTATGTCAACCCGGTAATAGGCCTCGACTACGACGGCACGAAATTCCTTCGACTCGACCCGAACACCTTGCTTGGACCTGCTGGCTTCAAAGGCACGATACAGGTTGCAAGGAATCCTCTTGGTGCTGAAGGAGAGGCGCTCTACGACAAGGCTTGTGGCGCGTTCGTCTACGAAGCAAGCATTACTGCTGTAGCCCCCGACAGTAAAGGAGCATACTCGTTCAACTACACCAAGATTGGCAGCTCACCACTGCTGATGTTCGTTCTACCCCATCATTTACAGTCCCTCGACCCGGAGCTCAGAAAACAGGTGACTAAATTGCAATTGCGTTCGACAACAAAGGGCATGGCCACTGCTATTTGGGCTGAAAAACTTACCTTCATAGAACCCAACCTTCCCACTACTATGCACTTCGGTCCATGGAATCCTACTACCACAGCAAAAGTACGCTACCCACCAGACGTCCTAGCCCTCATCGCCGCAGTAGCCGAACGCGATCTCCGGCGCGCCATGACGGAGCCAATACCACCAGATTCCATGTACTACGCGGGCAAGTCTCTCGCGAAATTCGCCACGATAGTCTGGGTGATCAAAGACGTGCTCGGCAACGACACCCTCACCACGGCCGGCCTAGACAAGCTCAAGCAAGAACTAGCCAGATACATCAGCAACCAACAACTCCACCCCCTCTACTACGACGACAGCTGGAAAGGCATCGTCTCCAACGCGGGCTTCACCGACCCGGGCGCCGACTTTGGAAACACATACTACAACGACCACCACTTCCACTTTGGCTACTTTGTGTACACGGCGGCTGTCATTGGCTATCTGGACGCTGCGTGGCTGACCCAAGGCGATAATAAAGCGTGGACGAATATGCTGGTCAAGGACTTTGCGGAAAGCGATTATCACGGGCGGGATTATCCTTTTTCGAGGAGTTTTGACTGGTGGCATGGGCATAGTTGGGCAAAGGGTCTGTTCGAGAGTGCAGATGGGAAGGATCAGGAGAGTACGAGTGAAGATGGGTTTGCGAGTTTTGCAGTCAAGATATGGGGGCGGGTGAGCGGGGATGTGAATATGGAGAAGAGAGGTATGTCTGCGAGAGAGAGAGAGAGAAGGAGAAAAGGAGAATAGAGAATGGTTGTGTATCGAAGAACTGACGGGTACCAACAGGCAACCTGATGCTCGCCATCCAAGCCCGCTCCTTCAACGCATACTTCTACCTGCAAGCCACCAACACAAACCACCCAGCCCGCTTCCTCGGAAACAAAGTATCAGGCATCCTTTTCGAGAACAAAGTCGACTACGCAAGTACGCTTCCTCCCCACATGCCTTGTCTTTTACCTTGTACCTCGACGCCCTCCGCTCTCCCCTGCATGTACTTTCCAGCCTTATACACTATAAACCTCACCTCCGCCGCCGCCATCTAAAGTCTATAGCTAATATCCTTTTTTTTCTTTCTTCCCAGCATACTTCGGCACTACACACCCTCTCATCCACGGCATCCACATGGTCCCCATCAACCCCTCAACAGCCTACACCCGCCCGCGCGCCTTTGTCGCGGAGGAATGGGACGCGTTTTTCTCGGGCAATCGCGCGCTGCTGGCCGACGGCGGGTGGCGCGGTATCTTGTATGCGAACCTAGCGCTTGTGGACGCCAAGGCGAGTTTCCTCTTTTTCCGAGATGGCGTAGGTGGGTTTTGGGATGAGCGGTGGATTGATGGCGGGGCGAGTCGGACGTGGTATCTTGTTTGGGCGGCGGCCATGGTCGAGTTTGGGAAGCGGTGATTTGCCTTTTATTCTTCTTTTTGGAGGATGGGGCTGTGAGACTGCCCTGATGAGGACTGTCGATTAGTACGAATCAAAGTGTGAAAAGCACACTGCATGGTCTGGAAAGATGAGAAAGTATATTTCAGCCACCTTTTTTGATTTCACACTCGCATTTGTTCCTACATTTACAAGCCGCTACATACCACAAACTACGCAGCTGACGTCCACTTCAGCAACAGCAACAGCAGCAGCCAACGCAAGCGCTACTAGCTAATGCACAAACTAGAGCCCAATTTTCTTGCCGATTCTTCCGGTATACGAGGGATTCCACAAGCCGCAACGCCACACAGAAGGAAAAAAAAACCCCTTCCCATGACACCAGAAAGAAAGGGATGATGCCAGATAATCGTACAAAGAGATAGGAAAACAAAAGAGGTCAAGATAGGGAAATTTGAAACCTCGAACCCCGTTTTCGGAATTTGGGGGGGGGAGGCGTAGTGGAACTGGTATCCAGAACAATGTACATAGGAAACAGAGGGTTGCGCCGCTCAGCGGGTCCGCGGTTTCGAAAGGGACCTTCTCGCCTCGTTTTGATGAAGGGGGTCCGAAACTTGATTATAGTTTATTGGTTTAGTTTGGGGCGAAGAATCGCTTGACGACATCGACCGTGATGTCACCCGCTGCGTCATCTGGGTAGATGTAAAAGGCGAGGGCAATGATGGCGTAGATTCCGATGCACATGGCGCCCTCGAGATAGTTGCTCTTGCCGTCCTGGATGAGGTAGTTGACAATGAGAACGGAGATGAAGAAGACCATGGTCTCGAAGCCCTGGAAGTGCAGCGTCATGGGCTCACCCACGATCCAGCCTAGGATGACGAGGAAGGGTGTGACGAAGAGCGCAATCTGCATGGAGCTGCCGATGGCGACATTGATAGCCAGATCCATTTTGCCCTTGTATGCGACGATGACGGCAGTGACGTGCTCTGCAGCGTTCCCGACTATAGGTATAAGGATCAAACCGACAAAAGTCTTGCTGATATGCGCCGATTCGACGATCGAGTCGATGCTGTTGACGAGGAATTCGGCGCAGACGGCGACAAGCACGGTGACTACAACCAACGCAACACCAGCAGCCGTGGGCGAGAGAATCTGACCGTCCTCAGCCTCGGCATCCCCGCCTTCCTGGTTCTCAACGTCGGCAAACAGGCTGTGGTGCGAGTAGAGCTGGAAGTAGAGGTATAGGATGTACAGAATGAGTAGAATGATCGAGGTGCCGTGCGAGAGGACGAGAATGTTCTTGTCGGTTTCGAGATTGCCCTTTTTGTTGTCGCTGTGCATGACGGCGTAGAGGGTGGCGGGGATGATCAGCGATGCGGATGCGACGGCCATTAGGGAGGACATGGTGGATGCGACAGTCTCGTTGAAGCTGCGCTCCTGTTCGCGAATGCCACCAGCGAGGAAACAGCATCCAAGGACCTTTGGTTGTACAGTTAGTGCGTGGTTGCATGCAGCGCGGGTATTCTACTCACAAGAAGGATGTTGGACAGGATACTGCCGAGCATGCTAGCCTGGACGATTCTTATTTCGCCCTGCTTGAGCGCAACAATTGAGACCTATTTCCAGTCATTAGTTACTGTCGCAGCGCATTGATTTTGGCGCGCGCAAACTCACAATCAGTTCGACGGCATTTCCAAACGTCGCATTCATCAATCCACCCAGCGTCTGGCCGAGCTTGGCGGACAGCTCTTCGGTTGCGAAGCTCAGAAGCGCAGCGAGCGGGATAATGGCGATGAAGTTGAGGACGAAGACGGCAGTGGGGTTCCAGCCAAGTGCGCCGGCGATGATGCCAATGGGGACAAAGACGAGGAAGACGTTGACATAGTTGCTGGCGAGGGTGGCATAGGTAAGGTGGAGTACATGCTTGGGGAACGTCTTGAAGCGCGACTCGTTCTCGTGGTTTTGTGTGCGGCCGATGAGTGGCGTCGTCTCATGGTAGAGGCCGCCATTGGTAGGAGCGGGCATGGTCTGCTGCTGCTGCTGCTGCTGGAGGATCTGCTGGCGAGACGAACTATCGTGACGACCGTGGCGGTGGAATTCTCGCTTTATGTTTTCTGCCAAGGGCGCGGGTTAGTGATTATGATTATCGCCGAGAAAGGGCAGAAGCGCGATGGAGGGCTGGCGCTGTGCTGCGGACGGTTGGCGATGATGGCAGTACCAAGACCGCGGTTGTAACAAGGCCAGCCAAGGACGCCGCTTGCGGGACACAAAGAATCAAAGGGCCGTTGTTACTCACTCATTGCTGTAGGGGAGAAAGGGTCAGATGGCCACGATGCGGATGTACCAGTATATGACCAGTCTCAGCGCGCGCCTGGGCAGTCTGGGGGGGAGGTAGCGGATAGGGACGGGGGAGGTAGCGGATAGGGACGAGGACTGCGATTGGCGACGAGGGACGGGAGCTATGGCGAAAGCAGCGAATTGACTATCAGTGCATGTATGAAATTATATGGGTAGGAATGCAATGGAAGAGGGGGACGAGGGCGCAGCTGGACCGTCTTGGCTTTGGGAGAGCAGAAGCAGGATGACGCGCTGGTGGCTGGCAGCTTTCAAGACCTTCACACAGCCCGAAAACCAAGCGGACAAGCTGGTAGCTCCACCCCTCCACTTTCCCCTGCACATCATCGGCAAATCGTGATTTCCTGAAACAATGGTGCACTCGAGTTCCATCAGTCTGAAGAGAGTGGAGTGTGGCGAGAGATATCTATCTTTTCACTGCGATGCCTGTTCTCTCCCAACAATCATCCATCCCATGATTACAGAGTGAAAGCGCGTTGCTGACGACGTCATCCCCTGTACTACCTATACAGAGCCCTACAGTACAACTACAGCCAGGCCAAGCCAGCGGCCATGCAATCTCATCTCACCGCTGGCTGCAGATCGTCAAGTGGGCGACGACCCACCCGCTGCCTTTGCGAGCTTCGCGACCCAGTACACCCAGACGCTTCCAGCTTCTGAGGCAAAACACCTCACCTGCCAAGCCGTCGACGTCGCTTAGAACCAGCCTTCGTCCGCGCATACCAAGGCCGAGTTATGACGGCTTACAGAGACTTGGCACTGCTGTCAATTCCATGTTGTGTACCATCGCTCAGACGTGTCGGGGGAATGGGAAGCCGACTCACCATGACATGACAGCTTCGCCTTGGTGTCTGACCAACTTTCGAGGCTGTGTCTTTTATTCGCACGTCTTCACATCCTCGCGCAGGTATTGGAGAGACGTCTCACCAAAGCGAGTTTACTTGGTCAATGGATACTACATCTACGCTATGCATGTACAACGCTTTGAACACTGATGATAATGCTCCTTGTGAGCCATAATGCGCCGTGTACCCTAGTCTAGATAACCATCCCAAGTAAACATGCGCAATGCATCAGCGGCCCTCCAGCCTCAACCGGTTCTGGCTCCTCCCTTCGTCTCGCCGCGCCACCAGGAACCACAGACTACTCAGCCAGCACAGCACCACCCCAGCCCAGCTCTGCGCGGGGATCTTGAAAAGATTGATAACGGCAAGTTGAAAGGCGCTCCTCGGCACCGCAACAAACGTCGCCGTCAAAGGAGACGTCGATTTGACAAGCAGCAACGTGCCTGCAAACACGGCCCATGATCCCATGCCGCCAAACAGCATCATGGCCCAGAAGAAGGGCACATCGAGGAAGGGTATGTTGTGGTATATATGCGTGACCTGCCCAGAGATGAGGACAATGGGTGTTAGGAGCATGAGCGAGAGGAGGGACGTGTAGTGTAGTGTTCGGTAGTAAGCCCGCGTTTCTTCTCTGTTGCTGGCTTCCTCAGCGCTTGAGGGGTAGCCTGTAAGCACATCGCCTTGGGGGACGAGGCCTGCCACGAGAGTGCGGTTGGTATGGAGGAGGAGTATAGGGTATAGCGCAACGAAAAGCGACGAAAAGACGCCTGCCACGACCGACTCCCAGGTTACGCGGGCATCGGAGCGGTAGGATGCGAAGAAGAGGTTCAACGTTGCGATGAGAGCAGCCGACAGCGTGCTGCCGCTGAAGTTCTCTTTCTGCATGATGCACGAGAAGATGATGGCAAGCGGGGTGATGCCGATGCGGGCGAGCTGGTACGTCGGAAGGGGCGCGTAGCTGTGCTGTGTTAGTCTCCGTGAATCAATTGGGCATGGGCAGATGACTTACGCAAAAGAAAAGTTGCTAAGCAGCACCTTGACGACGAAGACCACGGCCAAGGGGAGTACCTGCTTAGCAACATGCCAGTCAAACTCGAACAGGCCCCCTCCTGCAATGCCCCCTGAGCCGTTGGACAGCCAGCGTACAAAAGCAGATATGCCAGGCTTCCTCGAGCCTCTATATGCTCCTCCTTGCGGCGCGGCTGGATGCGACGGCGGTACAGCGGCGCCGAATCCGACAAAGTGGAGGACGTTGCTGAGGAATCGCATGAGACTCGAGCCAATGATAAGCAGAAGGTGGGTGATCAGGAGTTGAATGTACGTCTCGGTGAGCGGGAAGGGGAATCTGGCCTAGTTAGCCTTTGGCACCACCGAATGCATGGAGCTTCTCACTTGTAGATGCCCGTCAGCATAATAAAGCGGTTCATGAGCAGCAGTCCAAATTGACAGCCACCAACCCAGAAGACCAATAAGCCCACCCAGATCTGCCATCCTATCCAGGTCCCAAAGAAAAAGGCACCGGGGCCACCCTGTCTCCAGAAGCCTCTCCAACGGCCTCCTCTCCCCGCGCTGTGGCTCACCAGCGGACGTATACTGCTCCCCGGTCCATATTCGTCGTCCTCATCCTCGCTCTGCGCCGCGCTCCGGATTCGCGGATACGGGCTCGTACTGCGACTTCCAATATCGATGAGCGGGAACGCAGGCTGCAGCTCCGACTGCGAGTTCTGCGTCGAATGGCTCCGTCTCGAGCTCTCCATGTGCGCGTACTGCTCCACGTCCGAGTGGTCTGTATCGTCGAGCGAACTTTGGCTGTTTTGGCGACGGCCCGTGTAGCTGTCGCTTTTCTTGTTGCTGCTTCGCGAGGGCTGTCCAGCGCTGCGCGAGAGGTTGTTGAGGAAGTCGAGGGGCTTGCGAAAGGTCTTCTGGGCTGTGCGAGTGAAGGGACGCGTCGAATTCATCCTGTCCGCTGCATGGCGGGGGAGAAAAGGAGTGCCTGCATGCTGAGGTGCGATTAATCCCAAAGGTCGTGCACAGGCAGGTACGAGGCAGTCTTCTTGTACTACTGCCTCGCTTGCGGCGTTGGACCCTTGCTAGGTACGACGCTTCACATGCATCTTCTCACACATCTTTTCTCCCCTGTAATGACGATTCACAAAGAAAGAATTCATTGCCATCGACCTTCTTTGAGATCCCTGTGTCCGTCCACTTGTTTATACCATCTTTCAGACGCCCTTCGTAAGGAAATTAGTACAACAACAACGATACAGATTTCACAACTCGTCTGAACGCACATGCCTTCAAGCAAGCCTTGGGGATACTATGTGCTCTATATTCCGCCGATAGAATCAGAATAGGGGACGACTGATCGACTAAACATTAACTACTTACAATGGCGTGCCATTCAATAACAGAAAATGGCCACGAAGATCCATCATACAAGATTTGTATTACACCTTCGTAAGGTTAGTCTAAGGGTGGGTTTTGAAAAATCATCTCATCCTCCATGTAATCATGCAACGAGGGAACAAATCATTGTTTTCTCAAAGCCGACTTGTCGCGCATCTCTAGTCAGTCAGCACTTACAGATTGCAAGCTTTAAACTCCAGTATTCAAGGCACTATAGGAAACTTGGAGGAATGAATTTGATATAGTTTGGTCGACTAAAATAGTAAGAGATCAAAACGGTTGACCACTCATGGTAATCTCTAGCATCCTAGATATATCAAAGAGTGGACAGAAACACGTGGAGCTCTGCCACATACACCACCACGGGTGATCAATTCTGCCATTGTATTTCTGGAAAATAATTGGTATGCATAGTTATACGTATCTGTTTGGTGGCACGATGCAAGAAGAGAAGCAGCGCCAATAAATAACAATTCAATGCCCCTTCGCTATATTAGGTTTCACTACCTTCCTCGCACAAGCTGTTGGATTATAATAACTTCCATAGTGTATTAGCAGCTCAACTCGCTAGGACCAAGGGGAACTGACATGCAAAGCTCCACACTGCTCAAGGTGGATGAAAGAAGCGTTGATGTCAATGGGCCCAGTAAGCTTAGCATTGGCGAGCTAAAGCCTGGCAAACCGAAGCTTCGGGAGATCAACAGGAGGTGGTAGAAAGAGATTTCGGGGGTCACTGTGATCAAGGGGTTGTATTGTAAGAGTGTAGACGGACAGAAGTAGGGTAAGATGATCTCCACTAGCGCTTCTTAGGGCACGTACAGAAGTAACGAGGAATTCCTTCGAAGAGGGTGGGTAGGAAGCCCTTTCATGTGAATTGCGTAAGCCTCCGTATAGACTTTTACTCACTCTGATAGAAGAGTGATACATCGCAATGAGTGGCCATTGTTTGTCGTCTGAAGGTGTTGTTCAAGGTGCTCATTTAGGAAGTGGATGACATATAAGACCAGATTTTGGGCCTATCAAGGTTTAAAGCGTAGTGAACAGAGTTCGTAACCTAATAGAGCATATCCTATCCCTCTTAAAGTGCCGACGAGGTGAGTGGATATCTAGTTCATCGAATGGGCCTAGCTATAATCGATCTTAAATATCTCAGGCTCAACAGCCATGCCTTCCTTATCTTCGGTGCTATACAAAGTAAACCTGCTGCTGTGCGATACTGAATGTGCAAGTGGCGAAGGGTCTAGGGACTGTGTCCGAGAAGGATCGGCTGTGCTTGGCCTATGCATTGGCATATTGGGTAGCATACTCATATAAGATTGGAAAGTGTATCATGTGGGCGACGGTGTGGATTCTATGTGGTGTGCGCGGCTCGAAGTTTGGGTTGCAGAGGAGGGCGCTTTGAACAGTTTGATCTGGGAGGTAGCGTGACTGGTTTGGGGTTATCCACTGATAAACGCGGTGTTCGGTATTGAGGAGTCAGTTCTAGATCGTTGCGGATCTGGCCAGGTTTCAGCAGCTTCAAGAAATATGGCTCCATCAAACGAAAGTGATTCCTGAGATAAATGGGCCAAAACGAATTTACCGGGACATGATTGAATAACCATGGCTGTCAAATGCTCCCTTGAAAGTATCCAAGTGAGTATGCGAGGTCTCTCGTACTGATGCGTAGAGAGATACAATTTCGAAGGGAAATACTTATTACATCCACACCTTTTATTTGCTCTTGAAGAAGATAGCGCAACATAAATTCTTTCTCGTACCCTGACCGTGGGTGTTTCTGGGTCCGTGGCGGAAGTGCAAAGGCAAATAGCGGGTGAAATAAGGAGAGGGATACGTCCAGTCCCCGAGAAGTGTAGCAAAGTAGCTAGGCTCAACATTTGCTCTGAGTCCCGCCGTTCTTCGGAGCAAGGCTTTCTCACTACGTGCCTATTGCGGCCGGCGCCACGGAATAACATTATCCCATGTTTCTCGAAGACATGGGCCGGGCCGCCAGCAGGAGTGGTGCATATGTTGTGACACTCACACATGACTTGATGCATGAGCCGGGTATCGTGTTGGTGTGGGGAACTGAACTATAGCTCGCCATTGCTAGGAATAGAAGCCAAGCTGCAAGCACGGGAAGAATGGAGTTTCGGGAAGGAGCCGCTGTCGTTGAGCACATTGGCGTTACTAGACGATGGCACCATCGCCATGTCGCTCATCTTGAAGCAAAGGCAGTAGCCGTGCATGGAAGGTGGCGGAGAACGCGGAGTTGCTTGAACAGATAAGTAAGATGACGCCTTGTTGGCCTGATTCCGATTGATACGATACTCGTCAAAGTAGTAGTCGGCAAAGAAGGTGAGCCTGATACCGGTGAGCTATGCTTTGGAGGCGGGAGGATCGGAAAGAACATCACTGCTGAGGTGTGCGTTATCATACTGACAATAGGCCACCAGTGTGTACCTGCATAGTACTGTACGACGTAGGCAGCCGAGGCGCTCTGCCAACTGCGCCCAAGACCAAGAGGGAAGGAGGCCATAAGCATAGGATTGTAGGCTAAAATAACCCCACAGCTATATGCATGGCGCTAGTCACGCATAGCCCCCCTGATTTTAGAGGATGGCGAGTGTAGTGGCGAAAGCACTCAGGTTGTATACATCCTTGGTAATGGCCGAGTCTAGACAATCAAGGCAGGTTGTTTGACTCTTCGACACAATAATCGCCAGCTCGAGTGCAAAGGTCAGCACGGGTACGGAATATCCGACCACGGGATTAGGCATGTCGAAGAGCCAACTAGAAACGAGAGTTGACAAGTAAGGTGCGCCTGTCATACAAGCTGATGGCGTCCAAAATGCATGAAATATTGGAATCATGCATCAGGCTATTCCTTGGGAGGAAGTTGTCGAAAAATGGGTTGCCCGACGTACTCATGGCAGAAAAGCGACATTGAAGGCGAGACGATTGTCTAGGATGCGGGAAAGTTTGCACAACGTGGGGGTTTTGGCCCTTCCGAGGAAGATGTAGTCAGCCTCTTATTACATGTCGTTTCCATGCATTGTACCATGTCATCAGTCAAGAGATACCCCGTTCATGTTCCTGTCAGGTAAATCTGGTCTCAGTACCTTGACGGTACGTCATTATGAACGATGGTTGATTGAACAGGTCTGAATCCGAGGAAAGGGGCAGTAATTTTGTCCAGCTGATATAGTCCCACTCCAGTGCTCACTACGGGCAGGGTCAGGGAGGAATAGGAGGTTGAAATTGGAGTCAAGACAAGCCTGTGCTATATCTAGGCTTTACCTGGTGAGAAGACGAAGGATGCTGCATGGAAAGAACGAGGGGACGTTGATAAAAAGATACAGCGATTAGTGACGATGCCAGGTTAGTGGGTTGCTGTGACCTTGGGACAGACCAAACTACCGCTTGCCGCCGTGGTAGCGTGCGTTTGGGCACGTGCTCAGAACTACGGTAACATCTCTCCGACCCGGATGCGGACACCCCTCACACAGCCTTAGGTTGCAAAGCTCCCTGTTGCCGCAACACAATCACACGCCCTTGGGCTCTTGTACTCAAGGATGCCACGACGGCGGCAAGGAAACTAGATCAGGTTAGCAGAGGATGTTCTCGCAACACGAAGGAGCAACTGGACAAGGCGCGACGGGGTTAGTCGACGACACGATAAGGTCCCACTGGCGCGTCACGCAGGATCCGCCGGGAAGGCTTCAGGGAGCGGCTCCTTGGTGGAGTCGCCCGAAGCCGCGCCCGATTTGCTCGGAGTGGGTCCAGCCCCTACCGGTCTTTCCACTGGGCTGATTTCTGACCGTTTTATACATTCTTGCCAGGGTCTTTGGAGAACAAAGCAGTTCAACAAACAGCTCGCGAACGGCGCAGCGACGTAACATGCAACAGGCATCTACAATGTCCTTGTCTATCACCATTCATACATTCGCGATCCTGTCTGGTGGTTGCGACATGCATGTTCCCTCACCATCTGCCGGCGCTCTCATTGCGCTCAGCCCAGCTACCCCCTTATCTGAGGCGTGCCTATGGCAAGGTCCGAGTATATTGATCTGCATCAGCTAGATACGAAGTAAGGAGGTGGTTTCAACATTACGTGCTTTAAGCTTAATGTTAGCGACCATGGTCTAGTCAGCGGATCGAACGCATCTGTTGATTGCATATGACAACCAACGGCTGCTGCACGCTTAGCGAATCCACAATCCTTCCAACTCCTTGTACATTCTGCTACTTTCACGAACGAGGCGTTACCAAGACATGGCCGTCATCGCCGCAAAAGGAAGGCCAGGGGCCGGCCTCGCTATGTCCGGGCTGAGCACCACCGCTCCTTGCATCTCATTGGCCGGGCTTTATCACGCTTCTTTCCTCGTGAAAGCTTCGCCTGACCGGGAGTCGATTAGGCTGCGATGCAAGCTGCCGAGAGGTTGTAGACCGCAAACGATCCTCCTTTAATCTGGCCAAAACCTATCACTGGACCTGCGGAGCAAAGGCCGGCAGCCTGGAGCATATGGGAGAGGGCAAGGGCTTGGGATACCTGCTGAGCCCACCTGCAATTTCGTGGTTCTCCTGTTTCCCAGCCTTGTGCTTAGCATGCATGGTCTTGATCAGTATTATTCATCGCCCGTTCCTCGTACAATCCCTTTGTTCCTTTGTTCGAGTGACACCTACTCAGTTACTTGATCCCTGGCTAACTCGGGATGTACATGTGCGGGCTAGAATCAGCAGCCTAGACGGCTCGTCCCGAATATCTGGATCTTAGTATCAGCGTGTGGTAGAGTTGTAGATGTCTCTCGTCAATGTGTCTAGCCCAACTTTGGTCAGCGCGCCGCGACCATCTCCCATAGAGGCCCAATAAGAGCCATGAACCGCAACCGGCAGACAAAGGCCTGCGGAACATACTTGATGGACCTCAAGGGCATGCCCGCTGAAGCTGCTTCATTCCCGGTTGGCTTACCACTGGTCTAGTCATTGCATTTTCTCTCCCGTTATCAGGAATCAACAAGGGGTTTACAGTGCTGCAGATCGAATAGATCCCACGCCAAATCGCACCATCTAGACACCCTCTGCGTTAGAGCACTACGAGAACATATCCACATCCCTAAACTAGTAAGCACCTTTAATATCAGCTGCATTTCGCCAAGGCTAGGACATCTGACCTTCTCCACCAGATTTGTTCTCCTTCTTCTCTCAGACCGCTCTGCCAGCCCTCCATCAACGCTACTGTAGTGCGTTGGGAGCAAGTAGTGCCGGACAGTCCGTAGCACCTACCAATTTAGGTATCGAAGGAACACGACCGCCACGTTGAGCCACTGTATCGTCAACTGATACCTGGTAGTGTAGTGTGGGTATGTCGGGCAAACGCGATACTGCGCTGTTTTCAATGGCTAATCTTCATTGGAAGGTGCATTTGCCTCTTAAATCTCGCTTCCACCAAGTGTTTCAATCCCTCTATATAAGAGGTAGAAGACATCCTCTCAGGAACATCAGGCAAGGAGCACAGTAACACCCAACTCTTCAACATCAGTCTTCGATAACTCTCGCTTCAACGACATCGTTCTTTGAATATCCGCCAATATGCAACTTTCACTTATCCTCGCACTTTTGCCGCTGGCTCTAGCCGCCCCGGCCCCGGCCCCGGAACCAGCACCAGTAATCCTTCCGCGAGCTGGCTCTGCTATTCCTGGACGGTACATCATCAAGATGAAGAATGAGAACCTCGATAAAAGTGTCAACTCCGCCTTGAAGCACTTGAGGAAGGGCCCCCGGCACGTCTACAAGTTCGGTAACTTCGGCGGCTTCGCTGCTGATTTGACCGATGAGACTCTCGATACCCTTCGTCACCTCCCTGGAGTATGTAATCAGCTTCTGATATCAGAGATCTCATGTTGACAAAGTACAGGTTGATTACATTGAGCAGGACGCAATCGTCAAAGCCAATCTTGGCACGGTTGATCATCTTGAGAAGAAGGCTTATGTCACGCAGGCCTCGTCCACCTGGGGTCTGGCGCGTATTTCTCACATAGCCCGAGGTAGCACATCTTACACCTATGACAGCACTGCTGGTGCCAACACGTGCGCCTACGTTATTGACACCGGTATCTCCACCACCCACCCTGAGTTCGAGGGCCGCGCCGTTTTCCTCGCCAACTTTGCTGGCGATGGCACGAACACAGATGGTAACGGCCACGGCACTCACGTTGCTGGCACTATAGGCTCTAAGACTTACGGAGTCGCGAAGAAGACCAAGCTCTATGCTGTTAAGGTCCTTGACGCAAGCGGTTCGGTAAGTTCCCCTCCTCACCCTCTTCCTAAGGCCACCTACTCACTGTATGAAAGGGTACCAACTCTGGTGTCATTGCCGGTATCAACTACGTCGCCAACGACGCAAAGACCCGTAGCTGCCCCAATGGCGCCGTCGCCAACATGTCTCTTGGAGGCTCTAAGTCCACCGCTGTCAACTCCGCCGCTGCCAATGTCGTCTCCTCTGGTGTTTTCCTGGCTGTTGCCGCTGGCAACTCGGCTGCGGACGCTAGCACCTTCTCTCCTGCCTCAGAGCCTACTGCCTACACTGTTGGCGCCACTGACAGCTCTGACCGATTCGCCTCCTTTTCTAACTTTGGCACCGCTGTTGACATCCTCGCTCCCGGTGTTGCTATCCTATCTACTTGGCTCAATGGTGGCACTGTAAGTTCCCACGATGCATTTTCTCAACAGAAAGCTAACAGGTTGCGAAGAACTCCATCTCCGGTACCTCAATGGCCTCTCCCCATGTTGCCGGTCTCGGAGCCTACCTGCTAGGTTTTGAGGGCAAGAAGACTCCCGCTGCTCTTTCTGCCCGCATCACTGCCCTTTCCAACAAAAACAAGATCACCGGTCTGCCCGCCGGCACCAAGAACTACCTTGCTTTCAACGGCAACCCAAGTGGTTAAACATTCGGTTAGACAACTATTAAAGGGTTATCGCTGGTATGTGTTTCAAGGAGAACTGAGATGGACGAGTGGGATCTGGGTTGCAGAATATAGAACTGGGTGATAGAAGTCATGATTGTTGTATGGATGGGGGAAGTTGCAAATTCCTGGCGTAGCATGTAGTGGTGATGCTATTTAGTTTCGAAATTGAGTCTTTTCCCCAGCCTCGAATATATGCTCATAACTGCCCATGCCAATCGTCCCGCTTCAAAGTGCGGCCGGGGCACAAAAGCATCCGCCCTGTACACTCTCCGCATTCCGTTACCCGCTGTCGTGCTCACTCATTATTGCCACACTACTGTTGCAATACCTTATTGTGACATTGTTTTTATTAGATGACGCTCCACCAATGGACGGTGGTTTTTAGCATCCGTTCTTAGACGCGTTAGCCGTAGGAGCGTCGGGATGCGCTACCGATCCCAATAGCGCTGCTAGAGAGCCTCATTGCGGATACGTATTGACACCACGCAAACGGTTTTGGTACTACGATGACGATAGTTCTAGGTCGCTTTAGCCCATACGGTTACACAATGACTGCTACCATCTTGCATTCGTCACAAGGTACCATTTATCTCCACTTATGATCAAGCTAATATTAGTCGGATTTGTGTACAATGGCTTCACTATTCACTATTGCGTGCGGGAGCGGGCGTACAACACAGCGAAACGCCATCGCTACCTCGATCCGGTGCTCAACGAGCTAGTGTCCGTTGCGCAAGTTTGCTTTAGCAACGGGACTTACGTCAAAGAGGAATCTGCTAAGAGCGACACCGAATGAGGGCGTTGTTACAAATCTCTGTTGCTGGGTGTCGTTGGCACGGTGTAGTAGGACCGAAGTACCGCCAGGAGCTTGCTGCATCAGGCTCAAGCCTTTGTTTGGATGATCATTTGGTTCAGGGAAAGTCATCATTCCAACATCCCACGATTTGCGTGAAGAGCAATGCTACCGGCGATCTTGGCTCTCATGTTGCACCGCGAAGAACTGTTGGTAAGGGGGGAAACATTCGAATACCATTCCAGCGCCAGCCCCAGAGTGCGTTGAAACAAGCTCTCCAGATCCTTGCACCTAATACGATCACCGTTGTCAAGATCTTCAGGCTCAAGATCTTAATGCATGAGATCTCCATCCTTCTGAAACGCGCGGATATGGTGCGCCGCCTCCGCGTTGATCGTGCATCTCCACACGTCCCTTATAACCAGATTGCTGGAAACTCCAGACCATGCTGCAGCCCAAGCAGATCTTGGATTAATGTCGATGCATTGAATATAGAAGAGATAATGCCGATCTGCGGGGCCCCACAAGTAAATGAAGAGATATTGCTGTTAATATTGGCGGATGAATGCGAGGCTCTTAATTCTCCGTATGTGGGTCTGTGCAGAGATGTGGGGATTTCAATATGGGAGCCGCGTCCATATTCGCGCTTCCGTTTTTATGCACAATGGCTCTCTACTCTTCTCCCCACTCTTTATACGTCCTTTTCATATGAGTTGATGCGGCAAAAGCCTCACATACAGCTTCGGTATGATCTTTTGCTTCAGAAAACGCACAGACGTCATCTTCGGTCTCATCTTGCGCGATCAGCCGAACATGGACGCTAGGACATCACTAGAAACATCCTAAACATCCGTGATCACACGGCTAGCATGATTGCAAATGGCCATACCATCTCAATACCCGATCTGGATCCTCCGGCAAGATGCGCATAACTAGGAGACATATTGGATTGCGCGCTTACGATATTTTAGAAATGTGGTGCAATCGACCCATCGCATGCGAACAGCGTTCCCAATCCTCGTTCCACCACTACACTATGTGCTGCAAGAGCTTCTTGTGCTTCTATGCAAGCTGCGCTACCAAGGGAACTGTAGGCTTGCGAACGCCACGCATGCAACCTTTCCACCCCGAGTGGTCTCCGACAATCGAACCCTCCAATCGTGTCATCGGTGACGGATGAGTGCTTATCGTGGCTTTTGAGGAATAGCAGCGCTTGACCTCACGAGGCCAATGGGCTATAATTCCTTACCAATCGATGCGCAATCGACGCGAGGCAGCTGCAGCAGAGCTCACATGTCCGGTCGAGCTCAGAGACTGATGAGCTTATAAGGTGACGGCATCACCTCTGTTGAGCAGAGTTGTCCACGCTCGAGCGATTGCTCAAGCTTGGAAGTTGTATTCCTTGCCTTCCTAAGCATACTTAACACAGCATGAGACTAGTTACGGGCACCTAGGTTGGCGAAGCGTTCAGTATCCATGTGCTGTTTGTTTGACGCAGATGGCAGAGACGAGCCCTGCTCTAAGCCGAGGACACGGCCAGTAAGTACGGGCAGGACGACTACTGAAAATGCTCTTCACTAATACTATAGAAGTAATAGAAGACTGCCAACAATTTCAATTCACCTAAGCGATACTTTAGTAGTTCTTCTCACGAATACAGCATAACGGCTATCGACTGCGATCTGTCATGCCGGATTTCTTTGGCAGAAACACCCCACCGTCCGTTGTCGTCTCAGGACAATGCGCATAGCTTCATAGCAGGATCAGCAAGACTCGTTGTACTTTCGGCGCTTTATACATTCCAACCCGGGAACTGCTCCACTTCCTACATAATGACCGCCGTTCCACGACATTTTCGGGCAGCATCCCCGAAAGCCATCTGCTTTGGATAGAAAAAGATACTGCTCTACGTTCTCATGTTTTAGAAGCGTTCCGCAGATCATGAATCATCTCACGGAATCGGCATGGGAGGCTAGGCGTCTGACTTCCTTGAGCTCAGATTCCTCTCCGACCCTTCGCTAGCCAATGTCGCAGACGAACTTCGATCACACGTTTAGGCTTTGGGTGCTTGAGGAGCTTCACCGCCATCGACCCCATTGAGAGCGCTTATCTCGACGCCTTGGGACGGTTGAGCATTCACCGGACATTCGCCCATCATGCCCTAGAAGAACTTATGGCCAAATGCATGGCAAAGCGGCGTCATCTCACGGCATACCCTACAAACGTCTCACCTTCTGATCTGTTCTTGATTCCTTGGCATGCATCCAATCAATATTTTTTGACCACTCGCAGATTTCTGTTGAGGTAGGTATTTACCCTTCGTGTCTCGTTAAGAGCTGATGCGAATTCCAATAGGATAATGCGATATGAGCCGTTACATCGCTCTTGTTCTGGTAAATCCTTCGGCTGACGGAGGGCTCCGGGTCACACAGACCGTCTACTGGGTTCTCCCATGCAATCGGTCATGGCTAATATACTGCGCACGGTCCAGCCCTGTAAGAAGGGCTCACAAGACACCTCCCCCACTCCGATCCCACTTACACCGCATACGCACGCGACTTCCGACTCAGCATATTCGAGTTCGTGTTGGTTTGGGTGCTGATCGATTGGTAAAAATGTTGAATCTAGACACCATAGCCCGATTTGCGATGCTCTTCCCGCACTGCCGGTCTGCGAGAACCCCTCCATGCAGGGTCATCCATCCATCTCATATCCCGCGCGGTGCACCCTTCAAATATTGAAGGTCTCGAAACACCGATACCTATTGGATTCAATATACAACATTGCAACGCCGATAAGGATGTTTATCTTCGTCAGTCTGGCACAGATGGCGACAAAATGTTGTTTCATCACGCGATGAGCAGATGCCACAGGAGCACGGATTTATCACATATGGGCACAGTCCAATGACAGCCATGGAGCATTGCTTGGTTGGTCGAAACCTCACGGTGCAACGTGCGTCCTTTGTTCTGTATGCCGGTTATGGGTCGGCGCCTTAGCACACATCTTAGAAACATGACAAGAGTAGGAATCTAGCAAGAAGGACTGTCAAAGCTCTATTGACCGTAAGCACTGTTGTCTACTTTCGTCCTGCTATGGCACGGTGCTATTGCGTCCCTGACCGGCTATCTGAACTCTTCCACTGACGCCTAACTCGCTCCTCCTGATGCCTCCTTCTCTTTAGCCTAACAGCGGTTTGGCTGAGTACCTAGAATGATATTCCTACCACATCTTTTCAAATCGTTGCCATAGCTTTCTACGCAACCCCGCAACCATTACGGTACCTCTGTCTCGTAGACATGGAAAACAACCATGGTCCTTTACGAACCTCATACCAGCATTCTGGGGTCCATGCGATAAGGGACGGAGGCCTTCTGGGGTGTTGTAAGATCACGCTGGCAGTCTCTGAAAGAAATCAGGCCTGCATTTGTCTGGCCGTGTCACCTCCGTGAAGCTTGGCACTCGCTGCAGACCGACATGGTTTCTGTTCCTGCTAGAGCTGTCCATGCTGCTGCGCCTTCATGGTTCTCGGACTTGGTCAGTTGAGCGTTGCATTGCGTACATGCAGACTCAATGCTGATCACCCTCTATTGCCACGAACTGGGAAGGCAGCTATGTACCAGCGTACCAAATAGTTTCACTGCGCCAGTGTTGGCCTCGAGTCTCAACTATTTAAGACTCACTTGCGCTGCTGTATTCGTGATCTTCAGCTCACATAGCTTCATCTTCACATCAATACGTATCTACTTTGCCATTCTCACTCTATCGATCTCCCAAAGTACTTCTGTCAGTGAAGATGTATATCTCTCCACTCCTAGCATTCATTCCAGTCGCTCTTGCGGCGCCTCTTGTCAACGTCAAGAGGGATGACATTATCGCCGGCAAATATATCGTCAAGTTGAAGGGCGACGTGAGCACGTTTGCCGAAGACCAGCTCAAGAAATCCATCTCCACTGCACCCGACTTTGAGTACACACTCCCTGGCTTCCGTGGTTGGGCTGGTACTTTATCCGACCGGGAAGTTACGCAGCTTAAGGCCTCCAGCCAGGTACCTTGCCCACTCTTCTGAAGTAACTGGTGCTAAACTGCTTTCAGGTCGAGTACATCGAACAAGATGCGAAGGTGTATGCTTCAGCTATTATCGAACAGCAGAACGCCACTTGGGGTCTTGGTCGCATCTCCCACCGCGAGAAGGGCAGCACGACCTATGTTTACGACGACACCGCTGGGGAGGGTACATGCTCCTACATCATCGATACCGGCATCTTTGTCGATCACCCACAGTTCGAAGGGCGTACGTATTAGCAGTATCCCCTCCAAATGAACGTTACTGATCAATCCATAGGCGCAGAGTTTCTCACCGACGCTTCCGGGGAGGGCACTCTCGCGGACGGTAACGGTCACGGCACCCATGTTGCTGGCACGATAGGCTCAGCCGAGTACGGAGTCTCGAAGAAGACAAAGCTCTTTGCTGTCAAGGTACTCACCTCAAGTGGCTCTGGTTCTTTCTCAGGCGTCATTGCGGGTATCAACTTTGTTCAAAATGACGCAAGGTCTCGCAAGGCGTCCGGAGCGTGCCCCAAGGGCGTTGTTTCCAATATGAGTCTTGGTGGCGGCAAAAGTGTTGCTATCAACGAAGCAGTATGTATCCTCCGCTTTGGAGTGGACTCGAACAGCCGAGTACTGACCTTCATCTAGAGTGCGGCCTTAGTAGCGTCCGGTGTCTTCCTCGCCGTCGCTGCAGGCAATTCCGGTGATGACGCTCAATTTTACTCCCCGGCATCCGAGCCAACAGTCTGTACCGTCGGCGCTACTACTATCGACGATAAGTTTATCAACTGGTCCAATCGCGGCACACTCGTTGATATCCTGGCTCCAGGTGTCAACATCACCAGCACGTGGCGCGACGGCGGGATCAACACCATCTCGGGAACGAGCATGGCTTCACCACATATCGCCGGTCTTGGTGCATATCTTCTGGGGCTGGGGGGCGCGGACGTCAATACTCTGTGTCAGAAGATCACCGAGCTGGCGACGCCTAATGCTATTGATCCGGCCACGCTGCCCGCCGGTACAGTCAACCTGTTGGCTTACAATGGCGCTAAGTAGTAGGGGAGTGTGTGCTACTTTGAATAGTAGATCCGAAACACGCGTAAGTAATGATACGGATTGAGTGGTTTGGGTAGAATTATGCGCTATAGACAGGAATAGCTTTTTAACTACGTACGTAGACGATTATACAGCTTGTTTTTCATAGTGCCACTATCTACCTCTCTTGTAATCGCCTACACTACTAGATGGACTTTGAAACCAATTTCCATCTATCGTGACGCTTCAGGAATAACACCAATAAATATTCTTCTCAAACTGAAAAGGAGAAAACAGTCATATTTTGGGTATTTAAAAGTGACCACGATAAAAGATACTATGCAACAATGCTAAAACGCCATCATAAATCATTCCTCTTGCGAAGCGCTCTGCTTTCCCATCCTCCTTCTGCGCCTAATCATACATGTCCAGTAAAACCAGATTCCTTTCACAAACCCCG
Source organism: Cucurbitaria berberidis CBS 394.84 (assembly GCF_010015615.1). Classification (NCBI taxonomy): domain Eukaryota; kingdom Fungi; phylum Ascomycota; class Dothideomycetes; order Pleosporales; family Cucurbitariaceae; genus Cucurbitaria; species Cucurbitaria berberidis. The sequence continues at coordinate 1,565,655 of NW_024468937.1, read as the reverse complement.
AGCGCATAATAACGCGAAATGAACCGAATTAGGACCTAGGATCTCTGTCCACTGACCCACCTAAGAAGTTCATCGACATCTTCGTTCCCCAAACTACCGGTCCGATCTTCCTTCGTTCCTAGCTGCTCTTTCCTAACTTCCTCCTTACTTCCTCCAATGTTATTAGGCTGATCGGATGCAGGCAGCTGTGATGATTTTAACTTGGCGTGCTCTATGAGATCTTGTACATCGCTATGTGATAACGAGCCGTCGTCGACCGTCATGCCGAGTCGCTGTTTCTTCTCGTTCTCATCGCGTTTAATCTCTTGGACATCAGCTTGGGTGGATCTGAGTGTGCGAAGATCACCAGATTCTGGCTCATTGGGTCGCGGAGGAGTGAGCGCGCTGATCTTGTCACTACTGCGTTGTCCGCCATCGTGTTTGAGTTGGGGCTCAATTTCCTTTACGTCGGGTTCAGGCATTATCGGCTGTGGTTGTAGGACGTCTTTCCTGCTGACCCATCTCACAAGCTCATCGATATCATTATTCCTCAGATGGTTTTTTTGCTCTTTCATCGGCGATTCGGGCCGACTCCTCGGTCGTCCTCGCTCTGGCTCATCATCTAGATGTTCAAACTCGTGCACTGTCGTTGTAGCCGCGGAATTGCCGCTCGTACCGTGAGGTCGCTTAAATCTTCCCCCTATTTCTGGTACATCTGAATCGTAGTGCTGCTCCGCTGGTGCGTCGAGCTCAGACCTGTCCAGATTCCAACGAACTGGGCCAGCTTTTGGGCCGTCGCGATGCGATATCCAGCGCACAAGATCGTCTGCGTCTTCTTCCTCGTCTGAAGAGTGTTTGGCGAGCTCAGAGTCAGATTCGGTCGATGCATCGCTGTACCCTGTCTGGACGTGGCTCTCTCTTATCGCGTCCGAGCGTCGACTCGCAAAACGAACCAAGTCATCAACGTCTGACTGTCCGACACTCTCGTGTCCGCTTTCTTGATTTAATTCTGGCACGGGTCCTTCTCTTCTGGCTTCGCCGTCGCTGGGAGGGTCTCGTCGACTGACCCAGCGGACTAGATCTTCGACATCGGAGTGGTCGATGCTCTCTTCATCGGCATCGCGGTACTTCCAAGACATGTCTCGTTGCTCGTCGTCATTGTCTGAGCTCGCTGTTGATGCGCGGTCGTCGAACTTGACTGGCGCTCCATCCTCCCCAATTCGTTCCATGGTAGGCGCTTCCCTACTCGTCACCCTTCGTATCCTCATCTTAATTCTACCCCCAATCCCCTCGTTCGCCTGCGTTTCCTTCTCTGGCGTCTTCGGGCGATGCATCTTTCGTTCGTCGTGCTGATTTTTCCAATTGCTTGCCGCCTCGCTTCGGTCGTGCTCTTCCTGCTGGACAACGCTCATCTTGTCCTCCAGATTGGCAGAGAACAGCATGCTACGAAGAGAGTGAAATCGAGCCATGTGCGGATGCTTTTGTTTTGTAGGCCCACCGCCACCGCCACTTGTGGGGAGGAGCCCAACGCGCTTTGGTCCTTTGTTCGCAGAAGACTTCGGCGAACTCCTCCTAGGCGATAGTGACGAGGGGACGGGAGGGGTCTGAGGACACAGCTTTTGCCTATCTTGGCGCAAATTCTTACGAGCTTCGGGTTGCTTGTTTGACTGTTCGATATCCGCTAGATCCTCGTCTTCAGATAAGCTCCCTTCTTCGCTACTGCTATCCGATTGCTCGTCTCCCAGGTCGTCTAGTAGTCGTGATACTGCCGGTGACAGCATGCTCATGCCCCCCAATTCCCTCCTCTCCTCCGCAGGCACCTGATCTATATTCGCAACTGCCGCCGCCTTTTGGGGCGGGAGATCAAAATATGACGCCATGACTCTGTGCCGCGCGTCGCGTTGAAATGTCTACCTTGAAGATGTATCTAGCCAATTGAGCATATAAGTAGAGGGATGGCGAGCGGTGAGGCAGTGCTCTCGGCGTCTTGGTGTCTCGTCGCGATCGTCCATGCAGAGGCTGGGCTGGACCCAAAGGGAAAGTCTCGACCCCGCAAATGCATGACGCGGTGACGTGTGACTGGCGGGATCTGCTGAGTCAGCGAGCTAGTGACGAGGCCCATCTGCGGGACTTGCTGAGGCGGCACCACCCTTTGAGAGTGGAGATTTGGTACGTGTGGTCTGATGCTCGTTTTGATGTCAGGGTATATCTTGGATTCGGGCCTTGTGGTGATGCTGTGTGGGTGTTTTATGCGGCTGCTGCAACATCCGGGAAGGGCAACTTCATCTGCTTGCATCTCCCGGCAACTCCTTGTTACGCGACCTGTGGGTAAAGAAAGCCATGTAGTATACTTGATATTACGTAGTAGCAAGCTGGGTTCTAACGATAGCTGTATGAAGAGCCTGAGAGCTAGTCTGCAAGAAATTTTACAGCACCTCGTGAGCCATCGAACCACTTCTCGACCACTTCGCTGTCATTTCTTGATACCAATTAATAGTTCTCTTCTCTTAAGCCTGGAACGTCCACCTTGGATGCCGATCCCCCAGCTTCAAATCCTCATCACTATCATGGAATCCCCTCGTTTCTGGATGCTCCACAAGATACTTCTGCTTTTCGCGGTTTTCTTTGTCCAAGAAGTACCATAGCGTAGTGACCACCACGATGTTCAGGCACAAATACCCCAACGCAAACGAATGCCCTAAAACATATCTTGGTGCTGTTATGGGTCGGTACAGCTGCGTACCGAGAACAGCTCCTAGGTTGCCAATCGAAATCTGCATCGCATTGGCTGTTGCGCGCTTCGTTTGGCCGGAAACGTTGATAGCGGGCCAGGAAAGGACTAGGGCGACGGAAGGGTAGATGCCGATGGCTGCGAAGAAGACGCCCACGTAGGAGACGCCTGGGCGCGCCTTTGGATTCTTATTGGCTAGTAGGATGATATACCCGACAATGGCAACACTGGAGGTGATGGTTATGAAAAGCGCCCGGCGCGCGTAGCGTTCAGATAGGATTGCCCAAAAGATGGTGAATATTGTCGCCACTGCGTATGGAGGAATGGTGAGCAGTTGTGATTGCGCAGATGTATAGCCCATATCTCTGATGATGGTAGGCTGAGATTGCGTTAGTATAGCAAACCCATCAAGACTGAAGATAACTCACCAGGAAGAGAGATAGCGTATACAGTGGCAAACTCATAGTGTGGAAGCCCAAGCCATACAGCCACACCTTGATATCTTTGCACGCGAACCAGACATCGCCCCATCGGAACTCTTCTTCATTCGTTGCATCACTGTCGGCTTTCAAGCGAGCCTGGATAAACGCCCTTTCATCTTTGGACAACCAACTGACTGTATCGGGATAATTGGAGATGAACCAGTACGCAACGATAGCAATTATAATAGTGAGTAGACCTTCCTGTATATTTGTTAGTTGAGTATTCATGCCAATGAGTTCAACTTACCAAGATGAAGATCCATCTCCAGCCCGAATACCCTCCGACGTTGCGCATATGCGCGATACCCCAGGCTAGGCAAGTCAGCTCAATCCAGGCAAGTAGCGCATACTGCGCATCTAGGACATACCTAGAATGCCACCAAAAGCTCCTGCGAGGGAGGCGCAGCTGAAGAAGAGCGAGATGCGGTACTGGCGTTCATTTCTCTTGTACCACATGGACAGGTAGTACACTACACCAGGAAAGAGTCCAGATTCTGTTACTCCGAGACTAATGAAATATGAGCAGAGCTTCTACAGATGGTTTAGTACTACTCACAAAAACCGAACGACAAAGAAGCCGGCAAGATTCTTCGTTACACCCATCAATGTAGCAACAATTCCCCATGCCTAAAGTAGGTACGGAATTAACCAATGTATCCAATGCACTGGATGTTTAGACTTGACATACAAGCGTTAAAGTAGGAAGCCAAAATTTGGGCGACGTCCGTTTGAGGATGATGTTGCATGGGAGTTCGAAGAGGACATAGCCGATGAAGTAGAGCGTAAGACCGGTGAGATATTGGTTACCGGTCATGTGTAGGTCCGTAGTGAGTCCCTCGATACGCGCGTTGGCGACTACAACAAATCATCAGTTCCATCTCGAAAACGTCTCTTCAAGTTCGAAATTACCATTGCTGCGATCCAGGAACGACAAAAGGTACAATATCGATACCGCGGGAAGTAGTCTCAAATCCAGCCTACGAAGCAACTTCTTCTCGTTGATGGAGCCAGGAACGACTTCGACGTCCGAATCAGATGTGTTCGACGCGGCTGGCGCTGCATGCTTCTCTGGGGGTACTTCCGATGCCATGGTTGGGAATGCGGCTCGAAGACTTGGGCGGCCGTTCTCCAGGGCACCAAGTATTTATCTTGCCCAGGATCAGCCCCAATGATGCAAGAGCATGGATTTGTCGCTCATCCAGTTGCAGCGTCATGATCCAGGGTGAGGACAACGCTCCCAGGGGTCACTGCGGGCTTTCATTGGACTGCATTCCATCTCCCCTCGGAGGCGGGTTTCGATGCTTGTTAACAAGCCTATTTTCCTCGGTACCATCTCGATAACGGGACAGCTTTCGACTTTTGGGGTCATTGTGGTAGGGGATTCGAAATTGAAGTCTGAAATGTCGTGATTGCAGATCGTTCGCGCTAGCCGAGGTAGGTTTAACCTCGGGACAAACATGGTGAGAAGGCGCTGCTATTTGCCCGGGGTGATGCATGGCTAGTTTCGTACAGGGTGGGTAAAGCAGATGTCAAACCGCCGTACAGGCTTGACGGCACAACGGGCGTTCAAATCTAGTGTATTACCCCACGTTACTATTGCTGTCACGACGACTAGTCTTACACGTTATCTCAAGAGCGTTCCTGCTCAAACCATGCGTTTCCATCTGCGGTAACCCCATGCCACACCGTGTTGTCTTCTCTAAGAGGACACTCTCCACCACTAATCAGGTATTCCGAGAGCGCTGACCCCAGGTCACCGTTGAGCCACCAGATCAGAGCACCAGGTTTCTCTTCACAGCAGCCGAATAAGTACTCTCCTGAGAAGATTGCCGAAGTCAATTTGAGAACGGGCCGAACAGCTTCAAGCACATGGATCCATGAGCCGTCTGGGACCAGGCATATGTCCTTTAGATGAAGCGCCTTGAGAGTAGACGAGTGATTCTGCAAAAGGCGGATGATGTCTTCTTCGGCAACGTCGATGTTGGTGAGACTCAACTCGCAAAGCTCTGTCCAGTCCTCGTCCAACGGGATCATTTCGCGAATACTAGCTGCGGCATGGAACCTGCCTATCTGGCGCCGCTGATGAAGGCTCAGAGACAGCGAACGAAGCGCCTTCATGCTCCGGAGAAACTGTTTAAAAAAACCACGTTTCAACACCGCCCAACACTCATCGCATTCTTCGTAGCCGTCGCCACGTGCAATGGGTCCTCCCCTCCAATAGGACAAGGCCAACGTAAGACTCGTAAGTCTACCGAGTTTAGCTTCGAAAGATACAGGGTAGATCCTTGGCATGAAAAAGGTATAGTCAATCGCGTCGATCTCTAGCTTCCATGGCCGTTGGAGTGCTGACAGTCCCTCAATTGCTCTCGTGAGTGCGTGTACTCCCAAGGGACCGTCCTCAAGATCGGGGTTGAATAAGGAGTCGCCTCTCGGTATGAAATCCAAAGTATCGCGCGCAATGTCTGTGCGAATCTTTTGTAGTCCGCGCTCCCTTGACTCAAGCGATCCATTAAGGATCCTTATTTCTCGCAGCGCAGGGAATTGCTGCAGCAGACCAGCTATCCGATCTGGATGTAGCACACCGTGGAGTGTCTTCTTCTCGTCTTGCCGTCGCTCATCGTGTGCCTGATAATGGGCCTTCACATCGCCGATCTTGGCTTCTATATCCCTGGGCAGAAGACCGTATGGTTCTGGGTAGAGCAACCGATAGTTATCCCGCAGCGTGGAATAGCGGCCTTGCTGAAGCTGATATGCCGTGAGCTCGTCTTCTGTGCCACCAGCTATGTCCCATAAATTCGAGTCCCAGACCAGAGTCTGCACACAGCCTCGCAAGTTTTCACGTCCAGCAAGTTCCTGAACGCGCTGAACGCTCACAGATGAAGCATGAAACGCGATTACTTTGAACAATTCCTTGGCCCCGGTGGCTGCAAAATACTTGCATGTACAACGGTATTCGCGAAGATCGGCATCGGTCAGATGGGGAACTATTTTTCCATAAATCTCCGGCGGAAGAGAGTATATCGTGGTCATCGTTTCGCTTGCGAGAGGGCTCCTCTATGATGTGGTAGAGTTTAGCAAGTGGTATCAATGAAGTGATACTGGCGGTAGGGCCGATACGAGAAAGAACGCGTTGCGTGAGCTGAAGGAACTAATAGAGCTGGAATCAAAGTTGAAAGCAAGATAATTCGAAGAAAAGAAGAACATGAATACGGTGAACATGCCTTTAAGAAGTGGGCCGGGACCTGACGGATATTTGATTGAACGAAACCTGGGGATGGTATATCTAAACGGCCCGTCGCTTAGCGATGCAGGGCGGACCCAACAACCTGTCCAGTGCTTCAGATTCGTTCTTCGATGACCAGAAATCTATAAGCGATTAAAAAACATACCATTAGGCGTTTTTGACTCCATATTTTTGGCGGTTTAAATACTCCACGCTCAATCCACCTAGCTCTACTACGCCACAATACCACCATGTTCTTCAAATGCTTAAGCGACCGTTTGCTCATCAGGCTTCATCCCTGAGAGCGTCCGTTCCTTTCGCAGATGCAGATCCGCAGGCATCCGTCCTAGCAGCTCGGTCCACCGCTCGGCAATTGCAATTGCATGCCACCACCTCACACACCGCCAACTCTCCTGCCTGAACTGCTGTAGTAGTAGGTTGCCGCAAATATGCACCTCCCTCCTTGCCTTGACGAGGGACTGGATATTGGTCTTCTCGCTCACGACGTACTTATTCCTCTGACGCGCGAATGAGTCCATTGACGGCAATGATGCGAGTGCCACATACAGGCGATGTTTGTGCAACGAGAAGAGGTTGCAGGTTGCCACATTGTTTGCGGGGGGTTGCATGTAGCCAGAGGCAAGACCATATATGCCCCAGCCAAAGGATTCCTGGTCTAGTTCTCCGCCATCAAGTAGCTTTTCGAGGATGGTGATGGTAGTTTCCCAGAGGTGTTTGAAGAGAACAAGGTCTTCCTTAGCCGGCCCTTCGGGTTGTGCAGTGTCGATCGAGTCTTGAGCTGCGGCAAGAGAGACGGCGACATCCTTGACCGAAGCCGTAGTAGTCCTTGGGGGTGGAACGGGCGCGGGTGAGAAGGCGGTTGTGCCGCTGAACGTGGTGTACGGACCATGCAGGCGAATAAGCGAGCTGGCTTGGCGCAATAGATGGAAGAAGCGCGCGGTGTCGGACATGCGAAAAGCCTCTCGAATGATGTCCACATTCGCTGGCAGTGCTGTTGCTGTCGATGGTGATACCGACATGGGTGGATAATTGGCGTAATTGCGTCTGATGCAAGCGCACCTACTGATGTTGCTATCGACACGACCTCAGGGGATACCCTCAGTTGAAGTGTAGTGTTGATCGTTGTGTTTACAAGGATGTTGAGTGAGACCTTGAGGCACCAGCTGCTGGTGAACGTAAGTAAATCCTAACGAACTGGTGCGTGGTGACCGTTCCAGGTAGCATTGTTTCCACAGTGACTGCATCAGCTGACTGTCTTTCACTCTCGCAGCCATGATTAGCTCAATGTCTGGAGTGACGCGATGTGTCGAAGCCCGGAAACTCTCCTGACTTGGGCGTACTGGCTACACAAGCTTCCTTGAACTGGCTTGTACCTCAGTCTGGGCCACGGAATCTCCCATGGCCGAGAACGGTCCCCTTGGTGAAACTATTCTCGAAGCTGTCCCTCAGGTGATGCCAAGGGACGCTCTCACTCTCCTGTTCTATCATGGTGGTCTGCATGATGTGTCCGTGAGGAGCCGGGCTCTCGTCGGTCACGACAATGGTTAGAGGTATTTCCATACTCTGGTAATCCATACGCTTGGGACCGTAAATTTCTGTCGAGGTGGTGCCGCTCAGTTCCGTGGGTACTAGATCAGAGGGACTCAGGCTACGTCGATAGCCACGGCGGTCCTTTCGTCTTAGCCTGCTGTTGGAGGGAGAATATGTGCGGCTTCGTCGGTCGCGGGGGGCGGCCTCAAGGCTCATAAGCCCAATACAGTGCCGAACAAGCGGCCGTAGCGTGGCTATACATCCGGCTACTATGCCAATACCAGGTTCGACTGTACTCCAGATGGCAATATCCGTAGTTGCGTAAAGAAAGTCGGGGCCGTCCATTAGAGTATTGATGTAGAAGATGCGGACAATTGTGCCAGTACTTCCACTACGTGATTGTCAGCGTGTTGCTTGACAGAAATAGCGCAACCTCACTCACATGGCTGCAAAAGCGAGAATGCCGGCAATCAGAAGCTTCGTTTTCAGCTTCATCTCTAGATCCCACACAATGAAAAATGGAAGCGTTCCAAATGCCCAGTCCGCAGCAGCGTTGACAACCGCGAGTGCGTAGGTGATGCCAAGCGTCGGGCCTTTAGGCAGGCATTTTTTAGAAGCTGGGTGGTTTTCCCAAAACTCGGTGACTGAATTTGGTTAGCAAGGGGATGTTGCGAGGAAGGAGCGAACACGTACTGGGTAGGCACTGGAGCATGACCAGGAAGAAGTAAACGGTTCCGAAGAGAACAGTACCTGCCATCAGCAGCTTGATGCACCAGATATGCCAGCGTTGAATAGCAACTCGGAGGTAGAAGTAGCCAATAGCGAATTTGAGGAGGCAGGTGATCAATACGTAGAGGAGCTCGCCCAGATACCAGAACTGGACATGGTTAGATTTGACAAGACAGGCGAACGGTATGAAAAGTTACCATAAGCGCAATTCTCGCATCTTCGTCGCTTAGATCCCAACGGTGTCGCCCGGTTCCATGCACTGCGGAGACCATCTGGAACGACAGATATACTGTGAATACGACCTGCACACCTTGGTAAGTTATTGGTCAATCGAAGGCGGATCGAGGCGTGAGACATACTGCTGTCGCAACCATATATGAGTCTACGAGTCGTGGAGGTACGAGGTCAGCGTGTGTCTCACTTCGGCTCGTACATGGACGCTTACCATCTTTTCCCCACGTCTTCGTCAGGAATCCTCTAACGTAGACTCGCAAGCTGACAGTCAACCAGGCAAGCACAAAGAACAGCGCGGCAACAGCCAGCACCTCGTGATGGCGGTCGTCCATGGTCGGTTCCAGCGCGCGCTTCATTCGTTCCTTTCCGACGTTAGTGTGCGCTGATCATTGCGTCTGTCTGTAGCCTAGCATTCATTCGCGCATGTCGAGAGGAGCATTTGTTATGTCGCAACGAAGTAGAGCGCGACAGCCCCGTGGAGGTTGAGGTTGAACGGAAGGCTGCCCCCCATCGGCAATAGTAGCTATAGTAGCCCTCGTTAAGGTTTCAGCCAACCGTGCCTCATCGATACCCGGACGTCATGGTTCGATGCAGACATGGAGATGCAGGGACGGATCGAATCATGTACGACGTTGCATCTAGCTCATTCGTCAAAGGATCATGGTTTCCGATCGAAGCATGGCTCACTAACGTGTAGTTTACTAGCTCCCAAATCTATGACCCGTAGCCCGGGGCCTAGGCGGCCGGAGCTACTTCCAAGTGGTGTTTTAAGATTGTCATGAATAGGGAATAGCTGCTAGCATCGACGTTTGCGGATTCCGGATTCAGCTCTCCAAAAGCTCGACCTTCGCGGCCAAAAAAGGCGGCAGATGAACACATATGCACCTCACGGGGATGCGATCCACTAGCAGATGAATGCCTATGCTGCTATTGTGGGACTCGAAGCGCAATTTGCCGGGGAAGAGGAAGAGGCCTGGTGTTGAGCGGTGGTTGGGGTAGAAAGCGGAATAGATCCGCGACTGGGGTCAGGGGTTGTAATTACTCCGGTCGTTCGCCCGAGCATTTCAGGCTAGCCTCCAGCCCCTCCCCTCCAGACTCTCCCCTCCCTGACAGAAACATTTATCGTCGCATTGTTGCGCTCCTGGATAGATACTATTTGGAATTGTTTAGAACAAGTCGGTCTGCTGTAGCTGTCTGGTACTGAACATCAAGGCTTATTATCTCCCTGGGACTGGTGCCCGGGCACACCACTCGCACTACACTTACAATCTATCTTCAACACGAGCTCTAGTGGCCTACAATCAATGTCGAAGTCGATATCAGTCCAGGAGAAGAGCCAGTGGGGGGAAATGCTCTGCATCTCCCAGCTGTCTAGTCGGACGAAACAAGACGTCTCTCGCAACCTGATCATGTCTCAACACTGACCGCGATGCAGTGACAAGATTACCGGAGAGTTGGACTTCGTAGCCATCCCCCTCCTCCAAACCCTTTGTTTCCTCGAAATCTGCTTGCGAAGACGAATTCGATTTCTCCTTTGCCGCCTGACCTTTGATCAAACCCAGATTGGCAAATGAAGATGTGGAAGCAGCACGATGTTCCCACCCGCTTGATGGGTCGCACGGACTGCTAGTAGGAAACTGTTTGACAGCCTACCAGAGACAACGATTGCTGTCTTGCGCACAGATTATGATACGCACATATATTCACTCCAATAACTTTCTTACTTCATCACACATCCATTTCTCCGTTGTATCTCCCGTCTATAGCACGCAGAATCAGACAAGACTATTGAAAACTGATTCGTCCTCCTACAACCTACGCTTAGGCTTACTTCCTCAGTGTTATGACGGACCAGTCTCATAATCCACCAGCTCTACCAGATGGCCTTCGCTACTATCTCCTTCGCGACAGTATCATGGTCCCCCTGGTTCCTGTAGACCAGCTGGCTTTCCAGCTCCAGGGAATGCCACGCCAGCTGAACCATCGTCAGATGTCCGACGAGGGTTGGAAGTATCTTACGGAAACCAGCGAGGCCCCATCTACGATTCCTATTCAGGCCCCCACCGCAATGTTCCCTTCTCACTTCACCGCGAAGCCTCGATTTCTTGCTCCAGACCACCATGTCCGACACGACTCACTGGCTACACGAGCAGACAACCCACGAATTGATCGTTCCTCTCTTTCAGCTACCGAGAACATACCGGAGCTTCCCCATCCGCTTGCCAGGTCTGGCGCTGAGCGTCCTTCATCCCTAACCGACACCTTCGCCTCGATTTACCAAAACGACGCGCAACGGCTCGGATATCGTATGTCTTATCCGTCAGGAATTGAGCCAGATCCAACGAAGAAAGAGTACTGCACCCACTGGATCAAGACCGGTGAATGCGCGTTCATCTCTATCGGCTGCAAGTTCAAGCATGAGATGCCCACGACTGAGAAGCTACGCGAGCTGGGTTTTACTCAAGGCATGCCAAGGTGGTGGAAGGAGAAGTCCGCCCTCGCATCCAGAGGTCCGACGTGGATGCAGCGGCGCCTGGCCGAAGGCAACGACGACGGAGAGATGCCAACCCCGCGCGCTTTCCCTGATCCTTCGACATTCAAGAGCAGCCAAGCTGGTGATCGCGGCGAGCTCTATAATGGCATGCGTCAACCGAGAGACTCCCTCAGGAGGGAGGCGGTGACTGAATCAACAACGACATCACGTTCAGCCCCACCTCCAGTGCCAGTACAAGCTCCATCCCGATCAGCCGGCCGTGCGTTGAACCTCCTCATCGATCTAGATGAGACACTTGCGCCTCCACCTAGCCCACAGCCATCCAACAGCTCCTCGGCCAGCGCTGGATCCCATGACACGCATCCTTCCAGTAGCATCTCAGTGTCACCGCCCTTATCGCCTACCGTCGACTGCACTCCATCCCCTGTCGTAAATCGTAAGATGGGTGGCAGCCAGAAAGAGCAGTCGGTCACCACTCGGCCATGTGTCCGCCAACACTCTCAGATCTCCTGGGCTTCTGAGAGCGAGGAAGATGTTAAGCCTGCCCAGCCAGTTTTGAACAAGCGAAAGTCGAACCCTCGCAAGACTGCACAGCGATCTACGGAACCAGTCAAGAAGCCTGGCCTGGCCTACTCAAAGCACGCTGTAGGCAATCAGACCAAAAACGCAGAGTACTCTGGCAAATCTGCGAATCCGAGGACGACCGGGCCGAAGAGTAACGAAGTGGCCGCACCTGAATTATTCTCTAAGATTGAGCAGCTTCGCCGGGAGATTCACCAGAAAGAGAGGGTAAAGAAGGGTACTACTAGATATGAGGGACAAGGCCGCGCTACTGTCAACTCGATCGCACCTGTTAAACAAACAGTCACGTAACTGAGTACGCCAAGGCGAGCCGAGCCATGTGGGTGTGTCTATACATCCCTTGTCAAGCACAAACGGTCGGCCGCATGTTGACAGGACATGCTCGCCATCTCGGCCCGACATCTGAGGGGGTGCTGTGTAGTAGTATAAGCAACTTATGAGTCCGCTTGGTATAGTAGAGGTTATGCATTGTTCAGCTTGCACATTCGTTTTTGCATTGGAAAGGTGTATACTAGTAGCGTTTTTGAATTTCTTTCCTTCTTTCCCATAGACTTTTAGAGTTCCTTTTGCATTCACCTGCGTTGTGCTGTTTTAAAACTGTTAGTTTTGTCCCGAAATTCTCTTGTTAGCAAAAACATCATGTCCTTCGACTCATGCCCCTCAAGATGCAAGTACGTAGAACCTGCTCTAGTGACGCGTGTAATAGCATGTATTATACGCATCAACTAAATCGTGCAGTGATCTAATTTTTCGTTCATTCCCGCGTTAATCCCACGTAATGCACCTCCCAAATCGAAGCTACCTCCTTCTTCCATCTTCGTCGGGATCCGGCGCCCCGCCCTCGAACTTCTCGCAGAGTGGATTGTTATAATCTGTGCACATATTAGCATCAGTCATCTCTCCCTTCCCTTCCCCTCGTCACTACATCAACAACAACAACAACAGAATAAGTACTCACAATCACCACTCGGGCTTTGCCACAAGTCGGAATCCTTCACATAGCAGAAATCCGTCGTCTCGCTCCACCAGGTGTCATTCGAAAGGGTCAAACACTGCAACCAGATTTCTTGGTTGAACTCATAGCGCTTCTTTGAGCTGCAGGACTCTTTTGGGCAGGAGCGGCAGTATGCATATTCTTCGCCGACGGTGACGTTGATGAGGTATTGCGTTCCAAGCGTTGCGGGCACGGGAGCAGGCGCGCGTTTGTTCACGTCGGAGGTGCCGTTTGCGTTATGGTGGAGCTCGATTTCGAGAAATGGAATGGGGCCGCAGGGGTCGAGGTAGGTGATGTCCGGTTTGGAGTAGAGATTTTTTTGGGCGACGTAGCAGTTGTTCGTTGTCTTCAACCAGTATCTATTTTGCATCAGTGTCTTGTCTTTCCACGAAATGTTATTACGAGGGGCATCTTACGGATCGTCGATGATGACTTGGCCCTCCGGATACCAGCATGTCAACTCCACATCTGTGTTCTCCTTCAGGTATGCGACAGTGTCGCAGCTTATCTCTGGGCATATTCTGCATTCCGTTTTGTATTTCAGCGTTGCGTCTTCGACTGTGAGATCTTGTTCTTCGGATTCGGGGCCGCAGTAATCCAGATTGGTAGTGTCTGATGGACTATCAGTCTGTAACCCATCTATTCTCGCAATCTTGTGTTACTCACAGTCTCCTGGGTACTCGAGTACATCGTACTGCGTGACATAACATCCTGCCTCGCTCTTTAACCACAACGTATCTCCCATAATTTTTGTTCCGCGTGTCCAGCATGTTACGTTGAAAGCCTCTTCCCCTGCGTAGTACAGTTGATTTGGGCAAAGAGAGCGAGGGCACGTTTTGCACTCGGTGTTATAGTCTGCCTGGGTCGAGATGTAGGGCTTGATGTCCGCACTGACCAGCCCAGCATTCACGAGGAGAGCCATTGCGTAGATGGACAGGGCTGCCATTATTAATCGAAGGGGCCCTAGGTAAGGGCAAGGAATACAATGCGATCAAGCGAGGGTAAACGGAAAGGATGGAGGCAAAGGAGAAATGACGAGATCAGTGGGAAAGGAAAAGAGCTCTGAAGCCCAACCCCACATTGATATGATCACAGATTATGGGATTCAATAGTCAGATTTCGGTCAGATGGGATTTGGTTCCGCCCCGATATATAGTATTGTATCGGTTTGGAATGCCCTGCAGACGCGCCTTGTATCCATCGCAAACGTACTTTGCTCTCGGTCGACTTTAAAATCTAGCAGTTCATGTCATTCCGCGATATTCAGAAAGCTTGGTGATGATCTTTATCAGACTTTATCATTGTTGAACTATCGTAGACTGCCGTGAAGCTGATACTGTTTATTTTGTTGTTTACCGAGAAACTTTAGTATTTGCTGCACGTAATTTGAACGGCCAATCCCAAGCTCTTATTTATACAACCCAATGCGAAGATCGATAACTGGGGTAAGCTTTGTGGGCCACGTAGTAGGCAGGGCAAATTCAGGCTGAAATCGGGATGACCGAGTACCGAACACGAGCCTAGAAACTCAGGAACGCGATGGGGAATAAAACTTTGGTTCAGAATGCGGGAATTATGTAAGAAAAAGTAATTTTAGAGCTGGTAAAAGCTATAACAATTGGCGCAATCTGTGATGGTCAAATGAAGGAAATCCCTTGTTGCCATACCATCTTTACCATGCAAGAAGGAGTACAGCATCCTTCCAAAATCTCTGCTGTTCTCTAACCTTCGAACGACCTAGCAATGTTTGGTGCAGCATATGCTCTCCAAGTGTTGAATTTCTCACTCCTCGCCTTGCTCAAGTCAAACACAACCTGGCCCTGCGCGGTATGCTTCGAAACACTGGACGCGGGATTGGTCTTCTGAGATGGCGCGTTTGAGTTTAAAGCAAAGCCAATGCTAGGGGCGGTATCGGTAGCCTGGAAGGTCGTGCCATCGGTCTGAATGCACTTTTGGCAGAGAAATGTGTACGTCCAGTGCGTGCTATTGACATAGGTGCCGTTCGCGATGGAACTTTTCGTAAACGTGCCGGTTGCGACTGCTGGAGAAGCGTAGTTGCTAAAGGAAACGTCAGCAACGGAGTCGTGGGGTTTTACATATGCTCACGCAGTCTTCCTAAAGCTGCTCACAATGGCCTGTGAGTTTGGCCAGGCTAGAATCAATAGCTCATTCAACATTCCGCCTCCGAGACTGACTCCGCTCCACCCTGATCCCTTTCCTCCAATAGTTGCAATGAGGTCCGTGTTTCCTGTAGCATTGGCGGGAAGAGCAAGACCAAAGAACAAGCCGCTGCTGTGCTGGAAGGTGTTGAAGGTAATTCCAGATTTAGCATCCGTATATGGAGCTGGTGTTTGCGCTGCTGTGAGCGACGCCAGGGTGCCAGTAACTAGATTGTACAGCTTCATTGTAGGTGATGATGCGAGGAGTGAATGAAGACTGAATGATCTCGTATAATAATTGCTTGAATTTTCAAGTTATGCGGATGCTGGCTCTCCCTAGAGATCTTATATGCCTAAGGTTCTGGCTTTTATCTCATCACGCCCGGCATAGAGGGTTAAAAACCACTCTAAATATGTCGCCGACCCCCTAAGTCGTTAAATGGGTTGTTTGGTTACAAAGAGGTTGATTTAAACCCGTCTAAGTGAACTTGCCTCTTTATCCGTGCGTTGTGATGCTTTGAGGAAAATGCATCTGGATGATAATCTGAAATGGATCGCAGGAGATTGGTGGATGGTCAGTGGCTCCCCAAGACCGCGATATGGGAAAGCAGTGCGATCGTTGAAAAATCTTGCAGAATATATGAGCCCCAAGGGTAGGTTTAAGGGGGACCGTTTTAGGTGAAACTCTAGATCTCGGTCTCGATGCTGTCCAATATGTGTCGCACTGATAGTAACCCAGGTAGTCTAGCTAGTCTGTTGGGTTGTAAAGTTAGGTATGTCTTTGAGGTATACAGGCTTCAAGGCGAAAGTAGATGTGGTAGTCTCCCAATAGAACACGTTGAGGTCTCTGGGCCTAAATAAATGACCCGGACAAATATTGATTCTGCCACGCGCCACAATCGGTTTGCTTGCCGATGTAAAATGTTTCCAATCCGCTGAAAGAGCTTCTCAGATAACTGAGCTTGGTAGCTGAGAAATTGTCCAATATCGTATCTTTTGCAACTCAGGTCAGCTCTGGACCTAACACCGCGTCTGGTATCATCTCCATCAAGATCTACTCCAACCCAGCTCATTATAACTGTTCGAGTCAAAGGCTATCATGCGAGGAACAAGCATATCGGTCTTCTTGCGGACAAATTTGATTGTGGTGACTTTGCTCTCGGTCTGAACGAGTTGTTGAGAGCCTGTACGCTTGTTGTATAGCACTTACGCGTGTGTGGGGGTTTTTATGGGTCCATCTTCATCATAACTAAGGTGATTGCGGTGCCTGAAATAATGTGATGTCGGGACCCTTCGTCCAGTGGCCTGAGAGAAGTGGATCTGTAGAACTCGCGCAGACCATAATGGTTGGGCATGGGGGTTGTGGCCCTACAACAACAAAAGGAAGCTTTAAAGACACATATGAACGGGGCACAGTTAGAGTATGTATCACATTCTACATGTCTAATGTCCGAATAATAAACAGTGCAATCAAACATCGAGTTTTGTTACGCACCGAGCAAACGTAACAGAAAAGGTTAGCGTATAATTCTAGCTCAAGCTTAGTCAGCCTAGAAGCTAACCTTTCAGAATTGCCACCTCAAGGCCACGCAAGGCCACGCAAGGCCACACAGCTATCTCTCACAAGAATACGCTAAAATCTTTGGACCCTTTGTTGTATCTTCACGTTCAGTACAGAGCATATAACGGCCTAATTTACATGCAGTTCGTGGAGAATGCTTTTCAAGGCCGACAGCCTTTGATAGACCTTATCTAATAGTTCTTGTAGCATAGCGTCATACAACCGTCTAGTACATGCTGTACAAGGTTCTAGCGTAATTGCGTTTCATTGCGCTGCCAGGTTCTAATAGGGTCTCTCCTGCCATGATGGCCACACCAGACGAGTCCAAGCAGACCCTTAAGGCATCACTCAGGCGTCTTACTCGTCCATTCCGACTCTCGAAACCAGAGCTCGAGTCTACTTTGTCCACAGAATCTTCCACTACGGCTAGTATCGATAGACTCATAACCCTGCCAATCTTCCAGTACAACCTTCTGGATACGCATAAAAAGAGCGTCAGGCTACTGGAAATACTTCCGGGGTCAGATTTTGAGCCGATTAGCGTAAGGCTATTACATTGCGATCTAGAGGACAAACCCCGCTACATCGCACTGTCTTATACGTGGGACCAGGGCAGTCAGGAGAAGTATATCCAATGTCAAGGGACGAAGATTGGGGTGGGTGAGAACTTGTGGCAGTTTCTTCACCAATATCGGCAAAAGACGTCTATCGAACAGTATCGCGAGAAAAGCCCGGATAGCACTTTCCGGCTTTGGATAGACGCTGTGTGCATAAATCAGAATTCAAACGCAGAAAGGAGCCATCAGGTGTCCCTGATGCGCGATATATACATGGGAGCGGACTCTGTTATTGTCTGGCTCGGCCTTGCCCAGAAGAATGACGAGTTAGCGTTCTTGCTCACACGATATCCAAACCTTCTCAGTGTCGATGAGATTTCGACAGCTTTAATTCAGCTCCTCAACAAGTCGTATTGGAGTCGTGTATGGGTGGTTCAAGAGTTTGTTCTTGCAAAAACCGTAAAGATATGGTGCGGCGAGTTTCAAGCAGACGCCGCTGATTTTGAGAGTCTCTGGCACGATGATCGATCGACAATAGGACTATCTTCACTGTCACAACAGATCCTCGACAGTGGTGGATGGCTGCTCTTTTCTCATAGGCGGGATTTCCGACATTCACGAGTGTACAAGAGGAAGCCCCACGGTGGAAGAAATAGCAAAACGCTGAAGGCAACCTTTCGGCTTCGCGATCTTCTCCAGTCATTTTCCTCGTCAAAAAGTAGCGAAGTGAACGACAAGGTTTATGGCTTCCTGGGCATTGCTACAACTGGGCCCGGAGAGCCAATCCGACCGGACTATTCGAAAACCCCCGTCGAGCTTCTCGTGGATGTGCTTCGCAACCAGGGCAATGAAAAGACGGCCAGTGGGGAGGATGATAACCACAATTTTGTTACTCTCCTCATGAGCAGGCTTAATGTATCCCGCATGCAATTCGCAAGGCACGTAATACAAAACTCTCCTGAAATGGAGCCATTCATCTACGTCCTTGCTAATGCTGGCTTCATGGTGGCCTCACTCTCTCTTCCGGGCACCATCGTCGAGATAGGGTCCTCGGTACACCGGGCAGAGGCGTTTCAGGAGAACATGTGGATGGCGGGCAGCTTATCAAGATCTCCAATGCATCCTGGAGGTTTGTCGAATTCAGACATTCGAGATCTGGGCTCTCTCGCTACGTTCCCAGAGACTCGACTTGCTTTGGAGTTCGAGGATTATCATATTGAGAACGCTGTACATCGAGGCAGGTCTGAAAAGCTCCGCCAATGCTCTGTTGCGAAGTCCACCAATACCATTATTCAAAGTCTAATAGACCAAAACCGGCGCGGCAAAGAAAGTATACTCGAGGAAGTTCAAGAAAGATCGCAGATTGACAGCAAAGATCTTCGACAGATATTCTCGCGCAGTTTTAGCAATGGCACCGCCCTGATTTCGAGCGCATGGCAGAGACAATCCGAATGGGACACTCAAGCTCGCTATGAGCAATACACAACCTTCATGGGGACCAACAACATCATTGGCATCCTCTGCACAAGTGGCAGTCCAAACGCCCCGCAGGTGATGCCTGACGACTACATATGTGTCTTCTCTGATGACATTGTATCCAAAAACGCCCTCATAATTCAGCATGATGAGATGGAACAGCGATGGATCATCGTCGGCTTCGCAGTCATAACCACTTCGATATCAGACACTGAGCCTCGCGGCGTTGTGCAGTCGCTACAGCAAGCATTTAGTAGAGCGCCATCCCAGACACGCACAGACTTTGATATCAAAGATAGCGCGACTGACTCTATGCAAGAAGAAAGCTTTTGCTTCCACTGCCACTTGACAGACATCCTCGAGCTCAGTCGTTGCGGTATACTAAGCGAGACTCAGCTTGAACGGCTGCTCAAACAGTCTTTAGAGGATGGTAATATTGGAGACATCCACCAGTGTAGTCTTGGAATTGAACGCTACCCCGTTCTGGAGTTTGGGTTGTAGCACTGTAAATGTACATCCTGCTCGTCTGGGTGGGCTGTGGTGCAAATGTCAAAGACACGGGGCCCAATTTGCCACAGCGATAATCTCACACGGACCGAGGACTCGGGAACCAGCCTCACCTTGAAACCTGCTCGTATCTGCTTCAGCGACTTTATAAATTATTGAAAATCTAGGCGCGCCTATAATCTTCACTGTGGGGGCGCAGCCATCATTGTTGTCGCCTTACGCACGGCGATCTTAGGAAGTGGGTTGAGTCCACATGATGATACGCCTGTCAGTGATTGCAGTAGGTGTAGAGGAACAATGGTTGATTCGCCGCGCTGGCTAGGCTGAGCTGTTAAGGCTGCATGTGATCGCATCCAAATGCAATTGCAACCCCTCATTCAATTAGCATTCACCTGATGTTTCTTCCGTTATTCTAATACTGTAGAGTGTTCAGGATCGCTCGTAGCGTCGCGGGATCTTCAATACTATTCTTCGTTTGTTGACCCAGATACGGGCAGTAGAGATCGACGTAATTCAGCCGAGTGCCTAGAGGCAGATTTCTTGGAATGTCTTAGCACCGCCACGCGTTTCACATCCGAATGGAGTGTCACGGGATGGGTTTTTGTAGGAATCAGGAAACATTCTAGCTCTTGTCACTATCATCAAAATAAGAGGATATAATATCATCCATATTTAGATTTAGTGACAAGAAATGAGCTACATACTATTAGTCATGTCGCCTCTGATGGTCAGTAGCTAGGAATTTCGATATATCGTCATACGTTGGCAGTCGTTCCACCAATTGTAAACGTCACAACTAGACGCTGCCAGAAGCAAGTAGTCGCTATATATGTTATCTGGTATCATGCTTTTCCTTTGCACTGAATAATCTAAACGTGCAAGTAATTTATAACACACTCAGAAGCACCGAAAGGTCACTATTCCCGACCATTCGTGAATTTTCGATAAGGGGATCGTTTGTACACGTTGATATTAGGTAGGCACCAAATTTTCTAAGTTCTTCTAACATGTGCATAACCCTTAAGCCTCGCACTGAACAGTTCTGATTCTATCAATCAAGGCAACGCTCACTTCAACTTCAGAAACACCTCTCGCATCTTCTTGTAATCTGGCGTGCCAACCCCGGTAACTGGATCCCAGCCGGGGCTCGCTGGAAATCCTTCTGTACCGCAGCCCGGATTACTACCAATGGTAATATCATTGAATATCTCTGGATGCTTGTAGATGATCGGATTGAGGAACCCAATCGGCCCCTTACCCTGCTCCAATCTCTCCTCGTTCAACAGATTGATGATGCTTGCGAAGATGGGGGCAGACGCCGATGTACCACCCACACCAAGCGTTTTATTGAGGTACACAGTTGCTAGCTTTAGACCTAGAGCTGAGACGTCGGGGTAAGCACGGCCAGAAGAGTTGAAAACTGATTCGCCGTACTTTGGCGAGTACTTGGAAAGGTATTTGGAAACTGCTTTGTTTTGCCAGGATGGGCGCGGGAATATACTAGAAAAGCCACCACCCGAGTAGTACGATAGGGGGCCCTTGGGTGCGGCCACCGCTTGTTCACCGCCGTGAATGGATGAGTTGAGCAGTGTTGTAGCACCGACAGAAGTTATCTATTGAGATCAGTACACGAAAACTCAAAGCCGGCAGCATTGAAAAGACAGAGCATAATTGAGACTCACATAAGGGCAGTTGGCAGGGAAGGAAGGCGAGAACCGTGTACCGTCTGTATCTACATAGCCATCCTCTGAGTTGAGACAGCTGTTATTGTATCCAGAGTTGTATCTGTTCGCGACACCGGAATCTCCCGATGCGAAAATTACGCTGACTCCTTGCAAAGCCAGTTTCATCCATTCGCGGCATTGACGCTCTTGATAGAATCGTGGAAGTGCGCCTTCGATCTGGCCGTACGAAACTGAGATCACGTTGCTGACTGGTGCTCCGCCGCATTGCAGTGGGCCAGTGTACCCGCCCTCGTTAGGGTCAGGATAGGCTGGATCTACGTATGGCTGGTCCCCGCCTTGGTACGTGCAGTAGGAACCATCCTAAAGATGTTAGGCGCATATCGAACTGGATAGAATAGGTGTTGGCTCACAAGCGCATCTAAAAAGATGTTGAATGTACCAACAGAATCGACGTTAACCGAGTCGCCGCTCTGGTACAGTCGTGTTTGCTGAGGCCAGATGATCGAATATGCAGTCTGGAAATCCAGCGCGCTCTCAACTACTTCACTTGCCTGGGCCACTGATAGATTCGAGGGCTTCCCACCATCAATCGAGATGAACTCCGGTACCACATCAGATGGGATCCTCGGAGATGTGAAGTTCTCAAAGAAGATTTTCAAGTCTGGAAGGTAAAGATAGTCTGCCCATTCCGCAATCCCGAGTTGGTTGCCGCTGTGGTTGTACTTTCCAACAGGGATGTTGTATATTGCGCGCAAGCAGTCAATTGTAATCAACTTCGAACAATCTTTGAGACCGAAGAGGCCGGTGATATTGACAGGGGCCTCGATTGTTGCCCTCGCGTGAGCAACCGGTCGCAAGCCATCAAGTTGGATGGTGGGCATGACAAAGTCAACGTGTTTACGGATTTGCTGTGGAATTCCGTATTCATCGCATGCAATACGATATCCACCTGAGTCCTTGTGATGGTAGTAGTGATACTTGGTATTCAGCAACCCTTCAAGCTCGGCGACAGTAGCTGAGAACTCAACCCAGTTACGTCCTGCATCTTGGTGAGCACTGAAACTAAAGCCTCTCCACAAAGAATTGCAACTTACCGCCCGAGTACTTTATGCGCTTGCTATCAATGCCAGAACTTACAAGCCATTCCAGGGTTGAGTCGGATGCCTCTGGATGCGGTGCAAACGTATTGGCGACCCTTTCCGCAGTCCAGTGCTTTCCTAAGCTCTGCGGTCAGTGGATTACGCACTCAACTAGCCAAGTCGTTTCTTACCAAAGTTTGGCGAGTCTGGATCAGAGATATCTTCAAGGAACCGGTCTGAGTGCTCCAGGTTTCGCTGATTCAATCCAATCCTGACTGGCAATATCGCATCTCCGGGCGCGCGCGAATGCTTGGCCCATGCTACTGGCAATGCATGCCTCTTCTCATGAACTGAATGTGAGCCAAGTGGCGAGCTCGTTCCCAAAGCGCTAAGGCTAAACAACAGCCAACCTGAGACATGCATCATTCGCAAATTGATCTCAGAAGACGCGTGTCGAGAAAGCTTTTGGGGTAGGCAACTGTCAGCATTAAATAGCTCAATCACTGCTTGTAGCCATGACACGATAATTGCCTTATTCCCGCAATTCCTCAATCCTTCACTACTCCGCTCACAATACTTATCATATTGAATGACAGCATAACGCGCGGTAGCATCGTATTGATATGCTAGGTACACAATCGTCCTGCCTTTTGGGGCCTAGACGGTCCTACTCATCGATCGTTCTCCGTACGAAGATACGTATATTACCCGGCTTGCCAATTGAACCGGTCAACTTTAACGTGATAGTGTCCACTCGGGCAACCGTTCTCTAGCACAACGGGTCAAGGGCGGTACGGAAGCTTGTTTTGTCTGGGCAGAAAAGCTTGCTGATGCCGAGAGAGGCTTGTTTCTCCACACTAGAGGAGCTTAACGCCGAATAAGGAAGGTGGTTGGGTGATAACTAAAAAGAAGTGGGGCCACATGCAGATGGCGTCACCACTTCCCGTATAATCTGGTGAGCTTTGCTGATTACTAGTAGGAGGCCTTGGATCTCGAGAGCCACCAATCGGGTCAGATGAATTTAGAGTTAGCTAAGCTTTGCGTACGCAAGGCAAACACATCTTGAAAGTTGGACACGGACGCAGTCTCTCAACTCAACTTCCTTGCCGAAAACAGCTCCCATGAACTCTGATATTAGCGTAAAATCTGCTAATGGGATCTTTTTATAGAGCGCCCATGGGAATCCTATAACCTGACCCGCTCCTATTCTTCGAAATGTGTAGTCTGAATGGGTATCTCCTGCCGCTGCAATCACCAAACCTTCGATTTCCGTAACCGACTCATCCGACTTCCTTTTATCTCTTACGTCGTTGAATCGAACGAGAAGAAAACTCAGGTCTTTTTCTATCTCCTCCGTACACTCATCCATACGCCAATAGACATTGCAGTTCCACGCCTCACATGCATCTACTTGGACAGTAACACGTCTCGATCCTAAGCAGAAGCATGCCTCGTCCGGCTCTTTCTGTACTTCCAAAATCTTCAAAGTTCTTCCTCTTCCTCGAATGTACGCATACTGAATTTTGCTTGTCATTGGTAATTTCTCCCACACCACTGCCGGGTCCAGATTTTGTACGCACATTTCCGTATCCGCAACACTTGTATCAACCTGTCCTTTCATTTTAGCCCACGACCAACTCGGAACACTCAGCTTTGCAACCACGTCTCGATCCATTTTCCCATGTTCACCCACCGGAACCTGCCACATCAACCCCCTCCCTAAATCCCCTTTCCACAGCCCGGCCACGGCCTTGTCTTCCACGAGGCCACCGAAGAACTCGGTAATTCCTGCCAACGCAGCAAACTTATCTCCGCCCTTCGTCAAATGTCTCGCAGAGTATGACTTCATCGTAACTTGCCAGCTTTCGTACAACATATCTTTTGACTGATTACCATGCCGTGCGACGGGACCTAGGGAGGGAAGGTTGAGCGCTGTATCAGCTACGGCCTGTACCGAATCCAGGCCATCTTCCGACTCGTAGAGTGAGGTACAGTACCAATACATCTGATCCTCTGCAAAGAAAATGGTTCTCCGACTCAGGACTATCTCTTGTAGTGTCCAGGCCCGTGTATTTAAGACTGCTTCTGCTAAATGTCTTTTACCTTCCGGAAAGGGGCGTAGATACATGTGGTGAGTTTCCTCTGTGATATGTGTGTCGGTTTTGCGTTTTTCATCAATTGAGATGCGCAATGATGGTTGATGATCGTGGAAGCATCCACAAGTCCCATCGGTTCCCCACACTGCTGCTACAGCGAAAAGAGCTCCGAGATACACGGATGCCATCTGTGCGGCTTCGTGTTCCCAATCCGAGACTGAGTCTTGAATTATGCAGAGCGAATCTATCCAGATATACTGTATCTCGAGTTCTTTAGTTATCATTATAGCATCCCGAAATGTCTTTGGCATTGATGAGAGAGGTATGGCGGATCCGTGTCTCATGATATTGCCTTCCGTTGTAGTGATCGGTTGGTGGCGCCCCCAACAGTGGGAAAGAGCGACATACTCTACGTTCGTGCCAGGTGGGAAGGATACTAGATGAGGAGTCTCGGACGAGACATCTATGAGACGTGTAGGACAGCCGTAGCTGGTTTGTGCCTCAAGAGTTTTGCATTGGCCATGATTGGCAAGGCAATTGGAAAGCCAAGTTTTGGAAAGTGTAAGACGCGAAATGGATGATTTCTCCGGTGCAAGGCTCGACCATAAACGTGGTTCAGCATGTTTCGTGGGATCAGGAAACCAAATCAGTCAGGATATCCATCTCGAGATTTCGTGTCGCATACTTATCAATAGTGTACAAAGCGTAGTAGTCAGACGAGACCCGCTTCCAAGCGATACATCCATTCTTCCCTGATCACCTGCTCTTCATCAAAAGTTAAGTCGTTGTCTTGGTAAGCGCCCATAAAGAGGATTGGGGCGATTGACTGACTTGTTTTTCGGATAAAGAAGTCCTCTCATAGTCATAAGCTTTTCCTTTTCACCGGCTCTCCAATCAGTGCCCTTGACATCTAGAATATTGATCGTATAATCGCAGAGTCCGCATTTTTCACGCTTCTTAAAATTACGTCGTTTTGAAGACTCATCGCGTTCCGGGTAGTGTAGGTTATTAGCAAGGACCTTGAACCGATCGAGCTCGGAGGCGATCAGGACCTGACAAAACGAGCAAAGAGGTGGAGAGAAATCGAGCGTACGTTCAATCAGCACCAACGCCATGTTATCAGAATACGGAATTGTCGCTTTAGAGACAGCTGAAAGGGTAGTGGAGAGGGAAGGCTGAGAATGTCACAAGGTAGACGTGACGATTATGTAATTTAGTGGGGGCCTCTCTTAAGGCCCCTCCTAACCCTTGGCATGTCTTCCTTTCTATATTCCTGAGATGTGATTTTGAAGGGTTTCAACTCCACACATCACCCTAGTTATTGGGCAATATTACAGACAGCCGGCTAGACTAGTTGATGTACAATTATGGCTCCTCCCACTTAAGTCGAGTACCTAAACAGAGGACTCTCATCACCCATCTCCGCCAACTCCGCATCGGTGTACTTTGCCCGTACCTCCTCAGTCGAGATCTTTGCACGAGTCGCATTAATTCTCTTGAGTATGAAGAAATAGCAAGCAGGCCAAATGATGCCACACAGTCCCAGCATCGATATACTGACTCCGAAACCAACAGGGTAGCGCGGTGACTGAGTGCTGATATAGATATTCGAGCCAACGATACCGCCAAGCTGCGAGAATGCTATCATAGCGCCGATTCCAACAGAGCGCTTCATCGTGCCGGCGAGGTTCAGTGCCGTCCACGCAGTCACTGCTGGTGAGATGGGATATAGACCACCGATGGCGAAGAAGATGCCGAACAGTGTTACACCTGGAAGCTCTTTATATCGTACGCTGACGATGATGATAACGAAGCCGATCATAGCGAGGAGGTTAGGTAAGAGTACGGAGAGCATTCGTTGCTTGTAGCGATCTGCTGCCCAGCCGGAGAAGACAGTGACGAGGCAGGCGAAGATGTAGGGTGGGGCAGTCATGGCTTGTGCAGTCGCTGCCGAGTATCCGAGATTCTTGATGCTAGTTCAAATTTAGCAAATGCATCTCAGAAGATGGAGTGGATAGATATACATTGTTGGTAAGACAAAGGAAACACCATAGACAACGACACAGAGAGTGAATTCCATAACGACGCACGCATACACGTGAAACGACTGTTAACTGGTAAGCATCTGTTGAAGACAAGGCATACATCCCATTTTACCTTGAATACCTGGCTAACAGCAGCCCAGGAGAACTCCTCTTTCTCTGCAATTCCAGACTCGCCACCAGCAGCAAACTTATGCCTAAGGAGCACGAATCGTTTCTCTTCTGACGTCAGCCAGGATACCTTCGATGGTGTATCATGAATGATCCAGAAGGCGGCAATGGATAGCAGTGCAGTAAAGGCACCTGAAATTGGTCAGCTATATTTGAAGCATCATGCTAAGGTTACCTCTTACCCTCGAGGCAGAAAATCCAGCGCCATCCTCTATAGCCCCAAGTGCCATCGAGCTGCCCTATAGCGTACGCTAATAGACCAGAGAAGGCACCGGCAGCCGAGGCACCCATATAAAAGATAGTCATGCGGGTGTGGACTTCATGTGGCGAATACCTAGTACGATGAACATTAGCAGATGCTTGCACCAAGACCTCCCATTCATCCAAGCTGGGCGCATACCAGGTTGTAAGGACTGCAGAGCACCCAGGGAAAACACCAGCCTCCACTAGGCCGAGGAGCACACGGAAGATGGTCCAGCCAGCCATCGTACTTTGTAAAGAGCAGCAAATGAGAATAATGGAGACGGCCAGCATGATGGTTGGCAACCAAATGCGAGGACCAAACTTTTGCAGCATGATATTCGATGGTACAGCTCCCAGAGCGTAGGTGACGAAGAAGACTGATAGAGCTGTGTTCCAGTCCTGTCCGGAGAGGCCCATATCTTGCAATGCGCCAAACAACTTTGCATTTCCTAGAGAAGTGTAAGCTCGGATAGAGAGGTGTAGCTGAAGTAACGTACCGACATTGGTGCGGTCAATGTAGGACATGAGATACAAGACGATAAGCTGTGGAAGCACATAGATATCGATCTTTCGGACCAATTTCTTCATCTTGTCTTCTGTCATGATCTCACAAAGGCCGAGGTATTCATCGTACTCGGATATGGCGGTAACAGAGGTTTCGGGGTTTGTCTTCTCCTCAGAAAGAGGGATAGACGGCGTTTTTTCTAGTTCACCCATCGTTGTAGAGATACAGGTGAAAGGTCCGAATATAATGAGATAGGACACTAATGAAGGAGCGAAGAAGCAGTGTTGGCACCTCGAAAGACCGCCTGATCTCAGCCAGTTATACGTGGGAGCGCTCCATGGTAACCAAGGTAATCTTGACGGTGCCTTGACACCGCAGATAACAGACGAGCCAGTGGTGGGCCCGGCTCAGGATATCCTAATCATAAATGAGTACTGCTTCGATACACTTGAGCCTTCGGCACTCCTTGTCCCCAGTAAATCTTCTTAGCGTGCGAAAAGCGGGTCCGGATAGCTGGCAGGAATTTCCCGTTATAGTTTAGCGTATAATCCATTCAGCACTATTGCCGAGACTGCGGAGGCGAACGCCAGCGGATAGATGTCAAATTGCTAAATGTGGAAATACTGGAGTTGGAAATGCTATCTACAGCCCCAGCTTCCCCAGAGTACGGTGGAGCAGTGCCCCAACTCTTATCGTTCGCTAATGCAACCAAGACACGGGCATGAGTTGGCCAGTCCCAGAGACACGGTCGCTCGACGCCGTTATAGTAGGTGCTTCCTCTGTCTTCCCACTTTGCTTTATTAGACACGAACAGTTATTGAACGGCACTTCCCAGAATTTCTAGTGAAGCTCATATCTGCGTAAGATGGCGCGAATCACGATCGTGGGTGCAGGGTACGAAACTATGAGCTTTTCTGGGTTCTTGTTGGCTAATGCTGTTCCAACAGGATCACTGGAATGGCTATCGCTAGCCTTCTGTCCCGAAACCATGAGGTTACGATTATCGCAAAGAACCTCCCCGGCGACGAGTTAAGCCAGGATTGGGCAAGTCCATGGGCTGGGGCGGTCTTTCTCGGGCTGGATGGATCAAACCCGCGAGAGCAGAAGATGCAACTGGACTCATTTGCAGTCCTCTGGTCACTTGCAGTGTCCAACCCCGAGTCGAGTATTCGACGGATCGAAATGAACGACTTCCACGATGACAAGACAATCGACGAGATATGGTACAAAGGCAAGATGCCTGATTTCCAGGTCATGAAGCCGAGTGAGCTTCCTAAAGGGGTAAAGCTTGGAATGAGCTACAGGACTGTGGTGTTGACACCTAAAATCTTCCTACCTTGGTTGCGCCAGAGGCTTGAAGACTCTGGTGTAGTCTTCAAGAGAATGAATCTTAGTTCTCTTTCAGATGCCAAGTCACAAGGTCAAGATATTCTCATAAATGCCACTGGATACGGGTCCAAATTCTTGGGGGATATCAGAGATCAAGATGTACAGCTGGTGCGTGGGCAAACGGTACATGTAAAGAGCAACTACGATAAGATCTACATGCGACACGGGAAGGACTATACTTATGCCATCTCCAGGCTGGATGGTACATGTATTCTTGGTGGCATAAAACAGTACGGGAACACAGATCCTGAGGTTGACATGGACTTACAACATGATGTAAGCTGTTGGGTTGTAATTTCTTCAAGCATCATGCTAACACCTTTGTAGATCATCCGAAGAGTCCATCAGGACCTCCCCGACGTATTTCCCGCCGAAGTGTCGGATTACGAGGTAGTTGGCCATAATGTCGGGATCAGACCGGCGCGTGCAACAGGGCTTCGAGTAGAAAAGGAAATAATGGCAGGAGAGAAGGTCGTCCACGCATACGGGGTTGCGGGCGGAGGATATGTCTTTTCGTTTGGCGTAGCAAGGGCAGCACGCGACCTTGTTGATGAATATGTATATCAGTCACCGTTGGCGAAGTTGTAGACATAATTACGAATATGGGGTTGCCCGTTATTCCCGGTTTCGGCAAAAAGCCGAGGCTTTTGCCGAACAAGTCCGCCTATGTCCTAGCTTCGTACCAGCGGTATAACCAAACCTCGAATGTGCCTTTCCTCGTGTTTCTTCCACTAATGGGTGCTACACCCACGTGATGTTCATATCATCATGGTTGACAGGGCGCGATCGCTGACTTTCAAACCATTTGTCCCGAAAAGCGCCGGCCAAGCAACCTCTGAGTCGAAGCGGACACGACCGCACGTTCCAGAAAGTCAACGGAAAAGAGTGCGACAAGCCTGCCAAAATTGTCGCCAGAAGAAGGACAAATGTGATGGCAATGTTCCATGTTGGCGTTGTTCTCGTGAGGGCGTCGTGTGTGAGCTGGGCGTCGCGCCCGGCGCCCTCATGAGCAAAGCCGAGCGTACAGAGCGACTCGAAAAGGTAGTCAGGCACGTACTGGGGGTCACATCACTAGATGACGAGGAGCTACGGGCGATGTCCGACTCGATAGGCCGCTCAGAGGCGCCAAATCCTGGAGAAAGGCAACTTGGCGCCCAAAGCTCGCTTCTGAACTTCTCACAACAACTAGAACGGAAGCTTGTCGATGCTCAGAAGAGCCACCAGCAGATGGAAGACGATAACGAAGACGATGTTCAGAACGAAGATGACGCAATCGCAACATTTTGTCGAAGTCCATCTCCCGTCGCTACTCCCGGGGACCGCTTTTTTACCTCTGTACAAGCAATCCTGCCGCCACGGGACGTGGCCAGCCATTTGGTGCGCGTATGCTTCGATTATGTCCAATGCAATAGCTTCTACGCTCAAGAAACCTGGGTATACAAGCAACTGGACGCCTTATATGGGGACGCCTCCACACTATCAGAGCGAGATATTCCAACTGTTGCAACAGTCCTCATGATCATGGCTCTTGGAACGCAGTTTACGTCTGATCTCTCCCTTGATCATCAGGGTATCGTGCTGTATGAGCGAACTACAAGCATTTTGCCGGTCCTGATCAAGCGATCCAACTTTGAGAGTGTTCGCGCCTGTCTGCTTCTGGCCACATATCTGTTTCCAGTGGACCTCTCGGGGTTAGCTTACACCTACCTTGGACTGGCAATACACATGGCCACAAGGAACAACATGCACATAAACTGTCATGGTGAAGTCGAACTTAGGGTATGGTGGACACTTTATACCTTCTACCAGCGCGCGCGCATCTTCCACGGTCGTCCGGCGACGCTCTCCATTGCAGAAGTAGGCGTGCACCGGCCAAGATTCCTCCCTGAGCTGGAGCCAACAAGTAATGTATCGAACTTCAGCAACCAACTGATCCTCATCGAGATTACCGTTGTTCTGGAGAAGATCGCCGACGAAATGTAAGTGCTCTTCGATGACTGTGATGCGTTCCAAAGCCTAAGCCACAACCTTTTCGCGCTCAGCCGTTGTTTCGATGCAGTGAAGACCATATACTCTGAATGCTTTGCTGACACACCTCAGCGCCCAACTTCGCAAACATTGGAACGCAGTCCACATAGCGAACCTACTTGCTCTCAGGAAGAGTTTGATAGATACAAAGCATAGTTTACCGAGCCTAGACCCGGAAGGTCGTGAGGAAGTAAGTACAGCACGACTACGTCTCGACATCCACCTCTGCCTCTTCTACTGGCATGCACGCCTATTCCTAGGTCGCCCATTTTTTCTTGACCATCCCACTGCGATACGGACAACTCAAGCAGCGCAAGAACCTACCTTGGATAAGCATGTGGCTGCTGGAGAACTACTCGCGCAAGACTCAGCCGACGCAGCTGTGAACATCATCCAGCTGTGCAACCTTATCTACAACAAGATCGGCCTCGCTCGAGCTTCGTATGCGACCGAATTCACTTCGTGCCGAGCCGCCATGCTGGTCCTGATAGCCAAGGGTATCAGCGACAAATCAACCGCACTCGGTGAGCTCCTTGATCAGGGCCTAACTCTGATCCAGCATATGGCTCTGGGCCAGAATCAAGCAAGCTCGGAAGCCCGCGTTATTGTAGCTTTGCAACGTGCGATTACTCGTCTGCACAGAAAACCTCACATCGTTACCTCCTCCAACGACGGTTTGCATGATACACTGTCGCATGACCATTTAAGGCAATGGGAGTTGCTGTGGGAACAACCATCACCCGCTGGTCAGTCGAACGATGTTGAACCGTCCATTGAGGCCGCCTACGCACAACAAGATACGGGAAAGGAGTACTCCGCGACGGATCCGCTTGATCAGAATGGCCATAACCCATTCGAATCGGATTTGGACGATCTGTGGAGTACGATCTTCAACTCGCAACTGAATGAGTTTAATCTCGTGAATTGTGCGGATGGTGGTTTGGCCGTTCCTCAGCTAGACCATCAGATTGATACAGGTGCCCGTCCAATGTACGACAACACACCGCAGAGGTCGAGCGGTCTCGAGCCTGACGCGGACGCTCAACATTGAGATACACAAAACAGGTTTTTTTTCTTCGATGAAATACCTGCTTATGATTCCGAAGCGTATTTACAAGTCTGAAAAGCCTGCCGTGTTCTCGAATCTAAGACATGCTCGACGCTGTCGGCTTCGACCTCATCGCATCCAATACCTGAAAACTCGTAATCCCACTCTGCTGTTGTCCCGGCACTACCCTACTTCTCGCCTGCCTTCTCTTCAGCTTCCTGTTGCGATGATCCTTCCACGTTACGAGCGCATCCATAATAGCCCCACCGTAGAAAGCCAGGAATAAACTGAATGCCAAAGTAGCAACGGTCAAGCTGCATGCAACAATCCAAAACAATCCCTGCGTACGGTCCATGTCCCTGATGTCGGAGAAGTTCATTCCGAAGAAGGACGATATGAAGGATAGAGGGAGGAAGATGATGGTGACGATGGTGAAGACGAGAATTGCTTTGCCGTGATCTTCGAGGCGGATGTTGACGAGCTGGATGGTGCGATTGATGAGGGCATTGCTGTTCTCGCGCAGATCGACCAGGTCGGCGTATTCGCGTTGCAGGTTGTCGAGAAGCTGGGCTGCTGGGTCTGACAGGTGCGAGAAGGAGACCTGACGGTAAGTTGCGATATCTGCATGTGGTATTGTGCTCGCGTTGCTTTTGGGGAAAGGCCGCGAGGAAGCATGCGAAAGACCTCTGTTGCTTCTTGGGTTGAGAGTACTTTGCAGACTGGTGACTAACTCCATCTGCTGCTCCATGATCGAAATGATAATGTTGAGTTCTTCCTGAACTTGCAGCAGGTCCATGACAAGCTTGGTGCTTGGACTCCTGTGAAGACGATATTGGAGGTGACCTAGGTAGCTAGCGTATCTATCTGATAGACAAAGGGTAATGTCCGTCCAAAAACTCCGATGGAGCATGCCTAATGCCCCACTGAGTGAAGCGATGATGTGCGTTGATGAGGTATAGTCTTGTTCATTAGAGGTATTGAGGTAGGCGTTCCGTATACCCCGAAAACTCACCTCCATGATCCTCGAAGAAAGCTGCAGCGGTGGCCAGCGCGATTTCCATGACTGATTACTCGAGAAGGTGACTACATGACGAGCATCGATGACAAGGATCCACAACTCATCAACGTTTAGGGAAGTCGGATAGTGACCGTACCATCTTCGCACCTTGAGATCCAGATTGCGATCGGTGAGCCAAGGCTTGTGCTTCGTGAACACCTGCTGCGACTCGCGATCGGTAGTGTCCTCAAGGCGATAGAAATGCTGCAGAATCGATCGCAGCAGATGCGACGAACTCCTCGATGATTGGTAGCCTTCTCTCGGGTCTACTTGAAATCTCAATGGAGGCGGCTCCCCTTCAACGGTCCAATCTAAAAACGGAACGCTGAGTAGCATCGGGCCGTCCTCGTCTTTCTCGTCGCCATATTCATCACTCAAACGTTGGAAGAACGGCGCGAAGTATCTCCCGTGCTTCGAAAACCGCTCTTGCTGGTGGATGCAGTGTTCCAACTGATGCAATGCAGCCACGATTTTGCTTGGATCCTTGCTCCAGTCTGAGAGGGCAAGAAGACACCCTGAGAGATAGTCGGAGAACTTGCTCGATATGTGTATCCAGCGGCATTTCCTCAGGTCTTGCGAGTCGAAGACCGTCTCCTGGAATTTATTGCTTCTTAAACACCCCATCCAGCCAAATTCGGCCGCTAGCGATCGGAGACGATTTTGCTCGTTGCGGTTCTTCGTCAATTCCTCAAAAGGTATGGTGGTGGCAAGAATGTCTCTTTGTTCCAAGTCTGGCAGCAATGTTGAGGATAGCACCTCACCCATCTCCAGCATGGCGCCCACATCGTGTCTCCATGTCTCAAGGCGGATGTCGTGGATCTGGAGCTGCGCTGGTGAGAGGCGTCGATTGCGCCAATACGAGTCGGCATGCCAGTCGACGGGCGTTGTGCCCTTCACATGGTCCATCTGATGAGTCGTGGAGCCATGTTGTGATGGAAACACGCGATGATGCCCGGGAGGTGAGCAAATCACAGGCACGATATTGTGATGACCAGGTTTCAGCTGCCCTGACCTAACCGCTTTTGTTTCGCGACTCTCAGCCACCTCTTTCCCCTCATTCAAACACACTATATTGTCCGTAGTTGAGCATCGATGACGACAGCTAATAAGCATGCGAAAGCACGGCGATGGATGTGACAATCTGCCTTGTCGCCATTGGCCAGGAAGGCGCGTCGTGGTGTTTACCGTCACACAAGCAAGGGGTTGCCCGGCTCTCCACAAACTGTGCCCGCATAGTTGAAAGGCAGTAGTTCAAAAGCGTAGCATCTCTCTACTCTATTTCTTTATTCGCGTCTAGTCAGCCTCCAGTAGACATTGGACGCTCCAACTGATTACCAAAACATCACAATGAGCCACCCCACGCACCCAGCGACGGTCCATTTTCCGATCACAACGACGCTGCTAACAGGAGCACTCGATGCTGTGTACTTCTTGTCTACATATGCCCCGACTTCATCAGTCGTAGCTTCCACCTGTAGGTCTTCGCAGCTGAACTCATACACGCCTTATTGACGATGCGCAGTCAAAACGCTAGAAATCGCTATCCAACCTAGCATGCTGCCCGTGCTGTCCTACTACACCACTATCCTTACGCTCCTCTTCTCCGCCCCGGCGGTAGCTACCGGTGCCTATGAGCTTATGCCTGTCATAAAGCGCGACGGCTTTTCTTCGAAAAAGGCACAGATTGGCATACTACATGCTATCGTCAATGACATCACTGTGTTTGGCGCCTTATACAACTGGTGGAGTCGCAGGTCTACAGCCGCGTTTATACCAAGCAATGAGAACGTGCTGGTGAGCACTCTTATGGCGGTGCCCGCGACGTTCTTTGCTGCATACCTTGGTGGGTCGCTGGTATACCAGTATGGTATGGGATTCCGGGGAAGCAGCGCAAAGGCAAAGAAGACGCAGTAAGAGAAGCACGAGGATGGGGACCTGGTGTGACCTCTCTGTTTGCAAAGGAGCTCATCGAGTGCGGGAGAGTGTGCTTTGAGCGCTGCGGGTAGTGTATTGCTTAGTCTGAGGTTATCAAATGTTTCACTTGGCTCTATTCCTTCTTCAAAAGGTCGATTCAGATGAGCTTGAGCTGTCTGCTTAACGTGACCCTACCCGAGTATATGGATGACGCGCAAGGATCAGCTCGGAGCTCCATGGGTCTGACAGCCATATGCTTCCGACCGTCGGGCATGGTTTAACATAACATGAATCAAACCATATCAGAACATAAATCGGTAAAAGCGGTGAGCATAAAGAAAATGACCAATAACCCGATCTCCGCAAAATTTCTTGAAATGTTCTCTGCATTAGCGTTTTCGGTGCCACTAAGCAACACCCTAGTCTAGCTTTATCATTTGCCGATCTGCTCGCTTCTCCCCTCCCCAGGTTACCATGCGATAAGAGTCCTGCTTGCCGGGCTCGTGGAGTTTATCAGTGTTCGGCCGCGTCCCTGTTTGCCATGACTTCGACGACGTTTACGTACATGTAAGATCTTCGACACGCCGTGTCGCTGTCATTGACCAGTGAGCACTCGGTCGTGCGACGCCTATCGTCATTTCCAAGAGCACACGTGCAGGAAATAAGCCCCGCAGAGCCATGATTCTGCGAGATTTTGCTTGGCATCATACTAAGCTGTCGTTCTAACCTGAAGACCTGCGTTTAGAGGATGCGACCATGACTTTAGTATCAGTGGGGTGGATACGGTGGAAGCACCGAATCATGCAGGTTGCGGTACCCAGCTGCCGATGTATAAGATCGTGTACCGAGCCTCAAAATACCTGTACTACAATCACAGTCGGCTCCTCACTTTCAAGCCAGCAGCAGCAGAGATGGGGTTGCTTCGGGCTCTAAGCATCGCGTCTTTCCTCGCCTCCAACGTTAGAGCTGCCGTTTCATCGACAGGTTTCACGGTGTCACTCACGGACGTGGATTACTTCCTGCCCCCAAAGCCTGTTGCCAGCCTTGTTGGCTGTGAGGAGATCAAGTCCTTGTTTCATGATGGGCTCTTTGTGCCTTTCACGGTTGTCAAGGCCGACGGCACCCTAGATATAGCGTCGATTACGACTAGCTACGCTAAGGATGATGTCTGGCAGGAGGGTTTCCTGGAAGGTGTGTATATTGCCATCACTACCTGGTACGATCGACTAACGTGCTTCAGCCATCTACGTGCTAGGAAGCAACAAGCCGGCCAATGTCTCTACAATCGTGCTATCAGGCACCGCATCCAGCGAGCTAGCGCCAGGACCTTACTTTATCAACGCCGCTGGCCAAGTTTATGAAGCTTGGAGGCTCTTCTCGGACGTGCAGGGAGCATTCACCGAATCAGCCATTGCTAATGGCGACGGCTCCTACTCCGTCTTACCGGCAGGCACTGTTGGCCAGAAGCAAGCAATCGCTGTGCCATCCCGGTTGTACTTCGAGAAAACCGCTGAAAAGCCCTTGGCGGGAGTTCGCATTGGCATCAAGGACATCTATGACATCAAAGGCCTACGCACGTCGAATGGAAACCGGGCATGGTACTGGTTGTATGCTCCAGCTAATAACACTGCTCCACCGGTTCAGAACCTGATCGATGCTGGAGCCATTATTGTTGGAAAGATGATTACCTCCCAGTTTGCCAACGGCGAAACGGCTACGGCTGACTGGGTCGACTATCACGAGGCGTTCAATCCTCGCGGTGATGGCTATCAAGATACTTCGTCTAGCTCGTCCGGCGGAGGGGCGGGTGCTGCTTCGTACGCATGGCTGGACATTACCCTAGGATCGGATACTGGAGGCAGTGTGCGTGGCCCATCACAGGTTCAAGGTCTTTACGGAAATAGGCCATCGCATGGGTTGGTCTCACTTAACCATACAATGCCGCTCAGCCCTGTCCTCGACACTCCTGGCTTGCTGGCTCGCAATCCGACTCTCTGGATGAGCGCTGCGCAAGCCATGTACGGTCCTAACATTACCATCACTGATACCTACCCTACGAAAATCAAGACGCTGGCCTGGCCCACCTCGCCCAGTAAAGTCGCCAACAAACTCTTGATCGACTTTCTCGGCAATGTCACTGACTTCCTCCATGCCAACGTTAGCGCATTCAACGTCACGGCCTCCTTTAGCCAAGACAACCCCAACCTCGCGGATTTGACCACTATCATGAACCTCACCTATGCCCTCCTTATCACCAAGCAGCAAACCGAACTAGTCCGCAAACCCTTCTACGCCGACTACGCCGCTAAGCACGATGGCCGTCTCCCCTTTGTCAATCCCGTGCCATTGGCACGCTGGGGCTGGGGCGACAACCAGACCCTGACCGTCGATGAAGGCATTGCCAACAAGACTGTATTCATGAACTGGGCCAACAAAACATTCCTTGCTCCATCCGCCAAGACGTGCTCTGACAGCTTAGTCATGTATGTTGGGTCCACGGCCAGCACAACCTATCGCAACGCCTACTTGAAGGAACCCGGTGTGCCGTTTGGGTGGAGTAACAGCCGTATTTCCATCATGTCTGAGGCACCGGACTTTGTCGTTCCACTGGGAGAGGCGCCGTATAACTCTACCATCACTGGACATGTAGAGTATCTACCTGTCACAGCCAACTTGATGGCTGCGAAAGGCTGTGACGGCATGCTCTTCTCGTTGATCAAGGGTTTGTATGAGGCGGGCATCTTGAAGGAGAGTTTGGCGGGGAAGAGTGGCGTCACGGGTGGGGAGATTTTGCTCAGGCGAGGCCTTTACGAGTACTAATGAACTGCGAATAATGTAATGGGACGATATGTCACGATCTCAACGAATGATAGAACTAGATAAAAATATCGAAACAATTTGAGAGTGCAATACATGCTACATGCAGGAGTCTAAAGACGGTGCTTTTGTTGCTCCTGGTGAAGCCTGGGCGAGGTGCAGTTTGACGTATCACACCTCAAAATCTTTCTACAAACTGACGTCATGTTCGACGACGCGTCTAGAGACGCGTGGAATGGATAGCTGCTGACCTGGTCCTCGTCTGAGTAGAACGATTCGCGACGTCGTTGCGGAGAAACGCGTACATGTGGAATAGTCGAGGGACTTGGATGATGGCCGGCTTAGTGTGCAGGCATGAAGGGAGTAGGCATGGTCGCAGAACGACGTATGTGGTAATAGCGGCCAGCTGTAGCGACGCGCTAAGGGCCGTGCAATCGCATTTCTGGAGCTACTCACTCTACACTCTGCCCACTCAATCCCTCTCACGCCTACACCCTCAACGCGTCCGCCACTCCATCAACTACCCCTCACACTCGAACCGGGAACCAATTCAACGGGCCTCGCGCAACTCATACAACCACCAAACCTCGAATTCACGCGGCAAACGGCCCAGGTGGGCAACATGGCGCGCAAGAGCAATGTGGATTCGGACGGCCCTTCGACGGGTGACGCCTCGGCACATTCAGACGTAGAAATGCAGGACCGAGACGACAAGATGAGCGGCTTCAAGAAGTTTGGAGTAAGTGCGACCCGGCCTGCGCCTCCCTGCTCCCTCCCTATGGAGCAGCGCTGGCCGCAGCGACAAGTATAGCAGGACATTCAAGCTAACAGTATGGTCATAGTACTTTCAAGATACCCCAGACTACACGGTACGAACGCTTATTCCCCTCCGTCGCGCCCTCTACCTACAAACTAACCCGTCAAACAGGATTCAGACACCAACCCAAACACCACAGCAAGCAGCGTCGCGGGTGACCACGCGCCACAAGACGGCCGACGACGACGTGCAGAGGTTCTGAATATGCGCAAGAGTATCTACGGCAAGAAACACGACCGCCTAGGCGCGTCAAAGGTACGTGACCAAATTTGGCGCATCGCATCGAAGCCCAATTACTGACTAGTTGCGCCACTGTAGGAGGACGACACAATCCGACGATTTAGATACCTCCTCGGCCTGACCGACCTCTTCCGTCACTTTATTGACACGAATCCTAATCCGCACATCAAAGAGATTCTCGCCGAGATCGACCGCCAAGACGCCGAAGAGGAGAAGAAATCCAAGGCGAGCAAGATGCGCAAAGGCGGTGCAGCTGCTGAGCGGCGCCGCAAGACGGAGCAGGAAGAGGATGCCGAGCTGGTGCGCAACGAGAAGCACGGCGCCCACAATGAGACAGTGTTTCGGGAGTCGCCAGGCTACATCCAGGGCGGAACCATGCGCGACTACCAGGTTGCAGGTCTCAACTGGCTGATCTCCCTTCACGAGAACGGTATTTCAGGTATCTTGGCCGACGAGATGGGTCTCGGAAAGACGCTGCAGACGATTTCCTTCATTGGCTACCTCCGCTACATCGCCGGCATCACCGGTCCACATTTGGTTGCTGTCCCAAAATCGACTCTAGACAATTGGAAGCGCGAATTTGGCATGTGGTGTCCTGATATCAACGTCTTGGTGCTCCAGGGCAACAAGGATGACCGTGCCGAGCTCATCAAGGAACGCCTAGTGGACGAGAAGTTCGATGTCTGCATTACCAGCTACGAGATGATCCTACGCGAGAAGTCACACCTCAAGAAGTTTGCCTGGGAATACATCATCATCGACGAGGCACATCGGATCAAAAACGAAGAGTCTTCGCTCGCACAGATGGTTCGTGTCTTCAACTCGCGAAACCGGCTGCTCATTACGGGTACCCCTCTCCAAAACAACCTCCACGAGCTTTGGGCGCTGCTCAACTTCCTACTCCCCGATGTCTTTGGTGACTCTTCGGCCTTCGACGATTGGTTCTCGCAGCAGGGTGCCGACTCTGACACTGTCGTTCAGCAACTTCACAAGGTCCTGCGCCCCTTCTTGCTCCGGCGCGTGAAGGCAGACGTCGAGAAGTCATTGCTTCCCAAGAAAGAGATCAACTTGTACGTCGGCATGTCTGATATGCAAGTTCAATGGTACAAGAAGATTCTCGAAAAGGACATTGATGCTGTCAATGGCGGTACTGGCACCAAGGAGTCCAAGACCCGCCTGCTCAACATTGTCATGCAACTGCGAAAGTGCTGCAATCACCCGTACCTCTTCGAAGGTGCCGAGCCCGGTCCGCCATACACTACCGACGAGCATCTAGTCACCAACGCCGCCAAGATGGTCATGCTGGACAAGCTTCTCAAGCGCATGAAAGCACAAGGCAGTCGCGTTCTCATCTTCTCCCAGATGAGCCGTGTACTAGACATCATGGAAGATTACTCCGTCATGCGAGGCTATCAGTACTGCCGTATCGATGGTTCTACTGCCCATGAAGACCGTATCCAGGCCATTGATGACTACAACAAGGAGGGTTCAGAAAAGTTCTTGTTCTTGCTCACTACTCGTGCTGGTGGCTTGGGTATCAATTTGACCACCGCAGATATCGTCGTTTTGTTTGACAGCGATTGGAACCCGCAGGCAGATCTCCAGGCTATGGATCGCGCGCATCGTATTGGTCAGACCAAGCAGGTCTACGTCTTCCGCTTCGTAACGGAGAGTGCTATCGAAGAGAAGGTGCTTGAGCGAGCGGCCCAAAAGCTACGCCTTGATCAACTAGTCATTCAACAAGGCCGTACACAGCAACCTGTTAAGAACGCTGCTTCAAAAGATGAACTATTGACCATGATTCAGCATGGTGCCGAAAAGGTGTTCAATAGCAAGGGTCCTGTTGGCCCAGCTGCCGATGGAGACTTTGGCGATGACGACTTTGAAAAGGTTATGAAGCGTGGCGAAGAAATGACAAAAAAGCTCAATCAAAGGTACGAGACGCTCGGCCTCGACGACCTCCAAAAATTCACCTCAGACTCTACCTATGAGTGGAATGGCGAAACGTTCCAGCCACGCAAGAAAGAGATTGGATTAGCCTGGATCAACCCATCGAAGCGTGAGCGCAAGGAACAAAACTACGGCATTGACTCGTATTACCGAAAGACACTGGTGACAGGAGGTCGAACAGAGAACAAACAGCCCAGGATCCCTCGTGCGCCGAAGCAGATACACATTCACGATTACCAGTTCTTTCCAGAGAGGCTGTCAGAGCTTCAAGATAAGGAGACGGCATGGTATCGGAAAGAGAACAACCTAAAAGCACCACTGCCTGACGGCCCTGAAGAGGATCTCGAAGCCCGTGAGGCTGACCAGGAACTCGCGCAGAAGGAAATTGACAACGCGGAGCCCATGAC
This sequence comes from Cucurbitaria berberidis CBS 394.84, assembly GCF_010015615.1. NCBI lineage: Eukaryota > Fungi > Ascomycota > Dothideomycetes > Pleosporales > Cucurbitariaceae > Cucurbitaria > Cucurbitaria berberidis. The sequence goes on along the minus strand of NW_024468937.1, from coordinate 1,524,908 downwards.
AGAAGAAGAGAAGGCAGAGAAGGAGCGTTTGATTGAGAAGGGTTTCCCTGAGTGGAACAAGCGCGACTTCCAACAGTTCTTGAACGGGTCCGCTAAGTACGGCCGCACAAACTATGAGGGTATCGCGGAAGAAGTAGACGGTAAGGATGCTGACGAGATCGCTGACTACGCCAAAGTCTTCTGGAAAAAGTATAAGACGCTCGACAACTGGCAAAAGCATTTCGGCGTGATTGAAGAGGGAGAGCTACGCGTCCGACAGTCCGAGGAGAAGAAGCGCCTCATTGCTAAGAAGATTGGCATGTACCGTATGCCCCTGCAGCAAATGGTCATCAAATACACCGTCTCAACAACCAACAAAAAGGTATACACGGAAGAAGAGGACAAGTTCCTTGTTGTCATGTTACATAAGCACGGCGTTGAGGGAGACCTCATTTACGAGAAGATTCGCGATGAGATCCGCGAGTCGCCTCTCTTCCGCTTCGACTGGTTTTTCCTCAGCCGCACACCACAGGAGATTGGTCGCCGTTGCACTACACTGATCTCAGCTATTGTTCGCGAGCTTGGTGACGGTGATTTGAAGAACGGCAAGGGTGGCAAGCGTGCGTACGAGGAGGAAGAGACGGAAGAGGAAGAGGAGGTTCCCGTCAAGAAGAAGGCTAAGAACGGCGTCAAGGTTCGTACATGAATATCTGGTATACGGTGCGCAATGCTAATCAAGGTGCAGAACAAGCAGCTCGATGCTATCAAGGCCAAAGCCTCTCCGGCTTCAACGTCAACCTCCCGAGCTAGTAGTGTTGCCTCGAACGGCTCGGCGTCGAAGACGAAGGGCAAGGGCAAGGGCAAGAAGAAATGAGTGTGCATGGCTTAGTGTTATGTTTCGGGGGCATGATACGGTGTTCTGGCGTACGTTCAAGGGGGGCAAACGGTTAACTTGGCTTTGGAAGGGCATTGTTCAGGACGTGATGATTCGGCTGTTTGAAACATCTTGTGCTGATCTTGATCTTGATCCTGCACGTTGGGTCTTATAGAGGCCCCTAGATTTAGTTTATTGTTGAATTGATACAAAAACCGACTTTCGATCGTTGTGGCTGAATAGAGCTTGTGGCGGTGAAGCCATGCTGTGGCGGCGGGGCAACGATGACGCGCCTGCCCGCCAAATCCTTCAACTTGTTACGCGCCTTTCAACATCACCATTACACGTTCGCACGTCGCATAGCTCTCTCTGTCTGTCACCCAAGTTCTCTTTGCCTGCCTCATTTTCCCCGCTATCTTCTGCTCTTCAGCAACCATTAGCTGGTAAGACAAACCCGCAAAACACACCCTCATCGTGCCCCTCGAAGCTTCGGGAACTTTCCGCAGTTGAAGCCAGAGTGAAGCTCAGCAACCAAGCAAAGCAGGAGTTGCTCACACGTCCGCAGCCAACTATCCTCCTTCTCCGACACACGCTTCGCCAGCGAGATATCCACCATGGCATCCACGGCACTCATCGACGCTGATGCGCTGGAGCCCACGCTTCAAAACATCCTGGACCAAAAGACACTGCGCTGGATATTCGTTGGTGGAAAGGGTGGTGTAGGCAAGACTACTACATCGTGTTCCCTCGCCATTCAGCTCGCAAAGCACCGCAAGTCCGTCCTCCTCATCTCCACCGACCCCGCGCACAACTTGTCAGATGCCTTCAACCAGAAGTTCGGCAAAGATGCGCGACTCATCAACGGCTTCGACAACCTCAGCGCCATGGAGATCGATCCCAATGGGAGTATACAGGACCTGTTGGCGAGTGGGGCGGAAGAAGGCCAAGACCCGATGGCGGGATTGGGAGGTATGGGCAGTATGATGCAGGATCTCGCGTTTAGTGTACGTACAACATCGATATATATGACATGGAGGGAATCTGGAAGGGAACTACGAGGGCTAACATAAACTTTGACAGATCCCCGGTGTAGACGAAGCCATGTCCTTTGCCGAAGTCCTCAAACAAGTCAAATCCATGTCCTACGAAGTCATCATCTTCGACACCGCGCCCACAGGCCACACGCTCCGCTTCCTGCAATTCCCTACCGTCATGGAGAAAGCACTATCCAAGGTATCTCAGCTGTCGCGCCAATTTGGTCCCATGCTGAACTCGTTCCTGGGTGCGAGTGGCCGCCTGCCCAACGGCCAAAACATGGATGAGCTGGTCGAGAAGTTGGAGGCTCTGCAGAAAACCATTGGAGAGGTCAACGGACAATTCAAAGACGCGGATCTCACAACTTTTGTCTGCGTCTGCATTCCAGAGTTCTTGAGCTTGTATGAGACGGAGAGGATGATTCAGGAACTCAACAGCTACGAGATTGACACACATTCCATTGTCGTCAATCAACTTCTCTTCCCGAAGCAGGACAACCCGTGTGAGCAGTGCAATGCTAGGAGGAAGATGCAGAAGAAGTACCTCGACCAGATTGAGGAGTTGTATGATGAGTTCAATGTGGTCAAGATGCCGCTATTGGTGGAGGAAGTGCGAGGCAAGGAGAAACTAGAGAAGTACGGCCTGACTCAAAATCTATGCCAGATGGATGCTAACGCGCATTGCAGATTCAGCGAGATGCTCGTCCAGCCTTTCGTCCCTCCGGCGTAGAAGCAGACCCCTTCACCCCTCCAATATACGATAGCCTTCTTTCCGAGTCGCATAAGAGTCTCGACTCGATATCCATTGTGCGATTCAGCAAAGCGGCGAGCAATATTCTAGAACAAGCATTCTCCGATCGAATCTATCCCTGCAACTCTCTAGCGATACCATGTGGCCCCTTTCTTTCTTTGCACTATGTATCTTCGACTTCCCCACGGATTTGCGGTCTAGACGAGAGCATGGGATACTAGCGCATGATTTACACTCGAGAAGAAATCAAACTCGCCCAAACTTTGACCGACTTCTCTGCGAGCCTTTCCTATTTTCTACAAATGCCCGTAAACGATTGACGACATCCTAGTAGAGCGACCGTGGTCGCGAACTACTAATCGAATCCACATTCGCCCTGGTTCCAATGGCATTTAGCCTCTTTTCCAAGGTATTGGCGATCTACAGTCACCCCGCATAAACGCCGAAATGCTAGCCGAAATAGTGGTCCTCCGAGTCATTTTCTGCTTTCTGCACGTTGTGCACTCCTTGGGGAGTTTCGTTCTTCCCCGCGTTCCTATTAACCTATCTCCTTCCTGAAGCAACAGATCGCTCCGTGGTCACCTGCAAGTGACAACGCCATCTCTTTACCCCGCAACGACCGCAATCCATGATCTGGAATGCACGGCTTGGGCGTTGCCGTGGTACAAGTCTACCTGCAAGAAAGAATCTTGACCGAAGCGAACGGGTATTTGTGCATATCACAAATTACGAGTCATGTGGGATAGTTATTCAAGTACAAACGCAGATCAACCGTCGATGCGGTGAGCGAAAAAGGTACCAACATTGTTTCTGGCTGTAAGCTGAGGCTAACAGAACCGGAAGCAAGACACGCATTACGCGACTACTCCTATAAATCTATTGGTATCTTGTGTGGAAGCTAATATAGGGCCCGTTTTGAGATTGGCGCACGTCAGTAAACGTTGTGTTCATGCAAGCGGTAAGTGCAGACTCGCGTGCACATGCCAACACTTGCATTAACCAAAGGTCTTCCGTCTTTGCAAATTATCGCACTTCCCGACCTCAGGTCTCACAGAGCTGAGGTTTCGGATACCGAATATCATGAGTCTATGACACAGCGTACTTCGCACAGCAACACGACCGCAGTTCTACTAAGCGCCCAGAAAACTCGTTTCGGCAATTGCACCGTTGTGATCTCCACGAACTAAACACTAACACTAGTGTTTGCACCTCGTGCCGCCGAAATCTCCTACCCGCTATGCACTACGCACGCCCAGCTACCGGAATAATACCTAAGTATAGTAAGTACACGTGTGCCAATCCCAGAAAGGGGTAGACAGGTCGATTGTCCCCGGTGCCGGGTCTGTCAACGTGGATGGTGTGCTGGATGAACCCAGGACCAGGGTCCGTGCTACCACGCCGTTCTGGGTTCGTGACTTTAGCTTGCAAGTCTGGTGTCGCGTGCGCAGCGGGTGAATATATAATCACTCTGGGTTCGCCAGTGTACTGTCCGTCAGGCCTTTCGTTTGGTGTTTACTTCTACGTCACTACCTACTCGGGTTCCTCTCTCGTCCCCGGCTTTTTCTGTCTTTGGACACCAAGGACTGGATATTAAGCAAAGTTGCTTTCTGGATAAAACCAGCATGTCTTCATTTATGCGACTTGGGGCCCTGCTCCTCGGTGCAGTTTACTCTGCCACTGCGGCGCCGGTGGAACTCGATAAGAGAGGTATGTTACTTGCGTTGCTCCTTACATGGCTTTAGCATCATTCCTTACTCGATCAACATGGCTTTGAATTTGGACTAACTTGTCGCTAGCTGTTTCTGCCAATGTCCTCGATCAACTCCAATTTTTCAGCCAGTATTCTGCTGCAGCATACTGCCTGGTGAACAACAACAGCCCCAATACCAAAATCACGTGTCCACAAGGGAATTGCGCCCGAGTCGAACAGGCGAACACCAACACCCTGACTGAGTTCGAGAACTCTATCAAATCCGACATTACCGGCTTCGTAGCAACCGATACTACCAACAAGCTCATCGTCCTTTCTTTCCGCGGCTCCCGGTCCGTGCGAAACTGGCTCACCAACCTAAACTTCCCTATCGTACCCACAACGCTCTGCACAACTTGCACAGCGTCTATCGGTTTCTGGTCCTCTTGGCTCGAGGCGCAGTCAAGCGTGATATCCGCCATCTCCACAGCGCGTGCCCAGTATCCTGAGTACAAAGTCGTTGCGACCGGCCACTCCCTCGGCGGCGCACTGGCTTCTCTAGCTGCCGGAGTGCTCCGGTCACAAGGTGTGACTGTCGATCTGTACACGTACGGCGCGCCGAAGGTCGGACTGGAGGGTATCTCGCAGTATCTCGGTTCGGGCTCCCATGGGCAGACGTTTAGGGTTACGCATAAAGCCGATCCAGTTCCCAAGTTGCCGCCTGCGTTGCTCGGTTACCGACATATCAGTCCGGAGTACTATGTCACCAGTGGGAATTCTGCTATGCCGGGGACTGGAGACGTGAAGGTTTTGCCTGGGACGCTGAATTTGGCTGGAAATGAGGGTGATTTCGGCGTGGATGTTGATGCTCATTTGTATTACTTTGGGCATATTAGTGCGTGTGAGGGTGTGGAAGGCATCGAGATCAAAAAGGTATAACGCACTCCTGGCGGCGAAAGAATGAGTTACAATACACAATAATAGTAGTAATGTAATCCTCAAAGCTCCCTCACATTTTCATCCCAGCAACTTCCCCCTTTTCCGGCTCACCTTCCTCGTTCTCATATAGGGGATTCACCTGGACTTCCCGCAGCCACAGCCGGAACGACTTGTCCTGTGTCTTGCGATTCATAACCGCACACGCCTCGGCCTCTTCCTCGAGCAAATACGCCACTGCTTTCGCATCACCTCCCGCCAGCGCAATCGCTTCCTTCAGCAGAACGCAGTTAGTCTGCGTATACATGGCGCGATACACAGCCTCCTCAATCGACGCGCCAAACGTCGTGAAACCATGCTTATGCTGCAGAGCAACAGGCTGCTTATGCGACAACTTCTCCGCCAGCGCAGCGCCCAGCAGCTGATTCTTCACCAGCATATCAGGTTCAAAACTCCTCAGCTCGGCGTACACAAGCGCAATGTCGAAAACAGGGAGTGGCTTCGCGCCCAAGAAACCCGCCATGTGGAAAACGGGCTTTACGTCTACACTGCCGAGCGTGAAGGGGATCACGACTTCGGAGTGCGAGTGTACAACGCAGTTTGCGTCCGGGAAGCGCTTGAGGACTTCGCTGTGGATGTAGCGTTCCGAGTAGCCTTGTGGTGCGGATGGATCTACGGGGGTTGAGTCGTGGATCCAGTAGGTGATGAAGTCGCTGGCTTGCTTTACTAGGGCTGGGGCGCCGGGGTCGTAGGCTGCTATTAGGTATTGGTCGGGATGGAGTGGGTGGCGGATGGAAATGTGGCCGAATGCATCGACGAGGTTATGCTGGTGGAGGATGTGGTTCGCGCGGATTAGGAGGCGGAGTTGCTGATGTAGGTTTGGTGGCGTCGACATGGTGTGGTGAGGGTTGTGGATGTTAATGTTAGAGCCGTGGAATAGTTTGACTTGCAAGTCTTCGCGCTCTATTAGAGCGAATCGATCGAATCGAATGAGAAATCGCGAATCTGCGATGTAGTTTCTTAGTCTCCAGCTCTTATCGCGGTCATGGGTAGTAAGTGAGCCTTGTTACCTCCTGTTTTACTTGGAATCGGCAACTAACACTATCAATCTAGAAACATCGAAGATAGCATGAGCTCATCTTTGTCTATACACCAGTTATTCAACCGGTATGTCGTCACGCCGCTCCATGCAGGTGTGGAACGATGCCATGTTGCGGGGATGCAGCGGAGCGATTGGTCGACATTGAGGGGATCCGATATCTAGCGTTGCCAAACTTCCGGTGCCAGCTCCGACCGTAGTTCATAGTGTACACTCAATTAAAGATAGTTCTACAGGAAGGCGAACAATAGCATTTGAATTGTTCTTAGTCTGGTCATCGAGATGACGACTACATACATTCTCGGTGGCGTCGCGGTAGCCGGCCTGGCATTCTGGTACGACTTCAAGAGCTGGCAGAATTTCGGTGAGCATTCACCCCTCCTCTACTTGGAACAACACTCACTTTGATCAGGAACTGGAGGCACCCCACCTACACTTCAAGGCTACCTCAAAATTCGACGATGGGGACTCTACCTGCTCTACAAGCGCGAAAACTTGCTAGATCCAACACCAATCCCAGACACAGGAGCATCATACATCAAACCTCAAAAGGTGCCTGACCGTGTCGGAGCACGACCAGGACTGACGCGCTGGACACTTCCACAGCGACAATTCCCTGAGAAAATCACATCTGCGGCATTAGCAACACTGCACAATTTAATGCAAGAATTCGCTAGCACAGCGCCTTACTCCACGTACATCGAGACGCGTCCCAGCAAGACTGAAGGCGGTACCGGTCCAGCTATTTACGTGAAACCAGACGTGAAGACTATCAATCCGGTCGCACACAAGATCTTCTACGAGATAGCACATGTGCATCCTGCAGAGAACTCCTTGCATGTGTATGTCAGTCCGCAGGACGCGAAGCTTGTGCTCAAGAGAGGCTGGGGTCAGCGCTTTCCGGTGACTTGGTTGGCGCCGCCGAGTTGGATTATGGTGTATGCGCCGAGGAACGAGGAGGAGGTGGAGACTGTGAGGGAGATTGTACGGGCTGCGGTGTGCTTTGCAGTTAGTCAGAATGTTGAGGCAGGCTCTGATTGATATGTGAATTATTGACTGGGCGGGTCAGTTGTACGAGTGATATAAAAGTACGTCGCTTGTCGGTTTTCTTCGGGGAATGTTTGAAATGTTTCAAGCTCCACGGGAGTATCTCGCATTGAAACGGCGTCTCTAAGGACACTTTAACAAACTATCTCTACCCTTGAATTGAAAATTGTCAAATCGCTATGTACGCATAATCAAGCTAGCATTTTTTCATCAGTAGAAAAATCAATATTTGGAAACTTAATATAGCCAATCGGAAGTAACCCAAACGCTGTGTACGGCAATGAGAGGCGGAGAACCGGTGTCATGTGGGTCCACGATCACCACCCGCTTTCAGCTCCGATGCGGCTGATGAATGATCAAAAGAGCTAATAAACCCTGCATTGAACTTCAGGATAACACTTTTTTTGCACATCATACTACCTTGCGAGACCACAAACGTCGATATCTCGGTCACATTTCAAATTGGGCAGCACTGACGCGAAGATGAAAGTTCTCATTATTGGAGCAGGTAAAAAAAGCACTCAAAAGCTTGCAAGGAATTTTGTTAATTCATCTAGGTCCTGCCGGATGCGCGCTTGCCCACGGGCTCCAAAAAGCTGGCATTTCGTTTAGCATTTACGATAAAGGCGCGGACGTCTACCGACACCGTCACTGGGCATTTACTCTCGGCTGGGCGCGACCATACCTGCTGAGCATGTTGCCAGAAGAGCTAGGCGCGCAAATCAACTCATGTCAAGTCGATCCGAACGTTGACTGCGCAGCCATTGGTGAAGACAGGATCGTGTTATACAACGGCCAGACGCGTGAAGAAGCGTTTGCATTCCCCATTCCCAAAGCAAGAGAGATCAATATCAGAAAGTTGAGAATACTATGTGCTGAGAAATTGGACGTAAAGTACGGGAAACGGTTTAGCCACTATGACCTGATACCAAACGGCGGGGTAAAAGTGTTCTTCGAAGATGGTTCAACTGACGAAGGGGACATCGTCATTGGGATTGACGGCGCAATGTCGAAAGTGCGACACTGTCTACTCGGCCGCGAAGCAGCAATGGACATCCTACCTTTCGCCCTGGTGAATTTCAATGCCTCATACACAGCCGATCAAGCACTATTCATCAAAGAGCGCTTACACCCACTCGTCGACATCGCCATACATCCAGCGGGCCACTACATACGCGCAAACGTGCTCGACATGCCGGACCAAAAAGACCCCAGCACCTGGACGTTCCAGATCCTGTCAACATGGCCGTTAAAAGTGGTCGAAGATCACGACAACGAGGGCGATAGACTGAAGAGACTGAAAGCGCATGTCAAGCGAGATGGATGGGCGGAGCCTTACAAGAGTGCGATTGAGTGGATACCAGAGGATACGGAGGTTTTGAGAGATCAGTTGAAGATCTGGAAGACGGTACCGTGGGATAACCAAGGTGGACGGGTGACGCTTTGCGGCGATGCAGCGCATGCGATGACTTTCCGTATGCTTCTTGCCACCGACCTACCAACATCGCATACTAACAAAGTGTACTCAGATCGCGGCCAAGGAGCCAATAATGCGTTCTACTCCGCACATTGCCTCGTCGAAGCGTTAAAGTCCGTCCAAGAAGGTACTGCGTCTTTGGAAAAGGCGATTACGACGTATGACGAGAGTATCTGGAAGAGAGGTGCGAACGAAGTCCAGATCTCGAAAGCTCAGTCATTTTTCACGCATGATGGCTTGGAGAACTTTATTAATAGTCCAGTGATAAAGCTGGGAACAAAGCCGAGTCATGCCGCAAAGACTGAGGGGTACCAGTAGTCGTGGTATTAGGGCATTGGCTGCGTGTGGTCCGTCCTCGAAGCGCTTAAGGCTTGACACGTGGGAACACTCAACTGTGATGATGAAACAGGGGTTGTGAATGTCGAAAGAGGATTTCTAACTATTGTTTAGCCTTGCGTTGGCAGATATCAATTTGTACCGATATCTATGGTTTGCGCGTGGCCACTACAACTCCTCGGGTGAATTCAGCTGATATGCAGGGAAGCAACTCCATCATTTGAGCAGCTGAGTGATGCTATCTTAACATCAAAATTGCTAGTGTTACTCGAAATATCTACGTGACCTTTTAGTGCGCCGTTGTGATACCTTTGCGTTCATTTCAGAGGCTTTTGTATTTCTTTTGTTCAGTCCGTCACATACCTTCTCACAACAATCTTTGGGCCACCATCTTTTGCCCTTTCAAAAGATTATGGCGCCACAGTACTATCTTTATAACAATTACAGCAACTTGTGCCTTTCCACCGACTCCCTTCCCTTCAACTTCGGCCTCCGAGCTCGCCTATACGAGAACCCACTACCCTTCACTTTCACCCTCATTTTTTCCACCGAATATTTCGATATATGTACGGTCAGCGCTTCAAATCATTACTGTCTCGATGTCTATCCGGTGCGGATGGATGACGTGCAGGACATAGCTTATCTGGCTATGCCGAACGACACTACTGGCCAGCAATGGAAACTCGAATCGACAGAGATAACAAGTTTGCTCTATAGGTTGTCCAACAAGCTCTCAGAGAGGGGAATGTACTTGGATGTGTATAATCAGACGAAGGACGTTTATATGACCGATTCGGACCGGCCGGGGCATTACTGGATGAAAGTCAAGGTGAATTGCCTTCCTTTGTTGCGATGTCGGTACATCTAAGTGCTAATATTGCTATTTAGGACTGTGCAGTAGCTCCTTCCGATGGATCAATGTCTGGTAATAGCCCAAACACCACATTGAGTGATACAGTACCCCCAACAATATCAAGATCTGCCCGACCCACACAAACTGTATCAACCAATTCATCACTTCCTACTCCTGTACTGGCAAGCTATTCACGGGGCCTGAGCAAAGGAGCAAAGGCAGGGACAGGCGTAGGATGCGCACTTCTCGCGATACTCGTGGCAGGCTTAGTGGCTGCCCTCTTCTACTGGAGAAAGAAAGCAAGCAAGAATGTACAGGCGACACCGACAACACGGGTGGAAGAGGATTTCGGAGCAAGTGAGAAGTATGGTAGGGATGAAGCTCCTGCCGAGTTGCCTTCGGAGGACGTCATCTCTCCTATGCATAGCCCGAGCATGGGAGAACTACCAGCCCAACTTGAGGTTCAGGAGATGCCTGGTTGTAGTATACCGCATTCATAAAATAGCGTACAAATGTCCTGTAAATCTACACGCAAATACAACAGACACGGCCCATATGCAGACTCAAGCTGATTACAAACGTTTATTTCACTACATCTCAGCAGCCATCTCCTCCCCATCCCCCCCATCACCATCTAACCGAAAAACCTTATCCGGATTCAAAATTCCCCGCTCATCCAAACTCCTCTTCACCCGCCTCATAACATCAACACCCACCTTTCCTACCTCCTCCTCCAGCGCCTCCCTCAACTTCAACCCCACACCATGTTCACCCGTGACCGTGCCGTCCAACCTAAGCGCCAGCGAAGCAACCTGCCTCAACACAGCCTCAGCAGCAACTCTATCCGCCGCCGGACACACAATGGAAGAATGCACATTGCCATCGCCTATATGGCCTACATTAGCACAGAACCAATCCCGGCGGTTCTCCGCAGCGTTTGCTTTCTGGATCAATGCCTGCGTCCCATCGACAAGGGCAGCGAGCTGCGATATAGGCACCGCGCAGTCAGTATTGAGGAATAAATCCGAGGGATCCTTTTTCATAGCAACGAGGGCGTGTCCCATGCACTTTCGCGCGCCCCAGAGGACATCTATGCGCGTTTTTTCCGCGGTGATTTCAAACGACAGTGCGTCGAGCTGTTTGCACAGCGCTTCCACGACGCGGATCTGGTCCTGTACCAACTGCGCGCTTGGGCCGGCGAATTTCAGGAACAGCGTTGGTACCTCGGGGAAGAACTGCGGGGCGAGTTGGGAGTGGTTGATGCAGTGCATTTGCGGCCCGTCTGCTAGCTCCAGGGCTTCGAGCTGGTGGCCGCTCTTTTGGAGGGCGACGACGATGTCGACGCCGTGCTTGAAGGAGGGGAATGTTGCGAGGCCGACGTGTAGGTTCTTTGGTAACGGGGCGAGGCGCAGGACTGCTTCGGTGACGAGGCCTAGGGTGCCCTCTGAGCCGATGATGAGGTGCGTGAGATCGTATCCTGCAGATGACTTGCGGGGCCGACGGTGGGTTTTGACGATACTGCCATCTGCTAGGACGTACGTAAGGGAAATAACCCATTCTTTCATTGTGCCGTAGCGGTAGGCATTGGTGCCTGAGCAGCTCATGGCAATCTAGCCCTGTATCAGCGTTGAATCTTGAAAAGAAAAACCCCCTAGCCAAAACTAAATCACCCATACAAACTATACCAACCCAAACCCAAAAGAAACTCAACTCAACTCACCATCCCCCCCACACTCGCCCCGGGCGCAGGATCCACAGGAAACCAAACCCCCCTCCCCTCCAACGCGCGATTCAACTCAACCCAGCCGAGCCCAGGCTGCACCACGACATCCAAATCATCCTCATGCAGCTCCACAATCTCTTTCATCTGCTCAAAACTAACACACACGCCGCCCCGCACACACGCCAGCGCGCCGCCCAGACTCGTCCCGCCGGAAAACGACGAAACGGCTACGCGGCGGTCATGGCATGCTTTTAGGATGGTGGAGGTTTCTTGCGTGGAGTGGGGAAGGAAGACGGCTTGGGGGAGTTGGTGCGGGAGGGCGGGGGAGTGCGGGGTGTTTGCTTTTGAGGCGCGGATTTGCGGGGAGGTGGTGTAGGTTATGTTGTTTGGGGCAGTGGAGAGGTGGGTGATTAGGGAGGAGATGTTGGGGGGTGAGTGGTTGTAGTGTGGCATGTTTGAAACCTGTGTCTTGATGGGCTGGAGGAATATGTGTTGTTAATTCTTTGTTTCTTCTTGCGTGGTTTAAATATCTAGGTATGTAAATAGAGGTGAGACAGTATGATGTTAAGAAGATTTCACCAACTCTGGGGTCTGGGTTTAGGTAGACTTGCCGGGTCAGCGAGTCATGCGGGCTAGACGGAAATGGGCGGCTTACGGAATGCTTCCGGGGATGGTGATAATTAAATATATTTGCCGGAGAATGGCATGTATATAAGCTCAGTCTCACCTCAGCATCCTATACACTAATCAACATTTAATTCTATTCTACAGCCGAACTCGCCCACGACGCCGGTGGAAGAAGAAGTATTCAAGGTGAGATGGAAAGCTAGGTATAATAGAAGGATCAATCAGGAAAGAGTACAAAGTAGGCTAAACTAGCCTCTCTGAAGATGAACAAGTTCCAAGTATCCAAAAAAGGGGAGGGTATTGAGAAGAAAAGCCATCTACAGAAACCGTACAATTCAAACAGGCTTATGCAAATCCTACCAGAAGAACAGAGTACGGCATATCGGCCGCGGGTCCTGTAGTAATCGTCGAAGCGACAAGGTAGAATAGGAAAATAGGTACGAGACTTGTCGTCCAACAAGGGTCTCAACAAGTATTCAAGGGTATCCAGAAGGTAATCCAACAGACCGATTAGAAGGTAAGAAATGAAAATCATGGCAAGTCACCATACGTCTTCTTCGTCCTCCAAAACTTCCTGCTCTTCTTCTCCTCCTCCTTCTTCGGTCCCGCTCCCTGCCCTGGACGCACCATCGGCTCTGGCGGTCCCGAGTTCTTCAAGAAATCCGCAAGATCACTCGTAGCTGTCTTCCCAGCGCCTCCACGTACATCACCCGCCGAAGGTACACGGGCATACTGTCGGGGTTTAGAGCCACGAGTAGTGTCGGATGCGACAGAGTTTGAGGACATGGCACCAAAGGGCATAGAGCCGTTGCCGTTGCGCGTAGCGGTGTTGGAAGATGCTAGAGAAGAGTTTGAGACGTTCGCGCGGGCTCGTGCTGCGGCTATTGTTTCTTCGCTGAGCATGAAGGGCTGGGGTTTACTGGTAGACGGGGGATCCATGTCGTTGAGGAAGTCCATCAAGCTCTCCTGCCTTGGTCGCGCCGGTTGGCTCGAGTAGGGAAGTGCAGTCAACTGGTCTTCATCCTCGTCTTCATCCTCTGACGAGTCGATTGCGTAGGGGTCCTTGATACGCCGGCGGGTCTTGGTAATGACAGGTTCTGGGTTTGACGCCATGCTTCCACTCAAGTTTTGTGGGGTGTTGGAGTAAGCTGGCTGTACGACCTTTGGAGTTGGGAGTAGGCCAGTCCGTGAGTTGATTGTCTGCGCACTATGCTTGGAGTCCAGAGTGGAAGATGTGGAGTCGAATGCCGATTCGACATTGCCATGGGTACCGAGCATAGTATCGAACTGGTCCGAGTCGACTGTACTCCGGAAGGGCGCGACATTGCGAGGAATCCTGGGCTCTCCGCTGTTCGCATTAGGCGGCCCTTGACGAATGAAGTCTATCAAGTCATCATTGCCAGCGGTGAGGCCTGCTGGGCTGCGCGGTTCCATGTTGCGTTGTGTGGCTGACGGGCTCTCCTTGTTGCGCGTGTTTAGGTTTATTTGTCTGGTTGAGAACTTTCGCCCGAGGGAGGATGTTGAAGCATTGGAAGCCTTGGATCCGTTTCCGCTGATGTTAACAAAGGGTTGCACAGATTTTTCCTGCCCAGGGGATGGGCCAGTAGATCGAATGAAGTCGGCAAAGTCGCGCATCGATTCGGACTCGATTCGTGGTTCCCGGGCAAGCTGTCTACTGACCACCTTTCTGCTTGGCGACGGCTTGTGTTGAGGAGTAGTGGGACCTGTGCCTCTGGAAGCCGTCCTCTTCGGTAAGTTTTTAGTACCAAAGGAGGCATCTTTGTCGGCATCGACGCGAGGATAGACGGTAACAGATGAAGTCCTAGGCCGGCTAGGCTCCACTTTCGTCTGAACGGGCGACTCCTGTCTGGTGTTAGCGCTTCCAGGAAAAAAGCAGGTGGTTGTCCTTACATCAAGATTTCGCATATTCTGCGGTGTTAGCGTGAACTTGACCGTGTCTTTGCCCTTCACCAAAGTGTCAAACTCGCGCTCCCGATCCTCTTCCGACATGCGTCCGCTTAGATTTCGCGGTCGCTGGCTTGCCTCTGAACTTCGGCCACTGGGCGTCACGGTGAAGCTGCCCGATATCTTGGTGGAGGAAGCAGACGAAGTGGCCCGCTTTAAGGACGCCTTATCCGAATGGGATCTATCAGAGCGCCCCGGCTGAGGGCGCGTGGAGTCGTCAGTGGAACTGCGCTGCGCTCCGCGTTCCGCAACATGTCCAGGGGCGTCGTGATCAGGATAAGGTGAACTGCGCATAGAGGATCCGGATGTGGGGTTGCTACGATGTGCCACGCTTTCGGAACCTAGCCTTTCCGTTGGCTTATTGGTGATACTATCCACTTCCTGTAATGGTGGCAACGAGGAGCCACGCGACTTTTGCGGAGGAGCGTCCTGTCTTCGTGGTGGACTTGGGGTGCCCTCATACTGATTGGGACCAGAGGCAATCTCATTGCCAGAAGACGATCTGCTATGCACGTCTTTGCGTGCAACAGAGCGCTCCGGAACTATGGGCTTCGCATCAGGTGTAGGCGTGTTGCGAAACGGAACTGAAGTCGGCGCACTATGTCGTGGGTGGACTTCGACGAAGCCTCCATGTGCTGCACCTTTGCCCGTGTCTACAGGCGACTCGCCGGGGGGAGTGGGTGTTGATCGGATAGGCACATCTGACGTCCGCGCAACACCAATGGCTTGGGGTGCGTCTGCCTCTTCGTCAGACAGCTCAAGGTATGAACTTCCTTCAGGATGCTGTGCAATTTTCGGTGTCGCTGTAGGCGTGGGCAGTGGTGACTTGAGGCTGGAGCTCCGCGTCGAGAATGTTCGCACAACCCCACGACCAGTCTTTTCAATCGACATCCTCTTCGATTGCAGTACCTTGTGCTCACTTTCGTAGTCGGCAGCACTGGGAATCTCGGCATCACTGTCTGCCTGATTGGACACATGGGCCGGAACAGGACCCGCTGTGCTCATACGGAAGCCCATGCCTGTTGATGCTGCGAATGCCACCATCTCAGCATCCGGCTCAGGTGAGTCCTCCAGCCGCCTCTCAGCAACATCTTTGCGTGCAGGCACAGCATCCTGCTCTTCCGCATCAAAGTAGTCATCCTGATGATCTGGTTGCTCCATCGACGTCTGAAAGGGGGTCTCTGCTTCTTCGGTTGAGGAACGTGGGGGCACGGTGAATGTCGGTGCGGGCCGCAAAGGCATGGATATGGGCCGTTCCTTGTTACCTCTTCTCCGGAACGTGGCAGCCTGTGACAACATAATGACACTCGACGGCCGTTCGTGTCTCGGAACAGGCGTCTGGGTACCAGAACTCTCTGCATCCTGTTCATATGTGCGGGCCAGGCCTGGCACCTCGATCTCATTGACATCGTTATCGCCCAGCGGGAGAGGGATATTGGCTGCAATGTCGGTTTCGGAGGGGGAGTGCTCCAGAACTGGGGATCGATCGCTTCGGATGGACCCTGATATGGTATCGTAGCTCGCCTTGCGGTTGTAGAAGTTGGAGGAGCTTGAGGTGGGCCGCACTGCTCGGGCAGGCGATGAGGGTGATAGCGGCGTTCGTACGCGCTTCCTCCATGTCCTCCACAGCCTGCCCAGCGCCGAGTTCAGGGCGATCTTCTCCACGTCGGGCTCCTCTATGATGAGGCGCTCGAAGCTCAGGTCTGGTGCGTCGTCGGACTGCAGTGCGAGCTTCTTCACCTTGGCAGCCATGCGCGCATAGGCGGCTGAGCCCGAGAGCAGCAGCGTCTGCTCAGCCACGTACTCGATGACCGAGGTGAGGAAGATGGCAGCAGCCCAAGAGACCAGGCCAGCCTCGTCGTCGTCGTCTTGGTCCATGCTCAGGCCACGCTCCTGCTGCACGTATCTGTCCTCGTCCTCGTCCTCCAGCTCGCCCAGGCGCGTGTAGACCATGATGCGCAGACGGGTGCGCTTCCACATCTTCTCCACTTCCCACTTCTTGCCTAGGTACGCCGGGAGGTCTTCGTCGTCGTCGCCTGCGAGGAGCCCCTGCAGCTCTTCGTCGGCCGCCTCCATGGCCTCGCGGGCCAGACGTGGCTTGAGGACATCGGCTATGGCAGGGCGGATGGCGGTGAGCGAGGGCGAGCGCGCCGAGGAGAGAAAGGCAAATAGTAGGTGGTCGAGGAAGGCATTGAGCAATGCCAGGGCGGGCTCGGAGAAGACGGCGTTGTCGAGCTCTTCCACGTCGGCGTCTTGCTGGCGCAGCTGCGCATTGTGGTGGTCGGTGACGGTTTGCGAGGCAACCGAGGCAGCGATGTATGCGGGCGGCGGTCGCACCGTTGAGGGCATCTGGAAGGTGACTGAGCTGGCGACCGAGGGCCTGTCGCTGGTGAAGCTGGGGGCTCTGCTCGAGCGCGACGAGGCCATGTCGCCCGTCTCGGAGAGGGAGAGGGCGTGTCGATGCATGGCGCTGCTGCTGTGAGAGGCTCTAGATTGTGTACGAGTACGGGCACCTAGGTAGGCTGGCAATGAGCGCCCTGACGCCCTGAAGGCTGCAGGTGATGCGGAGGGAACAAAAAGAAATGCGGGAGCAGGACCGCCAAGGGAACGAACGAACGACCAGCAGGCGGCTTATATCAATATCGCAGCGAAAGGCCCATTGTTGCGGCTGCGAGTCAATGGTCAATGGTCAGTGCAGGAGGCTGGACATGAAAAGGGAAGACGATGGAGGCTACTTGAGCTCGAGCAACGGGCTTGTGTGAGAGTGAGAGAGGTATATCCCAGTCGGCGATCCTGGTGTTCGCCTAGGGTTAAGACTTTCTGGCTGCATCCGTTCAGTCGCGAACCACCATGACAGCAGACGTCGGGATTGATTTTTAATTTATTCATTCATTCATCATGTCACGGCAGAGGCTGGCTGGTCTGCGAGATTCTCTGGTGTTGCTGGTACGACAGGTGGTACAGGCCGCTGTCGCAAGCAAGTCCTACTACCTACACCACACGACGCCTGCGACGTGCACCAAACGGGGACCCTCTCCTAGGTACTACTAATTAGCTGCAGCTCAACCCGCCATCCCTGGTCGACCATGACACTTGACGTGGAGCCGGCTGTTGTGCTCGTTCTCCGATCCAATTCCGACCCCATCGCCCTGTGGCCTTTTGCCTGCTCCTCCTGACGCGTCGATGCGTGATACAGAGTGGTGACTTTTCTCACTCTCTCTTGTCCGTCGATTTTGACATGACCTGTCTCAGGCCCGCACGGCAAAACATGTCACCCAGTCGGGGAGCACATGTGGAGTCGTCGCACCATGTCGGAAAATATGCCATGCCCTGTAACCGTGGTTTGAAACGCCGCTGTCCCTGCAGCATCCGCGACACACCACCGTCTACCACAACTTCGATCCCCGTTGTACTTCGCGAGTCCCTGGTCGTGGGCCCAGTAGCTACGTCCGAATGCCTCTGCAACACTCGCTGAAGCGAATGCTTTGATCAGTGGCTCCAGCTGGTCTCTGGTCTGGTCCGACGGGCTAGTCCATCCTTATTGATCCACTTCGCTAATCTCAGGGGTATCATCGTCCAGCCTGCTGCATCGCGCTAGTCACATCAAGTCTTGACCGAGAACAGAAGTCCGAGTAGTAGTCCAATCTATCTACCTGTCAACAGGGCATAGTGCATACAGTCTTGCATAATGCGTGTCCATGTTTAGAATACAGGTCCCATCATTCTGATGCTTCTGTCTTGTCGACTTAAAGTAGTCACCTTTGACAGGGGATAATTGATTCTTCACCTCAATGTGGTGCCATCTAAACAGTTCATCAACATCCAGGCTGGGAAGCTGAACCTACAGTCTGGAAAGACTAACCCTTTCGCTTGCCATCTACCTACATTCCCTGCCAGCGAAGACATGACAGACCCATCCTCTTCAAGATCTGCAAGACAACTCGGGAGAACCACGGATGACCAGCCGTGCAATCAGACTTGTCCCATGATGTATAAAAAAAGGTGACATCTTACCATGATTCTACACAGCATAGCCCCCCATTATTATTCTTCAAAGACAGTTAGACTCTTCTTCGCATAAAGCAGACTCCAAGGCTCCCGAAGTACACCCTTCCCACCCAGACACCCCCAAGAAAAGATTCCAAAATCGCCTCATACGAACAAAGACTTGACTTTGCCCTCAAACCTACCCACACAGGTTCACGCTGCATCGAGGCATCTGTCCATGTGCCAATGTTTCGCCGACGAGGTTGCTCTTACCTCATGGCTGTGTCTGATTGGTCGTATGCAGCTGGCCCGAGCGTCTATCCCCTCGTTCCATTGTGACTTCCTCCCTTGGCTTTGCGACGACGCTTCGTCTTGTTGTTCGGTGTGGTTCAGAAGTATGCGTCTCGAGGACACGGGGAGAAACAGCGCGCCTTGGGGAGATGGTGGGGGGCGGGTTTGCCGAGGATGAGGCGGATGATGGCGCGAGATGCTTCGTCTAGCCATCTTGAACGGCTAAGAGGGGGGACGACGCGAAGGTCTTTATTTGTTTGGTGCAGTCGTGTGGTATGGATAACGAGACGATCGAGAAAACACTGTCCGTTATTGAACCATACCAGCCATATCAACACGGATGAAGCTCAGGTAACCACATTATAGCGAGGGCAAGCACCATGCCTCAATCCACAAGTTGCAGCCTCTTTCATTCTGTCCACTCCGTCTTACTAATACGCAAGCGGTAAACAGTCGTCTCTTCTTGGTCAACTGTACATCCCCAGGAAAGCTTCTTCTTGTGTACTAACTTGATTCTCAGCATCCAGGCACTATATACATTGACGGTTAGCAGTCCAAGACCGCAGAGGAATCTGCCCACAACGCACTCGAGTCTCGGGTAAGCAGAAGCAAAGTGAGAGGGGTTCCGTGTGGTATGAGGGTTCATCGACCAGAACTTCTCATTGAGGCTACGGCTGGCCTAGGTTTGTAGGTCTCCTGAACGTACATGTAAGCAGATGCTGAATCCATGTAGAGCTTCGTGTCACCATTTGCACAGGCATCGACGCACGAATGGATGGCCCGGCCTTGAAATATTATAATGCTTTGTTCCGGGTACGAAGGCATGACTACTGTCCCCTGTCTATGACATGCCAAAGCCACTCGACGACATCCGACGACGAGTACCACGGGACCGACAACTGCTAGGCCACCCTTCAAGATGGAGTAGCGTGTTGCCAGCCAATGTGGTGGTTGATCTAAAGTGTTTTTGGAAGAGTGGAGAAGAGTCGACTGCCTCTGGCTCGAGTACACTCGTCAGCACCTCCAGCCTACCCCAGATTTACCACACCACTGGCGCCGTCCCTATACGCTTAGCTCCCGCCGAATCGGCCGTATCCAAGGCTCTCCGTTTCGTCCTTGCTTCCTGCAGGTACAATCGCTCTACAGCCCCACCAGAGTCACATCGGCCTGCACGTCATCAGTTACTGAGCAGACGGAGGCCGTCTTCTCAGATTGTAGCGGGACGTCCTGGATACGAGCACCCGTCACGTTTGCGTTCCCAGGCAAGAGAGTAACAGGCCATTCGCATGATTCGGTATCGCCAGTACTGTAGTCTCGATTAGCGCATCCGCACGTGTCGAAGCAACAGTGGATGAGCATGAGGCTCCACTGGACAGTGCTGCCGCCAAGCAGAGAGACAGAGGAGGCTCCCCGACCAGAAAAGTGTGAATCTGGGGAAGATTAATCACCTCCCTCCCCCTTGCCGCAAGTGTAACAGACGTCCAGCCTTGCCGGATGCGGAAGAGAACACTGCCACACGCACGGTTGCCAGCCTTATCGTGCATGTTCCCTGGCCCTCGACGATGGCGCTCCCCCATCTCTCTACAGTACTGTTCACAGCCAGCACGCAACGGAAAAATACAGCCTGTGGTGTAGTCGGCAGGCAGGCAGCACACGCAGCGCTCAGCGGGCGGCCGGGTTACGTTTGCGAATCAGTAACTATCAGTGTGGCGTTATCGGTCGGGCCAGGGGTGTTGCGACATTGGCGGATCGGCGGCATGCCCGCCCCGCGCTAAAGCCCAACGGGCGCGCGCTATTGTCGTGCCGAAATGGGCTTTTGCGACTCTCGAACCAGGTGGATGCCCGCTGCATGGGACCACGGCCGTGGGGTTCGGCGCAAAGGGGAGAAGATACTGGGGAACGCGCGAGGCAGGCTCTTTTCTCATCAATTATCGAGCGCGTTTACATATCCCTCCGCAGCGATTCGCGCGATTGTGTGCTGGGTTATAGGTATCGCAGCGTAGCTTGTCCTGCGGCGGGAGCATTTGTGGGGTTGACAAGGGAATTTCACTTTTTCCCGTGCCTGACCTTCTGGAAGCCATGCGTGATTTTATTTACCCTGACTACAAGAAACGATGCTCGCGCTCTGATGGTGGAATGACGGTGCCGGGAGTGGGTGGAATGCGTGCGATTGGCTGTCCTTTATCTTCCAATGGCCACGGCTCACCAGCAATTCCCCATTGCGGTTGCATGCAGGTTGGGCGGTGCGACGGCTGCACGCTTTCTTCTCAGTGCCGTGTTGTAGCAGAGGGCTTGGGTGAGGCATGTCAGAATCTCACGATAGCGGCAGAAAGCAGCGGTAACAGGTGGAGCGGGGCGGGCAGATAAGCAGGGGATTCGCCCAATATTGGGTAAATTTAGCTGGGCTCAACGCACACTATTAGTTGGCCATGGCTATCCAGCGGCCAAGCGGTCAAAGTCGGAAGCAGGCACAAGAGGCTGTGCGGACCCGAGGCCGCGACCAACCGAAGCGCGCCGGTTACCGTGGCCGTCAGCGAGAGCGGCGTCGTCAAAGGGAAAGAAAAGTGAAGGGAAGGGAAAGGTGTCTTGTGTGGGCAATTCACTGCGTGGAAACGCGGGCGCAAAGATTGGGCAGACGTGTCCAGACGTGCGGTTCAACAGCATTAGCGGAGACTAGAGAGTAGAGTAGAGTAGAGTAGAGACTATCTATGCGAGTGGGGAGAATGGGCCACCAACGGAACCGCAAGGCGTCTATGTGTGTCTTGGACGGATTGCTTTGCGTTGCCTTTGCTTCTTTATCCCACGGAAAGCGTCCGGCGCCGCCTCTTGGCCAGGGTCAGGCCTAATTCTCTACCACCTTAACCACTCACTAGCCCCCGCCACAGACCGAGACAAGTTCGAGTGAACGCGGCCAAAAGCCTACTTATATGCTGCCTGCCCCCGGTCGTCCTTATCTTGTCTCCCCTCATTCACATATCTCTCTCTCCTCCTATCCTTTGCTCTACATCTACCCCTCCAAGAGGCTCTCTCTCTCTCTCCTCTCTCTACCAGACACTCTCCTCGCCTCGTCTTGCTCTCGTAGCCCATCACCACACACATACCGCAGTCATGGTACGCCTCCACCACCAACAACTTCTACTCTAGTCGACGAATTACTCACACACACAGGCGCAATCAACAATCATCTCCAACACGGCCAACGTAAGTCCTCCTACCGACCTTCTACCTACTTCCCACCTGTGCTCGTGTGCCAAACCACCCCTGTAACTGTTAGCTAATGCGCCATTTTCCCAGCTCCAAAAATACCTCGCACTCCCCCAGAAGGGCAAGGTCATCGCCGAGTACGTCTGGATTGACGGCAGCAACGGGATCCGCTCAAAATCAAAGGTGAGCTCTTTTCCTTCCTTGACACCCGATTGCCAGAGAAACATGGGTACTGCGGCATTTGCGAGGCTTGGAAATCCCTGGGCTGTTGAACACCAGCAGCCTGGAGGACGACCAATGCGGTGGCGAGCGAGCCCACGCTGCGATACACATTCTGAAGCAAAGAAACTGGAGTCGTCAAGCATTTGGTCGCTTGCGTGACGTCCTCATGCAGCCGCCAATCGCTTCCTTGCCCTGTTGGGGGTTTTCAACGGGCTTTCCTTATCGCCTTGCCCCGCGATAAGGCCGCCCACGCCCTGCCTGCCTCTACCCCTCTCCACCACCACAAAGTCAAAGTCACTATTCTAACACCCACCCAGACACTCGAGAAAAAGGTCGAGAGCATCAAGGACCTGCCAGAATGGAATTTCGACGGCTCATCCACAGACCAAGCCCCCGGCGACAACTCCGATGTCTACCTCCGCCCCGTCGCATACTACCCCGACCCCTTCCGCCAGGGTGACAACATCCTCGTCATGTGCGAGACGTACATGTCCGACGGCAGCCCCAACTCGTACAACTACCGCCACGACGCCGCCATCATCTTCGAGAAGCACGCCGCCCACGAGTTCTGGTTCGGCCTGGAGCAGGAGTACACGCTCCTCGACGAGTTTGGCTGGCCCTACGGCTGGCCCAAGAACGGCTTCCCCGCGCCCCAGGGCCCATACTACTGCGGTGTAGGCACCGGCAAGGTCTTTTGCCGTGACATTGTCGAGGCCCACTACAAGGCCTGCCTGTACGCCGAGATCAACATCTCGGGCACCAACGCAGAGGTCATGCCCGCTCAGTGGGAATACCAAGTCGGCCCGTCGCCCGACATCTCGCTGGGTGACCAGCTCTGGATGTCGCGCTTCCTCCTCCACCGCGTCGCCGAGGAGTTTGGCGCAAAGGTTACCTTCAACCCCAAGCCCATCCCCGGTGACTGGAATGGCGCGGGCCTGCACACCAACGTGTCGACCAAGGAGACGCGTGCCGAGGGTGGCATGAAGGCCATCGAGGCCGCCATGGAGAAGCTCGCTACCCGCCAAAAGGAGCACATGTCCGTCTACGGCGAGGACAACCAGCTCCGCATGACGGGCAAGCACGAGACGGCCTCGTACGACAAGTTCACCTGGGGCGTCGCCAACCGCGGCTCCTCTGTCCGCATTCCCCGCGCCGTGGCCGCGGAAAACAAGGGTTACTTTGAGGACCGCCGCCCGGCCTCCAACGCCGATCCCTACCAGATCACGGCCATTATCGCAGAGACGATGCACGGCAAGGCGGATGGCGCCGACATCGCAGCCTTCAACGAGCAGACGGCCGATGTCGAGCAGGAGATGATTGTTCCCGTTGCAAAGCCGTAAACATGCTCTTCCCGATTCCTCTACTTCATACCCCCTTTATACTGTCTTTGCGCGCACGACTTAGATCATGATACGAAACGCCGCCCCCCCTTCTTCTCTCATCTTTGAAGACGAGGAAGGCCGGGCTGGCTTGGCTGGCTTTTTACCCCCCCACACATCGGCAAGAGAGACCTCTTTAGCATTTCCGACCTACCTACCTATCTACATAACATACATCATCATCATCATCTCACTCACTTGCCCCACTCCATGTTCTGCATTGGCGGCATTGGGGAGTTCTGACATGGCCGGAATGAATAATTATCCCCTTAATCTATCTATCTACCTAGAACTTGATATGAATGTCACGTTTACACTTTTATGCAACTACATCATCTTGCCTAAGACTTGTCGACATGTGAAGTTGGATTACTAACACAAAGAGCCATAGCCATGACTGGAAACTACGAGTTGTTTCCCGGGGTATCAATGATGCGACCACTTCCTTTTTACCTTCAACCCACTTTGACTTTATCCTAATCTAACCAGTGTTATTATCCCCTGCTTCACCGTCACTCCCTTCCTCCAACTGCACAACCTCGCGTCTCAACCACTCCCCCCAAACACCCACATCTCCACAAATGTCCAGCGCTTTACCCAGTCGCTTGACCTTTTGCTCGACCTTCTCTGCCTCGTCCATGTCTACATCTGCGTCTGCGTCTGCGTCTTTCCCCTCGGCTTCCCCAGCTCCCTCGGCACTGCCTTTCAGCGCAGGCACAGACAGCAGATTCTGCTCGCTGACCACGAGCTCGCCATTGACATGCACGTCCACCGTCACGCTGAGCGGGGGCTTGCAGCTGCTATCGAGGAGCTCGAACAGGCGGCCCAGGATAGCCGATCCGCATGCTTCGTCACTGTCACTGCTTTCACTGCTTTCATTGCCTTCACTGCCTTCACTACCTTCACTACCTTCACTGTTTTCATTGATGGTGTGTGGATGGGGAATGTGGATTGTGAGGCGCGGAGTAGGCGGTGTATACGAGAGGCTGACGTCGACCTGCAACGGCGGCCCTGTGATTTTGGGATTTTCTGGCGGCGGCGTGGGAGGCGGTCCCCACACGCCCCCTGGGGCTGGCAAAAAGCGGGGTGGTTTTGGCCCCTTCTCGAAGAAAGGGTCCTTGAGCACGGCTGTCGTGGCTGCGTACTGCCTCAGGACGGGCAAGATCTCGACAATCTGCTTTGGATGGCTGAACGGCAGGCTCTCGAGTGTCCTTGAGTATTCCATCGTCGGCACGTAAAGGCTCGTGTTGTGCATCCTCGTAAACTGTTTCCCTGCCCGTTCGATAACTAGCATAGACCTGCTGTTGCGGATCTCGTGTGTGAATTCTCCCGTCGTGTTCGTCATGCCTGGATCCACCTCCGCGGGTCGCAGTGCCAGGCCCACGAATGTCGTAGCCCTAAAGTCCTCTGTGCGCGGCTCGATGCCCACAATCTGAGATAATTGTATATGCACCGCTAGCGGGACTACAAGAGGCGGGTTGAACTTTGCCACGAACCGTATATTCGGCAATCTCCCCGCAGCGGAATCAAGGCCTATGGCATCGTGTACCTGCGCCAAAGGCTCGAGGTACGTTGGCTTTGGATCGAGCCAATCAATTGACGGGGTGTTGTGTAGGATATTATCGATGGACGCATGAGCGTCGTTTGCGTCGGCGGGCTTCTCGATTGCGTCGCTGATCCAGTCGTTGGATATGCGGATAGGCGTGTAGAGTGTGGAGGGGGAAGATTCGCATTCTATGGATAGAGAATACACTTGGTGGATATCCGGGTCGCCGTCTTCGAGAATGGCAGACGGTGTAGTCAGCGAATGGGGTATGACGTGCCGCCGGTGCATCCAGTAGTCCAGACTGAGTCCCAGACACGATCCGCCGTTGAGT
Organism: Cucurbitaria berberidis CBS 394.84; assembly: GCF_010015615.1. Lineage (NCBI taxonomy): Eukaryota > Fungi > Ascomycota > Dothideomycetes > Pleosporales > Cucurbitariaceae > Cucurbitaria > Cucurbitaria berberidis. Next base: position 1,499,557 of record NW_024468937.1, on the reverse strand, counting down.
CTCGGGCGTCCGCTCTTTTTGCAGAGCACTTCCCTCTCCGCTCTATGATTCCTGTGCCGTTCGTCTGGCGACCTGGTCGCGAGATCCGTCTTCTTCTCATGCTCAAAGAGCTTCCTCAAGCTCGCATAAACGCCCGCAATCGCATTGTAACAGCTGACGCCACCATTCTGCGGCGCGCCTAGCTTGTCCATGGTCAAAAGCTTCTGCAGGTTCTCTGAAAAGCGTTCGAGTGTGACGTTGAGCTTGCTTTGCCCGGGAAGAGGTCTTAAACTTTTTGTAAGAATCTTGGACCCCGTCGCGCCGAAGTGGAGCTCGGGTCTCTCTTCGTCGAGGTTGGTTTGCAACTTGACATTCTCGATCTCGTTGTTGAGAAAGGTGACGTCGCAGACTCCTTCGTCACCGATGACCAGTATCCATGTGCCTGGCTCGTCAGGGTGTTTCTCGTATGGAACACCCGATACCTTGCACAGGAACAACAGGCTTTGTTCACTAACGCGCCCTGGCTTCTTGCGAATAACCTCCAGTATTTTTTGTAGTCTTCGACTGCGCTCCGCTTCATCCGCGCGCCCCATTGAGCTTGCGCTCATGCCTAAACTCGACATGCCTAATCCGCTCATGGTTATGCCCATGCCCACTCCGCCCATGCCTGAGCTCGCATCGTGGAGCATATTGAGCATCGCGGGTGAGTCGTAGGAAAGCATGTTGGTGCCGCCGGTGGGAGGGACGCTACGCGGCGCGGGGGAAGAGAAGGTGGGGAGGTGCCTGGAGGGCGTGTTGTTTGACGGTGTAGGTGTCGTCATTCTCGTGGTGGTATGGCTCGCAAGCCTCGGGTGAGCCTATCGCGCAGGGAAGGGCCGATTATCGCCGTGAGAAATGCGCTATCATGTTGTGCTGGGAATGTTTGAGTAGAAAGATAAAGCAAGGATTGCCCGCCTTCAACCCGCGGTTGAAGCTCTCACGAGTCAGGTCTTGGCACCTCAGCGACGAAAGATGTTCTTTCCGAAATGATGCAACGTTTCAATTAAATATAGCAGAGGAAACTCAGATATTCATATTTGGTTCCGCTCAGCAAGCTACGTTATTACAAGTGAGATCTTCCCGGGGTATCGTATCGCTTCGCTATGAAAGCACTGTGACTCCAAACGCCAAAATCTGTATCTCCCGCCACATAGTCAAAGAGACTCAGTCAAGCTCAATGAACCTGCCATCTTCATCCTCGACGATTCCTGTGATCCTAGTCTTCGCCCTGGTGCTTGCAACCCTCTTCTTCGCCGCTGCACCCCTGCCCTTCGCCGCACCTCTACTATTACCCGTCGCAGGCTCTTCTAGCTCATTCTCGTGGAGCGCATTGTTGCTATAGCTGTACTCGATAGCTCGTACGCGCTTCTTTGGCCGCTGCTGCACCTCTTCCTCGCGCTCAGCTGTATCCTTGGCTTCTTGAGCCCAGCGCTTGCGAACCTCGTCTTCGTATTTGTTCTCCATGCTGTGGAAGGAGGCGTGGTGGGCGCAACCGTCGCATTCGTAAGAAGATGAGGACTATGACAACGTTAGCAAGCCAAAGCAAGTAGGTTTGGAATAGGAAGATGATAGGGTGGGGATGTGAGACGAGGGTAGGGTACACGCACCTTTAGCGGATGTAGCATAAAGCGCAGACATGGACATTTCGGTGAGAGTACGGATAGTTTGTGATTGCATGGGCCGCGTGGAGGAACATAGTTCATCTGCGTCCAGACATTGGGTATACCGTTGGCCATGATGCTCGAACGGTTGAAGGGGGCAAACGATGGAACGGTAGTAGGGAGCTCAAACCCGGGCAGGTGTAAGACCAGAGATGGGCGACGCTAGGTGTATGGTCCCATGTTTGTGCGTGGATCGAGAGAACGTCAAGAACAGGTGCGATAATGTGATGACTTGGGCAATCTAGCGCAAACGCGGAATCGTCTCGAATTCACGTGGAAAGCTACGGTAACCAGATACGGAAATGCCCGCCCCGCAACCCGCCCGGCTACGTCACACCACGATTGATTTGCTGGTTGTCAAAATGAGGCTCTCGAAGTCAGCAATGCATGGGCATCATAGATGCATGGTTGAGAATTACAGCTTGACGCTTTCGACGATAATCACTGGTTCTACGTTTAGGTTCCTTCGTGACTGAGACGCATTATTCCCGGCCACATGACACATTCGGTCCGTCGAAAACTGGGGCTAGGCGCGATAGAAAGAAGAGGAACGGTGATAGCGTGGGCTCATGGGTCGGCGATTAGTGTTCAGCGGGGTAGCCGCCAACGTATAAAGACTGTCGGTGTGTGGTGATGTCTGCAAGCAGCCAGCTCGACAATCTCTTCTAAATTTGCTGTCCCCATACACCCCACCTCAATTCTTCCAATCTTCCAAACAACTTATCAAAATGCCTTCCGGTAGTTGCATGTGCGGCAATGTCAGCTACGAAGTAGCAGGAGACAGCGTGGCCAATGTACGCAACATAAGCCAATGTTGCTGCCGTATTGCTAACAGACAATTGAGGTTCTCTGCCACTGCTACGATTGTCGCAAAATCTCAGGAACCACCTACTCGAGCAACTCCCTCTATTCCTCGGATGGCTTGAAGATCACCAAGGGAACTCCCAAGCAGCACAAGAAGGTCGCCGATAGCGGTAATGAGATCGTTTCCAACTTCTGGTGTGTAGCCCTAGATGCATTTGCAGCTTCTTCTGACTTCAAACAGCGGCGACTGTGGTTCGACCATGTGGCGCACGACTGCTACGTTCCCTGGCAAGCTTATTGTCAAGGTAAGCCACCAATGCAAATTCCCGCCTCGAGTTATACTGATCGACGAAAAGGCTGGAACCTTGGACGACACTAGCATCATCGACAACTGGACCGTACACAAGGAGTTGTTTGCCTCGAATAGACCAAAGTGGATTGGTGCCCAGGAGGGAGCCGCTCAGGCTTAGATGTCTTGTGTCGCTTCGTGGTGCGGCTCGGGAGTGGATGTGCGGTGGTTGGGAGAGGATATAGGTAGGCTGTCATTTTAGTAATGCAGTACTCGATGTGGTCTACTCCGAATCCGACGTGTCTGGCTCTTTGAGTCGCTCTCTCAACATCTTTGCCATGTTAGCCTTGAAGCTTTTCAAATCCTCGTGACGCTCACCTGGTTTAGGCGTGACTTGAGCTCATTGACTTTAGTCTCCTTCACCAATATGTGTTCTTCGTCCAGCTCCTCGATGATGTACTCGTTGTTGTTCTTGCTGTCAATGTCGACAAGCATGGCTTTGATGGACGCGTCGCACTTAACGAGCGTGCCTGGACATGTTAGCCAAGTCGTAGGGACGCACTATTGCTACAAACATACCTCTAATAGCTTTCACCATATTGAAGTGTCGCAGTGTCGTCTTTTTCGGGTAGAGGTGGGCAGTGTCGTTGGCTTGGACATCGAGGTACTGGGGAAGAGTTGATCTGACGCGATTGCTTGGCAATATTGCTGCGCTAAGGTTCCGAGGCCTCCGATGCATGTAAGCATCTAGCATTGATCACCATCCCTCTTAAATGGCTTCAGTAAGGTCGTGGATGCTACTAAAGCTCCTCGTTTTTAGCTTCTACTTCAGAAGCATGGATTGACACACCGCCCAGCGCAGTTGCTTCTGCTCGATGCTCTGCTCCTTCACTTCGGAATCCGTACTTCCGATACTCACCTTCTCCCGAGACGCCGTCAAGAAGTCGCAACTGCCCGTGAAGATGGATTGTGATCGAATTATAAACGGCTTCATGTGGGCTGGTTACGAGATCTCCCGCTCAGTCCCGGTGCTATGCCTGGTTCTCCTGTCGCCCAGCTCGCATGCGCAGAATACACTCGATAACACCTCGATATTCCTTACGTCTCCAACTCGCAAGGTTGATTCTACTCGCTCGATGACTTCTCATTTCAATTCTACAGCGTCCTCGAGTAGCCCGACACACGAACAAACTCCACCAGACATGTTCCCCGCTACGACTCCTCCACACGACGATGACACGCATGACGTATTCAATTACTACTTCCTCTTTCTCGTCGTATTCGGTGTATTAGTGGCGATACTACTGTGGTGGTTACATCGACAGAAGCAACGACGGACAGAACTTGCACGGTTGAGCGGACAACATGCACTGGCAAGAGACATGGAAGGATGGGCGGGCACTCGGCGGTTCATGCATGGGAGACACGCGCGTAATCACCAGGCCGCGTTCATTCGGCGTCAAGAGGGTCTTGATGAGCACGGGGAGGCGCCACCTCCATATCAGCCAAAGAGCGAATCCACGGGGGCACAAAGACCTGCCGAAGCAGCACAAGTCGCGGCTGGCCGCATTAGCATACCTCTCGGAACGGTATCGAGATACGAGATAGAGGGAGCCCGCCCGCCAGCGTACCACGACGCTCGTGAGACTGATCCAACTTGAAGCACTCGAAGGGACATTGTGCTATTGGCACGGATTTGGATTAATGACCTTATGATAATAATGATAATGAGAAGTCTTGGAGCGGTATCTCTTAGACCGTTGGAATGCGCTGGCGCTCGAATTGTCCACTAGACGTAGCCAAATGACATGCTGCGGAAGAGTTAATGCATGTACTTAACAGTCTGGCTTAGGCCACGGCAGTCGGTTCTTGACAACCAACACTATTAGAACTGCCACTACACATTCTTGAGTCAATGCCAGAGAATCAAGTATGGCCGATAATGCACATCTTTCGAGAACACAGAGTTGTGTATCGGTCTTCCCACCTCTGACCCTCTGTTGAGCTACGATGAATGTAGCCGGACTTGATACGTCTAGCTGAATGCGCGGGTATACGCAGGCCCGTCCTATTCCAATGTACATATCAGCTATCGTAACTACGTATAGTGGGAATTGTCCCGCGTGTCTACCAGGTATTACCGACTACAACGTTTCCGATACCTCCCTGATAGCCGGCCGGTCACTCACTTGCTATTCTTCATACGAAGGATCTCGTATTTCAAATGCTGAGGCTAAACCCTACTTGCAACAACTACACGAAGTAGATATAACAAAATATTCCTTCAACACTTTAATTATATGTAAGCATTTTGATAGGATTCTGCTAGTAAGTCCTAAGAAGAATTATGTATAGGTCACCATTGTTCCGTGTGCCAGACTTCAGGAAGTCGTAACTAGATCGGCCGCACATAGCATAGTACCATCATACAAATCCCCGTTCGCTTCATCAAGCGGAGGAAATTAAACTCGGCTGACCTAGGTTCATCCCGTTCGAAAGGATTCCGAGGCGAATAGAGGAGCAGACGAAGAGTCAGCCAGGATGGGGGCACAGTGTTGGATAAGGCCATTGGTTCGTGTAGTTGATTATTGAGATGATCTGACGCCTTATAGTGCCTACAGTATCCTCACTGTGGGTATGAAATCTTCTATATGATGATATGGTACCGTGGAGGGTATGATGAGGCCCAGAATCAGCAGCAAGTAGTACCGATGAACAACATCGTTACCACCATGACAGCATTCATAAAAGAGATCAGTCGGAAGAAGTACTAGCATTAGCGTTGACGCTCCATATCTTCCCCTTCATGAGTTCTTGTTGTTAGTAGGTTGGGTGTCTACTCGTGTATACTATCATACAATTAGAACTGATAATAACGGGCAGTCTCGTGCATGTCATGCAACGAGCCCGACAATCGAGTCGACCCATCGCACCACTTCAACGTCAACGGAGGCACTACTCAGGTAGTCAAGACTGCTGGTGGTCGCACTGAAAGTGCTGCCAATAACCTTTATCAAATCTACCAGTCGAGCAAGATCGGGATGGTTTCCATTGTCCATCATACCAGTACGTGGGCATCTCCCCCTTTGACTTATACCAACAAGCTAATCGCAACCCCAGCCTGTCCATGGTCTCCAAGAGATGTCAAAGCGAACATCCGCTCCGACGTCCAGACGCTCAAGAGCTCACCATATGTGAGAGATGAGATCCCCATAATCGGATATGTATTAGACACTGCTAAAGGGCAGGTGCAACCTGAATCCCGTTCACCGTCCCCACCGGCTATCATTCAGAACCTAGTGATGCCGCTACTTTGGCATTCTACGGGGAAATCGACACCAAAATAGATGGGGTTAGTGCAATATGGCAGGTTGATATTATAAAATGATAGCGGTTGTGGCCGACTCGCTCTATTATTCTTCGAAATGGACTCGATAGCAATGGTGTTGAGCCATATGGAAGATTTTGGGCTTTTTTTGGCATTAGGGAAATATATAAATTGGTTGAGCTCATCTCACCTAATTCTGTGCTGTAGTGTCTCAGTCTTTTGATAACGCAAGATCAGTTGGTGGGTGCTTTTAGTTCCCATGGTACGTCTTTCATGGTCGATGTTCAACTATGGTTCCGCTTGATTTCATGCTCATTTTCTACGTATTACATCCCGATAAACCTAGATTTTCAGGAACAATATATTCCATCCAAAAAAATGCTTTTCGTATAATATATCCGCAAATGCAAACCATTGCCGACAGCGCATCAAGTCTTATACAACGCACAACAGCAACGCAGCATACCAAACACACACATAAGCATCTTCAATAAGATTGCTACCCCTAAACACCAACTTGAAACTTTGCACGAAAACGTCAACGCACGCCATCATCATTATACCAAAATGTCTCCACTTCGTGTCAGCGACTCAAAAACAGACTCCTCAACCAAAAACACCACTACTTCCTCCCCACCACCCTCCTTCAGGAAGTTTGAGCGCTATTTCACCTCTCTCGTCGGTATCGCGCGCCAAACCATCAACCCGGTCTACACTACTACACACCGCCCCTCGACGTTCTTAGCCATAGACAAATTACTTAATATTCAAGACCGACTCGACGTCTTCTTCGCGAAGTGTCCGGATTATGATTGGGTGGGCGACGCATCTTATCGGCTTGTGTTAGAGATGCAGATTTTGATGAGGATGGTAGAGATTGCGCTGGCGTTGAGACATAGTAAGATCGCCTGGCCTCAGGCATGCGGTAGTGGGGAGGAGGCAAAGGCCATGCAGAAGGGCGCTTATGAACACGTTGAGGTGTTGGTATTTGCTAGGGAAAGAATGAGAAAGAAGGATATGCTGTGGATGTAGGTGTGAGGAAAAGGAGGGATAGTGGAGTCGGGGAGGAAAGCTAGAACGGGTTGAGATGACGGATTTCGTCGCTAATGTATAGGGTTTTCTATTTTTACGCGAGTGAATAGCCCTGATAATGCCAAATGTACTAAAGTAGAGTGTATTCCATGAGACTGAGACTGCTCACTAGTAACGTGATATTGAGTATATATCTCATAGCTTAGCTGTCTCCTTCGCTTCTCCAGTAGCGCCAATCTTCTTTAGTGCATCCCAGAGCCTCAAGCCTTCATCCAATCTAGTATCCTTCTCAATGACTAGACTTCCATCGCCCTTTAGCGTTCTCACTTGCATTGCATGTTGTGTTCCCCAATTCATAATGTCCCCCTTCAAAAACTTGCTCAGCGGTTCATGGAAAGCTTTCGTCACGATCTCCTTTTCATTATCGCTCAGGTTATTTCCGTTGCCCCAGAACCATATAGCTAGGTCGGCGCCATGAGTGGCACCCCAATGTTTCGGTAGTGTTTTGTCAACACATGCCGCGCGCCACTCGATACGATACCGGTGTATCAGATGACCAGCACCCTGTTTTACGAGAGTGTTTATCATACCTCGCTCCAGGGCGTGGATCTGAATGTCTGCGTAGATTTTGCCGAAAGCTGTATGCCAATCTTTGTATTTTGGCGGTAGCTTGCCGTTGGGGAAGTAGTGCGATATCAATACTCTGCAGGCTTCGAGGGGGTAATCTGCTTCCAGGCGATGAAACATGTTGTCATAGCCTGGTTTTGGCGGGCGCCATGTACCGTAGACAAAATGCTCGTCGCTGCACTCGCCAATGATAAGCTGGACTCCTCGTCTCTTCAAACGCTGCGCGAAATGGCCGTTGGAGATTTCATTGAAAAGACCGTGCCTCACGAATGAGCCATCCGTCACGGCACGGAATTGATGAAGTTTCATCTTAGTGCTTGCTTCAATGAGGGCCCTTGCGTCCACGGTACGAAGTTTCGCAAGCTTCTCCACTGGAGATAAATCGGGAGAAATCTTCAAAGTTCCCAAAAGCTCGTCGAACTGGATTTGTGCCTCACCCAAGCTCTTCGGCTGCATACCCGGCCCATTCGACAGCATAAGCGCCTTCTTTACGATTGCCTTCTCATCAGGAACTGCAAGATCATACGCCAGTTGGTGGAAAACTGAATGCGCGCCCGCTGAATAGCCGCCGATGGTGATGTTTGAAGCGTTGCCACCGAAATAGGTGATGTTCTCGTACGTCCATTGCAGTGCCATCCTCTGATCCCAGAAGCCGAGGTTGACTGCGTAATCAGGAGATGAATGAAGGGCATCGAGAGAAGCAAGAAAGCCGAATATGTTCAAGCGATACCCAGGTGCGACAACAATGCACCTTGTAGGTGACTCGCTCAGTAGCGCCCGAAGGTCCATGCTGTTCGGAGAGCCCCACTGCAAGAAACCTCCGTCTATATCCTAAGTCAGTAACTAGGACGTCAAAAGAGATACTTTGCGACTACAGCGTTCATGCACCGCGCTATCTCCACTTTTCAGACTTTGCGTAAAACTTTCGAGCAAGATTCGCCCTAGCTGGTGAGGTTCTCTACCAGAGGGTATCAGACACTAAGAGTGAAATCGGACTCACGGATCCAGAAAAATACCGGCCATCCTAATAGAAAGTCAGCCTCTCCCGAAAATACTCTCAGGCTTCAATTTGTACCTCCAGCAGGCGGTTCCCCAGCTGGGATCCACATATTAGACTGCAAGCAATCCTCGTCCCACGTCGTCTCATCAAATCCCTGTCTAGATGCCTGCGGACAAAGCCCACATCCGCCACTGAATCTTCCAGGATTCGCTCTCGTTCCGTAGCGATAACATGGTGGTAGTGATCTGGGCTTTTGGAACCGGAAGGGTCCAATGGGCGGCAGAGCGAACGGTACACCGCCGAAGAAATGACAAAGTGGCTGCGAGCTTTCGTCGAGATAAGTGAGCCCTTCGACGAAGCCGCGAAATGAAAGATCACGGTGATAGGGTTGTGAGGGCTCGGGCATCGTTGATATGTGAGGCGGCACGGGAGCGTTGAGATGGGTGGAAGATGGTGGTTCGCTGCTGCTAAATGAACCTCGGTTGTGGCGCCGCTTGCGTTCCTGCATCACGATAAAATACCATGAAATGGCGTGATTATACAAAAAGTGTTACTAACAGTCTCCTTTTTCATATTACATAAATAAAACCGGATAGATCTCAAGTTACAGACTCGGCCTGCTCTACGTAGTCGTGAAGCCAACTTTAATTGCTGATCTGACCAAGATTTGTTAAGTTCCTCTTCTCGACCCCATGGAGATATTTTACTCTCGACGTATTTATTGTTGAATACATAGACATAGGATGTTGGATCGATGCTAGCGCAAGTCTGTCCGCTCAAGTTCAAGCCCCTCAGTTCGGAACTACTCTATCTCTCTCTTCGATATGATCAACCCGCATGAATGCGGGTATGCATATATATGACTGTTGTCTCGACATGATTATAAGAGTGCCAAATGGGTTGCGAACCGTGTCAAAAGCACTGACTCAAACCGAACCTCAACCAGCCATTTCTTCTGCCCGAACGGTGCCCGAGGGATAGCTGTAGATTACTTGCATCAAGGCTCTCCGTAGTTTCAAGCCCTCTTGCCAGCCCCACGACCGCGACCTCGAGCTCGACTCTGAGCCTGACCCCGGCCACCAACGCCTACACCCATCACAAACAGCACTCTCACAAGCGTAATAACAGCAATAATTGCAATATTAGTGCTCGCTTCACTCCTGATCGGCCCACCGTGCGCCTGCACCGCCTTGAACATGCTAAACAGCGCCGCGAAATCAGTGAACAACAGCCCCGCCTGAAACAGCTTCCACACGCCCAAGTCGTCCGTGTACCGGAGCATGAAAATCATGAGGAAGGCGAACATGGCAAAGGAACCGCCTGCTTGGTGATGCAAGAAGGCATGCGAGGGTGTCAACTGGGCGTGGGGAGATGTGCGCGGAAATGCGGGGTCGATAAGAGTTTCTGGGGCGAAGTAGTTCAGGTAGACGGATAGAAGGGAGAGAAATGGGTCTACGGTTGTGAAGGAGTAGTAATAAAAGCCATTTACGCCGGGAGGAGCCATCGTTGGAGTAGTTCGAGGTGGTGTAGTGGGCTGCTGTCTGGGGGTGCTATAGCTGAAGAAGATTGTGGAAAGCGAGTTGGCTTTGCACATAAAAACAGAAGAGAGGTGGTATATTAGAACCAATACTTCGTTCAAGAACTATTTGGTGTCGCTGTGTCGGTCTCCGAAGATAGATGCAGATGCAGCGGGGTGGTGGGGCAACCTGGATCAGAGTGTGGCACGGTCACCGCTTCCCTCTCCCTCCAATAATGCCAATGCCCCTAATAAACAGCACCACAACCATCGTCGACGCGAGGCTCATGCCGAAATTGAACCATGCCGTGTCTCTGATGCCCACCTTGAGTGCATTGTCCCAGGGTTTGAGGCCGTGGCCTTCGCTACCGATCTTGTCAACATGAACGCCTTTTTCTCTTGCGATGACGGCGGTTTGCAATGCTGTTGCGATTGCGAGACCAATTGCACGACCGATTTGCCCAACGGCAGTGATGAGCGCACCGCCTAGGGATGCGTCTTCAGGCGGCAGCGTTTTGGCGACGAACAGGGTGAGGACGGGAAATATAGTGTCTGCGCCGCAGACGGACAACACCATGGCGGGGAAGCCATAGGCCCAGTAGGTAGTATGTACTGGGATTGGGATGGCAAATAGGAGCGAAGAAGTACTGATACATATGGTGCTGAAGGTGAGAATAATGTCGGCAGGGACCCGCGAGAGAAGCTGACCGGTGATTAGAGCGACGAGAATACCAGTTATTCCGTTAGGAATGAAGCGCAATGTCGTTTGAATGACCGATAGCCCCTGAAAGTCTTGGAACCAGTAGGTGGCGAAGATGAGATAGTTGTTGAAGGACGAGAAGAATAGCGCCATCACCACATTAGCAGCCGTGAATTTCCCGTTCTTGAAGATGGACATCTTCATCAACGGCCGTTTCTGTGTCTTCGTCTCCAGATAGTGTTGCCAGAAACCAAATGCGACGACGACAAGGATTGAAAAGACGATAAGTATAGGAATCCAAGGCGTGCTCCAGCCTACAACGTTGCCTTCAGTGAGTGCGAACAGTAAGACGACGAGCCCGACAGTGATCAAGGTGCCACCGATCCAATCGATGGTGTTACGCATGATGGGCTCAGGCTGTGGTGGTGGCAGAGGGATGACCAGGTAGCTTGCAATAGTGGAGATGCCAGAAATAATGGCAAAGATCCAAAAGACCCATTTCCAGTTGAGATATTCGCCGATGACACCACCCTGCGACCATTAGCAATAGTCCCTAAAGCTTCCTGGGGAAGGCCCACAAAGATATTTCCAGTGATACCACCTAATGGTGCTCCAGCACCAAAGCATCCAAAGGCGATATCCTTCGTCCTACCCGGTGGAAATGTAACGCCCAGAATCCCCAAAGCCGTTGGAGCCATGGCCGCAGCTGCTAGGCCCTGTAGACCTCGGAAGATGTTGAAGCCGATTTCATTTGGTATGAATGGTGGTACAATAGAAGTTATTGTAAATGCAACAGAGCCCCAAATGAAGATCATTCGTCTCCCATATACGTCTGCTAAGCGGCCCCACAGAAGCTGGATTCAAGTCAGGCCTTGTCTGGGGATTATTAGATGAGAGACGAACTAGGAAGCAACCAAATGTGAGGTTGAACGCCGACACAATCCACTGCTGTCGACTCGTTGGGATATCCAACTCCTCGCCGATGGTCGGTAGAATGATAACCGAAGCCTGAACTGCCATTGTCTACCAGCACATCGTCAACCTTTCGTCTTTTTGAGCCGCATCATGGAATTCCTACTCACGCTCAAAAACGGCGCAGTAGCAATCGTGATAACTAGCGCCACACATCTTGCTTTTGAAAACGGCAAACGTTCGGAAGCACCTGTCGCTACCCTCACAACAGTGTTTTCGTCTTCTCCAAGACCTGGTAGTTGCGGCGCTGTCACCACACGTTCCAGGTCCTCGATCTCCTTCTCTGCGCCACCAGCTACATATCCGTCGGCTTTTGACATCTCCAGTCACGTCGCGGACGAAAAAGATAATTTCGCAAGCGGGTCAACTCCGCAAACACGTCCCCGTGGGGAAATGCATGCTTTTTGAAGGTTCACGAGCCAAAGATGCCGCATGTTCGGCACGTTTGTCAGCCACGCACGGCTGGAAAAGGCTTTACCCGCTCTTTGCGGAAATACAGTTCATTCCCGTACGTAAAGGCAATCTTTTCCCGTTCGCAATGCGTGAAGATGATTTGCTATCAGTGATAACGGGTGCGAGAGAGGAGGATTCGATGACAATGGCCGGGTTCATCGACTGCGATGGTTTGATGAATGTGGCTGACTTTAAAGCGAAATGTCTCCACTGCAGAAGACGAAAATATGCGGAAAAATCTCAATGGTTTGTTTAAGATGTGAATATATAGCAGAGAAAGCACATATTGAACGACTTGAGGTGTAGTCTTTATAGTACTACGGGGTGTAACGGGGCTGAATCCACCAATCACGGTGCGTATGAAGCAAAACATTATTATCTTGTTCGTTTGGGCAGGTAACTATTATTCACGAAGCCATGGAAATCTTATATTGGCTTTCATGTCAGAAAAAAAGATCCTTGATATGTCTGATAGACTTGATGTTGTTTAGTGTCATCGTTATCATATACACTAAGAGATCTGTCAGGCCTTACCTCCTGTATTACCGTGCTCTCTGCTCCCCCGATCCCTGCACACGATCATCACTCACCCACTCAATGATTGCGTTCCTGCTTCTGTAATGCTTTGCCACTCTCATCCGCAGGCTTAAGACTAACATTACTTGGTCTACAAAGCTGCACACTATCCTTGGAAACCTGCTACCGTGCACAGGACAATCTCAACTCTTCTTCGTGTGGTTCCAAGCCACTCTCTCGTGACTGTTTGGACACAGCGCACTGAACTTGTGTACCTGGCCGCCGTCACCTTGTAAACAGCTAAGGGGCTTGGTAGAGTTCGTGTAAGCACAGAGAGAGAAGAATAAGTTATAAAGCTCAGAAGCTCTCTGCAAATTGTAAAAGCGGTGTTGCAACAAATTGAACGGTATAGTACCGCGACGCAAAACCTGTTTCCAAAACTATGGAACTAATTCTAGCCACGTAACAGCAATGCTGCTGCCTATAGCAGCAGAATAAAAAGCCAGCAATCCGTGTAAGCACACCGCCCTCGCCAGGGACTAGATCTTCGATGTCGGCCACAAGGAGCAGGCGAGGGGCAACGTCAAGACGACAGGATATGGGAAGTGAGATGTAAAAGATGGGTCAGTGTATGAAGGGTTGTGAAGCTGATACGCGTTGATGGCCAACGCGCTAGCAACGCAGCAGTCGCGTCTACACGTGACAAGACACGACTCAATTAAAAGACGCACGCATTGATCTTGCTACACGATACCAATTTGAAAATATTAGTGCAATTCTACGTTGTCTTGTACAATACCTGCTACGTCTTCTTCAGAATCTCCTCGGCGATATCCCTCAAGACAAACTTTCTTATCTTCCCACTCCCGGTGAGCGGCACTTCAGCGTCGCAGTCGTCACCGAGCCAGAAGACATGCACAGGCGCCTTGTGTCTTCCTAGTACCTTCCTGACCCAGCCCTTGACCTCGTCAAGCCCCGGCTTCTCCGTCCCTTCTTCGCGCAGTAAGAAGGCGGCAGGTACTTCAACGTAGCGAGGATGGGAAACGCCGACGACGATGGCGCGTGCGATAGAGGGATGCTGGACGAGACGTTCTTCGATCTCTAGTGGGTATATATTCTCCCCGCCTGTGCTGGGTTAGCTTTTGTGCACGAAGCTTTTAGGGGACAAGGGGGAACAAACCTCGTATGATGATGTCCTTGAAGCGCCCTGTGATCGTACAGTATCCATCAACATCCAACACCGCTTCGTCACCAGTGTGCAGCCACAACTCTCCTTGCTCGTCTCGGACCAGCAATTCTGCCGTCTTCTCGGGGTTCTCCCAGTACCCTCTACACACCTGATACCCAGCTACACAAAGCTCGCCGCGCACACCAATAGGCACGACCCGATCGTCATGGTCCACAATCTTGACGCGCGCATGCGGCAGCACAGTACCCACAGTCGTCAATCGTGAATGTAGCGAGTCCGTGGTATGTGCATTGAAGACCGTAGGACTCGCCTCCGTGAGCCCATAGCTAGACGTGAAGTCGGTCATTCCTAGCTCGCTGACCATACGCTCCATCAGCCACCGCGGCACCGGGCTACCGGCTACGATGCCAGTGCGAAGCTCAGAGGTCCAGCCTTCAGGCTTCTCGCAGTCAATTATGGACTCCATCATAGCTGGGACGCCGTGTAGGGCTGTGCAGCGCTCGTCGGAGATGGCGTGCATGGTTGCAACGGGGTCGAATGATTCTGCGGGATATACAATCTTGCCGCCGTGTGTGAGCGTTGCGAGGAGGCCGAGGGTGAGGCCGAAACAATGGAAGAGGGGTGGTGGGCAGCAGAGAATGTCGTCGGGTGTAAGGTTCATGCGGTCGCCTATGAAGCGGGAGTTGTTGATGAGATTGCTAGAGAGATGTTAGCTTGGTTATTGCATGTGGGAGAAGGGAAGGGCGTACTGATGGGACAACATGGCCGCTTTCGGACTGCCAGTACTGCCACTTGTGAATTGGAGATTTGCGACATCGTATGGACTTATTATGCTATCAAAGATTTCGAGAAGGTGATCTGGTATGCTTTCGGCTTCACTTATGAACTCGTCATATTTGATGAAGTCGCTGTAGTTGCCGCGAATAAGACAAACTGTTTTCAAGTCTGGTAGAGTCGATGTAAGGTCTTCTTCGTGAAGCTTTTCTAGAAGTGGCTCATTGTCGAACCGTGAAATTGTGGGTGTTGTGAAGAGTATTTTGCATTCTGCATTGGTCAGTACGTACGGCCCCTCAATTACGCAGGTCAAGGTACTTACTGGTATGCCTCAGCGCATACTCCATCTCCGTTGCCGTGTATGTATTGTTGAGCGTGACGCAAATCGCGCCGACCCTTGCGCAGGCAAAGAACAGTGCGATATACTTCTCACAATTTCCACTCATGATGCCTATCCGATCTCGTGGACGTACGCCATACTTTAATAGAGCCCGTGCTAACAAGCTTGTCTCGTTCCACAGCTCCTGATATGTCCACCTTGCACCAGTCCATGGTATTACGATGGCCTCCTTGTGTGGATGGAGCTCGACTTGTTGGAAGAGCGATTGCGATATGGTCAACTGCACGAGAGGAGGATCAAGTGGACCGGAAACGAGGGAGAGGTTTGGATAAGGTGGGAGGATGTATGGGTCGATTTGAAGCAGTGTTTGGTTCAGACGATGTAAGGCCTCGGGCCGCGATTGATCGTGTAGTTGAACCATTACAGCGGCTTCTTCTTTCCAAGTCTGTCTGCTCTACCTAGGCCTTCAACTGCTCTACAACTGGAGACCCAAACGCCGAAGGAGGACCTGGCGAGTGCGCAATAACAGGGATGAAATACCGACTCAAATGATGGAAAGCGTAGAAAGAGAAAAATAGCGAAGCAACGGTATACAGAACTACCCAGAAGCACTCCAGTAGCTGGTGTTGGCGATTCAAAGTACCGACTTTTGCCATAGTAGTGACGGCGCCGCTGATGGCTCGGATCTAAGGGCCCCATCGTCAGGGAGCAGGCCCTGCATTTCATCATGGCCTTTTTCGGGTCACTTGGGTGCGCGTCTCTGTCCGGCCTCTCATCAAATCGAAATGACGTCCTCGGGCTTGTCTAGCAGATCTTCAAGCTCACCTGCTCCATTCGGGTATAAAACCGCAGCTATCATATTTCCAGGTAGGTGAAAGCTCTGTCAAGTGATTAACATAATTCTTCCTTGATCAGGAGTAGATCGTCCCTTGTGCCATGGAGAGGCTTTTGAGAGTTGGCGCCGATGACAGCACGGGGCGGAAGTACCTCGGTGACATTGTGCCGTGGACCGCACACGAATTTTCATCTGATAAGATTACCGGGGGCGGATTGCGACATCGGTAAGCGCGCGTCGTGGAACAACACGGCTTGTTGAACGTATGATGCGGCGAAAAGTTTGCTAGGATCGACGACAGGGTGGCGGGTAAGGCTTTCTGTGGAGGTGGGAAGGATTGTGGGACAGCATCCCTTGCCATTTACATGACATTATCTGATCCGCTTTCTAGCTTTCTTTGCGGCATATTTATCCGGATCAGCGTTGTAGACCATCTGATAATTCTTCTCCCGACAGTTGGTGTAGAAGACTTTTCTCAAGAGATACCGAACTGTTTCATGCTGCGTGGAGTTCCGCGGTGTGCGCCGTGCTCCGGCCTCATGCAATACCGTTACGTGTTGCACCCACGCACATCTAGTCGGCCTGCTCACCAGGTTGGAGCGTGCGCCTCATACGTAAACAACAGCCATTGTTCGTGCTTGTCTGGTCTGTGGGGGTGCTTCGCAGTCACGATTCAAACAAAATTTTCATTTCTACATGAAAAGTCATTCGTAGAGCTCGATTGACGAGGTCTCATCCGCGCCCTGTATACGAGACATGGATTCAAAGTGTGTAGCCAGGGGCTTCGTTGGGCCATTAAAAAGCTGACCATGTTGAATCATGACGTGTGCACTTTAACTCCGTGCAGGTGTACCGAGGGTTGGAACGGCCCATGGGCTGGCTGGCACCCGGGCGGGCTTTTGTGACAGTAGGTAAAAACGGTGTATTAAGTGGAAGCGACTATAGTTGTTGACATGCAAAGCTCGAAACGAAAACAAGTGCTAGAACTAGTGGCTAATGCGACAAACTTGTTTCTGAACAGAGGCTCTCAGTCATCCGGCCTGAAAGAAATTGTTCGTGTGTGAGCAAAGCTCGTAGATCAGTTGATGGCTATGAACAAATTACAACTTCGCGAGCGCGTCTAAACTCGGTCGTACCTTCTTCTCCCCATCCCATACAAACGGGCTCAATGTGAAAAACTTCTCCCTATTAACCATCATGAGGGCACTTCGTTTATGCGGCAAATCCATCAGCTTTTCAACGTGGAAGCCATGTGCAAAGTCGTATGCTAGGACTGTGCCGCTAGTTACTGATGGTTCACCAACGAGGTTCCAAGTACGGGGCTCGTCGAGGAACATGTAATGCATGAGTCCTGACCACCATGCAGAGACACGGTAAGGACCCCTAAATCTAATGTCGCCGACGAGCGAGTGCCTACCGCGGTCGTATAGTGACGACTGGAAGTGAGCACCCATGTGATCCTCCTATTATAGCGGTTAGTCTCATATGCAACGAAACAAGTATCAGAAAAAACGTACCATAGCCCAATAAACCTCGAAATATGCAAAGAAGAGGTCGTCAAACGCGGCAAACATGGTTAACACGTGGGGGTCCTCATGCAGCTTTCGGAGATACTCGCGATGCTCATCCAGTGTCCCGGTCTCATTCCACCCTGCAGCGACACGCGGGTCATTCTGCCAGTTGTGGAAGAGATTGAGATGATCCGGGTTGGTGTAATCGAGAGCGACCATAGTAAAATGCTCCTTTAGATGCGGTATCCATCGGCTGTAGATGACTGAACCCGGTTCAGGTTTCGGTTCCCGGACAGGATGCATAGTGTGCCGTGGTAGTGCCGGGAACTGGGTAGATGGTGCATTCTGGAATGGAAACGGAGGATAGCGCCTAGTGATTGGCTTGCCTGAAGCATCAAGGTGCGGTGCCCAAACCGGGCGAGGACCGAACGGGGACGCAGCGCCCTGCCAAAAGGTGCCTCGCAGGAGCAGGTGTCCATCATGAGGTGCTGACGCACTGGAAGCCTTTGGGTGAGATTGAAACAGACCTGTGGCGTAGAGGTCTTGGGCTAGCGACTCTGAATCTTTGCCAGAAAACAGGACTCGGAAGGTCTCGACTAGGGGATGCAGAGAAACTAACCCGTAGGCGATGAGCCACAGCTGCGGGACGGTTGGTCGGTCGCCAGTCCAGGAAACGGTCAAGTAAGGTGATCTTCGTGTGCGCGCCCATGAGCTGTTGTCTCCGTTCGGCGGCACTACGTCCTGAGCCAAGAAAGCAATATCGCTGAAGGATACTCTGTCGCTGTGCAGTAGCGTACCCTGAGTTTGCTCTTTGCCGGTGGTGTCCGCTGCAGAGAGAGAGATCTGGTTGCTGATGGGTTGGTCTCGTGCAGCTATATTGGTGATTGCGTAGGCGGTGAGGTAGGGATGGGGAAGCTTCAAAATGAAAGGTTCATGAGGAGCATCTTTTTTCGCTTGTTCAGCCATGGTAGTCGATGAGCCGTTTTTGTCTATGAAGAATGGATATGAGAAGTATGGTGACCGAAAAGCGTCCGGAGCAGCAGCATAAAGCTTGAGCGTGTTCACAACGAATCGCGCAGGTTGGCATCGTGCTCCAACCGAGGTCGACGGCTCAGCAGACCAGCCCACAGTATTACGCAGTCTTAGGTGGATACTATACCCGTCCGACGCTTATTTCGGCGACAGGGGTGTTGCATGGAGTTTGCATGGGAAGCCCCTAGTGGGGGGCAGATCGCGCCTGTGTGGGTACTAGTTTGACAACCACAAATATATGCAGGCTGAGGTATGCGGCAAGTACCAGGACTACACGGCAGCCCTCGAGATCGGTGACATATTTCGTGGGAGCTATCGTCCGTGTAACTTGCCTCCAAGAGTCAATGCTCAAGATTTGCCGAGCTCTTAACACCGTGCCATAACTTCGTAGAAACGTCTTCTAGCTCTTGAGTACCATCTTCTTTGCATCGATCTACACTGCATCAGTCATTGTGTTACCTGACAGTGACTTGACCTTCCATCATGACCTCAACAGACGCGTCGTCCAAGTCTTCGGACCCTGTCCCCCATTCTTCCACTGCGGATTCTTCGCCGATGTTTGATCTTGTCTGTATCGGCTTTGGCGCAGCTCAATTAGCGACTGCCATTGCAAATCGAGAAGCTCGAAACCCCTCCAAAGTGCTTTTCATTGAGCGGAATTCGACCTTCACATGGCACTCAGGACCGCACATGCCAAGGACACGGATGGAGACTCCATTCATGTATGATCTCGCAACACTCCGAAACCCAAGGACCGCATTCAGCTACGTCAACTATCTACTCACGCGGAAACGTCTGATCGAATTCGCAAACTCGGACCACCTCAACCCACTGCGAGAGGAGTTTGAGGACTACCTGAAGTGGTGCGCTGAGCAGTTCAAGGGCCAAGTTCAATATGGCAGCGAAGTCGTCGGGGTAGTCCCAGAAACCGAGGCAAACGTTGTGAGAGGCTGGAAGATCGCTGTAAAGAATGGCGATGGCAAAACCCATGTGGTGCGGGCGAGAAGCATCGTGGCACCCTCCCAATCAAATCAGAATACATTGATACCACAACCACTACCCACAGTCGACTTTCTCGGTGGACAACGAATTATCTCGATGGACGACTACGTGTCTAGGAGGAATGACCTGCGAGGAGACCACGAGCCACGACTAAACGTCTCTGTTGTGGGCTCCGGTCAACAAACCGCCGAGATTCTGAACGATCTGTTGTCATGCCCACGTCTAGGCAACGTAACGATAGTTACCGAGGACGAGTCGCTCGCTACATTGAAACTGCTTGGCGAAAAAGAGCCACCGCAACCTCAACTCTGCTCGATATGGGCGAAGCCGGCAAGCGGTCACAAGGCATCCGTTACCGACGCTTCGGCGCTTGTCCAGTCCATCTACATGCATGCGTACGAGAAGCAGGTCCGGACGAAAGGCGAGTATCGCCTGCGCGTTGTCATCGGAAAGGACGCTGCAGCAGCATGCTCAGGGTCCGACTATATCATCAGGGATACTGCTGCGAGCCCAGTACCAAGCAACGAGCTCCTCCAGCGCCTGGACACGCTCGTGCTGGGCTGCCGGCAGAAGGGAGATAGCCTGCATGAGGTGCAGTTCAAGCAAGGCGCCGTTGCAGAGGGTTGCCAGGCCTGGCTGCTGGCCAACGTCGCGGACGGGCGCTCATTGGCGAAGGATGTTAGTTTGATGGCGGGCGAAATAGTGAAACGCGTGTCGTCAGCGGCGGGTGATGCACAGAATGGAGTCGTGGTGGTCCAAGCCGCTCGGCTATAAGAGAAAAGGACCGTTCCGGATGGGGCAGGCGCAAATTTTTATCTGATCTAACTTGAGTCAATCTAATCTGATTTTTTGTGACTAATCTCCGAGACCGTCTTCCCTACTTTTTTTTATGCACTAACTTCCGTCATGCTTCCGTTTCACGTGAGACTAAACCCCTTGACGTTATGGCCAGCAAACTCGCTCTGCAGTGCCAATGTCGATCCCGGTCATCGCGCCTTGGAGGGGGGCCGCAGCGCCCTGCCTGTGCACGCCTCAATGCAGACACCTGAAGACCTTTGCGATACTCAACCGCGAGAGATCCCTCAATCAACTCGAGCACCTGATTCGGGTTTGCACGCCCAATGCATGTCAACAAACCCTCACGGGCTTCCATCAAGCCCTTCTTTGGCTTTCTCCATCTCCTCTTCTACGCGGATCCGACATGGCTGGACAAGCTCCTCATCGGCGTCGGGGTCATAGCAGCCATCGCCGCAGGCATACCATTTCCACTCATAGGAATTGTATTCGGCCAACTGGTCGATGAGATCAACGACGCGACATGCAGCAATCGATCGGGCGCCTCAAAGGGGGGAGGAGAGGCTTCAATCACCCCGAAGATTCTACTGCTTGTCTACATCGCTATTGGTAGCTTTGCCTGCATCTACATACACCTTGTATGCTGGAACTTGGCATCACAGCGGCTAGCCCAACGCGTCCGAGACCGCTATCTGAGAAACCTCCTTCGACAGGATATGGCCTTTTTCGACAACCTCCAGGCAGGAGAAGTATCATCTCGCCTCAATGGCGACATCCAGGCCATCGAGAGTGGTACTTCGGAGAAGGTTGGCGTCGCCCTGACCTGCGTCTCCTTCTGCGTGACGGCATACATCGTCGGCTTTATCAAAGACGCTCATCTGGCCGGCATGCTAGTATCCTTAATTCCTGCCTTCCTGCTCATGGCAATAATTGGCGGCCACTTCGTTGGCAAGTATAGCGCAAAGCTGTCCTCATCTTTTGGATCGGCTAGCGCTATTGCATCAGAGTCTCTAAGTCACGTTGGTCTTGTGCATGCTCTTGGGGCCAGTGCCAGGCTAGAGGAGAAGTTCAGGGCCCATCTTGGGGACGCTCGTGCTCAGGGTATCAAAAAGGCCACGACAGCGGCGGTGCAAGCTGGATTACTTTATTTCATTGCTTTCTCTTCTAGTGCCTTGGGATACTGGCAAGGTAGCCGCAAGGTTGCTGACGCAGTCGAGGTATGTAAAGCCGCGCTAAACATAGTGGAACATGCCTTGAATACTCCTGGTGCACCTCGATGTGTCTTTTAAGCATTTCATAGAGCTTGAAACACTATCGAAGTACCCTAGGAGCCCTCAAGCCATATACCATTGTGGTTGGCTCCCCTTCATCCTTTCCGCAATACAGGGTACCTCACTAACCATAACCTCTTAGGGCAAAGGCAATGCTTCTATCGGACAGATATACACAGTCACGTTCATCCTTCTCGATGGTGAGTGTATCTGATACTTGAGAGTGCCACTTAGTTGACAGGTGACTAGGTGCTATTGTATTGAGCCAGGTTGCACCAATGCTACCTCTCTTTGGAGCAGCGGTATCCGCATTCGAGCGGCTTCGGAAGGACATCGAAACTCAGCCAACTATCAACGATAGTGAAGTTTCTAGCGAGAAGACGTCTACCGTTAATGGCGCCATCGAGTTTCGCGATGTTTCCTTTACGTATCCATCGAGACTTGATCATCCCGTCCTGAACAACGTCTCTTTGAAATGCGAAGCTGGTCAACTGACTGCAATCGTTGGTCTTTCCGGGAGCGGAAAATCTACCATTGCTAGTCTCATCACCCGGTTTTACGATCCCCAGGGCGGAGACGTGTTGCTCGATGGACGCAACATCAAGGACTTCAACATCAAAAACCTACGAGGCTTCATCAGCCTGGTGCAGCAGGAACCCTCACTTCTTGACCGATCTATCCTAGAGAACATTGCGTTGGGTCTAGTTAATTCCCCACCTCACTCGCATCTGGAGAAGACTCTGCTCAGCGGCATATTAGCCAAGCTTGCTGAAGACATCAGAGGTGGGCAAGACCTTCTCAAGTCTGCAGAGAAAGCTGGACCGGAGGTACGTTAAATCGCAAACGCTGTCAGAACTTTACTAACTGTACCCCACCTTCAGGTAGTCGAGATCGTTCAATTGGTCCAACATGCCGCAGATCTTGCTGACGTTGCTATTTTCATTGATCGATTAGAGTTCGGCTTTGCTACTCTCGTTGGGTCAAGCGGTAGTTTGGTCAGTGGCGGTCAAAAACAACGAATCGCCCTTGCTCGTGCTCTTGTTCGCGATCCCAAGATCCTCATTCTCGACGAGGCTACTGCAGCTCTCGACTCGGCAAGTGAGCAACGCATTCAAGCCGCAATCGAGCGAGCATCTCAAGGACGGACTGTTATTTCCATTGCTCATCGACTATCCACCATCCGAAGTGCCTCCCGAATCGTTGTCTTGAAGAAGGGCGATATTATTGAACAGGGTACGCATGATCAGCTTATGGCTCAAGATGGCTCGTACGCAGATATGATTCGATTGCAAACCGTCAAAGCCGCAGACGACGGCGCATCTAGTTCCAGGACCAGCCTAGACTCCCATGAGATTGACAAGGTCTCCGACGAGAAGCAAGCCTTGACTGCGCCAGAAGCAGATATCCCTTCCCCGGATGAGGCACAAGGATCAAAGCTGCCTGAGCAGTCGAAGGGCGAGATTATTGCGGGTTCAATCTTCAAGACAATGGGACCTTTGATGCGACCGTATCTGCTTCTGATTTTCCTGGCTTTCTTTGCGGCTCTGATTGTCGGCGGACAGTATTCTGGCTCTGGTCTCCTTTTCGGAAATATCATGGGCACCATGTCACCTTGTAACCCACCGGATTTCATTCGATCAAGAGGAAAGCTGCTCTCTGGGATGTGGTTTCTGCTTGCTTGCATCGAATTCTTTGCCAACTTCACGAGCTGGGCAGTGTTCGGACTCATATCTGAGCGACTGATATACAAAGTGCGTAACCTTTCGCTGCAATCGCTCCTTCAACAGCCATTGCAGTGGCACGAATCTGAAGGCAGAAGTCCATCGCAGCTTCTCGAGTTCATTACCAAGGATGGCAACTCGCTAGCCGGATTCAGCGGCTCCATCGTCGGCACCTTGTTTTCCGTCGTCGTCAATTTTATCGCTGCCATCGTGCTTTCCCATATTGTCGCTTGGAGGATCGCAATCGTATGTCTGGTAATTGTCCCACTACTGTTGGGAGCCGGGTACATGCAGCTCCGTGCTATTTCACGCTTCACCGTCAAGCACGCCGGCGCCTTTTCATCCTCAATTGGAGTTACCATCGAAGCTGTCTCCAACATCAAGACCGTTCACGCTTTGTCTATCGAAGATGAAATCTTGCAGACGTATCGCCGCTCGCTGAGAGCTCCACGCAAGGAAATGGTGCGGCAGAGTTTCAAGACCAATGTCTGGCTAGCAATCGCCAATTCTTGCGGTGGGTTCATTTACGCGTTCGCCTACTGGTGGGGCTCGAAGAATATCATCGAGGGAAGATACGCCCAGACTGAGTTCTTCATCATCCTCATCTCTATGCTTGTCTCTGCGCAGCTGTGGGGACAGCTCTTCACCTTAGCACCAGAGATCTCCAAGGCTAAGGGCGCTATCTCACGCATATGCGGACTGATCAATCTGGGTACGAACACTTCGACAACGCCCGGCAGACTATCTCCCAATCTTGACTTCGATGAGAAGGAGAAGCAGGACATCGAAGCTTCGGCCGACTCAACTTCGCCCATTTCCACGCAAGGCGGCGCTAGCATTGTGTTCCGCGACGTGAAATTCTCGTACCCTGCACGACCTGGCATTCCGGTGCTCACATCCTTGTCGCTCTCGATCCAACCTGGGCAGTTTTGTGCGTTGGTCGGTCCTTCGGGTGCCGGCAAGAGTACAGTTCTCGCTCTACTGGAGCGATTCTATTCACCCTCGAGTGGTAGCATTTCTATCAATGGGTTCGATATTTCCCGCCATCATGGAACAACCTTTCGCGATGATATCGCATACGTACCACAAGACAACGTACTTTTCCAAGGAAGCATCAAGTTCAATATCTCACTAGGAGCAAGGCCGGGCTATAATCCATCGGACGAAGAGATACACGAGGCCTGCAAGCTGGCAAATATCCATGAGACCATCATCGATCTGCCCCAAGGCTACGATACCGAGTGCGGATCCAATGGCAATCAATTATCTGGCGGGCAGAGGCAACGCCTCTCCATAGCTCGTGCGCTTGTACGCAAGCCGAAGCTGTTACTCTTAGACGAGAGTACAAGCGCGCTTGACGCAGAAAGCGAAAAGGCCCTTGAACTTGGTCTTGAACGAGCTGTCAAGGGTCATGGCGTCACAGTCATTGCAATTGCCCACCGACTGCGGACCATCGCTAGAGCCGATATAATATTTTTGGTGGAGGGAGGCAAGGTAGTCGACCAGGGACGACATGAGGAACTGGTACAGCGGAGTGAGAGCTACCGTGTAAACGCTCTACACCAGATGCTGGGTTAAGGTTTGTTCTGCATAGTACATAGTAATGTTTGTATCATAAGACTTCGGTTCGACGAAAGCTCTACATTATTTAGCAACTGACCCTGTCCACTTTGCAGTATCCAAGTTTCATTTTCAATGTCACGTGTACCATACAACATGCACCGTGATGGCTATCGAGGCATGGCGGCACTAGTTGGTTGAAGGACCACGCAGATCGAGAGTCTGGTCAAGTCGTTCACAGAAGCTGGCGGAGAGGACGCCGGCGTCACAGGATTATCCAGCCGCCGAACACGCATGGCTGACGACAAGGATAATAGCGTGGGGAGCACAACAAGCCCATGATGAGTCGTCGCCTCCACCAGAGCAAAGGCGTCGCGTCAGGCGGAGAATGCTCACACACCCTGACTAGGGAGCTCGGTTCGTAAACTGCAAATGGCGTGCCTTATGCTCGGGGCGGCAATTCTGACAATGCAGGGTGTGTGCTGTAGCTCAACTGTTGGGACTAATGAGAAAATTTGCGGCGTTGGCTTTTGATGAATTTTCTCTATGGTGATTACTGCGACAGGGAATCTGTGAAAGGCCAACCCAGGGTGCGGGGGTTCATAATATTGCACATGGCAACTATTGGCTCTACGAAAATGCTTGTATTGTGACTTCGCAAATTTTAGTCGCGGGAAGACGTGATGTGTCACTCCAGCTGGACAACGGCAGAAGACGGCCATCGATCGTGATGGTACATCGTACACTAGACCACGAATAGATTATGACGCCAGATGCCATGCCACAGACATCAGGGGCCCGCACGTAGTTCGGCCCACACCGTCCCGCCTCTACCGTCTGCTGTGCCTCCCCCTCACATGTGGATGATGAGATTATCAGATCCGCTCGAAGCGAGGCCTTCCCGTCGTGCTCCGCTCGAAATGACAAACTCAAAGTGTGACAAGTCCGTGGTTTTGGATCATGCGGGACATGATGATTTTTCATCTTTCCATGGGTTCCATGCCTTCACCTTCTGGTCGTCGCAGACCGTGATCGGCGCACAGCTTTTAGTGGCCATGTCAGCGATTGACGTAGCTCGTGCAGCGCTCATCGGGCCTTTTTGCACACCCGGAAACTCCCTCGTCGTTCTATGTATGCAGCCAAACACACCAAGCCATAGATATTGCCGAGATGCGTAGAGCAGTCTAGAAAATGCGACCCATGCTCGCTTCTTCCTAGTTCGAAATCTCCGAGAATCGGGCGTTATCAGATCAAACGCGATCTGCAGTCTGCCAATGTCACCGTGCATGGATCCTTACCCCAACAGGCAGCTCCGTACGGGCATAACAACAATAATGCCGTGCAATTAGAGTTATCAGATGCAGTTAGTACCACCGTCATTCACGCTCTTGCTTATCTGATCCGCTTATGTGGGCTTTCGAAGCGCGGGGTGAGGACTTTTTATTACGACTAAAGCGTGGTACTGCCCCCATAGCGGGTTGCTCCCTGGGGCACTTACGTTAGAGTATGAACGATCTAGTATGCACTGGCGAACAACGACGCGGAGCGGCAAGGCACACCCTGCCTTTCGCGCCGTGGGTGAAAGAAATGACGCGGTCGGCGTTTCTTGAGAATCACGATGGCTTGTTCCGAGGTTCATTGGTGCGTTAGAGACGGACCTACATCCCAGTTCGTATTCTAAGTGAAGACGGAAGCTCAGGTGGAGAGCTTAATGAGCATGAGTTTTTACCATGCTTGGCTCCTACTATGAGAAGACTCGGGACTTGAACCACTAGGGAGAGAAGATCCACACACTTCCAACCCCTCGCCCTCGAAACGAGCAAGAACACGAAGCAAAGACGAGAAGACAACATAGTGTGCAGGAGAAGATGCATCTACCGAGCGGCGACCACACGGTGCGGTTTGGCGGAGTTCCGGAAGAGCCTGTTGAAGTCAAGGTGCAAAGCAATGGCACTGTAACGACACAAGAGAACGGAACGAGCACTAACGGTACTAATCATACGAATGGCGCTGTCTCACAAACAAATGAGGTCCACATATCGCATCCCGAGGACCTGGCGGCGGATGCGGTTTTGGATACCGTCCTTACCGCATGGACAATACTTATTCAACGATACCAGCGAGATCTGTTCCATCAGTTCACCTGGGCGCTCAAAGACGCTGGAGCCGACAAGACACAATGTATTCCAACACCCGACCTCGACCTACTGAATCAGAAAGTAGCTGGGGGCTTGAAAGCCAAGCTTAGCGACGTAAGATTGAAAGATATCAACCTCGAGAAAGCAACGATTTCCTTGAATGACGGAACGAAGGAAGAGGTATGAGCACCATCGTACAGCTACATGAATGGTAACTAACCCAAGGACAGTGGAGCTTCGAAGTTACACTCAACTTCCGACAAGGCTCGCTGTATGCTACCTCGCAATGGCACGCCCCGAATCTGTCAAGACACCAGGCTGTGTCACAACTCCATTTCTTTGCTTCGATCCTTGATACCCTGTTTAGTGATCCTGATCACCCGATTTCGAACTTTCTGTCAATTTCTCCGGATGAACTAGAAGAGATCTGGAAATGGAACTCGCCCATGCCCCCAGATCTACAAACATGTATGCACGTGATGGTTTCCGAGCAGGCCGCACTCAATGGAGAGAAAACAGCGATAGAGGCCTGGGACGGCAACCTCACATACCGCCAAGTCGAGGACTACTCAACGAACCTGGCGCAGACTTTGAGCCTACTGGACGATTCACGGAACCAAATTATCCCGGTCCTCTTTGAGAAGTCGCGATGGACGATAGTTGCTGTACTTGCGATTATGAAAGTTGGTGCTTGTTTTGCACTGCTTGATCCCGCGCAGCCCGAAGGTCGCCTGCGAACTATCATCCAGCAGATCAATGCAAAACTGCTTATCTGCTCGAAAGCGCAATCCACGCCTGCTGCGCGTATTGCGCCATCTGCTACCATCATCCCGATCTCAGAGTCAAAGTTCGATAGGGTGTACAGTCCATTTGCGGAACAGCAGCCCAGAACGACTCTTCCGACTGTGTCGCCATCGCAGCCGTTGTACATCCAGTTTACAAGTGGAAGTACTGGGTTGCCGAAGGGTTGCATTATCACGCACAGTCAGTACACCTCTGGTGCGATACCGCGAGCCTACGATGTAGGGTACCGACCGCATTCTCGCGTCCTGGACTTCGCAAGTTACGCATTCGATGTGTGTATTGACTCGATGCTTTGCACGCTCGCACACGGTGGAACGTTATGTACCCCGTCTGAGGAGCGCCGGATGAACGATCTTAGTGGCGCGATGCGTGACATGCGTGTCACTCTTGCCGGTATGACTCCCTCCGTCGCGCGGACGCTGGATGTGGATATCCTTGATCATTTGGACTCCATCGCACTGGGCGGTGAAGGTGTGTCCGCAAGCGACGCAGCGTCCTGGGGCCAAAGAACAAAGGTAGTCAATGCCTATGGCCCCTCAGAAACTACAGTCGGAGCTACGATCAACGCTGATGTAGGAGCCAAGCCGTACATAACTATGGGCAAAGGGAAAGGATGTGCGATTTGGCTTACCGACCCTGAGGATCACAATAAGCTTGTACCCATAGGTGCGGTCGGAGAGTTGTTGATCGAAGGCCCGATTGTTGGCAACGGTTATCTGAACAACCCAGCTAAGACCAAAGAAGTCTTCATCGAAGACCCTGAATTTCTTACGAAAGGCAGCTCGAAGTTGCCAGGTCGCCATGGACGTATCTACAAGAGCGGTGATCTTGTGCGATACGATCCCGACGGCAATGGCGAAGTCATTTTCGTTGGTCGCCAGGACCAGCAAGTCAAACTTCGCGGCCAGCGTATTGAGCTCGCTGAAATCGAGTACAACATGCAGAAGCACCTGCCCTCGAACACTCAACTAGCAACCGAAGTCATCAAGCCTGGTGGTAGTGGCGAACCAACACTCGTAGCATTCCTGGTTGAGCAGAAATCCAACGGCATGCGGCATCTGGACGGCAACATCTTTGGCAGCTTCTCTAACAAATTTCAATCTGCGCTGCAAGAGATGACGCAACACCTGTTCAAGGATCTCCCTAGCTACATGGTCCCAAGTGCCTACATCCCACTCTGGAAGATGCCTCTGCTTGTCTCAGCCAAGACTGACAGGAAGCGACTACGAGAGATCGGCACTTCAGTCACCCGCCAGGATCTTCGACGCTTCAATTCTATGATGTCGGAGAAGAAGGAGCCTTCAACCGAGATGGAGCTCAAGTTGGGCCCGCTTTGGGCGAAGGTCCTTGGCGGCGATGCGGATTTCAGCGCAAACGATAACTTCTTCAGCATGGGTGGTGACTCATTGAGGGCGATGAGATTGGTTGCTGCGGCGAGAGAAGAGGCTGTAGTTCTCACAGTGCCAGACATCATGCTTAACCCAACGCTGTCGGCCATGGCGGCGAAGGCTAAGCCTTTATCGGGAGAAGAGACTAACGACGTTCCTCCTTTCTCGCTCATTGGCAAAGACTGGAACGCAGACAAAGCAAAGGCGGAGACTGCAGCACTCTGCAATGTTGATGCCGCCCTTGTCGAGGACGTCTATCCATGCACACCACTTCAGGAAGGCCTCATGGCGCTCTCTGCCAAATTCCAGGACGCATATGTCGCCCAACGTGTTGCAACGCTTCCAGTCGACGTAGCATTCCAGCTAAAGAAGGCTTTCGACACCGTTATTGAGGACGTTCCCGTACTCCGCACGCGCATCATCAATGTACCAGGTCGCGGCCTTTTCCAGGTTGTGCTTAAAGACGGGCAGCTTGTGCGTGAGCATGGATCTGACGCTGCAGAATTTCTCAAGCTCGACCGTGAGGAGCCCATGGACCTTGGAACTGCACTCTTCCGCTACGGAATAGCTCATGAAACTGGAAGTGACCAAGCGCACTTCGTCATCACGATGCATCATGCAGTCTATGACGGCTGGTCGATGCCTCTAGTCTTTGATCGATTCAATCGTGCGTTTGCAAATTTGGAAACGACCCGACCTGCGTCATTCAAGCACTTTATCAAGCACTTGACTGAGCTTAACCCAGCTGATGCCAAAGACTACTGGAAAGAGCGACTGGACGGTACCAGTCCCCATCAGTTTCCTCCTCTGCCGCAAAAGGGATATGTTACGCAAGCAGATTCGCTGCTTGAACACTATGTCAATGTTCCCACGTCAGCACACTCAAAGCTCACAATGGCGACCATCATCCGTGGTGCCTGGGCACTCGTGTCCTCGCTATATATGGGCCACCCAGATATTGTCTTCGGCGAGACCCTCACTGGTCGCTCAGCACCTGTCCACGGCATTGAACAGATTGAAGGACCAATGATCACCACCATCCCTGTGCGTGTCCGACTCAACCTCGACCGCCCCATCTCCGAATTCCTTCAAACTGTCCATGCGCAAACGGTCCAACAAATCCCGCATGAGCACTTGGGTCTGCAAAACATCCGCCGATTAAGCAAAGATGCCCGCGTAGCCTGCGATCTCCGCACCGGCCTCGTACTCCACCCCAAGGAAGACGAAAACTGGGGCGAATCAGTTGACTTCGAGATCGCGCCCGCAAATACATTCCTCCCAGCCGATGACGCCGAAGCTGCACGTGAGGCGCTCAAGTTCAACACTTATGCGCTCATGTTGGTATGTACGTTGGAGGAGAATGGTTTCTTGATCATGGCAAGTTTCGATTCGAAGTGTATCAGTAAGGAGGCCGCGGAAAGAGTACTTGTGGTGCTAGATCGCATCGTCACGGCTTTCTTGGGTAACCCGGAGAGTAAGCTAGGCGATGTAGCGGTATTGAACTCGGACGAGGCGTACGATGCACTTGCAATGAGGCCGGAGGACGTTCTGACTGACAGTGCGGTTGGATTGTCGCCCGTGGATAGCCCAGCCTCGGAAAGTGCACCATCGAAGGCGTTGTCGCCAAACGAAGAAAAGCTGAGAGGCCTATTGAGTCGCATTCTAGGTATTTCTGAGACGGATATCAATCCTAGCGATAGTTTCTTCGAACTTGGGGGTGACTCTATCGGAGCGATGAGGCTTGTTTCTGAGGCAAGGGCACAGGGCCTGAACATCAACGTTGCTCAGATCTTCCAAAGCAAGTCGCTGTCCGAGCTGGCTTCTTCATTTGGTAACGAGAGAGAAGACAAACTGCTGAACCTGCTCAGCCGTATTCTCGGTATGCCAAAGAACGAAATCAAAGGCAGCGATAGCTTCTTCGAGTTGGGAGGAGACTCGATCGGTGCAATGCGTCTAGTCTCGGATGCTCGCGCTCAAGGCTTGAACATTTCCGTCGCCCAAGTCTTCCAAAGCAAGTCGCTGTCTGAACTTGCGTCCTCTGCTACAGAAGCAGCCTCATCGCAGCCTACAACCAATGTTGATGTGCCGTTCGCTGCCTTGGGTAAAGATGCTTCATTGTACAGCGCTGATCGTATGTGCTCGTATCTCGAAAATCCGGAGTGGAACATCGTGGACATCTATCCCACACGACCACTTCAGCAACTCGCCATTGAAGGAACCGTTGACCTTCCGCGTTACTCACTGCGCTATGAACTTCTCAAGTTCACTACACCCATAGACAGCAAGAAGCTCGCTCAAGCATGTCAGGAGCTCGTAGCCCGCAACGAAGTCCTGCGCACGGTCTTTGTCGTTGACGGCGACAAGACACTCGGTGTTGTGCTATCCTCTCTAGAGGTACCCTACAGCGAGATATCTGTTCCTGAAGGTGATGACATCAATACCTTTGCACAGAATAGTGTGCACGAGGACATCGAAGCACCTAAACCACATGGCTCGTCCTTTGTGGCATTCACACTCTTCACCTCGCCCTCGACTGGCGCGTCTACGCTTGCGTTCCGCATCTCGCACGCGCAATACGACGAAATATGCCTACCCATACTCTTCTCGCAACTCTCTGGCCTGTACGCTGGAACGGAAGTCCCAGAGACCGTGCCCTTCTCCAAACACGTAAACCACGTGGTCTTGGACAACTTACCGAAGGCGATACCTTACTGGCAGCAACTTCTCTCAGGCTCACAGATGACGGTGTTGAAACCGGAGATACCACTTACCCATCGCAAAGCAGCAGACATCTATCTCGAATTCGACATCTCCAATCGCCCAGCAAACATCACAATTGGCTCGCTGCCTACCGCTGCATGGGCGCTCGTCCTCTCCAAACGTCTCAGCCTCCGCGACGTCGTCTTCGGCGAAGTTGTGACAGGCAGGAACATTGGCGCCCCTTCTGCGGATCGCATCTTTGGACCAACGTGGCAGTACATTCCCTTCCGTGTACCCTTCAACTCCACCTGGACGTACCTCGATCTCCTGAACTTCGTGCAGAAGCAGCACATGGAGTCTGCTGCCTTCGAGGGTATGGGATTCACTGAAATCGTCGACAACTGCACAGCTTGGGATTCCAAGGCGGTGCAGTGGTTCGATACAGTGGTGCATCAGGCACCGCAGTGGGTGGAGGAGTTGCCGTTTGGCGAGACGGTCGAGGCGAAATTCGAGACGTTATATCCACATGCTGAGCCGTTGAGGGAGTGGAAATGTCAAGCGTTTGTTAAAGAGGGTGGTAAGAAGCTAGGCATCGAGATCGTAACGTTCGAGGAATGGATACCGGTTGCGGAAGAGGTGCTGAAGGAGGTTGGGGAGGCATTGGGGCGATTGATGGGTGGGAAGGCTGGGGAAAGAATTTTTGATGACGCGGGGGACGCAGGTGGTGCCGAGCCCAAGAAGCAAAGCTTGGAAGACTTTGAAGGTGTGATGTAACGTCGTCTGATTCTACTAGCGTATGTGGGTTGTTCTTGTCACTCTAACTTGTAGAGTCTCTTAGCGCTAGATTCGTCTCAAATGTTATCTTTTCTTGCCTGATGCATCGAATTCCAAGTGCCGTGTTTCAGTCAACCTTGCATCTCTACGGTTTTCCACACTCTTTTTCCATGGTCAGCTTGATCAAGTGAAGGAGCAGATCTTCGAAGATCTTCAGGGTCTGATCTAATCTGCGCTTTATGCTCAAGGCTCTGGAGGGTGTTGGTAGAACAGCTGTTGATGTAAGTTGTACAATCGTTAAGCTTATACCAACTAAATCTATTTGTCGTGACGTCTCAAGTCGTACTTCCATATTGTCGTGTTTATCTATGTTGTACCGAACCATATCGAATACCGCCTTGCTTTCCATAGTGCCTCGACTAGCATCTGCTCGAGCTTCGTAGGTGCTTGTATATACTACATGAGTGCGTATCTGTTCGTGCCGCATTGACAGATGACCATGAAAATGTCGTAGCGAAACATCACAGGTGCACAGTCCCTTCAGCAACGACGTTTGACCGGCTCGTGTAGCGTTACTCGTATCCCTTCGTTCGAGTCATGGTGCGACCCTAGTTCTGGATTTGACATATCAGTGTCACGAAGTAGGAAGTTGACGTCGGGACGGCGGAAAGTGCAGTATCGATCGAGACTCATTCCTTCCCGCCTTTTCCCTGCCCCGCTCAACGTCAGTCGAAACAGAATGATACAAGTACTCCGGCCGTTCGCGAGAAGTCTCTGTTCTTCATCTCACCTCTTCCTCGCATTATCATCAAGAATCGATAGCAGCTCGACAACACGCGCATTGCTCGCACATTGATATAACGCTATCGTCGGACACCCGGTCAACTTCACATACATACCGCAACAATGAAGATTTTCTCAGTAATCCTGTCTTTCGTACTCCTGGTTGCTGCCCTTCCCTCACGGGAATTACAAGAGTTCGGTGCCGTAGAAGGCAATCAGTTGTCGCCAGCTGTAGGTGGCCAGCCTGGCCAGATGTACTGCTTCAGTCAGATCATCACAGAACTTCGTAAGTTCCCATCACGTTCACGTCGTGCTCAATCCCCTGATAGCAAGCGTTTGCCATCCCAGTCGCCACGCGGTCTTCCTCGTGCCTTCCTCCTACCCACCTCCCTTCGACACAGCACACTGACTATCTCCAGGTGTCGATCTACAAACGATCCTCCATCAATACTGCAACCAGCAATTCCAGATCGACGCACAGTCTTGCCATGGATGCAAGCGACCTTTTGCGCTTCCGAGTTGCTACCCCGGATATGGGGCTTGGACCTCCGTTTTTGAGTGTGTCCAGGGCGGGAGGTATAATTTCAAGAGTCGGTGCGATGGGCGGTGTGAGTCAGGGAGATGTATCTAGGGTGACTCAAGGATGTGGTCTAAGAGTCGCGATGACGAGTGGTAGATATTGATGAAGTAGCAGGGTTGGTGAGAATGGAAGGGAGGATGTCTTGGTCGATTTCATTTGCCACAAATGTTACAGCGAGGCCACTGTATAGGAAGGCTAGATCTGGCATTTACGCGTTTCGAAGTTTCCTGGTACTCTCATTGGAGGTTGTGTGCCGGATGGAGAAGAAAAATGGAAGATGGAGGCTGGAGGCTGGAAGACGTGCGCCGCTTCACGTGCCCGCGCGTTATGCAGTTAGCGTGAAGACTAGCGCGACAATCCAACCATGGAATTGCCTACAAAGTACCCCACCATCCTCCCTTGCTTCTATCTCAGATCCACATTCGCGACTCCACCTCATCTTCAGTTCTCGGTTACAAAAGGTCAGAGATCGATTTACCGCCTTTTCGGTGTGCCTCAAACCTCGTTGGGCTCATCCAGGCTGCCACGAAAGTGCCTCGTGACACAACTTTGCTAAACTCTGATAAGGGCAAGACCACAGCTCTCACGAACGACGCTGAAGTTCCTTCCGTATGTGGATGCTGCGAGTACTAAGGCCAAGATGGCATTGTCATCCCCATATCTTCCGCTAGAAGTCCATCGTATCATCTCCCAGTACATTCACCGCTTCGATCTACCGAATTACCGACTCGCGAGCAAAGGTTTTGCAGCAATCGGTGCTGAGGAGCTATTTCGGACTATCACATTCCATTACAGCAGCGCCAGCCTAGCTAGAGTCACAGCAATAAGGGAGAGTGAACACCTTCAGAAGCAAGTCCAGGTCCTGACGTGGGACACCAACTTGTGGAAAATTCCGCAAGTCATGGATCTTCACGAGTGGGAGACGTATCTTCTATTGAAAGCGGAATACTTCCACCTCAAGTCTGCGGGCTGGACCTCTGAAGATACTCATGCGACCAAGCTCGCTCAGATTGTGGGCAGCCGGCAGCAATGGGAGCAATACCTCGACAACGTCCAGGACGAAAAACGTGCCAAATCTTACTGTGCCTCTCATGAATACCTCTTGGGCTTCGATAATGTGAAGAAACTCTGTATCGTCAATGGCGCGTTGGTTCCCGGTCACCGGGGTCTCCGGAAGGTGGGAAACAATGTCCTACTTGCTGAGGACAACCCAGCGACTCTGCTCAGAGGAGAGGGTCTTCATAGGAGTGGGGATCACGTATCCGCTTCCGCCAGGCCTAGCGTCCATGCGTTCCAGGTCATCCCAGAGCTATCTGGACTTGATTTAAAGAAGTTGAGGTTAGATGCTCTATGTTGGCGAGCATTCTGTCGTCCAATGAAATCGATTAGCGCACTCCAAAACTTGACCAGTCTTCGCCTACAGCTCACAGTACAGTCCGAGGGTGCGGATCCTGACACTGGACACGCTAGACAGGACATATGCGACGGCTTCCTCACAGAATATCTTACAAACCTCCCTCATCTCGAGTCCCTTCAGCTTGATCTGGAAGGTCGCATTTGTGGAGACGATAATGGTTACAGGGCGCCCTCGACTATTGACGACATCTTTCCTCCTGAACATACATGGCCAAAACTTCGGAAGTTGTCCCTGCGTTATCTCGATACGACCCCAGGGGCGTTACTGTCGCTCCTACGGAGGCACAGTTCAACGTTGAAGATTTTGAGACTTCATAGCATATGTCTCGAGATGAACCTATCTGACAATAACTTGTACTTGAACTGGCCCCAGGTGCTACAAGAAATCAGCGTTACGTTACACCTTGAACGAGCAACTTTATCAGGATGGCTGGGGTTCGATCAAGGAGGATACGAATGGAATCTCGGGGAAAAGAGGACTCTCGCCGTTGCGGCTGCGACTCATCTTGTTGCGGGCGGAGAATGTCCACTGCATGAGGGCAACGCTTATTTTGGACGATCAAATCGAAGTGGCGCTTAAGCCAACCGCCCTGTGGCACGAAGGCGTGGATTTGGGATACACATGATATTTTACTATGCTAATTTATGCTTGAGATAACAACACTTAAGAGCGGCATCTTGTTCTACCTTCGCAAACAGGACAAGCCTCCAACTCTAGTAGTTGTACTTGTAGCACAGCGTCTCCGCAGTGGTATCCAAAACATCCCTAATGCGGACAGTGCGCCTCATATCGTAGACGTTGATAGTGGTATCGAGCGTGAGCCTGTTGCCTGCCTTATCTGTGCCACTGATGGAGTTGACGCGACCACCGTCACGGTTTTGCCAGATGCGGAAGTTGCGGTCAACAAAGGTGTGGTGCAGCCAAAAGGTGGGGTCGGCGGGCGAACCAAAGGTATCCTGCATGACAGCACCAATGCCGTTATGTCCCCAAGCGTGGGGGCCTCCCTCAGCACATTCAGCCATGCCGTGGTAGTCACCGAAAGCGTTGCACTGGTCGACGTAGGCCTGGTTGCAGTTGGCAGTCTTGGAGCCGTCGTTGTTACGGGCGAGACAATGCAGCTGATTGCCTGAGCCGGGACCGACGTTGATGGCGAGGTTGGCAAATTGCTAGATGTTCATGTTAGCACATAGTTTGCAACAGAGGCGTTGGGAACACTTACGCCGTTCGTTACACAGTTGCCGCCAACATTGATGGATCCGAACCAACGCTCCGAGAAGATGGAGGACTGATCGAACCTTCCGGCATACCTGGTCTCGTCGAACCACGGTAGGGCGCCATTGAAGCCGCACTCGGTGCGCATCATATCCTCAAAGGTCCAGGTGTAGTATCTGTGCCACAGAAGGAACTTGTCGTTTCCGTGAACATTGGGCGTGAGCGTCTGGTGTAGCGCGACCAGATCCTCGTATCGGCTCTTAGACTGTGAGAATTGGCCGGAGGGGCCGCGGCTCATCAGGCACTTGATGCCGTTGATGAATGCCTGCCTTTCGTTGTCGCTGCACGAGTCCCATTCCTTGCGGACACGAATGTTGCCGCACGTGGCACGAGTGGAGAGAAGCGACTCGCCATTGTCGCGTTTCTGAGCATCGCCGATGGTGACGGAAGCGTTCCAAGCCTTGAACTTCTCTACGGCAACGTCGAAGGGTACGGGTGTGACGAGTTTAGGGGTTTCGGCGAAGATGTTCAGCGGGAGCGGGAGAACGATTTTGATGCCAGGGAGTTCTTGGGGGAGAGCGGCAACGCTAGCTACAACAGCCAAGCTGGCTGATAAAACGGAGGTACGCATATTAGGTATTAAAATATTAATGGAAAAGCGAGTGTACTGGTTGGCTACTCCGCGATGAATCCTGTGAGAAGGTTAGAGGGAGATAATTGCGACATGCGCCTTATATCTACCCAACCTCCCCCGGGAGGCACTACAGCAACGCTACAGCTTGGGACCCACGGTCTGCTGTTCGGCGAAGGCTCAATACGAATTGGCATATTCGGGCCAGCATACTTTCGGCTTAGAGCTGCAACCCTGTATTGGAAGGAAGCAAGCGTTGGCTCAGGGACAAATAAAAAGTGGACAGCTAAGCTATATTCGGTCGGTAGTTGATTGAATGGCGCCGAGCTTCCCTGTCAGGATAGTAGCTCTTCGTGTACCAGGGCGGTCGCTGTCAACACGAGGGGCCGTGTTTGTGGCTTGCTGACGGGCGCACAAAGAGCCTTGCCAATGCTAACTCAGCGCTAAAAAGTGCTTGACCATGAACTTGCCGGGTTTCCGGAATTGGCATTGGTGGTTTTGTGGATAAGGCGCTGGTAGCGCTTGTGAAGACTGGCTGAAGGCTCGTGATTTTCCACACTTGCAGCTATGAATAGATGGAAGATGCAGGGGGAGCATTGATGTCTCTCCGAAATTTCGCTAATACGATCTCACGACGCCATCTTCTAGTTGTAAGATGCAGGTCAGTGCTGGTCAGCATCGCCCTGCAATCAGCCATTTCTCGCACCATCGTCCGTCGTTCGGCCACGGCTTATTGGCGGCGCTGAGGCCGGTCAGGCGACGGCGTACGCAGCGTACGAGGAGGCTGCGTGGTGGAAAGGGGGATCTGCATCTTTCGCTTATTAGTCATGATAGCGTTGTTGAGGCTGTGCTATTATTGCACGTGACGCGCGGCTTCGTCGGCCCACGGTCACTTCGCGGTGCACCTCAGCTTCATCCAGACTGTCAGGTCCTTTGTCGCATCTTCAAACCCAGTCCCTCGGTTTATTGCAACCAACCTCAGCGACCATGATCGGTCCGCAAGCATCCGGGTCCCTTGAAAAGAAGTGGCCTCCCTCGAGAAAGTACGGCCAGTTACTTCGCATTTTCCCATGGACGAAGTAACGGTGACGGCATCACGACTACCCCACTCTCCGCATATCCGGCCTAAGGCAGAAAATTCTCTAATCATCTAGAATACATCCTACTACGCCGTAACGTAGAGCAATACGGTGCAACGTCGTCATCCTTCGTCAGATTTGTAGCTCCTCCTCGGTTCCACGATTCGGCCGGGGGACTTCGGCAAGTCGTAGTACGGGCAATTATGTCCCTCAAAACGTGCTTTCACATTTCCTTCGTATGGCTGACACGGACACGAGAGCCCGGCGTCAGAGTAGGTGGAACGACATTCCTTTTCTAGCGACTACATGTCGAGACATGATCAGTTTCTAAGATTTGATTTATTGCCTTCTACCCGCGCGCTTTAGCGGTGTGTAGATCTGTAGATCCCTACCAACACAGTCAGTCGATAGCGAACGAGATAGTTCGTGCGATCATCGTCGTAACGCCAAAACTCGGATCCTTCCCCGGAAAAGTGACAGAAATAGCATCGTCGCGTGCGATACATGACCCACTGCGAAGGTGACTAAACTCGAAGTCTAGCGCCCGTCGAACATTCTTTCGTTGACCGGATGGTTTTTCGCGAAGAGCAACACATTTACCACTGTCATCTGACTCGATTCCCAGAAAAGCCTCGTTTAAAAGAGGGGGAGAGTCGCACTTACTCGACCTAGATCGACACCCTGCAGCAGCAAGTACATGATCTTCCTTCTCCAGGCAGGCAACAGTAAACAAATCAAAACGTAACAGGTCTCATTGCAACATATAGGTTAAGAAAGCGGGATGATTGCAATTGTCTACGCCTCAATATATGATTTTAGCCCTTCGAATCGGTACTTCGCGCATTTTCAAACCGCCACTATGACTTTACCAACCACCCACATTTCACACTTCCTTACCACTTTCACCAGCGCCAACTCTCTCTAACTTCCCTTTCAGCATTATATATGAACCTTTTCCATGGAAATGGTAATCTCTCAGCCCTTCTGCAAAGCTCGCCTCATTGCCGCAGCCAAGATTTCCTCATGTCGCGCTGCTGACATCTTCCCGCAACGGATGTGCATCTCCGGCTCAAAAGCTGACTGACTGATTTTCTTCATCTTGTGCTCCGCTTGTAGCTTGCGAGGCATCTCCATCCGCTACTCCGGAGCCCATGCTGTCAGCCTGCGATTGCATCGATGGCGTCGGGCGAAATGATGCAGGGGTCATTGAGCCAGGCGTTGTCATGACACTCATCCTCGAGGTAGCAAGACTCATTCTCGAAGCCGCTTTTTCTGCGCGTCGCCTTTCACGCGCGGCTGCATCCTTCAGCTCTCTCGTTCTCGATAGCTCTTCATTTTGAACACCTCTTTCTCTTAGCTTCTGCTCCATCTTGTGGTAGTCCTCTGGTGGGAGTAAGCTTCAGTCGAGAAATCCGAGCTGTTGATCGCCTTACCTTTAGAGAATGGCGCAAGCCTCGTTAGATCAGTGACCAGCACCGGATCGGCAAAGACGAAGAGCCCCTCTTCAATGATGAATTTTCGACCCAAGAGCATGTCGAATGGGGCATTCTCGAGAACCAAGAAATCTGTCTGCCATGACTTGATCGAGTTCCTCGTCCATGGTACAGAAACGACCCCCATCGGCTGGAACATGTTTCCATCCGCGCCAGTGTAGAGCTTGCCTAGCTGTGTGAGTTCGAGCCGATCGTGCAGTCCTACACGATTGACAATCGCGGCCGATATCCAGTTATCTTCACTCCCAGTGTCAAACTTGGCACACACATTTGATTCCTCCTCGCTATGTTCCTGGTCTCGTAGGATTCGTGCGTAAAATTCAAATGGATTCGGTGTACTCTGGGTTGCACTTGATGAGGCGTTGATGCCCTCGGCAGCCCTTCTCAAATTGTCCAGGACGTCCTCGGAGAGACCATCTCCCGCGACAGCTCTGTCCGTGAACCTATTGCTGATGTGCACGGGCCCAGTCTGAACATCACCTGAGCTGAACATTGTACCTAGCTGCTGGATGATGGTCTCAACCTGCTTCTCAATCATATCTGTGCCCTGAGTCGTATCAATCACATTTTCGATGTGTATGGCTCCGTGCATTCTCGAACTTCGTTCGTTTCCATCCTTTCGTAAAAGTTCCTGCGTTATGACACTACTTTGTGCTTAGCCATGGAAGTAGTGATTGCTGAAGTCCAAATTCTTACTCCATGACGATATCCCTCAATATCTTGACGGAGCGTCTGTAGCTGCCCAGATGTTTTTCCAAGTCACCTGCCTCAGGCCATCGTATCGCTGTTGAAAGTGTTATCTTCTC
Organism: Cucurbitaria berberidis CBS 394.84; assembly: GCF_010015615.1. Lineage (NCBI taxonomy): Eukaryota > Fungi > Ascomycota > Dothideomycetes > Pleosporales > Cucurbitariaceae > Cucurbitaria > Cucurbitaria berberidis. The sequence goes on along the minus strand of NW_024468937.1, from coordinate 1,458,806 downwards.
CACATTACGCCGGATTATCCTCTCCACATTAGAGAGATGGAGTTCGCAAAGCTGTAGAGAGAGCGTGGCGCTTCGAGGGAGTCTAGAAGTTCCTGAGAGAGCTATCTGCCCAATCTCTTCCAAGATCTCCGAGTATATCTCGATTTCGAGCTTGACGGCCGCCGAGAGGTTGTTTTGGGATTTATCGTGATCGGACAAGAAGGTTGAGACCACACGGGCATGATTGACAATAGTAAGAGTTCCAGCAGCTAAACTTACCGCCTCCGCCATTTTCCTTGACGGTATTATATGAGAATAACTAGATGTAGTGAAACTGTAGGGCAATGAATGTTTTCTTATCAAGGCTGGAACGCGGGGGGTGAACCTCTTGTACTAGCATGATTCTGTGGCGTAGGTACCGAAAACATCTTCCTTAGTATGAACCAATTGTGCGACAGCGTAGCCGCTCCAGTCGGGTTGTGCAGCCAAAGTGACATCATGGCTCACCATTTGCGCGCAGCTGAGTAGATTGGCGAGCGGAGGACTAATCATAACCTCACACTTATGCATACTTGCATGTTAGCGCCTACGGAGGCCCTCCTCATCTAAAGTTCACGTCTCAGCTCCAGCCATCTGATATGTCCTGTGGCACAACACATTTTTACTGTTAAGCAGCCTTGTCACCGAAACAACTTTCTAGTGACCTGCGTGAGTCGCTACAATGAGCTTGCCCGTGTCTACATCTAGCAGCGCTCAGCAACCCAAGGAAGATGTTACAACTACCTCTTTGACCGAAAAAGCACGCGATGGATACCCCTCCTTAGCATGGCTGATGCATCTGTACCCGGACAATGCCATATTTCGTCGATTCGGAGAGCTGAACATGCTGCATCTGCTACGCCTACAAGCAGAACTGCAAGATATGGAAAATGAACTGCAGAAGATAAGAGAGGAAGACACAATGTCGGATGACCTCATCCGCATGTGCCACGCAAAAGACTTCCGTGCCATGCGCGACAATGAAGAAGATTCAGAGCAATACGAGCTGCTCATCAGTATTGGAAAGAAACTCCAGGAATACAGTACGGCTCCTTTCTACTCTTTTTTTCATTCGAAATCTGACACCCCGGGCGTAGATGCGGCATTAGCATTGTCATTACAATCGAAGGGAGCAGATCAGCCGACAAAGAGAGAGCTGCGCAATCTTCAGGAATGGCTATCGAGACCCAAAGGTGGAAATGGCTTTCTCGCGGGCGAGGAAGCAAGAGTATGGGAAGGCAGGGATACTTCTGAATATGTCACTCTGTTTCCACGGGATCTTGAAGATGACGCCTTCACCTCTTTTTTGGGCGGTCGCTTGCTGGATATATATCATGCCGTCTTGGGTCACAGACAGCGTAGTGTATGCATACAACACTAACCTACGCTACTTTTGCTAACGAGAAGTTAAGAAATACGGAACCGACTCTCCAGACGTCGACATACGCAAATACTCCGGACGACGGATTAGGAAAGCTAGCAATATCGCCGTTGCCCTCATGTCCTCCATCCTACCTACTTTGGCTATCCTTGTGCTCTATTTCGTGAGGCGCATGATTGTGAGGATAGGACTTGTCATCCTATTCACTGCAGTCTTTTCTATTGCACTCGCAGTCTTCACAGCTGCCCGCAAGGTAGAGATCTTCTCTGCGACAGCAGCGTATGTATACCTCTTCCCAGATGGAAGTACTGAGCTGATATCTTTGATTAGGTTCGCCGCGGTCGAGGTCGTTTACATTGGAGGTACTACTAATAGTACTTCATAGCATTCAAGACAATACATATTAGGAAACAGGTTCAAGTCGATAGATTACCTACTAATAACAATATATTTTCACATAACGGTTCCCAGATTTAGTGCACCATCCTACAGGGCGTTCCCACCACAAATTGCATCCATGTTCTTTGAAGAGAAAACCAGAGGTGGTCTAGACCATCTACACCGTTTAGTTGTATTAAAGGATACAAAGATACGACTTGGCGTGGTACCATACCATAGGTAAGAAATAAAGAGCACAAACCTTACTTCCAGAAACGTAAGATGAGTACAACATAGCGTAATGTCCCTTAATAGCAGCAGTAGATAGGTAGTAGAACTATACCGAAGACCGAAACACAATGCAACTATTCCGACATGGCGCGTCAAAATCCAAATCTTTGGGAAATTGTGCTAACAAGAGCCATCTTCAAAGTGAACATGAGAACAACGTGCATTAAATCAGTACGCTTCCCGCCAGCCCGTGGCAAGGAAAGCTGAAGTGAGGTATTCGTGAAAAAGTCGTCATCCTCCACCATCCCGTCTTATGGGCCAAATATTGCCTTGGTTTCCATATATACATCCCGTATACACATCCAAAATGCTCCCAGATCCACCAACGTCATATACACTTCTCCTTATCCTCTCCTGTGTGCAGCCTTCCGATACATAGCGATGTCCCATCCTATGAGACACCAGCATTACTCGTGCTCACCGACCTCTTCCAGCCAGCCCAGCCCCATCCGCCCGCACCGCCCGAAGCTTCTCTCGGCACCAGACTCGGAGTCTGGCCAGGCGACGTAGGGACCGGGCTCTGCCCACTGACCACCCTCTTCATACCCTCATAATATTTGCTCTTCAGTTCTTCCAACTCCTGCTTTGCTACCGCCTCTGCCGTTTTCGCGTTGACGAGTTCGAGGAGCAGCGCTTCGTTATCCGCGGGGGTGTGGTTCTCAGTCGCTAGCACAGACTGTGTGGCGAGCGAAGAGGAGCGCTTCGAAAAGGTGGATGTCTGTGGTGGTGGATGATGGGTAGACTTCTGGCTGGGCGTACGACCAAGTCTTAGTTCCCTCAAGCCGCCAGAAACACTGTCCGATGTAGTCGAGCGGGATAAGGTGGGAGGCGTGTCGGGTATGAAGGCATCCATGGAGGCCCACGATGTGCCTGTTGAGGCCTTTCGCGCGTTTTGGCGAAGTTCTTGTATCGTCTTTTCCTGTTTCTGGTTCTGATTGTAGGATTCTTGGAGGCGCTGTCGGGTATCTTTCAGCGCATCGCGGGCGATCTGAAGCTCAGTGTCGCGGTCATTGAGGTCGCGGGCTAGCGTCTGTGCGCGAATTGTCTCGGAGTTCAGTTGCTCTTTTGTGCGTGACAGGTTGTCGCGTAGTATTTCTTTGGTCTCGAACATAGAGGACGCGCGTTGATGTGTTTGCGTTGATGGGAAGTGCTTCTCTAGCGTCTCCACGATGTCTACGCCTTCTTCAGGCGGCGCACTCATAGGTCTCTCATCGGATGATGCAACCACATTCGCAGCTGTGATGGTGCTCCTACGTCGCGATTCTCGCGGCGAGGGAGCTGCAAGCGTAGACGTCCTCTTGCGGAGTTTGTCGACTACTGTCCGCACAACACGATACTCCTCTTTCCGGTCTTCGCGCTGCTTCTGCAATGCAGCTTCCAGCTCGCTGTTCTGCCGTTGCAGCTGGCTCACTGACATGAGAAGCTGCTCAATCTGGTAGTGCAAATCTCGGTCCTTCGCAGAGTGGCCCATTGCAACGGATCCATGACCTGACTTTAGCGACATCACATCCGCACTCGAGCCGCGAGAGACGTCTGTCAATGCGGTGCTCTGAGTCGCTGCCGAAGCGTCCGACTCAGCAGTCGAGTTTAGCGTCGATGCAAGGCTCTGTTTCGACGCGGATCGTCTCAGAAAGCTAACAGGTCGTGATGGCGCAGACAGACCCGGGCTAAGAGACACTGATTTCGTCATAGAATTGGAGGGACCCCATAGTCGGCCAAGGAAAGACGTCGCAGACTTCTGGATCTGCTGCTTAGACGAGTCTTTTTCCTGGGCCTCTTTGTATTGTTGTTCCAACCCTTGCAGCTTCTCGCGCGTAACGTCATTCGTAAAACCGACAAAATCATTTACCAGTTCGTCGGCAGATCCCGCATTCCGTCCATATGGATCCCAGAGCTGGCGGCCTAACAGTAATTGCATCACATCCTCAAACTCGCTTAGCGATAACAGCTTCTGTTCATTCCTCTTCATGAGCGCGAGTGCAACGCGCATGATAGTCTCGGAAGCGCCTTCCGCGAATAAAACGTCGTAGATACGGAAGAGCATGGGTAGCGGGCATGTGACGGCAAAGAATGAAAGGAACCATTGCGACAGGTATGCGGACTCGACTCCCAGCGTATCAAGGTGTCGCGCCAGCTGTGGCATGTGTTGGTCGAGAAGTTTCTGGAACTGAAAGATGCGCAGGTGCAGGCCCGAGAGGTCAGGGAGGAAACATGAGCGGAGGTCATAGTCTTCCATGAGCCTGTAAATTGTTAGCATTGCTCAAGTGTGTCTGTATCTCGACACGTACCTAACGAGCACACAGAAGGCCTCTTTGTCGCCCATCTGCATCAGCAGTGGACCAACGAGGAACCCCAGGCCCTGACAATAGCCGATTTTCTGGTCATAAAGGCTGAAGCACTTCAGCACGCGGCCCAGCATCTTCTGTCCCTCGCCTTCAGAGTCCTTGAACATCTCGACACCCGGAAAACTTCTGCCGAGGTCCTTATTGATGATGTTCTCGTATGGGCTTGATTCTCCACACAAGGTATCATATTGGTCCTCTATGAGCTTGTCCCTCGCGCCCGAAGCGCTCTGCCACACAACGCCGCGCAAAGGCGCTGGTATCCCTCCTCGAATCTTGTTAAGGCAAAGAGTTGGTAGTCGTTGGATTGTTTGGGGGTAGTCTCGCACGAGGGCGGCCCAGAACTCGAGCTCGGTCATGGGCGGTGGGGAGGGGAGTTGTGAGTAGCGCACAATCGAGGTCTCATGCTGCACGAGGCGTTTGAGCTGGTTGAACGAGGGCGGTCGGGACTGGCTGCGGATGCGGGAGACCTTCATGCCAGCTTTGGAGTCTGATAGTAGGGCGTTGTTCTCTTGTTCTAATCGTGCAAGAAGGAGTGTCATAGCCTGGTTATGTTAGCGGTGCACTGTGCTTGACCATTTCGAATCCTACCTCTTCTTCGCCCTCTGGCTCTTGCTCTTCCTTCTTCTCCAATTCCGCCCAATCAACTTGCACACTATTGCCTGACCCACTGCTGCGCCTTCTCGACCTCGACCTAGTGAGGGATTCTGGGGTTTCGGGAGCGTCGGTGTCGTGTACTGATACGGTCGGGCTGTCTGCAGTAGGTGTATCGGTGCTCGCTTGGCTGCTGCGTCGTCCGAAAGCTTTGTGTATCTCAGAAGAGTCCGGCCTCGAGGATAGCCTGCCCTCTTCCACTATAATCTCTGGCCGTAATATAGATTCCCTCGCGCCTTCCTCACCATCCTTTATGCTTCCTCCATCTGTCTCTGAAAGCGGCACGGTAACCATGGAGTCTGTCGGCAATGGAGAGCTATCAATGTGTGTCCTAGGTGACCGTGAGACTAGGTCTCCGATGTTTGCGACCTCCGTCTCCTGCTCGACCTTTACATGCGTTTTCTCGTCCGACATTTTGCGTTCTAGCGGGCGAGCATATGCGGATCCTCGGAGAGGAAGGGACGTCGATGAGCAGCAATGACGATGCTCATATGAGATTGTGCCCCCGCGTGCCTTGTACCGAAGAACTCGCGGTTTCGGCGCTCGGTCGTTGGTCGAAGGTTGAAGTGGCGCTGGCGTAGTTGGTGTTTCAAGAGTGGAATCGAGACTGTTATACGGCGGGGATTAGATCCTTCGAAGCGCACAGCCTGAGGCTTCGCTTTATTCACTCGGAGCTGATATAAGAATAATGAGCGACAAGGCGAAAGCACACCGCGAAAAGAGCGAGGCTGCAACGGGGAGGCAGCTCTGTGCGTATCCGACTCGAAAGGAGCATCAGGAGGCCCAGGACTAGCTTATCGCGAAATAGCCAGGCCAGACAGGGTCCACTCGCCCGCCTTGGCTCAATTACGGGGGGACCAATTGCTGCTCCGAGGCCATATATCGCGACACCGCCGCATCGCATCTTGCCTCGCCATTCATGTGTTGGAGGGGAAGTGTGGCAAGCTCGTGGTGCGCACGCTGAATTTTGCGAAAAACGGCGCGTAATGCACCTGTGCGTGGCATGCATGGCAAACATCGAGCACGAGGGACACGCGACGTAAACATGCCCAAACGCGCCAAAAACGGGTGTGGCGCGACATTCACTTGCCTCGCGTGAACAGGACGACGACACTTTGATCACTCGCATAAGAAGTTGTTGGATTGAAGCATATCAGAATTCATGGTCGGCGCATGAAAGGAAAAGGTGAACCCCCTCGAGTCATGCTACAACGCTCCTTCCCGGCTCCCCAACTCAAGCAGAGGATTTTCAAAGCGCCTGCGCCCTAGTTGAGCTATCGCTGGTTTCTGTGAAAGTACTTCTCAAGCAGCATACCTTATAGGAAGGACAACACCTTTGAGAAGTTAAAAATTTAGTTGATCGCATCGCAGTTAGGCTACCAAGGTGATTTGGCATGTGTGTACATGCCTTATCAAAGAATCACGCTCTGAGCAATTAGGACATAATCCCCATTAGGACCTATCTATGAATCCTCTACGATACACTGTCTCGCTAACGTCAACCGAGCCAATCCTCCGTATCCCTATCCTCGCCTTCCCATCGCCGCATTGTGACTCAATCAACTATCATACGAACAGTACATCCTGTCATCTAACAACGGCGTCTCCTCATCCAGCATCTTAACTTTGCGTTTCAACATCTTGATCCTCCTTCCATGGATCTCGTTCTGGCCGAACAAGGATTTAGCTACTATAAACATGGCACTGAACATGACTATGTTGACTAGTATGACTATGACTAACAAGCATATCTCGAGGTAACTGATTTGGATCTGCGGGGCTGAGGTGCTCCCTAGAGCGGAGAGAATTACACTGCTCATTGTTGATGATTGAAAGTCTTTAGGTTGGTAGTGCTCGGGTTCTGTTGAGACGAGTGTGCTGTGGGGAAAGATCAAACTTTGCTAATTCACCTTTACCTCGACTTTGTGTGTGGTGACACTGTGCAAAGGTTTGCTGAGTTTAGCTCGACGACATGTTTACACAGTGGTGCGCGACTGAACTACACAATTTCCTCCACGGCAGCCAAGTATTGGTACTGGAGTGTATGAGCCACGGCATTGCAAATCATACCCTCACCCCACGCTGCACCACGAGCAATGCTTGTTTGTTGAGGAGAATTGTTCCGACACACCCGCCCATTATAATCCGAGGTTGAATCACGCAGTACCGCTTGCAGGTTTCTGAGCGGACGGAACTGCTTGTGATCGACAAGATGAGCCATGAATCCAAGAGATCAACGGGTCGATCTCTGCAGATATATCCACCATATTCGAGACACAATGACCTCGTGAAGCGCCACCAGAGTAGCACAGCACGACCCATCACTATGGCGACCAAGACATGTCTTACCAGTGCAAGCGAGAAGCTTGAAACACAACCTACATGTACCATGCGGTGTGTGTCTGACAACGTGCGTTGTGGAACATCGTACGACGTATTGAGTCGGGAAACAAGACAAACCTTGATTGCACAAGAAAACGGTAATAATGACAAGCGATTGCATGATGCACGAGACAAGCATGTCGTGACTTGACATGGAATTAGATTGTTAGACATTCATTTCATGCTGGGTCTTGAAAAGGGAGCGGGTGCGGCTGGGTTGACTTGAAGTAAATAAACTAAACTCGGTATACGAAACGATTACTTGCCTTTATATTATAGCATACTGAAAACACGAACGCTGCGCGAAACCCAAAACATGCAAAGAAAGACAGCACTTAGCCTCGCAAGATACTGAATCATTACTCAAAGCTCCTCATCGCCATCATCGTAGTTCTCGTCAAGTTGGACTCGACGAGCGGCATGGATCGAAGTGCGTTGCTCGATAGTGCTGGAGACAAGAGACTGCGCGACCGCTGTGGTCTCCGTTTGGCTCTGGGGCTGCACGAGGGTAGTCTCCTCACTGGTGATCTCCTTAACCGTGGTCTCTACTGTGACCTTCTCCTCCACGATTTGCTGGACTTCTTCGATGTGCGCCTTTTGGACGACATTCTGCTGCTCAGCGTAAGCAACCGCCTCGTCAACAATTTGACCTACAATTTGCTCTACCCCCTGTGCAACTTCAGGGTCGACTGGAGATTCCTCGCCTGTACGAGGGCTGGGCGAGCGGCTTCGAGACTGCCTCGAATCTGTGGGAATTTCAGGGGATAGGCTATGCGGGGGCCCATGGCGTATCTCATTCTGATCATATGCACCCGCCAGCTCAAGCAGCTCTTCATCGAGCTCATTGAGTGCCGGTTGATGGGCCATAGGCACCACTGGTTCGCCCCTGGGCTCATCATCATCGTCAGAATCAGGCTCAATGATGATGGCTTTCGACTTCCTCTTCGTCGTCCCCTTCTTGGTTGGCGTCTTCTTGGTCGGAGTCTTCTTGGGCGCAGCCTTCTTCGCGGCGTTCGCGCCCTTCTTCTTAGGCGATTTCTTTACGACGTCGTTGGCGTTGTTTTCGTTCTCGTTCTCAACACCAGCGTGCTCCTCGTCTTCTTGGGCGGCCGAATCATTCTGCTCATCCCACTCCTTCTCGAGAGCCTTGCTCGATGGGCCGAATGCCGTCTCCATTGCTTTCGAAGCGCGAATCGCCTTGCCTCCTCGCGAATTGTCATTCTTGAAACGAGTGGACTCCGGGGCCTTACCTTGATCGTATACAGACTTGTAAGTCTTATACTCGTAGCTGACGCTCTCCACGGTACGGCCATCAGACAGGCCTGCGAAGCTGAAGCCAGTGGAAAACGCGAAATCTTGGTTCATGAAGCGCTCGTTGTGGCGCTCGGCCAGCTCCCAAATCGACGCATCGGGGAACTCTTGGAGAAGCGATGCCAGATACTCACGCTCTACACGTGTCCAGGGTGCGTCTACAGTGATTCGGTCGATAGCCTGCGCACGCCTATCGTTCAAACACTTGACAGCCTGCATGCTGTTCCAGTCCTTCGGCTTGCCCCCATCGTAGGCGTAGACAGTAGGAGTTCGCTTGGGAGTAGGGTCCTTCGAGCTCTTTGGTCGCATGTCAATGAGCTGAATGAACAGCAATTCCTCTTGATCGAGGCTCTCGGGTAGATTGTCAGCATCTTCAGGCTCAATGGGTCCAAAATACTTGACATAGCGGGAACCGCGCTTGAATCGGTACTTGCGATCCTCCCACATCGGCGGGTTGGTCGCACCGTTGCTTCCACGGGCGGATGGCTGGTCCGGATGAGGACGGGCACACCCAGGCAATGGCTTGATGCCCCAGAATTGGTTATTCTGTGGCACTTCCACAGTGGGCTTCCATGGTAAGAATGCATCCTTGACTGGAGGATTCTTCGTCTTCTTCGCTGCCTTGTTAGGGGTGCCCTCGTTCCCCTCGACACCGGCATCAGCGTTAGTCTTCTCTTCTGGTTTAGCAGCCTCAATTGGCGCAACAATGTTAGAAGAATCGATTTCCGGAGTAGTGGCGGCCAGCGCAACTTGTGTGGGCATGCTCACGTCAGCGCTGTCCGTTACCTTTTGCTTCTTGGCAGCTGCCTCCTCAACAAGAGGCGAACTAGCATGGCGCTTGGACATGGTTGTGGTAATTTAAGATTGAGGTGTGGATTGACGAATATAATTGTCAAGGTTTCTCGTAGGCGGTTGATAGTAGATGGTGGATGCGGGTTGTATGATTTAGAAGGTTCTTGAGAGGACGACCAGCGATGGATATTTAAGAAGAAGAGACGACGTTCCATTCTGGGCGTGGTGTGAAAGAAATTCGAGAAGAAGGGGACAGTGCTTTGTCGATTTCAATCTACAATGTTGGAATGATAAAGTTCGTTTGAAGTGAAGGGATATTCTGTAACAGCAACAAAGCCGGGAAAATAAGAGGTTGTATAAAATATACGCACAATGTCACAAAGGTATAAAGAATTAAATGAATGACAATGGTCGTTCCAGGATGGCTAGCACGGTTGTACAAAACGTGCCTTTGCCATACCCGTGTGACAATGGTTACCATGGTATCCGCGAGTTGACAAGACTGAGATGCTCCATGGCATCGGATCGGATGGAACGGTTGAAGTGACGTTGCACAGCATATGCTTCCGCTTAACGGTTGACCGTCATTTCACCTGAAGTGGGGTACGCGAAAACTGGCGTGCAGATCAAAGTGACAGAAGGCTTGGGAGACGGCTCAAAAGATAAACAATGTGTACGTGTTTAGATTCATTGATGCAAGCCGCTGGGCAAAGCTTGTAGTTGGAGAAGAATTGGATTGGGATGGGAGAGAGGTAAGGCTTAGGGTCATTAGAGGCGCCTCTACGCCCTGTTTACGAGTCAGCGTTCTAGATACATAGTCGGCTTCACCGATGAGAAGGTGCTAGTGCGGGCTTGGCGCGCTCAGCTACCTAGGTAACTCGTCCACTCTTTGACTGACGACATTGTTCACACTCTTGTGCATGCTAGTGCATCTATTTTTCCGCCCCGCCACGTTAACATTGCTGTTGTACACGCCTATAGCTAGTGGGATGCCTTACCCCGACTCTAATGCAGCCCTATGGGACGACACTGCACCGAGCTTACTGACCGCAGCTGTCATACTTCGAGCCAAGCAGCTTTCAATAACAATCAGCACGTATGAAACTGCTAAGCACGATCCCCGACTGCGCTTTCGTGGTGTCTTAGCGCTGACCTCTTTCGCCCAACGAGCCAACAGCAATACTATGAAGGCTGCTGATTGCTTATACGTGATGGGGCAGCTCTTCGTTGCTTATTTTATACAATGCACATTTGGAAACCTCAGTCTCTGCATAACTTCGCCTCAATAATATGGGCTGAGCTGGATATCTCTGAATCGTCACAGAACGCCACAAGTTGCAAGGATGCCAATTTCCAGCGGTCTGTTTTTGCACGACCACAGGCATTGGCGCTTGGCAAAAAATGACAGGAGATCCGATGTAGCTATCTATCATCATAAGGCTGTAGGCTAGAGCTGAGTACAAAATGCAGCTTGGTCCCTCCTACAGCCAGACTTGTATGCAAACACTTCGCCTGTGTTGAAGCTTGGTCATTATATAATCTTTCCCGTTGATCCCGTCGTTGGCTGAGGAATAATGTTCTTTTCAAATATGTTTTCTTTTGTCGTAGTATGGCTTTCCCTCGCCGCAGTTTCGCTTGCAAGCTCATGCCACTTCAAGCTTGAGCTCAGCTGGGGAAAAGGTTCACCAGATGGATACGAACGAGACATGATTTTCATCAATGGCCAGTACCCAGGGCCTCTACTCGAGATACAGCAAGACGATTGGGTCGAGATTGAGGTGGTCAACCATCTTCCTTTCAACACTAGTATCCATTATCATGGTATGCCCCGCTCTCACATTAAACTTACTACACCACAAACTAATCGTCAAAGGTATTCATCAGACCAACACACCATGGGCTGACGGCGTCCCTGGCCTATCGCAGCGCCCCATTCAGCCTGGAGCCAGCTTCAAGTATAAGTGGTATGCCGACCAATATGGAAGCTACTTCTACCATGCTCATAGCCGTGGTCAAATCGACGATGGCGCTTACGGTCCCATTTATATCAAGCCCAAAGCTGGAGCTGAGAAGCCTTTCCACCTGATCAACCCTGCCGAGGTTGATATGCTCGCAGAGGCTGAAGCTAACGTCGCGCCCTTGATACTGTCCGACTGGCGTCACCGCACCTCTGATGAGACTTGGCGTGACCAGCTGGCTTCTGGCCTTGAGAGTGCTATCTGCATGGACTCCTTGCTTGTTAATGGCAAGGGCTCTGTTGATTGCTGGTCACGCGAAGAGATTGATGCTTTCACCAACCCGGGTATCGCACCACTCTTGAAGGCCAATGGCCTCAAATTTACCAATAAGGGGTATGCTGAACGTATTGCCTCTCTCCCACACTCGTAACTGATGATGGCAGATGCCTACCACCTAAGATGTTCCAGATCTTACTTGGCAATAGCACGACTATCAATCCGGGTGCTCTACCTCCGGGGGTTTTCGAAATATGCTCACCTACGCAAGGTCCGCGCGAGGTAATCAAAGCACCACACGACAAGAAGTGGCTGGCACTTGATATCATGTCAACGGCCGGGATTGACACATTCGCTTTCAGCATTGATGAACACCCGCTATGGGTGTACGCAGTCGATTCCCATTACATCGAGCCTCTCAAAGTTGACGTGCTTACGGTTGCTAACGGTGATCGCTATTCGGTCTTCATCGAGCTCAATAAAGCAGTCGGGAATTATGGTATACGCGTCGCATCTCTATCTCTCATTCAGCTTATCGACACTACTGCTATATTCTCCTACGACGGAGACTATGGCCACAGCTATGGTCCCTACAAAAATAACACCAACGTGGACGTCGTCACATCAAAACCTTACGCCAACCAAGCGGGCCAACCCACTTCCGAAGATGTTGTCGTTTTCAATCAAGCAAAGATTGTTTCTTTTCCCCCACAGTACCCCACCATCGCCCCCGAAATTGCTCAAACATTCTTCATGACTATGGGAAATGTCGGCAACTCCTACACTTGGGCATTGAACAGTACACCGTTCAACCACCCTGCACTCGACGACAGCAACCCACCATTGCTCTACCAGACACCAAACGCCCATAACCCGGGCGGTAACATCACCATCGCGACAAAGAACAATACGTGGGTTGACCTGATCTTCCTTGTCCCCGGGGCCAACCAACCCCCACACCCAATCCACAAGCACTCCAATCGCGCATTCATAATCGGCAGTGGCATAGGTCGTTTTAACTGGACTTCTGTTGCTGAGGCTGCAAAGGTGGTTCCGCAGAACTTCAACTTCGTCACTCCGCCATATAGAGACGGGTTCGTCACGCCGCCTTCCGCTGTGGAACCTATGTGGTTAGCAGTGAGGTATCACGTTGTCAATCCAGGCGCATTCATGCTTCATTGTCATATTCAGAGTCATTTGAATGGCGGTATGGCGATGGTTTTGTTGGATGGGGTGGACGAGTGGCCTGAGGTACCCGAGGACTGTAAGAACTAATGACGAGGCAGAGGTTGAGTAAATAGTAATATCTAATGACGAACATAGCCTAGATAATGAATATTACTCTATAGTATTCTCATATGCCGTCGCGGCCATTGCACCGTGCCTGCGCAATGTCTCTCATGGCCTTCAAGCGATCCTGGAGATGCTTGACTGTCTCAGGTATCATCACACTACAGAAAGCCGTAGTTGATCTTGCGCACTTGATCGATGATCTTCCGCTGCGCTAGTTCGTTGTATGTCATGAATAAACAGCTGGTGTGTTTCACGGACTGGCATATGCCCGGGAAATGCTGGTGCTCGCGGAAAGGTCTGCTGCATCGTTACGGCCATGTTATGCCTCTATGCTTTGATGGCGCTATGAGCATGCGTCGCATCTTGTATCGTGGCTTCGATTTCTGTTTGGTTAGGCTCGCTGTGTCATCCCATGTCACGTCATGTTTCGGTACAGCCTTCCGCCGAACGCTCACAACAACCTCTATTCCTCCGACTGCCCAGTGTCTGAGCCCCGCTATCGTTTGCGCATCAATTGCCGATGAGATAGTATGGTAGTAAGCCTCTTGCTATTAGTTTCTTTCGAGTTTGAGTCGAATGCAACGTAGGCGCCTTTCAAACCAGTTGCTATCCGGGTGTTTGAAGCGAACAGAACGTAGCATCACCAGCAAAGGCATCGACACTTCCTTGACACTTAACCTCGCACGCGGACCGTAACCCCTCGTTGTTCAGGCGGCTATGGTGTTGTGCACCACTCGTCGGGTGCCAACTTCCGACATTTTCCTGCCACCTCGGTCTAGCCGGGCGAAAACGGCCATACCAAGACCAACTGTGTCGTGGAGCACCGTAATCGTCATGATAAAGACCCCACAGATCGCATCTTTTCGGCGAGTTGTACCCGCTCGTAAAACCTTCGTTCACATCATAGAGCCGTATTACAAATAAGATATTGTTGTCGCGTGCCTACAAGATGCCAACACCGCCCTTCTCCCAAGACCGTCGAGACTGGTTGAGCGAGATTTCTGGCCTGTTTTCGCAGCGAAAGAACAAAGCCACGGCTTCAGCAAGCACAAAGAGTCTACTGCTAATCGAAAGCGCGCGATCCTCCGAAAGTCTGCGGTCGGTTTCTATAAGAGATGACGCCTCCGCAAAAAGTCAAGCGATGGCTTACGGGCCAGAACGGACTCGATAAGCTGAGAACGGAGGAGGTAGATTGTCCGGCGCCGGGAGAGAATGAAGTGCTCGTAGAGGTTCACGCTGTGAGTTTGAATTATAGGGATACCGAAGGTACGTAAACATCCTTATGACCACATTATTGAGGGAGTGGCATGAGGGATTAGGAAAATGACGCTGATCAGGTGCAGTTTGCATGGGCCTTTATAACCACCATAAGTCTGTTGAGCAACCACCCGCCATCGTGCCATGCAGCGACATGTGTGGCATCGTCGTCGCGGTGGGTCCAACCTCCAACAGTTCTTCCGATCCGTACAAGAACCCAGCATTCCGTCTTCAAACCGGCGATCGCGTAATTAGCACCTTCGCGCCCTCTCATCTTACAGGCCAAATCCAAGCCAAAGATCTTGGAAGTGGTCTTGGTGGCCCTGCCCCTGGTGTACTGACACAATATCGCGTCTTCCCCACTTACGGCGTTGTGAGGATTCCCGAATACCTGAGCGACGCGGAAGCATCGTGCCTACCAATCGCAGCCATGACAGCCTGGATGAGCTTGAACTGTATGCGACCTAATGGCGAGATCGTTGGACAAGGCGAGACAATTGTATGTCAAGGTACCGGGGGCGTCAGTATCTCTGCTGCCCAAATAGCTGCTGCAGCGGGTGCAGACGTCATTGTCACTTCATCCTCGGACGAAAAGCTCCAGCGCGCAAACAAACTGGGCGCAAAAGAAACAATCAACTACCGCAGTAAGCCAGATTGGGACAACATTGTGCTCAGCGCAACCAATGGTGCTGGCGCAGACATCGTCATCGAAGTGGGCGGTGCTGCGACACTCCGCAAGTCCTTTGAGTGTGTGCGTTTCGGCGGCCTCATCTCATGTATCGGCTATCTTGGCGGCAAGCAAGACGAAGCCGGTGATAGGACGAACACGAATCTATTGTGCTTGAAGAGGAATGTGACGCTGAAGGGGATCCTCAATGGCCCGAGAGATGCGCTTGAGAGAATGCTAAGATTCTATGAAGAGAAGAAGATCAAGCCGGTGGTAGATAGAGAGTTCAAGTTCGAAGAGGCAGATGAGGCCCTGAAGTATCTGTTTAGTGGAGGGCATTTTGGCAAGGTTGTTATTAGGGTCAAAGCCTGAGTAGCGAAGGTTTCACATGAAGATGTCACCTCCTAATGGCTACTGACTACACCAAGCAGACCGTGTGTTTCACTACAGCGGTTAATGACAATGCAGAGCTAATACCTAGGTCGAGCCGCTAGGCGAAGATGCTGCAGGGCATACCTTCCCTCCGTGCATTCGCTTTCTTCTCTACATTCCCAACATATTTCAGCTTGTTTGCAAAATAGTTATATAAGGTAGGGGCCGAAAAAACCGTGGTGTCAAGTTCTTACAGGGGGTGTGCTGTTTGATTTGACCGTAGATTTTCGCGATCGGAGGCTGTGTCTCATCTGTCATGGTCTATTTCCGGCAGGGCGCCACCATGCAGGCGATCTGGACCGTTGATCGTTTATTTGCCAAAATCTGGGGGCCGAAACACGAGGCTGATAAAAACTCATTTCAGCCCACAATAGCTGAAATGTTGGTGCAAAGTCTTTTTATTGAAGGCGCCACGTCGCTGCTGACACCAAGATGTCGCATTCGTTTACGACCCCTATGCGAAGGCGCGACGACGACTTGGAATGGATTGCGCTTCCGGAAATTGACACATGGACCGAATTCGACGCAATAGCACGGGGCCAGCAAAGTGAAAGCCTCGATGAATCAGACACGCTTTTGTCCAGATCCACCAGGCCCCCCATTGAGAATCGCAATCCCAGCTCACATCCTACAACGCCTTTCCAAGAGAACGCAGAGAATGAAAGCGCAACCAATATCGCGGAAGATCACATTGATCGTATATCATCATCGGATAATCGGCGTTTGTCTGAAGGGCGTGTTCTGTTACCGGCCGACCGAGATTCATCGTCATCACGTACGGTGAAAAGTCGATCTAGTAATATTCCGGAAAATGCGCTTACAACATGGCTACCGTATACACTCAGGCCTTCCTTCTTAGGGCCCTTGACTATACTTTCGCTACTTCTAGCGATCGTCCTAGTCGTATTGTGCTGGTACTCTGTCCGAAATAAGGGACTAGGAAGAGACGATGGTTCTACTGGTCTTCTTTTTGGATGGAGATACGTTCCTACGATCATCGCAGTTTTCTTCGTTCAGGCTATGGTCATGATCTTGGAAGACGTCAAAAGAACAGAGCCTTTCGCCCGACTAGCTTGTTCGGACCCTGTTCCAGCCAGGTTTACCCTTCTATACGTACCTAAAGTCTGGTGGAAGGTGTTTTCGGAGGGGTTCACTAAGAAGAAAAATGCTGGTCGTATCAATTGGATCCTCATCGCCTCATCATTTTCGGTCGGCCTCAGTCTGCTAGCGATATCCCCTCTATCTTCATCTCTGTTAGTTGCAGACGAAGTAGTCATTCATAGCGGGGTAGAATTGCAGCGCTATATATTCGATCAGAGCAAAAAGCTGGACCTAGCGCCTCGTCGGGACACATATCTGCATACCATTAGCGGATACCTCTATAATACTTCCGCCTCCGAATGGGTTTCAGACTCCCACATTGTCTTCCCCTTCATGCCACCAGAGTCAATGCATTCTTCCACCTTACCTCAGCAGGGTGTATGGACTGCTGAGACCACGATCATGCAATTAGAATCCAACTGTACACCGATGTCTATTGCGGAGAGGACTAGTTTCAACGCTTCTTACCTCTACGGCCTCGAGGAACGGGTGACTTCGCAGGTTCTGCAGAAGATGACGTCGAATAATACAATGACATGCTCGGATGTCCAAAAGCTCAGGGAGCTCGACACCACCCCGAAGAATAGCTCAAACAGTCGATATACTTGGATCAACTGCACACAAGCCACCGTGAAACAAACTGTTGGCCTTAAGTTACAATCGGAAGACGGGTGTATGGTTCAACTTCAAAGTCCATTTTTGTATGAAATCTCTCAGTATCCAGCCTCTCTGGAAGAGCTTCAAATGGACTGGATGACGCGAACCGGAGGAGCACTTTGGACGAATCTCTCTACATCCTACGCTACGTGGCGAGATTTTACGCAGGAGCATGGCGACCCACCTTTTCTAAGAACTGTGACTGAATTGCCGAAAACATATGACGAGTGGGCGGCCATTGGTTCTTATATCTACGACTTGTCGAAACAGTGCCGCGGCCGAGATCTCCTTTTCGTGTCAACACCTTGGTACGATAACTGGCGCAATTCGACGCAGCTTCGATTCGCGTCTAACTTCAGTGCGCAAGCAGAGCTCTGCACTCCAACCTATTACGCAGCAACGATGCCTGTGACTTTAAAAGCATCTGGGGGTAAATCCGAGGTGTCTTTTGATAGAAACGAGTTCAGGAATCGTCGCACACCAGTACCAGAGAGCATTTTCAATATAGATATGCTCAACTACTTCGCGTTCCGTGAAGCTTGGCAAAGATATACATCGGCTCCAGAGACCGCTGAACTGCAAGGTCTCCGCGGCGCGTCGAGGGTACTCTCGGAGCTCTTTCAAAAAGATACGTCTAAAGACGAGGCAAGAAAAGACAAAACCGCTATGCTACAGAATAGCACGCTGTCAGCCGAAGCTTCTACTCTCCGGAGTCGATTTTTCGGTGAACTGATGATCTCATCTATAATGGAAGAAAATAGGGTAGGAACTGAAAGGGTCAGTGGGCAGATGACAATGGTAGAGCAGCGTATTGTGGTTATACCTGGTATTGCCATCACTCTATCTGTTCTTCTCGCATTGTCAGCTTGTTTCCTTGCTGCTATGTTGATCTACGCATCGACCGACCGTAGACCACTTGGCCTAGAAGTTGACCCGGCAACTACTGTTGGAACGGCATCACTTTTGAAGATGCACTCTTCTCTCGCTATTTCACTGCGAGCTCTGAGAAGTGGCCAAGCGCTAGACATCTGGAACACTATTAGATCGCGCTCATATATTCTACGTGATCGAGCGCTAAGCGAGCAATCTGAACAAAACAGGCAACATATAGGTACGTTGAATGCTTGGATTGTAGTATGAGTTTAATTAACCTGTTCTCCAGCTACAAAGACTATTAACAGAACGCGTCCTGACTGGAGACCTAGCATGCTACACAAAAAATGGCTTACGACTTACCTAGTCAGTCTTGTGCTGGTTGCGATAGCTCTACTTGTCCTGCGACAGCTTGCGTCTAAACAGGGCCTGACACAATCATTCTTCATTTATGAAGTTGACTGGAGCCTGTTCCATGCAAGCTTTTCTCCTTCTTCAATTATCGCCACGTTGATCGCTGTGAGTATCAGTCTCTACTGGGGTGGTATCGACAAACCAATGCGCACTCTGCAACCATACCTTGCAATGTCTAGAGGTTCTTTGCACCTTTCAAAAGGTGTAAATCTGTCTTATCAGTCGGTATACTGGGCCTGGGCGGCTGTCAAGGCTGCATTTTGCAAGCATTGGCTCCTATGTCTTATTGCCACTGGTACCACCCTGTGTCAAATTTGTAAGAGTAAGTATGCCTTTTTGTAGCTCTCGCTAACTGTGTAGTGGTAATTTCCATGGCCGCTTTATTCGAAAGCCAGGGTAGTTTCAGAACTGAGAGCGTTTCTATCAATCACACATGGTCAAATCGACAGCAGCCCTTTCAATACACGACCAACATCATAAGATCGTTTTATCTGGATGATACAATCTTGAAGACTACTGGAACTGATTGGTTATACACCGCGCTGAATGAGATCACCTTGCAGACCGCACCACCAGCTTGGACCAGAGACGGTTGGGCTTTCACGCCAGTGGACATGCACAATCTATCATCTGTTGACAAGGGGAAAACCACGAAAGATACGTCGAACAATAACATTACCTCGAGCCTTGTCGTATCATCCGCCAACGCTTCCTTCATTACCACAGCTCTAAGAGGTCGCATTGAATGCACTCCCGTACGCCTTCCAAAAACGAACTGGACAGGCCGCATCGAAAACGCACACACCAGTGACCGTATTGGGAATCTCACCGGCCTCCTTCTGCCATCACTATTTCACCTGAACCAATTGAACAATACACCTATATTCTCAGCACCAAGGCAAATGGCTTGCTGTGCTAATGGGACCAACGGAGGGCAATCAGTTGTTGCATACTGGTCAGTAGAACTCACGTACGCATCGCATACAATACATATACTGACTTCTTATCTCATTATTCAGGTCCAGTAACAATTCGTACATCGATGAATGGCAGCCTTATGGCAGGTGGGTTCGAAACTTTACAACCAAATGGATCGTCGGATCAGGAAAAACAATAGAAGTTTCTGGGCAGCGTGATCTGACCACGTCTCCAGATGTAACCATGGCGGATGGCAGCAGGCCTGGTGGCAATGTCACATTGCTGTACTATGAAGAGCAGCCACAGATACAGATTATGAATTGTGAACCCATCATTGAGGTCGCGGATGCGGATATCATCATCGAGCGAAGCTCCGGCCAAGTCCTCGAATCGACAATAATCGGAAATCCAAGACCTGCTCCAGGTGTATGGGACTCGGATTACGATATGGGAAACATCACTAACTGCGGAAGAAAATCGTGTCTGAAAATTAATGGAACCGTCAGGTAAGTTAAGTCAATCATACCGAGGAGCCGAAGATATTCTTCGAATCAAGTTAGCTCAGTCGCCGCTTGAGGATGAGAACTTGGCTGCTCTAGTCTTGCGGTTTATCATCAGGATTAATCTAACAAAACCCAGCTACGGTATCTATTTTCTTAGCCAGATGCTCACAGCTGCACATATCATTCAACCACCTGTTGATCTGAGCGACATGATTTCTGCCAAATACCTAGAAAACATCGAGAGCGAGCGGTTCAACGTTCGCGATCTGGACAACGGCTTGAATATGGATTTTATGAGCTATGCGAACTATGCCCTTGCAAACAAGGACCCAACAGCACTTCTTGACGCCAAAACCCTTCTCAA
The DNA here is from genome assembly GCF_010015615.1 of Cucurbitaria berberidis CBS 394.84. Taxonomy (NCBI): domain Eukaryota; kingdom Fungi; phylum Ascomycota; class Dothideomycetes; order Pleosporales; family Cucurbitariaceae; genus Cucurbitaria; species Cucurbitaria berberidis. The sequence continues at coordinate 1,438,544 of NW_024468937.1, read as the reverse complement.
ACACTCTCAGCGTACGTTTCAGACCTTCTTCCAACACTTTGTCACGTCTGCGAAGTGGGGAAGCCAGCGTGCGGCGTATGAGGAGGTAGATGCGAGCCATGCCATGAAGGTGGACGTGACGCTATCAACTCGAATCAAGGTTCTTCGCATGAACGAGACAGCAACATGGCTTTCACTCGCAATCATCTTCCTTCTCATCATCATTCTCGTCATCTTGATGGTCTCTCTGGAACACGTGTATCCGAGATCTTCAATGCAACGCAACGTAGACTGCCTTGCCGATGTCCTCTTGATGGTTGCTGGAAGCGACAACTTTGTTTCTCTCGTCCACGGAGAAGGAACCGAGAATCTAGAAAAGAGTACTGCAAAGACGCGTTTGGGTTGGTTCAAGGACAATAGAGGTTTAGCGAGATGGGGTATTGAGATCGAAGATGCAGTCGAATGGGTTGACAACCCTGGGAATGATTTTACAGGCGAGTTGGTGAAGAGCGTAGTGCAGAATTTAGGAAAAGGTCTTAGAGGGAATGATACGGATTCGACGAGAACATAGCTAGTGGCGGGAACACCTTAGGCGCTATCAAAAGAGAATTCCTAAAGCTCGCTTTGAGCTCTCGGCAAATTAGAGAAACTATTTTGGCAACAGTGATCCATTGATTGCTTAGTTTCCATATTTCTACCCGAATTCAGCCATTTGTTGTACCGCGATCGAGTACTACTACACGAAAGGCGGAACTTCGATTGCTTCGTCAAAGCTTTACTCGAAGTTCCGTGGCCTAGTTATCGTTAATCTAGTAATGTGTACGCAACGTTCTCTCTAGGCACATGAACTTGGCTATTCGCATGAGATCAACATAGATTGAAGATCCTCCACGACAGACTACCAAAGCCGTGGTACAAGAGCAAGCTTATAAAGACTAGTTTATGGAGCTGCCGATCAATGCAATTGGGAATTCAGAACTTAGGAAGCATGATCTAGGCCTTCTGGAAAACTTTGAAAGTGTTGAGTCTGCACTCGTTGAAGATGCATGCGAGTCAGTCGTGCACCTGCTGAGTAATCCACATTCCAGGGAGAGGGCTCTACATATCACGACCCATCAAGAGAGGATTCGACGAGTCCCGTTAGCGAGTGATGTCGTCCTCACACGTGGATAATCCTAAAATCAACGATAGATGTTAAAATCTGATACAGGAGGCAGAATGCATCTCCTTCCATATTCGGCAAGCGGCGCGATACGGTAAGGGCCGAATGACGTTGTGCCTATCCGAGCACAATCGCAAGACAGTCCTAGACATGGCACTGTTCTCTCTGCCTGCGTGAGTCGCAGTATAATTAAATTTCCCGACGTTATCTTTTGCATCTAGTAGGATTGCTTATCTTCCGCTCCTTCCCGATCAGGCATCGCGAGTGGGTTAGCTTCCGCCTTCACCGTCATTGCAATTCACAGCAGAATTATACGTCTAAAAGCTCATCTGCCCCCGACAGTTTGGTTCGGAAGCTTAGGGAAACTTGGTTGGGCAAATCGGCTGGGATTCGTATGCACGATTACAAGATGCTCAAGACCATTATCCTTGCTCTGGCCGCCGCAGGCACGCATGCCTTCCCTGCGCCCAGGGACCTTGCCGAACAGCACTTCCCCAACAACTTGGTTGTAAAGCTATCTGTCGCAAGCGGTCTATTAAATGCTCCAACCGATGGCCGAATCGTGTTGATGCTCGCACCCAACGGAACCGATCCTCTCGAAGACACGGATGTCACCTCGTCGCCCAACGCAATCTTCGGGAAGAACGTATACAAATTCGGACCCAAGGACACAGTCACCTTTTCTGGCGGAAGCAATATCAGCACTGAGACCGGGGTATATGGCTGGCCGAACGTCAGTCTGAATCAGACTCCCCCAGGCCGCTACCAAGTGCAGGCGTTTCTGACCAAGTACGAGACGGTAACGCGCAGTGACGGGTCAAAAGTGAGCGTTCACTTCCCTTGCGGCGATGGTGCACCAAACGTCAATGGCTTCGGCAGTTTGACTACACCGCCAGTTGATATTGACGTTATTGGAGGCGCGCAAACCCTTGAACTCAAGTTCGAGAACATCACAGCCGTGGAGCCCTTCAAGGGCAAAGAAATTGGCGGATGCAACCAAGCCAACTACGAGGAGACCAAGAATCTCAAATACGTCAAGATCCGCAGTAAGAAGCTCAGCGAGTTCTGGGGCCGCGATATGTACGTAGGAGCGAATGTTGTACTTCCCGCAGGCTACAGTGCGAACGACACAACCACGCGGTACCCGGTCATCTACGCGCAAGGGCACTGGGATGGAGGCTCGGGTGCTTTCCGTTACTCTAAGGATGATGAGTTTACAGCTGCGTGGGACAAAGGTGTCATTCCAGGCGGCAACACAACAGCAGATCGCCCCGCGCCCAAGCTGATCCTCGTTACTTTCCGCCACGAAGCGCCCTTTTACGATGATTCGTATGCAGTCAACACAGCAAACCTCGGTCCGTACGGTGATGCCATCAACGATGAGCTCATCCCTCACATTGAGGAGAAATTCCACACGATCCGTGCTCCTTATGCGCGCATCCAAGAGGGCGGCTCAACTGGAGGTTGGGAATCGATAGCCAACGTCATATTCAGACCGGACCTGTTCGGTGTGTGCTTTTCGTCTTATCCCGACTCTCTGGACTTTCATAGGCATCAAGATATCGAGTTATATAGAGCTAAAAATGCGTATCGACGAGAGGACGGCAGCTTTGTTCCCTCCATCCGAACCCATGAAAATCGCACCGAAGTCGTTCTTGCTACCGCTGCGCTAGAGAATCACTGGGAGCTCCCCTTCGGCACTGCTTCGCGCTCATCGAACCAATGGGATATCTGGAATGCTGTTTATGGCATTCAAGGTTACAACAACTACCCATTGGAGCCTTGGGACAAGGTCACAGGCGAGATCTATCCCGAGGCAGTCGAGTTCTGGAAGCCCATGGACCTGAGCAACTACATCGTCAGCAACTGGAACAATTCTCGCAATCTTGGCAAAACCCTAGCTGGACGTATTTATGTTTACGTCGGTAGCTGGGACAATTACTATTTGAACGAGGGCGTGCAGGAATTCCAGAAGCGCACCGATGCTGTCGGCGGTGCTGGATGGGCGAACATTACTATTTTGCCGGAAAAACGCCATGGTGGAAACTATCAAGACCGCGAGATCTGGGATTACCTGACGCTTGTGGATAGCTGGATTAAGGACCACGGTCCCAATGGTACCTCGCCTCTGAGCAGCGAAGTCACTGCGCCAACGACACGTGGAAACCAATGGGAGGAAGTCATCAAACGTGGCGGACGCGCCGCTGCGATCGCGCGCCAGGCGCCCCCGGCAATCAATAGCAAAGAGAAAATCACAAAGGGCACGAAACTTGATGCCAGTGTTGGACGTTGGGACCCGGGCATGAAGCTGGAGGCGCAATGGGCACTTAATGGTAAACCTACCGGAAAAGCGTTCAAAGTAAAGCCAGGTAAAACGGCTCATTACAAAGCAGAGAAGAAGGGTAGACTCGAGCTGTGGGTTACTGGTTCCAAGCGGAATTACGACACTGAGACGAGGCGTAGCAATGCTGTTACAGTAGAGAAATGAGGAGAGGAGATTTCTATGTAAAATCACTACCCTAGAGAAAGGCATTTATCGCATTAATATTGGAGAACTATAAAGTCACCTACTACTCAACCACTTCTTGACTTGTCAGAATACTTTTCTAGTGTTAATTTCCTGACTCCAAGCGGACTACCGGTAGCGCCGTTATTGTCCCGAGGTCTTTCCGAGGTCGGTGACCAGATCTGCCCTCTTGCCATGAGCAATCGCATATCTCGCAGACCCCAGGGCGCTAAACACAGCTACAGTACTATACATCTAAGATACTACCCTCTACATTATGACCGTTGTTGAATATGCACCTACAATTCGACGGAAAATATCTTGTTCCGAAGATGTCGAATGCTTATCGCCCCTAGGGTGGGAGATGACTCAAATCGCCCGCGCCACTAAGCAGATACTTCTAGGTACCCGTTCCTACGATACAACACCATACCAGCAATGCCTCCAACTATCCACCTCATACGACACGCACAAGGAGAGCATAACGCGACTGTACGTTACCGATCCGCTTAGCTGTAACTCTCTCGGAATACTCTCTTATGCTTTTATAGCGTAACTACGAGATTCGCGATGCAGTCCTCACCCCAAAGGGTAAAGAGCAATGTCGAATCCTAAAGTCAAAGTTCTCGCATCACGACGATGTAAATATCATCTTCGCGTCTCCGCTACGTCGGACTATTCAGACCGCAGCACTCAGCCTTGGACCCGCGCTTTCACGGCAGGATGTGCCATTCGTGCTCCTACCAAGTTTGCAGGAAGTCAGCGCCACTGGATGTGATACTGGCATGGCAGATTCTGCAGAGGACGTGAAGCGGCTGCTGCCAGAGTTGTTTGCACAAGACGAGTTGGATTTCGACTATAACAAGATCGATGCTTCCGCTGTGACAGAGGGCTGGAATAGTAAAGTAAGTGCCCATGCTGACGAAAGATGTCTCATGTAGTTGTTGCTTACTAACGCAATTATTAGCAAGGATATTGGGCATACCAGAAAGAAGCCATCTCAAAACGGGCTGCTGATCTTCGAAACTGGTTCTTCCAGCGTCCCGAAGAACAGGTATGTTGGCGGCTATCCAACTCTCTTGTTGCTGCATCATACTGACTGGGTAGATTGTTGTCGTCACTCACGGCGCATTCGCACATTTCCTGACCGAGGACTGGGATGTTGATGATCCCATGACAGGCACGGCATACAAGAATTGTTTGTCAACTCTGTATACTCACCCCAGAGAGCTTCAGCTGACTCGTACTAGGCGAACATCGTGAATTCGTGTTCACTGCTGACTCGACTGCCGAAGATGCTCATGTGACAGAGACCAGACAAAGCAGGACAAGCCGAGGGGCACAGGAGATTGAATCCGATCCGCATGTTCTGGACGAATTGAAGACCGTGGAGGGGGTCAAGGGTTAATGCATATGCATGCGACACAGAGATGAGTAGCATAAGGTAGCTGGTAAGGCTCCGAGGTGATGTAGATGACGTGAAGATATACCACTTACACGGTCAAAGCCGTTTCGACTTCCATTCCGTTCAAATATATCGGTTCCATCGACAGCAACAGACCTTACCCCGCCTTCTCTTCTTCTCAAGTGGCCCTCCAACCATGGATCCATGAACCCGCGTAGCTGTCTTCGGTCGAGGTTGAAACCAAGGATCCGATCCACCTGGGGGTGCAGGACTCGCGCCTCGCAGTAACTCATTTAGACATATAGCGTCTAGCTAATTGGCCAGCTCTTCGCCTGCCAATGCACTCCACAGTACCCATCTGGCACCGATAAGCAGCAGCCGGGCACGCGACCCATTTGCACATTCAATTACTTCCCTGCAACGTGCGCACGGAGGGGAGCATCACGAATAACATGTCGTAGATTACTATTTCGAGCTTAGGGGCGGGCAGCGTCGGGGTGGCGTTAGTCAGAGAAAGCAGGGTGCCTGAAGGGGTAATTCAGACAAGGGCGCCGAGCACCGGAAGGCGCGGATCGCCAGGCTTAAACCCGCACCACCAACGACCACTGCAACCGCAAAAGTAGCCTTACCCGCAGCACATATCGCCTCCGTCGCTGTTTACTCGTCCGCCACATTCTATTTCCACTCCAGCAAGCTTTGTTCCTGCTGTTCCCTTATCTCTGAGCTCGTGGAGCCGAGCTGAGGCCACTACTCCGATCGTTGAGACGATGTCACGTCCGAGCACGTCCCATGTTCCCACCCTTCGCACGTAAAAATTCAAATTTTTACGTCAACACACCGCGCCATGTGGATCTTCTTCTCCATTGCCACCAGGCACAACGCTGCGAGATGGACCCCGAGACCGAACTCTCGCAGCAGCATCGGTCGCTCTGGGTCCCCAACCCACTGGGCCCCGAGATAGAGGCGCGGGGACGGGGCGATTTGGGACATTTCCATTACACACCTAGGCTTGCGGAGAGATAAGGAACATTGCCTTAAAATGGAGTGTGACCTCTTGGTAGGGATGATTTTTCCTACATTTGTTGTTGTTGCTTCCTACGGTACGTCACACAGCACTCGATTTGCGTCCCAAGGTTCAGACCAGTGACCGACCTACACCGCGGCTTCCGGTTTGAGAAGAGAGCATATACTAGCTTGCCCGCAAGAAACCGAACTCCAAAAGGCGTCGTCGCCCTCGTTCGATTTCATCCACATCGTCTTATCTCACACTCCCTTCTACGACACCTTGGAGAGTATTCTTGGATTCATCTATTCAACATGCAGGAAGTACGACACACAAACGCCATATCGGGCAATGCTACGCCGGCCCACTATAATGCTGCGCCGTTGCCAGACTACCGGTTCGATGAGATGTCATCTGAAGGAAAGAAGAGCGATCCCGAGCTCATGATGCCCGTTGACAAGACGGCCACGGTGCAGGAAGGATCAGAGAAGTTCAAGCGCCTCGGCTGGAAACGCCTCACAATCTGCTTAATTGTCGAAGCCATCGCCCTCGGCTCGCTCAGTGTTCCCAGCGCGTTCGCGAAGCTCGGAATGGTCGCTGGTGTCATTATGACAGTCGGACTCGGTCTCATCGCAATCTACACGAGCTACGTGGTCGGCCAGGTTAAGATGAGGCATCCCACGGTTAACCATTACTCGGACGCCGTGCAGCTCATCTGGGGGCGCTTCGGAAAAGAATTGACGGGCGTCATGTTCGCGTTGTTCTTGATCTTGCTGGTCGGTTCGCACGCCCTCACTGGAACCATTGCGTTTATCAATATTGTCGACAACTACACCATCTGTGCGCTCGTCTGGGGCGTGATTTCCATGATCATCCTGCTAGTTCTCGCGCTCCCGCCGACCTTCGCCGAATTCGCAATCTTGGGGTACATCGACTTTGTCAGCATCATCGCGGCTATCCTGGTCACTATTGTCGCAACGGGCGTGCAAGCGCACAATGCGCCTGGTGGTCTCGCCGCGGTCAATTGGTCCGCATGGCCACCTGCTGACACGACCTTCTACGAAGCGTTCCTGGCAACGACCAACATCATCTTCGCGTACTCTTTCGCCGTGTGCCAGTTCTCTTTCATGTCGGAGATGCACACGCCAAAGGACTATGTCAAGTCCATCTGGGCGCTCGGTCTCATTGAGATTTTCATCTACACCATGACTGGTGCGCTCATCTACGCGTTTGTCGGCCAGGACGTCAAATCCCCCGCTCTGCTGTCTGCCGGCGACACCGTCTCCCGCATCGCATTCGGCATTGCTCTTCCTGTCATCTTCATCTCTGGAAGCATCAACGGTACCGTGGTCGGACGCTACATCATGGACCGTGCGTTCCCCAACTCGCCTATTCGATACGTGCAAGGTGTGCGAGGCTGGGGAGTGTGGGTCGCCCTCATCTCCGTCGTTACGGTGATCGGCTGGATCATCGCTGAGGCCATTCCTTTCTTCAACGCGCTATTGGGTCTTATTTCATCGCTGTTCATTTCGGGCTTCACATTTTATTTCCCCGCCTTATTCTGGTTCCAGTTGGTGAAGAAGGGCAAGTGGAACGCTGGGTGGAGAAACATCTCGCTCAGCATCCTCAACACCATTGTCCTCATCATTGGCATTGTGGTCTTGGGCGCCGGTACATACGCGAGTGTCCAGGATATTAAGACGCAGTACACTGCTGGCTCGGTCAGGAGTCCGTTTACATGCTCGGCGAAGTCGTACACAGGATAGAGACTCGTGGGCAAAGCATGCAGCTACGAGCAAGTCCCCGGTGGACTATGATTCCCGTTTTTTATTAGCAGAGCATTAGCGTCAGCATCAGCGTGGTGGGTTACGTTACGTTACGTATTTTTAGCTACGATTATATGAAGTGTTACACATTCAGCATCTCGTTCTTTCCTATATTATCCAAAGTCGACAAAGAGACAGTGAGCGATTATCGTACATCATAAAGTACCGATGGGCTGGGCAAGCGTTCCCCAATCCTTATCTATGACAGCGCTGAACCACTCACGAGGAACGCAGCTCAGCAAGTTGCATCCGAAGTCTGCGCTTCGTATGCAGTGGTTGATGTCATGGTACATATTTATCGAGCACAAACCACGCGACACCGACTATCCGCATGGTAGGCTAGATCAAGTGTCGTCTCTATGAACTAGCGCGAGGTTTCCACAAGTCAACAATGGCTGTTTCAAGGCTGTTTCTACAGAATCAGAGAGCGTGAATTCTGCCTGTTAGTCTTTGCGGTCTTCCTGCTGATGTGGTGAGATGGTTGTTTAACTACCCAGGTTATTGGTTTACTTCACAGAAATCACGAGCGAAGTTTCGCTCCCAGTATGCATGTACGGTATATATACTGTAGTGATTGAACTTGGCCCGGCTCTGTTTGCATATGTGCTTTCACCTTCACTGCGGTTTGAAGATCAAACTCGTCCCAGAATAGCCTAGCGCGACTGTTGCTGCAGGTACGACCAAGCCTCACTGTTACTCCAGGGCTACCCCATCAAACAAACAGACAGCCTATAGCACATCGGAACTCCGTTACTTACAATATGGGCCCTTTAGAGCAGTCGCTCGCCACTCTAGGCCTCACCGGTCTCGAGCAAGACGTCGAAACTGTCTCAGCCTTACCGTCCTCAGCCGTGCGTGGGGCCAGTGAGCACTCAACGCAACTTGAAGAGTTACCATCGCGACCTGATTGCTCGAATACGCAACTTAACACTGTGTCAGAAGTGTCGGCATCATCAACTGATCGTGTCGACGAGTACCAGACGAGTGACACGGATCGCAACGGACAGTATTTCGCTCAGCTGAAGAATGACGTTATCATGGACAGTTCTACGTCCTCTGACGCTGTCATCTGCGGCATTCACGACTTTATCCAAGAAGAGCGAAGGCGCAGCTTCCATTTTCTCGCCAAATACAGCCATCGCCACATGGACCAGAAAGATCTTCTTTCCGCGTCTCTTGCGGGTACCGACGATATCGAGAACGTTTGCAATCGAGCCGGTTTTCATATACCTACAATGTACGACGGGCAATGGTACACCTTTGCAGAGCTGCAGAGCCCTAAGAGTGTGCGGCATACTGTTGCGATTAAAGTCCTAACAGGTCACGAACCTATTATCGACAACATGACAGTATTCCATTTTAATGACGACAACGCATACCTTGTCTCCCAGGCAACTACATGGCTCCGAGAGACGTATGACTGGCATTCCGAATACGAGTTGCAGTTCACCGAGATGCAGTACGAGGAGCAGCGCATGTGGTGGAAGAGTAACGGGAATTCCTTTAGACTGCTGGATCTTCCATCTGAGATGCGCGAAGCTATCTATCTTCACATCATCGGCCCTGTCGTTGCGCCAGATCTCGCTATGATCCCCACGAAGACATTAACGCTCGGTTCTGGCGTCTTGTATGATGACGGAAGCGGCTCTCATCGTAATCGAGATCCCGATATTGAGCGACCCAACATGACCATCATGCGCGTGAGCAAACAGGTACGAAATGAAGCCATGGAAGTAGCATATCGCGACACTACCAAACGGTTCTGCGCACTGGGTGCACGACACTTTCACTCCTTGGATGAAAGATACGAGCAGCTCGCATCGGTCGCGACTATTTGGACTAGCATTCGCAGCTTCTCTCCACATGCTTCTTTTCTGCGAAATATTCAGCTCGAGATGTCTGCTGCAATGTTTTTTCGCTTCATCGGTATTCACCCGATCCGCCACGTACCACTGTATGTGATTAGAGAAGAGGGTCCAGTCCACGTCAATACGCTGAAGACCTTCCCGGCCCTTCAAAACCTCGACTTCCGATTCTTCAGCCCTAAGCACAAAAACGCCGTATGCCCCTGGGCCCGAGCTCTCGGCACCGACGGTAACGACCCACACTCCTGCCAAAAAGAATGGATAGACTATTTTTTCGTGTTCGCATGGGACGCGCTGAGAGGCCTAAATGAGACACAGACGGCTTTCAAGGCCCCAAAATGTGTCACATACAGCCTCAGCGGCTGCGTGAAGAACTCCACGCGCAAACATTGGCAGCACCTTCTCAACGATAAACGAGTAGACCACACTCCGAAGATCAAATCATGGGAGGAGCAGATTCGGCTCAAGAAGACAAATGACGGCATCATTCCCTGTAGCTGCTCAACGTCGTGCGCCGTTGGAGGCCCGCCGCTATTCCAGTGCAGTGAGCATGAGGTTCGCAGGATTGAGGGGCTACAGACTGAGATGGATAAATATTACTGGGACTTTGAGGACTAGTCTGCTTTGTGGGCAAGAAATCGACAAGGACCTACTATTGGAGTACTAGTCGTAAAGACGGATGCGAGATTTTTGGGATTTTGTGGCGAATACCTCTTATTTCAAGGCTCTTTCGCCTTTCTTCAATGATTGCTTGAGAGATACCCGAATCTACAAAGCAATTGCTGGCTTTATTCTGCTGCTGTTACGTAGCTAACATTAGTTCTACAATTCTGCGACTAGATTTTCCATCAGTACTATACTGTTTATTACATTACAATAATGCTTTTATAATTTATAGAGAGATTTCTAAGCTCTATAACTTCTTTTTCTCTATAAATCCTTTAACCTTAGAACGAAGAGATTTAGTTTGAACTGCGTTCGCACGCACAGACTATGCAAGGTGTGGAGAATATTCGCGAAGCTACCAGTATTATCCTTATTAGAACACTATCTATTTTGTTGGCATGACAAACCACTCATCCCATTCTGAATCTTCCCTCAGTGGATCGCTTTCACCCCGGTGGCGGCTAGGATCTTGTGGAACGCGACCCCCGACGATCCACGAGGCCGTCGTGAAACTAACCCAGAAACCGCCGTTTTTGTCCATGTCTCCATGGATAACTGCGTTCGCAAGCCGAGTTGCTGGCACCGGCCTGCCTGTTTCGCCATCCATCTCACTTTCTTCGATGGCAATGACACGCCTCGCTACTAGAGCATGCTGCTCGGCGTCCCAGAGGGCTTCACGTGGGGGGTTTCTTTCAAGGAAAGAGACAGATTCACGGCGCGTGGTAGGGCAGCGGCAGCGCATTACGGCGAAGTACTAGAGAGAGTGCTCTGTTAGTAGGTATTCTGAAAGTATAACAAAGAAAAAGGTCTGCCCCATGCGTCGGCTAGGTCTAAATCCTAGTTCATGGCCTAAGCAAATCTTGCTGTCTACATCCAGGGCTTACGTACAAGTGGAAAGATCAATGAGATCTCGAATGTAAAGTGCGCGGCTGGTGCCTTGGATCCGTGTAAAGAGGGTGTCGATGTTTTGCTGTCGCTGAATGAAGATGGCGAGTTGGAGGGGGTAGCAGCGGACGCTGACAAAGAAGAGGTTGGTAGGTCCATCGAGTCGAGCACGATCTTCGCATGCTGGTTCAATGCTTTGAAGCTAGCGATGTGCGCATCGAAGGAGATCTGGTGGACATCCAGGGCCCCTGCCAAGGCGATGTAAGTAGCGTAGTGTGATATCTTGAGTGAGCTTGCTACAATCCTGTCTCCGGCCGACAACCCTCCTCCACATTCTAAGCTAGTTAGGGCCTGAAACCAGGATTCGTGGCAGGTAAGAAGATGTGCGTGGTATTGTAAGTCTTCGGTTGTTGGTGAGATGCCAGCATAGAGCTTCTGTGTAATCACCCCGACTAAAACCACAGTCGTATTTCGAAGGTCATAGATTGCGAGTTGGGCATCCATAACACTCGTGAAAGCACACCCTTTGAGGTTCTGCGCGCGTGGGCAAAGATTATCGAGGAGTGGCTCAAACGGGGCGCCAAATAATAACCCAGTCGCCATAACTCGGATGAACATGGGGACAAGGTTACCTCCAATTCTTCTTCTCCCATCCACTTTTTCTGCAATTGCAACAGAAGATGACGGAGATGATGAAACTTCTTTCAAAGTGAACAGGGGTCGTTGTCTCCATTCGGCAATGATCTTGAGTCCATTGTAAAGGTGTGTGAACGCGACATGGTATTCACCTCTCAGGAACTCGATGCATGTGAAGAGTAAACAAGCGACGAGCCCAACCTCTACAGAGTGTGAGGACTGAGCTATCCGATCGACAAGGCATCGGACCGCTTTGTTGTAATGAAGGAGGAGGGGCCTACGACTATCAGTCAAAGAGGCAGCGCGAGCTTGCTTCAAGTTGCCCGGCTCAGTCTTGACAAGATAGCTCAATGCAATAACAGCATGTCGGATTGAAGACTCGGATTGGGCCATCTGGAGGACCGTGTGAGACCAAAAATCGCGGTCGAAGTTGCTAGCAAGTGTGGGGCGGGCACAGTGATAGTAGAACTCTAGGTAGAGAGCACTGTCACCAAGACCGGAAAATATGGTAACCGTGCTAAGGGAGCTAGACGATTGACCGGAGACGAGCGATTGGGGGTTAGAGCTTTCATCTTGAGTGTAGCCGTCACACTTGCGACCCGTACTTGTACATCTATCTGGGTTAAAAGCAGACTTACTTCAGTACGTACAGGCATGCATACCTTGCACATGTTGGCTTCCTTTCATCGCACTTGATGCGCCGGATTCTACAACGAGCTCGTTAGCTATAGATACACCTTGCACATCTTGCAAGCATATAAGTGCCTACTTACTTGCATGTCCGACACCCAGTTTTCACTTTGGTACTGTATTTACGTGTCGCCTTTAGGCGGTGCAACTCGGGAGTGGATGTGCTGCACATCATCTTTAGTAGAGATGATAGAAAAAGGACGACGAGTCCAGGTTGCGATGCGCGCCCTACCCGTAGGCTAGCCGCCATTCATAGCGTGGTGACAGATGTGGAGATTGAGCAAGGGTTCGCGAAGGTAACCGAGTGAGGCAAGCGTGGTTAGTATGTCACGTGAGTATACGAGCAGACCTATCAGGTATCGAAAGTGTATTCAGGCTAATCACGGCCCAAATACGGTATAATTCTTCCTTTGCGCTTGAGCCATATAATGGCATACTACACATTCGGTCTACAAATGGATTTCCTCTCCTCCTCGATGGGAGCCCGAGTCCAAGGAAGACGTTCCAGGTGCTCGAGATCGTCGGCCGGGGCATTGGAATCATCCTATGACAGCGCATACTCACCGACGCCTTTCGGAGAACCTGAAGAGTTGAAAGACCAAGCGTTTATCAACTTGTCTGGCTGTTACTCATTTTGGATACATCTCCACTTGTGCATACCATGCATCTTTTCTTTAATGGGTTTGTTCTCACGCCAGAACAACTGCTTATTATAGGCAATCTCATGGTTGGTTGAGGCCAATAGCCTTCGAAATAGTCAGCACTCACTCCCACGCCCCAACACTCACCAGGTCCCCCTCGCTTACATCAGATCAGCCCATCACGACTACAAAAACTGCTCACCCCTCGAAACTAGTGTTTGTGAATCTCTTTGAAACCTCGCTCGAACCCACCTTTTTTTAGTTCCTCAAATCCTCAGGAACTAAAATGACGAAACCACACGTTCACACTTTCTACCGCGCATGGTTCACCTGGGTTGACCCTATCGTGCTATTCTTCACCATCCTCGCTTGTATCTTCACACCCGCAGACGTTCTGAACACCGTAGTCCCAGCTGACTTAGCGCCCTTGCAACGATTTCACGAATGTCTGTTTCATCAATCAGCCGCGCTCTACGCCTTCATGGCGATCATGTTCGCCGTACTTTTACGTGCGAGTCCCGACCCCAAGGTGTGGAGGGTTGTTCAAGCCGCAACTCTGCTTGTCGATGTCGCTTTACTTGCAACGATGTATGGTGCCCTCAAGCAACAGGGTCGACTGGAGACTACAAAGTGGCGGGGAGGGGATTATTTCAACTTCCTGTTTACAGTCTGGGTGGCTGTTGTTAGGATTGCTTTCCTGATGGGAATTGGGGGAGCAGATGGAGGAAATTCGAAGAAGATTGCGTGAGAAGCGTTCGAAAGTTTTCCTAATTAGGATGCACAGTGTTTGCACGAACTCGGCGGAACGGACGTTAGGAAAACCACATTTACAAGATACCGCCGATCGAACGGCCGAAACGTCAGCTTTAATAGAGTGATTGGGTTGATTTACATTGGGTTATTGTGCGTCATGCGCTCGACAGCCTCCCTGTCCCGCGAGCCAATAGCAGGATCTTGTGGCTGAGGCTGTGCGCTGCGCCATCGACTCAGCTGCAGCCTGATGCCTACTCTCGGATAAGAACTCGATGCATGTCGATCTTCGAATAAACAAGTCATCTCATTATTGCCAACATTCTTCATCCCTATGATAATCGTCCTGAAAACTAGTCGACATGAACGCGGCACCGAGCAACACCACCATATACGGCTGGAAAGCGGAACCGTACGTCCGCGGCACATCTAGCATACTCACGTCGTGCCTCATTACCCTTACTCTTTGCGTCTGGACTGCTGTACATCTGAATATCCCAAAGTATCAAAGGACGGCCGAAGCTACCAGGCGGAAAGTGCTTTGGTTAGTAACTGCGCTGCTAGCACCCGAATTGGTATGATCTCAAAGAGTAGCTTTGAGCTTCAAGCTGTGCTGATAGTTCATGCCCTGTTAGGTAGCGCTTGTCGCCTTGTCTCAATGGCGCGAAGCTCGAAAGCTAGGACACCATGTGCACGAGGTATATAGCCAAAAGAGTGGACGAGGCTGGGTTCACTCTTTTGTAACCCTCTTAGCAAAGGTCCAGCCTAAATGGGGGATCGAAGTGATAAGTGGGACCATGGAAGAAAGCGATAGCTTAAGGTGAGTTTATCGGCATGGGTCCGTGACTGCAACAGCGTTTACTTAATGGACTGCAGAAGCAAGACTGCATCCGACCAGCAACCCGCCAGGCACCAATGGACTACCACGCATTCCTTCTACGCATTGATGGGAGGCTTCGCATTAGACACCCGTAATGTTGAGCCGAACGTGTTTCAGAACGATCGGCGCCGAATGATATTGTCCGCTGACGGGTTTCGATTCTTACTTGACCACGAGCCGAATCTCCTTCCAGACCTCTCCCGTGCAGAGATCCAAGACAAAAGCAAGGCCAACAATCTTGCAAAGACAATTGTCTGTGTACAGGCTATGTGGTTTTGCATCCAGTGCTTCACGCGATGGAGCATTGGCCTATCGACATCACTCCTCGAACTCAACACATTCGCCCACTGCATCTGTGCCTTGATAATCTTTATGTTATGGTGGAACAAACCTCTCGATGTTGACGAGCCGACATTGATCAGTGCAAGTAATAATCTAGAGCTCGCAAGCTTGCTGGCTCTTTACTCTGGCACGAGACAGCAACGGCAACGCAATCCCCTTAAGATGTCTCACGCTCTCCTAGAAGCATCAAGAGGTCACCCAGCAGCAATCCCTAGAGAGGAAGGCCAAGTCATCCTGGGAGTGGGGGACTCCTACCAGGGATTCATATTCAAAGGCTTCTGCGCCGAACACCCACGAACTGTTGTCAAAACTCTTGTAAATACAGTGCCAGGAAAACTTCTTTTAGATGAAAACGACATGCGTCGCTGGGAGTTTGCCGAGAAGGCAACCCTGAAGTACTACCCGAGTAACACGTTTCTGGGCAAATGCCATGAGAAGATGCTAGTTGACCGTGTGGACGATGTTCCCAAGATGTCGACAGTGTCTCGCGGCGCAATGTTGGCCACATTCGCGTTTGCCGGGTTTCTCTACGGCGGGGTCCATCTTATTGCATGGAATAATTCCTTTCGATCTGATGCAGAAGCATACATTTGGAAGATTTCCGCTATCATCCTCGCCTCTTCTGGCCCTCTAGCCGTCCCATTCATCTTTGCTGAGGCACTATGGGGCAACATTGGAGGTGACAGTGGCACGTGGAGAGGGATTTACGCAGGTGCTATTCTCATACTCATTCCCGTCTGTGGCATTGTGTATAGTGCCTGCAGGGTATACCTCATTGTGGAGAGCTTTTGGAACTTGACACACTTGGAAGAATCGACGTTTGTTGTACCGAATTGGTCGCAGTACTTTCCGCACATCACGTAGACTAGTGCATAGTCAAATGATTCCGGATATGCCATGGTTATAGTGGTTACACTTAGATCAGACCTTTTTCGGGTCTACGATATATAACAAGACTACTTAGCTACCCGGGTGCGTTCAGCTTGCCTGTAATCAATCGCCGCCGCAATGACCCTGAATTGGTCACCAGGCCCGCTTACACTACCAAACTGGAAGCAATGTCTTCCGTGGGACCTAGTTTCATATATATCACACTTGGAGAACATGAGGTCCCTCCTTGTGTGACTAGCAGTTCCACTGACGGTCAAACGCGAAAGGAAAGTGCGCCAGCAGTCGAGCACTGCGGGGCGTTGATTGCGCATAATTTCCGCAGCGTTTCTGTCACGGTGAACTCCACGCTTCGTGTCGTACCCGTTAAACATGTCCTTAGGGTAGTTCCAAAGGGAACATCATTAACAGCTGCGAAATGGCGGTGTCTTCCATCTTCTTTCTCCAAGACAAGTGCTCTAGTCAGTAAAATTGCTTGCGCTTCTAGGGAGTCATACCTTGCGGAATGGCTCTTGAATGCCTCAGGTAAAGTCCTCTAGCTGAATAGGAATGATAAGTCAGTAGTCTCTTAAGAGGATTTCCAAAGCGCCTACGCCCTAGTTGAGCTATCGCTGGTTCTGTGAGAGTACTTTGAGTGCTGAAATGTTTGTGATTACATTGATTCTTCCAGGATAGGTCGAGACGGTCTCGCTACCTAAAATATATCATTTGAGGCTAATTGGTCGATAGTTCGTAAAATCGCATAGATCTGAGGTATACGACGCACGAATGTGTCCGAAGCGACGAAGAACATCGGATACCCCCCTTAGATCAGTCTCGGTAAACGCGTACCAGGCCCGCACAGCTATTTCGAGCCCCGCGTCAGCCGCTGAAGCAGGTTCCATGGCGTTAGGAGTGACCGGCAATCTGTATAGAGAAATGTGGCATGTAGACAGGGCGCATAGAATCAGTATGATTGGCGGGCCACGTCCATCGATGGAGCCACGAAGAGATGAGCAGGATTTAGAGGATGTGTTCCAAGGCTCCAGCCCCAGGGCAGGGCTGCAACTGAAGACGTTCTTCTAGACTCAATTGAGCTTAGTACTTTTCTGTTCCAGCCTCAAACTGCAGGGAGCAGCACTGAGAGACAACAGTCTGTTGGAGCGCGCAACTCCATCGCAAGGCATAGCTAAGCTACCTATCCATAGGATGCATTCCACAGTAATGAAGCGCAACTTCTAATCAGCCCTTACGGGCGTCCATGAGTAGCAAAAAAAGTTCAAGAAGCGCCTACGTAGACCATGATCAAACTAAATATTTTAGAGTCTTTATCTATCCGTTTTCCAAGCCGAGTGATATCATACAAGTAAACCAAACATAAAGAACCAACAATAAAAATCGTGTAGCTGTCATACACTCGTCCCGTCGTATATTCCAGCGTAACGGCCAAGACCAGCGTGACCGCCCTTTCGCCCTTCCCATGTGCCCTTGATGGTCGCCCTCACCCAAGAACATCGATCTCACGTGCGTACCTCAAGGCCTCGCCCTCGAATCGCGCACCAACACACAACAAGTCGACTGTCAGCCTCCCCATCTCAAGCGGCATTCCAAGTGCAGGCGGGTGCAACTGAGGAGTAGTCTCATCGCCTTCGTCCATCGAACGCACCGACGAAGCAAGCCCAGGCCCCATCTCCGCATGCGCGCGATAGTATCGTTGCCTCACCCAGCGAAAATATATCGCTAGGGCATCGCAGTGGTCTGGGATACCGATGCTAGCAAGCGAGCTGCGGGAGGGAAGTTTGACACCGAAGGCTAGCAGGCCCGGCTGTCAGCGCGGAGGAACATATCGAAAACATGAGAAGGAGGGGTGCGAAACTTGCAGTACGGTGGGCGTAGTGCGGGGCATGCTATCAGTTCCGCATGGCGGAGCAGAGCCGGGATGGCGCAGCTGGGCGAGTGAAACGAGACCGACTTCAAGAATGACTTACTAGAACGAAACATAGTTAAAAGTGGCGGAAATCGTACGTGGGGTTGGGCGTTGGGCGTCAGTTTTGGAACGTTGGGCAGATGTAGGTTCGGATCGTAAATGTACTGGTGCAGGCAGATGGCGGATGACAGTTGATAGTAGATTGATCAAGTGGCGATGGCCGAGTCTTATATGCGTGTACTTGATCGGATCAGTGAGGTCCCTTTGGACGGCGGTCTGGGGTGCGAGCGCGATGTTCAAGGCGGCTTCTGTGGTGATAAGCAAGGTGACCTTGCTCCAGGTCGGTTTGGCGATGGGACTCGTCAGCTTGCTCCAGCAGGGAGTTTGCGCGCACACATGAGCAAGTGGGAGATTGCGCATACGCGTCCAAGACGCCGGTTTTATCACTATTCAACCCATCAATCAAACCCGAAAGAAGTATGAGAGCCTCAAACTCAAGGCCAGCGCCCTTCTCCAAGTGCGCATCCCGATGTCTCATCTTTTACCTATGGTACCCCAACGGCCCTTCAGCGGCCCTTCCATAGTGGGTCTTAGTCGAACGTATTTTGTAGTGTAACGGATCAACAGCAACAACTAGCCGCGGTAGACAATGTATGGAGACAACGAGTTGGTGCGGAGATAGGTCGGTCGCCCAGCTCATTGGGCAGGGTTCGAGGTTCCGAGCGGGTGCGAGAGCGAAGCACACGCAAGCAGGCAGTTTCAAAACTAGACCACCACAGAAATGCAGGCGTAAAGTAAGACCTCGATCCCATAACGCTCATTGTGGGTCGTTCTTTGGCAACAAGACAGATGAACCGAGCGTCGAGAGCCACATAAACAGCAAACCAGTGGGCCTCGGAGGTGTGCAGTAGTCGACGCAGCGACTACGTGCGTTTCTTGCCTGGCTTCTCCCTCCTGTGACTACCGCGATTGTCAGCTGTTGTTGGTCGCCTTCAGCTCACGCACCATCAGACGTGCAGCAGAGCAGAGTTTTCACGTCTATTCCCTGCGTCCACAGGAGCTTGGACTGGAGTGCCAACAAAGGTACCGAGTGTTTGGGGGGATAAGCCAGACCCTTGCAAATATTCTCGTAGCCCTGCGCCCACAATGCTCATTGTTACTTTTTCCTCTTCCTTGTCCTCGTTGCGCACCATGGTCCTTGTGCTGCGTCGTGTACACGCGCCTTGGCACCTGTAACTCAAGCATTACCGGTACCGCTAGGTGTCATCATGCGACGGCTTTGAAATATGCCCATCGGGGCTTGACGAACTGTTCGCTGGCACAGCAAAACTCGCCTTGTAAGGCTCACAGCCACAAGCCTAGCGACACAGCAGGGGTAAGTGCACACCGAGCGCCACAGCGTAGTAGTGGAATCGCCGGGAAGCGTGCGGAGTGTGTACAGTAGCCTTCGCGAATCGACTCCGGGGCACATATCCACACGTTCGAAGTTGTGCAGCACGTAACGTCCGCCCGAGAAGGCGCCGTTCCTTAAGGTCAGGCACGGCGCGTGCCTCGTGTTTTTGGTGGCTAAGACACCCAGTAACCAGGTGCATTTCGTTTCGCGTCATTGGCAGGGAATGCGAAAATTAACAGGCGTTGCTCGCAGCACCTGTTTCACTCTTGGCAGCCGAAAGAAGCACCACGATCTCTGCACCGCCTAAAGCGCCGTTGAAAACTGTTGAGAAGAGGCAAAGGCACGGACTCGTTGCCTTATGGCTGGCGGCGACGTGCTCCTGGAGCGACTGCATTTTGGGTTGGACAATGTTGTGCTCGTGCTCCGACTCGTGTAGAGAAGATCCCCTATTGAAACCACCGATCACGAGTGCCTGATCGGTTAGGTTTTCGCATGCATTGCTATCCTAATTGACTCTGCTTGAGCGCTAGAGTGATAGAGATTTGTCATAAGCCAGCCTACAATGTCGACACCGCGTGTAACCAGCAACACGCAAATGGCTGGTCCTGACCACTCGAAATTTTTATCACCTAGCAAATTACGACCAACGGCAATCCGCATTATCGCTGCTGTGATCCTCTACGCGTGGGGCCTTTCGTAACACTTGAAGCTGCAGTCATCAGTTCAACGACCGCGTTCCCCACGGGTTACAGCCTCGGCCGTTGATGTAACGCGTATCATGAGGCGTTCTAAGTGATTCTGTTGCAGAGGTCGCCGTCGGGGATTCTCATGACAAACATAGTCGCACAACTATCACCCAATCCTTGTTCGGCTAAATCGCTGCTGATATTTGAGCATAAGTTGGCCGGCGTCCCAATTGTTGCGGGACCTTAAGCTGAGGGTGAGGGCATGTGAGACCTAGCCAAGCGTGCGCTAAATCGTTCTAGTGGAAGCACGGTGGTAAGATTTCGAAGTGAATGTGTATCGCAACTGAGTCGTGCGTCCATGTTCCGCATCATTTCATCCTCGACATCTGCGTAGATCCACAGCACAGGTACCAACAGCATGGATGTGCCGCTGCCTCTCCATTGCGCTGATGTGCGATGATTGGCTTATGCAATACCCCTCTTCCTGCACAGTCCAGTCCATGCATAGTCATGATTTCTGCAACCCTTCAATGGCAGCGCAGTGCAGCACTAGAAACGCAGGACAACTGCTCCAGGGGTTACGCTGACCGATGATGAATCTAGCGAAAAGTGTAGCCGCGCTTCACGAGGGGAGCATAGCCGGGTTATGCGGTGTACGTCGGGATGAACTTCGCGGCAGGCACAGCCATATTGGGGCTCTAAATGCTGACTAGGGCACCATTGTGGCAACCTGAATTATGGGTCAATGTTTCATGCTGTACCTTTAGCCCAATCGATAGTACAAGGGCCGGTTCAGACTAGTCCGTCAAGGAGCCATATCGTGAGAGGCACGAGCATGATAGCCCTGTGGAAATAGGAGTGATATTGATAGTATGCCATACAACAAGACTGCTACCAACGATAATAGAGTATGAAAATTGAGACAGGAAGACTGTTTGACTTGCCCCAGATGCAGGAGCCATGACAGCGTAATTGCCGAAAAGGGTAGTCACATGAAGTCGTCAAGCTCCACCAGGAGAGTAAATCCGATAATGGTCTCCAGTAGACCCGCGAGCAAGGCCTCCTGCACAGCTCGCCTCGCAACCATCATCGCGAGAACCGTGAAGCATGCCATGAGCACTGTAGCACCGAAGACAATCCCTTTTGTGCAGGCAATCCGTTCTTTGCCAGTGTGATGAGCACCAAAAGAGGAAAGTGCTATGGTCACGATCATCATGGCCGTAAGCCCAATGAGGAGACTGATTCGAGTGAGTGACAATGGCCTACGAGACGAAATATGCATGGGTGCAGAACAGATCTGCCCTTCTTCAGCGAGACGAAGCTGATCGTCGTTGTGATGAGTGACGCGCCTGCGCAAGTACCGTTTCTCTATTGCCGAGTGAGCACGAGGGCAGGTGGCCATGGCATGGTGAAGCAACCTACCGGAGGTGTCGTTTACGTGTGCCACTGTAACAACCTGATCGTTATCTCCAGCTACGGTAACTCCCTCAGATGGAGTACCGGCAGGATTTCCGTGATGAATGATCTTGACGACTGGCTTCTTCTGCTTCATCTGTCGATCAAAGCGATACCGTCTCTTTGCTCTTGCAGAGCCCTTGAGTGGTTCGGCAGGTACCGAAGCTCCCGCTGCCCAATCGCCCATGGCAAAGAGTGCGTTCCCTCGAGCGGTATCCCGTTGTGCTTCTGCCTCCGAACCTGACCCATAGGCCACCGACAGCGACGAGGCATACGGCACCTTAGCTTTGCCTTTGCCCTTGTCTACATTGCTGTGATATGGTGTGCTAGTTGTGGTGGGCTTAGTGACAGTCGAATTGTCATGGGTACTGAAGACGGCTGTGCTCGACGTTCCTATTGACGAGATGGTATCATAGGCTGGTGACATGGCTCGATCAAGACGAGCAATATCGTCCATGTCGAGAGCAGCTCCTCCACGGAGCGCCAGTGTGAGAGGGTCATCGTTGCGAAGGATCGTGGTGGCGGTCGAGGATTCCGCTTGCCCAGTTATGGGACTTTCGACGGAGGCTGTATTGCCCCAGGATCAGCTGCGTTCAAGGACGCCATCAATGAAGTCAGATTTGTACCCTGAGCCATAGTGGTCTAGTAAGGCGGTTTTCTTCGCGAGCCAGCGGCTGTGAATCGCACTGGCACATATACAAAGATAGTATATTACTAGTGACAGGAGCAGGACAGGGAAGGAGAGTCGCCAGGGTATAGAGCTAAAAGCTGATAGACAACAAGAACCCGAAAGGGCGCGTGTTAGTACAGGGAGATGTTGTGAGGACCTATTTGCCAGATCTTTGTCGCGGACGAGTTCTAGTGGGCGCACGGTGTACTTAAAAGGTAGCGCTGGATGCTGGTGGGCTTGCAGGCGGGATATGAGTTTCGCTACATTGCACCGTCACCCGAAAAGCTTATTCGTGTCTTCGCCAATCCCATCCTCTATCCAAAGGAAACCAGTGGGGATGACAGTACGAGGTGCCGTCACGGGAGCCTGGTCGTCACCCCACCCGCCACAGCCAGAGCCTGGGGGGTGAGGGTCTAGAAGTCTGCGGAATTCGGGATCTGCGATGACATCACCAGCTAAAGGTGAGGAGCTGGCGCTGTAGTATCGTCAAGATGAGATAAAGGACATGAATGCTTTACGGCACTTGGAAAGCTAGAATATTGATAGAGAATAAGAATTCACACTAGCCTCAGGGTCCAAGTGCTAGACCCTGATTATTCCTACCAGTGGCGCGACTCTTCTCCGAAGCTGCTCGGGTCGATTGAGGAATATTCTTAGTTCCATCGACGTCACAGCATCCGAGCTGCGCATCTCCTTGGTTCAGTGGAACGCTTGTCCCTGGCTAGGGGGATGGTTCAATAATGCTGCGCGGTGGGCGTAAGTATGACAATAGCGGTTAAGCCCCCGGACCATTCAGCCTACTGAAGGCGCAGCATCAGGTAGGCTCCTTCTCGGTAGCCGGTCATGCAGCGGAAAGCCTGGCAAGGCAATGCAAATGCATTTCGTCTGGCGTTTCGTCTCCGGCGTCCAATACGTGTCATCGCCCAGACCGATGGGGTGATAGGGAGGGAACTGAGGATGGTCAGCAACGACAAAAAGATCTGCGGTAGTAATTCACTACACCAGTCCACGCCTCGACCCAGGTGCGGTAAGGCAGCACGTGGGCAGTCGTAAAAGTTCGGCCTTGCCGGATTTCCGGGCTGTGGTGATGCGGATGTAATGAGGCATGGGCGGGTGTAAGAAATGGAGGTGAGCTGGCGGCCCCACAAGATTGCCAAGCTACTTGGCGACCCGTGATACCTGCGCCCCAGTAACGGTCCAGACCGCATCTTGCATCATACGTTCTTGCATAGGATTTGAAAGTCTAGACTTACTAGGAAATACCCTGGTCAGACCATTAGAGCTAGGAATAGCGAGGGAAAAAACGAAGATGGCCTCGGTAATCAGTCGTTCTCCGCTTCTTGTGATACTCATTTCAACGGTCAGGAGGGAAAGCAAGCACTAAACGAACGCTGAGTAGTTCTTAGAGCCGCGCAGGGATAATGGGATGCAAGGTGCATGGAGCGAACGTGGGGAACATGAAACATTGAAGGAGGTTTTGCAGTGCAAAATGGTGTCACAAGTAAATTCTACATTAGATTCTCTACAACAAGCGAGGGAGGGTATCTCGGGGTATTAGCGAAGGAAACGAAACCCAAAATCTAACTACGACATGAGTGATGTGCTGTTTGTTGAAGTTACAGCATCTAGAAGACCGTGCCTTTGGTCTGCTTGCCACCCTCCTCCTCCAACTTCTTGACATTGACGTTCTTCCAGAGAAAGATGGAAACAAAGCAGAGTGGAACTAGCACAGCTCCAGTGATAACCATCTTGCGCATGACACTTCCGTAGGCGCCAACAATTGCGTCACGCTCCGGAGTGCCATCGAGGAAAGACATCTGCAGAACAATATCACCGAATATGGCCCTGTAGTTGGCCTTCTGCTCTTCGGGGAGACGCTTTAATAGCTCCGCGGGCAGGAGATTGTTCCACATGGCACCACCAATGGCATTGCCAATGGACGATCCGAAGCTACCGAAGAGACCCCAGATAGCTGTAATGGCGGCGATCTCCTGGTGGGTAACGTGCACCATTACGGCAAGTTGAGCGCAGGTAGAGAATATACCAGTACCAAGACCGACAAGAACCTGGGTCAAAGCAAGCACACCAGGGGCGGTGGATGGCGTACGGAATGGGATCAGCAGCGCGGTGCCGATGAGTGTAACGGGTACACCGGCGTAAGCGGTCCACTTGAAATTTCCAGACCAGCTGATGAACCATGCAACAAAAGGACTAAAGACGGACGATGCGAGCGAGAAGGAGTTGAGAATATAACCGGCGTGGGTAATACTCTGTCGGTGAACCACTTGCAAGTACGAATTAAAGTAGGCGTTCCAACAAAAGATGGAGACGAACATGACACCGTAAAGGAGGCAAGAGCCGACAATAGTACCGTTCCTCAGGTATTTCCATGGTAAGAACTGGACTGGTGCGAATTTTGCTTCCCAAATGGCGAATACGGGGAAGAGAAGGATGCCAAGGACAATCATGGCGATGATGTATCCAGTCTTCCAACCTTTGGGGGCATAGGACACGAGACTGAATGGCAGCAGGAAAAGACAAAAGGCAAACATGATCAGCAAAATGCCGGTGACTGGACGATTGTTAGTACAATCAGAAGATAGGTTTCTGTGATGTAGAAAGACTTACTGTCAAATTGCACAAAGTAAAACCAGACCGACTGTAGCACAGTGCGGTTCGACCTCTGCTTGTGGATAACGCCAGCGCGTTTGGCTTTGCGATACATGTAGACCATGACGCCCATGGCCGGCAAGCAGCATCCGATGAAAATTATGATGAAAGCACCGAAAGCCCATCGCCAGTTGCCATGGTTAATGAACAGGTCACCGATGGCGGGACCGGCAAAGGTACTGGCGATACGAGGAGTACCGTTAATAGTGAAGATGATCATGCGGTTCTTGAGGGAGGTGATGTCGGCAGCCATGACATCCGTGACATAGAGAACGCCAATGTGACCAGCCCAGTAAAGAACGTGGCCAGCAATGTATGTTTCCATGTTTTTGCAACCGGCCTTCAAAGCCATGCCCACGACGACGACGATGAGCATGAAAAAGAAGCCTTCAACACGGCCCCAGACATCGATGACCTTTGACGTGGCAAGGGGGATACAGCCAGCTAGAGCCGTAGACATGATGCTTCCGACATTAAGAAGACCGTGCCTGGAAAACGAGGAGGTGATGTACGGATTGAGCGCAGCATCAATGGCGTTCTGCAAGAAAGCGACGAATTCGATCAGGTAAAGACTAGACGTATATGATCAGCCATTACATCTGAGTAAAACTTGTAACGTTGTTTGACTTTAACATACAAGATGAACATGGTAATCAAAGTCTTCTTGCCCCATATTTCCGTTATGGCGCGCACACGCTGAACACCGTTTTGAAACGTCTCAGATTCGACAGATTTTGTATCGCCATCACTGTTGGTCTCGTGGAGATGGTTTGGGGTCTTCTCGATGTCCAAATCCTTCGAAGGACGACCGAATCCGGCTGCCGGTCGCACCGCGTCAGTTTCGTCGATGGTAGCACTCATGATTCAACGAGAGCAAACAATGCCCGAAGAACTGCCGAAATAGAGGCAGGGTATGAGATTGAAGTGCAGGTTGGGGACAATGCCAACAGCTACCCCCTTCCGTGCTTAAGTATCCTACATCCCACACTCCGATGACCGGACAGGGAAGGTAGCAAGAATAATAGAATGAAAATTTTACCCTCTTTCCACCCGGTGGCTTGGGATCATCTCCCACCCGCCAGGCATGTGCGTGCCCAGGGGCGTTAGGGGCGGCTCGATGATCAGATAAATACTAGGTGATCAGATAAGATCAAATCTCGCCCTCCTTGTGAATTCTGGATACTCTTGGCACCTTCTGCGGAGCGGCAGGATGTGATGCCAAGTACTTGGCTCTGTTGTTAATGGTGGCCTTATATTTGTTTCGTCAAAATAAGCTAAAGGCACTGCAAATCTTTGCCCCAGTCTTGCATGAGAGGTGGACCCATCCGGAGCAAAGGCTCTTCCTCGTCCATCGCTTCGGCCGCTGTTTCTGATATATCTAGGCCGGCAATACCTCACTCAGGAGGGATGATAACTTTTCGCTGCTCGGGAGTTTTTATGCAATATCAATGAATCATTTGCTTTAACTGCTCCGTTACTGTTGTAGGTGACTGTCAAGTGTACTGGCCCTCATGTAAAATTGGAGTGAATGGGATTGCGGGAGGAATATGCAGATCAACGCCAACTGCCATTCTAGACCGCCTGCCAATACAAGCTAGCGTCGGACTTTGTTTCTAATCTTATCTAATGATCTATTGCTTAGCGGCGTTTCCTCGGTCGGTGTCGTACGCGACCACAACATGATAGGTGCTGCAGATGTTGGTCGCACGTAGGTGTAGGGTGTCTCCGCCGTATTGGAAACCAGCGGCCATCATTCTAACCCCCGCATCGCCGCAGTAGTACCATCCCCCTTGACTTGAATCACATTTTTGACAGATTGCATTAGCTAATTCATCGCCGTGCTCGAGTTTAACCTGCCACATGTTTTTACAACTACATCATCGATGAAGTGTAGCGGATGCTGGGCCACAATAGTGACGGATGTGTAGCGCCCGTGGGCATGGCGTTCTCCACACCACAACTATCCATCGGCTGGGCGCCAGCTCCCGGCGCCAGCTAGAGAAAATATTGGATTGCTCGCTAACAAGACGTGATATCGCGTGTTCAATGTTCGGGTGATGTAGGCTCGAGGCAGAAGCACATGAATCTGGACGCTCATAGCACAAGGATACGCAAATAAGGGCCGGGGTTGGGATGTGCATCCTCGTACGTTACGACATTCGGCTCCATGCCTATATTTGTGTTACGAGAAACGACCGGGCCATCGAATGAGTTCGCAGGAACTGGACCCTTGATGTATCGCAGGGTTGTTTGTGATTAGGTGGGTCATCTGAAGCTAGGAATCTTGCGTTGCTCAAGGTCTCTCATTGAACCCAACTCGAAATATTGGGAATAACGTCTTCGGAGAATGAACACACCCAAGCAACTTGAAGAAAACAAAGAAGAATACCTCTTCTGTGCTTCTACTAGTGAAATTTGGCTACTTGAATTTTGTGTGGTAGCGCCATCGCGAATTCCGGACGTGTTCGAATCTAGAACTCTCTGAAACATAGTTTTGCCACGAATTCAGCATCCTCCGTCTGTATAGCATGGAGATATACCCACCCCCCGCCCAGATAGTTAACAAAGACCAATCCAGAATCGAAGAATGTGGCTGGCTTCACGCTCGGAGAAAGCGGATCGAGAGCGGCATAGTTGCCGCGAAAGTGCCTTGGTAGGTATGACACCGAGCATACCGGCCATTGATTCAGCGCATCGAGGTAGCCTAGAGGCATTCGCATCGCTTTCCAATTCTATGAGCAAATCTCAAAATAACGTGAAGCCCACTAGGCTGCACTTTAATCAGAGCCCTCTTTTTGTCTTGGTCGTAAAACGACGACCACGGTGCCTTCCAAGGCCTGAAAGCGACCAATGCCGATACACCACAACGGACATGTTTACTGGCAGTGAGTGCGGGTGCAGACGGACATTGCAGGCTTCCTGAGCCCTTGACTAGTCCGTGGGCTGAACTAATACGCCGTTCATCATGTCCTACATTCACTGTCTTCGATTAGCTTGAAACGTTCAATGAGTTTGTCGCTTCAATGAGTTTGTCGCGTTCGATTAGTCTAACGAGTTTAACCAACTCATTATGTACGATCAGTTTGTTACGTTTATTAGAACAAGCCAAAAAAAGAATCACATGGCAGCAGGTCTTACTTGCTGTTCACGTTCGTCATTATCATCTTCATCGTCCTCCTATATCCTGGCAGGAAAAGGCAGAAAAAAAAGGATAATGTTTTTCCGGTACCGGGAATCGCTGATAAACTGTTAGATAAAGGACTCGAACTCCTGAATGTGGAGAAACTTACAACCCGGCTCTCGTCGGAAGCTGACATGGAATGAAAGCGACGGATGCTAGCCGATCTGAGGTACGTTAGATACCGCTGGACCAACTTCAAGGTCGAGTGACTACTTACACACCATACCGGATGATTGATGGAAGTTTGGCAATCTGTTGCATTATAATCCAATTCTCAAAGCGGCTGTGGGCACTAAGCGAGGTAGCTGATTAGCTTTGTTGGGCTCCTTGAAAGCGGGGTGGAGTCGTCATCAACCCCACTCAATGTAACCTTAGCCGGCATGACCGATGCTACAACACAAGAGAAACCGCATACTGCGCGTGTAGATGTACCTTGCCTTCTATTGAAATTGTGTACCATTAAGCGACAGTGTACGCTTCTACTTTGCTTACCTTGGCGACGGTTCTCTCTGCACGGCATTCTCAGAGATACCTTAGTCAGCATCTTCTTCGTTGCCGAAACACCAGTCATCAAACCAGCGAATCTCAGGGAAGTCCTATTTCGGCAATCTCGATCGATTCAACCACTAAATGGTTGGCTAGCTTCGTGGGGCATAGAGTTACCACTCAGCACTTTAGGTTACACGTATTAAACGCATTGGGCGCTTGGTAGATTTCGGTTCACGATAAACTTCGCTGATACCTTCTCTACACTTTGCCGTGATCGCCGAGTTCGTGTACTGCTAGGTCAAAAGCCACTTGATAACGGAACTTCAACAATTCTATAAACATTCACATTTGCAGAGAACCAAAACCATGGAAAGATGGACCGAACCCTAAAAGATAGTTACCTTCTGCAACAGGACTCGTACCAGAAAGCGTTCGACGCATTCAGCCCCTTTTGCATAAGGAGCTTCGTAGAATTGTTCGAGTCGTCGGCGGACTCACCATACTCCAAGTGCTGTGTATAGAAAGTTGGGTAATGCAGCTTCAGATGTATACGGTGGCCAGGGTTTCCAGATGGCGTCACGAGGAAGGCTGGGTTCCAACCTGAAAGCCCGGACTCTCGACGACGAAACTCTTCGAAGACGTGGTTGAATTCATGCGCATCTTTTGGTTCGTACGTACGCAAAAACATCTCTATCTTTTCCCATTCTTCTTTGAGGGAACCCTGTATGGCCTTCCGAAGGTCTTGGAAGTACGAAGCTCGTTGAGTTTCGGAAACAGGCTGAATACTCTCAGGCGAGACTGTTGAATCTTCAGCCAAAGGCTCCGTATCTAATTCTTCAATACCCGGGAGAGGCTCATCGTCATCGAGAACTATAGTCGCAACAACAGCGCTAAATTGGCTAACGGGATCTGTACGTGCAAGGGTCTCTCCACGTAGACTTTCATGGATTCCAAGACCGCCACGGTGTTGTAGGTCTTCATGGCATTCTAGATCGTCTGCTATATCGTGTGAAGTGCAGCTTGAGGTGCTGTTGGGTTCAGTTGAGCTTGTTGGCATAGGTAGGCTAGCCATCGCGCGAAATACTGGTTTTTGCCTAGGATGCAATCGTCGCCAGGCACTGAGAGTACTCTGTGTCTGTACTGTCGCGGACTGCTTCAGCTGATTTGACGCATCTTGAAGACGGGGCCTGAGTTTGGTAAGCACTCAAGTTGGGGGAGAACTGGCAGGTTGCCTACCTCTGGCAGGTTGCCTACCTGTTGTTCGGATTGTCGTTGATCTCAGCCGTTTGGGCGGAAAAAGAGAGCTTCGTCTGTCGCTTTGGGTTGTTGAGGTTCATGGTGTCAGCGCAACGGCCACCAAACGACGTTCAGGGAAAGGTGACGCGAAAAGTGAGAAGAGCAGTGACACAATACGAGAAGGAAGAAACCTGAGAGAAGCCTGAGAGCTGGAACACGCTCAAAATTTGCAGTGCGAGGTGTTTTGGCAGAAGCTCCACCTTCCGCTGCCATCACTGAGGCAGGTGCGATGGCAGCCATCATGGCAGGCACGACAACCTTGGAAGTGTGCCTTCCTGACGCGGGAAATCGACGCGCTTCTGGCTCGACAGCGCCTGTGCATCGCAATTCAACATGACGAAGCCGAGATGAGATGTGAGAAGCTGGAAAGAACCCAAATTTTGAGATCGCGTGCGGTGTGAGGTGACAGAAGCTGAATGCCAAAGAGCAGATGGCAGCAGCTTTAGCACGCCGCTAGATTCATCGTGCGTCTTAAGTCAGCCACCGAACACACTCCAATTGCGAGTGACTCAACATAGCTCTTTTCGGATCAAGGGTCGAGATTGCGGCACAATTGGTTCGGGAGAGTGGAGGTGGTAGTGAGGAAAAAATGTGTAGAGAGGAGTAGAATATATAAAGGAGAGGAGAGAAGCTGTGGAGAAGAACGAGTGGTAGGAATAATGAAGGGTATCAGAGAGAAGAATAAGTTGTATAGTTTACGTGGAGCAGTTGAATTCGTAAGAGAAGAAGTAACCATCTCTAGTAGATATAGTAGTTCTACAGCTGACAAGTTCGTAGACACAATATACGATTTGCTTGGTTAAGATCTACTTACTTACGATCTACTTGATTACAATCTCTTGGTCACGATCTATATGGTTACGATCTCTTGGTTGCGATACATGGTAGTGCAAATGCGCGAGAGTGATCTAGATGGTTATAACCATTTACGTCGTAAGACAAACGTTCAGCAAGCTGTAGTGTCGCCATTGATGGAAGTTCTTGAACGCGGACTTTATGCAAGCGCCTAAGCTCCTCTTCGATCAAGAAATGGGCAAAATACTAGATGGCTTACAGTATGCCAAATGCTTAGTATGCGTGTAGCAGTGAACCTAACGAACGATCTAGAAGTGTTACATGGAAAAAACGTTTTTTAATGCTTACATTCATGGGCGAGTCCATGGAGAATGTGACGTAAGATAACGCGCTAAACGTGATCTCGCGATTTCCACGCGACCTCGCGACTGAGCTTGACCTTAATCGAACTCTCACCTCAACACTTCTAGTCCTCGCGCGATCAATGGCAGCCTCAGCGACTCCAGGCTCTATAAGAAAGATCTCGAGGCGTTCTCCGAATCGCAGTGGCCAGCGCACACCTTCTGCAGCACTCGAGGCGGTAGGGAGCCGACCACGGCGGGCGCAGCGGCGGCCGACGAAGCAAGCGTCCTACGAGCTCGCCAACCACGCCAAAGCATATCTCGAGGGCAGCCAATGTATGCGAAACTACCTTCAGAATGCTCACAGCTTACATTGATCGCAGTCGCCAGCGGATATGACTTTCTCTACAGCCTCCTCGCCGCCGGGACCTCAATTTCGACGCCGGCGCAGCCCTACATTGGCTTCCTCGCGCCACCCGCATACATAGCACTCGCCTCGTCCCTCATCGCATACCCACATGTAACTACCAAGTCGCGATCAAATGACGCAACAAAAGGCTCAGATGCCGCATTGCGATACCTACAATGTGTGCACTGTACGATTGATGGCCCCGCATACCCCACCATAAGGAAGGCCTTCACCTTCCCAGAAGAGCGCAGCCGGCGGCGTGTGCCTGGTAATCGAGCCGCAGCAGCCAGTCTCTCGCCAGAAGCTGGCGGTGATGTTGAACGGATAGCGGGTGCTGCGGCGAATGCGCAGAGCCTGTGGTATCGCGCTGAAGACTTCTGGCACATTGTGGGATGGGCATTCAATTGCTCCATAGCGCATAAAAAGAGGTGGAGCCGATGGAAGCTGTGGCTCAACATCTCAGTGGACTTCCTGGAAGCCGATTGGGACGTCTGTGTAAAGCAAAGTAAAGGCAATGAGAAGGGTGGAGAGTCGATACTGCAGGAGAGCCTACTCTGGCGCTACATAGTTGGCGAGGCAGAGTCTACGAATCGTGGAATGCGGCGAAGAATCGTCAAGGCCATACTCGCATTGGCTACAACAGAGTCACGGAAGGAGTACCCTGAGGTGTGGGAGACGGAAACAGCCGAGCCGAAGCGGAAAAGGGAAAGCAATCAACCGCTCGGTGAGGTTGATTTCGAGACTGGCGCGGTTGGCGACTACGACAGCGATGAAGAGATGGAAGATGCAGTAGAACAGATGGACGACGTCAAGTCTGGGAGCTCGCCAAGGGTACCGAGTGATGATGATATCCAAACTGTGCACGATGCTGTTGAGCGACTTGGCGGACAGGGTGCTATTGAGCTTCGACAGCGACTCATAGCGCTGGTATGTACACTGTCGCGGTCTCAAAACGTTGCTAATAAGAACCAGCTTGCACAAGTAGCGCAGGCGTTGCCAGCGCAGTTTACTACACTGAGTGATTTCTTCGACAATATACTCGAGGACTTTATACACCTGCCAACTATCGTCTTCAAGGTACTACTGTCAACACTAGAGATGCCAGCCCTCTTTCAAGTCGCCTTCAATGCCAACCTCCTGCTTCCATTGGTGAGCCGCACTCTACCTGACTACTTTCGCTACGAGCCTAGGCAGGAAGATTTCGAGGCGACTCTGCTCCCCCTCAAAGGAACTACGCAGAGTTATGCTGCAAATGCGAAAATATCGCTCATCTTAGAGCAGATGGTCATGTACATGATGGCTTGTGATGCTCTGACGCCCACGGAGCCGCTCCGCCAAGCCATGGAAACTGGCATCGAAGCAAGACAAGGCGTATTCGGCACAGGTAGAGGAAAGAGAGGGAACCTCAGAGAAGAAAAGCAGGCACAGGGCCTGATGGAGGCGAGTTCAGAAAGGTTGTTAGGGTTGTTGGAAGTACTAGAGATCTCAGCAGGTAAACCGCCGCAACTACCGAAAGAGGAGAGCAAGACTGGTGCAAATCCAGCAATGCTGTCTTTTGGTTCCGGTTCGTCACTTTCCCCTGCTCCTGATAGCGACACCGATCTGGATGAGTAATGCTATCGATGTATGCAGACAGAGAGGTCTCTTTCACGATGGCGAGGATTCGATGATCTAGATATCATTGATGATGGATGTTTAGAGATACCCCTTTTCTTTCATGGACTGTTGCAGTCTGCATTCAAGCTGTTCACCAGTGGTTCACAGTAGTCTCACGCACTTCGTATCGGTGTGTATAGCATCAGAACATGCTTACTCATATCCGCCTGGTCCGAACGGACAAATTTGGCGGAGCTTTCACGACTTGATAGCAATGATCGCTCTGCTCGCAGTGTGCATCAATCGCAAATAACATGGCGTCGTAATCCCCAGGTTCTGGATTCTCTCTCCAGGTTTCCCCGCGCCGCGCTAGTAAAGTAGCGCATTTCGGCAGTTGCACAGACATCACCACGACCGGCAACCATCACTCTTCTGAGACGCGATGGCTTTGAGACCGAGCCTTGAATCGAAGAACGTTACCTGGGAAGAGGCAAGGAACTGTCTACTTGCCGTACCCTACAGCCGCATCGACATCCCGCTAGTTCATCCTTGTCCATCCCCAGAATGCACTATGCCCGCTTCTCCAGATTTGGACGCGGTGTTGATAGCAAAGTCATGCTCTTACTGGCCCCTGTGGCGATAGGGCCGAACCCCGATCCAGTAACCAAACCTCCTATACCTGTACGTTGTGAGGCACACTGCATCATTGCGACCGCCACGCACGTGTAAGCACCGCATGCGACCTGGCGGCCGGGATGTCGCGACAGTTATTATCAGTGTCTTGTCCAGCTGCCGGAGACGCCTCCGATCACAGTCTTGACCCTCAATTCCACAATTGTGCCGCTGAAGCTCCTAACAATAACTGCCGAACCATCTTCACGCGCCCAACGGCGCTACTACCCCGACTTTCTCCAGCTGATACAAGCCACGACCAGAAATAAGCAGCTCAAGCCATATCAAGAGACCGAAACCTCGCCGAGCGACGGGAAGTGCCACTCGAGTCTTTCGTGGAAGAGTACAAGTACCCGTACATGTACTCTTCGTTCATCTCAGGTGTCACCACAATTACTGCATCAACTGAACGACAGCAGTGAATATCGCCCACGATGAAGATCAACAACATTGACGATGATGTAACTCACTTCCAATCCCCCTTATCACCGATATAGTACTAACGGTAAACAGGAGCGGCATCAGCTCGAATCCGAGCTCCACACCGAGATCCTCCCCGGCACTGAGGTCATGGCAGACGTTGGCAGCCATCATTTTGTCAAAGGCGCACATCGCGAGGTCCTCGTGCCGCAACCCAGCGACGACCCAAATGATCCCCTCAATTGGACTACATGGTGGAAAATAGCATGTATCAGTTCCGCCGCCATGGTTACATTCACGCAGGGTTTTGGACCCCTAGCCCTCGCACCTATGTTTCCTGCGCTTATACAAGCCTTCGAAACCGACCTGGCTGGTGCGGTGCAGTTTACTGGCGTATGTATCTTGGTGTTGGGGTTCAGCAACTTCATTTGGTGAGTCTCCGACATGTAGCACCTGTAATACTAGGCTAATGACCTTATCAGGGTCCCTATCAGTACTTCTTTTGGTCGCCGACCGGTCTACCTCCTCTCCCAACTCATAAACTTCGGTACCTCTATTTGGCGCGCAAAGGCCAACTCCTATGGCTCCTTCATGGGCGCATGTATCGTTAACGGTATCGGCGCTGGACCGGCAGAAACCATCATGCCCGAGATCATTGCGGATATCTTCTTCCTAGACGATCGCGGGAAGTGGAACACGCTATATTGGGTGGTCTATATGGGCTCGTTGATGATAGGACCGATTGTTTCCGGATCAATGACCGAGACAGTTGGATGGCGCAACTTTTGGTGGCTCAATACTGGAATGCTAGGCCTTTCCTTCCTCATGGTTGTGTTTATGTTCCCCGAGACCCGATTCCAACGGACGTTACCGAACGCACTGGCGCAATCGAAGACCAGCTCCCTGGATGAGAAGTCCCAGGCCACGACTGCTGAGAATGTCAACACCATTGATACGAAGGTGGATGGGAACGAAATCAAACATGTCAATACTGCCAACTCTACCCTACCTAACACCGCCGTGCTCGAAGCCACCGAGACAGCAGCCCGAGACCCTTTCCTCGGCCGCGGTACACCCGGCAAATGGCAATGGCGCCTCTTCCAGCCAAACGCGCACCCCTTCCGCTCCATATTTCTCGATCTGTGGATCCCCTGGAAGTTGTTCGCTTTCCCAGTCGTCGAGTTTGCTGCTTTTGTCGCATCCTGGTCTTGCTCCAGCTTCTTGACCATCAATCTCACGCAAAGTCAAGTGCTTGCCAATCCGCCATACAACATGAAGCCCATGATCGTTGGTTTTACCAATTTTGCGATCATGGTAGGTGCACTTATTGGGTTATTTACCGCAGGACCGCTCAGTGACTGGGTCAGTGCGAGAAGTACTAAGAGAAATAGGGGGATTCGAGAACCGGAGATGAGACTTCCTGCTATGATACCTTACGTCATCATCATGTTCATCGGTAACATTGTCGTGTCGGTTGGGTATGAAAGAAAGTGGCCCTGGGAAGCTATCGTCATCATTGGATACACATGCGCTGGTATACAAGTAGCTGCTCTGCCAGCTATTGTAAGCACCTACGCTGTGGACTCTTACAAACCGGTGGCCGGAAGTTTGTTCGTTGCAATCACGGTGAACAAGAATTTGTGGGGATATGGCTTTGGAAAATTCATCACGCCGTGGAGCATGGAAGCTGGGTAAGCAGGATGATGCAGTCTAATATTAAAGTGTCTATTACTGACGAGAAGCAGATTCATCCCACCGATCATGACGAACGCCAGTCTTATATTGCTCTTCTGCCTCTTTGGCATTTTGTTTTGGTGGAAGGGCAAGACGTTCCGTCGATGGAGCCGGAACAGCAGCGTCCACAAGATGTAGGTGTATGTAGATCAAATGCGGAGCCTGGGCCTCACGTCCCTCGACCCTTTGTGCGCGCTTGGCTACTAGTACATGCGCTCTGCCCACGTGTAGACTACCTGAATCTCATACCAATTCGTTTACATCAATGCCCATGCTACCCTTCTCTTTCCTCGCCCCACTCGGCTTCTTGATATCGTCTGCGATCCAGTCACACTCGTCTGCCTTGCAATCTAGCTCCTCCCAGCCTTGAACCTCCATCTCCTGCAGCATCTCATTGTTTTGCCTCAACCATTGCCACTGGAGTACAATCTGGCTAGTCATTCCAATGAGCACCAAATCGCTCCAGGCGGCCGCCTTGTCATCGGAAAGTAGCAAATAGTCGTCTAAGTCGGTAATATAATGTTTCATTCTCTCCCGCACACCATGCGTGGTGAATCCACCAGGCGGAGCGGCGATCAATGTGGCGATAACATTTGACATCAACGGCCGCCGAGTCGAACACCCCGGAGGATGCCCAATCTTCATCGCAGAGACCGGCTGGGCGGCTGGGTCGATAGGCGGTGGTGGGAGAGAGGGCACGGGAAAGGGATGGTACGAAGCGTCCACCTTCCACTCGCGCAGCATGTCGTAGCGCAGCACCAACCTAATAGCCAGCTGCTTCTTCCTATCATACAGTCTAGCCATCGCAGCGCGGTTTTCGGCTATCTGTTCCGGTAACAGCGTTCTCGTCACGAGAAACAGCAGCTCTTCGAGCAAACGTCGGCCCCGTCCTGTCGCCTCATCATCACCATCATCGCAGTCGATCAGCATCCCGCGAAGTAAAATAGGCCAATTTGTCATGGAATCTACTTCCCGCAGCAAGGCGTTCACAATCTTCTGTGTGCCATTGGTATGTTCGTGGCCCCAAGCTAGCACCGCGTCTAAACTCGCCTCCAGCGTCCCCGTAAATGGACTTGGTACCGTCGGCGGTAGAGTGTAATGTGCTGCTATTCGTCTCTCGTGGGTAGTAGGTGGCCGTGTGCCTCCGTCAACATGCGTCGGCACGTCGGAAACAGCGCTGTTTGCTCTAAGGGCCCGCGAGGCGGCTCGGCGCGTTGCCGGTGGAGGTGTGGGGCGTGGAGTTGCAGCGTATGAGTCTTCAGATATGATGCTGTAGGCGCGCGAGGCGCGGGGTGCAGTACGGCCGGATGGGTTGTAGGCCATCTTGCTGATGTGAAGGGCATAGAGGGGATGTTTCAGGTGAGGTATTCGAGGGGATTTGGTAGGGAAGCAATCTGTGGTGAAGGCAGGCTTTGGGGAGAGAGCGGTGAAAGTGAGAATAAGTACTTTTTGCTCGTATACTCTTTGCTTCACTCCAGAGCCGTGATCATGCAAGCAAACAATCAGATATACCCTTTGTCTCTCTATAAATAAGATGCATGTGTTAGAACATCTGAGTACAAATACTAGGCCGGGAATGTACACCTCAGTCATTCACTCCGACTGAAGCACATTTAAATCAGAAGAAAGAGCGCAATAGGTCTTTCAATCAACACTGTAGTCTCTTTTGGAGTAATATTTCAAGTTAAGGTGTCTTGATAAGTTGGCCTTGCCTACGCTTCATCGTTCAACTGTTTCTCTCTTCATTCCATATCACTGATTAAGTACCGCAGGTACACAAAGGTCAGGACGCTAATCATAATTAAATTCACTTGCGATATACTAAATACATTTACAATTTGGAGTACTACTTTGAAAAAAATAGGTCGCTAGATTACATATCAACACCGAGCTTTTGGCGCAGAACAAAAAGGCTGGGATGGACTCTAGTCTTAGGAAAATAGCCAATAAGTCATCAAGGGTTTGTGTACGTAACTTTTCAGAGATGTTTGTAATCACCTTGCGGCCAAAACCAAACGTAATAATTTGGTACTGGCATATTGATGAGCCAAACTCCTTTGTGAAGCACGGTCGATTGCGAACGTAATCATCGTCGTTAAATGCAACATAATTCTACATATACGTCAATCACGCTAGTGTAGCCTAGAGTTGGGCGTGCTTTACTCTGGAATGGTCGAGTGGAGACGAGGGGGAACTATGGTTCGGCAAATAATTATCGAAATTTCACTCGCTGGTTCAGTAGCGTCAACCCTAGTCTTATTCTCAGTCTTATTCGCACCATTTTTCCCTAGATCTACTTAACCTTCTCTTTACTGTTACGAAAAACTTCTTTGACCTTCAATATAGACATATCGCCGAGCCTACAAACACTCCGTAATGGACAGTCTATCAGACATGCACGGCGGGAAATCGCTAACTGGAGATCGTTCGCTACTTCTGGAACTTCCCCGCGAGTTGCGCGACATCATCATAGACTATGTAGTCTGTTCCCTGAATATCCCACCGCCAGCGGTACGCCACGATCCACAAACATCTCACAGCTTGCTAGAGAATGTTATCATACCACCATTACGGGCGATCCTGTATCCTCTACTCTACACTAGTTGCCAACTACGTGCCGAAACCTTGCAGCGTATCGAGAAGACAGATGCACCGATCGTATTAGACTTGCTTCTCCTGGAAGACGGCCATGGCCAGTGTACGTGGCTAAACGGACCTTCTAAACTAGGACACCTGAACAAGATTAATATGGAAGTCCGAATTAGAACACGCCCTGTAAGCAGAGAGCTCTTTCGTGCGCGCCTGGAAAAGGAAATAGAACCCTTTTCAGGGTTTACATCCACGAGACACCGACAAAGGATGCATAGTATCGAGAGCCACGTACAATACCTCATAGAATCGACGATCCGTACAGCCGTACTGGGTATCCTGTTCGACGACGGGCTCAATGTTGAAGAACGACACAACTGCGTCAGCGAGATGGCAGACACTTACCAACCCGTCAACTCGATCGCGAAACTAAGGACCAGGATTAACTTCGCGGTCGACGAGAATGGCAATGAGATGCGGATCCCTGACGAACAAAACTCACGACATTGGTTCCAGCCCAACTCTCTCCCTCAGGTTTTCACGGCGATAATAGCAAACAACCTGTACCACCAGTTTCTCGATCATGGTCTATTGTGGAGGGCGGCACGCTATGGAAAATTCGAGCTTATATGTAGACCACTGCTTACCCACACGGGAAAGATGTCGATTTACTGCGGTGATGACAATATCTGTAGCCGTGGTTGGGATGTTGGCGAGGCTTTAAGAAACAACTTTACTGTAGTGGATGACGACGATCTAGCTAGGAAAGATCAGACAGAGGCCCTGAGAAAGGAACTTGGCTGGGAGGACTTTGAGAATGGGTGGTAGAGATTATTGATATTGGTCGACATACATCACACGAGATTTCAGAGTACGCCCCAATTGAATGATGACACCGAGCGCTTGATTTGGAAGAATTCTACCTGTAAGAGAAATCGGCGGAGAACACAAGCAAAATACTCGACACTCCGCGCATCATACACATCTCGACCTTGCATATTAAAGATTAAGCAATCCCTACCGTTGCTTTCATATTTAATCTTGTCTTGTCTTGTTTTTACGAGTCTTCCTTACTTTTTCATTCTCTGTTCAAGGAAAGCCGAAGCCTCCTGCCCCTTCAATCTACTTATTATCAAGGTCAATCCTAATACAGCAGACTTCGTATACCTTCTACTATCGCTTTCTCAACCGAGACCTCTCTTCATTGTTCTTACCTGCAACTTAGAATAGCATTGCGTTGTGAATCTCCGCACGTCTATCAAATCACTTCTATTTTTCTCGAGGTTAACAATGTGAGTGCGATGACTAGCAAGGAAACCCATGAAGTACTATGTGACGACACAATGTCAACATGGTCAATCTGGCCATATATCGCTATCGTTGTTGCACAATCCACTCGTGGTGCATTTAGGCTCCTGTGAAATTTCTCTTTTCTTGATTTTCTCACCAATAAAAACATTTGCGCACGAGCGACCCTTTCACTCAGATTGAGATTTCGCGCTGATAGGGTTCCGCAAGACCCACAATGACTTCGTCACAACATATGCACGAAGAAAGGGCTCTACCTGTGTTGACTTACTCAAATTCTCAACCAAACACGAAAGCACGCCAATTGAGAAGCCGTAACAAGCCCACCAAGATGTCGCGCATCGGACTACGTGTGGCTGCCTCGTTTGCATTTCCAACACCTGCGTCCGTCGCATCAGTGCAGCTGACAAAAAAGCATGCCAGCGGGCTATTCGGCGTGCGCGCTGGATTCCGGAGCCAATCCCCACCGATTGACCAGTATCTTCGCAACATTGGTTCCTCATCTCAACCTGCCACTGTCTACGCGTACCTCTTAAGGAAGCTTTGGTGGCTTGGTCCTGTAAAGGCAGTGCCGGGTTGTGGTCACGCAGATGCCAGGCTCGTTGATATCAATCTCGAGAAGAACAAGATCGCAGGTAAGTACAGATTGCTCGACTCGTTTCCTAACTTATTACTAACAGTCACAGAACTTGATAACGATCTTACGGACACCCTCGGACTACGCTCCATACCGCTTTCTTCGTTACTTCTCTCTCAAGTAGCAAATATCGACCAAGCCTGCTACGAAAAGGTACACCATCAGTTGCTCCACACCACGGCCAAGAACGCACCCGCCATAGTAGGCGCTATTTCCGAAGAGCTTCAGACCGCATCAAACCAGCAGCCGATCGCCCCTCTCAACTTTTCCAAGCCACGGTTCCATCTCTCATATACGTCAGCCACGCTCACTAGTCGTCGCGGCCTTGAAGAACTCGTCTTGAAGGACCTCCCTACGCTTGGCGCTGGTATTGAACAGCACGACTACACCCTTCTGAATCACAAAATCCGAGAGGATCCTGATTTTCCCGTTGCACCCTTCTGGCACGAAGAGTATGCTTCTCAGCGCTCATGGCGCGATACCACTCTACAGTTGAGTGAAGACAAAGCCGGCGGCTTCTTCGTCCATGAAGTCTTTCTCAAAAAGCTGCTCCATGAGCTCAATGGCTCAGGTGTGTTTCCGCATGCAGGAAAGCTTCGAACGCTCAGGACCTCTGCTATAGTCGAAGCTAAGAAGATAATGAAAGCAGAGGCAGAAATGGCTACCGCAGAGGAGTCAAAGCGTCTGCTACGGTGCAAAATCGAATGTCTCGTTCATCAGGTTGCTGACACCGAAGAGCATCTCAAAGCCGTACGGCTGATCAAGCTGGAGACTCTTGAAGCTGGCAATGTTTTGGAACTCTCAGATCATGCGATTGTCACATTACTGGCAACTGAGATGCGGTTAACCATGGATGACAAGACCTCAGCGGCAGACGTAGAAACGGACTGCATTTGCGACATCATAAGCGAATACAGCGACGATGTCGACGAGAACTACTGGAACAAGCAGTCAGTCCTCGATGTTGTTTGCAACGAGCGCAAGCGCGAGACCATCGCTAACTGGATTTCGTCTATTCAACTATCAACATTCGTGCATTGTGAGCTCTACATCGATGATCGTAACTACTGCGGGCCTCTGGAACCTACCGACGACACAGAGGAGGATGTCATGGAGGAGATACAACGCTTAACTGAGGAAGAGGGCGTCTACGAGTATCCCAAAATTCTCTTCAACCACGATCAGGACGGCAATATCATCCTACCATTGGCTGATGGATACTCGATGGAACGATCCGAAGGATACTATACAAATATGAGCGGCTTGAGTAGCCTATCGAGCTCAAATTCGAGCTCTAGCGCTGATGAGGAAGATCATTATGCGGCTCTTGGAGATTCGCCTCCATCAGCCAGAGTCTCTTTCTCTTCTAAAGGAACGAGCGTTGACGACGGTCCTGTTCCAAATCCGAAGGATACGAAAAATCACAGCACAGAACAGGAATTGGATATTGAACATGGCGATTCTATCACATCAACATCAACTGACAACCAGCTCTTGAAAGATATC
Organism: Cucurbitaria berberidis CBS 394.84; assembly: GCF_010015615.1. Classification (NCBI taxonomy): domain Eukaryota; kingdom Fungi; phylum Ascomycota; class Dothideomycetes; order Pleosporales; family Cucurbitariaceae; genus Cucurbitaria; species Cucurbitaria berberidis. Next base: position 1,396,667 of record NW_024468937.1, on the reverse strand, counting down.
ATTGCTGATAGTATAATCATCGACAAGAACACCACTCGGCCTTCCATCATGCCCGATATTCGTAATACAACAAGCACATATCAGGAGAAGCGCGCTGCGATAGCCCGTGGAGAAGGAATCAACGCTCGTCGTTTAAATACGCTACGTATGGCTTGGGATATCCCACACCACTCACATGGTCCACAACAAGCAGGATACCGTCCCCATTTGCACGGCTACCGCCATAACACGCGTCCATCTCCAGACTGGGACGCACCAGGTGCGCCGAAGCCTCGATTTGCGGAGCGTGTCGAGACCATAGGAATGCTGGATCAGTTCAACAAGGAATATGAGGCGAAGTGGGTAGACTGGCATGGCGCTATGCCGGAGGAGGTGTTGGATGTGAACGGTAAGCCCCTGATTTAATTCTAATTGCATGAGTCTTCCTAACGTTGGTATAGTATTCGTTCCACCGCGCCGTCCACGACACGAAGATCTCATGACAGCTATCAACGTGGTCTTCGACTGAAATCCAGACCAGTAGCAGCTCACCCGCCCTGCAACAGTAGTCGCATACAAAATTGGGGCCATGAATCATGAATCATGATGCGCAATTATGCCTCGACGAAATTTCTCCTACTCTGCTTTACACCTCTACAGACTTGCAATAGCTCAGCGCACAGATAACCTGAAGCTCATGCACTTCTGAATTATCTTCTTTTACTCGGTCACATTGTTCCACTACCAGAAAACGAGGCCGTGAATGGCGGTATCGCCTCTTCTCTGCACTATGGTCGCTCTCTATCACATTGAGACTTCGACTCTCCTTTTTATTTAGATGGAATTGGAACAACGATAGGCCAACATGCCGGCACCGAGGCCGGCAAAGGAGTTCATATTTTGTTTTCTCGGCGTTGGGCGGACAAAGATTAGACTAATCTTTAAAACGTTTATTGGCACAGGGATGGCTTTTGAAGTAATTAGTAGATTAATAATTACTACTTGATATTCAATGCGTGGTGTTTGCAGTCTTTCCTATGCTCCTTCAATTATGTCAAACGAAAGAGCGGCTCGAGGGCCCCTAAGATACATATCTTTTGATGTATATATGAATGTGTCAAGACACGATTGATAGCGAGTTGAGGCTTAAGGTAATATTTTCTTTCGTATACAAATTCCCTGCTATCTAATCGTGTTCTACTTTATAATCCATGTTCATTCTCCAGTCGTGAAAGTAAGAATGAAAGAAAGCACATGAAGAAGCTTCTCACAACGTACATGTACGTTATAATCGCGAGGTGAAGTTTCAGATCCAATCATGAATCTGTAAAGCATAAAACAGCTGCGCATCTATGTGAGAATATATGGTGGTGAATAGAAGTGGCGAGTAATCTACCTTTATAAGTGAATTTGGAACTGGGAAAAATGTAGGGAAAAAAGAGAATAACAGGGAAATTCCGTGCGTTGAGCCGATGACTATGGCTGTGAACCACAACAGAACGTGTGAACCCTAGGTATGGGTTATCGATCCATCACGCGATTTTCGAACAATCTGGGACGTATGTCAAAAGTGGAACACGTGAAAGCTGAGTGGTTGGGAGCTCGTGGAAACTTCAAATCCGGGCAACGCAATACACTTTTCATAGTAGCCAGGGTACAGCGCAATTTTTTCTTCGGTAACTAAACGGGTATCCGAACTCATGACGACTCCGAACTTCGGGCCGGCGAAATAGATTGATTACAGTTGTATACAATGTTGGTAGACATATGGTGGTATATGGTGTAGAACTAGGTCGATACCGAGCATAAGCAGGCATGACTAGCCACTCATAAAGTGGTGAGAGTCCATGTTTGCTCACGCTTGCTGTGAGCAACACATGGTGCTTATGTTCTTCGTTTCGTGGGAGTTGGACTCCAGCCCTGTGGCTGCCATTCCTGGCCTGAATTGCCGTGGCTCGCTTGCTTCCACGGCGAGTCTTTCGGCTCTTTCTTCATCCTCTTTCGCGTTGTCAAGGTAGGCGCATCGTCTGTCGAGGTCGGTTCTGGTGAATCGTGGGGTATTTGTACAGTCTCTTGCTCGGGGACAGGGGGCGTATTTTCCTCCTCATATACATTTTGCGGCGGCTCTACCCTGGCCATTATCTCCTGGCCAGGATCTGGTTTTGTGACACCGTTATCCAGGACTCTTGACTGCAGCATTTGTGCCGGCTGCTGCTTGTCCGGGCCATCGAGCGCTGACGGTTTTGCGGCCCATCTTGCGTCTGCCTGAGCTGCAAGTATCTTCATGCGCTCTTGTCGCAACAGGTCCTGCTGTTGTTCGACGACAGTGGGTGGATCGTAGCGGGTATGGCGCAGCCACTGCATCCATGCCGCTGCGGTCTGTCAGCCAAGTGCAAGTTTCAACATTGGGATGCACGCACGAGAGACGTTGACGTCGCCAAAGTGTGTCTTCCGACTATACTTTGCTATCCTGCGTTTCCGGAGTGCGTGTAATGCGTCTTTGAACTCCCAGAAGGTGTTGCCCTGGAGATCGAAGCCTGTGAGGCGTTAGACAAGTCAACCAGGAGGAGAGTGGGAGGACAGCTACGAACCCACCAGCCACTTCTTCCGCCAGGGAAGACGCATCATCTTCCATTGATACCATGCCTTGCGAATTGCGCTGGGACCTGCTGCCATTGTGTTTTTTGTGTATTGCCTCGGACAAATTTCCGCAGCGCGCAGGCGAGTTGACGCGCAGACTGGTGACGTGGGAGCGTTGGCTAGTGCGGTAGGCCAGCATTCCCCACCACCAACACCCAAGTCCCCGTCCTGTGTTGACATGCGACGTCGGCACTCCCTACTTTACTACTAATACTACTACACGCTCGTCTCCCAGTCGCCTTTCCTGGCGCCTCATCAAGAGCCATATCCTAATACATTTGCATAGCACTTCATCCACGACCACCAACGACCCCGCGTGCCCATAGCCACACAAACCGCCCAACTCGAGCCCAATCTGCCCACCATGGCATCGGTCACGTCGTTGGACCAGGACATGCGCAAGCTACGCATGGACAGATATACACCAAAAGCTGCCAACGAAGTGCGGAGCTGGATAGAAGACGTCCTGGGCGAGCGGCTGCCCGCGGGCGACTTGCTCGATGCGCTGAAGGATGGCACCGTCTTGTGCAGGTACAGTTGCGCCCAAGTAGACTTTGAAGTGACAATACAGGAGCTAATAGTCATAGACTCGTCAATCACGCTGTGCCCAACCCCGGCGTCAAGTTCAAGAAGTCGTCCATGCCCTTCATACAGATGGAGAACATCTCGCACTTCCTCAGAGCCTGCGAGATGCCACCGTTGAATATGCCCGCCCACGACCGCTTCCTCACCGTCGACCTCTACGAATCGAAAGACCCTACCCAAGTCCTACAGTGTCTCGGCGCCTTCAGTCGAGTCGCCAACTCGGTAAACCCCTCCAATTTCCCGACCTCGTTGGGCCCCAAGCGCGGCGGGGGCGGTACATTGAGCCCTTCGACCACCGGTGGCGGCTACACAAACACAGGCATGGCATCCCCTGGTTTCGGGCGCAGCAGGGGACCCAGCACCACTAGCGGCTCCAGCACCTTCAATCCACTTGCTCGACCACCCGCGACCGAACGGCCTCTCAGCCCTGCCCGCACAGGAAGCTCCACTACATCCTACACATCCAATGGTATTCCCACGTCGCCCCCGGGCGGTGTGAGTACATGGAGTAAGAAGGCTGACGTGGGCAACACAGCGCCAGCATGGAATATCCACCAATATGGCTACATGGGTGGCGCAAGCCAAGGCAACCAAGGCATCGCATTCGGAGCCCGGCGGCAGATCACGACCGCCGGGCCACATGTACCGAACCTAGCGGAGAAGGAGCGAAAGCGCAAGGAGAAAGAAGCAGAAGAGGAGCGACTGCGTCTGCAGGCTGAGGAGGCTGAGCACAAGCGTCGCGTGGAGCGCGAGGCAGAAGAGGAGCGTGTACGGATAGAGGAGGAGCAGAAATGGGAGGAAGAGTCGCGAAAGCAGCAAGAAGCAAAACAGCAGCGACTCGACCAGCAAAAGCGCGAGTGGGAAGAGCAAGAGAGGCAGTGGAAACTGGAGGAGGAGCAGAGACAGCGAGAAGAACGAGAGGCACTAGAGAGGGTCGAGGCTGAGACGAGACGAAAGCGAGCTGGAAGTGACGCGCGACTCAAGGGCCAGTTCCTCAGCCAGTACCAGGCCGAACAAGCCAGCAAACCACGCAGTCGACGAAATAGCCAGAGTGAGGAGCACAATGCCGAGCGCGATCGCATCAGAGAGCTGGAGCGACAGCTTGAGGAGGCAAAGGAACGCGAGCGCCTATATCAACAGGAACGAGAAGGCCGCCTAGAGAGCTCCAAGGCACGCGCGCGTTCGAAGAGCCGTACCCGAGACCGATCAAGGAGCCGCCCGCGACCGCAGCCTCCGCCACGCGCGCCTTCACCTCAGGATAGCACTGTCTCCTGGGCACAAGCTGACGATCGCGACTATCTCCGCAAGCAGTGGGAGCAGACACAAACGCAATCGCCACGACCTCTCCCAGAGCCTGCGCCACCTTCTCTTCCAACACGTCCACTACCTGAGCCAGCAGCGCCATCTCTGCCCACGCGCCCACTACCGGAACCATCAACGAGACCCCTTCCTGATCCTGCAGCATATGCAAACAAGAGCCGAACAGATCGCTATCTTGCGTCCAATCCAGCACCAGCACCTCTCAAGCCTCAAACTCACATCCCAGCAGAGCTCACGTCAACCTCGGAGCAGCGTGGTGAGGACGCTAGACGAGCTGCTTCGCAGCAAAAAACCAAGGCGGCCGGCTGGGCATCCAAGTCACTGCTAGAGCGCGAGATGGAACGTGAGCGGGAGCGACAGAAGGAGTGGGAGGAGTCTCAGCGTGCGCTCCAAGAGGCCGCGAAGGACCCCAGCGCAGGTACAGGTCAAGGTCAGAGCTGGGACGTCAACCAGTATGGCTACATGGGCGGCGACAACCAGAACAAGCTGGGGGGTATTGGTGGTGGAAAAAGGCAAATCATTGGGCCGAGGCCGTTTGGCCCTCGATAGAGGCTGCAGAGGCATTGTATTCTGCCTGTTATTAATCTTCATAGTAGTTGTTGCATAGTGGGTGAAGAATTGAGTTCGTTGTGAGTAGATGAAGAAACTGTCGCATGGTCTATAACAGCGATAAAGTACTGAGGTCAACTAAATTGGATAGCTTTATCCCGTATCGCTTGACATTTTACTTAGCCTACATATGATTTGACTTGAAGACGCTACGTAATATAAATGGTTGCCCACATGAGCCTCATGGTGAGGCGCCAAGACATCGGCGTAAGCAAATGCCGGCGACTTCTGAGATTCTTCGATGTCTGAGCTCTTGCGACGCGCTCAAGCTCCACACCAGCACATTGTCCAGACCTGTACATTACTACGCGCGCGCCAGATCCCCTTCTAGATCCCAAGACAACGGCACATCATGCCCAAGTTCTTCTGCGACTATTGCGATGTCTACCTCACACACGACTCGATGAGCGTGCGGAAAGCGCACAACAACGGCCGCAACCACCTCCGCAATGTGCAAGCCTACTACGAGCAAATATCGAGCGACCAGACACAACAAGTCATCAACAGCATAACAGACGCATACAATACCGAAGGGCAGGCCAACCCGCTGTTCCAGGCGAATCTTAGCGGAGGCTTTCCCGGGGGGCCGATGGCAATGCAGGGAATGGGCCCGCCGATGGGTATGCCTATGCCTGGAGGGATGCCAGGATTTCCGCCGCCAGGTGAGTTCAATTGAGGTTTTAAAGTCGAAGTGATTGCTGACGCGTAGTAGGGATGCCGGGAATGCCAGGAATGCCACCTCCATTCATGGGTCGAGGAGGTCGTAAGTCAGCCCATAGCTATCCTCGACAATCGATTTCTAACCATCTCGCAGCTGGTCCAAACATGCCATCGAACATGCCGCCCTTCCCCCCGCCAAATATGCCTCTAGGCCCTGGCGGTATGCCCCCAAATATGCCACCTTTCCCACCACCAAACATGGGCGGAGGTCCACCAGTAGGGATGCCGCCGTTCCCCTTCCCACCACCAGGTGGAGCTGGCTCGCCACCGGGCGGTATGCCGTTTCCTCTGCCAGGCGGTATGCCCGTTATGCCGCCTGGAGGACCGCCAGGCAGATATCCTCCTGGACCGCCAGGACGCTAGGAACGTCCTGATGCGCACAAGGGATGCACGAGCAACTTCATGAATGGGACTTCAGGGTCGCGGCGGAATAGAGATGACGATATACCCGAGGCGTTTTTGCGAGGTGGAGAAGGGCGGCAATGGACTAGTGCGGCGACGGGTGCCAACGCCATAGTACCAAAGAGGGCCCAGAGGGGGCAGCCATAAGACGGAGGGATCGATACACGAGTACGTCCCCGCATTCAGACACTTGGTCTCGGCTTACAGTGGATGTAGCGATACAGACCATATATCGACCATGAAGCATGGGATTGGTTATTCACTACCTAAAATTCAGTCTACTTGAGCTCGCTAAAGAGCCTCTTTACATATGTGCCCAAGTCCAACATGTCAATGCCCAGCTCATAATTCACCGTGCCTTTAGAGCTCCACACGACACCCTCTCCCGCAAAAGCCAGCCTGTACTTCTTAATCCCATTCTCCGGGTCCTTTCTCAGCTCCTCCTTGAGATGATCCACACTCCACGCCTCCCTCACAACCTCCTTTCCAGTAACACGCCCAATCAAATCAGCCAGCTCTCCATACCGAATCGAGTCACCAGCAAGGTACAGCACGCGATTCTCCGCATCCACATCCCCAGCTACAATCCGCGCGAGTACTCGCCCGATATCCTGCACATCCGTGACAGTAACGCCGTGCTCCCAATCGCGCAGACTGCGCACTGTGACTTCCCCCTTACCTTTCCTCTCTACAATCCCCCAAAACTCCTCGAATAGAAACGACATGAAGATCCCCGTGCTCACTATCGTCCATTGAACATGGCTGTCCTCAGCTTCAGCGCGCAATCGATTGCGAACACTCTTCTGCGCGCCGAATAGTGGCATAAGCCCATCCACATCCCCCGTGACGTCGTAGTCGACTCCCCACTGCCAGGGGAAGAACCATAGTTTGCTTTCTCCTCGTGCTTTGCGTAGTTTGCCTGCTTCTAGGGCTTCGGTGGCGAGTTTGGGGATCGAGGTGGTGTCTTGGCCGAAGCCGGTGGCAGATATTAGGATGTCGTAGTGGGAGAAGAGTTCTGCGAGGTGGGTGGAGGAGCTGGTTAGGTCGAGGGGTGTCAGGGTGATGTTGGATGTGGTTAGGTGGGTGTAGTTCTGCGGGGAGCGGACGCCGATTGTTATGTGGGTGTTGGGGAGGGCGCTGAGGTGGGGGAGGAATGCTGTGCCTAGTTCTCCGGCGCCGAGGAGGAGGATCTTGGTTGGTAGTGGTGTTTTGGCAGAGGACATGATGGGTGGATGGGCTTTTTAGATGTTGCGGAGATATTCACGTTCCTTAATAAGTACTTGGCTGTCTTGTAGGTTGAACTAATTGTAATTGTAGTTGCTGAGCTCTCCTTCTCTTCTTCTATCTGAATATATTCCCATCGCTCTTGTTATAATGTGCTTGCTGGCCGCTTTGTTCTTGGCTCTCGGAGTTAACACGATATCGCAGTGAATTAATCAGCGTTGCAGAGAAAGGGTGGCGTGAAGCCCCCACACTACTAGGTACTGGTGAGAATAATAAGGATGGTGAGTAGGCGACAGTGGAGTAGCAGAGCGTTGCTGGCCCGATGTCATCGGCGTTCGGACTTAATCACTGGAATGGATAAACTGTCAATGTCAACCGGTCCCACTATTTGGAGTCTTTGAATTGGATTATTGTCTTGCGCTAGAATTTATTCCTTTGTGATGCGGATGAGGAGGGCAATAAATGGGATGGGTGTGAGGAGAGATATCTGACGGCTGGAGTTGGGTCGATCTCGTGTCAAATGCACTGCAAGGAGATGCACCTACCCGGCATATCTCTGCAAGAAACCATATAATATATGGATATCTCCAGTTGGCGATGCCTTCAATTCTCCTCAAGAACGGCTAATAACTGGGTTGGCGTCGCAGGGCCATTTCGTTTTGGCGCTAGTGCACTGGCGGCTCGCTTATAATTTTGCAGGTGCGCACCGTGTTCCTTCCTCGCGAGGACGACGAGCCATTTCGAACTTCTGCCAATACACCCCATCGAGTGCGCCTACGTCCATCTCCAGCAGAAGCCACTCTACGCAATCATGGCCGAGCAACTCGTTCTCCGTGGCACCCTCGAGGGCCACTCCGGCTGGGTCACGTCCCTCGCTACCTCGCTCGAGAAGTGCGTATCTCCAGGCTTCATGTAGTTGCATTGCGCAGTACTGACAGCCGGCAGCCCCAACATGCTCCTGTCCGGCTCGCGCGACAAGACGCTCATCATCTGGAACTTGACCCGCGACGAGACCTCGTACGGCTACCCCAAGAGGAGCCTACACGGCCACTCCCACATCGTCTCCGACTGCGTACGTACAGCCCACACTTGGCAGCCTCATATATGAGTCTGGCCAGCTAGCAGGCAGGAACAGTTGAGCTCACAATTGCTGCAGGTCATCTCCTCCGACGGTGCCTACGCGCTCTCCTCGTCCTGGGACAAGACGCTCCGCCTCTGGGAGCTGTCCACCGGTGCCACTACCCGCCGCTTCGTCGGCCACACCAACGACGTCCTCTCCGTCTCCTTCTCTGCCGATAACCGTCAGATCGTCTCCGGCTCGCGCGACCGCACCATCAAGCTCTGGAACACCCTCGGTGACTGCAAGTACACCATCACCGACAAGGGCCACACCGAGTGGGTCTCCTGCGTCAGGTTCTCGCCCAACCCCCAGAACCCCGTCATCGTCTCTGCTGGCTGGGACAAGCTCGTCAAGGTACGTGAAATGATTCCAAAAGAAGCATTCCCTGCCCCCCTCGTTTATATGATGATTTGGTTTCCTATGTATTTGCTACTTCAGAGCCTCGGCGATGAGAACAAAAATCACCTAGTACTGATACGACTTGCACAACCTCATTTTATCGAAGCTGTTTTGCAACCAGACGCTGACTCTTCATAGGTTTGGGAACTTGCTTCCTGCCGCATCCAGACGGATCACATTGGCCACACCGGCTATATCAACACCGTCACCATCTCGCCCGATGGCTCCCTCTGCGCCTCCGGTGGCAAGGACGGAACCACCATGCTCTGGGACTTGAACGAGTCCAAGCACCTGTACTCTCTGTCCGCCGGTGACGAGATCCACGCCCTTGTCTTCTCGCCCAACCGTTACTGGCTGTGCGCCGCTACCTCGTCCAGCATCATCATCTTCGACCTCGAGAAGAAGAGCAAGGTTGACGAGCTGAAGCCCGAGTACATGGAGGTTGGCAAGAAGAGCCGGGAGCCCGAGTGCGTCTCCTTGGCCTGGAGTGCCGACGGCCAGACCCTGTTTGCTGGATACACTGATAACCGTATCCGCTGCTGGGGTGTCATGGCGAGGGGATAGATTAGTGCAATGAGTAGTGACGGGGCGTAAATGGGAAAATCACGATTCCACATCTTCTGTAGCATGCCATGGTATATGAGTGACGCTCATGCGGGATGGGTTTTGGGAATGGTCAATTCTCTTCCGGTATTAGCACTTCCAGGCGCTCAGAGGCAATGAAAATTATCAAGTCCACACTATCGTCCCACGATGTCAACCAATCTTGTTAGGTTCTTCTCACAGCCGCATAGGCGTAGATTGGCGTGTACACAAGCTGGCAAGTGGTGACGGGTCCTTTCAAGTACGTATACATCTATAGCTTGCTAAACTTGGGCGTCCGTTTCTGCATTCCACTCAACATGGCGGCTTGGACGTCCTGCGTCTGCAACATGGCCGCATTCCACACGGCAGTATAATGCAGTCCTTCAGCAACCGTCTTATCGCGTGAGTAATTGATAATGTCCTTTGTACCCAGCGTCGCAACAGGCGACTTTGACGCAATCAAGCTCGCCAACTTCAACGCCTGTAACAAAGTCAGCACATCCATAACACAACCAAGACGAGTCAACCACAACATACCTGATCCACAGCCTCATCCTTGTTCTTATACACCGAACTCACCAGCCCAACCCGCAGCGCTTCTTCGGCGCCAAAAATCCTCGCAGAAAGCGCGACATCCTTGACCCACGACAAATTCCCCACCGAATGCGGTAGCCGCGATAACGTGCCTATATCCGCTGCAATACCTATATCCACCTCCTTGACGCTAATCTTCGCATCCGCCGTCGCAACACGGATATCGCACGCTAGACACATGTCGAGCGCCAGGCCAAAGGAAATACCATGCAGCACGGCGATGACGGGCTTTTCGCATTTTTCCAGGTCCGTAATGCAGGATTGGAATTCGAGGATGTGGCGGCGGATGGTGGTCGCTTTGCGCGCGCTGTCTTGTGGGGAGTCGGAGTCGCTTTTTTGCGCCAGCGCGCCTTCTTGCGAGGCGGCTTGGACGTCCAGGCCTGCTGTGAAGGCGCGGGGGCCAGCGCCTGTGAGGAGGACTGCGCGCACTGAGGGGTCGTGGGATAGGGCGCGGAAGATGGCGCTGAGGTTGTGCCACATTCTGGGTGGGGGTGGTTGTTAGGATATTTCTTTCTTTCATGTGGTGTGTAGACTTGAGAATGGCTTTATGGTGTGGAAGTGAGGGAGTAATGGAAGAGATGTGTGAGATGTTTGTGCATGTCCCCCGGATTTTGCTGAGCGCTGCAGGCTGGGCTCTTTTGAACTCTGAATGATTGCCCATGAAGGAGGAAGTTGGAAGGTTTCTTGATACAGTGAAATCGACAGATACGCACATAAGAACAGGGCCAAAGAGTACGAAGTTTTAAAGCAAGGCATAGGACAGAATATGATAAAAAAAGTGTAGACTTGCAAGGTGTATGAAAGAAACAAATCAAGTAGATAGAAATTAGACCAACAAAATATGTTACTTACACCTCCTTGAACGCGTTCAGCTTCTCTGGCCGATTAATCTCCACGTGTGCCACATATTCGGCGGGAAAGGAGACATTGAAGAACTCCTTCTGGTAAGCTGCTGCGTTGTTGGACATGTTTGCGTTCGTCCCGTCTCTACTTCCGTTTCCTTGTAACCAAATGATGCTTTGCTCTTTCTCTTGCGTGAAATGTATGCGAGTTGTACAAATGGTGCCTGGGCTTCGTAGGCGGTAGGGACGAGAAGGAAGCTTTAAGGAAAGAGTTAGAATCTCAAGTCAATGAGAGCTTAGCTTGACTAGAAAGAAGTGTTGGAAGCTGTGAGTGAGAAGACGGACGTTCTTTGATGACAGTGGGCGAGTCGGTCGGCTTGCTTCCGTCGCGTGGAGTCCAGAAGATGCCGAGGTATGTTTTGGGGTGGTGATTAGTTGATTTGTCCATGAGTCGGAAGGTTTACGCGAATTTGGCATGTGCAGTCGAGCAACAACATATTTTTGTCTATAATACTGTCGTTACGATCGGCAACTTCGAATGTGAGATTAATAATCTTGGCTTAACATGATTACTAGAGTATGGGAGAAATCAACTTCGCCAGGTCGCCAATTTGGTCAAAAAGCTCCGTTGTTGTATTGCAGTGTTACCTCGCTCGCAAAGCGTGAACATGTGAGGACTCTTCAGTAACTACATTGCGATACTACACTACTACAACGAGTCAAATTAAGCTCAGAGCTACTCAGATATTCAACCCTCGCGAAGGATATCCTCGATGTAAGCCCACGCCGCCATGGCATTCGTATAGCCGGCCCCTGTCCATGAGATTGCCGGACAGAACCGCATCGCATCGAATCAAACTTAGATACTTTGTTCCTCCTCAACTATGAAAATGCGATAGCTAAATTTCATGATGCCAAAATCAAGCCTTTGGCGTCCTCATACGGCTGCCCCCAAAGAGAAGGCAGAGAAGTCATGACATTAATGAGCCTCGCCGGGGGATATACGATCGATCAAATAGCACTACATGATGCTGCACCCCATAAGTTCGCAGAAGATACCATCTCATTGTCTCAAGGCCGAAACTGTTACCATGGCAACATCAAACACCAAGGACCACCTAAGAACTGTCTCAACGACGAAGACGGAGATAGCGTTTTCTTGACCGATTCAATGCACTGAAGTTCAACGTTTTTCGTATGTTTTCCAACCTCTCTACTCTTTCGAGCCGATCTCTACGCAGCAAGACGCCTACTCCTGCGGGCATGATACGCGATCGTCTCACGGTGAGGGAGCACCCTTGCTCCTTTCTCGTTTTCACTCGATTTTGTGGACTCGCCGTGCAGACATGGCATCTCGAGCCTCCGAGATCGAATCGCTCGATGCGCGGCGTGCCCCACAGCCCATTGTAATCTAGTGTGACTGGGATCGTAGTTCCCAGCTTGTGCAGCGAAGCCATCGTGGTTCTACTATCTTCGGGAATGATTAAATCCATGGGTACCTCCGCAATCAGCAGAATGAGACGCTGGTCCTCTGTTACTGCGTTGAAATCTAATGCAATGAGTGAACTAGTTGGCAGGTAGTTTCCCACAATCACAACTGTGGTGAAGAAGATGTCCAGGGAAGGATGGCGAATCCGAGCAAGATAGCCGATGCCGTCGTTTAGACCGTCCATTATGCATCGACTCAGTAACTGCATAAAGTCCCCCCATACGCGGTAGTGCAGGTTCGATCGGAAGGAAGGGTGGAAATCCATTTCGCTATTCCTGCGGATGTAGCGCAGTACTTTGCTATGATTGTCAACGAGAATATGGGCTAGGGACAGTTGCTGTTTTCGATTGTATCTACCGGGTCCAAAGGCCTCTACGATTTGAAGTGCGTCGGACCAGCGACCCCTAGCAAATAGAATGAGGGTGATGTCTCTATGGAAAAGATCGTTCTGGGACCTGTGGACACTGCCGAGTTTTCGCAGCAAGGTGCAGTTGCCAACAAGGCGACCGGAGAGTGTGAGGGTGCCATCGTCAACGGTACAGGTACCTAACGGAGCCATTGAATTGAGATAGGAAGCTGCCGACACACTATGCCGATGTGCAAACTCTGGGATTATGCAATTGGAACTGCCAGCAACCGACACTTTCGTCTTATCGATGAGTGGCGCGGGCGGCAACATGGCCCAGCGAAGATGTCCCTCACACACAGCTGCTTCCCACCATCGTCCCCAGGCTGCTTCTCTTGACTCCCCAATAATAGGCTCAATCTCCACTCCACACGCGGCCATAATGCCGTAGACCTCATCCACTGCGACCGTCGCCTTGCGATTCCCGAGCAACTCCATGACCCTTGTAGGCTCAATCGCACCAAGTCGCGAGTTAGCCATGCCCGAGAAATGGGTATACAAAACAGCAAATTCTGACTCTGGGGCTCGCGATATACATTCGGTGATGCATAGCTGATCACATAGCCCCGGAAGGGCTTGGAACAACATATCATCTATAACCACAGGGTGGAGGTCCAGCCCAATCCAGAGAACAGATGAAGCAAGAACATACTCCTGCAGCGTCCAAATGCGCGTCGCCCAGGAAGATTTGGTAAGTCTCGCCAGACCCTTCATAGCCTGGACGAGAGCTCCCCGTCTAGCCTCATCATCTCTCCATCGCCGTACAAACTCTTCCTCGGCCCACGCTTCGTTTTTCCACGCTTCTACTGCTTCATGCACCGCTAACTGAGCCCTATCTACGTCTTCCTGCGCAAATCCAAATTCACATGTGAGTACAATGCTAACTACCGCCGCGCCGTGGTAGATGGCCCCCATGAGCGGAATCTGCTCTATTTTATCTGCATCGTCATCTTGTATGATGCAGAAGTTGTCGATCCAGCAGTGTCTGATGGCAGGGAAGAGGTCGGCTATTATTTTCCGCACTGCAGCGCCGCCAAAGGAGGTTTCTACGCCGGTGGAGAAGATGTGGTCGGACCAAGCGTGCGAAACGGCGATGTAGGGAGGGGCGTGCCCAATTTCGTAGCTTTCGAGTGTTCCGGTCGACAGCTCGTAGAGCCGGAATTGATTCATTAGACGTATTGTTGAATATAGTTTCACAATCTGTTGAGTTAGAGGTTGGTGCTCGCGAGGAGAGGTTGTGGGACGGTGCCAAGGTTGTCTCGAGGTGGGGGTTATTTCGAACAAGACCAATGAAATGGCAAGCCAGCCTTCTCATTTCGGCGAAGTGCTCACATTTATAGGGTAGAAGTTCTAGATTTGAGAATTACATGTCTATTTGTAAGGTTTCATTATTCCCTACACTAATAAATATTGATAATTATCACACTAACTCCGTTCAGACTAAAATCTAATTTGTCTCTCAAAGCAAAGACATATATTTTGTTTTCAACTGAACCATTTTTGTCTGTAAACAAGAGAGAAGAATAAGTTATAAAGCTCGGAAGCTCTCTACAAATCGTAAAAGCGGTATTGCAACATAATGAACGGTACGGTACCGCGACGGTCGGTCACAGAACCATGGAACTGATTCCAGCCACGTGTACCAAGAATACAAACATCTTGTGGCAGAATAGTTTTATGATATTTACAGACTAGAACAACGTGGTGCATATCCTGACAGCGCTTAAGCATACTGTCATGACTATCGCAAATTGAATTGACCTTGTTGAATCTAAGAAGAGAGTACTCGTCAATATGAAGGTTGCGTATAGGTAGATTCCTACAGCAAGTAACTCAATAACTGTTTCATAGCAGCGCCAGCTCCGAATTCCGAAGTCCGTGGGCATTGTGATGCAGACTCTGATGTACGCGCCATCATTGGACGTCGTAATGTTACTGCTACGGATGGTTGTATTATCCGGCGTGAGTGGGCGATTGATAGAATGACGGCCACCCCGAGGGGAGGACGAGTCGCTTGGACTGTCTGCTTCAAGAGGGCCCACTTCGGTCCCAAGCCCCCTGTTTTCGACAATAGGAAGACCTGTGCCGTTTGCCACACGAGGAGTATTTGTCTTCGGTTCGAATTCATAGGGTAAGTTCATGAGCTCCCAGATGCTATAGTCCATCTTCTGACCGTAGCCGTCGTAGACCTCTATAGATTCCTTCATAGAAATCACAAGTCCAACAGCGATCACCAGCCATATCATGCACGCAAGTGGCCTTAGGGTACTAATCAGCCAACTTTTAGACGCTCAACATAAATTATCGGGTTGGCACATACCAGGAAAAGAGCAGCCAGGAGTACTCACACCGCCAAGGTACCATAGTAAAACTAGAAATTACCCAATTGCGCCATAACATAATACCAGCCAAGGACACAATCAATGCATCCATGGCAATTTTGGCGGTGATATTATGCCACCTATTATCACTGATAGATGGCAGTCCTATTGTCCATTCTCTCGTTCTAGACTCCCGCGGACCCACCCGCAAAAGCTCCGTGCGAAGGGGTCTTAGTTGCCGGAAGAGACCGCGGCTCGGGAGGCCGATTGTAAAGCAGCATGTTGCTAGCGCACGGTGGGGCGATACTAAAGCAAGCTGAACAATATCGAGGGGCGGCGAACCTTCAGGGGATCAGCAAAGCTCACAGGATTCATCTCATTAGACTCCATGACCCGATGTTTGAGACACAAGAAACGCTGAGATGGCTCACCGATCAAAGTGAGGATTGTTGGTAGAAGTGCCACAATACTGGTCCCACTATTCAAGTTCGCCTTGAAAGCCTCAGTGAGTTCATCATATATGCAAGATATAATATGGGCGCAGGTCAGGAACTCAAAGGCCTTTGGATCGCTGCCGTTGCAGATTTTGGAAGCTTCTAGGAACCTTGGATCGTCTTGCGGCCCGAATGTACGCCGCATTGCTTGCGCAGGAATAATGAGGGGCAATATTACAAGACTCAGGTAAAACCGACTGCAGATGTAGAGATACATGAGTTATATCTTTGTATTCAAGCTCCATGAATTGATGTTGAAGAGATGGTTGAGTAAGGCTGAGTTATTTCTATTATCCTTAGTATATTTGAAATTAAAAGTCAACACTACCAGATAAATGCTAGCAATAAGTAGGACCGATATATTGATATAGTACATGAGTAGTGGCACATACGCTGAATGAGTAAATAAGGAAAATTATGTTAGTGGTGGGTGTTTCATTGTTGTGCTCCAGCTGAGAACGCCACTTGGGCTCGGCGTGCTGTTTATATGGCGTAGAGCAACGCAAACTTGCAGGGAACTGGGCAAAATGCATGCAGCTGTCTATTCAAGGATTCAATTGCATAATCACACCATTTAGGTTCCAGGGTGCTTGAGCTGACCATTTGCCTACTTTTTGCCTTGTTGTCCTATATCCCCGAACTTTTGTTTGGCTGCATTGGGTTTTGGCATGATACATCCGTTTACAGATTTAATATGAACACAAATGTCCCCGCACCCAAAGCGACTCCACCGAAGTAGCGATTTCTAGGGCGTAGGCGCTTTTGAATTTTCTCGAGATCCATTCACTATATATATTTCTTGACATCTCAGCTCACGTTAACGAATATCCCGGTTGCCAATCCAGCTACCAAGAGCAGCCACTTTTCGAATGTTAGGAAACGGCTCCTGCTTTGTTGGTCAGAAGATCACAGGACATAAAGTAGTGTAAATCCGATATTGGACTCAGGTTGCTACTGTGATATCAAGCGAGTAGCTTTACCTGGGCGCTTCTGCAGCGCTAGGGCACTGTATATTCTAACTAATAACCCAAGCCAGGAGAAGTAAGTGTATTTTCAGACGTACTTGTTCTCTACATAGCAAACCATAACGTATACTGCACTATCCCTCTTACTCGAAAAATCCAACCCGTCCCTAAAGCTAAACACAACACCCTCGCCATCAAACCAACAACCAAAACGCCTACGTATCCTTCAAACACAAAACCCCTATCTTCTCTACACTGTTGTCGTCTTCTTGATCTCCGGTAACTTATCCCTTAGCTTCTTTACGCAAGCCTTCTTCTTCCACGTCGTCTTATAATACAGACTAAGCGCCGGATAAGTCTTTTCGTTCCATCCTTCCCACTTCTCCACTACGTCATCGATGATAGGCCAAACAGCGCAGTCCGCAATACTGAACCGCCTACCCGCGATAAAAGGTCCGCCGTCGATGAATATTTGCTCTTCTAGGCTTGCTAGCGAGTTCTGGAAGCTCGCTAGTGAGTCGGGGATATGGCGATTGAGCCACGCTTTCAGCAGCCCTGTGGCGAGAAGTAGTATAGGATACGCAGCGGCTGTGCAAGGTTTTCCGCGCTCATCGCGATCGAGTGGGTAATAGCGGTCTATGTAAAATAGGATACTTGACGCCGTGTAGACTTCCGTGTGGTGCGCGTCGTTATCCCGGAAGCTGACTTGGCGATCGAACTCGTAGTCCTCCTCATGCGTCGGCGCTTCCACTAGAGTGTAATTGATCTTGCATTCGGAAAGACACATTTGCGACTGGCGATTCTCTATACTATCATTTGAAGCGAAGAAGATAGGGAGATCTTCAGACGGTTTCTGGAGGTGTAGAACATCGAACCCTTCACCGTACCACTCGTCCCAATCGAATTCGTTGCTGTGATTTTCGCGGCTGAACGCGCGGATGAGTCGTTCGTTTTCTGCTTCATCGCTGTTGATGACGTCTGCTGCGTCGCGCTGTTCATTTGCCGTGGCGCCTTGGCCCCAGATTGTGCTTTCTTTTGCGTCGAGGAAGGTCCCTATGTGGCGAAATGTGAGGCTGATGCGTATACCACCGTAGGCTGTTTCCGCTTCGATGCGCTCACATTGGAGACGCTTGTCTGCCATTATGCCGTGTAGCCATTTCTCGTTGCTTTTAAGGCCGAGAACGAACATGGAGTTATGCGGCATGGCAACGCGTTGCGTTTCCCGTTGATTGCTATTTTCGGTCTCGTCCTCGGACTTTGTAGAGGACTTCTTGGTGCGGAGGCGTATCGTTCGCTGTGCCCCGAAACTTACATTGACGATGGAAGAGTCTTTGGCGATGTCTAGTGTCTTATCTGAATGTTCTGAGATGTAGTCGTTGCCTGAGCGATACAGCTGGATCAAAACATGGTTTAAGGGGTGGCCAACGAGCTTCTCGGCTTGCTTCCTAATTACCTGCACTTTTGGAGAGAAGTGTAGCAGGGGCAATATCTGGTCCGTGGGATGGCGATACACTGGCATCGAACCATCTTCTCCAAATGCGCCTTGGCAGCAAACAAGCCGCGGAACCTCACCTTGTTGGTGTAGCATCTTCTGCCATCGCACCTCGTTGTATAATTGGGTGAAGATAAGATCCCTGAGCGGCTTCGACGGATCTGTCGGATGTCGAAATTGAGCCGGGAAGAAGTCGTTGATGATGCGCGAGTCGCCTTCGGCAATTGTGTCTCCCGGTCCGAGGACTGGTAGGGTTGCAAGCGACTGGAGCTTCGAGGTCTTGCCCATTGTGGACGATTTGGCAGAGGGTGTTGGTGGCGATGGTTCAGGCACTATAGGCACTTGAGATTCAGCTTCCCTGGGCTTCAACTTTGGCGCAGGTATCGGCGAAGAAGTATTTGCGGTCGTCGGCTCTACAGGCTTTGCAGAAACCTGTTTAGCTTCTTGCTCTTCTACTTTCGAACGCGCTGAGGCTGCCTTTGTAGGTGTCGAAAGCACCTCTTTCTTTAACTCGGAAGTTGAGTCAGCTTTTGGCGCCCTAGATAACGACAAGCGTACACGGTCCGACAAATCTGATAACCTGTGCTTCTCCTTCTCTTCATTGCCAGCCTTGGCGGATAGCATAGGCACCGACGCAGCGCTCTTCAGTGCCTGTTGCCTGGCCTCTTTGTCTCGTAAATTAGCAGCACTTTCAGCTTTAGCGATCGATGAAGTCTTTTGAGCTGTTATTGGCGGTGGTTTAACCGTCTCCGTGGCCGTGACTGGCTCGGTTGGGACGTGGTGAGCAGCAGTGCTAGGCTCACCGTTTCCAGATACTGTCTCGGACTTTTCTTTGGAAGCTTCTCCATCCTTCTCTTTCTTTTTCTTTTTAGGCCTTGATCGCATCCGAATCTTAGTCTTCACTAAGTTCGTCTCTTTCTTCTCTGTTTCCCGTCCAGGCTCTTGCGCACCCGGTGTTGCCGCACCCCGCACCAGCATCTCCGCAAACCGTTCATCGGTAGGTTCAGTTGTTGGCTCAGTAACTGGCTCTGTCGTCGACGTGGTAGCGCTCTGGGAAGTTTTCCGACTCTCTGCAACAGATACGAGAGACAATGTACGCTGTTTTCCACTGAGCACTTTGGTAGGAGATCGTATCGAGGCGCGGGATGTTGGCCGTCCATCGTCGTTCAATGACATCTTGCCAACCAAGGCCTCAAGTGCCTTTTCGCTCCCTTTCGAACCTGTTCTCGAGCCATTGGGTGATGTTGATTTTTTCTGAGGGGGAGTTGCTGGTGGTTCTCGTGCAAGTATTTCCGTGCTATTAACTAGATATGCGTCGAAAAAGTCCTCCATGCGCTTCAGCGCCAGGTCATGTCGGGCTTGCTTACGGAAGCCGAGGCAGTCTTCCACAACATTGATCTTGACACCGTGTCGTGCTGCATCGATGACTGTTGCGAGTACAGATACATTCGTAATGCACCCGCATATGTAGAGTTCTGTGACAAGCCTCGCTCGCAAGGTCATCAGGAGTGAGGTGCCTTGAAAAGCAGAATAATTTGTTGTTTTGATCACGATGTCTGCGGGCAGCTCGAATTGCCTTGCAATGACATCCGCAAACTCTGCACCAGGGGTATTCGGTATGCAAGCAGGCGTCTTCTTCTCGCTCTTGAGCAGGAACAATTCGTCATCCTGCTCGGCTGAAGCACGTGCCACCTCCTGTGGGATGGCTTTCCTGCGTGCTGATACACGCTTGAGAAGGTCAAGGGCGCGCTGTTTGTGTTTTGACGATCTTGATTGCGCTGGCGGTAGATCTTTCACATCTTTCGCGAGGTCCTCGTCGCCCCCCTCTGTACTGCTCTCATCCCCGTCGATCAAGCCGCCCACCACGAGCGCATCGCCTTCGCCTGTGTTTGTGTCGGTTGCAATGCGGTCCGCCTCATACAGTGTTTGCACCCAGATGACATTGCCGTTGAGCTCGCGGAATTTTGGGATAAGAGCCTGGATGCGTTCCAAGAAGCCTTTCTTGACGTTCACGGGCAGACGTCCGTCCGGCAACACAAAGTCGTTTTGTAACCCTATGACGAGCAGTGCCTGGTGTGTTTGAAAGTGCGGCTGATTCTGGGCCACAAGGTCCATCAGAGACGACATATTGGAAACCATCTTGGCGGCTAGTAGTATTGTGATTCGAGTGGGAAGCGAAGCTAGCCACACAGGATTGATACTCTCAGGCTGTCGTGCCAACCATTGAGCGCCGTGAACCGGGCCGCCCTCAGAACTGAGCTCTGTTATCTGAGACGTGGAAACAATAAGAGACACGGGTCAAGAGCCAAACGTTGATGATGATGGAAGGATTGCTTTGCAGATGGCCGTAGCTGTTACATGGTCGATCGGAAGGATATGGAAACAATTGGAGTGGCCGGACCCGATGTCATTGTCTCAATCAAGTAAAGACAGCAAGAAGCGCACCGCTCATCGCTGCAGGGTTGACTGCATCTAAATTGTTGCGCTGCAGAACGCGTTGCGCAGGGCTTTCGGGCTTCGCAAAGTGACGAGGATCTGTGGTTGTGGTTCCCCAACAGGCGCCTGCCACTCCCCGCTCTTAGCGCGCGGGGCGAGCCTCGCCGCAATATCTACTACATACTACTACACCACTGTCTGTGACGTATACGCGGCCTCTCCGACTATAAGCGTGCCCTTCTCCGCAAAAGAGTGCCAATCTCTGGTTTGCCTGTCCTCGCCAGCTCATCGTCGTTCATCGCGCACGGTTCCCATCTACCCTGACTGACCCCAGGAGTCGCACAAGTGGGCTATAGAACTGCCAGTATAGTGTACGAAGCATTTCTCACCGCTGGTCGTCTCTCTACTTGGGATGAAGGCTGCTCGTTTTAGACGACGAAATTAGGCCACATGATGTACCATTGTCGCTTTGGCCGGGCCCAGGAGGTGGGTCGCATTACGTGGAGCTTCACTTATTGCTGAAAAAGGATGTGATCTTCCGGCTCCCATCTGCCTTGGAAGTCTTCGCTGCACTACCGTTACTCGTGGCGCTTCTGGTACCTTGCTTCTTGGCTGGCGTTGACGGTTTCTTTGCAGGGCTCTTTATCGGAGGCGGAGACGCAGCGGGCTTACTGCGCTTTTGTTGTGGCTCGGCATCTGCTGTGCTACCTGTGAGATGCTCCTCGCTGCGCTCCCGTTTAATGCCTCTTGGCTCGTCGCCGACCTGTGGCTCTGTAGTCGCTGGAACAGGCAGTGGCGCGTTGTCTTCGGTACCTTTCACGCGGTCCGTTGTCGCACGAGTCTCATTGACGTCGTGTTCCACTTTGACATGTCCCTTGTCGTCTGTCGACTTCTCCAGGTCATGCTCCGCTTTGGCGAGAACTTTTGTGTCGGCCCCGGACTTGGTGGCTTTTGCTTGGTTCCCAAAAAAGTTGGCGATGTTGTTCTTGTTTGCGGCGCTATTGATGGGCACGAGGAACGAGGGCGAGTTATTTCCCACTTTGCCCACGTCTTTGCTGACAGGGTAGCACTCCAGTTGGCCCGCGTATGGCTGCAGGAGAGATTGCAGGTCTTTGCTCCACTCAGTCCGGTTGGGATCTAGCCAGGTGCGTATCGCATCTGAGCCGTTTTCCAGGATGACAGGCATGCGGTCGTGGAGAAAGTTGAGCTGTTTGTTCGAATCAGTAGTGATGATGGTATACGTGAAGAGTTTCTCGCTTGAATCTGGCTGGCTGTCAGTACGCCCACCCTAGGTACACAAGGTAGGCAAAACGTGGCACGCGAGCTCACAACCTGGAAATGCTCGCTTTGGAGAAGCATCTAGGTTACAGTCTGACCTCGGATGTCCGCAATGCAACGTGATAGAACTGCTGTGCTTGTGGCAGTTTGCAGGGAAGACATGGTTCACTTCCATGCTCTGTGTCATCCGAACGGATTAGGCACTCACCTTCGAATTGAACACAATCCCAGAGCCCAGCGAAGCACATGAGCTGTCCATCCTTGCGCTTGGTGAAGTGCGGTATCTTCTCTTTGCCGTTGTTCTTCTTGAGCCATTCGTAGAAACCCTGTGCGACGATGATGCAGCGCTTCTTCTTCTTCATTGTTGTCCACATGCCGCGGTCTTCGATCAGCGAGTCGTCACGGCAATTGATGGTCTTCATCTTGGAGCCATAGTCGGGATTGCGCTTCGTCCAGAAGGGTACAAGGCCTATCGTATACGTCAAGGAGGGCACCCAACTTCAAGTTCTGGGATAGATATACCCCATTGCATCGACTGCAGCTTGTACTTTGTGTCGCTCGTTACACCTTCCTCCTTCACATGTGCCTCTGCCTCTTCCTTGTTCTCTTGCTGACCGCCATAGTCGGAACCATCTGCTCGGTACACCAGACCGTGATAGCCTGGCGCGAAGTTGTAGCTTTGGCGTACCTGGTCGTCGTCGGGGGCCGCTTCGACTGGCATCTGCGCGTGTTGGAGCTGCTGGCGGACTTCGGATGGCCGCTGTGTGCATGTTAGCTCAAATACACAATGCCATACGTAGTCGCATAAACTCACCAAGGCCAGCGCATACCGGCCGCACATATTGCCGTACTTTAGTTACATGGTTTACGAGCAAGACGTCGTCGCTGAGGGAGGGCGGGCGCAAAGGCGGCGGCGCGTCAGTGATTGGCTACGTCATGTAGCGAGCTTCAGCCTTACGCGGAGCTCCAACGCGACCGCCGCTAAAAGTTCGATCCCGTCCGTCACCGTCCTACTTGGACGACCTCCCATTCCTCATATCAAACCGCTTTTGCCCGGTGCATCATGTTCAGCAAGACGTTGCCTCGTGCGGCTCCTCGGATTAGCGCATTAGTACAATGTTGTGAAGCGCAGCCATCTCTCCACAGGCTTACAAAGTTACCAAATCGAACATGGAAACCCATCCAGCAACCATTGGGGAGGCGCTATCGCTCCACCATGCGTGAACAATTCAGGGATCAATACTACAAGAGTCCTGTATTGTTCCCTTTCGCCATCGGAGTGTACGCTCATCTACATGCGCATTTCCAGTTACACGGCTAAGCATTGGCAGCATCGCCCTCGTCTCCGGTATCTGCGTCCTTTACATACCATGGTACTATAGGAACGTCATCATAAAACCCTACCACAACTTCCCTGAGCCCGTCGCAAAGAAGCTCCGAAAAGCCCTCTTCTACAGTCGTGGCAAATGGCTCGACATCCGCGAAGCGAACAAGCACTTCCGACAGGCGCTGGCACTCGCCGACGAGCTGGGCATGGACCCCTTCAGTGACGAGATTATGGGCGTCAAATACACAATCGCGGCGCTATTCGAAGATGCTGGATACTACAGCCTGGCGATTGATGTGCTGGAAATCATGCGCAATGATTGTCAACGATGGGCCGACGAATTTTCGGACAGGCATTGGAATAATGGGAATAGAAGCAGAGTCAAGAAGAACATGGTGCAAATTAGCCTGAAGCTGGGACTGCTTTACGATACGAGATACGTCAACGAGCCTGAAAACGCGGAGAAGAGGCTTGTCGAGGCAGTGGAGAGCGCATTGAGCGAGAAGCAGCGACGAGAACGAGACGGTGTGAAGCCGGGTGAAGGGCCGTGGATGACGGACGATGAGATGGGCGGCACACTCGAGGGTAGGTCACCGCTCAAAACTGCCAGAGGCATTTGGATTATGTTAATCTGCTACAGCTCTCGGGACACATTACGAGCAATTCGATTCGCACTACCTGGCAACACCGCTGTTCGTCAAAGCGCTGGAACTATGTCCGCCAAAGTCCTGTCATAGCGTCGTCCTCAGTAAGTTTCATACGCCCTCGTGCGAATGTCTTCCTGGCTAACTAGAGTAGTGAACAACATCTCAACCTGCCTCGTCCAACAAACCCCACCCTCTTCCTCCGACGCCATTACAATGTCCTCGGCACCCTCCGACTTCCCCGTAACAAACTCCGCACCACGCACACTTCTCATCGAACAGGCACGGCAATGGGCAACAAAAGCGTTAGCGCAAGCAGCGGCGATAAAATCACCAGACAGAAATGACGAGTGCGACGTCGGATGCGCAGTCGCAACACACAACCTCGGAGAATTCTTCGAGATGGAGGGCAAGATCTCAGAAGCCAGACAGAAGTATGAGGAAGCGGCCAGTCTAGCCAAGAAGATGGGGTTTGCCGAGGGACAGACGAATGCGCGCGCGGGATTAAAGAGATTAAGAGTGCTGGAGAAGAAGGCGTGATGTCTTGTTGATAGGCATATGTGTATGATATGAGCATGCAAGCTAAGCGCAATGTTCGAGACATGTCCTAGAGGTCTTCATGAACCACCGTGATTTTCTTATCAGCGCGTCGAATGGGCGTACTGTGGCTATGTCAATCGCCTTTCCTTCCTGAGCCCATCCTTCTTCTAAATGTGGCGATTCGTCGCTTCGACAACCAGAAGACAGAGATTCCAGAGGGAAGGAAATGATCTACTCGCAAGGTTTCATTTGATGCCGGAAGGGGAAGACTCCCGGATGTGGTCTCTATCATCTTAACTCTGATTGTAAGTAAAATCTCGCCCAGCCCTGACATTTCCCATGAAGATAGCACCACCGCCCGATGATATTGGATTTCTCTCATTCTGGCGGTTCGCCCGCGAGCACTCATTCTGGTCGTACTGTTGGCTCCTTTCACTAGATCTTGGTTCTGAGGCGGCGGCCTGCGGTGCATCCTCTGCCTCCAGTTGAGTTTGTGGCACATGTGTATCCACTTCTGGCTTTTTCTTGTTCTTGTTCACCGCGTCGACCCACAGCCACAGCTGATCGCGCACTCGAACATATCCTGTATCTGTCTCGCCACTGAATTTCGTCATGTCTGAGTGATTCTGGTGGATGCTGGCGTTGGGGTATTCGCGTAGGATAGCGGACTGGCGTGGGACGATCTGCGTTGTTGTCAGCTTTGTTTACAGATACGCCGACGGGCTCAGTGGTAATATAAGGCAATCATATACCTCTCCAATGCCCGGGTATGCGACCTCCTCATAAAAGCAGAAGATATCAACCCACTTTCCCTCATTCCTCCTTCGATCTTCCAGCATCGTGTGGAATTCCTGTTGGAGGTTCGCCAGCATCTCCGACCCAGGTTTCAAAACAGCAACGATCTCTTGGTTCGTTTTGCGCAGCAGGTTCGAGAGGCGAGTGATTGGAGAGGCCCAATCTGCCTTGTTTGATCCGAGATGCGGCGTTCCCATGAAGGCTATCCCGACGGTACTAGGAAGAAGTGACTTCACGTGTGGTTGTGAGGTACCGCGCGCTATCAAGAGTGCCTGCTCAACGACCAGCCCTCCGAGGCTATGAGCAACGAAAATGATCGGGCGGTCATTCTGTCTCATTCAATCAATATCTTGCTATCGTACTATTAATCTTTTAGCCTACTTACCGTTTGTGTTCTGACCCTCCTCATAGAAAGATCCTGGGCAAGGGATTTTCCATGATCGCGAATGGTATTCGAGCCAGCTGTGTTCAAAACACCCACGATATCTGCATCGTATCCAAAGGTGAGGATACGCACGTTTGGGAGCTCTTGGGCAAGGAGGTCCCGTGGCCAAAACAGAGTCTTGTTGTATGTCCATGTCGTTTCGCGATTCCCTGTCAGGCCATGAACAAATACTATGCTACGAGAACGTTAAGAAGACTTCATGATGAACATGATTTTGAGAAAGTGTACCTACTCTAGAATGGCTTGGTCTCCTTCTGCAAGCTCTTTGAGTCCATAATCGCCAGCCGTAGAGAAGGGTTGCTTAGTTTGTTCGATCGGTTCTTCATCCTGCACCTTCCTTGATTTTTTCCGGTTAAAAACATCCCATACCGGCATCTCGTATGCTATCAGTGGGAGATAGTTAGGTCAATACGAATGAATCTGATTGAGGCTCAGAGCGAGTCACAGATAGATTAGCTTTCCTCAAGGGCCTGGAGATCAAGGGCCGGTTTTCGAAGATATATCAAGTGACAAGACAGGCTGAAGCTTACCATGCTGGAAGTGCACAGACCATCAGTGAGGCGCCAGGCTCACACCTCAGCCGCACAGCATCCAGCAAAACATCAACACACCCTACCAAAATCCGCTTGCTTTATATACAAGAGGTAGATATTGTGAATCATCTGGTTTTCGACCACTGGTGAAGGAATGGGGTAATCCGCAGTTTCACTATCAACTGATGAACCCTCCGACCCCAGCGGTTAATAGCGGGGGTGGCGCGATATTTGAGGGGGACATCACTGCAGGCGGAAACATTACAATAAGTACGACGCCGGTAACAATGGATGAGGATACAATTTCAATCCGCTAGCTAACTTGCGCACCAGACCATTTCACTGAAATACGTCAAGTTACAGAGCGCCTCTACACATGTTATGGCGAGTCCGCGGATTTTTCCGATAGGCTTCTCGGTCGCTTGGATGTCTTGAGCGGGACTGCTGAGTTTGTCGAAGAGTATGCACAGGAACTGCAGACTATTGTTCCACCGAACGATCCTCAGCTACGAAGAATTGCTGGAGAGTGCACTTCGATATTATCTGACCTACAGCAACTCGTAACTTCTATCGAAAATGACAGTGGTACCGAGGATGCAGATGCAACTATATATCCCACCGGATCCCTCCATGAGGAAGTTGTCGACATTAGGACCAGGCTGCTGCATGTTCAAATGACTCTTGGCCTGCTTCACAACAAAAGAACCGCAAAGCATATTGATACCGAGGCCATCAAAGAAGCTGTCATTGAGATCATGAATAATTCAGACGTTGCTGATGACACTTCTTCTGTTTACACATTTTACACGGCTTCTTCAACTCCATATATCGAGAGGCAGAAGTGGCGAGAGATTGAGAAAGATTTACGGGCACGATTTTCGATAGAAGTTGTGCGAGAGAACTATGCTCTGATCGTGGAAACGGTTGAAGAAACCCTTGCGGAAAACGCCTCGCCCGAACCGCTGTTATCTGGCCGATCAAGCCCCAATATATTCAGGAACCTTGAGATACTAAAAAGACTCAGCAAGAGTGGCGAAGTAGCCACATTGCCTTGCCTGGTGCTACCAGCAACGAAAAATCTCCGCATCTTCGATAGAGAGGACGCGATCTCGAAAATGGAGGATCTTCTCAAACAAGGAAACTCTGAACAGTCCTTCCGATCTCTTGCCATATACGGTCTCGGTGGAGTTGGAAAGAGCACCGTTGCCCTTAAGTACGCTAGAGCCAAATTTGAGCTAGCAGAGCTTGATGCTGTGTTCTGGGTCTACAGCGAGACCTCTAATTCGATAAAACAGAGTTTCACGGATATAGCTCTGCGACTGCGATTACCCGGTGTTGATACCGGAAATCATGACGAGAATCGCTTACTCGTCCTGTACTGGCTTCAGCAGACTAGTAAGTTGACCACATCATAGATTACCTTCCGCTAACACAACCGAGAATGCCGTTGGCTCCTCATATACGACAATGCGGAGACACTAGAACTGATAAGAACACACTGGCCTGTAGCAGCATGCGGTCAAGCCATCATCACCACCCGCAATGTAAGCTTTGCTTATGCTATAGCAGATAGCGGACTAGAACTTGCCACATGGGATGCTGACACTGGAGCGCGGTTCCTCCTTCACCTCTTATCTGACCAACCAAAGGATGAGACTTTCCTTGCTCGCGAATTATCCAGCAAGCTGGGTGGACATGCCCTGGCAATATCACATACGGCTGGGCTTATTCATCAGCGCGCCTTGACCATTGAGGAATTTCTGAACATGTACGACAAGCGCCCCACGTTGATGCATAGGAAACAAGGCGACAATCCGTTCAGCACATTGTGGGATATCTCCTTCAGCTCACTCAGCCTACAAAGCCATAATATTTTAGGCGTCTTGTGTTTTCTTGCCTCTGACCATATTCCCCAATCCCTCTTTGAACTCGAACTTGCTGTGGACCTTCCAGAAAACCTGCAATTTTGCGCAGATGACTTCGAGTTAGTCTTTCGGAAACCCTTTGCACGCTTTTCTAACTCCTACACTTTAGGTTTGCAGATGCTGTTCATGAACTACTCAATCTAACTTTAATCAAAAGGGATCGAGAGTCCCGAGCATTGTCGGTGCATCGACTGGTTCAGATGTCGTTTCGGTACTTCATGACACCAGACCAGAGAGAGGGAAGCTTCAATAATGCGGTATCGCTGGTATCTAAGGCCTTCCCTCGGAGAGGCCCTGACGTTGCTCAGTCCTACTTGGTGTGGAGCCAGTGTTCCATGTACGTGCCGCACGTGCTGAGCCTAAAGGATGCGTTCCGTCAGGCGAGGAAGTCCAACCCAAAATTCACCGGAACCCAAGTCTACTGCGATCTCAACAACCAATGCCAACAGTAATGTTTTCAACCATTTTCAAGCCCTTCTTGTTTCTAACCTGGATTAGACATCTCTTGGAAGTAAACCAATGCGGCGCTCTTGAGGATCTGATCGGCGTCACCGAGATGGCGTTAAGCACACTCCCGGAGGAGCAGCAGACACCTGGACTTCAGTGCCCACTCCTTTCGCAATCAGGCCAATTGCTCATTCGTCTTGGTAAGCCTGCTGAAGGGGTCAGTCGCTTAAGGCAGTCGTACGATATCCAAAGTCACGAGCAACCATCAAACTTTCGAGACTTAGCCTGGGCTGCTGGAGACGTGGCTAATGGCATGGGCACACTGAATGAATTCCCTGAAGCCATCAGGTGGCATGAGCGTGCTCGGCATCATTGGTTCTGCGGGCCTAACGATCAAACTTCTGAAAGAGGGCATTGGCCTGCCTATATGGAAAGAAACTTGGCCGTAGCCCTAGTATGGTCAGGTTTGCTTGATCAAGCTCGAGAAATTGCTACTTCAGCATTGCATCAGATTGAGTCCACTGATCCTTACGATTGGGTTGTGGCAGCTTAGTGAGTAGACCTAATACAAGCCTTTGGTCTTGAGTACTAACTTCCACAGTACTCGTTTTACTCTGGGAACAATCAGTTTCAAAGAGAGAAACTTCGAAACCGCACAAGATCATTTAGAACACGCAGCCCATCTGTGGATGAAGAAGGGGGACCTTCAAACACATCCGTTCAACGCAGCATGTATGTACCGACTGGCTGGTACAGAGTTGATTCAAGGAAACTACGAGCGTGCAATGTAGGTTTCTTGATATACACGAAATTGTCCCAAATTAATACTCACATATTGAATATAGTGACCACCTACGACAAGCATCAACTATAATATCAATGCAAGAACCAGCTTTGATTGCCGAACGGGCCAGATGTTTATTTGGACTATCCAAAGCTCTACATCGGCAGCAAGGAGACCAGCATCCCTTGCCCGAAGTCTTGAAATTTCGTCATGAGGCTGAGCTTCTCTTGCGTTCTCGCGATCCTAACGTAGAGGATCTCCATCTCGAAAGCACCTACGACTCTTTAGTCAACATTTTGTGGCGCTGAGGTGGTAGGAAGACAAGGTCATCAAGACGGGATAGGGAATAGTGTAGCGTGAAAGCCTTCAGTGCGTTTAGAGATACCAGATGAAAGTCTGCAGTGCAGGCTGGGCACCGTCAGAGGGAACCCCTCAGTCGACGGATGAAGTATACAATAGGGAAGAGGCACTCGGTAAATTATACATAAGAGGTAATGATATACGCTGGAGGTTTTCAGTATATTGGGGGTGTCATGAGCATTCTTGGATACATATGTACGGGATCATACATTCACTTATAATTGACGCATCGTTCTTTGTACGGCATCAGAGCACATCAGCAGTCATGTAAACGTGGTATCCATTCAGAAAAAGCGCCACCGCGCAACAACTACCTATACCCTGGTCACCAAAGCTCACAAGCGACCAGCGCTATCTACTACCAACAACCACCTACCGCCCACCTCCAACCACTCACTCCTTCTTGCCCTTCTTGGCAGTCACCGGCACCAGGCCCTTGGCGTAGAATTGAGGCCCAAACCTCTCCACCTCCTTGGTGAGGCTGGAGTGGCTTCTATAGGGCCTGGTGCCCTTCACCCCGTGCACCACCGTGCCCTCGAACCGCTTGTTGAACTCCTCCACGAACGGCTTCCAGCCCTTGGTGGGCTTGCCGTTCGTGAGGTTCGCGAGGATCCAGCCCCGCTCCTCCGCCACGTAGGCATGGACGACCTCGCGGAACCGGACGTTCGTGTTGCGGCGGATCTGCTGCACGGTGCGCTTGTTCAGCGCAGTGATGGCCTCCTGATTGTTCCAATCACGGGGTGGTGGATTGGTGAAGATCCGCTGGCGGCCGGACTTGTCGGTAAGCTTGATGATGAGCTTGGCTTTCTGGTCGGCGAGGGTGCCGTCGGGCTGGAGCTCGAAGCGGCCGGGGACGAACTGCGTGCTGTGGTAAGGTCAGTGATAGGATAAGAAAAGACAATACATTCGACTTACAACTCAGGCTCATCGGCGAAGTCGGCGGCATTGGCGTAGTCTGTAGCTTTGGCGCCCCACTTAACATTACGAAAGAGATGAGGCTTGCTGGTGTCTTTGACGTTGCCGGGAAGGTCATCGGCATCGCTGTCATAGTAGTCGGCACCCACCTTGGTGGCACTGTCGATAAGCTTTTTGTGCTCAGGGTTGCCTATGTCAAGGATACGCTTGTTGCGCTTCATGACAGGTGTGACGAGTGAGAGCTGTGGGCCGGCGTCATCATCACGCGACTCATCTTCATCACCAGCGTCGAACATCGCATCATCGTCGAGAATGGCGGAGAAGTGAGTGGTCTTCATCTTCTTAGTCTTGATAGGCGAGGTATGTTTGACGTCTTTCTTGATGACTTTCTTGACAGCGTTGCTCCGGCGTGGTTTCGAGGGGAAGAGCTCGATTTCGGAATCGGTGTCGTCTTCATCATCCACAGTGGACTCGGTAGCGGAGCGCTTGCGGCCAGCAACTTGGTTGAAGCTAGACCTGAAGGCTGATGTTTTGCTGTTCAAGGGAGATGAGCCGAGGACGCTTGGGTGGGGCTCTTTGAGGGCAGCTTGAATCCCGCGGAGCTTGAGCTTAAGACCAGAGCCACTGGAGCTGGTTGAGTCGGAGGTAGAGCTGACGCTGATGGGCTTCGCAATGGTGCCGCTGTTGCTGTCACCTGGGGTGGTGAGTGCCGTCTTATCGCTGGTACGCTTTAATTTTAGCTTGAGGCGAGGTGATTCGGCTGCCTTGGGCGTGGTTTTCTCCTTGCTGAAGCGAGGTGAAGAGCGATCTGTCACCTTATTAGATTGAGAAATTGCTACTGAGATTGGACGTACTTACGATGAGGAGTGCTGATAGGAGCGCTGCTGTCGATGGCAGCTGAAGTCTTACCGGTGTTGGTTGCAGTCTCGCTCGAATACAACTGGTGGCTGGAGACCAAGAACACAGGCGTAGAAGGGCGATACGTTGGTGATACCGGTTCAGTCTTAACGACTGGAGATGCAATGCGAGATAGCATGTGCTGACGATATTCGCGACGCGCCTTGATGTCGGCAGGCGTGGTAGGCATGGTTGTGGGGCGCGCGATGGGAGACATTGCAACGGGTAGGTGAGATACTGCACAACTGGCGATTGGACAAGCAAGAGGAGCTGAGAAAGAGTCTGCGACAGCTGCAAAAACTGAAGAAAAGAGTAAAAGGATATGTAGAGAAGTATGTTGCGAAGCCGATTGAAGTGGAAGAAGTTGACTGTTAAGTTGAGCGAGACGGTGTGAGTTGAGGTATAAGTATGAGAGGTGGCTGGAGCTGGATTTGTTGCTGCTATTCTTCGAATACAGGAAAATGTATGTCCGTGCATTCACCGGTGGTGAAGTCTAGCGCCGCGCGTGGAAGTGCGACGTGGTGGTGAAGGGCTCATCGGGGGCGAGTTGGCGCGCGCGGCACAATAGGAAGAAGTGACCAACACTCGACGCGAACAATAATCCACCCGTCTTAAACAAGCCGTATATTGAGAGGCTAGGAACAATAGCCTGATTGATGAGTGATGCTATCGGATCCTATTTTGCGCCGAGGAGTTCCTAGTCGAACTGGATCTTGTATTGTACTCTTATACCAGCGCAGTTACACCTCCCTGCTATCGAGCTACCAAATTTTGTAGTGCATTTTATGTGCTTTATGCTCCGATCTCTGCTACTTAGCGAAATCCGCCTCTTCCTTAAGCATCGCCTGCGCGTATAAAAGCGCTAATATGGGTCAGATCTTTGACCTGTTAGCTACCAGTTACGGTAGTTTACGACGACCCCCCTTCAGTTGATTTTGAGCGTGGCTGAGCGGATTCGACATCTTTCTAACCGTGTGGTCTCAGCAATCGAGTGGAATCGCAGATCATTCAACGCAATATCAGTTGACAGATAGCCCGTTCAAGAGTTTGATAGCAAAGACAGACATCGTAAGGTGAAAGAAACGTTCAAGTGAACGTCGCGTCGGGTGTCAATTGATCGTCCATGACGCTAGCGCCAGAATTGGTAAGCATAACAACGCGTGACATCATGTGCAAACGCTCTTTGCGACGAAGATGTGTCGGGTGTAAAGCGTAAACCCTGATACCATCAGAGAACTGTAAATCGTGTTGTTGCTAGCGGATTGTGTGCAGAAGATATGTAAAGGAAGAACGATCACGACGCATAGAGATCGACAACAAGGCAGCAACGTCACGTGCAAATTGCGCCCCGCTCACTGTAGATATAACCTCAACTACACCTGCCCGGACTTCCACCACAGGCTAGAGTTATTCTTTGATTCTCGAAATGAGTGACCTCTCACCGTCCATCGTTGTCCGTCTTTCTACTTCATCGCTAGTTTTCGATCTTTCCCAGCCGACCCCATTTACCATCACACTAGGCCTCACACTTGATTATACCGCACCGATCACATTTAGAAAAATCTACACTGGTCTTTTCGACGGGAAGCTTCTACATGAAGGCGGGCTCACATTCACCAACGCGGCAACCGGCCAGCATCTGCCTCGCAACACCATCGACATTTGCTATCGGTCTGACCACGAGCATTGTGGTCCCACGTGGGCTACGAGAAGTGACTACGTAACACTATATCCAGGTCGGGAATATGTCATCGAAAGAACAATCAACCCAGTGAAAGTCAAGTTTTTGAGCGCAGGAATTAATGGAGAGAAGGGTGATACACGCCACGAAGGTTTGAAGTGGTATGGTCTTTGGGGGTTCGAAGATAAGGCGAGGTATCAAATTGGGGTTAGCGATGCGGCAGTGGTGAAGGAGTGGATTGAGGGTTCAATCTGGGAGATATTGGGGTGGCAGATACTAAGAGGAACTCCGCAGATGAAGCGCGAATTGATACGATACACGGTTCATGACTCAGGATTGTTCGAGATCAGAAGACCAGACACAGATGGGAGTTTGAACTGGCCCTAGGATACTCTCATCGCTACTTCGGCTCGATTGGCAACTAGATGGATAATTACCAAATTGTACCCTAAGAGGGCCGTTTCAAGGAACCAGAAGCTCTCGTCATCGTACGTCTTTGTGCCAATAATGTAATTCCAATTATGTGCCGCCATGGTTGAAAATCCCCACGTCGCAGCAGCGAAACGATACGGGAGTATTAGGTTCCAGGAGCGACACCGAGGCACTTCGCTCAGTTCGCATCATGATACATAGGCTTGCTCACATACGATACTACTATCATGTGCAAAGCTACCTGGCTCTGAATACGGAGATGATCAAGGAGCTATACAATTATGGAAGAGAATGGAACGATTGGTGCTGTATCGACCTATGAATCTCCGGTGGACAGGGAGATGGCTCTGACGGGTTGAGAACATAGCAAAAAATCGAATAAGCAGCTAAAGAGTTCTGTTTAGTGTTTATGTAAGGGACCAAGTAGTTGTGCGGCTTATGAAGATGGCTTTAGGTCATCACAGAGGACTAGCTAGAAAGATATCTTGTGAGAGAACATAACATAAAAATATAGCAAGAGTAACTAAATCACTAGAATAATATCTTTCAATCGCATAACAGGCAGCGAAGAGAATGGAAGAAGCAGCAAGTTCATTGAGTCATTGTGGTGAAGAGGTCGCAATCTTTTACGGTATGTGGACGTAAGGACCCAGGATCTTTTATGTACGGGAGTGTTCGGTGCACGTCTAGTGAGCTTGCCGCTTGTTTCTCTACACCTACAGCCTGTATCTCTCCACGACAAAGTCCATCGGTACCGCCTTCAAAACAGCCAGTATTCTCTTCGCCGCCTGAAAGCACATCCAAAATCCCATCGCGGCTCAAAAACGTATTAGGTACTGCGCTCAATTTATTCCCAAGGGGTATGTCATGGGACTCTCCCTCTCGCTATCTTTTTCTTTCTAGAACTGCGGTAATTGGTATATTGTGTTCGACCCGTTACAGGTCAAACTCGCGTACTGATTGTGCAGTTCAACGATGTTGTAGCGTCTAACAAAGTCCTCCAGCTCTCGGTGAAATTGCAGCTTCATAAGCGGATCTTTGGCAGCGGCCTTGCGAACGAACTCGACGTAGTGTTTGTACTGCTCACGCGTAGCAACGTCGGGAAGGAGAGCGAACATATCATCGACCACCGTCCTGACTTCCTCGCGGTTTGGACCTCCTGGAACGATGTTGCTACGTTTCGGCCACTTCAGAGTCACACGAGGTCGTCCTGAAGGAACTGCCGAGACGAGCTCTCGGGGTTGCTGGGTGCTAGAACGCGAAGATGTCCTCGTTCGATCAGGAAAGTTGCGGTCGTTTGCACCTGCGATGGAAGTTAGTGGCAGTGTGGTACCTATCGAATAGGAACCTCGTGGTTGCCGCGCCTCCTCCGCTGCCATTTCAACCGTCTGTCGAATTGATCGATGGACTTCGCCTTCCTCAAAAGGATCATCCGTCTGAAGGTTGGGTATGGATAACCCATATCGGGCCATCGGCGGGGCACCTCTAACACGAACTAGTCGGCCAGTCTTGAATAGCTCAAACGTTGGATCCTCGCATGATACGGGAATAGGGTCAGCTGGAACCAATCGAAATATCGGCCATGGATGGAGAAGGTCCATGCTAATTTTGTCGCCGTTGCCGAAAATGCGTAGGATGTCTGAATCATCGATGATCATGCGATCGAATGTTGCATCGTAAAGGTCCGCATCCGCTAGAATAATCTTGCCGTCTCGATCGAAGGTAACGTATACGAGGCCGACAGTACCGGATCCAAATGCTTGGATCTGGGACGCTGGAAACCGGTCTCGTACTTGCACCCGGATATTCGACTCATCTAGACCTTCCGACATTGCGGATCGTAAAGTCTCTGGTTCTTGGAGATCTAATAACAATAGTGGGGTTGAGAATATGTTGTGGTTATTGTAGTGTGTTGCTTGGGTGAATGTCGGAAGATTTGGGGGAAACACAATTAAATGTAGGCAGGAGCTTGGGGTGATTTAGTACTCACGTGGTAAGGGAACAAGAGCACTTTCACTATGCTTCTGTACAATTTACCCTCCGCTTTTCCCCATTCACGGTGACTGTGGAGTCAATATAACATCACAATGTAAACAATTTTATAAACAAGGTTCGTCATATGGCTGCTAGTGAAACTGCATGCGTCATAGTGTATTTCGAGAGTGAAGTTTCAGACCCAAAAGCACGAGACTTTGATTGGGTATAAAGTTAAAGAGTAGGAGCGCGTCGCCCTTTATATTCTTAATAAGGGCAGTCATGGGGACGGAATCAGCCTCAGTTGGAGAGGTGTACTTTATATTCTGGTGTGAGGAGCGACCCTGTATAATTGAATAAGAACCCAGTTCCCAATCTTGAGAGTCTGTAGATAATGGTGTCGTGTATTCAAGAGATGGAGAGCTCAGTTCCATAAAAAAACGCCGCTCGAATTACATAACTAATTATTTCACATTCTCTCTACATTGTAAATTCACGACTGTATCTCTCATCACCCGTCACCACGGGATCCTGTGCTGAATACGAGGCTTTCATTTGCTTCCAGACTAACAGCGCTCTCCCATTTAGCTCTTCTCTTTTATTACTGCTCACTCCCACTCCCACCTTCGACTATCAACTACCCTGAACTTTTTCCTGCTACAAATATTGCCTATATCAACTTGGATTTTCGTCTTCACCCACACTTCCATCCAATATTCCCATTACAATATGGCGCGCTCAAAGCAGTTGGTCCATAGAAGCGGCCCGAGACGCCATAGGTTTGCTGAGAAAGCAGCTTCATGCGTTGTGGGTTACGGAATACGAACGGTCAAGTACATTCAGCCTGAGCCTGAGTCCGAAGAGGACGAATTCGCAGAGCAAATGCAGGAGAATGGGCCTGGCGAACAGGAATCCGACCAGGAGGATTACGCAAGCAAAGGTCCCAAGGACGAAAAATCCGGATCCGAAGAGTTAGAAGAATACGATTTCGATGACAAAGAGGCTAATGAGAATTCTTCTAGCAGCGAAGAGGAACCAAAGCGTACAGAGAAGAGATTCAATTCATATCCGAAACAATCTACTCAAAAGAGAAAGCTATCCTCATCTAGTGCAAAGTCCGAGCATGATTTATCGGAGCCGCAGTACAAGAAGCGCAGGACTGTATCAGTTCGTCGTTCCTACTATGATGACTCGAATGAGAACTCTGGGTCGCGAGAGTCTCGGACAAAACCTGCTCATCCTACTACATACATTCGTGGCGGTCGCACAATGTATATGCGGACTTGGAAAAAATATAGCGGGTCGCATCGCGTGTACATGGCTAGTGTCGTTCCACGCCCACGGCCCATATTTTCTCGACCGAAGAAGGTTAAGGAGGCACTCGTGATAACAATGTCTGACCACGAAGCAGTTCATGATGAAGAAATTCCAGACTTCGAGCGCGATGATAAAGATGATGATTTGGCATCAGAGGGCGCCTCTCGCAATACCAAATCACATCAGGAAGTCAGCAAATCCTCAGATGATGACTTTACACCCCCCAATTCAGCAGCGAAGGTGGTGCTGGCGAAGGGGAAGCAAAATTTCGGCACACGTGCCATTTCCCCCATACGGAGAGGTGGGGTCACATCTTCTGCCTCTCCTCATGTGCCTACTGAAGACGAATCCGATCACGAGTCGCTTGATCATGAACAAAATGATGACCGCGGTATAGACACGCCTGTCCCAAGCTGTGTTCGGTCCGATGATAACGAGCCTGAATCCTTTGGAAATCAGGACGATCTTGATGCCATGGATATGTTGCCAGAAGAACCGCAACCGACTGCTTCACCAGGTGATATAAATGACTATGACGATGTTGACAAGTCAGATACTGGAGCACCACAAGACGAAGTCGATGTGTCTACCCGAATTAGGGAATTTCTTGGGGATACCGCCTCGTTTCGCTCCACTTTCACGAACCCTAATCTCCCTGTTCCTGACGGAGACCTTGAGAACATGCGCGCACAATTTCAGGAGGCCATGCGACACGGTCACACGTCTAAATTGACCAACAAGCAGGCAAATACAGATACTAGCGCGCAGAAACGGAAGTCCTGCGCTGACAGTCAGACTTTTGGACCTTTCGGTTGGGGCGCCCTCGAACGCATGAAACGCAGCAACGTTAATCCTTTCAATCTGCCCGTAAGCGATCTGCAGGAAAAGGCCCAGGCGAACGCTACACAAAGCTCTGGTGAAGTGGCGTCACTCTCGAGCCACCAACCCCAGACCGCTCAAGAGCTCCGAGAGCTTTTCATCTCCGCTCTTGTTCCTTCCACCTCTTCGTATGAGCAGTATGCACTCGCTACCGCCGAGGTTGACCTCCAAGCAGCCAAGCTCTCTCTCCGTAATGCAGAGATCAAAGAGCGAATGTCAACACTGCGAGAAACCACTGCACGGGTTCAACAGAACAAAACCAGCGATGTAACGGAGAGACAGGTGATCGCTAAGCAAGCCGCGGTAGAGTTCAAAAAGGCAAAGACCGCTGTGAATTTGGCGAGAAAGAAGGTGAGAGAGGCGAAGAAGGTTCTGCGAGAGTTGGATGAGGAGTTCGAGGATCGAGAAGAGAGCGAGGACGAAGACGTGATGGCGAAACACGTCACGCTGGTCGGGAATATTGACGGCAAGATCCTAGAGCTCCAGAAGCAGGAGAAAGCACTGCCTGGTGTGTCTGAGGATGAAGTCGAGAATTTGGGAAGAGGTACCAGGCGTACGCGTCAGACCAAGTAGGTGGCGTCGGGGCAAGTAAGATTTGGTCCATAGCGACGATGAGATGTCAGTTGTTCCCCTAGCCGTGTAAATTTGATTTGGTGGTATACGCTAGCTATTCGCTCAAATACGAAGGGAATATACTGTGAGTATCTTATATACTGTTATTGGATGTATTATAAGTCATAGGATAAAGTTGAATTGGTACAAGATCTTATTGCGACGGGTGGAAAACAGATTGGTTAACAATGCTCAATATTTTCTAGTAATTTGGGGAATCAAATCGTTTTAATTTCATCCAGGATTGTCTAAAACTACCAATTACCCTTGTCTCGCACTCCTCACAAACATCGCAAGTTTGCTGTCTTAGACAGAGAGTTTTTTGTACCCGCATCTTTAAAAAGTGCTATAGTGCTATCCGAGGAAGATTATCCGGGGCTCACTGCAGTGTAATATGAACTCTTTTTTATGTCATAGCAGTAGTAGATCTCCTGTGGTTCTGATAACAATCCGCATCTGACTAGTACACCTTATTGCCATCTGCTTTTTGACGTCTTCTGATCGATGGCACACAATTGGACGATTGACTGCGATAGCCACAATCTTAAAGGTAGCAAACCGCCGCTTGGGGTCACGTGTGAATGCATTCACCATGGTATGTACAATATAATACTCTACGTCAAGGCAAGGGCAAACCTTCATGTTCGAGCATATTCATTAATATTTTCCAATGACGTAGCCTTTGACCAGATTTGGTGGTTTCATAAAATCTTGTTATGGAGCAGCTGAAGTGCGTTTCGAGTGTGTGGAAATGCTTATATATTACTTAGGTAAACCTGCCGTCGACTCTTATTCGGGCGCAGAAAATTCAAGACACGCAGCTCTCTCCACTGCCCATCTAGTGCACCCGATCGGGGTGTTCTCTCACCGCTAGGGTAGGTGAAAGGGATTTTCAAGAGGCTTTTGCGTTCCAATCACCTAGACCAATGTACCAACTTTACCTCTAGAATCCAAAGATTGATCCAGGCTCCCTCTGCCATACGAAACAAGAGCAGCTGTGCAACCGCACCACCTATACATTTTTCTCGGAAATAGCCACCTCAAATGATCCCCCGCCTCCAAAACTACTGTTGCCACGATTCTACCCACACAGCCGACCATGTCACTCACAGAGCTCAAAGCCGAAATTGTAGCGCTACTGTCCGATGACACCGCGAAGGTCTTCACAAGCCTGGTCAATCACATTACACGCCTTGGACGTACGCAATCTAAATTCTTGGAAGCGCGACGCGAAAAGCTGCTGGATATAGTCATGCAAAACAGACAGATCGGTTCATTGTACAACGCGTTCGCCGCGCGGCAGGCGGAATTGGAGGGGAGGATGACGTACAGCTTGCCTGTATTCACATACCCGGAGGTAGGGGAGAGCTTGGAAAAGAAAGCGGGGGATACTGAGATAATGCAGAATTTTGGAGGTGTGGATGGGACTGACGACCGAGAAGAAAGTCAGCAGGCCACAATAGATTCCACCACGGCCCAGCCTGAAGGCTCTATACACATCGCCAACGAGAAAACACCATTGGCGACTCCTAAATCCTGTGAGATCTATAGAACTGGTCCTTCCATTGTTCTCGTACAGAATCCCGAAGACTTCCCTATACATCGCATCCAGGAGGTACAATCGCAGTACTACCCTTCCACAAAGATCGCCGCATTGTGGATCCATCGAGACGCGAATGGTACTACAACGAAGGTCACAGCGGACGTAGACGGCGGATCTGTTGATCACCTAATCATCAGCGATATGAGGTTGATAGTGGCCCTAGGGCTCCATGAACACCTCCAGAATACTCTTTTACTTGACGAATCGAAATTCCGTATCGATGAAACCTTCACGATCGAGCTACTCCCCGGGCAACGAATAACTGACCCGAAGGCACGTATAGTTGGTGAGTTACTGCCAGCTCGACATGCGTACTTGTACTGGCTTGACTCGAGATGTACGGCGAACCCGAAAGCCCCGCCGTTCATACAAGAGGCAAGAACTCTCGCTAGGAAGCTTCGAAGGCGCACGCCAGATGTCTGGAGGGAGGTGAAGAAGATGTGGGATCTTGAGCAGGGAAGTGGTGGAAGGCAATACAGGGAGAACCGCGAGGACCATCTTGGAGAAAGTCCTAGCTATCCGACAACTGAAGAGAAGATAGCAACACGGTGTATGTGGTGCTAGAAAATAAGGTAGTATGGTTATATCTAGGCGCGCGTATCTGGGATATAAGTGCTTGGTGGCTTGTAGGTCTCTGGGCATACGCGTACTCACACTGATGGAGTTGCGCACTTTACCGCAATATGACCTGGTTAAATTGATCAGTTGAGTCTTCGAATTCTGTGCTCCATGGTGATCGGCTTTTTGAGTGACGCTATATCTACAGCGGGGTCTCAATCTCCTGCAACTTTCCAGCGCTAACTAGGCGCAGCTCTGAGCCGTCGGTAGTGAAAGCAGCCGCCAACACTTGGCGCGAGTCGTCCACAACTCAGCGTTCTAATAGCCGACTCCCCTCCTTTATACGTAGAAAGAACTAGAGGTATTCCTACACTTACGTGTGCGACGCTATTTCCCCGAAGCCAACGAAGCAGTACAACACACAATGCCGATGATAAGGCAATCACAGCAACCTCTTAGCGCCAGGGAATTTAATGCGACCTACAGCGATCAGGTTGTTGCTATCGTTGAGGGCATGGAAATGCAAGACCCAAAGGTCAGCGAATCAACACCTGACGCTAAGATAGGCGGCCTAACTAGTCATCCGAATTTCAATCGCAATACAGTAAATGCGCGTTCCAAGGGCGTGGAAACAAGCAAAGGGCCCAGGAATGGGGCGGAAAATGTAGAGGAAGAGACGGCGGGGGGTATTTACGAGCACGAGAACAACCAAAGCGATGACGTGAAGATGAACGATACGAGTCTGCCAAAATTCAGAAACGAGATGACTATGGACAACACGAAAACACATCAAGACTCCGGAGTGGGACGAGGGTATGAGGGTGTGGCAGATGGCCATGTGCACGAGATGAGAGATGCGAAGGTCGATAGTCTGACGCAAGGATCTGGAGAGAAGACGGTCAACGGGCAGACGCATCCTGCTGCTGCTGCTGCTGCTGCTGCTGCAACTTCACCTTCCACACCCACCCTCTTCCAGTCCAAACCGTCACAAGCAGCACAATCCTACCTCGCCTGGCTATACCAACGCCAAACCCGGTCCCCGACCGCACAGCCTGTCTACCCCGAATGCATCGCCATCGGTAAGCGCCTAGGCCGCCCTCCACACAAAGTGTACGACGAAGTATTATATCACTGGGGTCTCGAAACGGATAGTAGGCACGGGGAGTGGCACAGACAGAATAGGTTGAAGGTACTAGGCGAAGATCCGAGATTCGATGAGGAGAGGATGGGGTTTTGGAACGCGTGGATGAAGAGGGGAAGAGAGACCTGGAATATACC
Organism: Cucurbitaria berberidis CBS 394.84; assembly: GCF_010015615.1. Taxonomy (NCBI): domain Eukaryota; kingdom Fungi; phylum Ascomycota; class Dothideomycetes; order Pleosporales; family Cucurbitariaceae; genus Cucurbitaria; species Cucurbitaria berberidis. Next base: position 1,354,821 of record NW_024468937.1, on the reverse strand, counting down.
AATACGCGGAAGAGGCTGAAGCGACGCGGGCGCATGCGATGTGTTGGGTCGGCCTGCTGGTTTTGAACGTGTCTTGGGTCTAGCGCCGATGACGTCACGGAGGAACATGGTGAGGAAGACACCTGCCTACATACAACTTCACGTCCTCTATCGGCTTGCTCTTCTTCTTGTTAAATAATATATTCTAAATTACTTGCAAAAGCATTTCTCGTCCGTTGCACTCATTCTTGTTCCTAGCTCTTTCTTCATGCACTATAATTTTGCTTTCCAAAGACATTCAAATTCAAAACATACCCTACAACGCCTGCCAGCAATCCTATCATTCACCAATCGAATCTGCGGTCGTTAGCTGTGAAATTGATCTGCGACGGCGCTAGAATGCCTATGAAGGATTCGTACCTTCGGGCTCATTACTTCGTAGCGGGATAGCCATCGGGTTTGTAGGCCTGGAGCCCTTCTTGTACGCTTTTGTGAAGAGGTCATCTTCATCGTCCGACACTCCCTCAAAGTCCTCAGCTAGATCCCTGTCGAGAGACCAACCCCAGGGTCTTTGCGTGTTCTCGATGATTGGCACAGCTAGTGACGGTATTTCGTGTACGGCTCTAAACTCTGCATCCTTGGCAAGTATTTTGTCGGTTTTGCTAATAGCTACCCGTTCGGTATCTTCATCGCCGACAGGAGCTCTCGCAGGTTCATCAGCTATTGGGCGCCGCTCACATCCACTTGCGATGGTGTCTTCAATACCAGCATTAGGGATATCCTCATCAGCCGAGGGCTCCTTCAATCGCAGGTCATCCAAGGTCATGGGCTCGTACGGGACCCGTACTCCAATATTTGGCCATCGCGGCTCTTTCATTTGGGGCCCAAGGTTGTGCACCAAGCCATAGTGGTCGTATAGTCTGGAGTGATATATGCCTGTCCCATTCACCGTTACATGATCATCTCCACTGTCTTTAGGGCCGTCGACATCTTGTATTGGCCATTTGCTGGGATCTGCTGGGCGTGTTGGTTGCTCAGGGTATATTATCCAGCACTCTTCAGGGGAATGGTCGGGATTCCACCATATTCGGCACCTCTCGGGGTTATGATTGCACCTTTGCCTAGGACCTTGCTCAATCGTAGTGGCTTTCGTGTCTGTCAAGGAGAAGCCTTCAGGAATGCTGTCATTTGGGATCTTCCCCGGCTGCACTGGAAGATGAGGAGGTGAGTCAACCGAGGAACATGGAGAATATCGCATATAGGCATGCCATTCGCGTCGACCAGTAGTTTCTTCTGCCCAATCTGTTGATACCCGAAGGTTATCTTGAGGATCAGTGGAAAGCTTTACTTTTTTCGATGGCCCGGTAAACTCTCGAGCCTCGTATGGGTAATCGATGATATTTTGAGCGTCGGAAGCTTCTTCTGCCCCTCGTTTGGCTCCAGCCGTGGAAGCACTCTTACTACTTTTAGCTGCTGCCTGCTTGCCTTTACCTGTCGCTTTCTTGCCCTTTCCTACCGCTTTACGTGTAGTTGGCACTACTCTTCTCTCAAAGTGTCTGGGTTCTTCACCCTGAAACTCAATGTCGTCCTCTGCCTCATCGTCATCAAGTGGCCGGGGACTTCGAATAGTATCTCGCTCCTCACTTATTTCAAAGTCCATTTGAGCGCCAGATTTCAGTGGGCCAAGGAGATCGTAAGACGTGCGCCAGTCATACGAAGATTCAAGAGCTGAGATGAAGAGGCCATGGTCAGTTTGTATCCTCCAGAACCGGTCGTCTATCACTCTACGCGCTGGCACATCTTGGCTCGCTGGGAGATCTTTGACGAGTATGTTCGATGATTCCGGTCGCGTAAACATGGCACTGGATGCGTCGTGGGTACCTTGATATTGCTCACGTTCAGCTCTGCGTCTTTCCGCATGGGTCTTGTATGTGGCTTTCGGATCCTTGTCGTATCTGGATTCGATTTCTCTCCATTTCTGAAAAATTGCCTCGTCGTCTAAGATCGGCACGTTCGGATCAAGTCCAGGCCTTTTTCTAAAAGGAACACCTGTCGGTCTTCTACGAGAGGTGGGAGTCCAGAGACGCAAGTGTTGCGGTCTCACCGGTGGAATAGTATCATCGTCAGGCCTCGCAATGGCGGTGCCATCAATGTCATCGATCATGCCATGTCGATGCTCTGTTGTTCCAATCCGAATTGAATCATACCGATCCAACAAAGAAACAAGCATTGGGTCTTCCGCGTCCCACATAAATTTGTATCCTCCTCTTCCAGGAGGCGCAGGGACAGGTAGACCACTTTCAGCTTGCTTGGCTCCCGAGTTTTCTTTCTGATTCTCCGTTTCCAAAACCCCCATTCTTTTCCATCGATGTAATGAGTTTTGGTAGTATAAGAAGTCCTCTAAGTCAAGTTGCGCATATCGAAATTCATGCGCCGCGGCTCTGCGTGCTGCCCTAGTTACCGCCCTTCCTCTCCTATTTTTCCATGCCTCTAGCGCGGCTTTGTTACCAGCTTCTAGAAGAGCAGTGTGTTGTCTTATAAGCTCTGGTAACGCCTCTGCAGCTTCCTGCTGTTCTCGTTGACGGTCTGCGAGCTGGTCGTGAAGTATTCGGAGATTATAGGTACGAGTACCATGACGAAATTGAGGGTGCAACTCATCCTCTTCAATTTCGTTCCCGTTAGCATCGCGCCGCTTCTGGATGTACCAATTCATTCTTGCAAGAGTTTACCACTCTAACTCGCTGAGATGGTATGGCGCACGCGAAGTGCAGTTGGCTGATGCGAGTAACTTCACGTGGACGTGTGATGAGAAAGATAGCAGAATGATTTAGGCCACGACCACAGAGAAAGGCTGTGCAGATTGAGCGGAATACCTTCTATAAATGCAGGACGTAACAAAGAAACATGTGGTCGGTGTAGTCAGTCTTCATTATTATGCTCTCTATCAACAAAGGAAATAACCTGAAGCGGAACACCCGTCGCTTAGCTTCTCGCAATACTAACAAAGACACGAATCCGCGAACCAGAACCTGGATGCCGCCTTATCCATATACGCCACCCAGCTTTCACCTCAGGCAGTACGATTCGCGACCCGCCAATCCCAAGCCTCTGGTGGCGGCGACGGCTCCTTATACGGAACGCCTGCCTCGGCGGCGACGCGAATATCGGCCTCTATCTGCTGAATCTCCAGCTGAACTTGCTCGAAATTATTGAGTCCGTTTCTCGGTATGCGGTCGATGAATCTCATATCACGCTCTGTGCCACAGTCGACAATAATGTGTGTACCTGGTGTCGGCTCTATCACAGGGTCTTTGAGCCCACGTAGGTGCAGGGTTTGTTTTGGTTCCGGGGCTTGTGCAGGAGAAGTACGATGAACTGCTCTCTTCTTCCGAGCAGGTCTGTTTCTGCCTTTTGACTCGCTGATCGACTGACTGGTACCTTCACCTGCTGGTTGCTTCCGCTTTCGAGGCTTCGATATCGATGGCACAGTTGGACCCTGATCGTGGGCACTCGAAGCGTTTGGATTGCCATGTCCGTTGTTCGACTGTATACCAGGGTTGGTGCCATCTACTCCAGCTACACGATCCAGTGCGTGCAGTGTAGTGATCCACTGATGCCTTTCTGACACTCGTCCGTCCAACTTATCCTTTCCACTGCGACGCAAGATCGCCTCAACCAACTTCTCGTCACTCCAGTTATGGTAGTCACGACTCTCTGGAGATTCTTCTGCAATCCTGACGGGAACCTGCTCAACAGGACCGGGACGCTCCTTTGCTAGCATCTCGAGCTCAAGGTCCCGTACGTCGCCCATCTCCACGTCACCATCGACATCGTTACTCGCGTTGTGAGGCTGGGTGGTGTCTTCATTACGTGGGGCGCTCGAGTCTGTAGACACCCCCTTCGACTTCGATGATTGCGTTGCATTAAGAGTAGCAGATCGTGACTCATTTGTCTGCTGGGTCTTCAGAGGTGGAAGATTGGGTACGAGGTCGAGTGCAGTCCGGGGCGCATTTTCCCGATCGTATTTCTCACACCACGCTATCATATCCGTCTTTTTCCTTCCTGTCACGCGGGTGACGCCGCCCGCCCGGAGGATCGGCTTAAGATGGTCATTGACCGTATAAAGATTGTAGTCGACCATCTTTGTGGGAAGTTAGGATTGTATGCGTGCCTGTGTACGTTCTCGAGAGTTGATCGATCAAGATTGTGGGGGCTCAAATCCGTAGCTAGTTGAGGCTGGGGGTTAAGGCGCGTGTGTTTTGTGAGGTCGAGAAAGAGGAAGGGAAGAACTCGGAAGACTCGTATTTGAGCTGTTGGGAGTCATCCTCCTTCACTACGAAAGTAACTCGACTGTGCGATTGTGGCCCGTTTCCGGAACAATGTCACCCCAAAGTTTCACTTGAGCTGGTGGAGATTCCTTCACCACCGCCCTAGGCCTACTCTTGAACTTCGTGGGAGGGGCTGATAACTTTCAAAGAAGCGCATTGAGGACATCTATACTGGAGGGTGCGATTTCTGCTAATAATAGTTAGAATGGAAGTTAACCTCTCCCATTGATCAAGGTAGATACATACCTAAATTGATATTTGACGGTGAAGTAGTACTGATTGATGTGGTATATGTTCTTACATAGCTAGTAGGTATCGCTAATGCAGTGACTAACGATGTCAGGGGTATATAGAGAGGACCTTTTTTATATCTTCCGAAGGACTGGAGGCGGAGCATTGAAGGACTGGGTCAGAGTTGCATGTAAGGTCACAGTGACTTACTTAAAAATTATTCTAAGTATATTTTCCTTGTGAATGCGTGGGACAAGCGAACGAACTTAGAACCAACCCTTGTAGTCCAGTGAGACAAATGAACAAACATGCAGTCAACTTCTGATAAGACATAATGGTCATAGAGGACGCTATCAACTATACAACTGGAAGCCTTTTCTCTCCTCCATTGTATTTTTCATGATTATCGGGCCAATGAATGCAATATCTACTCAGGTTGCGCTTGACGGGTAGTCCTGGAGCGTGTGTCCTCTTTTAAAAAGATTATTTCTTTTGCAAGTAATTTCAAAACGTTTCACAATTCGTCTCGCGTAAAACAATGTCGAGTGTATTTCACCAATACACGTCAGGTTTACCGCATTGTGGTACTACAATTAACGAAGGATCACCTTCTCTTTGTGTAGACTCTCCATTTCACTTTCAATTCCTCCACTGCCGGGTACACACAAATAGCATTTTTCTATTTCATTAGGCTACTCTCCACCTTTAAGCCTCCCTACTCCGAAGACTCCTGTACTACTCAACTTCGGCGTTTATCTCCCAGATAAACGTCTGCCATGGATACTTCGCACTCCTCAGACCACGACGATGTGTCGCAATGCACACCTGATGTACCGACTACTTCGAAAATGCCGTCAACGACGAATTCTGGGATGTTCGAGCACAATGAGTTACCAGAAGCAGGGGTTTCGGCTACCAAAGAAGCGGTCCTCGAAAAGACAGTGGATGGATCTCGTTATGCATCTCTAGGCTTGAATCGTATACCAGCTCACGACCTCAAACGCACAACGATACCTAGGAGTTCCCTCGACAAGCATTCCGAAGTACCGCACACGATCTATAAGCGCCAGTGGACGCAAGACGAAGAGGATCTTACGGACCTCGAGGAGATGATGATACCAAAAGACGCTCGGTTCAACCACCACAATCGATCTTCTCTACCTGTCCAGTGCTGGCGTCCCATCAACAAGGTGATGACGTCCAAATTCACCACAGGCTATCTGACCGAGTTTGGATGGCAATCAACCAATAATTTGTACTGGACAGCGAAAAAGGTTGAAGAGAGAATCACCGGAGATAGTGGTACTACAGGTCCCACCAATGAAGAATTAGGTGCTATGAAGTTCAAAGTTGAAGAAGAACACACACAGGAAGCAGAGAACAACTATGGCGACCATGCATCTATCCCGTTTCTAGATGCCAAGTATTTCGATCATTATGGATACTTGAATCATTCTATTGGAAGGACAAGTACTAAGGTAGCCTATACATCATCTCACTCGCCAGACCACGCAGAGAATGCAGATATTCGAGAACACCTAGAAGTGGAGGCTAATGGGCTCCATCGGATGAACTCTCATATCACCCCCACTACAACCGAAGACAACACAGATACAAGCGCAGACGAAACCATACGCGATGTGATTGATGACCTAGCGAAGGATTCAACGGGTAAATGGGAACTGCTCGAAGGCAACACAAACCCTCCACGAACCGGCTACACCTCGCCCCACATGCTTGCTATCCGTCTACGTAACGTCGAGACGCAAGAGGTTGAGATATCCCGTTTTGAAAAGATTCCGCACGAAGATATTGATTGGAGTAACAGGGCCCATATCCAAGAGATTTCCAATTGGCGCAGTCGGGTCTTCCACGGCCGTGGATTTACAACTAAGAAGACTAACGTTCTATATACACCAGAAGAGGACGCCTGGCTTATGCTTTTCTACGGGAAAACCAAAGCAGCAATTGAAGCTGGTAACATCGTCAGTAATTTAGGCCCTGTTCCAGCCATGGAAGCATTCAACAGCTTCTTTGAAGGCAAGGTGCTGAAGGACGACGATGGCAACGCTCTATCGCCGCGAAAGGCACGGGATGAGCAGTCCTTGAAGTACAAGATCAACTATAAGAAGTCTCCAATCTGGAACTTGCGAGACGAGATACGAAAACTGCTGAAAGGGAAGCGTGGAGGGGCCTTATACGTGCCTGTCATCACTGAAGATGAGCTACGCCGCTATCAACAAGACGGCATTATCATAACTGATGATCCCCGCGAAGCCAGCAAGAATGCAGCACTAGGGGTAGGAGGGATCAAGGCAAGGCATACCTCACCGAAGCGAAAACTCGATGCGGAGGATATGATCGAGGAGAACTCTAAGCGAGTGAAGCCGACGTCTCCCACGCAGACAAACGGAGGGGAGGACACTACTTCGTTTCTAGTCCCGACAGCAGACCTTTGAACGGATATCGAGCGCCTAGAGTCATGGAAGTGGTAACCTTGGGTCTTGAACTTCGTTTATCAACAAAGTTTGGCCTTGAGGTTTTCGGAAATCCCTTTGTCCGTCCTGAGGCTGTCTGGTCGCGCAAAGCGAGCGCTATTCGTTGTCAGGGTTGTGTGCACATGCAATCATACGGCGCAAGAGATGATCACAGATAAATGCGCTTAGGATAGTCTCTAATTAATCTTCAAGTTCCACTTCATGTACTTAGGTCTCCAGTGTTTCCTACTCTTTTAGCTGAAATTTACGTTATCCTGCATTCCGATTGAAGTGGCAATTATGCTAGTTGGTTTAACGTGTCCTTTCTTTACTCCATATGCTAGAGTGCATGGTGCTCTCACTAATCGCATCTAAAGATGAATCGTCAACAGCGCCGATGACAGAGAGGGCGCTTGGGTTTGGACACTTGAAACCTTCTGCCTTTGAAAAGAAAAAGAGTTGTGCATACCCCGCAATACCCGACGAGGAAGGTGGCCATTTCGTGTGACGAATAGCCGAACGCGGGGCGCCTCAACCGACATCGCTGCACCAGTTGCTTGAACCATCGCTGTCGTCGCGCGATAGCTCTGTTTCATGCTTCGTGTGAACTAGCATGATGTCTAGACTGTTGCGATGTTCCCTTTGTCTCTTATCCATCTCGACCCTAGTCATCGCCCAAGACTCGCTTCAGATAGACAACCCATACGAGGTACCCATCTACAACGACCTTGCTTACCAACGCTACAATATTGCCATCGCACTCGGCACGCCACCTCAGTCATTCTCGCTACTCTTCGACACTGGATCGACGGACGTATGGGTTCCCAGCCCAGATTCGTCGGGGTGCGCCCCAAGTTGCCCACCAGGATTCGATCCTGCTGCTTCATCGTCGATCATCAAAACGAACATTTCATTCGATGCGCGTTATGGTTTCACCCCTGACGTCGCGGTATTAGGCTCATATTACAACGATAGCATCTCCGTCGCTGGCTTGCCATCTACTTCCACCGCTCAGTTCGCTGTTGGCGACGTCCCTTGGCTACTCTTCACGCAGGGCACGTGGGGCATATTTGGCCTTGGCTCGCGGCTCCAAGAAGCAGTCTACTCTAGCCCCACATCTCCATTTCACGGTGACCTGAGCGCGACTTATACCCCTTTGTGGGAAAGGCTGGGGCTTGCGTCACCATCGGGGAAGAGGAAGTTCAGTGTATGGCTGAACTCGCAAAACGCTGAGAAAGGCTCAGTGCAGTTTGGCGGGGAGGATGCAACAAAATATCATGGTAGGCTTAGGCAAGTACCAGTAAATTTGTGGCGAGGCGAGCTTGCAGACTGGAGTGTGAACGTTACCAGTGTGACGCGGGTTCGTGTGGATGGAAGTGGTGAAGAAACAAAAACCCGACTGACGGCAGAAGACTACAGTGTGGATTTTGTAATAGACACTGGGAGTCCTAACATGTACATTCCAACAACTCTATACGAATCTGTCGTCGCGGGACTACATGCCACCGAGGTTATCAACGGCGCGCCTTACGTCCCTTGTTCACTCCGTTCAACTTCTACTGGGTTCCTGGACTTTGAGTTTCAGACTGATGCGAAAGGTCGAAGACGCTCAAGATACCACCCAGTCAAGATACGGGTTCCGTATAGCGAGATAATATATCCGTTCGGCTATCCTGTCACTGTACCCCCAGTGAGAGACGTGGATGGAGCAGATATGTGTTACTTCGGAGTCGTTCCACAAGATGGAAGAATTAGATTGCTTGGCGCAACATTTGCGAGAAGTGCGTATCTCGTGTTTGATGCAGAGAATTCAGAGATTAGAATTGCACAGGCAAAGTCTGAGACTGGTCATCCGAGTCTGCTTCCCCAAATCGAGTACTTGAGAAGTTTTACATCAGGGGCCAGGTAACTAGCTTTATTGTAATCTATTCTACTTGCAACTGAACTACGGCTTTAGGTTTTAGCTTGCAAAAGCGTTTACCGGGATAATCTGTTACTCCCACCAGGGAATGTCCGTCTGCCTCAACGTATTGGTTCCACAATGAATTTCGCCTCCCCTAGAATGATGGCTTAGGTAGTCGTCTATGTACGTAACATTCATACCGGCACGCGTGTAGACTTCTTCCACCGCCCTGGCAAACACATCTACGCCGTCGACCACCGGGCCCCAAGGGCGAGGCGCGAGATACTGCTGTCCAATTATGATACCGTTGATAGCAGCTGGAAAGAAAGCACCCAAGTTCATCTCTCCTTCAGTAACAGGGTACCAGTAAACGTGCAAGCCGTCGGCATTAACGAAAGGGCCGCCTCGAGAATTGTCTTGGAAGAGAGCGGGCACGAAGACGATATCCGAGCGATTAAGCGGGACTTCGGAAAGAAGTATGTCGAGGTTGGAGTCAATGTATTTCTGGCCGTATGCATTCGTCTCAGCAAATGTCTGGTTGGCCAGGAGATCGTTGATGTTGATACTAAGTCCGGGGTTCTTAGGCACCGTGCCTTGCAGCTCCTCAACACGCGACAGATTAAAAGAAACGGCCACCTGGCTTCCATGTCCTGCCAGCTGCGCATCTTGCAGGATCTTCATAGCCGATCTCGTATCTGCAATCGCAATGGTCCAACCCAAATCGTTGTCATAAGGGATAAATTGCAAAAACTCATCTATGTGCCCGACGCGCAACCATCCGGTTTCGAGCACGAGTGGGGTTTGCACCTTGTTTCCATACAACAAGTCCCTAACAGGCTTAGACGTCAGTTGATCGAAGTGCTTTCCGAAGACAGCACGTCCAGCCGGATAATTCACACCGCGTTTAGACCGGTGGGGTGGAAGAGTCTCCAAATTCCCGTAGCTGTTGATCGTATCGTAGCCAAATCCTGTTCCTGTGGCGCTTCCTGGCTGAAACCCGCCTACTCCTGGCCCCCGCAGCTGTTCAAATACTTGACGACCACCAGTGCGAGCCGACTGCGCGGAACGGAGCATGATTCTGATAGCGATAGGACCGACAGGGCCGGGCATGCTGGCATAAGCTGGCTCCAAGAAATCCTGGGCCCAGATGTCGGATGACTGGTTGAACAGAAGCAATGGATTCTCAAGGCCGATCGCTACACGAGCGTCCTCAATCTGATGCACAAAGTCTCTTTGGACAAGGTTGGTTTCATTAGCATTGCTACTGACCAAGGTTTCGACCCGCTGAAGAGGGTGGTGGAGCAGTACTGGCGCTATTTTCATGGCAACGATGTCGCTGCCAATGCGCGGGGTTCCCGTGTATGAGATACGATCGGTAACATCGAAATGAACCGTCACACGCCCGTCCCAAACATCGGCATCTTTCACAAACTCTCTTCCATCAATACCAAGAATGAGGCCTTGACGTAACTGAGTGGCGTTGAAGAAGAGTTCCTGGTCGACAAGGCGCCACGATTTGGTTGCATTAGGATTGGCAGCGTCCTCGAGCACAAAGATTCGGGTCCTCTCGTAAGCTGCGCGTGGAGTGGCGTATACATGAGCCGTAGCATTGTCTGAGATGTTCGTCATCGGTATCGTCCGGAGAGGCGCAAGGTATTCGGGGGCAAGCAGTAGATGGCCGGACGCATCACTACAGTAAGCTATCTCATCATTGCTGAGCGGATTATTATTCCGGTCGGTATTGGCACATCGCATGTGTTTATCGCCGACGTTCGGTAGGAAGATGGCGCCGCGAGTCGCAGACCAGAGTGCCCTACCCGCCGAGTCTGAGTTTCCGTTAATGTCCACAACCCCATCGCGATTGGTATCCGCTCGGATATTCGCATCGAGTTGCGCGAGAGCCAGACCCGACTGGAGAGCCGCGGCCAGAGAGAGGAGAGCAATCGTCCGGACCATGTTGAGGAACATGTCGAGAAGTTGCTAAGACTAAAGAAGAACCGCCAAAGAGGGACGAAAATGACTTATTGAAGTGGTCACTGCCTCTGTGCAATTTTTACGACGTATTAACCCTTTTATATGCATTTAGCGATCATCCCAACAGTGCACTATGTTGTTGCTATCCCAATCGCCTCGTCTCCATTCCAAATCACACTAGCATGAGTCTCATGCCGATAGCGAACTGATCTTCTCTCCTTCTGATATCTTATCTCGGCAAGCTATTTTCGTGATTATAATTATTATCGGTAATGTTAGGAATTTTGCTTTATCCCGACATTGGTCGGCTTGGAGCGGTACGTAAATGTGCCGACGGCGAAGGTGGTCATACGTTAATCAATCCCCACGCTACTCAACCTTCCTTAATTGCTAGCTTTTTGTTCTGCTGCTATAGGCAGCAGCATTATTATTACATGGCTAGAATTAGTTCTATAGTTCTATTTTGCGTTGCGGTACTATGCTGTTTATTTTATTGCAATACTGCTTTTATAATGTGCAGAGAGCTTCTGAGCTTTATAACTTATTTTTCTCTCAGCCTTCCTCCTTCGTTGTCGTAGAGACAGCAGATCTGGAACTGAAGGGACAGGATCTCCAATTACGTGTGCCGGCGATGAGATTACGTGTAATCATTGTGTTCAAGCAACAGATTGTCTACCTCTAGCTTCTTTCGATGTTTGCTTAAGATAGAGCCTTGCAAGTTTGATCACACTGGCAGGTGCACTTCCGAAGGGCTTTTAGATTGCTGGATGGTTGTCTGTATGCCGAGAGCTAAGACAACTGCGGTTTACCTTACATGGTCCATGAGTCATAAATTGATCTCCGTCCATAAACCGACGAATAATGACCCAGGCACGGCAAAAAATATAGGAATGCCGCGACCCTGACTCTGCCACGCAACCGACATGTACTTCACTGATAGACTAACCTAGCCGAGCTAGAACAAGTATTTATAATGGGTCGAGCATCCTACGAACAGATAAGCCCAAACAAACTTGAAGCACCCTGCAAATTAAACCTATACGACCCCATATTTACGCTCCACGTCGGTTTTCTCGCTATCATCTCGGAGGGAAGGGTTCGCTTCTGACAATTTGAGATGGAGAGTGCGGGGAAGGGAATACCTCGTCTTACCTGGCATCTTAGTCGAGTACGAAGAGGAGCAGACATGTATACCAATCTAGCAAATGAACTAGGTATGTGGGATCTTTCATCTAATTACTAGTAATCGAAAACTTCGAATGCCAAGGCTGGGCATGCAGAATCGTCCATTGACTTGGCTCACTTGCTGCAGCTGTTTGCGATATAGGAAAAATGCGAAAAGTGGACCTCTCCCGAAAAAGGTCTTAGTTGAGCCGCCTACGGCTATCTTAGTACACAGATAACGTTTGTGAATAGAATAAGAAACACAAGTCACCCGTAATGTTCACTCTCAGACGATCAATCCCCACTTTGATTGCTTCCTTAGAGACGGAGTCTGTAAGCTCCCACGGATTTTTGAAATGTAAAAAGGAATTGTAATCCCAAATGCAATTTGGGCTACGGGTTTAGCATTGCAACATATACTGCTAGGGTTTCCTCAACTTCAGTTCATGAATAGTATTACTTTTTTACACACACGACTTAATAATTTTTGCTGAACCAGGCATTGAACTACAAGATTTCGAGATTTTCGCGATTCGCTATACTTCCATTATGGTTCCTATAACGGCCAGCAAAGTCCGAAACCCTTTCATAACCATTTTATGCTGTGTAGCTTCTGTAATACTAGTATTTTTATCAGTAAGGATCCCCTCCTGGGCCCGGTCGCACTGCCTGAAGGCTGACGGAAACCTTTAGGGTGGCACGAGCATTGTCGAGGCTACAATTGAGGGAAATCAGAACCTTCCTCGCTGCGACTAGATCAATGCTGTCCAACCCTTCTTCTCTCATCTCCACCGTATTGCGCGGTATCCTCGCCTTGGACCGCCCTGAATGCTATCCCCGTATTCCATCCTACGATGTTTGAGGACGATTTGGCTTCCGATGAGTATCGCGCCAAAAACAATGGTAGAGTTCTGTCTGCCCTCTAGGGCATTCCTTTCCAAGTTAAGAACAGTTACATGCTAGTTGGCTCGCCTATTGCTGTCAGCTCCCTGCATTTGAAAACCTGACAGCAACCACCGACGCTTTTACAATTGCTCAGCTTCGAACAGGCGGTGCAACACGGGTTCGTATTAGATACATTAAGATTGCACAGAATCGCATTGGCGAAAATACCTTTGAGATACCGAACATCGGCGACTGGCTCCAATCGATAGAGTACCGCCGTATCCGGGACCTGGAAGACTAGATAGACTGTGAACCTGTTGATGTCGTTTTGCCTGCCGTGCGAGGTATTGATCCCTGGGATGTAGAGACCAAAGGAGTTTCGGCTGAAGCAGCATAGCGGAGTGGTGTCGCTAGGAACGCTGCCATTCGTCAACCTGGTATTCCTGCTTTTAGTATCAACATGGGCGCTATAGGCGACATCAACATGCCAATAGACTTGACACTTGCTGAGGAAGCGTACGACGGCAATGTTCCTTTGAGCTGGGGCTACCATTTTGAAACGGCGTACAATAAATGATTTTCGCCTCCACAGACTCCAGAGACTAAGACTGACAAATTTCTTCCCACTGAGCTGGGAAAACAAAGTCCACTAGCGTCTCGGAGGCACCTGTGCTAGTTGCTGAGGCAAAGTGAGTGGACAATTCTTCTTCAATCGTCGTTTCTAGATTTATCTCTCTGAGTGATGGTATTCAAGTTGAAGTCTTTCTAGACGGAGCCTATGCCAGTCTTGTTTAATTCAATAGCCGATGTATGGCGCGAAATTTCATTCCGGATTGCGACCAAGTAGTCAGTTCAAGCACACTTTCAGGACTACAGTGGCCAAACGCGGCAAATACAAATTCTTTCTTTACCCCACAGGGTACAAATACTCTCTACCCCCTTATGAACAAGCAAAGTTGCACGCAGAATTGAAAGCAAGTTTGTTAAGCTGGAGCAAAAGTTGAAACGGAACAGGCATAGAGTGAAGAACCACGACTTTCTACGATCAGGTAAGCCATACCCCCATTACATGTTAGCATTCTATGATATGTTCTATCCTGAATAATAATCAAAGAAAGTAACGGAGTTTGATTAGCAGTCATTGTTTGCGTATCGAGAGTTATAGTTGGCATAGGAGCCCTATAGACACGGAAATAACAGAAAGGGAAGCAGGCCAAAGATGGATATCCCGATGATGGGCATCGCTGGCCACTGTTTTGAAGACCTTCCCAGGAGAGAGACAACTATGCATAGCAAGAATCTAGTATAGCACTCTCAATCGTCCACTGGCAACTACAGCCGTTTTAACCTAGATACCGACCAAGCGAATATCAACAAGCGTTTCAGATAACACCATTCGTGCACTTCTAAGTTTTCTTATGCTTTCGGAAGACCAGCAAGCAAGGAGTTATATGCTACTCTTGTCTACACCGGGCCTTTCAGGACAGAACATCTTCGTCCTGAAGACCTAGTAGGGCGCCTGTTAATCGACGGTACAAGGGTTGTTTCCTTTACTGCAAGGTATTTGCCAATCAGAGCTACATGTCATGAGCAATAAGTATCACACATATGCCCTTGTATGCTTCTCGTATGCCTCATCATAACAACACTCAGATGGAGCAGGGGATTGAATTAGAAGTGTGAATATCATCGCGAGCGCATGTATCAAGTTGCAAATAGGACTAGTCCCGGTCATCTGTTACGGTGCCTGTGACGAGGGATCTTTTTAACGCCTCGGGCACACCGGAATTTCATACCGAATGATTTGCTGATAGAATGGTGCAGCTCTTTTGCGTATAGACAGTGGCCATTTTAAATTCTGAAGCCGAAATGCCGAATTTCCGCCAAGTTGTCGCTTATTAGCGAGATGACTCTAAAATAGTTCAGAGATGGCGTGCTACAGACGTACAGCATAGAGTCAGGAGATGCTTACTTTTTCGTTAACAGCACATCGTACGAGGCGATGTTCTGCCATGGCGAGGGGCGAGTTCCGGCAAAACCCCATCAAGGTGCAGTGTCACATGGGAGCGAGTGTGATTTACGATACGATAGATTTTGCTTGGCGGGTGTATGAATGGGTACGATTTGCGGCTTGGAAGTAAGCGTTCTTCACATCTAGGGGGGTTAGGCGTGTGCGTTGTTTTAGGACGGAAGCATGCATCGGCCCGCAGCCCGTGTCCACAGGCATGAAATGGTCTGCAGCTGTTGGTTGCAAGCAATGATGGTGGGTGGTACACTAGGGTATGTTTTCCTCACCCGATGATCGCTTGCCATACAGAAACGCGGGCGGGGGAGCGGGTACAGCTAAGGATAAGTGCGATATGCAGGCTAGAAGCTCACAGATACAGTACTAAAGGCACGGCGCCTCAGGCTGTGTTGTCTTCTCATGTCTAGACTCCGACTTTAACATGCAAGGCTAGACGGCACAGGCACATCGCCGGCGCCCTACCGTATCACGATCGATATCCTTCGTGCCACACATCCCCAGCGGAGTTTCAAACCCGACCCTAGCTAGCAGATCTGCGGTCACAACTTCCAGACCTATACTCGTCGCCTAGGCCGCGCATGTACGGCATTCCAGACACCTACGCACTGCGCGGGGCAAACCGCGCAAGCGACACGATATGCAGGACTAGAGCATGTAGAGTGCTCTTAAGCGAACTATACAGATCATATGACCCACCATTTCGACGAATGTTGTGCCGCATTAGATGTTGCTAGAGGTAAGGAGAAGTGAGTAGCTGGCGCTTGGGGTTACCCATGCTGGATTGGCGAAATAGTTGTCATATATGGCTCGGGAGGGGTATGGCTTGCCTTATGCGCATCACATATTTCTGGGTGTGTTGGAAACGCGCCATGCCCTGGTTTTGGTGTACAGCTACACGGCTGGGAGATATGGAAGGTCTGCCGGTTGTGAATAGTTTGGATACAGGGAAGCACGTTCGTCGGTTACTTTGAGGATGCATCTTAGATATTTATACTTTCTAGGACAGAACACCATCTATTCTGGGTCATACAAGTTGATTCTCGAATTATGGTTCGTTCTTCATGCTCATATCTGACGCGCATACCATACGTCCGATATCACACACACACATCCTAAGTACCAGTATATCCCCACACTCGTACTGGTAACGAGAACCTCGAATAGAGCATTGCCTTCCCGCCTAAATATTATCTCTTATCCCCTTCCATAGTCTTCCATCCCTTATGACAAAGTGATTGTCCCAACGGTGGTTGAAACCGCTCACTCGTAATTCTAGCGCGAAGGTGTTCTGGTTGCGCTCGTGAGCTTTGAGTAGCATGAATATTCGCGAAGGTATAGGTGGCGACAGTATCGACTGCGGCGTATATGTACCATATCCCTCATCCTTTAAACACTTCCCTAGCTCTTGGCTAGATGTTCTAGGGCCGCTTTGTCATTTAGTCCACATGCGTTGTACGTTATCTCCTTTCGTCAACACATCAATGACTCGCGAGAAGACGTGGACCATTCGTTCCGCTGGTGCCCCGACATAAGCGCATAGCACTATTGTGTGACAACGAAGGTACCAAATATGCTACCGCCGACGGCACAGTGGACGATACTAGCGAGTGGTGACATTTGGCAAGATGAAATATCCTGCTACTGCGATGTGTGTGTGTGTGGGTGTGTGTGCGCAATAGCGCTAGCTATGGTCATGCAGCTCATTCCACCAAGATACGTGTTCCGAGGCTTTAAACTTTCCCCGTCGAGAGGGAGAACCACATGTTGGACTCGATGTAGTCAATGTGGATGGGCCGTCTGCTGCGGTCGGGGCTATGAAGCGGTTGGATGAATTGAGGTGGGTGTTTGGGATTGCGGGAACGTGTGCGGCGCGATGAGGATTCGTGTGGCATTCAGCTGCGGGAGGCAAAACAACTGTTAGAGAAAGCGTAACATCAGCAAGCTTGCATTTGTTCATGGAAGATCTCAATAGTAACGAAAGCCGGTTAAGAGGCCATATCTACAGGAGCAGTGCTGCTGTTGTTGTTCTGGAGACTGCAAAGCCACATGTTGTGCCGGTAGAGACAGGATCAAAATCCACTAACCTTCAGAGGCTGCGTTGTCCACGACGGCTAAGTAACCACCTCAAGTATCTGGTCACTGAGTCGCTCGTGATTTCTGCGTCTCAACCGATACGAGCGCTGCGTTGTAGTGATGTGGAAGGGAGATCTCTAGAGAGAAGGGTGTAAGCAGCGCAAAGCTCCAGGATCAGCCGCTGGGGAGCTATCGCCAGTCTAATGTTGTGTTTCCAGGCTGAGGACGAACTGGCGGGCCAGTCCTATTTAGCCAACCACGGAGCTCACTGTAGAAAGCGAGTGAAGATGAGCGGAATGGCGGTGGCTGCGGAGAAGGACGCGATGTCCGCAATTGTGACCACTTGCACGTAACGAGTGAGTGGCCTCACAGCCCTATACTGCGTTGGAATCGTACAATTGTCCACTCATTGTAGGTATTATAGCTTGACTACGACTCCATGCATCATAATGCAACAAGCTCGAGACATTGTAGCTGCTCTCAGCATCCTTATCCTCGGTTGTATTGAACACTCCGTGAGCGGACACAGTACGGCACTGGAGGGGTATAAGAGTCCCACATCTCGTGATCGACGTGGAGAGAGGGGAGAATGAATCGAAGGTCGGGAAGGAAGTCGCGGGTAGCTGTGGACGCGGGAGGAAAGTGCAAATGCGAAAACTATAGGGTCAGTGAAAAGTTACGGTCAGTCAAACCTCAAGCGCGCCACTGGTAAAGAATTGCGCATCTACCATCTCTCAAAAGGTAGGACATGGAGTAGTGAGCCAAGATTCAGCGAGAAGGGCTCGCTCAATGTGTGTAGGTGGTAGTACATTGGAGTAGATGGGCCATTGCTCGAGAGCTAGAGAGGGGCTCGACTGCTGCTTTACGCAGTTGTTTCAAGCAAGGAGAGCGCTCATCAGCTGTTGACCAGTCATATTTGGGCATGTCGTCGTTATGAGTAGCGTGTTGGGAAACATCTGGCGATGGATGCCACGCGGTGCAGCTTCAGCCAGGAGAATCGCGCACAGACCATGGGTGAGAGGACATCTACATCCAATCAACAACAATAAGAACCAACGCCGAGCGCCGAGCGCCGGAAGTTCCCACGAAAGCACGGCTCACTAGGTTCACGAGGCGATGTTTAAATAGCAGAAGACAATAAGACAATGCGATTACACCAATCGATGATAAAGTACGTGGGGGTAAAGATCAATCACGCGTTCGTACACTGGGGCGTCATTAGATCCAAGACGGCTACTTGCCTACACACCCATGTATGTCAATAGCCCTGATGCGTTCTATCTTATGACTGCACCGAAGAATCGTTCGATGTTTTCAGGACGTCAAGAGCCTACAAGCCCTCGATTGTACTAAAGAGGGTAGACATCGATGTGATAAAAGTGGGCTGACCATGCCATTCCAACCACTTCCACAAAAGGTTGAAGATGAGCCAACGTGTACGAAATCAAACCCGGCGTAACATGACAGTAAGTGCTACTACGATCAGCGTATGTAGTATTACCTAGCAGGTACCTACATTCTAGCAGATCAACGCAATTCCATACTCTCGTATTTACTCGATATATGCCCGCATATGCAGTGTTCCAAGCCAAAAGCCAGAGTTTGAAACCTGACGCAAGCGAATGAATCGCAGGAGTCCTCCGAAACTCCTGATCGCCAATCGCACAGGTCTTGTACTGAATTATCCGGTACACCCATGTCTGCGTCAGTGTCGGTATTCGAAGAGGCCCTATTGCTCACAGGTGGCTAGAAGTAGTCTATTTGTAGTCGCCCGCTCATGATTCGTCGTCGCTGCCGATGGGTAAATTCGCGAAAACGCCGA
Organism: Cucurbitaria berberidis CBS 394.84; assembly: GCF_010015615.1. Classification (NCBI taxonomy): domain Eukaryota; kingdom Fungi; phylum Ascomycota; class Dothideomycetes; order Pleosporales; family Cucurbitariaceae; genus Cucurbitaria; species Cucurbitaria berberidis. Next base: position 1,335,959 of record NW_024468937.1, on the reverse strand, counting down.
AACAAATGTCAGGGCAGACAGTATGTCAACAATCGCACTGTGAGCGAATGAACAAGAAGGGCAACTCTGAACATAAACATATTACCTTCTCTAGAGAGCAAGGATGGCCCGGTTCTCGAAAGCCGGCCTCCTCCAATCGCATGCACTCGTCAAGGTTGCCATGGCCGATTTGTCGAATCTCAAGCTTGTCTATGTGGAGAGATATGGTCTGATTTGGTGCCGTTTCGTCCTCGGGGTATTGGAATGGCAGGCTTATATGACTGGTAGAGCCTTGAGGCTGATGAAGTTGACTGACATGTTGGGCTTGAACGGCGGAATTTGAATAAGGAATGTCGTTCTGGGGAGGCATGCTACGTATAGTAAGAAGGTTCGAAATAAATTCACGAAGGAGCTTGTACGACTGGCTTCGCGAGCATAGCACGGATGTATTGTAACGATTGACGGTCCTCTATCGGCGGCATAGTAACAGCGTCAAAGCGTTGAACTCCATGGGCAGAGTGGGAAGCCAGAAACAAGTTGAAATGAGGTATCAGACATAGGGTTGAGCACCTGAGTTAAAGTTGTACGGCTATTTGGGTCCATGCCAGCGGGCCTGTTTTAGTGAACATTCTTGAGAAACTGGGAGCCCACCCCGTAGCAGCGGTTTATGGGCCTCGGACTTATAGCACAATATTCATGACTCGGCCCAGATCGCTTCTAGAGATGCGATGATATCAATGCGAACAGTGGAAACGAAGAGCATGGCGGCCGAACTTCTTCACTATGCCTCTGTACCGGGTTGAGGATGACTCGGTCTCCATGTTTGTCTGGAGGACTTGTAAACGCGGAGCATAGCACCGAAATAACACCGCAGCTCGGGGCGACCGAGGTGCAGAATGCACCTCGTCGGGAAATACAGAGTGCGATGGATAATAGATGACGGTGGGAAAGGAGCACTATTCGTGGGCGGTGTCCATCGTGGGAGAAGGAGCACGGAGGTCGCCGTCGATCTGCCGCCGAGCCGCAACGCGGGGAGCTTGGCTTAGAACGGCCTAGTCATTTAAAATTACTATACAATTGCCTTAATGGTACCGACAACAGGCGTGAGCACACACAGAGTAGAAATGAAGCGGCTTCAGAAAGACGCAGATTTGTTGCATCAGCGTGCCGCGGAATCTAATTGTCAGCATGGAATATGCTTTTGCAGTCGTATTGAGCCAGGACAGGGCATACGTAAGCGCCCCAAAGATAAACACGCAACTTGTCACGGGCCGGAAACGCGTTCGGCCCGAGTAAGCCGCACATTCCAGTTCAACGACCTGAGCGTACGACTAGCTAAGGAATTCCAATATGTTTGAAACCTTTGTTCAGTCCCATGGTTACACGTGCTTTGCGCTATACATACCAAACTGGCATACCCCGAGGGTCAAGCTAAGAGTTCAGAATCAGTACTGACATCCCCAAGCCTATCCATCCGTTAGCCACCAGATCTACAATGTTCGAATGCGAGGCGAATTCCTTGAACTGAGATCTGTCAAGGTAAGTAAACTGATGATGGCCTAGAGCATGCTTCATGACGGCTCTTTCTTACCACATTCGTGTTCTCGGGTCGCGACCCGGGTGAGTAACGAATCCCACCACAGCCTTGTTGTGGTTGCTATTAGGAATGCTAGGAGGGCTTATAATCAAGTGCGGGTAAACAATACTTGGGATAGAGACTAAGGATGCAGACCTGAGCGACTGTCGTCGTGCAAGGCTCGGAAAAGGGGTTTGGTGCCTGCACCGTTGTTGTACGGTGCTGCGGACCTCGTATAGCGATGAGAGCAAGCCGTAGATTTCCTTTTTCAAGTCGATATCAAAACCTTCCGGTCATGTTGACTAAGTTTTCGAAATTTCATTGCCGTTGTTCTTCTCTCTCCATGGGTAGGACGAGCTTAACGACAGGGCGCAGGTTATTGTTTCCCAACCATTCTAAAGCTGAAGATAGATTAATGATGAGGACATTTAGCGACATAATTTCTTTTGCTGCAGCGGGTCTTCAAGTCACGACAGCCATTCATCAGTCTGTTTAATTAGCGCTAGTTAGATCTCTCTGCACCCGGTGAGTTTTTGGCGTTGTGATGGACTCTTTCTTCGCCAGAATCGTCGTAATCCAGCTGAATGTGGTAATTAAACAGAGTGAATAAGCTTACTCTGGACTGAAAAACAGTATGTACTAATCTCTTCGATAACTATGCAGGTCTTGTTATCCAAAATGAGCATATTTTGTATCAGATTGTTGGTAGAATGAATGTTTATTTCAAAGTCTCCGGAATGGGTGACACATAACATACCAGCTGCCAAAGGAGTATGGGCCAGGTGTACAGTCACCGCGTGGTTGCTCACCCCAACTTGGATTACAGCGAAGAGCCGTTAAAGGAGGTAAGAGTCGCTGACCGGTGTACTGTTTCAAGCAGGACAGTGCACATCCTTTGAATAGGCACATCTCTAGCTTAATTTCGCAGAATCCAGGCGCGTTTTATGATCTTAGTTTGAAACTTGGGGTAATTGATCAAAGAGATTGCCATCGTCGCTGCAAAGACTCCTTGCTGACCAGAAATCAGCCGTCTTCCCCGCCATCGGTACTCCCTAGGCGCTACCAGCGAAGACCTAAACTAAGAAGAGAAAATCCCGGCCTTCGGCCACTATAACACCGGGATATCACCGGACAGAGCCTCGACAGTAACAACGCGCTTGATTCGCGCATAGATGAACATCCCCGGCAGTGGGCGGGCGGGCGATACTAGGGCAACGTAATCACACAAAACACCGGATGAGCTGACCCGAGGCCGCGAGAGCTACTGCAACGGCAGGGCTCACATACCAACCCATACAGGCTCAAGTAGCCCTCTGTGTGCAATGTATCGATCGAGTCGCCTCCTATAGCGCGTACAGAAATACTGACATATCCCTCATAGGTACGGATACAGCCTTCAGACACAGTGGGAGTGTGTTAATAACACAAAACAACTCCGCCAATGTAGATAGTCGGTTTCCAGAAGATGCGGTGAGTCATTCCATACTTTAATCTTAACAATTTTCCTCGCAGGCTACGAGTCTTTACTACAAACCCTTGTCTCTGATCCACGGTAAGAGCAGCTTTCTACCCTAAGTCTTCCATTTCAACTTCAGCTACAGGTCCTGCTCATGCTCAGAGTGCAATCGTATGCTAATCGATGTAATAGAGCGCTGAACCTCCCACCCTCCGTCTTACCTACTACGATTCACCCGTTTGCGCGCTCCCGAGTAGCGAAATCGACGATACGTTCTCGAGAGATATAGGCATGGAGAACCGTGATGGATGACGTATCTGATGTCATTTCAGGCTATTGCGCACGTTACAGGACAAACAGTTCGGTGTCGCATGGCCTGCTGGGGGGGAGTTAGAAACGGATGCGTTGTTCTAGTCATCGACTCAAAGCTGCGTGTCCTCAGGCTCGTTCAAAAAGTAGAGGGAATAAAAAGGAATGATTGCTGGGGGCTGGCGTATAAGAGCCTTTCGCAGGCTCGCTCACATTACGCTTCAATGCGACACAGTAAGCAGTTTTGGCTGGCTTTAGTTGTGAGAGTAGACCTAGCGTATCGTGATTCAGATATGCCCGGCCTTGACAAAAAGGACGTTCTTCAACAAAACGTTCGTCAACAAACATACGTGACATAGAAAAAATCGGGCGGTAGCCAGGAAGAGTCTATATTCTCCGAGAAGGCACAGAAGTGGCACAAAATATTTACTGGAATTGAAGATGAGTAGGCATTCATTCAACGTGGATTGGAGGATTTCATAAACATTGATGCTCACAAAGATTCAACCCGCCATTAGAAGACTTAATCCAGAAAACTAGGAACCTAACACTGCCCGCCTTCTCTGTCCCCCCTACGTAGTAAACATCGATGACGAATTGTCTTCTACCTTCGGCGCTACAATTGAGTCAATAGCACTGCTACTACCGCTACCGCTACCGCTACCAATATCTTCGAAGGCATCACCTCCCTCAACCCCCCGCCCACTCCATACCACGGGTGAGCAGGTACGGAGCCTGATCTCAGACTTGTAATACTGCATGAGGATGCAAGGATCCGAGATGAGACACCCGCGAGGGCGTGAGCGTAAGAGCGTGTCTACGAATGCCTGGATACGGGTCGGTTTGGCACCCAGATAAGTACTCGGCTCTGGTGGCCAGTGAGGCACGAGGTGCGCGTTGTCCATGTACAATAACCTGGTGCAATGCATCTCCCGGTAGCCACCCTCGTGGTAGGGGATGTTACAGAGTGCGTTGCATTTGGGGCCACATGCTCGGCTAGGCCCATCGGACGGCTTGGAAAGGGGAATATCAACGCTGGAAGTGTCCCACTCTGCGGAATATGCATAGCTAGTCGCTTCGCTCATCAGGCCGTGAGACATGATCTCATCGTTGGACTTGTCTTGCTCGAGAGCGAATACAGGCATATCGCTGAGGTCGTCTACGGCTCCGCGACGGAGAAGTTCCGTGTTGTAGTGGAATGGGACTTGAGGACTTTTGCAAGCCGCGCTAGCCTCGTCCACCGTGTCATATGGAAACCACTCGGTATTGAAGCTATCGTACTCGAAGGGAATGGCAGAGCTAGTGTTGTCGTGGTACGCCGTATCGTAGGGGAACTCGTGTTTGTTTGGGGTCTCGTTTGCAAGAGAGTATGTCGAAGCGTTCCACGCTGCGTCTGTCATTGGATGAGGACAAGAGATAGGGTTGGCTTCCAGATAGCTGGTCGACTCATCACCAGCTATACTGGTCATACAGTCCAGTTCGTCGCTGGTAATAGTGGACTGGATGGTGTGCCGAGACATATTGAACGACAAGACTAGCGCTTTGATGTTGATGTAGCCAGATCTAAGGGAGTAGATATGGATTGAGACCACCTACCGAGTGCGCAGTCGACTTTAGACCCTTTCTAGCGTGTTGCATACACGTAGAGAGCAAAGTCATGTATCATATTGACCCTAGTTGGCGGCAGGGGCGGGAGAGCTATTGCGTCCCGACTAGCAGTGCAAAGCCATGTGTGTACCTAGGCCGCTGGCGTATCGTAGCAACGAATCGACATCCTGCTGTGCGCTGATTCTCTCATTTCTAGATCATGCTGCGGGTCTCTCATTAGTGTACCACACTCATAAGGTGCACTTGCCACTGCCGTGATGTACGAGGGAACTGTAGCGTCCCCGGAAGCGGCATCCCCGCAGCCCAGGTCAAAGCTTTGGCATCGCGTGTCCGTACCCATGCTCCCTCTCGCACGGACGCGGCCCGATGAATCATGCAAGATTGCCGGCGATGCGAGAGACTCGGTCATTTCAAAACCCGAACGCAAGCCTAGAACCTTGGCGAACGGAGAATGCCGCGGTAAAGACGCAGTGTTGAAGTGCTGGATAACGTGAGTTAGGTACCGAATGTCGAACGCTGATCCCACATGTTGCAAGAGATAGCAGGAGAATGGTCTCAAAGAATGGTTTTGTGTCTTGGAAGCAAGACACTCGCCAGGTTATCGTGGATCGAATGATGAGCCTAGGCGGGACGTTCGTAGACTATCTTAAATTACAATGGCTGCTTTGGGCCGGCACTATGTATGGATCGTTCAGTTTGGCTACGCCCAGTACCATCTAAAGAATGCTGTCAGCAACCATTGCTATAGATATGGATCCTACGTACCTTCTAAAGCTAGGTACCATAAACGCAGACAGTGTCGTGCACTAGGAACCGACCGTTTCCACGACTGCTAGTGGCTACTCTTCACTACCCAAACCATGCTATGCGTTCGGTGTCATTTTGTACTACTCATGAACTGTCTCCGTTTCTTCTATTGCTGCGTCTCCTCTACGGTCTGCCATAGAACGGGCTCAGAGCAGTAGCCTATATCGTTGCTGAGGTGTTCTCGTTGGGTGATCTGCGTGTGCCAGGCTTCAGCTTCGTTTGTGGTCCCCAAAACCGCTACTTTCATCCCTCTAGAATTCACGTGCCACCTTTATGTTGTCCATGATCTGTCATCACCTTTTGAACACTAATAGAGTATTGACTATGCTGATAGCCTCGCTTGTCCGTACTTACAGAACTATAAGAATCATGGATCTATTATTTCCCATTGCAAGGAACATCTATCTTCGGCGTGGACAGCTTCGGTCGCCTTGTTTGGAGGAGGTAGCCGCTGGTAGTTCATGACATGAGGTACCGAGGCTTATCAGCCGATAAGCCACTTTACCCAATAAGCCACCTTAATATTAAAACAAACTAAACATAACTTTTTTAAACTGTAATATATTTACTACTAATAATTTAATTTTAAATGCAATTGCAGTAATTAATTTATAAAATTTTAAAAAATAACTTTTATACTGCGCAGCTATAAAAATATTTAGTATTAATTAAACTATTTTAGCGCGCTAATACTAAAAAAAAACATAATTAAATATAGAAAAAGCTTAATAATAAATATATTTTAACTTATAATAAAAATTAAAACTTGTATAATATATACAAAGTTTATTTAAATATAAGCTTGCACCTATAAAAATTATAATAAAAAATTTTGCTTTTAAAATTTTAAAATAAAAAATTTTTAATATATAGATTTTGCAATTTTTAAAAAAATATTATAATATTTTTACTTTTAAATATATTACTAGGATTAATTGCAAACAGTTTTTTACTAATACTAAATATAGCTATAAATTATACTTTAATTTTTTTTATTTAAAAATTTAAAAGTACAATATTAACGCGCGCTATATTTATAATATAAATAAAAAAAAAATTTTTATTAGTATTACTTTATACTTTAAATAAATTTTTTTAAAGTAACTTTAAAAGCAAAAATAAATTACAGCAGCCTTATAAAATAGTAATTAAAAGTAAATAATAATTTTAGTATATATTTGTGCAAATAAAAGCGCAGTAAATTTAAATATAATTTTTAAAAAAAAAAGAAAATTTTGCAACGCTTAGTTACGTAATATAAAAATTAAAAAATACTAAGTTTTTTTTATAATAAGTTTTTCTAAATAATTTAATAATAATATTAGTTTAGCCTAGTTTAAACAAGTTTTTAATTAATATATAAAAAGCAAAGCACAGGTAAATTACAAAATTTTTATTTTTAATAGCTATAGCAGCCACTTTACTACTAATTTTATAAACTTTTATAATACTAATAAAATTTTTTTAATAATATTTTTTTTTATTTAATTTATAGCTTACAACTTTTAAATATAGTACTTTTTTTGCTTTTTTTAACTGCCTATTTAATTAAACTTATATACTATTTTTATTACAGCTAAAGCTTTATCTTTATAAATAAAGGCAACTTTTTCCTATTATTTTAAGCTATTTATAATACTATATTTATTTTTATAAATATATAAAAAGTATTTAAAGCTACAAATATTAAACTACTTAATACTAATATTATACTGCGATAATTTAAAATACAACTACAATAAGAAAATTAAAAATTAATAAATAAAAAAAATAGTAATAAAAATACTTAAAACTAACTTTATAATTTATTTAAAATTGTTATAAAAAATAAAGTAAAAGTTAAA